>NC_082599.1:34175773-36575773 GCF_030936135.1 Gavia stellata
TGTAGAAAGGTCATGGATTAAATATGAAATGAAATGAAATCATAAGCAAGTTTTCTGTTAACACAGACTGAAAGGCTAAAATTGATAGTTAAATTCCATAAACATAAAATAAACTGCAGAACTTTCTATGTTCAGTCAAAATGTTACACAAGTTCTTCATACAGATTTTAAGAGAGGTATTGTGGAACTCAGAGGTGTCTTTGCAATAAGCTTACCATTACAATTCACTATCAAAGACTATTTTGACATAAAACCAGGTGTCAATGTTGGTAATAGGAGATTCTATTGGTTCTGTTATTTTGCACGAACCCATGAATGAGCTGGAATACAAAAAGAACTTTCTCCTCAGATGCAGCTGTCATTATTTCACTGTTAAGAGTAAGCAGTATTTTAGAAGGGGTGCAGAGATGAATCATATGTATATGAGATGGTGAAGGTAAGGGAAGAGATACAATGAGTGAGGAGGTCCCCAGACACAGCTGCTAACCTTTCTGCAATGCCTCAGACAAAGTCCAGCTCCCTTGTCAGCCCCTGCTTCTCCAACTCCCTCAGCTATCATAAATGCCCTGCACATATCCTTCTACACATACACACTGGTACTGTACACATACATATTTGGGCTGACAATTAAGAATTATGGGGTTTTTTAATGTTCTCCTTCAAACATCTGGACACTTTCAGGACTTGGTCTGTCTAGAAATTACTTTCAATAACTTTTGAAGGTAGACTGCAATTAAAACTGGTCTTAGCAGCACATGGTGTTGGTACCTTTAGATGACACTAGTACGCACTAAAATTTTCCAGGGACTGGAAGACCCGAAGGAGGAGAAAAACTATAAAGCCAGTTGTGGTGTTTTTGTTGTTTCAACAGTTTAGTCCTTGAGCTGAAAGGGAGAGAGAATAACAGGAAAAAGCTGACCACAGAACAAATAAATATGGCATTGGCTCATATTCATTACAACACATTGGACAAAAATGAACAACAGCAACTATCAGCTTTCATGCACTTCATTGGAAAATGCCAGTGTTGTGTAACTTAACCAAAAGGACCACGTATACCACTGCACATGCACAATCCAGAAGGGGAGTCCAGCAAACTCTAGAAGAAAAAAGCCATTTCATGTGGAGGTCCTGTTTACTTGGAATATTTATTGCTTTCATCCAAAAATATTAGTTTAGCGTATCACTGCACATTTTCTACTCTTTCAATTTTCAAAAGAATTCCAATAAACTCATTTTGCTACTGAATGGGAACGATATTAGAAAGCACTGTTCAGAGTCTTGGGGGGATAAGAAGGAGAAAAGGAAGGTCAAGACAGAAGAAAAAGCTTAGATGAATAAAGGTATGTCAGGGCAAAGCTTCCCATGAAAGATTATTGAGAATAAAGCTTTTTTTAAAACAAACATAAAAAACAATATATAAATCAAGAGCACAAAAGCCCTGTTTTATGATTTTTTTTGGTGCTGTTTAATTTCTTTATATCTTTTTTTGCCATTGTTAAAAAACAGCCAAAACTTCAAAGGCAAGCTGCATGTGTTCTAAATCAGGACTTCAGTGCTGATGTATGACAGCACAAAAATTAAAACTAAATAAATGTGCTGTCTAAACTCCCATATTTCTCAAAAAATTGCTTTAAAGGCTTTAGAAAATTAGAATTATTGCTTGATCTTACTTTACCAACCATAATGTTTTCACCAGAGTAAATGGCAAAATATTATATTAAAAAGAGAGAAAGAAAAAAGAGTGTTGTCTGAATATATCCGAACACCTGTATTTGGCTGTCTTGCAGTTTTGTCAGACGTGTAAGGGGGAAAATGAAACTTTGCAGTGATTTGTCTGATAGTGAATATGAAGTGCATAAATTCTCAGCTTATCTGCTGTTTTCTGGAAGGCTCCTTGACAGTCAGGGTAAATCGATGAAAACAAGGCAGTATGTCTATGAAGGAAAGAATAACATTCTTGGATTATCACATAAAGATGGTTGAAGAATGGACAGATTCTCATGAAAAATCATTTGTGCAATTTTTCTGTTATTTTCTTTTCAAAATATGAGCTTGTAATAGGTCAAGTTATTATTCCATTTTATTTTACTGTCTTTGGACATGATCTTGCTGTTTTCTCTCAAGTGAAGTGGCATGTCTGACTCCAAAGGTGTCTGGCCAGAGTACACCAGTTAAATCTACTTGCAAAAAAAATTGCAGGAATGGGGCCTTTGTGGCATCCCTTTTCCACTGGCATTTACTTTTACAATCGCCATTTGCTGTTCTTCTACTAAATCGTCTTGATTTGTATTGACTAATTTGTTTTATCAGGTTGCAAAAGGGGCAACTGGCCCAGGCAAATAGGAATGCAAATGCTGTTCTTTTTAGTAAATATTTCTTTGACTTTTAAAACTCATTCATCCCATCCCTGATCGTGTCCTTTTTCATTTCCTATTAATAGTCACAGGCTCTAATTTATATTCTCATTGAAGTCTATGGAGTGCTATTTCTTTGCAAAGATTCCTGAATATTTGTGTGATCAAGAGAACTGGTTATTTACTGGTTATCACTTTATCTTAATTAATCCCTATTCTGTTTCAATTGCACATTAAGAGAGCAGATACTACAGGATGTCATTTTATGAGCACTAATAAGAAATGGATAATTAAGGTTAGGAAGTCAAAGTAAGCAGAGTCTGGGGAGCCTCTAAGCTGAACTTAACATTTGGCAAAGCTAACACGTTTACAAACAGTATTACGAACATGAAGCAAGACTACACTATCTGAATTGTTTATTTGTGATTAATACTTCAATCAGTTCTAATAATGTGAAAAGATTGGCCATACTTATATATAATATAAGGACAGGGATAACCTCCTAGTGAATTCGAGATATTCTGGGCCGCCCCAACTTTAACCACGCAACCTTGGTGCCTGAATTGAAAGCCCAGATCCCTTAGATGGCCAGTGGAACCTCCAGAGGCTGACTCAAGAGTACCAACGCTCTCCAGAAGTGGCTAATGAAAAAAGCCTGTCAGCCTAAGAGAGATTTGAAGAATCTCTCGGGCTTAATTGCAGACTTCTGGATATTTACTTAGTGTTAAAGTTGCCTCTCCCACATATGGACTTCAGAGTTTGCCAAGATTCATCTTGGAGCCAGTTACTTTGAGATTTTTAATGTGCATTACTGATTTAGATAACACATTTTCATTTTTGGTAAATTTTCTAATAAAAGCTTTACAATGGTTAATCAAGGAAAGGGTTTGTCACTGTTTCCGTATAGATGTCATCTAGAACACACGTATGGAAGTGATATGTGTACTTTGCATATTGAACTTATTAAAATGTGGCCTGAAATTTTGTTTATAGAAAAAAGAAATATCAAGACTTTAAGATGCTGGATAGTTAGAGTGTGCGCAAGTAGAAGTAACATTTATGTTGCCTATGTTTTCTCTTCTGACTTTTTGTTGGAGAAGTCCACAGGATTTTTTATTTGTAGCAGGCCTTTGATGACGAACAAGGGAATATTCTCAGGCTGGCAAAGTGTCATTACCTTTTCCTATTATATTCTCTGCTGTCCAATGAACTGCTAAAACTTGCCATTTCTCTTCTCCTTATTTCATTTCTAATTAGGATATCAGCAGCATGTGAAAATCAATAAATGAAAAATTTCAATCTGGATCCACTGAAAGTAGTATCAATAGATAACTCGTAGTATCAATAGAAACTTGCTCTTTCCAGAGCAAGTTCTCCATTTTGGTGCAAACTTTCATCCAGCTGTAGGATGAATGAGTTGCTCACTTCAGGCTCGGCTGAAATTGTTTACACACTCTTTCTTTGAAACAGTAAATCTAGAAATCGCATATAAAAACTATGCACAAAGGAACATTGTTTAGGTTGTAAGGTCAATTGCTCTGAAGTTAGGCCAAGTGAGATTTAGGATTGCTTGCACAGTGGACCCCTTTTGCATATTCTTTAAGATAGTTGTTAATTAAACGAACATCTAGTATTCTGGACCTTTGCTTTTCTCAGTATAGAGAGGGCCATGTTCAGATTGTAACTATAAACCAGCAATAAATGCTGGCTTCAAAGTTTCTGCCTAAATCTAAGTAATAGAGGAGATGAATGTTCCTCTACCTTTTTTCTATACATCAGTTTTTTCTGTTAGCCTCTTTTCTATAATGAAAAGTAAGCTTAAACACCATGAGCTCTGTTGTTAAGAGTGGTTAATACAAAAGTGGCACTGTGGAACTCTAGATTGCTTGTTTTTTGAATCTTAATTTCAGATTAAATAAAAATGTTTTTCTAATCATCCAATTGTAACATCAACCAGCAGGTCACTTATGCATTGCAACTGGCCACGAAAAGCCACAGCCAGAAATTCAAATCCAAATACTAAATTGGGTGCACTATATAGTAGTCCCATAGAACAGATAACAGTCATGTTGAAACAAATTTCTTTTGAGCATTTCCAGACACAGTGAGGATGCAGAAAGACACAGTACAGCATATACAAGAAGGAAAAACATCCCAGTCTGAGGGGGTCACAAGGACTGTTCCTGCCTGTTTCTTGGGCAGTCGAAACAGCATAGGATGAAAAAAAGTGGTTTTTTACATCTGCCTCTGCCTGCCACCACACATCTGCTCACTCACACCTATATCAACCCTGCCAGCTGCACATGTTGGATTCCACACCTCTTGAATAGGCAACATCCAGGTCTTACTCTGATTTGTATAGATGTTAGCACTGAAGAAATGTGTTTTATTCATAGCTACCACCAGCAAAAGTCATCTTCAGTTTGGAAATGAGTGTTTTCTTTACCTACCTGTGAACACTTATTCTCAGGCATGTTTTCCACTCAGATCTGAGCACTAAGTCCTTGAAAGTGTTATAATAAATATGTAGATTTACTGTTTGAGTTCACAATGGGTATGAGGAAAAGAAAATGAAAGCTTTTTGTTTGTGATCTTTGTTAAAAAGCCTTCCAGGCCATCTTTGAGCTGTTCCAGGTTGGGCTAGGTATATACCAGGGCTTATCAGCTTGAGATGGATTCACATGTCACCTGGGAAGGAGACATAAGCCACCCTTTCCACTGACACTAAGGATTTGTATACATGGAAAGGTAGTTTGAGTTTATTTGTGATGACACACTAGAATAACAGAGTCGTTAAGATATACAAGTAGCTTAAAGTTTGGAAGGAGCAACCGCTATTGGCTCCTTAAGTCCAGATGAGTTCAGGAAACTGTTGTGCATTCATTGTAGAATCTCTGTTCTGTTTGATAAAATGTGGGTTTCCAAATACGCATTTGAACTTTCATGTGGATTTCATTCACAATTTCTAAATTTATTTTACTATAGTTAAAAGAAGAGAAATGTTTGCACTTACTTGGCCAAATTTTGCTCACAGTTCCAGAGGTATATAACCATTGCAGCCGTGGGATTACTTCAGGTTTTGTCTCTGTGACAGTATGGTAGTATGTCTGAATAAATGGCAAGTGATGTGATTGCTCCCAGGGAGTCTAGCTTATTGTCAAGTACCTGCTTATTTAAATACCTTATTTGCTTTGAGTGTTATCACTAACATTTTTGCCCGCACGTACAAACCTGTCACCTGAAACATACTGTATTTTCAATTCTGTACCAGCTCCCTATGTTTAGACCTCGTTTGACTTAGTAACTGGTCACTGAGGAATTCAGAGTTCACTGCAGACAAAATCTGAATCATTTTCATGTCATATAGCTGTGGGACTGCCTCACCTTTCTCTGTATATAAAGGATGCAAAAGTAACCCTGGAGAAGAATTCAGAAATGCTCTGCATCCCTTTGCAGAAATAAAGTCATAAGTGTTCTCTGCTCTCTTTACTTTCTGTCCATTCCTGATGTCTATAAGAAAATCTAATTCCTTGACAATGTTTAGTTTCATATTCACATTCATTTTTGTTCATGCTCATCCATTCAGTCATCCAGTAATTTCCCATGCATGCCTTTATTGCCTTTTAGTCACAAATGTATTTATTTGTCATCTTATTTAAAAAGTCTCTTTTATTAACCCAACATACACTTTTATCCTTTTCCCAATTCCCTCATGTCTCAATTTTTGTTTTCTTTCATCTTTCTCTCTCATGTGTAATTAAAATTAATTAAATAATTAATTCTCTCTAACATAGCGCCCAGCTCAGGTAAAAACAGTAGGAAGGTGCTAGAATTCTTGTCCATGACCATTTCTTTTATGAAATGAAATCAGCACTTTGGCCAAAACTGGGAATGACTAAAAAGTGCATCCTTCTCTGCTGGAGTGACTACCATATCCTCTGATGAGTGGAACTGTTCTGAATTTGATATATTTCTTTTTTGAGCTTCTCTATTTATCTGTAGTGATACAATCAAACACCTTTGTTGTCAAGGGTTTCTAAGTGGCTTTGCTATTCAGTTTGGATAATTTTTGCCCAAGCTTTCAGCTTCCGTGGCTCTTCAGCTTTGTCAGAAGGAAGAACAAATGCAATCCTGATGTTGTAGTTTGGTATACATTGTTTGCTACGTTTCTGGAGCTGCTAGGGAGCTTTGAGCTCTGACAGCAGGTTATTTTACTTCTAGTTGTTAAAACTCTGGAGGGAGAAACAGTAGATATTCTGGTAGTAGATTTTCAGTGCCTCCATTTAGAAAAGCCAATATACTGTTTTCCCTTGAAGAGGAAATTACTGATGTTGCTCAAGAAACAGTATCTTAACACTGACTGAATGATTTTTGCCCTGTTATGAACTTCCCGCTTTTAAGGAGAATGATGTGAGAAGATGACTGTGGTAATGCAGCTGCAACAACATCTGGAGTCCTCAAATTACCTTGACACTAGTTAGCTGGATTTAGGTCTGAGTGTAGCGCAGAAATGTCATCGTTTGTCTCGGTGTTCGATGAAGACAAATTATTTTAGGTTTGCCACCTTCCCTTAATACTGCTGTCATGCTATGGTGACAGGAGAGATAGTGGTCATTTGCTTGCCTACAGATCTTGCAGAATTGTGTCATTCCTGAGTGACTCTGCTCCTCACTCAGAAAATCCAGAAAGTAGTACTCCATGACTACTCAGCCACCTGAAGGCGTCTTTCACTCAGGCCTTGTTACAATGCACCTGAATGCTTATTTCATTGTTTTAAGTTTCTCTAAGAAAAGGTAGAAAACTACTGGGTGAAGAATTCTGTGAGAGTTTCTGGAGCACTAGTTCTCAAGTGATAATTAGTGGGTCGCCGCTTGGCTGTAGAAGCTCACAGAAGGGCTCTTTCTGAGAACTGTATGTCAGAAGACTGGAAAGACAGGGATGAGATCTTTTGGTATTCTAAGAAAAGATTTTATTCTCATACGTGTTTCTGGGGGGAAGAATTTCTGAAGAAACAGAGGCCACTCCTTTTCCAATTAACTTGTTTCAGATCACAAGTTGTACTGTACATGGGGCCCCCTCATTCACCCAGCAGCTGAACCTGGCTTTAATGTCTACAAAAAGAAAAAAAAATGGAACAACTTTACTCTCATTCTTCAAAAATTTTACATATCTGTGATGAGGATGGGTCATGTATTTCATTCTGGGGAACAGCCAATAAAAATATCTTCTACATATTTCCACCTCCTGTGCATCAGAACAAAGTGGCGTCAGTCCTGCCTTCACCTGAGGCCCATGCAATTCCCTGCCACCTTTTCTTGTGCTCCCAGCAGGTTAAGGCTTTTGCAAATTCTGCTGTGTAATAACATGAGTGACAAGGTTCTGACATGACTTCTCCATTCGGAAAGAAAGCTGCATAGAGCCACCTATGTCATTCAAATGGTAGCTACAGTTTCGTTTACTCTGTGGGGTTTTACCCACCATTTCAAGGCATCTGTGTGTCCTTTTAATAGTATGAAAAGGGACAAAGGGGCTGTTGTATGGGTTGAAATCACATCCTTAATTCTTATATTTTTGTAATAGAACAGCATAATAGAAAGTTGCTCAATGTATTTTGCTTGGAAATTGCAATTAATCAGAAGACTGTAAGGAGTCAGACCCCAAACTTAGTTTCAATACCATTTCCTTTAGTGAGTTTTACACATTACCTTTTCAATAAGTGGTGACAGGCAGTGCATTTCTGGGTGATTATAGCATATGTCAGGTGGGGTTAACGGGCACAAGGCCAGAGGGAAAGTGAGTAACTACTTGAGATGTACAGTAATCCCTTAGAAATGCACTGCCTTATTCCCTCCTGATACTATAAAATGATGTTTGTTAAACAACGTGATCCAAATCCTGAGGGGCAATAGACCTCTGATGCTAATACTGAGTTCACCAGGAGACTTGATGCCAAATTGGTCAGGAAATAGCGTATTTACCTCCAGTCTATCCACCTACAAGAACCCATCCCTGATATGCTTATTATATCTCTGTCCCTAGTCTTGGAATGACGAATGATCCACATCTGGAGACCAGGTCTTTAGATAATGGTGTATGCTGATTAACACTGACTGAGGAACTAGCCCTTAATTTAATGCAATATGTTGATGTGGCAGGGTCAATAAATGACTGCAAATAAAGTGAGAGCCTTAATTTGTAGACTCTGAGTAACTGTATATGTTGGAAAGATCGTTTAGTCCATGCTGCTTTTCTTGGCAGAATTTTGTAGACCATCTTCAGAAAATGGCAGTCAGTTCTCAGCTTCTGAGTGATGGACTTTAAATCAGATCCTTAGTGTTAGTCTCTTGGGTCAATTCAAAATTAACTGACTTGGCTTTTTATCAGTTAAAAAAAGAAATTAGACTAGATCTTCCCATCAGATTGTTTTCAGTCATAACTCCATGCCCACATTTCAGCTATACTTATTTATAACAGCAGAAACTTTGCCCCACATTTTTTTAAAATGTGACAAGTTGATTTTATAGGCAGTAGCATTATAATAAACTTCTCCAAACTTAATCAAGCTTACTGATTTATTTGGATAGTCAATAGTATCTGATTTTCGTTCCAGGGTGGATTAGAAACAAATTCCTCATACTTTGATTTTTTTATTTTTTTATCACATGTCTTGTTTTCTAGCCAACCCCTTACTGAGTCTGGACTCAGATTTGGAGATATAATCGTCTGTAATTTGTAACATCAGATGCATATATTGTATATCAGTTTAAATCAGGCAACTTGATCAGATTTGGAAGAAGTTATAACAGTACTACCCCTTGCACTATCAGCTTGGCAGACTTTGCAATATGTGGGACAGATTTTCAGTAGATAATTATCAGTCTGATTAGACTATCCCCATAGAATCCCTTTAGAAGAATTTTTAACCTCCAGGGGGAAAAAAATTAAAGAAATAAAGAAAAAGAAAAAAAAAAAAAAAGCCCCCCAAAATTCATGGAGAATCCCCTCACCACCCAGGTGAAGCAACAGCCTTTTTCAGAGAGATCTGAATCTGAGTTTCTGAAATGCCACCTTGCTGTTTACAGTTCTACATTTCCCCTCTTGGCTTCTGCTTTCTGATGCAGAACAGTTACATGTTCCTGAAAAAAACATTGAAGAACTCTGTCGGACAGATAATCTTGCTTCCTGGCCAACTTTACTTAGTAAAGGATTTACTAAATAGGAAGCAAAATTAAAAAAAAAAAAAAGGAGGAGGATGGCAGGACAGTGGAGAAATTATTACTTGGGCCAGGTGTGAGATGGAGTAGAGATGAAGAAAATGTGAGGAAACCGAGAAGAAAAGAAGGCATGGAGCAAATAGCTAGTAAGAACAGGGCTAAAAACATCCAGCCAGTTTTGGGAATATCCAAAGGTTCTTGCTTTGAGTCTGGCAGCTGAAGTCTGTGGTTGAATATTTTCCCTCTGAATCCACATGACAGCATTATAACAGCTCTAAAAACATCATCATTATTTTGTACATTGCTATGACCTTTCCTGGAGGATGCAGAATCCCTACTGCTTGATAATACAGGGTACAAAAGAAATCCCTTCCATTTGTTTTTAGTATGAATTAGTTGGGAGAAGAGTTTGGGGGAGTCTTCTTCCTCCATGTGTTTTCTCTGAGGAACATTTTGACAGGCAGCCAGTGCTGCCATTGTGTAGTGGAGGTGTACAAGTTCCTCCTTCCCGGAGGACTAAGCAAATGCAATGGACTATATGACCTGCTTGGATACATACGTATCTCAAGAAAGTTGAAGATGCCCAGACCATGCTACTGAGCATTGTCAAGGTGGCTTTTTCCTGTAGTGAGACAGGTTTGCATTATTTGGCTTTCGAAGAGGTATCCTACATATCTTTGAGTATGTACTTAATAGAGATTTAATACGTTATGTTCAGTGTAGCAGCTAAAGAGCAGCTAATTATGAAAAACATATTACTGTAGAACTAAGAGGCATGCAATAAAAACTTCTACTACATAAATTGTTAATCCATAAAAAATGTGTTTCTGAGACCATTGGTATTTATTTAACGTACAATTACTGTCTAATTTAATCTAAATTAAATGCTTGCTTAAGACATGTAATTTGAAGTGTTACTGAGCTTCCTTCTCCAGTATTAAAAGCAAGAAATCAGCAGCTAATGCCTGGAGGCCAGATCTCTACCATTTAAATTCAGGTACCTCAACACTAACATTCATAATTTCAGTCATTTGGAAAATGTTTTTCATAAGAATGTATTTGGCATTAAAATCTCCCTTTCCCCCTCACTCAGGGCCACATCCTGCCAACTGAGTCAAACCTCTGACTTAATCCAAATGAAGTTTTGATTGAGTAAAAGGTCCTGAATTAAGACCTGAGAAGAAAATGTGTTTTCTTATCATAGAGCACAAGCTTTGCAAAATGTTCTAGCTCCTGCCAGTGCTGGAAGGGTAAATTATCATTTGACTCCTGTATGGACATATTTATTTAGGACACGTAGCCTGATGACTCAGGAAGTTATGTAAAAACTGACCCAGTTAATTTTAGATGCTATTGTTGGAAGAGTATCAATAAAAATTAATCAAATAGTCACGAAGGAACCACAGGGAAGGAGCGCAGAACACTGGTGGGTAGACTTTTGGCAGCAATCATCGCAACAGTTTTAATGAGAGGAAAACACATTCTCAAGTAAATTAGAGAGTAATGACATGATTAAATGGTAAATAATAGTTAAATACATGCTTGGAGGTCCAGGACCGAGACTGTGGAGTTTTTGTGTTTTGCATGTATTCCTCTCCAGGCTGCTCCGAGTAGCCAGAGGAGCTCACCAGAACTCTGCCTGTAATTTAGGGTCGGATTGTAGCTTTTAAGACTCTGAAGCCGAAAAAGCTGTTGGGGCCCCACTGCTGAGGCTGAGAAAGCTGAGGCTTTCCCCATAATTCCCAGGCTTCACCAGCCTTTCAGTTCTTGACGTGTCCTTGCTCCTCCACCAGCAGCCTCCCCTGAGCAAGGGCCAGCACCACGGCTCTGCTCTCCTCGGCCGGCTGTTACCCAGAAAGTGACTGTGCAGGAGACATCTGCTCTCCTTATGCACAGCGGGGGAGAGGGAAGGACTCTGTCTTCTGCTGAGGCAGGTTTAGTCCCCACTAACTGGGTCTTTGCGCATTTGCTGGCAAGCAAATTGAGTTGCATATATAATTGTTTATGCAAACAAGGAGTGCTGCAGTGCTGGCTGGGAGTGGACCCCGTCCATATGGTTCCTTTCCCTGTCTGCTGAGGAAAGGATGTGAAAAGAATAACATTCACAAGTTGTCTTCATTCTCAAATGTTTCTTTCTCAAAATGGGAGGCTGTACATACAAATTCTGACTTGTTAGCTTCACTTTGTCTAGCCGTAATACACAACATAGTTGTGTGATGAGTCCATTGGAGGGGAACTGGCCCGGTTAAGAGGTGTTTTATCTGCTCTCTGTTTACCACTTTCCGTTCCAGGCTGTCAGAGTAAGGATACCTCAAAAACAAAAATAGAAATCTGAAATAACTCTGGGTTGTCTTTTGATCGGGTTTAATGTTTTTTCTTGGGTTTCAATAAGGCCAGGTATAGTTGCTCCAGCAACTTCAGTCAAATGAGGCAGAAGCCTCACCTATGTCTTTCCTTGCTCTTTGGCAGAACTAGAAGGAGCGCATGGGGAGCTTGTCTGTTACAAAAGGAAAAAAACCCAGCGCCCTTACTGGGACATCAGTCCACTAAAAGCTGAATTACTTGCTTAGATGGCAATTCAAGTGATCAGCCCACTATGTCCTTCAATAACAGCCTGGCAGCTTGCTCATTAATATAATACAGTACTAATCTTCCCTTTTTGCCTTCCCGCAATAGAATATTTTCTTACATAAGGCTGAATATTGTAGCTCCTCCACTAATAGCACTGGAGAAGGCAAAAGGGTATAATTAAAGAGTACATGCTATGTCTTTGATTTAAAAGTTTGTATTTTTACTTCAAAGGTTGGCAGATAACAGCTGATATACTGCATATTTCTCTAATACATAACATGGTTTATAACGGTTTCAGTTTTAATCTAGTCTTTTTTGCTTAGTTGTACAATTGTGCACCCACAGGTTTTTTGTCAGTAAAATGTAAACTGATTGGTCAGTAGGATTTTCAGAATTACTTAGTAGTGTTTTAATGTTATCTCTTTTGTAAGTCAAAGGTTTATCATTGTCTTTACTAGGATCATAGCAAACGAATATTAAGTGCTTTTGCAAATTCAACCCTGGATGTCTAAACATTTGATCTGTGAAGAAAACAGGTACTTTTAACATTTAAATTACAGAAATTATGAAAATAATAGTTGTTGCAAAACCATGCTCACAATTTCCTGGCACACTGCAAAAGCCTAACTTTAAGAAATTCTGCTCCTTCTCTGAAGTACAGATTCATCAAGCACATTTACAAGATTTGAGAAATATCCCTGTATGTATAAACTTTTCTCACTTATTGACTGAAATGATTGGATTTTTAATTACTTTTTTTATTATTAGTAGTATGTGACATTTTTACTCATGTTTATGGACACAAATAATTGTGGATACAGCCAGAGCCATTTCAAGCCCTGATTAATAGATGCCTGTCACTGAGTCAGGCAACTGGACTCTAAACAGCCCGAAGGCACCTGCAGCCTCAAAGAAGCAATGCCCATTTAAGGCTGGACTGAAAATTAAGCACTGATGTTTTAACATGACTTCCCATTTTACAACTGAACTTCTTCTGTTTCTCTAAAATGCCACTAATCTATAACTGCTATGTACCACTGCGAAAGCGTACAGTTTTAGAATATGGCAAATGCAAACTGAAAACGTCTTTTAAAGCCAGCGTCACATCTGACATCTTTTTCAGCAGGCACAGTAGAAGGGCCAAGAACTGCTGCTGATCTCTAGAATTCATGTGAGTTGGAAGATCCAGGATTCAAAATGCTTGTCTGTCCCTTTTCTCACCTTAGAGTTGTTCAATGGGACATCAAATATGTGCTTGATCTCCTTATATCAGGGGAGATGACTGATTCTTTTCATGGTACTTGTTACTATTTTCTTCTTGTTTTTCTTAATTATTTGGCATGAACTACAGCCCATCTTAAAACCATTACTTGACTGGGATTCCTTTCTTTCCATTTTGTTACTTCTGCACTCCAGGGGATTTCCTTGAGGAAGCTAATATCTTTCCTAGGTTGCTGTAGTGACACAGGATCCAAGTTTCTTTGTTAAGAGTTTCCATAACTCATTCAGTCACCGGCAATGTTGGTACTGTTGACTAAAGTTATTTCCTCCCTTTCTAGCAAGTCACCTTTACTTTCTCAGGGTAATTACACTGAAGAAAAGCCCCCGTCATGTTGATTTGGTTTGGCAACACTTTATCTTCCTACCGCGATCTCTGTCAGGAAAGATGCTTTCTATATGCCTCATTGCATGGATCCTGCCAAGGATTATTATTATAACATTGATAAGAGGAAAATCATTAGGAAATCAAGCAGACAAACTAACGTTGCAACAATGTCTATGAGTTATATTATGCAGTGTTGTCTAAAAGAAGAAAAAGGCATTGAGAGAGTCTTTACATTTATTGCCACACATACCTCAGAAAATTATGATGTGGCAGTAGCAACATTTGTGGTCATACAAAATTTTCAAAATGTGCAAGGAAAATATGGTAGAGCTTTCCGTTCTTCACAGAAGCTGTATGACATGAAGGATAATGGTGTCTTAAAAGTGCTGTTGGATTTCTCGCAGACTCAAAGATGTGGGGAGTCTGCGCCTGTTCATTCTTCTTCATTTCCTTTAAATGCTGTATGTACGACTCACTTTACACTGTTGGCACTCTCTTCTTATGAAACCAAAGATCACATGTGTAACATGCAGACAGAAATAAATCCTGTAGGTAAAAGAAAGTAGAAATTGGCTAAAGATCAAAGGTTATCCTCATTCCACTCCTTCCTTCACTTTTATTATCCTGTCTAAATTTGGTCTTTTGTAGAGAGTATTGGATGGGGGTTTTTTCATGAGGAAAGGTTAGGCTTAAACGAGAGTTTAAGATTTTATTTGTTTTTCAACCCTGTATGTAATTCAAACCACAGTGTAGTTACTTTGCTAGAATCAAACCTGCAGTTCTTAGAGGGTACAGGAGATTGTGGAGTGGCTTAAGGAAACAATATTTCACCTCAAGTGTTCTGTGATCATCTATAGATTAAGTGGCAAATAGATCTTTTTTCTTTTTTTTTTTTTTTTTGTCTGAACAGCTAAAACAAATCTCGTATTATTAAAGTCCGTATTCTAAAAACAGTTGGGCATGTGCTTAACACAGTCCTAAGATGTAAATGGAGCCAACTGTGTGATTGCTTGTTTGCCAGATCAAGCCATAAGTTTGTGTCTTGGAAAATTCCTCTAGAAAATATGCTTGTAATTTTTATAGTTTTTTAATTTTTGATGACCTTCTTCACTGGAACATAATAAAAAGATATTGATTTTCCTGCCGAAGCTTTAGCAGGTACCTTCTAAGTGCTTTATTTAAGGCTATGAAATGCACTGGAATGACTAGTGATGACCATCGGTAGAGCAACTAGAACAGACCAATTAGAAAAGTTAAGAACAAGATGTGAAGGGTATTTAACTTCAATAGTTTCAAAGCTTTACTTATTATTACTCACATAAAGGAGATTAATCAAAAACAATAGTTGTCCCAGGAAACTACCACAAAACTTCTCTCCAAAATCTTGTCTCTGGCAATTTTTTCTTGTTGTTAAAACTGAAATAAACTAATTTTACTTGAATCACAGATGAAAACTTTGTGGTAGTGTTTATGTAGTTATAGATCACCACGTAAAATGAAGTACCATAATTTCTGGCTGTTGTGCAGAATTGCTTAGAACATTGTTGGTCAGGAGTGAGCGATACTGGTAGAGGTATCTATGAAGTTCTGGACAGTTTCAACTTATACCAAAACCTTGAATCAAAGTAAATGATCCAGTTGTTAGTGCTGCCTCCAAAAATACGTCAAAATGGAGCTAAGAGGTAACATATGTTTCCACCATTTTTCACTCCATGGTCGTATATTATACTCAAACCCCAAATACAAAGGAAGAAGCAATTTGTAAATAAAATTTCATCATCTGATTTGGAAAATACAATTACTTTTAATTATCATAGTTTAACTGCAAATATTATTTGTCATACCGATGCCATAAGTGACCAGGGTTATGTCAGATATCTCTAAATGACATGGGTATATGTTACACTGATGTGCAAATAGGAAGAGAATCCAGGGTGATAATGGTTAATGAAGGCAAGAAGAGAGACAACTTCATGTTTCAACTAATCTCCAGCTATTAGGGATCAGCATGAGGGATATTATCTCACATCTGCCTCATGCAAAATTCCGTATACCTAACTCCAAAGCATCTGGTGTGGGCCATAGTCAGAAACAGGATACTGGACTAAATATATCCCATGCTCCCTGTGCAATATCCATAAGCTTTCTATATTCTCATGCAGCAGATGTGAAATATGCCAGTAATATCTGTTCTGCTTTAATTATTTGCACTACTGTATTTGAATACTAGGTTTTGGTCACCTAACCAAGCAATTGCTGAAGCTAGCGGATGGCCGTGTTGTGCTGGCACTGGAGGGAGGACATGACCTTACTGCCATCTGTGATGCATCTGAAGCCTGTATAAACGCCCTTTTAGGAAATGAGGTAAAACATAAATCGTAGTAGGTGGAGAGAATGATCCAAGTTTGCTGAAACTCCTATCTTTGATTTTCTTTTAGTAACAATGGCATCAGTTCTTTTTTCGTTTGGTATAAAAACCATGCAATTTGAACATGTCTTAGAAATGAGCAGACCTCAGATGAGCTGGTTTGGATAAATACCTCTAAACTAGATGATTACATAAATCCTTTAGTATTTTCCTAAATTATTCCCAGTTCTGAGTAAGATTTAATACCCCAAAATTGCTTTTGGTGATGTTGCGCTGAATACCAGACTTGACATCATTGGTAGTCATTGGTGCGCATATCATCTACCAGGATTGGACCTTCCAGACAATTATCATGGAGAAAAAATGGCTTTTGCAAGGTATCTGGTAATCTTAGGAACTGGATATTGCAAAGGCACATTTTTTGCAGTATTTTGACACTTCAACTGGCATGTGAAAGAACATATTTCAGAGGTTTTTGAAATTGAACAATACTAATAAAAATGTGTCCAAGACTTCAATACTGGGGTTTTTTTAAGTTATAAATGAAGATTCAGGTTGATCCGTATGTAATTTAAATGGAGTGCCCAAGATTTATCAAAAACTTTTGAGAGTGGCCTATCAGACTAAGTAAATATGAGTACGTGCTATTTATGTACACAAACACAAGATAAGCATTCATATTAGTGAAAATTGTTCTGTTGTCCACTAGAAAATATCTTTTCTCCTATAAATATGGTGAGAAGGAAGACAAGCTTACTGAAGGTGCAGCCAAAATAATTCATGGAAGGACAAAAGCCTTTATCATAAATTGTGAATTTTGCAAGATCTTTTTATAAAGTGCAGTGTGTTACTTTTTTTTCCCCAGAGGAAGTGGTGATAGCTATATAATCTCTCCAATCAAATGTATTAGTGCCAAATTGCAAGCTAGTCTGCCAGTTCCCTTCCATTTCTAGACTTTATACCTATGTGAATATTGTGAAGTAATGTGTCTTCTGATGGATATTGGATAAAGGGATTTTCTAAATATTCTTCTAAACCTTTGCTTTTCATCTTTATGACCCATCGAGAAAAATATTTTTATGCTCCTTATTTTTTACATTATACATGCAATGAATAAAGTGATAGCTTTTTAAAAAATATTCTCAGAAATGTGAAGAAGTAGACATGTCCAGAAAAAAAAAAGCTTTCATTGGGTCATATCTACTATCACCTTTGACAAATCCCATAAGGAGAGTTTTCCAGTGTGGTGACATGCACTATTGAAAAAGATGCTCGGCTCAGTGTTGGTCCTTTTATTTAGGTGCTGAAATACGGATTACAAAACCTAGCTTGAGACATTTGACAATCAGTAAATGCAGCGTTGCCTTCCTGATCAGCTGCCATTCCAGGGCACTCGCATTGATATTCTCTGTTGCCATCTTCCCTGACGTAGTACCTTACAGCATCAGTGGCTTTTCATTGCCCTTCTAAACCCATTCTCTGAAATTTGCACCCTTGTGGAACTAATGCAAATGGTACAATGCTGACGATACTATGTGCCTTCCTCTGTGTAGGTGCCTGGGTCCCTCTATCCAGTTATGACCATTTGGTGGTGCTACCCATTTATGAAAACTGCCTTGTATGGTTTTAACACTATATCACACCCAGCTGCTATTTCTGCTGTCACTGACTAGCCATTATTCAAGAAAAAATACCAATTGTGAGAAAAAGGAATAGGATAAGGGTTCTGGAAGGCACTTTCTTCCATTTTTTGTTAGAGTAACTAGAGACCAGGAAATTAGATAGATTGTGAGTCTATCTGTTTGCAAAATATAGCAAAGCAAATTTCAGGAGAGACAAAAATTCAGTAACTGAGAATGAAGACAAACATAACCATGCAGCCATTTTTAATTCACTTGCAAAAGAACATGATCGTTAACAACTTGGAACACCTCATGCAATTAGCTTATTCTCATGCGCTCTTACTCACAGCATTGTCTTCAGGGACATGCATTAAATGCTCTGGTGCAGCAAAATGTCAAAGACAAAATATGCTGTGGCCTCTAAGAAGAGAAAAATACTCCAGAGAGGATGTCGTTACCAACACTACCACACACTACTGATGTTTGCTTAAAAGAATAAGTAAAGGTGTTGCTGAGGAGCAGATACTAATGAGAAAGTCTGACACCTAGTTAGCAGTTAGAAATCAGCATGTCTGTTGACATCTATAGATTGATGGCAATCTACATCACATGGCCCATAGCATATACATTGCTTGATTTCAGCATAATATTCATTAACTTGCCCATCAAACTCCAAGCATGTTCCTGCCAAGGACAGCAAAAAATGTTTTTCTTCAAACAACCAATTATTGTAATTTGAAGATGCATTCTTCCTTGAATGCAATTCTTTATAGGAGATTAATAGGATAATTATAACTTATTATCTGTCCTTCGCTCTTACAAATAATGGTATGTAGGTCAACCCTAGTTTAAAAATATTGGAAAGATGAACTTCAGTTTCTAAACACTACACATGTAAGTGAACTCAAATTAAAAAGGTTGGGAAAGACCTTTGTGAGGTACTCTGCAGTTTGTCAGATGTATTTATTCATGTGCTGAGGATTAGAATTCATAAACATTTTGCAGGACTTTTTAAAAACTTTTTCTTTTCTTTTATTGTTTTTGGCCAGGACTTGTCAATACAGAAATTCACTGCTTCATATGTTCTATTACCAGCAGAATAACATTTTAAAAAAAGAGTAATTGTAAAACTAGCCACAACTTCCAACATTGATGGAGAGCTGGTCTGACATGTAGAGGTAACATCGAACTTACAAGTGAAAAATGCTTTCTTTTTTTATTTTTTCTCTGAACACCAAGAAGGAAAACAGGTTGATATTCAAAATAGATATTTTTTGCTCTTAGTTATACGTGGCCTGTAGCACAGTGATCTGTTTACCAAGATAACTTTTTACTCTTCTCTTAACAAATGCAAGTGGAGCCACTAGGAAAAGAATACACTATCAAGTTTATCTTCTTTAAATAATTTGAGCATGGCACAGGAAATTCCTGCATACAGTTGTTGATTTTGAAGACTAACCAAAAAAACTATTAAAAAGGTCTCTTTTTCTTGGAAGAGCTCAGAATTTAAATGAGTTCTCAGCCCAATCTATGTGTGGTCAATACTTCTGAACTTCTCTGCAGAAGTGCTTTTGAACAATAATTTGAAATTTTACAGAAACACAAATGGGATTATAATTGTTGGGTTTCTCTGATTGGAAGTACTTATATTGTTAATCATTTCTTTCTCAGAACCAATTCCCTAAACAGAGGTGCCTAGTGCCTTTTCAGATACCTTAAGGTATCCAGGACATCAACACAGGACTGGTAGATCTAACACAAAGCTTAGAGGAGATCCACACCCTTTCTGAGCAGCAACTGAAAATCAGGCAAGACACCCTATAGTGTCTGAAATGGCTTAATCTGGTTTGGTTGTGTGAATCCCTCCTTAAATGATGAGAAAAACTAAAAAGGGAATTATGGAAGTAAAGGTAAGGATAAATTTTATAAAGATAAAATTATTAATTAGATAGTTTACATACAAAATTACTTAAAAAAAGATTTCAAGATCTCAGGTTTTCTTGCCCATGCTTCTGTCTACAAGTAGAAAATTTCCATGTCACTTTGAGAAAAATCTATTTGACCATTTGCAGAGCTAATTAGGAGCACTGTAGGTTATCTCCTTGGAAGGAAATCTTCCTAAGAGGTGAGAAGAGATTAAGCAGCTGGATTCCCTTGAAATCCAAAATGAAAACATGGAAATCCTTCCATGGAAGGTAAAAAGGCAGGATGAGCATCAGTTGCTTTAAAATATCCCTGAATTTTCTCCATGATTTGAGAACTTGTCCATTAAAAGAGCACCTGTCAAAACAAAGGAAATGATGGACTCAGATAATTAGAAAAGAATCATTGCCTTTAAACCTAAGCATTTCTGAGATGATGATATACTCTTGTGCTTAAAATTAAATTCTCTCATTTATTTTGATGCTCTTGAAATGATTCTACAGTTTTTAACAGATTGGTTGTATAGTTTCAAATACTTCTTTTTAAAGCATATATACATTACTTCAATTAAGAAAACCATTACATGTTAAGATTTGTATGTTATTCCAAGAAGTGTGTGAAAACTGGGTTGAATATTGAGATTTTTCCAAAAAGTCTTTGTCATGGAGAAGGGAAATTCCACACTATTTTGTCCGTCCTAGTTTCAGTGCTACAAAGACCTCTGCTATGCCTTTCGGTGCCAGGTGGTGGTGAGTAAGGCTGCTCTATACAAGCAAGGATAGGTTCTGGTTTCTTTCGAAGAGGCACTACTTGGATTTAAAAAACCCTCAGGGGTAAGCTTTCCTTGAGTTCAGTATCCTAAATCCTGCAGCTTATTTCCAACAGAACTGTGTTCACTTGGAGGTTCTTCTGCAGCCAGAGAGAATGAGGAAGAATTCCTTCAAGCACAAAACTCTTTGAGCCAAAAACTCAAGGATTTAGTTCTTCCTTCATCCCATCCCCTTTCAAGCAGCCAGGTGGGATATTTCCATGGGACATAGAAATCAGTCTAACATCACGGTCCCTCTGACCTGTCTACAGGTTTGGGCAGTGTCTCTTAGCTCTACGTGGTACAGCGGTTTGCCGTGGTATATAACAAGTGATAATTAGTCACAGACGGGGTCATGCTCTTCCTTGCATAGAGGAAACAGAGAAGTGCAGTCCACAGTGTGCTCTGCCCAGTGGGACCCTGCAACAAAGGCACACAGAGGATGCATGTCTGCTCTCACTGACTATGGCAGCCAAGGCTGAATTTGGCCCTAAGTGCAAAAACATTTCTAAGTGACTAAATTTAACATCTTCTAGTAAATATTCTTCTGGCTTGAATTTCAGTCTGAAGCAGAATTTGACAAAACATTGTGATTGGTTGGCTCCCAAGCATGCTTGAAAACTTATACTGGACAATTTTCTTGCCGAGTGTGAAGTATGTGCTTCTTTCTTGCAATCTGTTGAGCTGGCATTTAGGAGGGGATGGTAATTTAAGTGGAAAGCTCGTACTCTGCAGCTTTCCTGCTGATGATGAAAAGTTGGCATTTTTCTCCTTTGTGGAATTCAGTGTGAATCTGGGGCTGCCTGCCAGCTAGGCAGTGAGCTCTGCCAAGAGGGCCTGGGTTGCGTTAAAAAGGGGTTATTTGCCAGAACAGGTAGGCATTTCTCTCTCCAAAATGGAAATATTCATGGAAGTGAATATGGCCTGAGATCAATTTTAAATTGCAAGGTAAACTTGGTCACAATCTCACATCCTCATTGTTAATTTGAGTCTAATACTAGAAAATAATTAACACTGAGTCTAAGCCACCTGTCAACTGCTGCTTGCGTAAACCCAGAGCACAGAAATTGGCCCAGAAATAGAGAATTAGATGGAGTAGGAAACTGAAGCAATGTATGTGCCAGAGGTCAGCGTGGTGACATCAAAGTCCCCAAGGTGGGCACTGCTAGTCAGGAAGAGGTTTGGCCAAGGAAACAGAGAATATTCTGATTCCAAAGTTACATATTTCCAAGGCACTCCTTGTTTTTCAGGGACTGGTAGGTGCTAATGACCCTGTGTGCCTTTGAACCTATTCCCTACTGAAAACTGACTCGTTTATGTACCGCACTGTAACAGTGAATCACAAAAATACCTGACCAAAGTGCTTACATATAAACAGAAAGTGCTGAAACTTTGAGAAGATTGCTAATATAAGAACACAGAGGATGTGTGAGATCTTTGAACTTAGTCCTCTGTATTCATAGGCAACCCTAAGAGCAACAACGCCCAGTATTGGTGCTGATACACTTCTTGCACAGTTTATCCAGGAAAGGGAGGTTGTAGGGCTTCCTCCTGTAACCTAGGCATCCCTGAGGAGCCTGCCTGCCTTCTCCCCTTCCTCTGCCTCTGTCAGAACTCTCCATGCTCCTTACCTCATGCTTGCAATTGCCTCACTTTTCAGTTATCTCTAACTGCACTCTGCAACAATCTTCACTGAAGCTAATCTTGGTGCTTTAAAACATGACAGTGTTAAGGACAATATAGATACTGCTAGATTTTCGAGATTTTCCAGCTCAGTACCGACTGCTGTAGTTTCAGATTCTCTCCACGTTCCCAAAGATCATTTCAGATCACCTTCTGGGTGCATGAAATTTCCATCGTTAATTACTTCTTCAAACATTTGTTGATAAGCCTCTGGCAGACTTTGGCAGCCCAAGTGACTTTTGCCCATTTACATTGTTTTTCCTACTTTGAAAATGATTAGTGGACACAGTTTCTACTTTCATCTGCTACTTTGGGCACAAAAGCCCAATTCAGCTGTGTAAAAGCTTTGAAAATGTGACCCTTTGTGTCTGGTCCAAACTGTCTCTCCAGTGGTTTGGTTATTTCTGCACTGACTTGAGCTGTTCTTCTCTGAAAGATTTCTTTCTGACAGTATATTTCCAGTGCTCTTTTCAGCTTCCTTTCTGTTAGCCTCCAGATTTAATAGACTTCATGATCTGAATGCCAATAAGTGTAGGAGGGAAAGTGATGTTGCCATATATGCCAGGTGTAGAGTAATTTCTTTTGTTCACTGGTAGGTCTAACTGCTGATATTTTCCAGGGACACCCCTATGTCTATACAGTTGTATCCAACCAGATATCTGCCAACAGAAATAATTCTTTCAAATGCAGACAGTATAATTTCAAAGTGTATAGAAATAGCTGCCATAATCCACTGGCTTTATTTCTATAGTGTTTTCATAACGGTACTGCATTTGGGCTGAACAGGGTATATGATGTAATGAACTTACTTCTGGAGCCTGATAAGGTTTCCCTGATATGGTAGAGGATCCAAGTTCTGCCTGGCTATTCCTAAAGGTGAGGAGGCAGAATAGCTCCGAAGCAGAAGCTGAGCTTGGGATACAACATGAAAGTTTTGTGGAAAAAATTGTTAAGGAAACGATCAAACATGACTATTATATTCACATCACCTACAGATTTGTTAGCAGAGCTAACAGATGGAGTAATGACTGGGATAATTGTTGGATGTCTGACACTTTTTCTTCTTTTCTTTAATAATTCATCATCTTATCCTGATTTCTAAAAACACATCTGCCATTTCTAAATATTCATCTGATATGTCTAATATTCAAATGTAGCCTACTCATTAAGCAATTTATTTCTGTACTGATAAATAAAGAGGTGTCATTGATATATTAGGGAAAATCAAGACAATTTTTTGGCTCCTACAAAAATACAGCTCTGAAGAAAGCAATAAAATATTCACCTTTTAATAGGAAATCTCCTCTCTCTATCTCTGCATCAGTTGCAGAGGTTAACTGCAGTTGCTTCCAGCTTAATAATTAGTACAAGAGGTCTGCAGAAAGAATCTCAAGGTACTCAAAGGGCAAAGCAAGACACAGCTCTCAGATCTTGCAGTCTGGCAATTCCATACCTTGTACTATTATTTCTACTGCTATAGCCTAGAGCTATTTTGTCCAACTTCAGGGGAGTGAATTGGTTGTCAAAGCCTTAGGAATTAGGAAATTGTCAAAACAGAACCTTAAGCTACTGTTTGCTTCCCCTTCTGTGTTCCTGTACCCAGTATGACCAAACAGAACTTCAGGATTTTGTCCACTTCCTGGCCAAATGATAGATTGCTTTAAACAGAAAATAGCAAGTGATAAAAGCAAGTGCTATTTATCTACATAACACAAGGTATAGATTATTATACAGATTATTTTTCTAAAATCTGTGAAGCTTGATTTGTTGGTGGGCATTTTCATAAATATGCAGTTTTCCCCTGGGTACCTGCAAGAGTTACCAAATAGAGTAAACTATGAAGATCGTAAAGTAAATGTGGTTTAAGAATTACAAATGTATCTGTAAATATTATTTTTATTGTAATTGCTCTCTTCATTCTAATCCATGATACATATTAGATAGCAACAATCTTCCTTTGCAGTTTGGCATCCTCGGTAACCAAGTAGAGTTGGGACCCAGTCAGATCCTACAGTACTTCTGTGCACACTTGCTCACTACCCAGAATGGATTTATGCTATTTGAAAAAAAAAAATAGTGCTATTGTTTGTAGCCACAAGGAAATCTTCCAGCTGCAATCCCATACGGGATTCTAAGGAAATAATGACATGAACAGCCCCATTCATTTTAGTTATCGGGACTGCAAAATACTGGTGATATTTGCAATGTCTTTATCACTGACAGGCATTCACTGCTGGTCATAATGGTAAGATCCCAGAAGTTCTGGGATTTGTAGCTGAGCTTGCTTAAAATAGCACCACTAAGGGAGTATCTACACTGCAGTTATTTCCCATTTTGTGTACTTGGATCAAAGCTGATTTTATCTAGTTAGTGGGTAGCAATGCAGCGGTAGCAACCTGGAGGACAATATATGAAGGTTACTGAACTATTAACTTCACAGAGGAAGCTCCTTGGGTGGCCTTCACTTGACCTAGTTTAAAGCAGACCCAGGCATGCTTAAGAAAGGAGTTTTGTCTGCAGTACAGATGTCTCCTGTCAATGATGGTCGAACTTCCTTAACTTTAGAGAAGAGAGGTTGGCATTGATATCACTCTTCCTTGCCTACCTTGACACGATTGCTACTCCTGGCTCCTCAGGAAACAGCCTTAACAGCCTATGCAGAGAAGTGAAAAAATTGTTTGGACTCTAAGCATAGTTCAAGGAGAATATAGTTATTACAGTACAAGAAGAGGCATTTAGCCCAAACAATCTTTTACCCTTTTTCTAGGAGAAAATGTATGGCAGGTGGACAAGAAAGAGTATGTGGATGAATGTCAAAATACAGTTTGCTTGGTGTATCTACCCATTGCAGGGCAAAAATAACTGTGCAGTAACTGAACACTTCTTTCTGCTAATTTACTATGATACAGCCCTACTCAAAGAATATACAATTAAAACTGGCTAACTAAAATACAGCTGACTATAAAAAACTTACTCAGACAACTCTTACTGCTGCTCTGCATAACCATTTTTTGTTTACTACTTTATTTGAAATTAATGCAAAGCTAGTAAAAGCAGCTGTGTTTTATGGTTTTCCCCTATAAATCTTAAACTGTGTAAGATGGTTAGATGCAATAACACCAGAAAAATAAAGATAATAGAGTGCACACTTCAGTTCCAGTGTGGCTTTAGCAAGGTTTTGTTTGGAGTGCCCAGCTGCGTATACAGACACAGTGGAATTTGGTTTGTGAGGAACCTACAAAAATTACACAAATAACTAGCATTTTTTTAATGAATAATACACAGACATGCACCTGCTTCAGAGACTCCATAGATTAGTCTTGCAGCCAATAGAAAAGCCCCTTGGAATTCAATTACATGGCTGGAAAACAGAAAACAAAATCATGGCTATACTTTTAGAACTGATACCAGTAAAATGTTAACCAGTTCTTGGTCTGAGCTTTTCCTGAGGATTAGATTGTTGCAGTTTGTTTTACTTCCCTGTGGTTTATTGAAAATTTGTATTATTCTATTCTATTCTTGCAGCTGGAGCCTCTCCCGGAAGATATTGTGCACCAAATCCCCAATATGAATGCAATAGCTTCTTTAAAAAAGACCACTGAAATTCAAAGTATGTTTCTCAGTTTGGGTTGGTGGGATGGTGGGTTTGGGGTATTTTTTATTATTAATTAATGTCATAGACATTAAACTATTGTTTCAGAGAAAAGAGCTGGGAAATGTTTTATGTATAAAACAACATGCTGTGTCGTGTCTGTGTGTGTGTATATATATGCTTTTATTTTTGTTTCTTTCACATCTTTCTGTTTCTGCTATGTATTTAGCTCTGAAAAACTAAACCATTGAAATTATTTAGAGCTTTCTGGTTCCTGAATATTCCCAAATCTTTCCATTCCAGAGCAGATTGCATGAAATAGATGTTTGTCAGTGAGAGACAGGAACAGACAGGTAAATTAGAGCTCTAACAAATAGTTTCTTCAGATTCTGTTTGTGCAGCCCTTTACGAGTTACTCGCTTTGAGATGTATAGGAGCTTGAGGTAAAGTTAAAAAGCTCAAAATGGCACTGATCCATGGAACAATGCTAACAAATACATGATTTTATTCTGTTTCTGGTGCAGAGGGTACTTGATTGCTTCACTTATGTGCCCTGACCCCATACCCAGATGCTTTAGGGCATTTGCTCTGGTCTCACTGAAAAATTTTCTCTTTGCCATCAGTTGCCTTAATCCAACTGAGCAGACTTCCCTTAAATTCTCTAATCTTCTGCTCTCTGCCATTTTGCCGAGGCAGTGGGAGCTTCCTGACTTCTACTGTTTGCTGGCTCCTTAACAATAACAAATGGATAACAAATGTTTTGCTTCATGTTGGATGAATCACAAATAATTTGGATTCATCTGTAGAAAATAAATGCAGTTTTTAAAAGGGGCACAATGCATTATCCATTGATCATGCCATAATTATCAATCTGATTTTAGTTGTAAAGTGACCATTAAAATTCACTGTAGGTATACAATTCATCTTTCATATACAGTAGTCACCCAAATATGCAAATGGTCTAAGTAAATCAGCTGTATATGATAAATTCCAGTAAGTCATTTTTGCTGGGTGGTAGGTCCTAGGGTAGCTCATGAGTTAGTTACTTCTTTAAAATTCCCTGTTAGTGATCTGAGAGGAATCAGCAAGTTAAGGAAATTCATGTACTTTGCAAGATAGAGCAGATTTGCAAATGCTAGTAAGGACAGAAAGCTGCACACAGGCCACAGACATTAAGAAAGAATATGCAATTCTGTTTGAAATAAGACACATATTTAATAAAAATGGATCTGAAACCAAAAAAAGGTGAATTGAGGAAAAAAAAATTAATACTGGCTCCAGGAAGGCATAGTGTCTTACTAGAAATGCACAGAAATGATGGCAGTTCAGAAAGAAGGAATGGATTTAGGAACAAATATATAGTGTATGTCTAAAAAAGTAGTTCAGAGCTCTGCAGAGTGGCTTAATTTTGCTTGTTCGGAACAAGCTTAGGTTTGAGCTGAGCTTGTACAGTCACGGCAATCCAGTGGGCTGTTCTGAAACCTAAGTCAGGCTGCTCAGGGTTTGGAGCTATTTATACACAATGTTACGTCTTTTCTTGCAGCTATTACCTAAAAGGTTATGCATACATCATTTTGTCTGGAGAGAGACCAAGTATTAGAGAGGAATATGCTTGGATGCTGGAAAGGAGCGTTGAGGAAGTTTAGTGCAGCTTTATGGAGGTTGCATGTTTAGATGGAATTAAGAGAAGCAAGTACATGTTGAATGTTATAGGGAGTTATGCAGGCTGAAAAGCATTAGGCTGTGGGGTAGCATCTCAAGAGATACTGAGAAAGCGTGATTTGTTTGGATGATTGCTTGCATGTATATTGAGTCTGTATTTCTGTGATCCAACTTTGATAATAAATATTAGCAATATTTTAGACGAAAAAAAGCCCCTCTGTGTTTGCTGCAAAAAATTGAAGATACAATACTTAGTTAGACAATGAAAGGAAGCAACTTTTTTCTAACTAGAATGGAATTTGTATAAAAGTTTTATTTGTGACAGTGATCCAAAGCTCCTTTGGAAATGTAATACATTTGGAAGTAGTAGTTCCCACACCCATGTAATATGCTATTTCTAAACAATCCTGTTCACTAGCTTGATTACCACCCCCAAACTGTTTTTTTCAAGCAAGCCATGGTACGGCATGTCCAAATCTGTCTGTGAAAGGCAATTACAAATGCCTGTAACAGTGACAGAAACATTCACTTTTATTATTTCCTGGTAATAATCAGTGCTCCCACAAATCTTTGAGGGAGACTTAGGCACATTTTCATGCTGAAAGCCAAAGCATACATAGAAGACTGATTTGGTTTCATTGTTTGTTCTCGCAAGCAGTGATTGCTCTTCAAGTTTTGTATGAATGAAACCAGCAATATGCTTCATTCTTTCCCCTGAGCTCCACCAAGTTCTTCTCAATGAATGTAACAGGATCGGTAGAATTTCACATTCCAGTATAGCACAGTAGAAATGACATTTTCAGAGATGTGAGCAGTTTGAGGCAGATGCTTTTTGAGCTCATTTAATTGTCAATCCGCAGCATACCTAGGGTTTGAAACAAAGCTCCTTTGCAGCTGCATGCTGTGATTGCCTCTCTCTTCCACAAGACCTTGCCTGCAAATCTTTTGGTTGAGCACACATGCAAGCCCTGTATGTTTTGTGCACAACATATAAATGTTGTTCCTTATAAAAAGAAGCTTGCAAAGCTGTTCTGCTTACCACAGGTGTTTGTAAGGTACAGCTTTCTGATTTTAAAGAAAAATCTGCCATTGCTTTTTCATAAGCATCAGAAAGCCCTCTTTGCCTGAGGTACCTGCTGCTACCTGGATGCTATTCTTAATTGGGACTGCTTTAAAATTTCTTCCCACAAACCACAAACATCCTGCCATGCACTCCCCTTCTCCAAGACCTTCCACTGCAGCATAGGTGCTGCCACCTGCCTCCTGGCCTGACTCTGCTCTCCCTCTTTATCACTGAAGCCCCTCTCGTAACACAATTCTAAATGCAGGGAAACAAGGAGAATCACAGATCGCTTGGGAGTGAAGGGCAGTTAAATGGGCACAGAGAGCCCACTAATATGCTTGAATTGGCCCTGAGTTTTAGTGTCACAAGAAAGTCAGGATTCAGGGGGCAGCTGGTATGCGAGCCTGTGTGTGAATGAACGAATGCGATGTAGCAGTCCTCACTGATGCTGTTTTATTGTTGCTGCAGGAGAGCAACACAGTGGTAGCTGGTTACTAATATTTTATTTTATGAATAAGAGCCCTTGAAAACTCCAGCAGTGAACATGGGTTCATTTCTTTTATAGGCAAGAGGGGGTATTATTCCCATGCCAACAGATTTGATTTTCTTGCACATCTGTTTCTGCAACAAAAACCCCACCCACTCTGTGAACATTCAGCTCATAAATTATAGGGTTTCAATTGGGTGTATATTGCAAAGACTGATTTTTGCACATATGATCTGTGAGAACATTGTGGAATGCTCATATAACTTTTTTGTTTGTTTTTAGTGTATTTTTTAATGAATAGAGAATATGGTCTCTGAGCACACTAATAATAGAGAATATTTTTGTCTTGTTTTTATAAAATTTGCCAGGCTCCAATCATTGAGCCTACTGTTATGTACATAACTTTTTAGCTGTGTCTTTTCATGCTTTTGGAGCAAAGCCAACCTCCTAACACTTAATCTCAACTTTGTAGGATACTTAATACACTTTACATTTTATCCCCAGAAGGTCCCCGTTACTTAAAGATACTGCTAACTATTCAAACGTGCACACTATTAGAGTTCAAAGAAACACGCTGGCCATGCTCGCTGGTTGTTCTTGCACATTGACTTGGGCTTTCATCTTGCAATGATGTTTTTGAATAAAGACATTTTCAGGCTTTATTGACAGCTGCTTTCTCACTGGAGGGAAAAGTTCATCTTTCGAAAAGCCGGAAACTGTGTTGAGATCTGTGTTACCGAAGAGGGAGTTTTCAGCAGCCTTTGTGCAGCACAGGCAGCATCGCCGCTGGCCTGGGCTCCCAGCTGTCAGAGCCTCCAGCTACCCTCCAGATAAGCACCTCGACTCAGCCTGCTGCCCAGCTGCCAAAATTCTCCTTTTAGCCCTCGGAAAAGTCCCCTACTTGATCCCCTCTCTTTCACAGCTGTTAAAACCCTCCGTCTAATTCCCAGATAAGTACCCTGACCCAACCTCTGCAGCAGCTGCTGGAAGCTTCTTGCTAAACACTGAATAAGCTCTGGTCCAGAGCCCCCAGCCTTCCCAAAGCTCCTAATTTCCAGGTGTCATCCACCTGGCAATTAGTGAGTGCTCGGTGGATTACTGAACTGTAAGAAATACCTGTGTAAATTCTTACTTGTTCACCTGGTTACCACTCTGTTTCTTAATAGCACTGCAGTAGCAGACCATTTTATATATTTACGATGAACCACCTGCCATTATTGTTTTTGTTGCTCGAGAAGCTTCTTACTGTCTCTTCTGTTCCAGGCAGAAAGCTGAGAATACTCATGCTTTTAATCCACTACTGTGTTTTTACACAGCAAACCAGAAAGCTCTATTCCTTATGATATCTGGCAGCTTTCCAGCAACAGCCTGTTCATATATGAAAGTTTTAAATAAATTATTGTTCTAGTATACGCCCTGAGGTTGGAGGAGGAAGAACATCCAGGACTAACAAACCTGATTGTTCTGGCAACATCACTTCAGTCTGAGCTGGCATTTCTGACTTTTTTCCTTTTCAAGACAGTGCTGTGTGAGCACTTTGTACAACAATGTTCATTTTTCTAGTCCTATTTGCTGTATGTGCATCAACCGTCTGCCATATCAGAGCTTCTAGGTATTAACCCTGCCCTGAACTCCCTTCACCTTGCGGAGATAAAGCCAATAGCTTGTCTGACAGTATGAGTTCATTAGCCTGTGTCTTACTCCTCCAGTTTATTACCTTCTGGGGAAGGGTGTGACACAGCCCTTGGAATGAAAGCACTCTCCAACTTGGCATTCTTAGGATCAGAAATATACCTCTTAACTGCAGTCTGAAATTTCAGCTGTACTGCTTACACCGCAGTGATTTTAAATTATAATCACCCAGTGTTGAACTAAGTGATTACTATGCTTGTACCACCATGCTAGCTAAAATTCCCATAAATTATTATGTGTGTTTTCCTTAGGCAAGTACTGGAAGTCAGTGGAGCCATACTCTGTGCCAGTGGATTGTGCTCTGGCTGAGTCTCAGAAACAAGAGAGGGAGGAGACAGAAACGGTATCTGCTATGGCCTCTCTTTCAGTGGATGTCGAGCAGTGTATCCTTCAGGAAGGCAGCAAGTAAGTGTATGCAATTATTGCAGAGAACAAGGCTTTCACTCCAGTCAAGTGAGATGAAGACTGCTAGACTAAGTTTGTTTCAAAATTATCCGCTAATTGAGGTACCTGGAATTTTTCATCCCTGGATTTGAGTTCTCTCACTTGGCCACTGGAAGCAGAGGTATTCAATGTTAGCAGGTATGTTTTTGGTGCGTGTAATTCTTTACTAAAGTTCATGATTAGTACAAGAGCCTTGTTTTCTCCCCACATCTAATGCTCTCTACTACATAAAATGTGCAATATCCATATGAGGAAAAATAGTCGTGATCAAGTGTAATCAACCATATTCTTCTCACTGGAAGCTTTTCAAACCTGTTTTAGTTTTAATTTTCTAGGAAGGCATTTAACACAAGGTCAGATAAATTTAATAAGGATGGACTCAAATCATTATTAAATGATATTAGACAGACATTAAAAGTTACTTCCCTGGAAGCAATGGAACGGTGCCAGTATAAAACTTAAAGCAATCCTGACCAGGATCAGGGCCAACATTTTCTGTGTACCAAGCTGAAGGTGCATCAGCAAAGCATAAGAATGCTGATTTTTCCAGCTGCTTTTTTATGTCAATGAAGATTGCTTTCAATTTCACAAATTGAGAAAATGATACAGTAACTGCTGTCAGTTGTTTTGCCAATTAGAGATGAGAAAAATCGATAGCCACTGAATACTGTGTCATCTGCAAAACAGTCGTTCTTCAACGAGTTGTTAGGAGTCAGAAAAGCCACCACAGAAGTTCTTGGAGTTTCCCATTTACTCGTTTTAAGGACAGACTTTCCTGGCCTTCTCCAACAGAGGAAGACCCAAAATGCAGTGGAACCATTCGGTTTCCATCACACAGAGAAAACAGGGGAGGGAAAAGGAAAGGAGAAAAAAGCCTTATAAGGAGACTCATCAGCTCCCTGCGGGCTGTGGAGCAGAGCTGTGTAACAACAGGAGAGAAAGGAGGGAGCTGTGGGTAGGCAGAGCGGCGGTGGGAGTGGAGCCAGAAGGATCCATGCCTCCTACATTGTGACAGCTACTTGTTTGATTCGGCTCTTGCCTCCCGCGTTGGCTCTTTTAATCAGAATTGAACTGATAGGCATCCAGGGGAATAGCACAGTGCTAAAAGCTATGGAAGCATTTGGGAGTGAACGTCTCTCACAACAGTGGGAGCGCTCATTTGTCAATGAGTTAACAGACGTGGCTCAAAGGGACACACAGGGAGCAGAGCTAGCTAGTAAAGTTTGCACTATTTACATAATTACCTTTCAGATTGTAATTATATTTTAATATGTTATGGCTATTGTTGTGCTAGTATTATTGCAAACAAACCCATAAAAGTTTAGGGAAGAAGCCATCACAAACGGGAGATATATTTTAGATTTGTGAGAGTGCTAATCAGTGCTCAGCTAAGGAATAATGTAAGGTTTGTCACATAGATTTGTGGCAGTTAAGAGACACTTCTGCTAGCCACAAACAGAAAGGTGCCTGCTCATGTGTGCATAGCTCTGAAATATACAGAATTTTAGTTAAAGGGTTGGAACTAATGCAGTCAAACAAAGCAAAGCTTCAAATTTTCTGAAGAAGGGTGTGGTTAATTTTGTGTATTTTTGCATTGCTCAGAATAACCAAGAATTGTATTTGTTATGTGCCTCCACTCACTTAAAACTACAGCCATTGAGAGCAACTGCTGATCCTTACATGATTTGAAAAAAATAACCCTTTGCCTAATGCTGCACTTGATTATTGTATTTATTACCTACCTACTGATAACCTGTGACAGTTTCCACCCATTCTGAAAACAGAATTTTGGGGCGGAGCTGGGAGAAATGGAAAAAAATGGATGTGCTGAAATGTACGCACGTGGAATTCATGTGGCTGCCAGATTCATTACACTTCATCAGTTCTGGACTCTTATAGGGACGAATCCATTGTGATGAATTGTTCTGTAGGAAAATGGCCTCGTTTGAAATATCTTCTGTGGTGCTGCAGAGATTTTTCAGCAGCACAAAAAAACCCTATGCATGCCTGCATTCCTAAGTCTGTTTCCACATTCGTAACCCACAAAGAAGTGACCCGAAGCCAGATTGCTATCAGAGAGCAACAGGACAACATAAGTGCTGTCCCACTGGGCCAAAATTGATAGTTAGGTTTTCTGAGGCTTCGGGACATCATTCTCTTTGTTTTCTTCCTGTTGAATGTAAGGAGGAATATGGAATCAAAAATGGTGACCCTGAAGGTCTGATTTTGAGGGTCCTCTGAGCTGTGGGGAGACCTGAGAGGATCTGGCTGCACTTTGAGCATGAATGAAAGTCCAGCATGGGTTCATAAATCCAGGGACTGATTTGACATTGCACACTCTGGTTTCATGCCAGTATAGTTTTGCTCATGTCACAAAAACATGCCATTCATTTCATAGGCACATACCAACGCAAACTGCAGTAATGTTGTGATGAGTCCAACTTCGCTTTTTCACATTTGTTATGTTTGTTGTAATTAAGGACCAAGTACGCAATGCTCCTTCTCCAGCCCTTTTCCATGGCAAACGACAGGGCTGCAGGGACATGAGGAGTTGTCTGGGCTCACAAGCCCTCTTGTTAAGGCCACTGTAGATGCATGTTTCCTCCCCGCATTGTAGCTGGGGGCCACCTTCCGAAGACACGTTGCAAGCCTTTGCATTGAGTGTTGGGGAAAGTTGGTTGCAACAGACAGGGTGGGATCAGAGCAGAAAGCGCCATAGCTAACAGGGCAGCCTGAAGGGTTCCTTTGTTATGCCAGGAGCCAATTTACTTTCTCTTAATTCCCACCATGGTCAGCTGGGCTGATAATTCTGGCCTGCATCTCTAACCCTGTTTCACTGAAATGATGGTAGAGATCCTGTTGACTTCAGCTTTGGATGGTCAGGCCTCCAGATGAAGAAAGCAGCAGCAAGAGTCTCTCTGCAGGAAACTCTTGCCAGCTATGTTGGAGGATATATTGGTGTTTGGAGTGAGATGACTCACTTTAAACTCAGATTTTGGGTAAAGCAGCTCTTTTCCTGGCCAACTTATATCTGACTCATTTACCACTGATGAATAAAGGATAAAATGCTCCTGGCTAAGGCCCATCTTAAGTATTTCTCTTTCTTCTCTCTTTCTTTCTTTTCTTCAAGTGACAGTGCTGATTATTTTTTTATTTTATTTTCTCTGGCTGGCTAAATGAAGAAAACCATGAAAAGCTGCTACACTTTTGGTGTTTTATTTTACCAAAGCACAACTTGGCATTTTAAGATCCGATTGAAACTTGATTATAGACTTCAGAAGAGGACAGATATAGAAAAAAGAGTTTGTGGATAAGAAAGAAAACATGCATGATGCTAACACAGATTTAAATACAGATGCAATCAAAGGAACAGGCATGCCCTATGAAACGTTTCTAACTACCATAACTTTTGTGTGTTGATAACTACTTATTCTCTATGTGAGATACAGATTTAGCTGATTAGAATTTTGCTTTGGCCAGACATCAGTTTCAGAAATCATGCTATGAAAACATTCAGTACAATGCTGTCCCTGATACATTGGAGCTTCTGTATGTTTCTTCTTAAAATGGAAAAATAAAAGGGTGTGGAGGGAGATCTCTTGCACTTACTATTTTTACAGCAAACAGTAAATCTTGAGAATGACATTTATCAGCATTTGTCTTTATGGACCTCATTCAGCTAAGCATAGATTTTACTCAAATGGAAATGAAAACAAAGTGTAATTTTTAGATATTACTCTTAGTGTTACAGACCTACCAGTTGCAGGCTCAGTCTCATTGCATTATATTACTTACATTATATTACATACTAGAGCAACTGGTTGGATCACGTGGTACAGCTACCCACCATCTAGAGTCACTAGCTGTGTTTGTGTATCAACTCATAAAGCTTCACTTAGCATTTCACTATTTGGATATCCACCTCATCTGTGCTGAGTAACCTGCGCCTACCTGGCCATACCGACAGGATCTGCAATCACAGCCAGGCTCAGGAGCTGAAGAACAGCTTCCCCAGGTCAGGCTGCAGCCTTATCTTGCCCACCTTCCTCTCCTCCCCTGGTGCTGGGTGCGTAAGGAAGAGAACCAGGAGCAGAGGAGTTTGAGAGCCAGCCTTGCCCTGGTGAGTTGGTAGATCTCAAAAGCTGTATCTGACCCATCCTGTGTAAAAGCTTCCAGGATACCTACCCAGGCATAAACTTTTCAAAGTTTTTTTTGGACCAGCTTACACTTTTGGCACTCAGGTAGTGAATCCCACAGCCTCATCAGGAGTTGCACTTCTTTTACTTTGCTAAACTTATTAACCGATAAATTCACTGAGGAACCCCTAGTCCTTGCATCGTGAGAAATAAAAGCATCTCTTTTCTTTCTCATAGTCTCTGCCCCATTTCTGGTTTTAAAGGTTGCAGCTGTCTCAAGACTCTGTATTCCTCCTGGTATGAAAATAATTTCTTACCTCTGATGATTCTTGTCCCTCTCTGTAGTTTTTTGTAGTTTTCTTTGAGATGGAGTAAGAACTGCATGCAGGACTCCAGGTGTTAGGCACATTGTGGATTTACACAGCGGCTTAATGTTGTTCCTGTTGCTCTCTGCCCTTCTAGCATTCATTAACTCCAAGATCTCAGTTGTAGCCATCACTGTATATAAACAGTTAAAGCTGTTCTCCCCCTTGTTTTGTGTATTGTATGTGTCAGTTTGTGTTTGTTTACCTTCTTTTCCACTCAGAAATGGTGTTATGGGCTTTAGAACTGACTAGTATAGGGAATTTGGCATCATCAACAATATCACCTAAATCTACTGGAAGTCTGCCAAGTCTTTTTGAGATGCTCTGGAGAATCCCTCCATGGTGAAAATTCACCAGTATTATGATCCGTTTCCTACTTTTGATGGATTGTTAGTCTATGAGAGGACCTTCTCTCATAACCTAGGTTCCTCAAAATATTTGGATAAAATTCTTAGAAGACTTCCTTTGCACAGGGATATCACTTGATCCCTCTTCCTTCATTTCCTTCAGAAACTTCTAATAAATTTCTAAGGTTTGCTTTTCCTGTAAGTGTTAACACATAACTCTTACCCAAATTACTATTACCTAAATGCCTACTAATTCTATCACTGATTATAGCTGCCTTCAATTTCCCCGTACAGGCTTACTGTATCTCCTGTAGCTTCCAAAAGGGGAACTGCATTTCTTACCTTCTCTACTTCTTGCATGGATGCTGAGTTAAGCAGCAGAATATGCTCAATAATTATTTCTTTAGCAACATCATAATTGCATTCCCCTAGAACTCAGTGGACAAATATCATCTGTTCTTAGCAATTTGGCAATGTTTAATATATCAGTTTGTTCTAGTCTGATTCAGTTTAAGATAGTTCATCTGCAAATAATAAAATCTCCCTGACACTTCTCTAGTGAACACAGATATAAATAGCTCATTTTGCTCTTGAGGTCTACCTTCCTTGATGCTCCTTTTACACTTTGATCATTTCTTCTGATGTATTTTGAAAGATCTTTTTATTATTAGTTTTTATGACTTTAGCATGTTGCTTTTCAGACTCTCCTTTGGCCTGCCTCATTGAGGGTTTACATTTAACTTGCCAGAGTTTATAGTTTATTTAATTTGCCTTATTTGGACATTACTTTCTCTTTTGAGAGTATACGTGTAGTTACCTTATTCTGCTCTTAAACTATGATGGTTTTTACTTTTAGTTCCTTTTTCTTTGATCCACACAAAGTCCATTTTTACTAGTGTATACACTTACTCAGGATCTCTTATATGACGGCTTTAGACACTCTCCGAATCATCTCCATGGTATAGAAATGTACCTCTTTTTTCCCAGCTCTCTGCTACCAGAGGATCACTTTTCAATTACAATGATCTTCCCTAAGACAGCTGAGTTAAATTAGGATCAGATTATGGTATAAAATGGCCATACCATGCCAGAAAATCTCTCTTTTGTTCAGCAGTTTCTATGACTTGGAAACATACCTTGAATTTTTATTTTTATGTGTGTGATGATGTAGCTATGAGGAATCTCTGTAATTCTAATTTTAAAAGTAAGGTAAGAGAAACATTTACTTTTTTGGATGATGTGCAGGGTTTATCTATCTTCTTAAATATTAACTTTTTTAAAAACTGTAGATATGAACTATTTTAAATAATAGTCTCATAAATAATATGGTTGCCATTTATTCTCAACTGCCAGAGAACAATACTTAAGAAGTCACAAATTTTGCCAAATTTTATCCAGACGGTAGGATTTTTGCCTCAACTCTTTCTTTTGTTTTAAGGTTTAAACAGAATCATTTTTTTTAGCATTAACTGCAAAGAGACTACTTCATTCTGCCATAGTGTCAGTTGCACATAGAGAGAGCTACAGGTGAGCACTCTTTCCAGCACACCAAAATAAGCAGAGCGAATGCAAAAGGGCAATGCCCCTAGGCACTTGCAGTTTAAATGAGCCACAGTGAAGCCTTAATGAAAAATCACAGTTGTGGTTCTACAATCATTGCAGTCCCAATCAGTGTCTTTCTGAATCTGCTGACCGCATGGAATCAGTCCGGATCAGACCTGAGCTCACAGCTGCATCTCTGAGGAACCACTCAGAGCATACAATACGGGATGGGGTTTTTTGCCTGTTTTCTGTTTTTATGCCAACTTCTTGTCAGCTACAGGCAGACTGACTGAACTGATGTAACTAACAGTGTCATAACTGAAGTAACATAGATTTGGCCTGTCAAACTCTGCCCTCTCGATTTTTTTTGCGAACTTTTTATTTCGGCAGGATGGGTATATATTGATTCACCGCTCAGTGTTACGGGACTACAGTGTTTTTCTCTCTGTACTAAGGGCCCTAAAACTTTACTGGCTCTCACACAAAACTCTGCCCTAAGCTGTTGTCCCATAAAAACTTACGTTTTTAATGATAAGCCATTGGATAGATCCAGTGACTTCTCTGACACTAATAAAATGAAGTTAAAGCATATAGATAAGTCTTCAAAAGGAGACTGGAGAAGGATGTGAGAGTACCCACACTGAGAGACAACATCTGGATTCGCCAGGGCTCCCTAACTTCCTCTCCTTTTCCAAGAAGGACCTTGCCTCTGGCACTTGCACATAAAAATTTCTATCGGTGCTTAGGCTCCAGCTGATGCAGAATATTGGCATATGTTGGAATATATTGGAATATATTAGAATATAGTACTCAAGGTCAGTCCTGACACTCAAGAGGCACACTCATCAGTGAAAAATTGCCCAGGACTAAAACCCTGAATAAGATCATCTCTCAATTGTACTATGGTCATGAGAATGTCAGTCCCAGAACATGTGAACAGATTGTTGCATGTACTGCTTCCTAGATCCCAAACCCCCACTTTCACTTCCAGAGGTTTTCCAGAGCTCTACTCCTTCCTGCTCTGCCAATCTCCAATTGAAATCTATTGACAACTATTTCTTTTCATTCGCTACTCACAGTAGAACCTAAAAACTGAACTGTTATCTGCTTCCAAATTATTCTCTTTCCAGACAGCCCCATAAGATCCTGGATGTTTAACAAGGGCTTACTGCACTTTTGTGTTATGCCAGAGGACATGCAGGTCTTCCAAAAGTAGCTAGAGAAAGTAAAAGCATGTGGTCAGCACAACAGCAACGTACACCATCAGCATGAATTCCCCACATGGTGCATGATTGTTTATCACATCTGAGGACCTCAGCAGCAGGCTGGGCTCCATCCCACCCTGGCTGCCACCGTGCAGTCTCTGCTGCAAGCCAGAACATCGCAAGAGGGGAAAAAGAGGGAATGCAAGAGGGCTTCACCTCACCTCGCAGGAACGAGGGAGCTGCAGTGGTTACTGTGCATAGGAAACATTATCTACCATGTGATGAGGAACAAAAGATTTGAGAATTATAGATGAATAATCTTTTAGGGTCAATAACCCTTTGGAAAGTGATTAGTCTGAATAACATCTTCTTTTTCATATATCATTCATCTGGAATATTTTTCAACATACTATCTGTGATCATTCCAAATCATAAAGGAATAACCTGTATAAAATCATTTAAAGACACATTGCTGGATTTTTCATTGGGAAAGACTGTAATAAACTCCAGATTGATTTAAAATTCTCTGGCTTCCTTGCTCAATAAACTACCAAAGCCCATGCAAGCCCCCATTAATTACTTTTTTTTTCCATGGGATCTCACGAGTTTGTACTTTCTGAGGGATGTTTTACTGAAGGCAGTTATTATACTGGCTTACAGGATTTAACTGGTAAACCTCTCTTTTCTTTATTAATTTGCATTCACTTTTTAGTCTTGCCTCATTTCAAAATTGCTTGAAGTGACTATTTTTAAGGAGGTCTTAAGCTCATTTGTCATATGGAATTCTGCCAGACTGAGTGAAAAATGGTTTGTGTCCAAATTCTTATGCCGTTCAATAGTGAGGTCTCACCGTGATCTCAGAAGCTTCCTATTTTATAATTGTCAGCATAATCCTCAGGTGTGGTAGCTTGTCAAACACAAGGGATTATGACACTTTACGCAGCTCAGCATATGGCTCCATTATTTTTGTACTGGTTGTTTTAAAGAGCTCATCTTGCCTAAGTTGAATATTTCCCAGAGGCTTTCAAATAAAAGATATATGTATAATCTGATTTGATATTATTAATAGATACCTTCTCTATGACAGTGATCTGGTGATCGAGTTCAGAATTTGGTGTCAGAAGTTGCAGGCAGGCAGGCAGGCAGGCAGGCAATGCGTTTATGAAAGCACAGAATCAAAAATCAGAAGACTGAAGAAGAACCCCAGAAGAAACACTACTAACTACTTGGCTACTAGTGAACTATTTTGCTTTAACAGAATGGGCCTACTTGAAAAAATAAATGCATGTATTTTTAGTTGCAAAAGCTTGTAAAATAAAAGTATCATCACATCTATTTTTTTCACGAAATTATTTGACTGTTGACACAAAGCATGTACATTTCTGGACAAAAAGTTATAAAATATTCTGACATATTTCAATATAAACAGGAACATTTTCAGTGATTGCTTGGATCTAAAATGTTTTTCCACTTGACATTTGTTTATACTTCCTAGGAAAGAAACTCTATTTATGGATAACTGAATAACACAAATAAACATCAGAGAGAGCTGAAAAATCAGCTTTGATTATGCATGAAAATCTACAATGTCATTGTGTACTCTTGTGCCGTATTCTGATTGCCTGTTTATTTTTACAGAGCTGCTGGCGAGCCCATGGAAGAAGAGCCAGCCTTGTGAAGTGCCAAGTCCTCCCTGATATTTCCTGTGGGTGACATCATTGTGTATCCCCCCAAAGCACCCTCAGACATGTCTTGTCTGCTGCTTGGGTGGCACAGATCAGATGGAACATAAACACTGGGTACAAAACTCTGAATAGCAGCTTCACTTGTTCTTTGGATGGACTTGAAAGGGCCCTAAAGATTCCTTAAATGTAACCGCTACAATTCTAGAGTTACAGTAAAACGGGCTTGGGAGAAATAGCCTAGAGCATGCTTTTTATATGCTGTTTGACCCGCTCACCAACATAAATTGTGAAACAGAGTATTACAAAATTCTACATGATAGATTATAGATACGAGAATTGCAACAGCCAGCAAAATACTCGGTAAAATCCATGAATCACTTTCTGACACTTTTTACTGGGTAATTTTTTTCATACTGTGTTAAATTGTTAATGGAATTAGTTTTCTTTGCTCTGTGTAATGAAAAAAAAATTATTTTACATGCCATTTTTTAACCCCATGTAATGAGTTCTTAGCTGAATAAGTGAAAGGTGTGTGAATTGCGATGAGGGATTTTAGCTAAAGGGAAAGCACTTCTTATTGTATTATAAATCTCCTAAAGTACTGTGCTTGGTGCTGCTTTATTTTCTTTTCCCTTTTCCTGGCCATCCCTCACCATTTCAAGTAATCTTTTCTATCATAAAAACACATTCATGATTTTCTAAAACAAGCGATCTTCTGCCTTTAAAAAAAAGTGCTGTACCCTCCGTAGTTGACAGCAGCTCTCACCAGATGTGCAGCAGAGTTCGAGTACTCCCTGAAAAATGGATGGTTTTTAAAATGTGCTTTTAGTTTGTTCTGAAATGTTTCTGCATCCTGACTCTAACAGCAACGATCTTCAGTAACTGTGTGCAGCTCATTTGAAGCTCAGGTGTTTCTGTGGAGGTTGTGTTGGGGGTGTTTTTTACAGGTCGTTATATGAATACAAACTGATTCTTTTATGTAGTCCTGCACCAAGAGAACTCACGTTGCTTAAGAAGCTTCAAAGGGTTTAGGCTTTATTTTAGATCCCCAAAGTGCAGCAAGATCTCCCTGCAACGTGACTTTAGCTGTTTAATTCCGTGTTTGAGAACGTAACAGAGAGTTGTGACTTCAGCTGATAATGAACGCTTAAACTGTTACACGTGTTGCCTTACCGACAGAGAAAGAGATAGGGCATGTATGTAAGACTACTTCAAATGAACAAAACTCTGCTACAGCAACTTTTATTTTGTTTACAACTTCCTCACCTAATGAACCCTGGGAGATACCTTGAAGTATTCGACTTGCAGTATTTGATAGCTCGCTCAGCTTTTAAAAGCAAGTGATGTTCATTTTTATATATTTTCCAAACTCAAAAGATATATTAAAGCCATAAGTGAAGACTGTCATGCTTTTTATTCTGAAATCTGAAAGGAACCTTAATTAAAACAAGATTCTGGGGAAGGCCATGATATGAAAGATATGGAACAATATGGTTTCAGTTATAGGCAGACTCAAACCTGTAAATCAAAGATGAAAGATTTCACTCAAATAGAATTATATAATTCTCTTTTGTTATGCAGTCAGACTATATCTTTCATGCATTTGGGTTTGTTTACGATTAGCATTTTAATTTTAAAGACTTTTATTACTTATACAAAAGCTCTCTGCTACAAGTTAGAAATCCGAGGCATGCTTTGAAAAAGGAAATCTAAAAAAGGAATGTCATTTCCTATAATGTGAAGTAAACTTCTATTCTGAAAGGCTTACTCTAAAATGGATGTATGCCCCTCAGAAAGTGAAATAAAATTCTACCCCCCATTTACAAGCCAAAATCATGCTCATTTTAGTAATGCAAAGAGTCCCAGCAGGCTAAATTAACTCCTGGTGCAAGCCACCTTGCCTGACTTTGGGCTGTTCTGAAGGGCTTGTTCACATGACTAAAGCAATCAGGGGTTCATCCTGCATTTTCAGCAGACTTGTGATGGCAATCTTACTTGCCATTTACTACAATTTTCTTGTGGTCGTCAAAGAAATTTCCCTTCAAGACAACCAAGGACCATAGCTGATGAGTTGGGTAATTTGTAGAGCTTTTCACATTTTGAAATAATGGCTGCAAAATTTTAATTGGGTGCCTAGTAAGATCATTTTAAAATTAACCCCACAAATGCAAAATCTGCCTGTGTCCTTAGCTTGCAAGAAATTGATTGTGTATTGCATCCTGAAATGTGAGTTACAAACTTTACCAATTAAAGTCTATATTCTGGGGTGGAAATCAGCTAAAGCTGTCCTTCATAGCTGGAAATACTTTTAAAATGCCAAAATAATTTGAATTAAACCACATTATAAACTCACAGTTATGCATTTGTACAGGCATACTCCCAGACAGACATCTAGATATGTTATTGGTTAAAGTTAGAATCATTTGGATAAGCAAATGTGCAAATAAACTGCACACAGATTGTGTCCAGAACTCTGTTCTCACTGAAGTCAATAGCAAAATCCTCTTTGATTTCAATGGGAGATGGATCAGGCCCTGCTTTTTTTTTTTTTTCCCCTGTAAGTCCAGAACACCATTACTTTTTGATTATGTCATTACAAGGCACCATACAGTCCTCTGGGAAATGATTGAGGCTTATGGTGAATATCAACACTTCCTTCAAAGCAGACCTGGGCTTTCCGAGAGGGCAGTTTCACTTGCTGCTGTTTTCTTCTCACAGTATTTTTTATTACCATCAATAGCTCCCCACGGATTACAGTTAAAATATCTCCCAGCAATTTCAGACATAATTCCAGGGAAATATTCACATAGACACTCTTAAAAATGCCCAGTTTTAGCTGGATTCAACAACAAATTCCAAGAATTTCAGAAAGACGCATGAATTGCGTGTTTCTCAGTTTCTAATGTCCAAATTCAGAGGCTTGGGAGCTGTTTTTGAAGAGGCGTAACAGTCTCATGTCTCCCATGGACCTCAGCTTAGGCTAGGGAGATTGACACCTCTGAACATTAAGTCCCAGATATTTCAAGCTGGCTGCCAAAATATCTACATCTGAGCTTAAATTACTTCTAAAACCGAGCTGAAATGCATAAATGAGGTGGGGTAAATGGTGGTTTCCGTGTGTGATTCCATGGAGAAGGTGAAGCTGAGGAGGTGGCAGAGAGCCCTCGGAGCCGGGGTGACCCTCTGCCTGGAGCTGGTGGCACGGGGGCTGCAGGCGGGCGGGAGGACATCCCACAGCACTGCCACCCCAGGCTGCCATTGCCGTTAGCAGCAAATCCTTGCCTCGCAGGGGAAGCCTTCAGGAATTCACACTCTGCTTCTGGATCAAGATGTCTCTAAGCCACCAACCTCCAGAATGAGAGATGTTTCAGCAGCAAGTACCGCTAATATGCTTGCTCCAGTTCATATTCTTCCTTAGTGTTAGGGACTAAATATTAAGCTCAGTGGGGCTCTTCTTGTGTTCTTGTATTTTTCTTGTATTCTTAGGTCCTTAAATTAATAATAGAAACTGAAAACTAAAAAGTGGTATGACTCAGAATATCAAGAAAAGAATGATTTTTACCCAGCTTAATGCTTTTACCTGGGCTGGAGTGGGAGCAATGATGAGCAGTAAATCTCAGAACTGCTAAAACCTGAGTGTCTTGCACTTCATTTTTTGGACTCTGTGTGCAGGAATTCTGTATGTGCTCATTTGGCTTTAATATAATCTGCAGCAATGAAGTGCTTGATTACATGATCCTTTTTCAGGTAAAATTCCTAGCAAGTAATCAAAGTTCACGGGAATTTTGCCAGCATAAAGATGACAGAATTAGTCCCTTTTTTAATTCCATACCTTCCTAATTTTACTTTCAGTGACAAAGAAGTAACTAATTCCAGGCACATGAATCTGAGGAAAATAAAATCATTAAGCTATCTCAAATAAACACCATAAAAGAAAAAGAAAATATAAACAGCTGTTATGCAAACAAAGATGGCTGTTTCTTTACTTTGCAAAAGAGTCAACAATTTGCTGCCAGCTGAATAAAAGTAGCAAAACGCACGCCTCTCTAGAGTATGTGGTATTTGAGTTGGTGTCTTTTCTAAGTGCAGCCTCCCTAAAAAGCTGAGAGTCATAACTGGAGATGAAATATTAGAAAGGTTTTGCTGCAGCCAACACCAGAGGTCCTGTAGAGAACAAGAATGTAGAGATTGACTAATTTGTGTAGACAGACAGCAGGACACTTTCGGGGCAATGTGTCTAGAACGAAGAATTAGAGGGAACTTTTCCAAAGGCACTGATGGCTGTGAGGCAAGTAACTTCTATCAGCTTGCAGGGGCAAGGAGATGCCCAGCGAGCATTTATTCTTTGGGAAATGTCCCCTCCATCCCACAAGCATGCCCACATGCATGCAGACATGAACCTCGCTGTACAATTTTTTGTCCTAAGCAGCAGCAGTCGGATGTCCTGCCCTGACGTGTGCGCTATGCATTTGCCCCAGAAGTTATCAGCCTCTAGCAGACACTTCATAACATGACTGATAGGGGAGATTTTTATAATACCTTTTTTCTCAATAGTGGCCTTTCCAGAAGTGTAACAACGCACAGTTATTTTCTTTTAAAAGGTCACAATAGAGCTTTGTCAACCATTGTACTTTTTTTTTTTTTTTACAGACTCCATACGGAAGTAAAACAGAACATGTACATGGGGGGGGGGGGGGGGAACCTGCTTTTTATCCTGGATTTGGAGGAATGTGGATTGTTAATTATTATTTAAGCTTTTAGTTTGTCATGTCACTCGCTTTGGTTTTTTACCTATAATTGAATTCACCCTTGTAACACATAGAAAACCACCAAAAAAAAGTCTGTCTTTTCTGACAGATGCCCCTGCCCTTTGTGTGGGAATGAGAATGGCTTATCTTTGTCACTTCTAGCAGCAATTAAATGCTTCATTTTTGTGACAGATCCAAACTGGAGTGGTATTTTATGAGTACGATTCAGCTGGCTGTCTGCTGATTGTTAAAAAAAGAAATTGTGAAACTCGCATTCCTCTCTAACCTCAAAAGGGACCCATTTTGATTTTAACAATATAATATTTTCACTTGACCCAAAAGGTTTTTGTCCCATGACATCTTGTTACTAGCTCAGTTCTAGTCTGTAGCAAATAACTCACCACAGAGAGCAAAGACCAAAAAGGGCATTCCAGCAACTATTAATTATATCTCTTCTGCACAATCCTTCATCCTGCTCTAGTGTGGTTCAGCATATTAGCAGAGTTTATAGCAAAATATAAATTGTTCTGGGCCATCAAAGATATTACTATTCTGATGTTAATTAGCACACTGTGAGTTGGGTTGTAATTTATAAGGAAGACATGCTCCTGTGTGGATGGTCTAAAGGCAAGTGACGCATGAAACCAATGGCACTGGTACTGTGCAGTGAGAGTGATTCGGTGCTAAGATCGCCACACATTATCCCCTTCCCGATGGTATGCCTGCATGTCCAGAGGCACAGTTGCAATAGCAGAGCTGTAGGATGCCCTGATCCAAAGCCCACTGAAATCCCTTCTCTGACGGGCTTTGGGTAAGATCCAGGAGGCAGCTAGAGAAGAAACCTTAACTTTGCGCTCAGCCACACACAAATTGTAAAAAAAGCACAGATGCAGACCTGAACTCAACCCCATGCCCCTGTTTCTGATATGAAGTGCCAGTTCTGCTTCTAGAAAAGTCTGTCTGAAAGAGCATTGATGCCAGTGGATATATTCTATTGACTTCAGCAGGCTTCAGGAGGGTGTATACGTCATGTGTTATGGGAACAGGTTCGTACTCACGTCTCTTGCTGCTTAGTTTACTGCTATTTTAAATTTCCTGATTGGCTTAATACTCCAAGTTAGGATGCAGTAGGAAAGCATAAAGCATAAAGCAATACCTGGTGAAGTCATAACTAAAGCTTTCAAAGCAAACATTGCCATGGGTTTTTACACTGACTTTTTGTTCTAGGGGTGCACAGCTGAAATGTCTATTTTTTTCTTGGAAAATTGATGTTGCTATCTGTTTCTATGATAAAAAACAGTCCTTTTGCTCAGAGCACTAAAAGTTTATCTGTAATTTGTCTTTCCAGGCAGATGAAATTCTAAGGGATAAAGCATCAGCAGGACTGACCCAAAGGGCAAAATTTTTAAAGGTCAATAGTAATATTTCCACAAGAGTAAAAGGAACCTGCAGATTATTGTTATTATTCCTGATACATTTTTGTATCTGAAAGTATCCAATGAGTAATGTTAAGTAATATTGTGCTCCAAAACGTTGTTGATCATAGATATATGAGCATTGGATTGGCGTGAAATAGTCTTCAACTGAGTTGTTAAAATCCCTTTTGGTTTGTGTTTTGTATAATTCCTTGGCTATAGTCTTGTCCTAGTGTGAATAAAAGCTATTTGAAGTAAGCTTGTTTGATACTCTGAGCTTTTTTTTTTTGCCTGTTTTTTTTTAATCAGCGCTAAAAAGGAGTGGAGCTTTGAACATGCCACCCTGGTTGGATCATAGGAATCTGACTGTTAAAATATAAAGGGCGGAGCATGGCGAAGCTGGAGTGCATAAAAAAGGAACCACAAATGTTAATGTAAAAGTAATGTTACATAGCAGGCTAAAACCCACACAAAGCAGAGCATTGCAGAGCTCTGGCTTTAACAGCAAGCTCATATTCTATAGCTCCTTTGGCTCATTGTCCCGAGGCGTTGCAGAACACATAATTCTCCTCCCAGTGAAGCAATTTAAATAGTACATGCGCTGTTTTGAAAGCTGTAACGCCCCTACTTTGTGGGAGGTGGGGAATATCCAGCACACTGCAGCAATACTCTGGATCACAGTATCACGCCAACCCTGCTGCTGTAAAACTCGGAGTTGTTACGCTGATACAACAGACCTGTTTTGAGAAAGGCACCCTGCAAAAGCAGTGGAGTGAGGAAGGACTGTGTTTGCTGTGAGAACACTTTGATCACTTGCACATCGTCAAAAGTGGCTCACAGATTTAGGCTTCTGAGATTGCTCCTGTGTGTGGAGCTTCATGAACCTAAACTTGAAAGCTGAGCGGGCAGAAGGGTAGCTGGGAAGTACAGGCACTTGATTTGCACATGCAAATCCCTACCTCCTGGCACCTATCCAGAGGTGGATTAAAAGCAAAATGACACAAAACAGCACCCTATAATTTTAGCTTTATTTCATTCTTCAGAATAACACATCTTTTTCCTTTCAGGGGAAAAGGACCCCAGCCCCAGAAACCCATAGCTCCATTCCAATCAATAAAATATTGTTTGAAAATTTGGACATGTAACATGTAATTTCCTTGGCATATTTCAAAGAAGTTCCATGCCCAGAGGAGCTTAATCTATCCAGTCTATCTCTCTGTTTCTCTACTTTGCTTGTTTCCTGTGATTCCATTGTGATAAATTGCAGAGCCCTGTGATAAATTGCATTCATCATGTCTTTCTGGCTGCCTCACCTGCATTTTGTACATTAAACCCTCTCCACTGGGACTACTTCTAACATTCCAACCTCGTGAGAGGTTCCAGCTAGACACCATTGCTGCTTTAAAATCAACCTGCCACAGAAATGACCCTGCCTTTGAGAAGTGGAGTGGGTTTTTGGAAACCTTCAGGCTAACAATGCTTCTAGGAATCTCCTGTAGGTGGGTGGGAGTGAATTCTTCCAGATTCCTTCTCTCATGCTTTTTCACTGCTTCCCCTGGAGATCCTCCTCCCCAGGAAAAATCGTTCTTTCCACTGGCAGCTTTGAAAGAAGTAGCAAGAGTTGGACGGCTCCTTGTCAGAAAGGGTAAATAGTGTCAGAAAAGCTGGATGGGTTTGTGTTGAGCCATTGCTCTTCCTCCTTATTTCTGCCTCTTCTCCCTGCCAAATGAGAGAAAGATGACATTAAAATTATGGTTTCAGTATGCTATTGAGATACTTTTTTCTTCTCTCTTTTTTTTTTTTTATTTTTAACAGAGAAGGGTTTTATTTTTCCCTTTTCTATCACAGTGGCCAGGGTACAGTACTTCGTTCCTAAAGGCCTCCTGGAGACTTGGAAAATAGAGTTTCAGGATTCTTCTTACATCCTTCTCTGGACTTGTCTACAAAAGGGATCAGGTTCAGTGAAAACCCAGAATGAAGTTCTGTACTCTACTAGAAGCTGAGTAAGGGCATGGGCCATGGATTTTGTGCAAACTTTAGTTTATTTACTACTCTTATACTGTATGCTGCTGCAGGCTGGGCTTCTCTGTCCACATATCATCGAAAAATACCCAGCCTGTTATGACTGCCACATTAATGTCTTCATAAGTTACTAATAACTAAATAGAGCATTGCTGGTAAGATCCCAAATTGCCTCTTTTGTGGTATATTTTACATACAAGCAACATCATTTTCCAACATTTAGATCATTATAGCATTTGAATGCATTGGTTTTTAACTGGCTAATCTAATATAAATATTAGTCTGTGCTAAAGTTATTAAGTGTTATCAAATGAAAATATACATCAATGAATCAAGGTAAAAGCATGCATTCCAAATATTTATGTTGCCCCAACTCAGCACAGGTTCACTTTCCATATTCACAGTACGTAATCTTAGGTGTGACAGAGTCCCAGCCTAACTACATGTAGTTCTGCCAGACTCTACACATTAACAAAGGGTATGAACATAACTGGGGTGATTTGTAATAATTTCTTCTCAACTTCTCTTGCCTTTCATTGTCTAAATTCTGCTTTCCAACTTTGGCTATGTTGGGCAACACAACCAGTAATGGTCTAACATTTTTCTCAGTATTTTAAATAATCTAGTCTTGAGAATCTTACTGAAACATCTATAGATTATCTAGTATAGAGTCTATAATTGATCGAGTCTTGTTACAATTAATTTGTCTATGAGCAAGGATAAATTAGATGATTCCCTGTTCTAGCTACCAAATGCAGCAGGAAGAATAACGACTGATTCTTAGGAAACAAAACCAAAATTAATTCTGCAATTGATTTCTCTCATTCTTAACCACCTCTCTTCCTTCCTTAAAAATCATCTTATAAAATATGTATGCTATTAGACAAAATGCAAATGTGTGTTGTCTGTCACTAGATCTAACATGTAGCAGTTCTGCCTCTGCTACCTTAGCCAGACGGAACCAGTTCCAGCTCTTTCTGAGCTACTGCCTGCAGTGGGCGTTTGGGTTAGTACTGGAAGTTGAGTACGTAGTTTAAGAACAGCTGCAACAACATCTGTAAACAGTGAAAAGAACGGAAAAACTTTAAAAAGGAGAATGTGGACTCCAGTTATCCTTTAAAATTTCCAGCAAATTATTGCATAAAAAGTATCATCACAGTGTAGTAATGCCTTGCAATGAAATCTTTGGAATTTTTAGGAATACTGGATGCTGAAAAACCCCTCCATCTTCATTGACCTACAATGCTCTTGTTGCCTCCTTTAGACCTTATAGCTGCACTGCTGATGTAAATCTAGAGGGGTATCAGATAGCTCCTCCTGAATCCTCTTTGCAATGTCAAAATTTGCGTGTACTCATGATGGCTGTCCTTTCCTTCTCTGTAGGTGTAAGTAACTCTTTCTTTGACTACTGGTTGATGGCACAATATGGAAGGAGTGGTCCTGGTCACAAGTCATGATTCCCCAGACTCTTCTGTAGATCTTACTGCTTCTTGGTGTTGCCGAATATCTCTCCCATGGGAATGTAAGTGGTTTATTGGTTGAGCTGATAAGTCCTACTGAGAATTGATGGTGGCTAGCAAGTATCTGGCTGCACAGAACTTTTTTTTTTTTTTTAGGAGAAAAATATGCCAGAAAGGATATTATTGGTATTAACACTGAAGTGCTGACAAACAGTCAGTACTAGTGCACACTATGTATCTCTTTCTCTTCCATTTCAGTAGGAAGTAGACTTACTCTGAAGAGCAAGATGGCCCAAACTGAATTACTTTGTTAGCACTTTTTAGCACTGAGTGGATTGAAGAAATAATTTTATTTCAGTGGCTCTCAACACGAAAATCCAAGATCCTTGTAAACACCCAGGGTTTCACCCTCACAACAGGCACAAAAGCAGTCCAGTTGTTGCCTCTTTTCACAGACAGGATTAAAAGAGTTGTTCAAGGAGCCACAAAGAGCTTGTAGCTGATGGAATTATCTCCTGAGCTACAGTCCTAATGCCAGCACCCAGACAGTCCATGTGACTATATTTCTTCCAGATGCCTTCACACTATAAAGTAAGTGTGTGTGTATTTGTGACTTTAGATGCTGAATCTGCCTCTTCTAATTTTAGCTCATTGTTTTGAGCTTGCTTGTTCGCTGGCATGTGTATTACTTACTGGAACATTGCTAAAGAACAAAAACTTTTATTTATTTTTTCAAAGACAACTGTATGAGCATATAGAGGACATGTGGGTTTTTTACGAATCATATCCTGCAGTTTCCTTGTGTTTTTTTTCTTACTTGGTCCCTGTTTTTCAATGACCTTCACAAAACAGAAAGAACTGTTTGGGTTCTCTAAAAATCCATGTACAGGAACTAGACCTTTCCTTTACCCTGCTAGATGTGTTGACTGTTGTGCTTAGAATACAGATTGCAAAAAACACAAAAATATCAATAAATACCGCACTTGTGTAAGGGATAACAACTGAACCATTTCAGATGAGGCTTCAGGGGATTTGGAAGGAAGTTACCTCAAGACTGTCACTGCTTATAAGCGGAAGGCTGTGGTTCTTATTACCAAACAAAGAAATATCAGCCCAGTCATTATCCCCCATATTAACCTTAGGGGTTCAGTGAATGGACAAGTCAGAACAAGCATATGCTGCATGCACCAAGCCCTCACAAATTAATGTAAAGCAAAGCCCTAACTCACATTGCTAGTTGACTCAGGAATTTTGGAAAAACCTGCTTCTTGCTGAACAGGTGATTCCTCAACTCTGCTTCTACTTTCTGCCTACTTAGACTTCCTTTGAGCAGTACTAATGACTTTTTGACACACATTTTGCTTGATCCTCCTATATAGAGTTATCTAAGCATCTTCTTTCATGCATGAAGGAAGCAGGATAGTACACATCATGGGATAACCCTTGTTAAGCTGTTACTTTGGAGTGCATCTTCCTGTAAGGTTCTGTCAGGAATTCTGAGGTGTTACGATCAAAATACATGCCCTTAACTACAGGCAACCAAGAAGCTGGAGACAAGTATGTGCATAATTCAAGCATAATGAGTGAGGCCTGCATGGGTACTGTGCACCACGTACCCACAAGATCTGTGGTGATGGGACCTTCACAGTGTAGAGCACTAGGACATGATTCAAAGATCTGGGACATCCTTCATCCCCTTGCAGAATCAGAATAAGCTGCTGGAGACAACCCTGAGAGAGCCCACAGAAGGTCCAAGCCCAGCCTCACACACTGAATCTCAGGGATAAGTGGGAAAGGATGAGAAAACTCCACAGCTGGACCTGAAAATGAATCATTAACTGTGATACAGACACCAACGGGTATCCGAGCAGCTCAGAGGAATGTTTAAAATGAGATCACAGCAAAAAGTGTCTGCTGAGCTCCAATCTCATACCTATCTTTGGTTCAAACAGAATGAAGAAGCAAGGCATGATACAGGAGGAATTATCCCAACTATGTAACATCTATCACCTCCTCATGTTATGCACATGTCTTTATGAAAGGAATTTTAAGGACAGTGTGAACTATGTCTAGAAATTGAAAGGAAAATATACTCCAGGGGGAGACTACACTGTATGCTGTGTAATTCCATGATTGAATTCACAAGTGGCACAACCTTTGCTAAAGGGGGTGTGCTAGGTCACACAAGCATGTCAGAGGGGAACAGACACATTGATCACATTGGATCTCCCATTTCTTCACCATACAGTAATAACCATACAAATTCTCCATAGCGGTGTGTTAATGCCAAGCTTCCTGGCAGCAGCCTGTGAGAGTTATTGAACGTGGAATCAGGCAATCCCACAGATGACAGAGCTGGGGTGGCTGGGACCCTGGCAGGAGTGCTGGCAGCAACATGTCTGTTTGCTTTGCAGGCTTTTAGACCAAATTTAATGTCTACATGAGGCATACTGGACTGACTGCCCAAGAAATTTACCATGAGATTTGAGACACATGCAATATGTTTTCTTATACTATGATGCATTTCCTCAGGCTTCTGCTTTCGGTTGTGTCCATGCCTATAGTATCTGTGTCCAGTACCTATATCCCCGGCTTACAGCAGGAACAAACCAGTGTGAGGTCCAGTGTGAGCCTATATAATCACAGAAGTCCAAAACACTTTTTTACAATAGATATAACGGCATTAGACTGACTGAAGTCACAATCCTAAAAATGTAACTAAAGATGATTATTGAGGAGTGCTACCTGTAAAAACAGCATCAGACAATTGTTAAAATAAGGGATCAGTACGTCCTATTGCTGGTGCTGAGACGCATAAGTTTTGTGATGAACATTTCTCTGCTCCTTAGTTCACCGGTCACAAAAGATAGTAATAATTACTCTGTTTCTAGACGTGTTGTGAAGCAAAGAAAGCCTCTGTGAAGTGCATTGAGGACACCAGACAAAAGACACTGAATTCTGTTGAAAAGTACAGATTTTTACAACCGCAATGTTGCCTTCTTTAAAATCATAAAGTAACTATACTATAAGCATTTACAGCATTTTCTTTAAGATCATGCTTTTAAGTGATGTTATAGTTGGTCACAAAACATCAGTGCTAGACTTTCAATGGCCTGGCTTCTTCAGTCCAGTGGGCAGAGTCCTCTGGCATTCCCAGAGCTGCCGCTGGGCTGCTTCCTAGTGCGGTGACCATCAGCATTGCCTGAGCCCGGCTGGCTGCCAGCCCGGGGCTCCTCTCCCACCCGAGCTCTGTTGTGATCCTCAGGGTAGGTATTTTCAGAGGATGTCACCTTGCTCATGCTCCACCAAGGGGGGCTTTTGTGACGGGACATCTTCCCTCCCCTTTACAGCCACAATTTGAGCATTCCACCATTTCTCTGGGAAGACGTGCCGTTGGCAATTTTAGACATGTTCATCCCCAGTCTGCCTGATCTGCGAGACGTGTCTATTCTTCTCCTGCGCAGTCACTCCCATTCCTGCGGAGAGCCCTAGTCTCCAGGACATTGAGCAGAGCTGGGCAGACTTCAGGAGAGAGGGGAAGCCAGCTTTTCAAACGCTGCTTTCATTCTTCTTCAGAACAAACCGCTTTATCTTTTCTTTTTCAGTCCCATGAGATTAAAACCTTGGGGAAGGGGGACAGAGGGAAATATTCGCCCTTTTTTTGTCGTTATTGTTGTTTCACTTGGTTTTGGAAACATGGCCATGTGGTTATTCCCAGGATGAAATATATTCCCCAGTACCCTGTCAGCTGCTGACTGCGTCTGATAGTCCTGCCAGCTTCACAGCTGCTGTTAATAGCCATACCCTGCTCGCTGTGGGACTGCACCCCAGCCTCCCGGGGCAGTGCCTAACTGCTGAGCTACAGTCATGCCTGCTCTCTCTCACTCTCCCCATGGATATTTAAATAGCCTGTGTTTAACTAACACATGAGTCAGTTTCAGTTCCCTCCCGGCTGCTTCGAGTTGTCATCCCCCTCGGGGCAAGGACCAAAGCTGTGTCATTCTCAAAGCCTTGCTGATCTAAACATGGGAGAAAAGGCAGAAGCACTTCGCTCCAGCTGGTGTTGTCCATGGCCTAATCCTGGAGGTGTGCTTGGAGAAAGTCTGGTAGAATGGGTCCTGTGGATGGCATAGATTTGGGTCAGTTGCCTGGGGCTGTGGGTCCTAAACCAGGGTGTTGCTCCAGACTGGAATGCCAAAAGTCAAAGGCAGCTCTTCAGATATATTTTATAAAGCAGACAGGTGTGAGGCAGCCAGGGAGGAGCAGGAGAGTTATTTGTGAATATGTGCATAACCACCTTCTGGGCAGGCTGCAACTCACAAAGCACAGCAACAGCAAGCTGGACAGAAGAACCCTGGCTTCTGAGGTAAAGGCAACTACAACTGGTATCTTCCATGAACTGGACAGCCAGGAGGGCCAGGGACAAATACATCCTGTGCTGTGGATTACAGTAACAACAGATGGGATTCCTGATGCTGTTTTGGTTAGCTCTTAAAAGGCTAAAGATATTCTTTCCTTTCCCTGGGCCAAATAATAAAACGTGAGGAAAAGTCCTCACTGCCTATGGTAGAGCTGGTTTGTTTTGTCTGCAGCATTATTCTCTATCTTACTCCCTGCTACAGCATCTGCTTCCCCCTTATCTCACACATTTTCTGTGTATGTTACAGCCCACTCGAATAAAGATACCAAAAATAGAGTTGCATTAGCTGTATATGCCCTGAGAGGGCAAGTATGCAAAGAGAAGTTCATAAAGCCAACAGAAGATACAATTTAACAGTCATGTTCCTCTTAACAATTAATCGAGGTTAAGAATAAAGTACACTGATTGAAACTTGTTCTTTTAGCTATAGCTTTTATTCCCATTTGATTTCATTTATTTTTCTACCATAACCTTTGCCTCATTTGAATTATTGTTTCCCACAATCAAATAAGTTAGTGTAATGGTAAAGATTTCCAGAAAGACTTTTTTCCTTCGGCTACTTTGGGAAAGGCCCTGCATGTAAAGTGCTATATGACTGCATGCAAATTACACACGGTAAACATGATATGTTTATTTTATCATTTGTAGCTAAAGAGAAGTAATTATTTAAGTGGGTGTAATTTAATGTTATGGCATCCCTCAAATTGCAGTACTGAAATTACTTTATACTTCGGCTGAGGAAACACATGAGAAATTTAAAAACTCACCAAAATACCCGTGAAACCCAGAAAGGAGCCACTTCTATAGGTTGTGCAGAAGTCCTCGTGACATCTTTTCAGGAAGCAGTAGTACAAGTTCCACTTTTTCAAGAGTTTTGTTATCTATTGAACTTTCTATGGGCTCTTTATCACGTCATCACTTAGTGTGATTTGCCACTAGGCTGCTTATGTGTCAAACTTGAAATGGGGGCTCTAGGCAAGCTACATCACATACTGTGCCTTCTACTGCTTGTGCAAAGAAAGAGGGACTAGGCTGTCCATCCTTTCAGGGACACTGAACTTTTGCTGCTTTTAATCTTAACGAAAGTCTCTTAATTAGAAGTTGTGAATCTTTTCTCATTGTTTACATGCATCTTTCAAAGCCAGCAGCAGCAACAAAGCAGCAACATAGTTGTGTGAAAATAGCAACAACAAACCACTGTATTCAGGCTCTTAAATATTATACATTTTGCAACAAGAACCTCTTTAGTGTCACATCTGTGCTTTCTAGCAACCAGTACTCTCTGTGAAAATCAGTCTGAGTTCCTTCAAGAGTGGCTTCATTAAGAATCTGTGCTTTATAAACTGGGTGTGGTATCCTGTTTTTTTTAATGACTTAAGCACATTTTGAGCTAAGTAGACTAGCTCTCTAATACTTTTGCTAGAATGGAAATACCAAAGTCAGCCCTTATTATTACCGGAATCCCTTCTATGAGAAGCCATCACAAACAGAAGTTTGTCGTATCTGGATTTAAATAAATTTAGCTTCTTAGCAATTCTGTAATGACCATGGGCTACCTCCTGTTCCCATTGAAGTCAGTGGGAATGCTGCCATTGACTTCAATGAGCTTGGGATTTGGTTTCCTCTCATCAAAGATTGTTCTAAATGTAGAGCCCTGCAGCTTCAGTTAGGTATATGCCTCCATCCCAGTTTAGTGTGAAGTTAAAAGGTCTTATTGCAATAAACTAAAGCGTTTTACTTCCTTTTAGAGCCACCTCCTGCTACCACCCGTTGAGACTAGGAGAGCTGCCCTGTTTTTTTGGGTTTATGAGTATGTTTCTTTTTCCACTGTGGATGACTATGTTAGCTGCTCCAGAGTTATTCCTCCAACAACCCAGAACCTCTGTGGGAACAGAGGTGGAGTGGTATGATCTTAGTCTATCATCCTGCCTCTAAAAGAACCATGAGGGGAAAGTTATATTTTCTCTCTAGACGCCTGGCACCAATAATAGCTAATGCAAAGAGGGACCTAAAGCAGACCATGGGAATATAAGTTAAAGAGCTCATTTGTGTGTATTTTACCTACAAAAACAACCTGCTGGTAGAAGAAACTTCTGTCAACTTAAACAGTCCTGGAACAGAAGTTATTTTTTCTTACTTTTATTCTGCTGTAATATACACCAGGAAAGAAGAGACAATCAAACGTTTGCTTGGACAGTAAAATAACGGTTAAAAAAGCCTGACTGCAAAATCTCTGTTTCTATCAGGGCAGCTTTGTCCATTGGTACTATTTCTGTAGTTGCAGAAGGTACTAATTATTCTATGTCCCAACCCATAGTGTGTTCCAAGTTCGGATAGAGAGACAGATCCTTAAAGAACTCTATTTATTCAATTAATGCCGAAGAGGAAAAAGAGTTGCCTCAAAGCTGGTGAAAAATAGTGTGAGCAACAATAGGGAACAGAAAGCAAACAGCTATGCAAACTGATCCTCAAAATGGTGTGTGGCAACAGACAGGCAAGGTAAGCCAATCAAGCAGAGTGGAATGAAAGCATCTGAAAACAGGAATTTTTTTATTCAGACTGCTGCCTTCTGCAGTACTGGTAGAGCACAGCATCCCATCCTCTGCATATGTGCAGTTCTTGAGTGCTTTTACTATGATTAAGAGAAACCCCTTAGCTCTTGTATGAGGTTTGGGAGGTTCCTACCCAAACAGCTCCATTACATGCCGTGGGATAACTTGCCTAAAAATAGTTTTTAAAGGAGCAAAGTTTTAGTTAGAATTAATGTTCATGAGTATTAGTTAGAATTATTGTTCATGTATGCAGTATGTCAGAAGCCTGACCAAAACCTACTGAAATAGAAATAATTCTTTAGTTATTCTAAATAAGACCTGAATATTCTGAATAAGACCTCCAGAGGACTCAGACTTTAAATGTCCAAACTCTGAGTCTGCCTATCTCTCCCACAGGGATTTATTATTGAAACAAAAACCCACTACTGAAGACAGCTATCACTGGCATATTAATATGTTTGACTTATTTCCAAAGGTGTTTGTATTTGTGTCTTTAATAAATGAGAGTTTTTAATGTGTGTAGGAGAGGAGTGGGTAGTGGCTCTTAGCATGTGAAACATGAGTCTCCACGGGAATGTGACAAACCTGGCTGAACAACAGTGCTTCTTGCATGTCTATATGCGTATCTGTCTCTTGCTCCCATTTCTGTCATGCTATCACTTGGATTATACATTCAGTTGCACTATTAGCACCATTATTGGCCCACTTTTCTGTCTGCTTTCTTCATCCAATCTAATTAGAGTGTGCCCTCCATGACAAAATATTCCCATATAAGCTAGATTTGTGCTTTTCCTTGTTTATATCTCTGTGCATCATTTTGCCCCAAAATGTATTTTGCGGCAATTTATTGCAATAAATCTGAAGAGCAGACTTCAGCCATTTTACAATTGGCCAAATATTATTTCTCAACTGAAATTGCTTTGAAATTGTTTTGAAAATGTAAAATAAAGATGGGAATGCAAAGCATACTGTGAGGTCAGTATGTGAGTATGTATGAGTTCAAGGATAATAGAATGGTAACTCACAGAGATGTTCTGGAAAATGTTCTGTGCTCTAAAAGATGACAGATTATTGTCTTTGTCCTTTCTGATTATTGAACCAGTTTATACTGTTCTGCAGGGATGGGGTGATTGCTTATTGGTTTTCAAGCATGGTTTTACTCAGATGTTTACCACTGTCACTTGTGGCAAACACACCTATGAGTTAGGGAGCAGCATTCTCCAATCCTTTGAGCATTGTTTAAAATGTTGTTCATGGTGCTCAGAGCAGAGCAGAATGCAGCCCTATAGATGTTTTAGCCAAAGACTAGGTTGTGATCACTTCCTTCCTGCCGGGGAATAGTTTCTCAAATGAAAAATGTCATTGAAGAGGGCAAGAGTGTGAGTACTTTACTTGTGTGAGTAATTTATTACAACATTGTTTGTTCTAAATTGGATTTTTTCCACGTGCAAGAAATAACAGCTTTAGTTTTCACATTAAAAGCTGAACCTGCAGGAGTAATGAGGTGTGTGGAGGGGTTTCCAATCACTTGTGAACCAAACTGGAAATTACTGAGCTGCAGAGATCTTCCCAGAATGTTACTTCTAGAAAACCATCTCTTCCTCAGAGTGCAGGACTGTCAAGAGTGTGATTGACAAAAATGAACTTAAGTTGTTAAAGTAAGCAGCTAAGCCAAGTACCCACAGAGGATGAGCTTGTTGAGTCAGAAGATGCTACTTTAATGAAGTAATTTTAAAAAGCAGAACTGTATTTTAAGATAAATTAGATTAGATGCATATCTGCCAAACTACCATGGCTGTATTTAGGTTAGCTACCCATCCAAATGCCAAATTACATGAACATAGAGTACTATAATGCTCCATATATGTCTATCTCTAGCTCTGTACATACCACAGCTATGAATATATGTACCATCATGGAATTGAAACAATAGGGGAGCTGATTCTTAGCTGTATATAGTATTTTAGCTCTACTGAATGTAAAGTCTGGTGATGATTTTCCTCCAGGGAAAATCCTGGCCTCCCTGAAGTTAGATTTCAGTAATTGCATGCACCAGCCCTAGGAGGGTCCAGCCACACTCTTGGGGTGAGCAGCTAGACGCATCAAGCTTCAACTGAGTGGTGACCATGATGTGTCTAGGCCATGAAGAGATCTCTTTGCTCAAGTGCTCCCAGCATTTTAGCATGTCACCAAGTACATATGAAGCTGTTCAGAGGCAGGCAGGTGTAAAGAATGGCAGTCTTATGGTCCCTATTGACTTTTCAGTAAATAGGCATCAGCACAGAGGCCATGACTTCACACTTCAGCATTTCATTTTTTAATCCAGTCTCTAATCCATCTATTATATGAAGTGAAACTTTCCAGAATTACAAAGGGATTTACATTCCTTGAACATGTGTGAGCTGGCTGGAAAGACTTGTGAATCCTTCACACCTTTTCTGTAGCTGACTTTTGGTCCATCTTCATGGCAGAGTTGACTAACCTGCATTTCACACACCTCTTTAAAACTTTCAGTTTCAGGCTACTTTCTGACATAAGTGATATCCAATGAGAATGGTGTTTTTTAGAAGAAAATTGCAACAGAAATGTCAAAACATGAGGATAACTACAGGAGGAAAACACTCTTAAATGTGTGCCAAACACTACCTCATGGAAGCTGATCAAGTTCTCATAAATGACTGTTGACCCTGGCAACAGAGTGGTGATTTTTCTCACTGCTAAGATTAATAAAAATTCCATAAATTAGCAATAATAATTAAATAAATACAGGGGTAATGGTGTTAACCAGGTTAGGTAGTGGTAGTCATCGTGACCGTGCTTATTGTGTTACATTGGTTTAGCCAAGAAAAACCTTGTCTGATGAAAACAATAGTTCCCAAAATGCACTCGTTTTAGAGAAAGCAATTCTCTTGAACATGGGTTTCCAGAATAAACATAACACAATATTTTAGATTTACTTATGCAAATCCGTGAGGACACACTAGCCAAGCAATAACCCAAATCAAGATAACCTTAGTTAGTATGTTACCCCTTATCTATGAAGCTGCTATTAGTTCCACTTCTGCTATGGCTTCATCTACATATGTTAGTACAACGTGGCTTAGCTGCCTCTCTTTGAGTTTTCATTTTTTCAATAAAGCTGGAAGGAATGTTTTTCACCAAATGGAGTGCATTCCATGAGTGATGGTTTTCTGTTGGAGTTATGAATTTGAAAAGGATCGCTACCTCCCATTGAACAAGCCCCAGAATTTATGTACTTTCTTTGGCCAACATTTGAATCTGGCTTTGAAGCCAGATATGAGAAACAAAGCATGCTGGAAGAGTCTCTTTCTTTTCTTGGTTTCTTAGCCTATGCACATACTGCATAGAGGGAAATAGATGCAATTTGTTCATTTGACAGCTTCCATCCTTTTAGATGCCTTTCCTGACCTCTCTTCACTATCTGTACTCCCTTCATGCACCTTCGAAGCAGCTTGGGATGTGTGCCACGTGGTAAAAGGAAGAAAAAGATTTTACATTATACAGAGAAATGATCCAGGTTCTTTTTCATCTGAATCATACGAAAAACTAAGAGCCAAAACCACTTCTTTCCCCATCTGCCTCCAACCTCCCCTAGCCCCTCTGAAAATACTAAAATATTGTTATCATGAGGTTAAACATGGACACAGACATCTCAAATTTTTGGACTTCCTTTGGTACAGGAAAAAAATATTGATTAATTCTTTGATTTCTTCTCCAATCAAAGTTTAGTTCCAAATGCAAGTAAAGAGTTTTAGAGAAACTCTATCCTATAACTCACCAGAAAGACCCTTGCTTACTGCAGAAGCTGGAACAATCTTTCCTCCTGACACTTTCACTTCACTGTAGCAGAAGTTGCCTTAAATTAGTCATTCTGATGCTCTCTGTACATTTAGAAGAATCCCTGGAGGTCCCTCAACCCCTTCAAAAGAAAAAAAGAACAAACTGAAAGTAGCCTTTAATCTTTAAAAAGATTAAAGTTAAATTTAAAAAAATAAATTACTGTTTCAAAGTCAGCCACAATGTCTTGAGTCCATTTCATGACTTATATTTGTTATATAAGACACCTAGAAACACAATGAATAGCTGATGAATTTTGTAGTTTCCATACTCTATCTATCCCACTTACACAAATCTGTTTTATGTATTTCTTCTGTGTTTTCTTCTATGAAAAGTACTTTTTTTGCTAGGACACTGTAGCTGACAGCAGGTCAGAATTGGCATGAATACTCGTAGCAGTCATTAAGGTATCTGTGAGATGGTCTCAACACCGTACAAAGCCAATCCAGTGGAAGACCTTCAAGACAAGTATTTAAAGTTTTTCCAGATTAGGAATACCCCAGGGTGCTATAGTATGATCTGCTCTTCCTCAAGTATACCTCATCTATTGAAGCTGCTCCATGGGTTACTGAACAGGGGTACAACTGCAGCTTTGGGACCTAAAAGGTGATTGTGTTAAAAGTCAAAGTGCAGAAGGAAGTAAAATATACTAGGTTATTAGAGCTAGAGATGGGATGGTTCTGGTTCACATCAGAGAAAACCCCCTGGGAAGGAGCTATGCCCAGCAAACATTCAGGCTGGTCCAAGAAAATTTCATTTCTACAGAGTTCAATGCTTTCAAATTCTTTCCCATGCAAGCAGTGGATCAAAGCCTTCGCTGCTCTGTCACACAACACAGAGTCACCAAGCTCATGACACAGGCCAAATGAAAGCAATTTTGGGTGGGATCTCATGGAAGGTCACACCCCTTGGCTAGTTAGAAAAGCATTGGCTTCTTCAGCAGACTGTGGAAAGAAATCCTGTGAGAAGTTTGCAACCCTCTTAAACGCACATGCGCCTAGCTCACATTTAGGTGTTAGATCCTGGTGGCTGCTTTGCCATGCTGTTCCCTATGACAGAACACAAGTTGGCTGTTTGTGCCATCTTTCTGTGCTTCAGGCTATACTCCCTCACATCAGTTACAGGATGCAGCGATGGAGGGCCATCAGCAGTAGTAACGATGCTCCTATCCAACTTCACTGCCAGGACTCATGTTGGCTTTCCCTGTATTCCCAGCTCAGTGCCTGGACTCCTCACATTCTGGGGTGAGAGATGTTCAGTTGTTCAGAAGCACACTTGTCCTTCATTACTGGATACCCTCACAGGGTGAGACCATGATCTTTCCTTAGCTTGTCTGCCTTAAGGCCACTAAGCTTCTTTTGGTAGGTAGCTAGAGTGTGACTTTAAAATCAAGGGAAATTGTAACCTTCTACTCTGGGTATGTATTTACAGTAGTGAGAGGAGATTAAAGCATTGGTGGCAGCTCTGAGCGGACCAAGGAGATGGGCACTTGAGAATGGTCAGAGAAGGAGTGAAGAGATGAGAACTTTAAAGAAAGGAACAGAGTTTTAATCAGGATTTCCACTGCCTATAAATAAACAGAAAGTATTTCCTCACAGAATCCTCATTTGACAGGGAAACATTAAGATTTACTAACTAATAATCCTACAAGACAGTGATCAATAAAATACTATGATAAAAAGAATAGAAAATCTTACTATTCTTCAGCTGGATACAGCTTTTCCAGTCAGGGCTATAGGGATATAAGCTGTCAAGTAAAATGATTCATCTTCAACACCTGCTTCACTTGAGGGATTCCTTTGCTTGAAGTGAGTATCCAGAATCTCTAGCATCTCTAATATCAAGGGGAAAAGGAAGTTTATTGCAACCTCCAAATTTAGCCAGATGCATGAGCGAGGTTGCTGCAGCAACCTCCAATAAAAGTGGACCCCAGAGTCAGAGATGTACTTCTGTTAGCTGGTGAAGAGCTGGAGAAAATGTGAATCTGCCTTTCTGTATAAGCTTGCATTTCCCTCTCTTTCTGTTTATTGCATTCGTAATGTTTTCTGTCACCACTTTACCTGAAAATAATATTGAAAAGGCTTTTCTCAGTTTCATCTGCAATAGATTTATAATAATAGCACAGCTGACCACCAGTGATACCCTAGATTTGGAAAACGAATGTTGCAAGTGAACTCTTCAATGTGTGCTCAGCTTTTTCCTCTCTCCAAGAAGTTTTCCATACCACAAAGAAAACAATGCAGAACATTGACTAGGGATATTACAGCAGTGCTCCAGAGTTGGGAAATTACTTCTGTTTTTCTTAGAGTTTTAACATCCATCTCTGATTTCACTGTGAAATCTACTGTGAACCCAAAGAGTTGTGAGATAAGCTCTGCAGACATTTAAAGAAAGGAATTAGTAACAGGAAGCTCTTCCACCAAATTACATCTCCATTTCTCCTCAGGCTAAGGTGAGTGAGAGGAGAGAGTCACACTGACTACCCTGAAAACAGATGAGGTCACCCACTGCTTATGTCATTTAGTACCTTGGTCCTGCAGCTTCTTCAGGGTAAGAAGTAGAATGGTATTCCAGAAAAACTGGGTCTCACTATGGAGTGAGTTGGGAGGCTTACCTTGTGCCTGTATAAACTGAGTAGGCAACAAGCTGTTTGCACCCATGGGTCCTGTCCATCTGAGAGGGATAGTTAATACATAGTACTTACAGTTGCTACCTATTCAGGGTCTGTTTGAATGTTTGAGTATTGGGAGAAATCTGAATTCTCTGCTCCACCTGGTTATGCAAAATGTGAAAGGTCTGTGCTCCACTTCTTGCTGAGGCATACATCCACATTCCTCTCCTCTTTATGTGAGGAAGGGAAGGGAAGGGAAGGGAAGGGAAGGGAAGGGAAGGGAAGGGAAGGGAAGGGAAGGGAAGGGAAGGGAAGGGAAGGGAAGGGAAGGGAAGGGAAGGGAAGGGAAGGGAAGGGAAGGGAAGGGAAGGGAAGGGAAGGGAAGGGAAGGGAAGGGAAGGGAAGGGAAGGGAAGGGAAGGGAAGGGAAGGGAAGGGTGACCCCGTGTTCCAGTGGCTATTTAGGTTGCTCTATGTACTCCATCTTGTATGAGTTCTGGGGTCCTGCTCAGCAAAGTGCTGTTTGTTTCTGCCACCTCATGTAGTCTATTAGACCTGAAGAGGGTTTTAGTCATTCTTTCTATGCCTCCATCTGCCTCTGAAGCTAGGACTGAGACTGCAGAGAGAAAGGGACTGCAGAGAGAAAGTATTCATGGTGCTTAACTACTCACCAGTGCTAGGCTATAACATATTCCTTCTATGCAAGGAATTGAGGAAGAGCATCCACAGTGCATGGTAGACACCCTGAAGTATTGGTGCTAGTGCCAAGGAATTCAAACACCCACTGGGATGACTAGACTCTTTCATGTCTAAGCTGTCTTTTTTATTGAAAGGGTAATTATTCTGTATGTTCTCAATTAAGCATATTTTGCAGGTTTCTTTGATATCCAAGATGCTTACAGAGGTTCAGAATTAGGGTTAATGATCAAAATGTGGCAGCATTTAAGCCACAGTATTGCAAAGACAAGTCTTCAGGAAAACACTCCCAAAACCAAGTGAAACCGAACCAATCAAAAGAAAGGAAAGTCAAGAAATCTCATTCATTTCTTGAAGTGTCTTTTGTATACACTCAGGCAACGAAATTCTGGCTCTGCAGAGAATCCAAGGCCCTACCCTAGCTAGTGCTACCCTTTAGAGAAACACCACTGAACCCAGGATTCTTGAAAAAGTAAGTCCTAAGAAAGACAAGTGTAATACTTGGCATCTTGGAATGTTGAATCCTTTCCCAGGCAGACTGGAGAAAGAGAGGTACCAGATCTTTCTAGTATTTCAGCAGCTCCTTCTATCACATTGAAATGCACCCAGTTCTCTGCCCTGGCCCTAGCATACCCAGAATTTTTTCCCCTTCTATAGGCAGTGAAAAGGCAATGCTGGTGTCACAGATTGGCCACCAATAGAAAGGATGTCTAAAGAGCATCTGCATGCAAAAGGTTGCATCTAATCCACCTTTTGCAAAGTGAGGTCAAAGTTGCACCATCTTGTCTCCAGACAGGGAGTGTCTCAAGCATCACATTCCGCTATGTTTGACTTCTTGCTTTGCCAGATTTTCTACTGTTTTTAGACAGGTATCTTATGGTTAAGTCTTTAAAGCCAAGTCACTGCTCTTACTTGCAGATGACAGACTCTGAATATGCTAGACATGTACTCAGTTCAGGTGTTTCATAGCTCTTCCTGGGTATCTCTTTTGATGCCTAATAGCATTTCTGATTCCGTTTCCTCATAAGGAAAAGCAGGCAGCAAAACCACAAAGGATTTGGGATGCTCAACAATAACAAGAGCAGGATAGATAGACTATTCATAACTGATCTGCTTTAGGTGACATTCAATTCAGAAGAAATAAACAAACTTCATCACAACAGAAAGATAGGGATAGAGCTTAAGTTTAAAAAATTAAGTAGCAGTTAAAAAGAAAATGGTGCTCTTGGAAAGAAGGAACAAAACGTTTAACTAAAAATTGGTTAAAACTTCTAAGCACAGTCAAGGAAAGGTGGATAAAATTTCAAATGTATCCAATCTCAAAATCAAAAGTTAAGTGTGAAAGGTGGGAGCCAAGCACACATCAGGGGTGGCAAAATGTAAAATTGCCAAAAAGTAAGATAACAGAACAATCAAGATCTTTTTTCCTTCTGCAACACCCAGTACGAAGCACAATTATGTCCCCTTTTCCTTAAGCTGTCATATATATATTCACAGACAAGCACATATACACTTCAGTTCTGATGTGAAGCATGCCATTCTGTTGGTTCACAAGTTCTCGTCACTGATCAGTCTTGAAATTTCAGATAAATTCACATTTGTATTTAGTTCCAAGAAAACAGTTGGTTTGCCCTAGCTTTCAAGAACCAGGCTTAATATGAAGTCAGCATCATTCAGAGATCAACTCCTCCTTCCCCTGAGGTCAAAGGGAATATATCCAGTGCCAGTGTGTAGATGTGATGTGCTTTCTATAGCCCATTGAACCAGAGGCTGGAAATGAATTTGTGAAGTGTGCTACTACAGCTGTTCCTGAACCTATGCCCAGCTTTCCTTCCTCCCCTTTCCCAGAGGTTATTGCTCCCTAAAATCTGCCTGCACGACAGTGTATATAGTCTCTCTGATGTAGCTGTAACAAAAAATATTGGTTCACTTGGACATTTTTGATCCATTAATTTTTCTAACCCCAGTCATTTTTTGCTGCCTCCAAGCACAGTGAGAGAGTAAAGAAACAAAGGAGAATAGCATAAGGACTGAGGGAAATGTGAACAGAAAGAGGTAGTCTGTGACCGAGCTCAGCTGCAACCAGAACTGCCTATCTGACTGCGGCCTGAATACAGTCCCCTTCGTTCCTTGCCTGCCCAAAAATGCCCATATCAAAGCAAAGCCAAGAAGAACCCCAAGCTGAGCTAGAGATATAAACTACTGGAAAACTGGAAAATCTTTCCACACTATGCTTCTCATTCCTAAATAGTAAAGGGATGTATAGTCATCTTAAAAAAATATTATATACGTGTTCTGCAAAATCAGATCCATTGCTATCCCCACAGCTAGAGCTAATTGTGTATTGCTAGGAGGGACTCCTGGAACCACTTTTAAGAAGTTGTCCCCTTTATGCCCAGACTCAGTGTGACCAATCTCATTTAGCAATGAAAACAAGAGCCAGGCTAACAGGGGAGATTCACTCCACCTCGATTTCTCTTTTTCTCAACAAGAGAGGGAAGTGGCAAATGAAGTTTGTGGTGTTTTCAGGCAATGATTACTTGTCCCCCCAGGCATATTCCACTGTAAGAAGTTTTAAACAGAACAAGTACACTAACAAGCAAAGAGCTAGTGTGGAAAGCAATGGTGGATATGTGTCTCTTTCAGGTAACTCACTAAATCATAGCAACTGGCTATTCCAGCAGATTTTGGGGGATGATGCACTCCAGCCCAGGCTTCTTAGCAGTTTCCTTTACAAACTTTATTTCACTGCCCAGTAGAAGAAAGACAACTTTATGAAAGATATCCATCTTTTATGTTCATTTTCAGGTAGAATTACGGATGGCAGAATCTGCTTTCCTATTCCCTGAAGGATGGAGCTCAAAGCGCATGTTCTCAAACTGGCACAAACAATATCCAAGAGCAAAGAAAAGATGGGAGAAGAGAGCCCATCAATAATATTTCCCTTACACTATAATATTCATCAATGCTTCACGCTGCCCAAAATCTGGCAGCTGTGGGAGTTTATGGGAGTCCTGCTAGTGACTCCCATTAGTTCATGATTTTATCCACAGCCTGTACAACTGGACATGTCAAGTAAAAAGTAAGGAAAATAACACCATGTAGTCACAAAGGTGTTACTTTGAGCATTAGACACAAGAGTTATTTCCAAACGCATTTCAACAAAAACAACATTAGGTGGCTAATTTCTAGCAACCAAACTTGAAAAAGGCAAGTTGGAGATTGAGTTTGGAAGAAAGGAGAGAATTGCCTTCCAGGAGAGTTAAGAGAAAGCACTTGAAGAAGGGACTTCATGGAGGAGCGTACAAAGCTATTTGTGAATGAGTGGCACTAACAGTGGTCAAGGTTATAACTGCAGGCTGTTCCTGTGTCTGCATGAATTCAGGATGAATATTCTTTCTAAGAAATATTTCTTTTCTAATGTGCACATTTTTTTCAACCAAGGGATATTTTCAGACAGCATCAGTTCTCACCTCCTTGTCATATTGCTGTTCCACCTGTAATTTAAATAGGGGCAGAGATAGTGCTCTGCCAGTGCCATGTGTTCCTTCAGAGGTTCCACCTCCACATCTGTTGCTCTGCTTAAATCTATCAGCCAAATTATTGGCTGAGGTTCAACAGAGTCTATAAGTTTCCCCAATTAACCCATCAGTTAGCAATTCCCAATTGGTGACCTTAACGTGCCTTGTGGCTAAAAAGCTCCAAATCTTTTTCTGATCTGAGAAGAATGGGGGGGAGGTACCCACATGAGACAACGTTAATAATCGTTCAGCTGTGAGCAACCATACATTTGAAGAGCACTCTGAACATGAGCCTTTTACAGTTATATGCAGTTATTACATGTAAGTAGTGCAAGTTTCTGTATGTTAATGCATCAGCCAATTAGTTGACATCCACAATTAATCCTCCTTTCTCTCTCACCTATCTAGCATTGAATGAGGTCGGAGCATACTTGAATTCTCATGTGATTCTTGATTGCATTGTAGAATATGATCAAAAGGCTCTGTTTGAATGTGAGCGATTGTGTTGCTCTCCGTATTTGATGGCAATTTACTTAAATATGATACTCTGCAGGAGAACTTGTTCTAAGTAAAGTCACAACAAGCAGTTTATCATTTCCATGCACAGTATTTAGGATTATTGCCTCTTGAAAGCCTTAAAAAAAAACAGCAGAAGATAATACCAAGAGAAAGAGTTAAAGCACTGGTATGACCATACTCTCCATTATCAGTGTGTAGCAAAACGTGTAAGCCTCAAATTAATAATGTGAATACCTTTACCTTAACAGTGAGCAGCCTCCTAGTCTGAGAGAGCACAGAGGTAATGTCATTGATAGCATCAGGTATTACAAGTTCTTCCAGCCTGGCTACCTTCCATGCACCAATCTCATCTGATCTCAGCAACTAAATCCTCTCAGCCCTGGCGACTTCCATGAAGACTTGCAGTTTGCAGACACAAGACTAGAAATTATTGTCAAACATCTGGCAAATTCACACAATTATGGTGAAAAAGCTTTATGCAACTTGATTGTCAGAGATAAACTGCTGAAACATGACAAATATACTATAGAAGATAAATGTTGTAAAATACCAGAATTTTGGTTAGTAATTGTCAGGTCTCTACTAATTCTCCCACACTTCTCATTTCATTAATAAAACTATCCCTCACTGCAAATTAGACCATGGGTAGAATATTAGAGTTATAATATTCCACTGGTCTAGACTATGTTCACAGCAGAACTTTTGCCCCTGACTTAACTGGTTATAGGCCTAAATAGATACATATGTTATTTAACAGCTTTTGTTGATACTAAAAGTCAGTGAGTCTCAATTGGTTTCACAGTGACATTTCCTCTCGTATATCAGCATTTCTTCGGGGCAGCTTTCCACCTAGCTGAGACTTTACTCTCAGTTATCAACACAGAAAGGGAAAGGTGCCTACAATTCAGTACCTGCTCAAGACACCCAGAACCATCTCATCATCTTTAGATGAACCTACCCAATTCACTGAACTATCCAGTGAACTGGTGGTTTTAATCTTGAAAAAAGTAATATGAGAGGCACTGTCTTATTATCAGGTCCAAACAAGCTGCTTTTCTTAAACAAGTGTCTCAAGTACTCCATGGCGGGTCGAGATTATGGTTCCCAAATTGGTTTCGTTTTCCTCTGGCTGATTGGCAAAGAAAGAGAAGCAGCAAAGCTCCACTTCCCTGCTGCGTCTCCTCTCTCCTTATCTGCTCGCTGGTAGAGAAGCAAAGTTGGTGTATGTAGCAGGACAGGACTGTGCTGTACCTAGATCTAAATACAAAGTAGATTGAGCAAGGCAGTATTTCTTCAGCAGAATAAGAAAAGCATGGGACATTTGTTCTTTTCCTCGTGGCACAGCTCCTGAGGCAGAGCAATGTTATGACAGCTCTTACTCAAGGTTGCCTGAGGTTTGATCTATCAAAAAGAAAAAATCTTTCACAAGGGAGATTAGAAGAATAAGTAAGAGTTAAGTATGAAACTGTCATTTGTTACGATTTTGGACAGTCAAATAATAAGAATACTAGTAAACCCCTGTTGGGTGACACCAGTGGTCCAACCAGCCCACTTTTGATGTCAGAGACAACAGAACTATGAGGCTGGCACACATATGCCTCGTACATCTTCAGTATCCACAGCTGTTATTAGCGATCTTAGGGGTACACCACTCATTAGGTTTCTGTTTATCAACATATTGTCTGTGAATTTCTCTAATCCTTTTGAACCTACTGATACTCTCTGCTTCCACAGCCTCCTGTGCCAGCAAATTCCAGAAGGCAAGTTAGGCTGCGGTGACAAAAAGTCCCTTGTGAAGATGAACATTCCTCAAGTGAGAGATGACCTTGAGCTTTTTCCTTCCATTTTAACAATAATCACCTGTCCTGTTAGAAAGTTAAGGAGATGCCTAAAGGTACCACCTGGTCAGGTACCTTCTGTTGACTGATAGTGGTGTTCAGCTGGTGAGAAAAGACAAAGGCAATACCCATGAGCACCCAGACAGCCAAGATTTGTCTCTCACTGCCCTGCATTAACTTCCATGGATTCTTCATGTGTCACTCCAACAGTTCCCTAGACGCTAACCTTATGGTTTACAGATCCATGCTTTGATTATTGCTATGAATTCTGCATATACCAGTGTGCATAGGTGTTCTGGGTGTTGTCAACATCCTTTTCTTTCAACCTTTTGTGGCTGGTCCAGAAGATCCTGTTGCATGTATTGATGGGACAGTGTTTCAGGCAGGTAAAGGCTTGTGGAGCACAAAAAATACAGTGAAACCAGTATCAGAGAGAAGGTTACGAGCAAACCCAACCAAGTGATTGCTGAGATCTTCTTGTGCGCAACAAAGCAAACCTTAGCTCATCATTTGTCCAGCAGAACATGTCTAAAGTTAGGAGAATGCCCTGACCAAAAGCTGTTTGGAACAGGCTAAAGGAGGAAAGCTAGCCAACAAGCTTTGGAGGTAAAGTTAGCAGTAGCTGTCGAGAGGCTCCATGTGGCCATTCATCCTACTAAATTAACCTGAGTATAAAAAGGGGTCACCCTTAGCAAATTCACCCTTAGTACATTTGTACTTCACTTAGGCTGTTGCATCTAGGTGCTACAGAGAATGTTTAGTACTCCACACAGCAACATTCACTGCCTCACTAGAGACACCAGCTGTACCTGTACCCTATGAGGTAAATTAAGCCTGGAGTATCAGATCAGAGTTTTAGCTTTAACTCTCAATTTCCTGGCTTTTTGTGGGCTTTAGGCAGACCCTTAATGTTACTTTAATGTAGGGGGTTTCTTCTGGTTTAATATTTCTAAGGGCAGTAAATTATTTCCAGCATATGTAAAAAAGACAAATTTCTCCTGTGGTTAGTTACCACAAAGCAAAACAAGAAACAGAAATACTCAAGAGTAGAGTTCTTGAGAAAAGGTTATAGAGCTTTAAACCTCCCTTTTGATGTTACATGCAGAAAAAGAAAGTTCAGTATGAGGCTGATGATTAATACCTTTACGAAGCATAGTAGCAAATAAACACAACCTGTGTCCATCATCTCTGCAGATCAGTACAAAAAGCTTTTTGTCTGCTGTATGAGCAAACACTTTGAAACAATGCCCCCACTCCCTTATATACAACCCATAAAAATGAACTGCTGAGTAATAGATGTACCCCAGCTTGTGAGAAGAGGTCCCAAACTGGCAAGCAATGAAAAAAATGCTGCATCAAAAAATGGTTTATTTCCACTAGTAATTGATTATTCTCACTTAGCCTTTCCCATGGAGAGGAAAGAAAGGTGAGTTGGTGCCTGAAATTGCAGTAGAAATGTTACTAAAGTTGAGTGAAGAGAGGTTGTGAAGAGCTGACTGACGTTGTCAGATAAAATCCATGAAGCTTAGGAATTCACAATCTGTGTCGCTGGACAATAACTAGCTTCATTATCCCAGACCAGTCTCCTCCAGTAACTGTTTTGACTGCAAGGCTTGAAAGCACTGGTTACAGCCCTTGTGGGATAGATGACCACGCAGGCACTAAGACTAGAGGACCTGGAGAGTCCCTCCTACAGCAGCGCTGTGCCCACTGATGCCTACTGTGAGCCCCACAAAAGTCAGTGGGTCATTTCTCTGCAGGTCCCCGAGGGGTGGCTAACTGACTTGAGGCAGGTGGCCTTGGCAAACCTCCTGCCCACGTCTCTAAGCCAGGCTTGTGCAATGAAAAGAAACTGTCATTGGTTCGTCATAGCCCGAGGGAAGAGCTTATTTTGCTGGGAACAGCAAAGTGTCTGTTTCCTTACTTGTGAACATTTGGGTAAGAAGAGTAAGTGTGGAGAAAAAACAAGATTTTTTTCAGGAGGAAAAATCTTTTGGCAGTACTGACAGTCAGATACATTGAGGATTGTTAATACTAGCTTTGTTCTCAGCACCATTTAAAAACTCTGGTTGCATCACTCACAGAGCAGATTTCCAGAAGCAATTGTTTGCTTCTAGCTTGGAAAAGAGAGGCTTTCTGCTGGCATGATTTACCTTGTCTGATGCCCAGAGAGACCAAATGTATTCAGCACTAAACTGCAGGACTGAAAATGAATTTGCTTGGGTTTCTCGTAACATTTTCAAGGTAGCTCCTGGGATAGTAGAAGAGAGAATGCCACTAGTTCAGTGACATCTTCAGGAGCAACTCTGTAGGCTCCTCACTCCAGTTACCATAAATTAAAGGAGCGGTGAAAATGGAGGAAAATATTGTTTGCACTGTTTTCCCATGCATTCTGTTAGAACTGAAGGAAATGAAGATGTGCTGTGTGTAAGTTATCAAGAAAACTGCAAATTGCCTTGAGATTGTGATCCTTCTCTTTACAATACAGCTATTCCTGGCCCTAACAGTGGTGATGGGAAGAAAAGGTTTAAAGCAGAAAAAAGTGGGTGGACTCTCAAATAAACACCAGCTCATATCTCTCAGCTACAGCTTTTGAGAGGGATGTTCTTCTGTTAATACAGCTGTGAGATCTATAGTAAGCATTGGAAAAGGCAAACTCACTATATTTGATGAGGCTGCAAAATATCCAGTCTAGAAAGTTACGTAAATGTTACTTTATTGAATTATTGAAGATTTCCTAAGAGAAATTACTAAATTAATTAAAAATTAACAGTTAATTTAAAATTAATTTCATGGACAATTAGCTCCAATGTTGCTAACCGACTGGCCATATTCTTCTTTTGCTGGAAAGAAGTTAAAAAGGTCACAGTCTGCCTTGCCACATCACGGTTTGCAAAAATTAGTCACTTCATGCTATGACTGGAAGACATATTATTACTGGCAGCATGTGGTACAAAATTCACTCCACTAATCACATTCTACTTTGTGAATCCTTTTTCCTCACTGACAATGGAAATCCATTTTCCCTTGTCAAAAGCCTGCCATTGCTTGTAGATATTAATACTTTTTTTTTAACAAGAAGTACTACGGGCAGTTCTGGGATCCCAGCTCACAGTGAGTAACTCCTTACTTCATTAATGGCTCCATTGGCTTTGGTGGGACTATTTATAGAGTGAAATGCTACTCAATGTGAGTAAAAGGGTCAGTGCTTGACCCAGTAAGTGTAGCGTCCAGCTTGACTGTTCCCATAAAAAATCTAGCCATAATAGTCTATAATTTCTTGGGAGCATTAGTTTATACTTCGTTTACAAGCAATACAGATAAAGGTAACCTTAACAGAGTCTACATGGCTCAGACTGAACTAGCTTTCATTCTGAGAGAAAAGAAAGAATTAAATATTGCAGATTTTAAGGGGGCAACAGGTTTACTATTACTAATGTAGTATTAATATAGAGGTATCTAGTTTACCCAAATTCTTTAATGATGAGGAATTAAAAGCAAATATTCAGAATGGCAGTCGCACTCTTCTCCATGGTCTGCTATGAACATCTATTAAGACTGCCTGGTTTAAATCGTCTTCATAGATTACACCAGTGGGAATATAACCAGTAGTGTAGGTGTATATGCATTCTATAGAGATGTTATTATATGCAGTTAAACTATATGGTATATATAATGCTATACATTGAAATAAATAATTAAATAAATTGTACTTAGGTAACACCTTCCATTTGATAGACTATTTAGAGGTTAATGAAGTAAGCCTCCCACAATCCTGTAACATGGGCAAGTATTAAACCGTAAGAACATGCTTATATTCTGCAGGAAGTATAGGACACAACTTGGAAAAAGCTTGGACTGCCTCATTTTTCTGGCTGATGTTAGCTGTTTTCTCAGCCATTATAGGGCATAAAAGATACACTTATGGTAGAGTGTAATGATGGTATTGGTATTTGTCTGGGATGCCTGCATTACTCAGCAATGGTGAAGCTGTGTATGAAGGAGGTAAAAGGTAACAAATTAATACCAATAAATCCTTTAAACTACACTCTACCACCAAGCAAGTTTGGGGTGAGGGAAAGGAAGGGATTAACAGTGCAAGGAAAAAAAGAAAAAAAATGTTTCTTTTTTATACCTGAGAGACTAACAAAGCCTCTATAAAGCCAAAATGTACTAGTCGTCCTACCTCCAACTGCGCAAGTCTCCATGTAATAAAGAGTTGATAACCAGTTAGTAACCAGGTAGTAGACAATATCCTTTCCAGTTAAACATCACTATTTGAATACCTACTACCCAGGACCTATGAATACTAGAAGCAGATGGTGTATTTGGACAAAAAATGGAAAACTGCATTTTTTTGTCTCATCTGACCTAAATCTAACTCTGCTCCAGGAATTTTTTTTTAGAACTTTGCTTCATGTGCTGTTCTGTATTGGGGTAGAAGAAAATGGGAAGGCAGAAGAAGAAGAGGAGGTTTATTTCACATATAAACGCAGGAACAAGTCATCCTAAACAAAGCAGATTGGTGACCAAAGAGTTGGTGAGACCAACAAAGGAAACGAACAAAGGCTGAAGGTTTCAATGTATGAATGTGTTCGGGTTAGGTAGACAAATAGGGTGTAATTTAAATGTATATTCATTTAGGTAACTTATATAGTTATAAGTACCTTATATAGTTGTTATTCTTAATTAAAATAATGAAAGTGATGACATGGATGTGTGGTTTTATTTCAGCAGGTTCTGATATGTATCACTTGAAATGGTGGTTCTCACATTTAAAACTCACTGACTAGATCTGGATGGATGGCAAGTCTTGCTAAAGGCATCAGCTGTTCCACGTCAGTCCCCTACCTCTATCAGATTGATTTTTCCTTTATCTAACACGTAGTTTGGGATATCTTAAAATAACTCAGCAGAAGCCTGCTCCATTGCCCCAGGAAATTAATTGAAGGACTCCCACAGAGTTGATCCTTTTAGATCAAGCCCTACAAGGAGCATTCCTCTGCCTGACATTGCTGATGATTGGCATACTGAAGCTATTTTTAACTTTAGAATTGGGGATTTCCCTTCTGTTTCTTCAGGAAAATGTTTGGGATTTTTTTGCTCTCTTCCCATACCCATATATACAAGAGGAGATAACTCATTTCAGACAGCAAGAATCTTATCAATACAAATATTCTTTTTCCTGTTGACCATACAAAGAAATTACAAACACGTGTTATTCCCTGCATATAGACATTCAGCACCACTCTATCATTAAGTGGGATGCAGGTGATCACTCGCTTGATCACTGACCTGTTTGTATGCTAGTTTTAGAAACTCTGTCAGGATTAATTGCAGTTTCAAGGGCTCTTGTTGCCTTTTGGTGGGGACACTGTCTTGACCAGCAAATATGGAAGTATACTGTTGAGTTTCTTCCCAATACCAATACACAGTATCACATTTTTGGTCTTGTAAGTGCTCCCATATGCTACAGAAATAATTAAATTTTTATTGACTTTTTGGCCTGGCTCCTAAAGATGAATATCCTTCAGATGCTAAACATTTGATAGGTTTCAAGTTTGGGGAAGTTTCTTTTCATTCCATGGAAAATATGCATGCAGCAGGACAAAGGCAATCTTAAGTCTTTCGATATGGTTGGCCAACAGAGGATAGGAGAGAGGAGCAAGGTTGCCTTTTGTTAAAAGAGCAGATTGTCAAACTGCCAGTCTTACATATATTAACTTTTCTGCTGGGCTTCCAATTAGGGTTCAAAGTAACAGGATCAGTTCTGCACAAAACAATAAAAAATGGGTCTGACCCATTTATCATCCACAGGAAGCAGATACACTTGTAAATTGAGATAATGTGGATGCAAGCAGAGGGGTCTATTTTCCCCTTCCCATTAACCTTATGCACAGGCAACAAATATTATCTGGGAATTTTCAGATAAATGCTGACAACCATGCACCAGACAGTGCTAATTCTGTATTCAGGAAAATCTCTTAAAAGCTTATTTTTCTTCCTTTCTTTCCTTTTCTTTCTTTCTTTCCTTCTTTCTTTCTTTCTTTCTTTCTTTCCTTCTTTCTTTCTTTCCTTCTTTCTTTCTTTCTTCTTTCTTCTTTCTTTCTTTTTCTTTTTCTCTTTCATTCTTTCTTTCTCTCTTATTCTTTCTTCCTTAATTTCTTTTCTCTTTGTCTTCTTCTTTCTCTCTCTTTTTCTTTCTCTCTCTTTCTTTCTCTCACTTCCTCCTTTGTTGTTTTTATTCCATATTGCATAATTTGATCACAGCAATGAAGAATCTTAGAAAATCAGCCTTACTGGGTCATATTGACATTCTGTACGGGAAGTGAGCAGATGACAGTTACCTGCCATTACAGTGCTAACTCTAACGTGGTGACGGTCCTTTCGCCACCTAGCACTAGCCAAGCTCAATGTTAATTGGTTTTGCTGATGCATTCAGTTTGGGAGGAGAGCTATTTCAACTTCAGATGGAAAAGTCTTTCTGTCTCTTAGTGAGATCAAACATCTGAGTCCACCTGCCAAGAAATGCAAGGAAGAAGTCAGTACATAGTGAATTTTGAGCTATATTTGTTTTTATTTCCTGCTGTTCATGAGAACCAGGAATGCAGATCAGGCTCCATCATCCATCGAGAGGCATGTGTTAGCAAGGCTTCCGCTACTTCTTGGAGAACACCCACCCCCTTGCAGTTTTTGGCCAAACCTTTTGTTCTCTGTGGGCCATTGGTAATTTATCTGTGACTCATCTCTGGCAAGGGAATCCCAAGCCTGTTGGAGTAGCCTGGGAGAGTTCATGGTGATTGATGTACTCTGAAGATGAATGCCCCCTGTTTTCCTGTCTCCAATTCTCACTCCATAGTTTCCCTCTGTCCAGAGAAACCTCTGAAAAGCCTCGTATTAAAAGGATCTCCAGAGACTCCTGATGACTCTGCTGGCCAAATGACAAACAGGGCAGAGGAAGGTTGACAAGCTGACTGAAGTGCAACTTAAGAAGTCAATCTGAAGGAAGGATTTGGAGGGAGAAAGTGTGTCCTGCATTCCTCCGGATGGATAGGACAAGTTCAGTGTTGCATGTCAGTGAATAGCCTGGATGCTGGAAGGAAGTAGAAACCATCGTAGAAACCATTTGAACTATTGGCAAATCTCATAAAAAGGTTCCTTACTGGGCTTGCATCCCATCTTATTACCCCAGAGCAGCTGTTTTAAAGAGCAGGCATAAACTCACCCTGGCTATTGCAAGCACTTTTTCTGCAAGGTGAAAGGTTTGGCATCTGGAAGTGTCAGAAAGGAGCCTTTTGCCATAAATCACACCAAAAAGCACTCAAATTTGACAAGCGTCTTGAGACCACTTATAGGCTCACCCCTAAATTCCAATATCAAAGAGCAGCCCCTCAAGCTGTAAACTCCTATAATACACCAAGTCTGACATGAAAAGATGCATTAGTGGGGAGTTGAATGGTGGGACTGTCCCTGACACCCCAGGACTCACAGGCAGGGGCTGGCACACACAGAGCTGCATGAACTCCCTGGCTCCATTGCCCTGCTCCAGAAACGAAGGGACTTTGCCTTCACTTAGCTGCAAGACCCTTCTTCCTTTTCCCCTCCATCTCTCCCTTTCACTGTGCAGGTCCTAGCAAAGGAGCCAGCTGAGGGTAGAGCCAGGAGCTCCTGGGCATGAGTCCCCCACTCTGCACTCAGGGCTGTCCTGGGGCTGAGCCCAGCACAGAGAATCAGATATCTCATGCTTCTTTAAGGATAAGGGAAATATTTTTTGTCACTATTTCCTCAGCACCCAGCATTTTTGCTTTGCTCAAAAAAGAAAATGCTGTGGCACCTCTGCCCTTGGGGTAGTCACCAGTGGTCATGAACTCCCTCCATATATTTTTCCTGCTGAAATGCCTCCATAAATAAAATAAGCCTCCATAAAACAGCAGGAAAAATCCACTCCCAGTGAGACTCCTCAGAGGCAGTGGGAATGGATGAGTGTCCGAAAGGTGGGGATAGGCAGCTGCCCCCCACTTGCTCACACAGACAGCTGTCTCTGACCAATTCACTTCTCCTAGTGATTTATGAAGCCCTTTGATCAGAAGCAAGTTTTAATTGCCTGAACTGCAGAATCTGACACGTGCTTCATCAAGTCAAAAGCTGAGCCTCTTCCCCACGCCCTGCTCTTCTCTTCCTTGGATTCAAGCCCTGTAAGATTTTAGGAATCCACCCAGTCCCTAACCCCATCTTTCAATCTAACTGGCCATCGGCTCAATAGTTGACAGAGGAAGGAAAAAAGAAAGAAAAAAACCCAAAACACTTCTCTGCCTGAAGTACTGTTGGGTTCCCCAGCCCATCCACCCCGAGGTCTCAAGAAGAGGCCCTGGGGAGGGGGAGGGAGGGTGACCCCTCCTATTGGGGCGCCTGGGGGAGCCCTCCCGGCGGGGATTCACCCGGGGGAGCCCTCCCGGCGGGGAAAGACCCGGGGGAGCCCTCCCGGCGGGGATGGACCCCGGGGAACCCTCCCGGCAGGGAAAGACCCCGGGGAGCCCCCCCGGCGGGGATGGACCCCGGGGAACCCTCCCGCCGGCCGAGCGCCCCGTCCGCCGGAGCCGGGTCCCCCGCGGGGAGCGGGCTGCCCGCCCCGGGCCTGGCCATCACTGCGGGGAGCGGGTATCACGTTACTGCTGGGCAGGCAGAAGAAAGGCGAGTGTCAGGCACTGTCAGGTATTAATAGGACTGTTTCTCCCCATTAAAGCCATGCCTTTGAGCAAAGGGGTTTCTTTCATGTTCTCCCCCACCAATACTCTGACAGAACTCCTAAAACTCAGGAATTTTCCAAATCAAAGACATAACCGTTGTCGTTCTGTCCGTTTCCCCCCTCTCTGTCACACACACTATACCCCAAACTGATTTAACTGTCATTATCCCCAACACAGATGCCTGTTTAAATTCTTGATTCAAGCCGGAGGACATTTAATAGCTGACTGGATTAAATACTGCAGACTCCAGCCCAGAATCTCTTTGAAAATACAGGTCGAGGACTATGCCTAAATTCGCTGGATGAAAACTGATCTATGATATATGTTTTAAGTTCAGATCTGAGGACCGAGGGGAAGGGGGAAGGGAGTCTGTTCTGGATCTGGTTTATATTGGTGTAAAAACCTTGAAGTTGAAAGGTGTTCCAGGATGGTTGGGGAGGGAGAAAGAAAGAAAAAGAAAGAAAGAAAGAAAGAAAGAAAGAAAGAAAGAAAGAAAGAAAGAAAGAAAGAAAGAAAGAAAGAAAGAAAGAAAGAAAGAAAGAAAGAAAGAAAGAAAGAAAGAAAGAAAGAAAGAAAGAAAGAAAGAAAGAAAGAAAGAAAGAAAGAAAGAGAAAAGGAGGAAGAAAGGAAGAAAGAAAGAAAGAGACCTAATTAATTAACTAACCTTGCTATGTGGGAAATGGACATATTTTCCATCGCAAGTAATTAAATATGAAGCACAGCAAAGCACTTTGAATGTGCTGAGGTTCCGTGGAGGAATTAGCTGCCTGTTTGAAATTAACATTAATTTGGCTCCTACATCAACAACCTCTCTGTAGACAGCATCTCACTCAGTCACTAAACATGTTTGATAGCTCCAGGGTTCAGAAGCGAGTGTGCGTGTGTGTGTGCGTGCACGCGTGTGTGTGTCTGTGTGTCCGGAACATGTACACTTTCACACGCAAAGAAAAGCCTTACTCCTTTTCAAATTCTGAGACAGATGTAAAAACCATTCTCCCGTTGTTTTCTAAATTGCATTAAAGAATACAAGACAAATCGGCTGTTGCTGAAAATTGTGCTATCAGCTGAATATCCTGACTCCATCATTTATAGCATCGATGGATAGGAGAAAAGGACTTCACAGTTAGTGTTTTATTTTTAAAACCTTCCATTTGCATTCACTTTAAACGTTTTTACAAGATCATGTGATTGGGGTTCAAAGGCAATAAATCTAGATTAAGGATCCCTAGGGATTTTTAGACTGATGCTATAGATTATGGGTAGCACCTCAGTCTATTTATCTGCATTATATACGCCTGCATTGTTATTCTCAAAACTAATGTGCTTAATGTCAGCCTTTTTACCTTCGAAAAGATTTGCATAAAAAGAAAAATAAAGCCTGGATTCATTTCTCTCTGGCGAAGTTCAGCGAGAACGTCTCTATTACTTAGTACAGGTACCTATTATAAAAGCCTCCACCAGAGTTCAAAATTAATATATCAAAAGATAGCTGGATACCCACTTGCACAAGCAGATTTGCAGAAATAAGCAAGGCATATTTACAGCTCATCGAAATGGTTTGTGAATGAAACGTCCAGAAGATAGGCAGGTGCTTGCGGAAGTCCGAGAGCCCCCCCAGCCTGCCCCCAGCTCCAGCGGGCGTCTTTTTCTTGGCAGCGGCTGCGTCTCACTGACCTGCCCACCTCCAGGCTGGTGGGCTTGCTGAGGGACCACCTTCCGCCCCCCCTACCTGCCAGCCTGCCGCGACAGTGATAGCCACGGGCGTCGGGGCTGTACCACGAACCGTAGTTTTTAAACCAAAACACCTTCTAGAAAACAGCAATATCATGCAAAAAGAACAAAACCCACCCAGGACCGCAGGGCTTGCAGCTAGCGAAGGACTGACTGCGCCCTTCGGAAACCGTCAAACCGAGGACAGCTTTTAATTTCCTGGAGAGCCGCGGCGCTGCCGCTCTCCCCTCCGCCGGGGCAGGGCAGGGGTCCCGCCGCCCGCGGCCCCCGCTCCGCGGCGGCGGGCGCGGGGCCGGGAGCGCCGGGCAGAGCCGGGCACAGCCGCCCGCCTTCGCCGCGCCCGAAGGGCTCGGGGCTGCCAGCCCAGGCTCGCCTTTGCTCCTCTTAGCAGCCTCTACCCACCTTCAAACAGAAGGCAATTGATTAGTCTCAGTTTCTCCTCCCAGCAGAGATCCGATACTTTCCTTGGGATCAAACGGACCCGAGACTAAAGGAGGGGGTCGACGGACAGGAAAGAGAGAAAGAGAGAGAGAAAGAGAGAGAGAAAGAATGAAAGAGAGAGAGAAAGAGAGAAAGAAAGAGAGAAAGAGAGAAAGAAAGAGAGAAAGAGAGAGAAAGAGAGAAAGAAAGAGAGAAAGAAAGAAAGAAAGAAAGAGAGAAAGAAAGAGAGAAAGAAAGAGAGAAAGAAAGAGAGAAAGAAAGAGAAAGAGAGGGAGAAAGAGAGAAAGAGAGAAAGAGAGAAAGAGAGAAAGAAAGAAAGAGAGAAAGAAAGAGAGAAAGAAAGAGAGAAAGAGAGAAAGAAAGAGAAAGAGAGAAAGAAAAATAGAGAGGCAGAGTGAAAGACAGCGAGCAAGAGAAAGAGAGAAAAAGAGCAAGAACAAAAGCGAGAGCAAGAGATGGGGGAGAGAGAGAAAGAGAGAGATAAAAATAAAGTAAAAAAGAAAAAAGAAAGAAAAGACAGAAAAAAGAAAGCAAGAAAGAGAAGGAAGGAAGGAAGGAAGGAAGGAAGGAAGGAAGGAAGGAAGGAAGGAAGGAAGGAAGGAAGGAAGGAAGGAAGGAAGGAAGGAAGGAAGGAAGGAAGGGTGGGAGAGAGGGAGGGAGGGAGGGAGGGAGGGAGGAAAGAAGGAAGGAAAGGGAGGAAGGGAAAAAGTGACTTTGGCTCGGCACACTGGAAGAGGATAGCAAGTTTGGACTGAACAGCTGCGTTTTCTTTTCCGCAAACAAACAAATAAAAAACAATATTTAAATAGAACCTACATACTGTATATCTATGTGTAAATATACACATATAGGAAATGGCAGGAGTGATTTACGCTTGATTTTCTGTGAGTCTTTCTCTTCCCAGTATTTACAAGGCGGGGCTCCATTTGCCAGTTGTACATCTGTTCGCTTCACGTGACATTTTCATAAAAACTCTAACATCTGGTCAAAATAAACCCCCTTCAGGTACCTGCTTAACTTTCCACATGTCAAAATCCCTTCGCCTCTGAAGCTCCCATTTCCCCCACCACTGCAGCCGTGTGTACTGCTCCTTTCTGGACTGCTTGTTTAGTAACTCTGCCTCGTCCCAAACAGAACAAAGCAACCCTAAACATGAGGGGGCGATCCTGACCCTTCCCAAGAGCATCCTTCCCACCCACCCCCGCCCCCTCCCACCCCCAGGTTTCCCCGCACTGAGGGCAGAGCGGGTCCCCGTCCCGCCGCGATATTGTGCGGCGGGATTTCTGCACCGCAGCAGACGGGAATTGCTGCACCCCCCAAGCAAACCCGCGGTCCTGCTCGGGCTGCTACTTTGCACGAGCACTGGTAAAGCTCCCAAAGCCAAATGATGACCGCTTAATTGTCCCAAACCCATTCCGTTATTATTTCTGCTATTATTAATTGCTACTGTTATCATTGTAGCCGCCTTGATTTCGGCGTGGTTCGTCGGGATTATTTGGGAGTGAAACGTGTCCTCTTTCGCCCGTGTCCATGCAGGGAAGAAGAGAATTTTCGTAAAGTTCCCACAAATTTAATGCTGCCTCTTTATGAGAAGAGCGGGGAAGTGTCGGCTACCCAAGGCAAAAAGGCTGCCTAAATAAGAGGGGTGCAAGCGCTGCTGAGCGGGCGGAGGAGACAGGGGAATTACTGGGAGAACGGACGGCTTTTCCCCCGATCTGAATATTTGGGTTCGTTTCGCGTTTTATTTCGGATTTTTAGACAATCATTTTTAGACGTCATTATTATGTTTCCGGAGCTTTATTGTTCCTGCTCTGTAAAACCGCTCTAAGCCTCCCGCAATCTCGATCACTTGGTCCTTATAAATGGCCGGCTGTTTGCTTTTAAAAAAGAAAAGGGGGACTTTTGTACAAGTGATTTTAACCTGCTCCACCTTCAAGTGACCTGCCAAATGCTCCTTCTTACTTTATAGACATCTGGGAATTCCATACATGCCTTAAACTCCAATTACACACCTTCTTCAAAGGACACGTGCTTTGATTCGCCAAGAACATTAAGTGGACTGAAGTCGAAAGAAGCTGGTGCAGAAGTTAATGCAAAATACATCCTGTGCCATGTTTACTGCGGGCAGGTTACGTTGTGCAGCAAATAAAACAAGTCCTGGCGGGATGTGGATGTGTGCGCCTCTTTTTTCCGCCTTAGCCTCCCGGATCCCTCTACGGGGTGGACTGGACTTGCCGCCACCACCACCCCCCACTCCCCCTTCCCAAAGATGCTAATTTATGGCAGAGCGCTCCCTCTCCCCCCGGCGGGCCCGCTGCCTGCCGGAGCGGGGCAGGTGAAGGGAGCGCCGTGTGAACCGGGCGGGCGCAGCCGCCGAGGACGGCTGGGAGCAGCGCCGGGCCGGCGGGGGACCGGCGCCGGGAGCTGAGCCCCGTCCCCGGGCGTCGCTCCCGGAGACGCCGAGCCCGGGCGGTGGCTCTCCCCGGGCGGCAGGTGCCCGCGCTGCCGGCGCCGCAGGTGAGCCCCTCTCGCCCTGCATTTTCCCCGGCGTTTCCGTGACTTCTGTGTGTCCCTCGTTCTCCGCTCCCCCCCCCCCCCCCCGCCCCCCCGCGCGTTTGTTTGTTTTGCTTAAAATTACAGATGCAGGGAAAACCGCCTGACATCATGGGAGCGGGACAAGCGCGCACTTTGAAGGGCTCCTGGGCAGGACTTCAAGTGAAATCATACGCCTGGGAGGAATCCGATACCGGCCTGGAGAAAGCAGCGGGGCGGCCCTGCCAAACCGAGGAATGTGCGAGGGCCCGCGGCCGGCGCCCCCCCGCCCGCCGCCCCGCAGGAGGCGCAGCGCCGGGCACCCGCGGCGGCCGAGCAGCTCCGGCGCCCGCCGCCTCCGCGCTCCACCGCCTCCGCGCTCCGCGGGGCCCGGCGGCGCGGCCGGGGCCGCGGCGATGAGATGGGGGAGCTGCTTGGACCCGGGCCTCTTCTCCGCTTGGGTTTGCTTGTCTGCGAATAAACGGGACATACTGATGCCTCGGAGAAAGAAGCAAAATCAATCAGGACTTCCAAAGGCAGAGTTCGTTTTGTCATTGCAAGTGTTTAAAATTCCCAAAAGACAAATTAATATACTTTTTTTTTTTTCCTTCAGTAAGCCTGACTCTGACTTAATCGATTTTGGCTTTAGCCCTAGGAGCACCATGCCTCTGCAGGCCCCAATTCCAACCCAGGAAAGGGCACGCTTCTATTTTTAAATCGGGATTATCCCCTTTTTACGATTTTTTTTTTTTTTTTTTTTAATGAAGGACAGGTAGCGGTTCGTAGCCAGGAAAGCTGAGCGCCGGCTGAGCGCCCCGGTGTGCTCGGGGAGGGCTGCGGCGGTCGCAGGAACCCGACTGGAGGGACTCAGGGGTGAGGCGGGGAGACCCGAAGGTGTCATGAGCCCCATGGACGGGAACCGGGGATTTTTCTCACCCGGGTGCTTCAGTTTGCTGGAAAGGGCTGGCACAGGCTGGCCCAGAGGCCGCTCGCTGGTTGCGATGGGGTCAATCAGGTTTGAGTCCATCAAGCGGAGTTGCTCCGCACCTCTCGGCCCATTCCTAAGGGCGAGCAGGATTTTTTAAAACGCACTTGATTCCTCATTCATATTTCGCAGGTATCCCCGTCCACGAAACGCGCCTTCCCCTCAGCATCGAGCAGCTCATCTCGGTTTTTTTCCGAGCCTGTCCTCTTCCTAAACGTGGGGCGGTTTTCCCCCTTTCCCCGGTGTGATTTCTCCCCCAAAAGGAAGAACGGAAACCACCCCAACCCCTCGAATCCCCCCAGCCCCACGGCCAAAGCCCCGCGTCGGCTGCCCCTGCCCCTCGCTTTTGCTGCAGCCGAAGTAACGCGGAGAGACATTACCTCGTCCTCGGCAGCCGGGTCGCATCGGAGCGGGGTTTTTGGAGAGGTGCGAGTCGCTGAGCGGGCAGCTGCGGGTGCCGGGGCGGCGGGGAGGGGCGGGCAGCGACCCCCCGGGAGCTCGCAGCGGCTCCTTCTCCTCTCCATCACGGAGGGCCTCGACCACCGGAGCCCCCATCCAATTTCCAAGTCCTCGCTAATCCGGCAGTGCAAACAAGCGCTGCGGGCTCTACTGTAAACATTGCGCACTGGCCTAAAATATGCACGATATTAAATTCATAATACTGTTATGTCAGCAATAGACGGTAATATGTGGATATGGAAACAAAAACATTCAGGCAATAAAGTCAACTCAACCTGGGCTATGCAAACAGGCTCTGTTTTGAAAAAACACCCCGTCCTATTTACCCTAGACACTGGCTGAATCCCGGCAGCAGGGTCCCTGTCTCCGCGGGGGACTCTGCTCGGCTCCCAGGGCCGAGGCGGGCGCCCCTGCGCACCCTTCGCAGCCGCGGAGGGGCAGGAGGCGCCGCTCCCCGGGCATGGACCGGCTGCGAAGCGCTGGGAGATGAACAAGTGACAGCAGCGGCGGAATCAGCTGTCCGGTTATACGGGTGGGGGTTTGGGTTTGCCTTGGGTTGCTGGGTTTTTTGTTTGAACAACGTCCCTCTTCACCTTCCTTCCGAGCCCTCAGAGCTGGAGGTTTCCTCTCTCTTACAGCTGGGGTCTCGCCGCATACTGGGACCCCGCGGAGGGTATGGTGAGAAGAAACAGAGGCAACATGCGCCCTACATGTAGAAAAGGAGAAGAGGGCGGGTTAGCGTATCCCTCCGAGCTTTGTACAACGAAAACGTGATCGCTAGTCTATATATTATATGAAGCCCTAGAGAGCAGAGCAGTCAAACATCACTTCCACCGGAAAACCCCACTCGCTAGACACTTCCCTGTTTCAATCTCACTTTCTCTCGCCTTGCCTGTGGATGGACGAATCCCTGTTTAAAATCGATGCCTCTTCCTCAGGGATATCAGCAAACATGCCTGCTCTGGGGGCTGGGGAATGGGCCTTGCTCCTGCCCTACATCTGGGGGGCAAAGCACGGCGGCAGCGCCGGAGCTCCGCGGTGAAAGCTCCGCTCCCCGCGGAACTCCGCGGCCCACGGCGTTAAGATTAAAGGGGGAAAGAGAGAGAAAGAGCGAAAATAATATCTTACCCACCCACCCACCCCCAATGCAGTGAGCTTCAGCGCAGAATAATAAAGCTGTCTCAATAAATAACGTGCCTGTGTCTGTCAGTAGCTAGTTTATTTGCGTTTTTCGCCTGGTTTGTTTATACTAGTGCCCCCTCTCTCTTGGGTGTCTTTACAACTCAACAAGCAGGTATTTATCTCCAGTTCCAACCCTGAGTTCTCAGAGAGACCAAACTTTAAGGTTATTAAAATTTCAATCATATTTATTTATTGCAGAAAAATAATATACAATGATATTTACAAAACAATCATAAAAATAGGAATGCATTTAGACACCGGATCTATTTGCATTTTAACATGGGTCATCAATAAATAAATAAAATGTTTAATTTTTTTCTCAGAGGAAAATAATAATAATAAAAAAGTTAGGAACCGGGTATATAACAGCTTGAGCCCAGCTTATTCCCCCCTAAAAAAAAAAAAAAAAAAAAAAAAGGTTTTCATCTCTACAGGGATATTTTTTGGTTGGTTGCTTGGTTTCATTCAAGAATGAAGAAAGTTCACAATAATGTATTTCCTTTCATCAGTGGCTCATAGGCACGACCTCTTGGGAATGCATGCAAAAAAGGCAAATAAAAAAAAAAGTTAAATTCCAACATTCTTCGTCAAATTAAAAAAAAAATCGAACGACTCAGACTTCTATCAGAATGCAGAGATGTGTGGATTGTACCGACGCCCAAAGGGTAGTCACTGTCCAAAGCCCTTCTCTCTTTCTCTTTCCTTAAGTGCTCCCCACGCCCTGCTTTGAATTTGGATATTGCTCTTCTAATTTCCAAGAAATCCTTGGTACATTTTTTTTTAGACAAGACCAAAAAAATCGTATCCAACTTCAGAGTCTCTAGATTGTCCATTTTCTCCTTCTGTGGGAACAATGTCATCTGCAAAAACCCAGAGAGGGCGGAAAACTCGTTACTGAAATGCAAGACACACACACATCCACCTACACCTCTCTGTCTCTGGAAACACACGTGTCGGGCATGACGAGCGGAGGGCGAAACGTGTGTCTCTGCCGTGCAGGCGGTGCGGTGGCCGGGTGACACCCCGGCCCGGCAGCCAGCGGTGTCAGAGCCGAGGGAAGGGGGCTGCTGGGCGGTAGGAAACGCTCGTCGGGAAGCACGCAGGCGGACATGGATTCACTTCAAAATACTAGCAGCAGCAGCAGGAGCCATCCCAGCAGCCCCGCTGGCTCCGCAGCGCTTGGTGAAAAAGTGATCTCAGGCCGGCCCCATCTGGCTGGGGCACACCCGCACCGCCGCCGCCTCCCCGCCCGCAGCCCACCCCCGCCGGCCGCCGGCAGCGCCCCGCCACGCGTGGGCCTCGCGGGGCCAGGGGCGCACCTCGGGACGCGCAGGGGGAGGGACGCGCCGTGGGGGGGCACCCCAGCCTCCCTGCTCTCCGGCCGGCCCTGGAAGCCAGGCCCCGCCGGACGGGGAGGGCCCCTCTCTCCCCACGGTCACGCGTGCCCGGCCCACGGCGCAGCCGGCGGCCCCTCAGCTCCCCCCCCCCCCCCCTCCCCGCCGGTTTCGGGGTCCCTGCCTTACCTAGGGCTCCTGCCGGGGGGATGCGGGTGGGGTACGCCGCCTGCTAGTGGGATGCGGACATGGACCAGGCGCCCTCCATTCTCCAGACAGAGAAGGCGTAGCTGAGCCGCTCGTGGGCCACATAGCTGCAGCTTGCCATCTTGGAGTCCAGCTCGTCGCTCTGTAAGACCTGGTAGAGGAAGTCGATGTACCTGGCCGCCAGCTTGAGGGTCTGGATCTTGCTCAGCTTGTCCGAGGGCAGCGTGGGGATGATCTTCCGCAGGGCGGCGAAGGCTTCGTTCAGCGACTGCGTGCGCTGCCGCTCCCGCACGTTGGCCATGACCCGCTGGGTCTGCAGCTCCTCGTAGGACTGGGGGCTGCCGCCGCCGCTGCTGCTGCCGCCGCCCCCGCCGCCGCCGCCCGCCCCGCACTTCTTGCCCCGCTTGCCTTGGGCCGGGCTGCAGGGCTCGTCCGCGGCCCCGACGGCGCCGCCGGCGCTACGGCGGCTGGAGCGCCGCTTGCGCCCCCCTCTCTTGTTGTTGGGCAGCTGCTGCCGGTCCGGTTCCTCTTCGCTGTTGCTCAAGCTGTCGTCGGCGGGGGAGACTGGCGAGTTTGACTCGTCCTGCTGCATCATCTCTGGGGGGAGACGCGAGAAGCGGGCCGGGAGGGGGGGGAGGGCAGGGAGAAGAGGGGGGCACCTAACCCGCCAGCTCCCCCTTGATCGGCTGCTTCGCTGGCCTGCGAGGAGAAGGAGGAGGAGGAGGGAGGGAGGGAGGCAGGACCTCACTTTGGGGGGAGGGGGGATGGCATCAGGATCCAAGAGGAAAAAAAAAAAGCCAACCAAAAAAAAAATCCCTCCCGATCCCTCCTTGGAGCCCCTTCGAGGTGTCTGGGATTGGGAGAAAGTTGAAGACTTGGAGGTTCTTATAGCTCCTGCTGGCGGAAAGTTTGGGGGCAGCAGTGTCATTGGCCTGACGTGGAGAGGAGGGACTTTTGCTGAGTTTTATAGGAAAGTTTCCGCTTCCCCCCCACGCCCTCCCCCAATTATTTTTTTCAAGCCATTCACAAGTGATCTGGCCTCCCCCCCCCCCCCCCCCCCCCCCATACATCCTTACCCCAACCCCTTTCTCGGCTTCCCTCTCCGCGGTTTCTCCCTCAGGCTCCTTCGGTTCCCACTCGGCTTTGGGGTGGTGCTGGGCGGCCGGGAGGTTATGGGGGTGCCCGTGCACCCCCTGCGATGCTGCGGAGGGCCCAGAGGGCCGCTTAGTGCCTGCGCTGGGGGGCGGCTGCCCCGGAGCAGCCGTGAGGCAGCCCGCATCTCTCGGGCTTTCCCCGCGGCAGCGGGCACGGCTTGCAGCGAAAGGGAGGAAGGGGAAATTACCCGCGGGGCAGCATCCAGGCACATCCTAATTTTGTCCCGCTCTCGCACGCACCGCGCTCCCATCACCGAACGCCCCCGAGGTCTGGCTTGCCGAGAGACCCGCACATTTCTGGGCTGGGGACGGGGGACGGCACAGCCTTGTCCTGTCAGGATGGAGGACTGCGCTCGGAGAAAGCCATCTTCAGAGGTGGAAGCAGCGGGGAAACTAGGCACTGGCTTCGTACATACGCATCAGTCCTTGAGCTCGTCTTAAGAGAAACCCGAGAGGATCCGCGCCCCTGCAGCCCCCAACCTGGCACACCGGCAGACGGGAGGGTGTGCAGACCCTCTCTGCCGACACTCTGTGCCTGCTGACCGCTCACTTCAGTTCGCCCTCCCTGAAGGCGCCTGAGCCCAGCACTTCCTGGGAACCGAGCTTATTTATTTTAAATTCTCTTCTATGTTCGCAGGCAAAACTATTTCTCCCCATCCCCCGCCTTTGTGCCTTCTTGCCCGCTCGCTAGCAGCACAGAGCAGGTGGTGTGTCTTTTTAACAACAGCTCAGATTCAAACGGGGAACGCCTGGGAGGGAAAGCTAGAAATTGCCATCCATTAATAAATGGGGCGATGCACTTTTCCTGCTCCCTGCGAGGGCACCGCACGCCTCCGCTGCCGGCCTGGCAGCCACCGCTTAGACGGGGCACCTCCGGGCGTGGGGCAGAGCGGGCAGCGCCGGGGCAGTGCCGCGGCTCCCCGGCTGCCTTTGAGGTGGGAGGGCGGAGAGGGCGAACGAAATAGCAGAGGAGCAATAAATCCCAGAGACGAAAAAGACGAGGCTTCTGGAAGAGCGCTGTCATCTGCTCCGGGGGAAAGGGCCGCCTCTCCCCTCTGCCTGGGGGCTCTCTGCCTTCCGGGCAGAGGCCTCCCTCCCACCCCGGGCGCTGCGAGGGGCCAGGACCCCGGCGCAGCCGCCGCCCAGGGGCAGCGGGCCCGGCCCGGCCGATGGCCCCGCTCCCCACCGCAGCGCCCGTCGGGCACCCGCCGCGGGCGGAGCTGCCCCGCCGCTCCTCTGCTGCCCCCCGGGTGAGCTTTCCTCCTTGAGTCTTCCTTCCCGCCATGCGAGCAAATAACAGTCTGCCTTAAACCTTCTTTTTGGGGAACAGCCGGAAACAGGACCAGGGGAGGAAACGGGCCGACTTACCAGGCGAGGGAAGGCACGTCGGCACACAGACCCGCAGTGATCGAGCACAGCTTCCCTGCTTTCAGCTTGTCCCTGCCGTGTGTGCTGCGACCCCTAGGACTCTCCTCTCACCTTGACACCACAAAGCTTTGGGGGTTCCCTTGTGTTGGCAGCAGCTGCTGCCCCCAAGGTAAGAAGAGCTGGGTCTCCTTCCACCTCCTCCTTACCAATAATCTCGGCTGAGCCCAGAGCCCCAGTGCTCCTCTGGGGTGTTGAGCAGTGTCATACAGACCAAAGGTTGGAAACAGTGGTGGTGAGCATCTGTGGGGAGCTCTGGGGGCTTGCCTGCCTTCCTTCCTTCCTTCCTTCCTTCCTTCCTTCCTTCCTTCCTTCCTTCCTTCCTTCTTCCCCTTTTTTCTCACTCCTCCCTGCTTCTTACAGCAAAAACATCACAGTACAAAACAAGATCTGGTTTTGGGTAACTGCTACCTTGCTGGGAACAGGATGCTGGAGCCATGCCTGGACGGTGGAGCCCCACATCAGCAAAATCAATGGAAGTGATCCACTGCCTGAAAGGAGGGAGGGGCAGCGTCTCCTGGGGGTTTGGTGCTACAGCAGGAGGCATGGCTTGTCTGGGTCAGCTGAACTTTGAGTGGGATGCAGGACACCACCGGCTTGCCATGGGGCAGGAGGAGGGTGTGCAGAGGAGGGTGTGTGGGAGAGGCAAGGATAGGTAGAGAGGGAGTGTTACATGATTTGGAAAACTAGAAAACACAGAGAAATGTAGGGAGGGGGTGACCTTGAAGAGAGAGAAGAGGGGTTGACCATGGTAGATGGTTGGGTTTAGGGTCAGTTACTCTTTATGGAAACTGCAGCAAAAGCAACCAGCAGGAGTTAGCAGAACACATGTGGTGCTACCTGGGACCTGCACACTGCTGTATGATCCATGGCTATGCAGAAAATCCCATGATTTTCATTTTGCTTTTTGATTTGTCTTTGATTCACAACTCATGTGCTTCAGCGTAAAGGAAACTGAGTCCATGCTGGTACTGCCAAGACCCACCACAGGAGTGCAGAGGCCAGGCAAGCTGTGGTGGGAGCGGTCCGGCCCAGGGGACCTGCCACTGGGCTGGCTGTGGCAGCCCGCCTGGATCCCCCAGGCCTGCTGGTGGGCAGCAACGCTGCCTTGTGCGGGCGTGTAGAGGTGTGTCTGGAGGAGGGTGGATGTGTCACAGAGTCACGTCTGGGGGGCTGTGTGAGAGAGAAAGACATACTGGTGTGTTTATGTGTGAGGTGTGTTTCTATGTGTGTGTGCGCATGTACAGTTGGTCTTTTGCCATGTGCATGCATATGCCTGTGTTGGGAGGGAAGGGGAGCAGGGACAGTGCAGACTTTAAAGAAAATCAATTCAACTCTGGTTTATTTTGAAATATACAGTTCTGGTGGAGATGGAGATGGAGGCTTTTTATTCTGTACCAAAACAGTAATCAGAGTGTAGTCCATACAGTGTTAAACCATCTGTTTTGAACCCCCAAAAGCCACGAAGGTAGACCCGCAGATCACTCTGGAGCATGGGATGAAGGATGCCATGTCCTGTTCTCTGCTATGCATAGGCATGGCTTGGGTGAGGACTCCCCTGGCTCCTTGAGCAGGCTCTCAACCCTGCTTTGCTCTTTGGAGGTGGCAAGCAAAGCTACAAGCAGCTTCAGGGCCTTTCCAGGGTTATTTCCAGGTCCATTCCTGCAAGCTTTGCTGGGCCTCAGCTAAGGAAAATGTGTGCTGTGTGATCAGACCTTGCATGGGGCACTGTCAGGACATAGAAAACTCCAGCATTTTGTCATCTGTGCAGTAACGTGTAACACTGGTAAAGTAACCACCTAGATTACAGGTGTGGGTGCGAACATGGAGCTAAATAAATGACAAGCTTCTAGGAAGATGAAATGAGAAATAAGCTTAGCAGAATGACAGAACAAGTTGGGCTGTGATGTTCATTGTGGTCATGGCTGATCACGGGGAAACAGCTGGAAGGAATCCTCCCAACTATACGCTGGTCCTTGTGTAGGCACCTGTCAGCTGCTGAGACACTCTCATGCTGGGACAAGCAGGGTTTGCCTTAGCCAGGCAGAAACATCACAGTTTTTGAGGGGAGTAGGCCAACAGTCTGATTCTTTCTTTGATTTTTGTTTAGGAATGAATGAAAGGTCTGATTTTGACTGCCTGTTAATAAATCAGTGCAGAAGTTTAAGAACTAATGTGCACAAGATCTGGCTGTTACAACTCCAGTGTTGCTCACCAATGTGTTGTGTGCGTACACAAAAATTACAACTGGGTTGCAACAGGCTGTTCGGTGTTCCTCATACGGCATGCACATACATACATTGTAATTTAGCTCTCAAAGGCTGTTGACTGTGGTAAAATACCAAACTCTCTCACTGGTAGGGATTTCTTGGGATATTCAGCAATGCCACTATTACACACATGCACACTTAGAGACGGCCGCCTGACTGATTTTGATGTGGAAGCTTTCAGTCTGGAGTTTCCTCAGAAGCTGTACCTTTAAGACCTATTTCAAAGCACACTGAAATCAACTGAAGTTTCCCCAGTAATTTCCATGGCCATGTATTTTAATTCCTACAGATGCTAGGTGAAAGCCTGGTCGAGACCCAATCCCTTCAAAAGGGACAAGAGAGAACCCAGCCACTTTCCACACTGTCGTTTATGCTGTAATTTGCTCCGCGTTCAAAGCACGCCCCGAGATGCGCTGAGAACTCTCACTGCGCCCTGGGACAAACTTGCACAGAGCAACAGCAAACGGGCAGAAAGAATATATGAAGCGTCTGAGAGCGGGACTCATTTTTCGGCTTCTTTCTCCTTTTTCTTTCTGCTATTCACCGCGGCAGCCCATGCAACCAAGGACACGGAGGCGCTGCCAAGCGCCAGTTAATGAGGCCCCGCTACCTGGGCCTGGCGGCGGTGGGCGCGGTGCTGCTCGGCTCCGCCGGCGGGGCTCGGGCTGCGGGGGCCGCGGGACGGGGCCGCGCCGCGGGGAGCGTGGCCGGCGGGCTGTGGGGCTGTGCGGCCGGCGGCCACCGGAGGGCACGATTCCCCGCCGGTCCCCGCCCCGGCCGGCGGCGGCGGGCACGACTCCCAGGTGAGTCGCTCCCCCCCGGGCAGAGCAAGGCGGGCAGCCCAAGTCCCTTCACCCGATTTTCACGGGGGTGAGATGCTGGCCGCCCGCTCCCGGCTCTGTTTGCACAGATTCCTTCAAAACCTCCGCGTTTCAGCGAGCCCCGAGTGTTTTTTCTCGCTCAGGCGGACCCGAGCGCCCCGAGGGCCGCTGCCCGCCCTGCGCCGCGCCGCAGCGGCACGGCCGCCCCCCCGGGGCAGCGGGGCCCGGGCTGGGCGGCGCGAATCCTCCGCGGACCCTCCGCGGACACACGGACACTTCTCCCTGGTGTGCTTCTAGCCCACGGCGCTTTGCCACTCGCTCCGTTCGGAAGCTCTGGAAAAAGGAAGGATAAGACGGGAATCCTTCAAGGAATCAGTTTCATTGTCAAAATGACTGCAGTCATTTTTATTTTATTTTCTAAGCTCGTCGTGATGCGGTCATTCATCTAGAAGTCCTAACGGCTGGCTGGCACAGGAGGACGTGACAATGGCTTTTTTTTAACTTTCCTGAAGGGAAGCCGCCGTGCTTCCAGCCCTCCCGGGCTCCCCGGTGCGCGGCCAGCCCCGCGCCCCAGCCCGCCCCGCCTCTGCTCCGGCGGCAGGGAGCGCTGCGCCGCCCCGCGCCCAGGGCTTTGGTTTGCTCTGCATCGCCCTTTCTTCCCAATTTTCGCCTCAGTGCAAGGCCAAGGAATACCTCCGTCCCACTATCAAACAAGCGATCCCACACAGGAGACAGGTGTCCTCGTAGATTAAGATCTGGAATGATTTACAACACGTGTTTTAATATAAAATCTTTTATTTATAGATGTTTTATTCAGCTCCAGAAATAATTCATGGCAGTGGATGGGGCTTTTTAAGAAGAGCATGAGTACCTCCACCCCAGAGAATACCAGTCCTTCCCATCACAAGAGATCAACATACCTTATGCTATGGTGGAGCTCTGCCCCTAATTATGGCTCTGGGTCTTGTTTATGTAGTTTCATGTCTAAATCTGAAAAGACTGCTTAGTAAAACAAGCTTATCTACACTCCAGGGGATATTAGTTATTTATATTAATAATGGAGCTTATTTGCAATTTCAGCTCCTTTGACTTTTTTTTTTTTTTTGCTTTTCCATCTCTTCCATCTTTCCTGAACTACGTAAATATATCTTTTTTGTATTCTTCCTGCTCCCACACATTACTCAAATCTATATATTCAATCTTTCAGTACACTCAGCCCATGGAAACTCCATAAAATTTCAGGCCTTTTTAGCCACAAATTCTGCTTTTTCTTACGAGATGGGGGAGGGCGCACCTTGGGCACAGATGATGGATAAAGCATTCCACAAAGCCTCCTTCCTAGGAACGCACTCAAACTCTTCCTGCAGCTCGTACAATTTGAGTCAGAATCCTAGAGCCAGAATTTCAGCATGGGAGTGGGCTTTTCCCCTGTTAGCCATGTCTGCACCCTGGGGAAGAACCCCCTGTGCTTCCTACTCAGTGTGGTCTCCTTTAGGCTTACAGCTGCTCTTGGGATCTCAGAGAACAAGATGAAACAAAAGGTCATGTAAGAAACAACCATGACTCACAAGAGCCCTGTAAGAGTTCATTTGACAGGGTAATAGGCTCTCCTTTACCTCTGAGGTAGGCAGCAAAGCCTGGTGTGAGGGAAACGGCATGGAAGATTGTCTTGACATACACATATGCTCTCCTAGGCAAATGGAAATGGTTTTTTGATTGGTAGCCTGATTGAATGCCAGGGCTGCAAGTTGGAAACCATCCACCTCTTCCCACCCTGAGACCACACAGGGGCTGACTGTAGCCATGCAGGGGAGGGGATCCTGGAAGGGGAAGGTTCACAGAAGTGAACACTCATCTCAATCTTTCCACAGTTGCCTTACCTCTAAGGACACCTACCTAGAGCTAGAAGACTTTTTGAGGGAGGAGGGATTTATCTCCATCTCTGCCAGACTGCATTTCCTTTCAGAAAAGGCAGTCAGGGTGGAATCAAAGTCTAGTTATTTTGTGCTATGGACTATCTGCTGTGGTGCTTAAAGATCTACTGTATACCATTACCCCTCATTTTACAGCCCCAATCTCATTCGCCCACTTCTAGAAAACAGGATGATGATCAGTCAGGGCACCTTGTTCACTAGAGATTGATCTGTTCCATAGGGCCATACCCTAGTTTTAATTTCTGACCAAAGGCCGTATAGAAGGTCACACAATGAAGCTGATCTAGAGCACAAATCTTTGTTACCAAACTCCTAGGGCAGTTTTCCAGAAGAGGCAGTAGTTTATTAATATGTTAAAGTAAATTAACACACGTTCACTGTCCATGTATGCATGCATGTATGTATGTGTCTGTCTGTCTATGTACTCTGACCTCCAGACAAGCATCTGTATTTGTATCTATGTGGTATTGTAAAATACCACACTGATGCTGCTTCTACCTTGAAAAGTATCTATCTCAAACATATTCTCATGCCAAAATCTACTATCTGACCTTGCAGCACTAAAAATAGTTCATGTCAGAAGCAGAGAAATATTTGTTTCTCCTTTTAGAACATTTGTGCTTGCATTCATTAAGGACTTGGTCCAAAATCCTTTGATGTCAAGGGGAGTGTTTCAGTGGGCTTTGGATCAAGCCCTAAAATGGGTCAATTAAACTTTAAATAAAATAAAAATGAAAACAGGTCCAGCCTGAGAGAATTTTTGAATAAAAAGAAATATTTAAGACAGGCTGCGTTTGGAGTAAAGGGTCAGTCATTGTTCCTTAATATTTAGCTGAATTGTGGAATTTTCCATAATTAAAAAATAATCCTTTGCATGAAGGTTGCAATTTGTTTTCAGTCTTCAAAACATCCATATTTTGCTTCATGGTAGAAATGTTGTTAAAGTATGTTGACCTAGTAAGAGCAAAGATGATTTGAGCTCAGTGGTACATCTATGGGCTGGACCCTAAGCAGTAAGATGTGGCCCAGATTTTCAAAGTCAGAGCGGAGGCTTCATTCCAAAATACTCTGCTGACTAGAATATGTTCAAGTTTATGTCTCAATTTGTATTCAGGAAGTTTATGAAATTTTCTAATGTCTGATCTAATGCTATTCTTTGCTGTTACACACTTTGCAAATGGGCTAATGCAGCTCTTGGTGACAGCAGATGTAATTAATTTAAAGGCAGAGGATGTGCAGTGGAATACAGCAAGGGCTTTATTACAAAACAGTGAAGTTTACACCTTCAGTTGGTAATCCTTTTCTCTACAACAATACATAGTATTTAACAGCATAGCTTTTAATAAAAAAGCAGGCAATATAAAAACAAACTACAGCCTCACAGTGTTCGCTGCACTGTTTCCTTGGAGCCATTGTATCAGAGGTTTGGGTAATCTGAATGATGTATGTCTGCAGGAATTTTTGCTGAATGGGGATTATTTGACAGTAAAATGGTTGTCATTCCTTTCAAAGAGATAGAAGTTTGATCACTTATATTGCAATGGCTTACAGCCATATGCTATCTACACTGACATTTACGATCTATTTTGGTTATCCCCAAATGGCCTTCAACCTAGTTATTATCAGCCAACATGTTAAACTTTTGGTCAGTGGAGATCCTTTAGTGTCTTGGAAAGACTCATGATGTTGTCTTCTGGCCAGATTCCATTATGGGTAACTACAACTTTATCTACATTCAATGTATGTAATTGAGTGGCTGTGGTATGGCACACTGTCATTTGGCTTAATTTCAATCAACTAAGATAATTTTCTGTATTTTCTTTCCTATAACACTGTGTCATGTTGCTGCACAAAGTGAAACAGCTGCCACATTCTCCTTCTCAAAGACGCATCTCAGAATGGGCTGTCTCTGTCAAGAGGACAACATAGCTTCCAACTTGGCAGGTAAAATTTTGCAACACCAAATCCTTCCATCTGTGGTTTCATGTTGTCAGTTCATTGCAGGAACTAATAGTCTGGTCTGGATGTCAAACTATCTGATTTGTTAGTGTGGCTGGCAGGTTAACTGTCTAAGTCTTACCACTTCCGCACAAAATTCACTGTGGGTAGTAAATTTCATCCAAAAAAGAAGAAAAATAACCATGTTTAAAGATTAGACGCACTGTTGGGAAATTAAGTTCTTAACGCTAAATCTGATGTATAATAGGAGGTACTTCGTAACTGCTCACATCAAGGGTAAGGGGCGAACCCAAAGGCGTATAGACAGGAGGGGGAAAAGGCAATACAGTCACTCAGCTATCACTGCAAGAAACAGCCCTTCATATTCTCACAGACCTAGTGTAGATCAGAGGCAAGCTATACTGCTATAAAGAGATAGAAGAGGCTTTTTCATTCCTTGTGGTTATGGGAGCCACTGTATTTCTTCACACATATCCTCCCAAACTGTCCATTGAGGCAAAAAAGGATTTCCACCTCTCCTTAAGTCATAGAGGTTAGCAAAATATTGCATGACAAAAAGTTGCAGTTAAACTTTGCTCAAGAACATTTGAAAACGGTATCTGAAATCCACACTGAAATAGGTGCTACTGCAACGGCAGCAAAACTGAAGGGAATGGATTAGCGGCTCCCCACTGCAAATGATGCGGATAACATCACCCCGTTTGCAATACAGGTGCAGCAGAGCAGCACCGTACAGGTGGTAGTAGCATTATGCATAGAGTGGAAAGAAACCACAGCAAATGTAGCTCGTGTTTTCCCTAGATTTTCACTGACTAGAAATCCTCCACGGTGCCGCCAGTATTTCCACCATGCCACTGCAAGGCAAACATTACCAACCTCCATGTAGACTTCCTGTCGTTTGAAAATGTGTCATTGGATGTTTTCAGCAAAAGAAAAGACTTCGGGCATAAAGCCTCCTGTTTTCATCTCTGAGGTCACACTACATCTTTGGGGTGATACCGGGTGTTTCTGTAGTATGGAGGTGATTCAGAAACCCTCTCAATAAATGGTCCTAATGACCCATAGATTCACAAGAACTGTGTTTTGGTGGGGAAGCAGGATTGAAGGAGGTGTCATTAGAACTTTTAGCTTTCTGTGCCATTCTCAGCTACCTAATATGTCTTTTCAGCTTGGAGGCAAAAAGCACTGAGCTTATACTCCAAAATCCTCTTCAGTCAAAGAGTTGGCTTATGCACTGGATCCTTCAAAGGATTAGGCCAATGGGCACTGAAGATTCATGCTGTTACTGCTCTCAAAGAGAATATGAGAAATCTCTGTTTTTTTCAGGAAGTATGCTTGTATATTTTAAATATGACAAGTACCGTATGTTCTCATCATAGCTTTGTTAGAACTCATTTCTCTGCAAGGGCAAACCCCATGATATTAACATCACAGAACTTCCTCAGTGGTTCAGTCTATAGGTATGGCAGTTGTGATCTGACAGGGGATACTGTAATCATTCAGTTCCTGGATGTGTGGAACATAAAACTGTGAGAATTGACTTGTGCTGTTGTCAACCCATGTATGGTTGACAGAATAAAGTAATGGACATGTGCATGTCTCCAAATTTAATACCTCCGGGCTGGTAAAGGTGTTTTCAGCAATAGGACTTGAACTCCATCTTACCAAGGCTTGGTTTAGTAGTTCAAGCACAGTTATCAGTACTTCGGTGAAAGCTCCATTTGCTCATGATTAAAATTTGGGTTCTGTATGTCAAGGAGGTGGCACCTGATGAGGACCTAAACTATCAGTTTAATCATATTTGGCAACATTCAAGATATCTGCAAAGAAAATTTAAACTGGCTCAGATGTAACATGAAATTAATTCCACGCGTCTTCAAGTAAGGCAGGGAAAGATCTGAGATAGCCCTTCATTTCACAGTCTCTCAATCATCTTTTTTCTTTTTCTTCTTTTTTTTTTTTCTTCTCCATGACTATTATTCATCACCCCACAACTTCTCTTGCATCTGGTAGTTTGCAGAGTTATGAGAGTCAAGGATGCTGCAGTGTTACTGCAATGTTCTGGCATACCATTAAAATATGATTAAAAATAGATTAAAACATCTTTCTGCATATTCACTTAATGTTCTCTACTTTTTGTTTTATATGTGATAATATTAACAACAAAAATGTGAACTACTTAAAAGTGTAAGCACTCCCAAACGTCCCAGATGATATTGCTGAGTCCTAAATCTCTGATTCAGCTCAAAGTTATTTAAGAATAATTTTTAACTTATTCCTTTACTCTGAAAATTTCCTGCCAACTCAATGGCTTAGTTTTGTACATTATTCTAAAAGACTTCATAGGAGCTTAGAGGGCCAAGATCAGGTCCAAGAGCACCTTGAAACATCTGAAACACTTCAGCATTTGGATAATTACATACTTTTGGGGCCAACCCACATTTCTCTTCGGAAAATGTTTCCCCTGCATGGCTGCAGACAACAGATGGATCATATGATCTCTGCGTTTGGAAAGATGGCATAATTCTGGCAGCCTGTCAGTTAAGTGAAGGGGGCTGATTTCAGATCCTCATTAAGAAAATATACAACCACCCAGAGCGGACTGAATGGCAGAATGTGATCACTGGCGCCAGCTTTAATAGAAAATGTAGCACACTGTTGCAACATGAAATCTGATGTGCGGTGGCTGGGTCTAGCTCTACCAGGTTTTGTGTTCATTTTTCAAACAAATATGTTTTAAAGGAGACATTTTTTGTATTGCAAGGGCCCTCTGTACACCAAGAGAGAGAGAAGAAGAGCAGTGGAGGGGTGAAAGGCAAATTCAAAGAGCCACCAGTCCTGGGGTTGGAACGGGAGGTCAAGGCTTTTTTGGGTCTTCCCTTACATTTGCAAAATTTTCTGTGTCTTGTCTGTGTATTGAAACTTTTCTTTCTATTTCTAATCTCTCGTTGTATTTATTAGGGTGGGTGCTTTTTGCAACTGGCATTATACCCAGAAACACCACCTGGAGACAGCACGGCCCCTTCCCCTGGCAGGGTTCTGGGAGCAAGGGCCACTGCCTCCTTTGCACCTGGATTTCCACAGAGAAGCACCCCTGCCAAGCACCTAAGAGCTTGAGTAGGAATCCCAGGGCACTATAAATGCAATATAGTTTTCCAGCAATACTGGATATGAGCAGTAAGTGCACTGCAATCACTACTCACAGCTGAAGAGAAAAGGGCTAGTGGAGCCACACACCTTCATTTCACTAGCAAAATCCAAAATAATGGCTATGGCTTCAGGTCACAACTTTTTAACGCCTTTTGTTTCAGCAGTGACCTCCAAAAAATCAGGATATTTATATGATATCTCATCTTGGTCACACAAAAAATGAATGATCCTAAATCACTGGTTGTTTTGAAAGTCTTTGTTAAGCTACCTTTTATCCAGATCAGAGACATCGTCTATCCCACATAAACCTAAAATGCTCAAGAAGTGACGGCATTTGCTGTGGTATATTTATTCCTGTACACTTTGTGCTATAGTCACCACTCTTTCCTCTGATAACTCTAAGTTTCAAAGGTTAGAATTCATTAACAAAGTAAAAGACTGTATAGTAAGTAAACAATGCTAGAAAAAAAAAGAAGTATCAACATCTGAATTAACTTCTCCTCCTTCTCTCAGTTCATTTATTTATGGTGAAGGCCCTCCATGCACAGATTTCCTCTTTGCTGTGTAGAAAATCAGAAAATGCACTACCTTCCCTTGAACCCCTGTAAAGCTTGGAGCAAGACAAGATGGAACTGGAAGTAACATGGACAACTATTGTCTTTTTTCTGCTTTCAGAGCTAAAGAGAGACAGTTAGATCAACAGGAGGCTCTTTATCTCTCTTTTTGAAATTATGGCAAAAGCATAAACATAAACACCCTAGCATCTTAGGGTGCCTGATTACTTTGGTTTGAAATAAAGCTCCGTGTGACAATAGTGAAGCCTGTCCTTCCTCACTACAATAACTCTACGTGGGAAACATTTAAAATCCCTCAGTGTAGGAGGAGATGGTCTGCGTCACAGTTACGACACTGAAGCCTTTGAGAGCAGTATAAGCCACACTGAGATAATATAACGCACACAACAATTTGAATACATTATGGTCCTCACAAGTGTGTATTCATGTGAAAATTGACACTACAGAACTGAAATCTAGAGATTACAGGATTTCTTCCCTACTTTGACTTCTTTTCAGGTGTGTAAGGACCACTGAACTGGACTGTGGCTGGTGATCAGTGGAGTGGTGGCTGGGAAAAATTTTAGGGGCTTAAAATTTAGTGCCAAGCACTCCAAAAGTTACCCCTGAAACTAGGACAGAGAAGGGAAAAAGTCAAATATGGATGAAATACAGGCAAATTTTAAAATAATATCTGAGCAGCAATTCTTAAACAGCTACATTTTTAAGGTAATGGGAGTTGAATATTTTTATTCGATCAATTCTTTTATTCTGAGTATGCTGCTGTGATGAATATTCACTTCCATATCTGAAACCAGCATGCTTTTTGGAGTAAAGTCTGAGAGAAAATAATCTGAACTGGTCATATTTAGCAACTTTTTAGAAAAGACAACAATTTTTAATGTACTACAAAAAGATTGTCATCAGCATACCTATCCGTCCTTGTAACTTTTCTGGTGTGTAAGTAATAGGAAAAGCTTGGCTGTCATTGTTGCAGATTGGTAGTATTCAAGCCTAGTAAAATCAACAAATGCTTATGAAAACGGGGACTCAGGATGCACAGCAGTCACACTTCAAGCCTCAGGATCTCGGCTATTTTTTATTAAAAAAACCCCAAAATGCCCAAGTTCATTGAAAGGACCAAAAGGACTACATAGAAAATCTCTTTGAGAAGCACCACTGATCTGACAGAGAACAAAAATAAATAAAAAACTCTTTTCCACCACTTTTGCTTAGTACCCCCATGACTTCAAAAACGAATTTATTTTAAAGTTTGTAAAAGAAAAAAAAAGTGTTGTTGGACTAAGACTTCACTTATCAAGTTTCATCCTGGAGGGAATTTTTATAGCTGAGTTATAAACCCTCCATACTAGAGTGTTTATAATGGAAACGCTGACAAATGCGATAATAAACACCAATCATGGGGCCATAGTAGCTGGTCAGAATGTGGATGCAGGAGTTTGCAGTGCTATCATAATATTTTGTTCTGTTTCCAGCACTAATTTTCTCAAACCTGCTTTCAGGTTGAGCAGCTGTAAAACAAGATCAGCCTGACTATAGATTGCAAAATCATTTGATTATTTATACTTCTCTTAGAAAGCTTGGAAATGTCCCTCAAATACGATTTCATTTAGACTTATTTTTTGGTTTACATGTCTGAATACTAATTGTAATGTGATAGCTTCAAGGGAACTCAACTTTCTACGAAAAGGCAGCCTTCAGTGGGCAAAGAGAATATAAACAAACCCGCCTCAGACCAGGATCTAAAAATGGGCTATGATCAAACAGCTCTAAGGCTTTAAAACCCCCCTTATTATCTTTTCCCAGAAGTAATTGACACTGTCAGCTTTTGTTCTTAATGCGGTGATAATGGCACGGTGCTTTGGGGAGACCAAGGACCGGGACTGGCCTCAGCCTTGGTGGCAAGCAGGGTTTCTGAGCAAGGGAAAGGCCTTTTGCTACAGTGGGTGAAATCCTAGCCTTACTGAAGTTAGCAGCACTTTTGCACTCACTTCATTGGGGCCAGGGTTTCACTGGCTTCCCAAGCCTGACATGCTGTTTTATCGCACTGTGACTCCACAGACTAGGATGCAGCTATCTTGGATTGATATAAGAATGAGGGGAGAAGGGACCCCTCAGTCTTGTATTTCAGGGAGATGGGATGGCACTCCAACGAGAAGCTTGTCGGCAATGTTCCCATAATTGGTTGATATTCTTAGCATACTGAGCTTCCAGGACTTCAACACATCCACATGGGCCAAGTGATGGGTCAGTATGGTATCTCACTGTTTCACTGAGCTCTTCATGGGCATAAGGACACGCTGCGGTTTTAACACAGGTGTCTAAGAAAAAATTGCATCCAGTCTACTGTTGTGGTAAATCCTTGCCAGTTTTGGAAAAGCATGAGACAGAAAAATATAAAAAATTAAACCTTCATCAGGTTTTCAGCTCCTATAAATCAATGTGCGGCTGAGAGGCTCCTCCAACATCTTTGGTGCAACGTGAAATGTATCTCGATACTTTACCTGTGCTGTTTGTTTATTGTGTTCATTGGCTTATACTGCAACTGCATTTTTAAGTTCTAATGTTATTTTTAGAATCAGTGGCTCATATAAGAATGTTACTACTGTTCTGTATTGCTGCTGCAAAATTTCCAGTGATCCATTAAAAATCAGGATTCATAATGTAGGATCCAGATTTTGATTTGTATTTAAAAATAAAATGTAACATTTTCTTTCTGCTTTTCTCTAGTCTTTAACACAAGTATGGAAAAACCTTGGATCTTGAACAAATTCCAATATTTTGTTATTGAACCAAGTAGAGAAAACCAATAATTTTTGAATTATCTGTTACAGACATGTTTACGTTATGAATCTCTTAACTTAAGACTCTGTGTGCTATAGAGTTCTAATTTTATCCAGTGACATGAGCAAGAAAAAAATATGAAAAGATACATAATCATGCTGTGGAAAGCACAGTTCTATAGAGATCATAGAGAAATAGTGCTAAGAAGTGAATATTGAATTGCACATTTCATTATCCTAAAAGAATTTGTCTTCATCGTTTTGCTTGAGACAGTGGTAACAGTAAAATGCATCTGGATCATGCGAACAGTTGTTGATTTTGGAACATGGCTCATTCTTAGTTCCTTTTCTCAATTTATTTTTAGGAAAAAAAAAAAAAAAAACCCCAACAACCATCTGAAGAGGTGAAACACCCCAGTTCCTAGAGAGGATCCAGCTGCGTTAACTATCCAACTGCCTCTTGGAAAAAAAGCATTCTGACAACTGTAGAGCAAATGCAATGTGTGGAGTCAGGGAGGTCAACAAAAACAAGTGGAAAAAGAAACCAAGGAAACAAGTGAGAAGAGAAAGAATATTAGGGTATTAATACAGGATATTAGTTCACTCATAATAATATTAAAGTGAATGGAATGAGAAAAAGAAGAAGAATTACTATAGGAGCTGACAAAAACATGAAAGAAGAAATCAAAGAGATATTAGGGTGGGTTTAGGTCTTAGCCGTACTAGTCTGCATCCAGGGTAAATCCTGATTTCACTAATATCATGACAAGTTTATACAGTGGAGATAAAAGCTGTGCTGCAAAGTCATGCAGAACCACTGGCCTGGATGGGACATTTGTTCTTAAGTCGAACGCAGGCTGGACTGGGCCCGGGACAGGCTGGTTGCTGCCTGCCCGCTGCAAATACGGGGAGAAATCCAAGTCTTTCCCCGGCAGCGGGGAGGGCAGGTGCCAATAGCAGGGAGAGCCGGGGGGCGAGCGAGAGGGCAGGGGCTCATCAGGAAGGGCCGGACAGGCTTCTAGGGGAGACCTCCGGGCCCCTTGTCCCACTCCCAGCCCGGCCACGGCCACACCCTCCGCTGCCCCTCTCCCTGGCTCTCGCCCCTGTAAAAGCGGCTGCGAGGCATTGGTAGATAGCGCTAACAAAACGATCCCTGCGGCAGACCCTGTCCCCATCCCCAGGGTACGGCCGGCCCGGGCTTCCCCCTTCCCCCCCGCTCCGGCTTTTCGGAATTTCTGTATCTCCTCTCCTTGCAGCAGTGAACCTTGGGGGTGGGGGGGTGGGGTGGTGATCAAGTGAGAGAGAAAAGGTCTCCGCTTGACCTCCCCAAAATCAAAGCCCACAGGCTCACAAGTTTTCTCTCTCAGGCGGGCGCGGACGGGTTCCCAGGCCGGCCCCGCCGCTGCCAGGGAGGCTGGGGGGCAGCCCGGCCAGCCCCCGCCGTGCCGCCCCGCGCCGGGCCCTCCTCCGCCAGCTCCTGCTCGGTGCGAGCGACGGCGCTGGCCGCCCGCACGCAAGAGCAGAACTGGTCCCGGGAAGAAAGTCGTGACAACAAACGGTTGTGTCCAGATGTTCCGCTTTACCGGCCCTGTGACACACGGCATGGACTTGGCAGGCTGGATTTCAAAGAAAAGGAGTTGTTTATTTTTTAAAAAAGCAGAAAGAGCTAGCTTAAAATGCACACGCCGAGATTTTCCTACTCCCTGGCAGGCAGCTGGGTAGGCAAGTGAATCCGCTGGAAACCCACTCCGCAAAGCGGACCGGCTCTGCTGTCTCGGCCCAACCTTTCTCCAAGGCAACAAATTGCAAAATTTTAAAGCAAGCGGGCGACGCAGCAACAACCGCAAGTCCCCAGACCTTCCCTTTCCCCCTTCCCTTCCCAACAATTACATATATTAGCAAACCTACACATGCCGAACCTTTCCATCCCTCCTCTCCCCCCGCCTTTCCCCCGCCCCCAACGCACGCTTCCCCAAACACTCCTCGTTTTGCACCCTACACCTACATGGTCCTGGCTGCGCTGGGAGAAGCCGAGGCAGGAGCACGGCTCTGCGCCCCGGGGAGGGAAGCGCCCGGGGCCACCTGGTGGGTGCCGTGGGTGGTGCCCGGCCCCCAGCCCCATCCCGCCGGGCCCCGGAGCTCCCTAGCTCGCCTCCTGCCTGCTGCAGCCGTCCAGTAGCTCAGTCATGAAGGAGATGTACACTATGGCCAGGCGCAATGTCTCTATCCGGGAGAGCCTCTTCTCGTAGGCGAAGGTGGGCACCTTCTTCCTCAGCTGATCAAACGCCTCGTTGAGGTTGAACATCCTCTTCCTCTCCCGTATGTTGGCAGCCTGGCGCTGGGCGTAGGTGATAACCCGCTTTCTCCTGGGTCTGTCCAGGAGGGAAGCGCTCTGCATCCTCTCCTCTTCCTCCTCCTCCTCGTCGTCTTCGGGATCTCCATCTCCGAAGGCAGCTAGGGGCAGCCCCCGGGCCATCCCCTCCCGGAGCGACAGGGCTCTGTCCCCGAAGGGAGGCCGGGAGGTGACCTGGCAGAGCCCCAGGCTCGGCCCGGCCCGGGGGGGTCCCTGGGGAGCGCCCAGGGAGAGGTCGGCCACGAAATCCAGCACGGAGGCGCCCAGCAACGCCTCTGGGCAGGGCACTTGCGGGGCTCTGCCGTGCAACTCATCCAGCAGCCCCGGGCGCTGGTGGGCTGGGAAGAGGCCGGCTGACATCTTACTTCAGACAGGGCTTAATCTGGTCCCCCATCCCCAGCCCCGGCGGCGTTAATATTTATAACCTCCCGGATAACAGGATTAGCAGGACTAGAAAGAGCGGCTGTAAAGTTTCTCGCCGTGATGCTGATGAGAGGAGACAGGCAGCCCCCTCGGGGACGCGTGGATGCTCCCGAGAGAGGAGTCCCCAGAGAGTCAATCCTGTCACAGCGATCAAGGACAGTTCCTTCTTGGCAAAACCCTCCGCTCTTACCTGCTGAGCACTTTTATCTCTTCTTCCATACCCGCAACCAAACGATTTTCAGCCTCTTTAAAGCCCGCAGCCGCAGAGCCGGGTCTCCACTGGGCTTGTTTTCCTGCTTTCTGTCGGGATCTCTGAACCCTGAGAGCCAGCCTGACAATTGATGTCAGGCAAGTGCATGTATGCTTTTAATGATGTCCTGAAGAGGGGACCTGCACGCAGAGGGTCACCGGGGAATGTTTACCCTGTATCCCAGCGCAATGGGAGCTGAATGACAGGACCTCCATTAGCCTAAGTAAGCATTGTAGGGGACCCGATATTGCATTCCCAGTAGTAACTGTTGGAATCGTCTCTCCATTCCCCCTAAATCCCCTTCAACTAGAGTTCAAACACCTTTCCAGTAAAAGGCCGCTTCGTAAAGCTCATTTCGGTTTAGGCAATCTCAAAGCACTTGCTTTGAAACTCCTTCCTCCTGCCCATGAGGCGAGGATAAGCTGGTCCTAGTCAGGGCAGCGGTTGCTCTCACACCTTTGGTAGAGCCGTCCCGGTCACCGGCGCTGCACAAGGGAATCAACCTGGCTGCACGCGCTGATAACGCTGGATACACCGCGCAAAATACCGTGAAATGCGTACAAACACACCCGTACACCCGACACCGCTGAATACCTTTCTTTGATGAAGGTTTCCTTGGGGACGGACGTTGGGGATTGTTTTGCTTTTGTCTTGGGAGGCTGGAAGAGGTTAGGGGTTGTCTCTTCACCCTCCCACACCATAGACTGTCTTTAAAGAAACAGTTTGGCCCTGGCAGTCGCTGGCAGTGTTAGACACACCCAGGTTGGATCGGATCGATTTTCCTTCGGGCACGATTTGTGCACACAGCTCGTTTAGGAGTGGCTGGCCATTACTCTTGCACTGCCTTCTTAAAGCCTAATCTTCGCCTTTGTCATGCATTGTTGCCACTCTCGCTTTGGGGCTAATTAGTCTCTAATTTCTAAGGGGATTTCAAAGCCCATCAGATCAAAGGAGGCGGGTGGGGGCGGCCGAAGGATCCCGCTCCGCTCCGCGAAAATCCTTCCTGTTTGCTTACAGGACCGCAAACATTTCCGACCGCGGACCGGGATCTGCCGTCATTTGCAACACAGCGAGCGAACCACGCATCCTCTTTTCCTGGGAATGATGCCGCGGGAAGGACGCTTCCCCTCCCAGCTCGCCCCCCGCCTCCGCGGGCCGTCAGAGGCGGGGGGCGGGCAGGGCGCGGGCTGCGCGGCGCGGCGCGGAGCGGCGCGGCGGCTTGCGGAAGGTGAGCGGGAGCGGGGCTACATTGGACAGCTCCGGAGCGGGCCGCAGCCGGTCCCGGCGGCCGTGGCGGCACTGCAGGTACCCGGCGGCCCTGCAGAAGGGGGACCTTCCCTCCCCACCCTTCCTCGGGGCCGACAGCCAACCTCTCCCCATCCTGTCGCACCACCGCCATCGCCACTGCTGCGGCAGTGATCGGCGGCGTTGTGTCGGCTCTAATGATTTAGTGGCATGCCTAAGGCTAAATAAAGAGCAAATAGCGGGGAGACTGATTTCATTCTTACTAGCGCCAGGAGGTTTCTGAACGAACCAGGAGAGTGTCGCTCAGAGATGTGCTTATTTATGATGCATATCGTTCATTAAAACACCTGGTGAATGAACTAATAAGGCAAAGAGGAGCTGTAAAACATCCGTTAAGAGAAGTGTTGACTAGAGAGCATCCAAAAGTAATAGTAAGTTGAAGAGGTCTAAATGTTAAGTGTTATGTAAAAACGCTCGGTGGATGAAAGATTGGATAAATACGTATGATCGATCCGCAGAGCAACGTAATTTATTTGAGCTCCTTTTAGGTGAGGTGGCAAGTATTTCGTTTAAAGACAAATTAAGGACAAATGCCAGCAAAGATGTGTGAAATTATCGGGGAAATACAAATACTTCAGATAACTAAAGAAATTAATGGAGAAATGTGAATTCGTCGGCTCTGTGTCAACCTGACACAAATTTCCCTTCGTGTAGGAAATCGGCGCTTAGAAGAGGATAAAGCAGCTCTTCACCACGGTCTCTTCAGAATGAAACTTTTGCTCACATCTCTAGTTTCAGATTGTTGCAGGACACAAACTACAAAGACAGCCGGGACCAGAAGCATTTTATATTGCCAGAACGTAAAGTGAGAAGATTGTTGAGTCAGTATTGCACCACAAAGCAATATGACATAAAGCATAAAAGGTTAATGCAGGGTGTGCCTATCACTGAATCCTTAAAGGAAGCACTAAAGCCAGGACTAAGCCAGGACTGGGAGGTCCCAGCAGAAAACGAAGACTTGTAACCAAGGTGAATCCTCTTGTCAAACAGAATTTTTTTATTGCTGCTTTGTTTCCTGTTTTTTTCCTCTTATTTTTGCTAAAATATTGACTTTTCTCTTATAGCAACTTCTAAATTATGTACAATAAGATTAATGAACTGCCATTTGAAGTATGGTTTTTAACATTTTTTTCATATTTGGTGATTTTTATCACATTGGGGAAAGTATGGAGCTGAGGAAATGCATAATGGATATCCAATGCTGTGGGGGACAGGTTTTCAGTGCATAGACAATGCAGCAACGTAGGGGAAGCAGGACAAACACTCATGAGGGGCTGCTTAATACTCTGAAATCTTCTAAAACCACATTAGGTGCTCAAACACGTGTTCTAGATTTGTTTTAACTAAGAATACAGTTTGCTCTATGATTCTTTACCTTCCTTCACCCACCTCTTATCCCACCTTTTCATTTCACTTGTTTATCACAAAAAAATTTGCTCACAACATGCTTACAGATGCTGAGCACTGATGACTACATCTTCAAGAAAGTCTGCAGCTATTTCAAGAAAGTCTGCAGCTATTTCCATAAATATTTTTCTTCAGAAATATGATGATATGATTCTTGATGCTCATGCAGGGTTTGGGTTTAAAACCCAAGCCACAACAGCTTTTCTGATCTATTAGCCCTATCAGAAAAGCATATATATCCTCTTCTACCCATCCCTGATTATGTCCCAGTTGTTAACAATTTTGAAAATCAATATCTCTTAACAAGTCTCCCTATATAACAAATCTAATATCCTTAGTACTAGCAGGAATGAGAGCAACGTGCATTTTCATTTGGCGTACTTCTATGGAAATAATTTTAGTCCTTTTATAATCCTGTGTGCTGACTCCCTGTGTTGATAATTTTCCACATTATCATACAGGAAAAGACAGCCACTCTGATGACTTAACATTACTGCTTGAAATGCTGTAGGTTTTAACAGTGACCTGTGCTTTACTGGAAAATTCACTGGCAGTCAGTGGTGATCCTGGGATGCTGAAATAAGGGGACACTGTCCATCAGATATGACTCAGTAAGCAAGGAGCTGGAAGTTACTGTCTACTCTAGAAACCACAAAAAGTTAGATATGCAACTGAAAAAAACTATCTACACAATTTTCTTATAAAATGGGAAAAATCTCTCCTTTAATTGATCCATTAATAGTCAGAGAGTTGCTATAATTCTCAAACTCTGCTCTGACTAACAGAAACAGGTGTAGTGTGTAGCAGACTAATGCCATCTCTCTCAACTTAGTGACATTGCAGCTGTCTGATCTTCTTGTTAAACCTTAAAATTACAGTAATGTCCATGAATCAGGACCTCATTACCTCAAAACACAGGGCAGTTCCTGTCCTGTTGAGCTCACAGTTTGCATTCCTGACAGACCAGACCAGATCAGTGCAGTATACATGTGTGGAGATGGGGCCAACTTGCAAGAGAATGGATAGAGTTTGGACAATATCTTATCCTGACACTTACTCAATCAGTGGTGGAGAGGAAGGCACTATGGGCACCACCGATGAATTAATACAAAAAGTAAGTATTTAAGCAAAGCTAGCTGAAGACTGGTTATTTTGATACTGGAAGAATGTAGTATTATTCAGATGAGAGCAGAGCAAAATGTGATTGAACGTGGTGTCACTGGAAGGGTAAAGGAGACCTCTGATGTCTCAATGCATTATGGGGTTATATAGGCAGGGAACATTGGACTGTGATAGAGTTTATGTTCAAACAGTATACGTCTAAGTCAGTTGTGAAGCTGAAGGAGGCCAAACAAAAAGTATCAGATTAATTGGTCAGTACTGTTTCGAGTGGTTTGCAACAAAAGCGGAAAGGAGGAGACTGCTGAAGTCAAAGTCAAAGCTAATGTAGACCAGAGGAAGCAGTGCCTTGATGGTTGAAACAGCTGGGAAAGACTTTGGTATGTTGGAGATATGTGAAGTGTATGGAGATGAGGACCTCACTTTGACTTCTGCGGATCTCATGTGCGGAAAGAATTGATTGACTCCATCAGTTAAGAAAAATAAAATGGATACTAGATATGGGCTCGTATTATTTAACTGCTGGCTCTTATCCAAGTATCAAGTCATCATGGAAACACTCTGAGGGCTGCAGAGATGTGAGCACCTGTAGTGGACTCCACAGTCCACTTGAAGTCTGTCTGCCCTGATGGACTGTCTAAGGGGCTTGGGGATACTGGCTTCTAACTCAGATCACTTCAGTCCTGTGGGATGAACCTTGACTCTAGAATCAGCAGTTTATGAATAAACACTAAAAAAAAAAAAAATCCAGTAGGATATATATCCAGAGCACATGGGCAAACACAACTGGATATATTTGGGTGCAGTGACTAGAATTTGAGTCTGTAAGAATTCTCTGCAACCTTTTTTTCCCAAATACTTTACCTGTATAGGCAGCATAAGAATTAACTTGATTCCTTATGTTGATGATATATGTGACTCACAAAGCAGGTGAAGTCCAGTGTACCAGTCCAGCATAGGGATCAGTTTTTTTCTTAAAACCGGAATATATCCAGTGAAGCCAAAGCAACACAGTCTGGTCCCAGAAGTAATTTCAGGCACTGATTCTACATGCATCTGACTGTATGAATGCATTTCTGTGTCACAGCCTGTCTTTAATAGGACTCCAATTTGAATACAAGCACCTACTTACAAAGATCAGGTTTCACAACTCGGCTTTTCCTGACAAAAATGTGACATTCAGTAACATCATCGTTCCCTGACATAGGAAATCATTAGCAAAAATCAATATTTTGGGCAAAACCTAATAAAACTAAGTACGTTCTGCCAGTAAAGTGCAATTCATTTCTATTTACAGTGGTATTGCACACCGTTTGAAGAGTTTAAAGAAGTAACTGTTGATATTTCCCCATATAGGACCAAATGTCGAAGAAAACATTTGAAAGTGTAATCTTGAGTAAATCACAGACAAATGAAATGAATAGCTGTGGTTAGGGTGTGATGTGATTCATCATGCTTGCAAAGTTTTATGAATGATACTTTTTTCCTTAATCATAACCTTAGGGGTGGGAGGGATTGAGAACAGGACATTTATTAAGGTTGGAACGTCAACCTTAACTTTGAATTTCCTGGCTTTTTATCAGTGTGCATGAAAAAATGTAATGTTATTTAAACATAGCTTCTTTCATCTTGATCTTGCGATACAAATATTGTTTGTGGAAAATGGAATGCAATAAAAATATGTATTTTTTACTTAGGAGTCTAGACTTTTTGTCTAAATTTTTATTACAATTGATTAATTTTATTATTACATAATTATGCACTAGAGCCATTAACTAATGCTTTTTTCTCTTCCACTTCTCACAATTTTTAAAATGCAGTGAAACGTCAGGCTGAAAGCTATAGTTACTTAAAGATTTTGCTTATATATTATCAGAATAAATGTATGTATGACGGTCAACCAAGATTCATTACCAGAACCCTATATATAGGCTCCATCTTTTGTTTGGTGGGATCACCTTGGGTCAAATGAGCCATTTTGTCTTTTGACCTACTCATCTTTGGATCTTCTGATACTGACAGTACACATACCAGGTAGGATCTTCTACCTTTTATTTTGTTTTCATTTTTTTAGATTCCAGACATTACCTGCTTCATTTTATAGAATCTGGAATTACCAGATGATTTTTCATAGTTCACAGGTGCATCTTCTGCAACTAGCAAGGAGGCCTACACTGAAACGTATCTCTAAAGAACGTGTTCCCTTTGCCAAGCTTCTCAACCATCCACTGCCTTGCTAGCTTCTGGCTTTGATACTTTCCTAAGGATATGGAATTTCTTTCCTTGCTAGTCCTGAATATTCTCTTAATAGTTTGTGGCTTTGTGCATATTTATGACCATCATCTCCAATTACAGTATCGCATGGTATCTTTCCTGCTGAATTTCCATTTCATTCCCATTCAACATATTAGAAGCTGCTAATATAATGAATAGTGTTTTGTTTCTTTCTTGTTGCTCAGTGATTCACCTTCTTTTTTTTTTTTCTGTGCTATGTAAGCCATCATTTAAAGACAGGATTAATAATTTCATATGAGCTGTTCAAAAACATTTCTCATGCTTTATCAGCTGCCGTATCAATGTGCTTGATAAATGTGGACTGAATAAATATTATTTCTGTTGGAGATGGAAAGGAGAAATAGCACAATATGGCAAAGAGAACTAGAACAATTATGGCAAATAGAACAATATGGTAAATTGGAATTGAAGGCTCCAATTTGAGTTACCTGGTATTTAATTTTAGGGAGCTTTTGTGTTATACAGCCTTTTAACCTTAAGAAGAACCCATTAAACTACTCAGCTGTGAGCACTTGGCCCCTCTGTATGCGATATACAATTTTTATATGAATTACATGTAATATACATTAATCAAGTGGTTTATTAATGTATATGTGGAACATGGTTTTATTAACAACATGGGGAAGGATTTGATTGCTTACTAACTTAAAGGGTTTGATTCTGTAAATGTAATTTTAAAAATACATACCAGTTTTATTGTTATTTGCTAGATTTTTTTTGAAGTAAACTGCAAAATGAAAGGTTCCATCCATCGCATTTTCTCTACATGTGTCTGTGGCAGGGCTGAGATATTTAGATCCATCATGCTACTTCCTACCTTTGAATCTATAAAGCCAAATGTTAGCCCACCCTCTGCCATCAGGACCCAAGGGAAGATGGCATACTTTGCCAGAAGATTACACAGATATTTGCTGGCAGCAAAATCATATTGAGAAGAAGATGATTGGTTCCTGTCTATTAAGGGAATGTGACTTATTGCCCCTTCTCATTTCTGACAAATTAGATCCAACCTGATTTATCCCCTCTGGTCTGTCCTTATCAATGTCCTGTCTCTTTTTGTGTTATGATTCACTGTCATGTCTCATCTCTTCTCTCTTAAACTGTCCTTTCTCCTGTCCCCTTTCTTGGGCTTAGAATTGTAGAATCATAGAATCATTTAGGTTGGAAAGGACCTTTAAGATTATCAAGTCCAACCATTAACCTAACACTGCCAAGTCCACCACTGAACCATGTCCCTAAGCATCACATGCACACATCTTTTAAATACCCTCAGGGATGGTGACTCAACTACTTCCCTGGGCAGCCTGTTCCAATGCTTGACAACCCTTTCAGTGAAGAAATTTTTCCTATCATACAATCTAAACCTCCTCTGGCACAACTTGAGGCCATTTCCTCTTGTCCTATCACTTGTTACTTGGGAGAAGAGACTGACACCCACCTCCCTACGACCTCCTTCCAGGTAGCTGTAGAGAGTGATAAGGTCTCCCCTGGACCTTCTTTTCTCCAACTAAACAACCACAGCTCCCTCAGCCGCTCCTCAGAAGACTTGTGCTCCAGACCCCTCACCAGCTTTGTTGCCCTTCTCTGGACACGCTCCAGCACCTCAATGTCCTTCTTGTAGTGAGGGGCCCAAAACTGAACACAGCATTCGAGGTGTGGCCTCACCAGTGCTGAGTACAGGGGCACGATCACCTCCCTACTCCTGCTGGCCACACTGTTTCTGATACAGGCCAGGATGCCGTTGGCCTTCTTGGCCACCTGGGCACACTGCTGGCTCATATTCAGCCAGCTGTCGACCAACATCCCCAGGTCCTTTTCTACCAGGCAGCTTTCCAGACACTCATCCCCAAGCCTGTAGCGTTGCATGGGGTTGTTGTGACCCAAGTGCAGGACCCGGCACTCGGCCTTGTTGAACCTCATACAATTGGCCTGGGCCCATCGATCCAGCCTGTCCAGATCCCTCTGCAGAGCCTTCCTACCCTCAAACAGATCAACACTCCTGCCCAACTGCAAACTTGCTGAGGGAGCACTCAATCCCCTCATCCAGATCATCGATCATCGACCTGCTCCAAAACTGAGCCCTGGGGGACACCACTTGTGACCAAATACCAACTGGATTTCACTCCATTCACCACAACTCTCTGGGCTCGGCCATCCAGCCGGTTTTTTACCCAGTGAAGAGTGCACCTATCTAAGCCATGAGTCGCCAGCTTCTCCAGGAGAATACTGTGGGAGACTTTGTCAAAGGCTTTACTAAAGTCCAGGTAGACAACACCCACAGCCTTTCTCTCATCCACTAGGCACGTCACCTGGTCATAGAAGGAGATCAGGTTGATCAAGCAGGACCTGCCTTTCATGAACCTGTGCTGGCTGGGCCTGATCCCTTGGTTGTCCTGCACATGCCCTGTGAGCACCCTCGAGATGAACCTCTCCATAATCTTCCCCAGCACTGAGGTCAGGCTGACAGGCCTGTAGTTCCCCAGATCCTCCTTCCGGCCCTTCTTGTAGATGGGCATCACATTAGCAAGCCTCCAGTCATCTGGGGCCTCTCCTGTTAGCCAGGACTGTTGATAAATGATGGCTTGGCAAGCTCCTCCACCAGTTCCCTCAGTACTCTTGGGTGGATCCCATCAGGCCCCATAGACTTGTGAGTGTCCAGGTGGCACAGCAGGTTAACTGTTTCCTCCTGGATCATGGGGATTTTATTTTGCTCTCCATCCCTGTCTTCCAGCTTTTATTTGTTTTGGGTAAAAAGAAAATAACATTAATCTTTTGGGGTTGTTAGAAATACACTATGTGTCAAGATGCTGGATTTTTTTTTTGGAACAGCCACACCAAAGCAGTCTCTCCTCCTCACTGTAGATGGGTCATTGCATCACTTGTTATCATTCCTCCTATTTCCTGTGCATTTTAGGTTATGTCAGAACTGAAATCTTGGTATACTGCAGAGTTTGGTGCTTGTCAGTAGTTATAGTGTAGGAATTATCATGAATGAGTAGAAGGTTTTTAGAACTAAATAAGGAAGAGCTGACTATGTTAATACCTGGGGAAGTGCTGGTCTGGCCCTGACTATCAAAGAAGATGACCAGACATTACTTTTGTGGAGGTGAAGTGTTTCTCCCATTACCTTCCCAACATAAAGAGGAAGGGGAGATTTTCCTCTGTTATGCCTTCTGATTTATCACAAACATGTTGCTTCCCATCACAGATTAGATCTTCCAGGCAGGGACTGAATATTCCTTTATATTTCTGCTGTGACTAGTAAGAAGGGAAGCCCAGACATTACTGGGCTCTTTAAGCATTACCAGAAGATGGGGCAAAGGTTACCTTTCATGCATTTCATGACAAAAAAGTGTATTTTAAAGGGAGGAAGAGTTAAACAGAGTCATAGCCTAGCTGGAGAAGGGGAAGCAGGAGTTGTGAGTACACACTGCCTTGATGGTGGTGGTGTGGAGGGAAGGTGAACCCTTTCCTACTGCACCAGTAGGGCTGAAGATTTAGAAGGAAGCTAGAGCTAGTTCTGGGAAGGTTATCACATGCAGATGAAGCCCAGAGCTCTTGGGATTGAAAATAATTTCAATTTTTCAAATTCCAAATTCTGTCCAGTGAAGGGAAAATATAACATAGGAAGGCTGAACCTAAAAGTTTTAGCAACTATTGTAGTGCTACTCATGGACACAGTGGTTTGAGGGCACAATAGTAAATAAAACCATACACAAGTAGCAAATTTTAAAAGCAAATAATAAATAAAAAATGCACCCAAGTGAACGTTTGAGGCTAGAGAGTGAGGAATGAGGACTTGTACTCCACCTATTCTGTAAACTCACTAATCTCAACACAGTTTCTTCATGTCCTCTCCCCCAGGTCATCTTTGCTCCAGATTTGCCCAACTTCATAGAATTCCTGAAAAATGCAGTGTCATCCCCCTTTAGGGATTTTCCCCAGGCTAGCGAAGAAGAACAACAGTGTCAATTCATTTGCCCAAAGAACATGGTGAATCACAGACAACTTCATCCTTGTATTTAAAATAGCCACAGACCACAAGTGCAATTATGTAAGCATTTAGAAAAGGACCTGCAATTATTTACTGCTACCCACGTAGATACAGGCTCCTGGCTATGGCATGTTTTGCAAACACTAGAGTGAGTGAGTGAGTTGTAGAGAGTAATACTCTGTTACTCTGTCTTTTCATATCGATTTCCATTCAAACATCATGTAGAATAGTCTAAACTTCAATTATAGGCAAGTACATAATACACCTGTAAAATGTATATCACTTTGTGAAGGGGTAAACTGGAGAGAAGTAGGTTCAATTATATGCATTGGATTACCAAAATACATTAGTTGCAAAGCTAAGAACACAAACACTATCTCTGGTCTACTAGCTTAATTCTTTAATTGCTAGGTAATCCTGGCTCACGAACTCAAGGAAAGTCAAATCACTCACTTTTTCTTTCAAAGCTAAACCTCTCTGGGATTATCTCATTTGTGAGACCAGATCCAGAGAAAATAAGTTAGGAATGGAACAATCCCTTTTAACTTTAGCTCCAGAAAAATTGAATAGTTGGGCAAATCTTTTTTCTTTCCTACTTTTCAGAAATAAAGAAGGACACATATAAACCTCATTTTACTTAGCTCAGGTAGAAAATCAGCATTGGGAATTAAAACCTTGATATACAGTAGTACACAGTATTCATTCAGAAGGAGTGTCCTAGGATGTTAAAGATTAGCCATGGTGGTTTTGGTTTAGTCTTTATTGCTATGAGAGATTTTTTCCAGGATTTCTTGACTCATTCCTCTAAGCCTGTGTTGAAAGGGAGTTTCTTAATGCATTCTGAAGCAATCACATCATTTGTAATTCTTTTTTCACTTACTGTTTAGTACTTGGGTTAACTTCTTCAAAAAATTTTAAACCACATCTGTTTTAATTGCATCATGTATTTTTGAAAGTTTTAATATTATTTGATTTATTATTCAAAGACAAACATAGCAAGGATGTTTTAAAGAAGTTGGGAGAACAGGGAGTTCTAGTTAATAGCCTTTTAATATTCAAAACCATTACCTTATCAATAATTAAACTAAGATTAATTATTGGGTAAAAAAACCTGTAGATCTAGGTAGTTGCATAAAGTTACTAAAAGACATTAGCCCAGTGTTCTTTTCAGTGACAATAGATTCAGAAAAAATTCCCACTGGCCATACGTGATGCATCTCAGGCCTTTTACAAAATAGTTCTGCTCAGAGGGATGAAAAAGAAGAAAAAACTTGCAATACCATTCCGCAGCTAAAAACACAGGTGTTATGTTTTCAGTCAATGATAGAACTTACTGCTATATGGCCAGTCTTAAGCTTGACAGCAAAATCTAGGAAAAATAGAGGAACTTAAGAGGACAAGAATTCAACGGTTTAAAAATAAACATTCTTTTTTTTTCCAGCAGAGAGAAGTTCTCTAACACTGACTCAGAAAAGAAGGCAAAAAGATCCAGTGAGTCCCTTCCAGAACTCGGACTTTCCAGATTTTATCTGCCACTGTTTCCCATTTTACTTTTCATGTTTCCTAAGCAGACGTCTTACAGAAAAGCACCATGAAGCCACAGGAACCCTTTTTGTCCACCAACCTATGGAAATCCTTCCTCATTTCAGCTTCACAAGCCAGAAAGTGATGATTGGAACATCAAGGACCAGTGTAGCCTTATGCATCCACTTGACCAGTCTCAGACCTCTCACTAGCTCTCCTTTTGGCTAAACAGGAATTTTCCTGATGAATTAAAATGCAAAGGGAACATACAAGAAGTGGAAAGAAAACAGCTGAAAAGGCATGTTTACAGTACTTTTCTTTGGTATTTAGGGACAAGAATGTGAAGACCAATATCTAGTCAGAGCTGAAAGTAGTCAAGGACATAAAAGGTGGTGAGAGAAGACTCTGCAGATATCTTAGTTGCAAAATAAAGTTCAGGAAAAATTTGAGTTTGATGAGGTAGACAACCTAGTGAGAGATGATACAGAAAAGGTTGAAATAGACTTCATCTTTTTTGTCCCAGTTTTCACAGGCAAAGCCTGATCTCACACCTCTGTGTGGACCAATGCAGTTTGGTAAAGAGAGGGAAACAAAATAATGCGGTAGAAAGAGTTAAGTATTACTGAGAGAAGTTTAAAAACAATGGAGCTGCATGGGATTCATCCAAGGCCACTGAAAGAGCTGGCTGCAGTGATTGCAAGGTAGCTGTCTCAGAAAAAAACTGTAGTTATCAGAGAAGATCCCTTACAATCAAAAATGGTTAACACTATGCCCGTCTTTAAGAAAAGAGTTAGGAGGACGTGGGGAATTAAAGGCCATATTAATCCCTGTAAAGATCATAAAGCATGTCCTCTTGGAATCTGTCTCCAAACACATGAAAGCAATCAGGAATAACTAGCTCAGACTTCACAATGACAAATCATGCTTGACCAGCTTGCCTGCTACCTTGAGATGGCATTTTAAGTGGGCAAGAGGAAAGCAATGGATACCTGGTCTTCAGGATGGCTTTTGGCACTCTCCCCAAAAGGATTCCCCGTGGAAGCTGAGGAAGTATGGACTGGAAGAACAGTTTCTTAGATGCATTGAAAACTGGCTTTACCACCACAGTAAAAGGGTAGTAAAATCAATGATCTGGGTTCCAATTGGTAATGAGCGAAGTACCCTATGGTTTGGTACTGGGACTCATTGTTCAGTATTTCCATCAACAACTTAGATGGTGACACAGAATATGTCTTCAGGTAAATCTGCAGGTAGAACTAATTAGGAGGAATGATTGACATGAAGAATGGGAAAACTTTAATTCAAAGTGTTCTTAAGAACTGGACTGACATAAACATCATAAGGATCCTGAGCCTGGGGCAGAACAACCTCATGTACCAGTACAGGTTGGGAAATGAGTAAAGTCCCCTGGAAAGGACAGGGTTGTGATGGACTACAGGTAGAATATAATCCAGTGGTGCAAATTGCAATTAAGGTAAACCATGTATTGGACTATGTTAGGGTGAGCATGGGAGCAGACCAAATGAAGTTATTATTGTCCTCTGCTTGGCACTGATGAAGATGTATAAGGAAAACAAAGCCTAGTTTGGACCCCCCGAATACCTGAGGGATGCTGAGAAACAAGAGGTTGGAGTGATGTACTTTGAAGATGATCATGAAGAGAGGTTGAAGAAGCTGGACTTGTTTAGTCTGACAAAGAGGAGGCTAAGGAATGATCTATTAGCAACCTAGCAACCTGCAACTACTAGAAGGGGAGATGCAAAGATGGCAAAAACGTCTTAATTGTGGCAGACAGGTAGTATAACACTGGAACAGGCTGCCCAGAGAGGATGGGAAATCTTCATCCTTGAAACTTTTCTAGACAGAACAGCACTAAGATATGTCTGACCTGATCTAGTGCTAGCAAAAGTAAACTTTGTGTGGGAGAGACCTCCAAATGTCCCCTACAAACAGCATTTCTATGATCCTGCTATTCTTGGAATCCAGAGTTCTAAACCCCGACACCTTTTTCCTTTGAAAAACCACACTTCCTCCCAACAGGAGGAGATGGCATGTCACCTCGTCCTCAGCTTCTGAAAAAGTTTCCACAGAGAGTTCATTTAGGATAGATGGCCAATAAAAGCTCTTGGTTGCATTTGTGGTCATGGCATCTGAGAAAATATGCATGAAATATAGCAGAATATTTTGATACAATAGGTCTCATCTTTTTAGTCAATGATTAGGTCCCAAAAAGGCAAAACACTTATTTGTGTTCATAGATATCCATACAGAAGTAGTGCCATTCACTTCAAGTGTGATGAGAACTTGAAATTATCAAGTGCTTAAGTGATTTGCTAGCTTGTGGCTTCGGTTCTTCTTGAAAATGAAGCAATGAATGTAAAAGGTAGGGGACTGTGTAGAATGCTCACTACTCACAAGCAAGCAAGCAAAAAAAAAATAGTAATCAATCAGTCAAACTATTAACTCTCTAAAAAACTAACCTAGAAGACAATACCTCTTTTAATGGCTTATTTACAAAACTATTCAGCCAACCAGAACATAATTTCAGTGTTCAGATTCTCACCTTGGAATTTGTTCCTATTCAGTCACTTGTAGAGAACAGAGAACAAACATCTGGACTGCTACATTAAAAAAAAAAAAAACATTAAAAGCATAGAATTGTCTTAATGATTAGATGATAAGTTACCCAAACATGGAGTGGAAACTCATTAATTTGTACTGTACAGGCAAAGATACTGTGTGTCATGTATTTTCCTCTCTGCTTTTATTGTACAGAATTCCAGACTGATCTGCAGTTTATACAACATACAGAGTACTCCACATGCATGCAGTTTGGATTTCACAGGACTGTAAATAATCTTAAGTGTTTGCATTGGTTGTTGGTTTTAATCTTCTAGATGCACGAACTCTTGAATTTTTATCAGGTTTTTACAAAACTTTGATACAGGATTATGCATCTTAAAAAACTGCATGCCTTTACTGTAAGTCTGAGAAGACTTTATATCCCTAAGGCTTTCCTCTAGGATATCTTTTGACATCAAAAAGGTAAAATTATAAATAGATTCTATTTCTTTCAGATGTCTATATAATTTTTTTCTTTCAAACACTGTAATTTAATTTTAAAGTTCACTTTGAAAATAAACAATAAATGAATGTGTTTTCAGAGATAATGCTTTCTCTTTGCTCAAAGTAAAAGCAGACATCTGGTTTCTAAATTATTATCTTTTAATTGTCTACCTAATCACTAGTTTTGTGGAATTTCAAAATGGCATTTATTTACCAATCAGAAAAATATGTTGCTGACAGAAATCTCTCTTTTTGCACACGTATATGCATACAACTCCTTCTCTTTTATGTTTCATATATGTCATTTGTATCCACTTACAATGCTATACATTCAAAGTGTTGTAAATAGAACAAACATCCTTATTGTATAGTGCTTGCTATTTTATTTAGTAGCAAAACCAGTTTAACCCATCAATGGGCCTATGTTCAAGTGAATACTACTAGTATTGTGTTCATACACATGAAAATATATATATATATAAAATATTCATTTGAACTCTACTGTTTCTGCTCCTTGCTATCATTCACAGTCTATTGATATAAAACAAGTTCTATCTATCCTTCCACCCAGATGGTTGACGTTACATGTGATTGCATGAAAGCTCTGATATGAAATGCCTATGGCTTACTGGATTACCCTCTCCCCACATGTTTCAAATTAATAATAAAAAAGAAAGAAAAAAAGAACCAGTGCAATCTTGCTACAAAAGAACAAGAGTTTATTGTATAACAGGATTGCAGATGTGGAAAGGTGCTCATAATAAGGCTACACTATTTTTGTTTCATTGTGCATCTGGAATGTCAAAGGATCTTTAAGGCACTAGGAGCTCATACTAGACAGTCTTGGCTTTTTGATTAACTTAATATTCAGAGAAATGATTCTTTTTTGTAAACTCTGTGCCATTCATCATCATGTTGTCATTTATGTAATCACAAAATGATTTACAAAGTCAAGATTTTTTTCTAATTTCTGAAACAATTTTAAGACATCAAAGACTTTCAGATATAAACATCAAAGACCAGCCCAAATCAGAGATTTCTGGCTAAGACAGTTTAGTTCATTTAATATCCTCTGGTTTTCTAAGGATTAAATTACAGCATATAAAATTCTTGGAATCTGTCTAAGGAAGCTGTACTGTATATTTATTATTTATTACAGTATGGCTTTTTTGTGGGGCAAAGGACTTTGCGGTAGAGAAGATGCCATCTTTTCAATTTATCAAACCAGCAGCAAATTCTTGTGAAATATTAGAGGTACAATGATCTAATCCTACTGGGAATGGAGAGACGTGTTAACTGAGGAAATATTTGCACATGAGCTCAGGATGAAATACAGTTCTTCCCTTGTAATCAGCCTGTTACAGAGGGATGCTTATATGAATTTAATAAGAATATTCTGCGGAAAAGTAAGACAAATCAAGAATGAAATGACTTCTTGACAGGAGGAATAATTTCAGTTGCTGTAGTTTATGGAGAACAGTAGGCCAGGTTTCTAGTATTGGCTAAGGACATAATTCAGAAATGCTTTCCATTATTTCCATGATTTACAGCAGGGTGACACCACAGAAGCTGGTCATATGGATGCTGGGCATCACATGCCACTGGCACACATGCCAAGTCTTAGCCAGAGAATTTAGAAAGCACAATGTAAATTGATCTAGCCAAGAAATGAATCAGTAGAGGCACGTGAGGTTTTTCTGTGCACAAGCAAGAATATAAGAAAATACGGTTTCATCCGCTATCCACCTGAGAAAGGCAGTATATTAGGGATTGCCTTCAAGTAAGAAAGGTAGGTAGAAGTGTGTGTCTGGCTTACCAATTATCAAGGAGGATCCTGCCAGGGAGAACAGCTACATGAAATACAAGCTCGCTACAGAGCCTATTCCCATAGACTAAATAATTAAACTTCTAAAAGCTTATCCTTGAAAGACACACTACCACTCTTTCAAAAGCAGCCTACTGACTAGAGGAACTGAGTTTCTGAGGATTGGATCTTATACTACTATATAACAAGGTTTTGCCCAGATGGATTTCTATTCTAATGTTCACAACAGGCTGGGTTAGCTTCAGGACAGTTCAGAAACATCAGCAACAAAATGCATGGTTTCTAGGTCAAAAAACATAGTTCTTTCATATTTACATTCCTACATTTCTCTGTCAGGAAGATAATGAGATTACATGTAGAACAGTCACATCAGACCTTGAATGCAGAATTATTGCTCAAGGTAAACATCCAGGCAAAAAATATTCTATAAACAGGAACAAACACTTGACATTTTACCAAGATTTTTATCTTTCAGATATTTCAGTGCAAAATTCTAAATTGCATTGCTGTGTGTGTATGTATAACCACTGGAGCTCAATTATATCATTCTCTTTGCTGATATCCATGAAACTTTATTTTATATAAATACTTTGAAAAAAAATTCTGCTGGTCTTGTGTGAGGATGTGAGAAGACAAGGGCAAACATGTACCATGCTGATATAGCCTTGCTACCAGCATGAGGGACACCCTGCACCTCAGTTCTTATTTCTATCCATCATTTTATAGTCACATACACCACTGATGAAGCTTTATCCCCAACCACTTGGAGAAGAGAGAAAACAAACTGATATGTGAGAGGGAGTGAGCTACATCTTCCTCCATACAGTTAATCCAGCTGAGACAAACGTAGTTAACATTTTTGGACTGGGAATTGCTCTGGCTCTGGTCCCTTAACGTATTTCCAAGGTGCCCATCATGATGCACTATGCAGAGTAGGTAATTTATAGTCAGGTATAAAAGAAATTTTGTCAATAGCTTGCATTTGGTGTAGTTTATCTTGATTCTGGGTTAGAAGAGTCCCTTGAGAAAGGAGGGGAGGAAGGGGACAAAGGCTCCTCTCAGCCTCCATCAGGATTGGACTAAACCCAGGAAAGACAACCAGGACTCTAGAAACTTTCAGGGCTGAATACAAGGAGCAGCCAAAGAGGAAGCCTAGGAACAAAAGCATAATTTTAGCAGGCTTTTGAAGATGAATTTTAACTTAAGTAGGCTGGGATTTTCCTTTCATTGCTACCACATAACTGTTAGAAAGAAGCTAGAGGCTTTGATATCTAATTTAGCTAAGAAAATTGTAGAGGTAGGGTTACAATCTCCAAGCATTTGAATAAATTCTTGTCCCAGTGTTAATACAGGGAGCTTTACTGAGGGATTTATTCTGTTCCAGTATGCATCTCTGTTTGCATGTATTTGGATGATTTGTGTATCTGCCGAAAGGGTTGTGGTTCTGTGAGGATTCTTTGAAAAAGGGTTTATAATTGTGGTGGACTGAAATTTTGTAAAATGTTTGGCTGGATTCAGAAAGGACATACAGACTTTTAAATAAACATCATTTTGAACACATCGCTATTTGTCGTTCCTCAGAATATTATCCAAGGAGAACAGGAAGCTTTAACAGGCTTTACGTTTCCTGAGACAAGGGCCATTTTTCATGTGTTTTGTTCAGTGTCTCTACACAGTCAGGCTCAAGTTCTGCCTTCAGGCATTGTTAAAATAAAAATGTTACATTAAAAATCATGTCATATTTGCCCCACTCCAGTGAATAAGAGAAGTATTATTTTAGGATTAACAGCCAAATATTTCCACCACCCGGTAGCATCCCCAGAAGAGCCATAGCACTTAAGCACCTGCAGTGCTCTTTCACTCTCACTCTCACTCTCACTCTCACTCACACACACAAACTTTGTTCTTACCTTGAAGGTATCCCTCCTTTCTTTAGGTTCCCTACAGCTGACACCTGCTCCTGTATATTCCCTATTTGCCCTAAGTAGCAGCAGCGTACCTCATTCAGGCATACTTGGCATCTCTTAGCTCTGGTTCTGGTTCTCCCTTAGCTCTGGTTCTGCTCATCAGTGTATTTGCACACTAGTCCTTGCCCTGGGGATGCTTTTCCGTACAATATGAGTGATTTCATTCGCTCCTCATTGGCATATGGACACTGATCTCTGTAAGCTTTTGTCCAAGTGACCATTTATGAACACTCACCAATGTATTCTGCAAGATTTCTTTTTATTTTATTTTTGTCAAAAACAGATGCAGTGGCATTCTTTATCAGTCTGATCAGCAGGCAATGGCAAGCAGCTGGCTTTGCCTAATAATATTGCTGTAACTAATAAAATGTTGTATTTGGAGAATGTAGAATTTTAAAACTGCAATTTGACATTACTTGCCTTAAAAATGGGTAGTTAAATATGTTCATATTTATAGTACTTATAATTTTAAATATTAGCAGCTCCAGTTCTTTTTCACCAACTTGAAGAATTCAGAAACAGCAGATGTTCTTATCTGTGTTGCATCCCTATCCATTGCACAGGTGGTGAGTCTTCCAAGAGTGTGGTACCACAGTATTGCTGTTTCACTGAGTAAGCAGAGCAGCAATGACTTCCTTAGTGCTAAAGATGAATCCAATCAGGTATTTTTATTTAAAGAGGTTTGGAGTCAATGAGAATTTGGGGTTGAGCAGAACTTGACTATATGATTTAGTTCTGGGTTCTTTTTTTTTTTCCAACCCCAAAAAATTAAATATTTTCATTCGTCTGATCAGTCAGAAAATGTTGCAAAATTTTGGTTTGGAGTTAACTTAAATCCCCCATACCAATTTTTTTGTGGGTCCCTACTCAGCAAGCTAAAGCAGAAAAACTGTTATTTGTAAAAGACTACACACAAAATTGTGTCATCTCAAATAAGCAGCTTATAATAGTTCACTAATAACAGCAGTATACATAATCCATGGATGGTGCTCTCAGGAGATTTATTCCAAAAGAGTATGAGAAGAGTTTTGATATGTGACTTGCTGGTATGGTTGATCAGACCTTTCATGATATCTTTGTCTCTAGAAGTGGCTCCTGTGGCAAGACATGATGTCTCATGTTCCTACTCAAAGGCTGACCCCAAGAGGAGAGACATAGACTGAGCAGAGATGTGCAACATGACATCCCTCTAATAGAATGGCAGATCTGAAACCCTGAGGGCTGAAGGAGTAAGAATGTTCTATGTCAAAGTTTACATATGCATGTTCCTTTTTCCTATGCAGCTATTTAGTTCAATTTAAAAATGTGGACTTTGGCTGTTTATTGAGAAGACCACGTGGGCAGCTGAACTGTGTGGGATTTGTTTAATTGGGGCTTAACTCATCTGTAAGATGATCCTTTACAATATAAAGTGATTTCCACCCTGTTGATTAATTGACTCTATTGAATAAATGGCTTATGCAGATGTTCCAACAGCATTGTTACATATGCGAACAGTATCAATGGGTTGGTGAGTTACTGAGCGATAGTGAGGTCCTGCATGGTATGTGTATTCTCTGTTCCTAGTGACTTCAGTGAGCATTAACTGTCACTTGAGAGATGAAGAGCAACTTGTGGACCTAAACCTAAATGTACTGGAAAAACTCTAGAGTTGGTAAAAATTTGCACGTGCCAACTTCCATCTGTTGAATGGTTGGTCTGCTATATTGAGTCCTCGTGGCTCAGAACTATGTATAAAGCTTGGAATAATAAAACCAGTTCTTCTTAAGGGCATAATCAGACTCCACATGTTTTGTTAAATTAGTCACTTAATGATCGAGTTATATTTTAAAGGAGTCCATTCTAGTTTATCTTTGTTGGTATGAACGCTTTAAAACATGGTCCTTTTGAAGATGCTTCGGCTACTCTAGTACATGCCAGACGCTCACCACGGCTCTCCCTCTAATTTCTCTCATTCCAGATAGGTTAACAAACAGAAGTGATGGATATGCTTGATGATAATGCTAAGTTTCATATTTCAGTAGTCAGGCTGTTCACTCTTCATGTCTTGAAAGTCCTGGGAATTTAAACCTGACCCCCAAAAGATGTATGCTCTTAACTTTTGGACTTCCTTTTAGATCATGTATCATGTAAGTACAAAATTCATTATATCATTGCTTCGAAAGTCTGTGCCAAATTGCAAAACTTTTAACTTGCAGAAAGGATTAACCAATCCTTTCTGCTTCTATTATTTTCTTGTCTCAATGGCTCTGCAGGGATTGCTGCGGTCTCATTATTTGTGAGACATGATACAGTATGGGACATGATAAAAAAAAAGGTAAGGAGGCCCTTGATAATTGCCCTAGGCAATGCTATCTACGTCTCAGACAGTTCATATGGTAATTGTGTTTATGTGAGCTCACCCTGGAACTATAAATCTCATCTCCTGTAATGGAGAGGGTTTTGAGGTGTTTTGGGCTAGCTTCTTCTGCTGCTTCAGTTATGACATTATACCCATATAAATAAAAATGGTTTGCTAGCAAAAGTGGTGCCTGCAAATGGATGAAGAAAGACCACAACTAAGATGTAAACTTCTAGCTAGCTGTAACATAAAATATATGTTTATAATTCTAAGTCAAGCAAGTAATTTTTAATAGTGTACCACATAAAATAAATTTATTGGTGTACCTCAGCAGTTTCAGGATTTCACAAGACAAGCACAATATTTCTTGTCAAATGACACCTATATGCTATTTTTTTCAGACTGATAAATATAAACATGGAAATAGAAACAAATTCTTGACATAGAAACAGTATTGGTTTAGAAGCCTATCCATCTTTCTTAATATAAAATATCTGGGAAAATTAGCATGGGACTTAAACCATTTGGAAACCTGACTAGGTTTTGAATAAGTGCTTCCCTCTTCTCTGTAAATAGAGGAAAAGATACTTCTCAGCACATCAGCTGTACTCTAATTACAGATTATGATACTAAGAAATAAGATAATGATGGAGACTGTCAGCCATAACACTTTCTGGTGAGCCACTGCTGTCATTTTTTCCCCCAAATATGACTGACATCCTTCCTTTAACCCTCCCACCCCTTACTCTTTATATATGTTGGCATAGTGGCCCTGCAACTGTGTGGAGCACCATATTTTCGTTGCTAGGAGAGAGTGAACCATGGGAATCTTTAGCTATAATTTGTACTGAATTCTTTGAGGCTTTCCTTCAGCATGAACAAGCAGTGGAACTTTTAACTCATCCATTGGCTTTATTGATGAAGCAGTGCTTGGCTTTTAGCACATTTGAAGGCCAGTGTCCACTGAGTGATGGCTAAATAACCATCACTAGACTGTCATTTATAAAGGTTTAAACATGGTGAATCATATTTGCTGTTACTAGGACCAGGCACACTTCCAGTGTCTTCAGGGAATGACACTTACTTTATCTCAAGTTAATTTGGCCCTGAATCTTCAAAGTACCCTTCTAAATTAAAACTATTCTAATTAGAGTTGATTGAAAAATCAGCATGGAGCTTACATTTATGAAAAGTGTGAGTTGACCAGAAATCCATGGGAATGCTGGAGGTGCCAAGTTCTTCTAGACAGCATGCTAATTGAAGACAGGAATTCTGACATCCCACACAAAATTCTGATGCCTTAAATTGAGCAGTACACTTTCAGAAAGGAAAGACTAAATTATCTATGTAAGGACACCTTTTTTTTCCACAGTCGTTCATGCAAATATTTTTGTAAAAATTAGAGGTATAGGAACAATCTCCCACATATTTAGCCATTGCTTCACTATAACACATGATGCAAAAATGTCAATCCATTCACCTTTAATCATTACTATTAATGGATTATCACTATTACTTTCATACCAACACTGAAAGCTTTCATTGAATTCTTTAGAAGATTGTAAGTGTGAACTTACTGGTTAGGAGTGTGAGGGAAAGGACAAGAGAGTATTAAGAATGAAATTGTTGCTTAGCCTGTTTCACAGCTTAAGAGTGTTTTCTTCTTCCTCATAAATATGAGAGGTAAAGTCCCCAAAACCGGGCTGTTCTAAGGGACAGATAATAATGTCAGTAGGTTAGATGGAAAGGGGCACCTAAAACCACCAATTACTTGCCTGAACAAGCACAGCTTCATTTTAATAAAGTTATAAAATCTTTTCTTTAAAACATAAGCAGAAGTAGTTTAATTTATTTTTCCCAAGATAAATTACAGGTTGTCAGTAAAATCCACAGCCTTTTTATTCTGTTGTGCCTCAGTACAGTTTTGTTTACTTTTCTGGAGATGACAAGCTTGTTATTGGTTTCCAAATCAGCCCCTCACAATTTTGAGACTTGAAACACCATAATGCATTTTGGGTTTTTCTTTTATTTGCCTCTGTATACTGGACTCTTCACAACTTATTTGTGTCTGATAGTCAAGTTTTTTTTTCTAGAACCACAAATGAGCAGAGTGAAATTCTCACTTTCTCAAGTATTGCCAAGCACAGGGTCTGTTAGAAAACTAGTACACATTTTGACACTCAAGAGACAATCTCAGTGGTTAGCCGATTTAACCAGGAAATCCAGGTTACGCCTTCTTAGTGAAGACAGTCTTAAAGAATTTGTATGCTGAACACATTGGCAGAAAGTGTTAATAGTGAATGTGCCCTTTGGTGATTATCACTGTAGAGGACACAAAATAAATAGATGTCCACTGACATATATACTAGATCATCTCCTTTTGACTGAAATGCACAGCACTGAAGTGCACAATATGAAAATCAGATACTCTCTGCTCTATGGAAAGTAGCTATTCTTTCAACATCTCTGTGACAGCTGTGTGCTGTCTGATTGCTGTGTCTGCCTGTAAGCTGTCATGTACTTGCACTTCACAGACAGCAAAAAGCATACGTGGAGATCCCATTTGCTCTCATAGATGAAGGATACATACAATGTTTGTATTCAATTTCAAGATTGGTCTTTTGTAATTCGAATTTTTGGCCTGCAACCAACTGACTCAATAGTGTCTTTCGCTACACTAATGCTGTCCTCCTCCTCTCAGCTCTTCTCCTTTTATGTGTTTGTGTTAGGGCTTGCCCCCATAATGTCTTTTAGGAAAGCTAGCTTAAATTCATATTTCATTCAAGTGGGTTGTTTAATTTGAATTAAATACCAGTGTAGACATAGTGTAGCTTATGTAATTTCTCACTCAGATGAACTTTCCTGAGTGGTCCTATTTTGTTCTCTCTTTATAAATGGTTTGTAAAGGCCTGCCACACCTGTATCATTCTTCAGCTCTTCAACATACCTACTCATTCAAAATGCTCTACAATTTATTTGTTTGGGTGTTTTTTTTGTTTTGTTTTTGTTCTTTTCTCCTTCTTTATCTTTTCCTCTTTTATCACTTTTTCTAGTAGTTTCGGCACTGTTTGACAATATGCCTTCCAGGAAGGGGTGCATTTTCCCCCTTCCTGGCAATTCACATGAAGAGCTCTTGTTCTGGACTTTCCCCAGGACTCTGTGTGATTGAATGCCTGAGGAAAGGTCTTCCAATTGACATGTACACAATCAGCTTTCTGCTACCCAGTGTTTCCTGCTCATTGTATCAGCTGGAATTTTACTGCCTTCTCTGTAATAGCTTTTTCTTGGACATTCTGCTGTATACAAGTATAGTGTTTTTCTCCATATCAGGTTCTATCTGTTTGATTTTAACTGGACCATATTCTCCACTGATATAAAGTAATTGGTTACACTCAAATTCCTTTTTATCAAGAAAGATTTTAACCCTCTTCTACTTCTCTTGAGGAAAGATGCTTTGAGGTGTTAAATGAGCCTTACTGCTTTCTGTGTTATCTTAAGCTGTGTTCAGCACTTTTTTAGCTTTCTATTTTTGAGGCATGAGGCTAAAACCTTTGGCCTGTAGGTCATGATTGTTAAAAAACTACAAGCTTATCCTTTAGCTCAATAGGCAGAGATAATAAAGCAGGCACTGGATCACAATGTAACTCAGTAACTAACAAAAATACATAGGATCTCTATAATGATTTTTCATTCACTTGTTTCATGGGTTTGAGATGCTCCTACAACCTCAGTAAGGCCAAAAGACCTATATGCTTTCTCCTTCCCTATAAAACATGAGACTTTATGCTGTTGATTGTACTCACACTAAAGGAGTTTTCCTTGTCCTGAAACAAAGCATTTCAAATTATAACCCTTGTCTTCCCAAAGCTGGTGAGTATACTAGGTTATGGAGCTATTACCCACACTGCTAACAGTAGGAATGTGGTATATTTGTGGAATCCTCTAGAAAAATATCAATGAGGGGAACCAACGTTGGTGTGCTCCATCATGCTTTCCAGCTATTACTTGGTGTTGTTCCTTGGTCTCAAGAGATCAGGTGCCACATAAGGAGTGAGAAGAATCTCCTGTTTGGTGGTTGAAGACGTAACAGTAGTGGTCTGATAATTAAGAATAAGCCTGGATTTGCTGTTTACTTATTGTGTCAGCTTTTGGAAGCAACTTGTCTGAAATTGTACCAAAGGAGTGTGGGCAGAGGTGAAGTTACAGGGTCTAAGCTTCACCTGCAGAAGACCTGCCAGCCAGTCCCAGGGAAAGGACCAACCAGCATGGTCCTGTGTTTTCTACAGACTATTATAATTCCCCTCAGTAGTTTTATAATCATGTAGTTTTTAATTTTGTTACTTGTTTGACGTAATTTTTTTGAAACGGTATCTAGGCAAAGGCATGAAACTTGCACTTTTAAAGGATGGCTTGTTTAGTGTCATGCTAGATAAAGTCAGTACTGCACTCATTGAAATCAGTTACAGCTTGAGTGTCCTGTCCAGTAGGACTTGCATTTATTCCTTTATCCTGATTATGCATCTATTTACATAGGTATTGAATAATTCTTGAAGAGGCGAAAAGAAAAAAAGGGACTGCAAGTTAAATAGGCAGCTCATAGTTCCATTAGAGATGGACCTGGAGAAAGTTACCACCTTTCTACTTCCTCTTCCTTGCTTAACTTGACTCTTTTCCTTTCTTCTCTAATTTTTTTTTTTTATTTTATTTTACTGAAAAGAAAGCACAAAGGAGGAAGTTGATCCCCAAATGCCACAAATATGAAATATTCAGAATGGAATCTAAGCCAGAAGAGGTCAAGAAATTCAGAGATAAGATTTCTTCAATCTTAGGCCCCTTCCTTGATCTCCTCTCAACAGTATTCTTGCATCTTTCTTCCCATACCACCCTTATCTTGGGTCCCTTGTGAAAATGAATTAAGATAGGACTTTCTGATAGAGAAATTCCTGGATGTCAATGTACCTGTGCAATCTGATAACTTACTGAAATCAGTGTAGGAAACGTGTCTGTGCTTCTGGCTTAATTAACTCATATCTGTAAGACAAATATTGGCCATTACCCAGTGCTAAATGGTCATGTAATCAAAGCCTCTATCATAATTCTGAGACACAAGGGACAAAGATAAGGGTCCAGTGTAAAGTGGACCATAGAGAGAAACAGGGCTAGTCTTTTTGCATCACAGACCTATTCCAGCAGTGCATTTTCATGAGCTAAGCATGTCAGTAAAAAGAAAGGTTTGCACAAGGAAGGAATTGTCTATCCATCAATTAGTCAGCAAACACAAAAACATGTAAGAACCCTTCTTGGGACTAAGGATGTAATCTAGGAGCATGACTAAGAGTAGTTAGTGCTGAGCTTTCCAAACAGCAAGACAGGAATTAAGAAACAGGTAATGCTTTTATTTTGTGTCTGGTGATGAGAAGAATCCACAGTCCAGTTCAAGTCTTGAGCAACATGGTGGTTTTACCCACCTTCGTATTATTCCAGTATTTGGCTCTTCCATTTCCTATGAATTATTTTGATAAATTTTTCAATTATCTGCCTTGTGTTTTATCTAAAGAAATTAGACAAAAGCATCACAGAGAGGTGTGATGGGGGTGAATGATTGTAGGGAATTTTGAAGATCAAGATTAGCTGGTGAATAATAATATGTGGCAAAGCTTCAGTCAGCTGATATCTGTTTATAGACATGTCCACCAAGTATGAATTAGGTTCTGCTTGAATTGAAATTGGAATGGTTTTGTTTTGTTTTTGCTTTCAGCTCCAGTGGAAATAAGATCATATGGTTTATGTCCAAAATAAGAATGTTCCAGTCCAGGACTGGGTGAAAATAAGATACATTATTTCATATAGTGTGATTTCTTTACTTCCTCCCCCCGGCTAAAATATGGTACATTATAAAAGAAATGCTTTAACAGTTTTGGCAAGGAAGTTATGGAGTGACTTGAGTTACAGTGTAGCTGGCAGTACTGTAGGCATCATAGGTAATTAAGTTCAAGATGAGATATTTATTACAGAGTGAAAACAGTGATCTGATCCAGCTGACTTAGAAGTTGATACCAACAGTTGCTTAACTTCTGTATTTGTTGGCGTATGTAAATATTCAATGTTTTGAACAGTAGGGACAATAAATTCTCTTCCACCTTGTTGATTCTACATTTTTAATATTGTCTTTATGCAATGAGACATTTCTTTCCATTAAATTATTAATTTTAAAAGAACCTCCCCCTTGACAATATTCTGATTTGTTTTGCAAACCTAAAGCTACTCTATTGATCTTATGTGTGAGGTCCTGTTTTGGTACTGTAAGTATATTAGCCTTGGTTCTTCCTTCCTCTACTACCTGCCCCAGCCACCTGAATAAAGATAGAACATGTTAAGTAGATTGATGTGCTAAAGCAACTTCTTTGTATTCTTTCTGACATTGAAATGTTGAGATCTAGTCAACTGTCCTGTGAAACCACTGTCCCATGCTAGCTTTCATGGTGCATAAAAATGAAGAAGACCAATAGTATGGTCCCATTGACATTTGTGTCTCAGGGATCCGTATTTATTGAAAAGAGCTTTTGTAATATTCATAGAATCATATAGAATAGTTTGGATTGGAAGGGACCTTTAAAGGTCATCTAATCCAACCAACCCTGCAATGAGCAGGGACATCTTCAACTAGATCAGGTTGCTCAGAGCCCCGTCCAACCTGATCTTGAATGTTTCCAGGGTGCAAAGTTTTCATAACAAGCTGTGGTGGGTTAGCCTTGGGTGGACGCCAGGTGCCAGCAAGTGGCTCTATCACTCCCCTCCTGAGCAGGACATGGGGGGAGAAAATAAGATTAAAAAAAACATCTCATGGGTCAAGATAAAGGTATTTTAATACAGCAAAAGCAAAGGCCACACATGGAAGAAAAGGAAAACAAAAGATTTATCCTCTACTTGTACAGGTAACTACAGGCCTGCCAGCCTGACCTCGGGGCCGGGGAATATTATGGAGAGGTTCATCCTGAGGGTGCTCACAGGGCACGTGCAGGACAACCAAGGGATCAGGCCCAGCCAGCACGGGTGACTCACCTAGTAGATGAGGGAAAGGCTGTGGTAGTTGTCTGCCTGGACTTTAGTAAAGCCTTCGACACTGTCTCCCACAGTATTCTCCTGGAGAAGGTGGTTGCTCATGGCTTAGATGGGTGCACTCTTCACTGGGTAAAAAACTGGCTGGACGGCCGAGCCCAGAGAGTTGTGGTGAATGGAGTGAAATCCAGTTGGCAGCCTGTCACAAGCGGAGTCCCCCAGGGCTCAGTTTTGGGGCCGGTCTTGTTTAATATATTTATCGATAATCTGGATGAGGGGATTGAGTGCTCCCTCAGCAAGTTTGCAGACGACACCAAGTTGGGCGGGAGTGTTGATCTGCTTAAGGGTCGGAAGGCTCTGCAAAGGGGTCTGGACAGGCTGGATCGATGGGCCCAGGCCAATAGTATGAGGTTCAACAAGGCCAAGTGCCGGGTCCTGCACTTGGGTCACAACAACCCCATGCAACGCTACAGGCCTGGGGACGAGTGGCTGGAAAGCTGCCTGGTAGAAAAGGACCTGGGGGTGTTGGTCAACAGCCGGCTGAATATGAGCCAGCAGTGTGCCCAGGTGGCCAAGAAGGCCAACGGCATCCTGGCCTGTATCAGAAACAGTGTGGCCAGCAGGAGCAGGGAGGTGATCGTGCCCCTGTACTCGGCACTGGTGAGGCCGCACCTCAAATGCTGTGTTCAGTTTTGTGCCCCTCACTACAAGAAGGACATTGAGGTGCTGGAGCGTGTCCAGAGAAGGGCGATGAAGCTGGTGAGGGGTCTGGAGCACAAGTCTTCTGAGGAGCGGCTGAGGGAACTGGGGTTGTTCAGTCTGGAGAAGAGGAGGCTGAGGGGAGACCTTATCGCTCTCTACAACTACCTGACAGGCGGTTGCAGAGAGGTGGGTGTTGGTCTCTTCTCCCAAATGACTAGCGACAGGACAAGAGAAAATGGCCTCAAGTCGCGCAAGGGGAGGTTTAGGCTAGATATTAGGAAAAATTTCTTTACTGAGAGAGCGGTGAAGCATTGGAACAGGCTGCCCAGGGAAGTGGTGGAGTCACCCTCACTGGAGGTATTCAAGGAACATGTGGACGTGGCATTGTGGGACATGGTTTAGTGGGCATGGTGGTGTTGGTTGATGGTTGGACTTGATGATCTTACAGGTCTTTTCCAACCTTAGTGATTCTGTGATTCTGTGATACTTCCCATCAGCAGGCGATGTCCAGCCACTTCCCGGGAAGCAGGGCTTCAGTGTGCATAGCGGTTGCTCCAGAAGACAAACGTCGTAAATAACGAATGGCCTCCCTTCCTTCTTCTTTCTCGTAGCTTTTATTGCTAAGCAGATGCCATATGGTATGGAATATCCCTTTGGTCAGTTTGGGTCAGCTGTCCTGGCTATGTCCCCTCCCAAGATCTTGCCCACCCCCAGCCTACTGGTGAGGGGGGAATGTTGGAGCAACAGCCTTGATGCTGTGTGAGCACTGCTTAGCAGTAGCCAAAACACTGGAGTGTTATCAACACCTTTCTAGCTAGCAATACAAAGCACAGCACTATGAGGGCTGCTATGGGGAAAATAAACTCCATCTCAGCCAGACCAAATACACAAACCATTATGCATTTCTCCACTACTCCACAGTTACCGTAGCTATAATAAAGAGGAATTTACATTGTTGAAGTTGCATTTGATTAAGACAAACCGAAGGCAAAGCCAAAGACAGGCTCTGCCCAGAAAAAAAGAAAGAAGAAAAAGACTCTAACAGGCATGAGGTAGTAGATTAAATTTAGAATCTCTTGCTGCCTGCAGCTGTCTGTCTTGCTCTTTTGACATATGTTGCTGCTTTTGAGACAAGAATGTGAATCAGCTCTTGGACCCCTGCAATTTCTAGCCCAGCCTGACTTCAATTTTAGTTTATCTTTATATACTGGTTTGGAAATTCACAATGGTTCAAAAGCAGAATTACAAGAAGAGCAGATGTTTTTTGTTCATTGACAGCAATATCCATCCGACAGGTAAGGAGACCAGCAGGAGAGCTTTATTCTGTTGCATTGCACACTGAGGGGGTTGACCCTGCTATGATTAAAGTAAGTTATACGGCTCTAAATGCAGATCTCATTTGCAGTGCTTTTTCAGTCTGACACTGACCCTTTCTAGCTTTGAGGGCTGTAGGTTGTATGCTGAGGGGAGAAGCATCGCCCCAGTTCTAAATAGGGTGAAATAATGTCACAAATAGATAATATTATTTCCTCCATTTTTTCTTCAGACAACCCTCATAAGAATAATCTATTATAACATTTACAGATCATCTAATATGGCAATATATGTCGTTGCCCCATATTAAACTCTGAGACTAGCTAAATAATAAGCAGTGTTTTATGTTCCTAGGAAACTCATTTTCCATGGTACTGTGCTCTGATATCAACACTCACTATGTGTCCAAGTCCTGTCTTTATAACTGAGTAATAACTTTGTCAGGCTTAAGTTATAGCAATGTTGCCAAAAGACAAATAACAGTTAAAACACTTCTGCATTCAAATTCAGAGTATAAAAATAATCTCTATCTCAGAAAAACAGAATATGACATTGTGGTTACTGTGATTTTCACGTATAGTGACAGAAGAAACAAAAAGGTGTCATTATGCACTATTGAAAGATATCAGTATTTATAGTTGCTTCCAGTCATACAGCACTGTAATGGGAAGGATCACAGAAGCCATTTCAAAGCCAAGTCCTATCAACTCTGGGACTACACGGCTTTTCATCTTTTTCTACCTCATTTCTTGGCGTGGCTCAAAAGATATAGTTCTTGGCTCAGAGAGATGCAGCTTTCACTCTGCTTCAGAATTTTTTAAATAAAAAGAGGCCAAGATTTTCTAAAAGAACTCAAGATTTTCAGTGCCTTAGTGTCTGGGGGCTCAACTTGACTAGTTGAAATTCAAATCTCCTGTAGGTTTTATGTTGAACTTTCAAATAAAGAAAACCCTATAATCACTGACCACTTTGAAAAGCCGAACAATTATTCTCCAAACTAACTATGAAAAATGAATTTTAGCTGTTGTTCATCTGATAAACCCAGATGAACATATATTCTGAGGACACAGTAAGATACACCAGGTACTGTAGCTGACTTATTGCCTGTCGGAGTATTAAAGTACCAAAAAGTCACCTACATTCCACCCAATAATGTAGCTTTAAGTTATTAATTAGTCATTTATAAAGGCATTTATCTGTCTCTTGGTGGTAGTTGCTACTTCAGCTTCCCTTATTTTCCTAACAGAAAAGGAAACACAACGCTGCATTCCAGGCGTTTCCATGGTGAGGCAAGAAACTGCAGCTGTAGACCTGAAGCAAAAGGGTGAGGTAATTTTAGGCCCCAGAGACTTGGTAAATATTAACTGTAAAAAAGAAAGTTAAAATAAAGTAACCAAAAATATACCCCATTATACTGATGAGTCAGTTTTACAATGGCCAAAAAATGTTATCTTGAGATTAGCTGTGTCTTGTAAATATTTTTATGGGGTTTCACGTATTTATATGACAGCAGTCATTTCAACCCCCTGCCCCCATCCCTGCATCCCCTCAGGATTTAAATACTTGGTTTCAAGTTCAAATTGGCTCAGTCCTGACCTCTCTACATTGAAGTTTCTGTCCAGAGCCACAGAGTTAAGGCTAGGGCTAACAGTGAAGGTGCAGCCTGCACAAGAAAGAGCCAAACTAACCCGGCCTTGGGAACACCAGCACCCCAAGAGCCCCTGGCATGCTGGGGAAGAGAGGAGCTGGTGCCCCTTTGGTGGGGGCAACCTTCCCCTGCCAGTTCACCCCATCTCTGAATGAGGTTGGTCAAAAGGGGAGAGACTGCCTTGCCCCTTCTCTGCATCCAACCTTGCACTGCTGGGTGGACTCAGTCCCTGTGGATATGGCAGTGTGTGTTGTCTCCCACAGCAGTGTGAGATCCATCCCACCCTCCATGTCAAAACACCTCCTAAACATTCATGAAATTAATCATTTACCATCAGTCTGAGATGATTTCAGTGAGATAGCTAATGACTAACCAGGGTAAGATCCAGTTGAAAGCCTTTGGCATTATGTGGTAGAGGCTGCTGCTCTTAACTGTAGGCAATTTCCACGGTGGAATCTAGAAGCCAGAGCTAAGCATTACACTTCTCATGCATTGCCTGGGAAAAGACAGTTGTATCTGAGTGGTAATAGGAGAAATGCTGTTGGTTTTTACATGAAGCGATCATTGCACGAAATACATAATGTTGAGAGAAAGAACCAGAGCCTGACTTTGCCTACCAGAAAAGAACCTTAAAAATTAAACTACTCAGTCACACTCCTAGGTGGTCCTGTGAATCCTGAATTGACTTCTGTAAGGGAATACTTCCTGTAGGAAGGGTGGTGGATCAACCATGCTCACAGGAGCCTGGTGGCTAAGTGTGAAATAAGCATTTGAATCTCTTCGGGCTTAAGCCCACAGAAACTGGAATATGAACAGACATCTCAGTCTGAAATACAAATTCTCTGAAGCAACAAACTTCACTGGAGGAGGACGGTTTCTTCTAGCATTTCTCTGCCCACCAATCTTGAAAGTTTTTTCCTGACCAGGCATAATGATACTCCTTTCGTTTGTGTTTTCACTCTAACTACTCAGTTCATCGTATTAGGTTGTCTTTAAGGATCAATGAGTGTGCAGCCTTGGAGCAGTGTGCAGACAGACTGCCCTTATCTGAGATGACATTATCTGTTGCAGAGAATTTCTTCAAATTTTCATCACTATTCAGAACAAACTGAACAGCAGCAAAATTCTCCACAGTAAGACATATGTTTTCTGACCACAATTTATCATTTGACTTTGGAACCTTAATATTATTTAGCAAATTAATTATTTATGTATATGTGCAATATTCAAACCTTTCTAAAGAGTCTCTGAGGGATGATGCTGAGAATCGTAAGTCCAAAGAATGAAAAGTTTGTAAGTTTATCTATAGAAAATAACCGAAGGAAAGATTCTTGGAAATGCAATGTTGGAGGGCAATATCCAGGGTGGAAAAACTGACTGTCATTAAAAAGCCTTCGCCTAAAATATGTGATGAAAGAAATTATTGAAGAGTATATGAAGAGGAAGGAAATTATTTATGGAAATTAGACATTAATATTTGGAGTGTCTAAGGTGAAGAAAAAAATAGAAGTAATCCAACGTAAAAGGTGGTATATCAGATGACTGTCTCAGGATATCTATTTTTCATTAACTGACTGGTTAGCTGAAAATTGACCTCCATTAATCTGCAAATTGAATTTAAATATGAAGGGATTTTTTTGCATTTCTTTCAGGAATGTGTAGAGGAATCTGACAAAAAGTGTTTATGAGAAACCAAAATCTATTATATATGCATTAGTCATATCTGCTTTTATCCCACTGCTGAAGGGTGACCTAAAGAAAAAGTAGATTCTTCTTACTTTGTTTCATCCCTTAAGAAACTACAAAAGAATCTATGAGAAAATTTTGTAAAATTTTTAAGGTAAGAAAATGACTCCCAATACAGTATAAATTTCTTACAAGAATAAACATATTGAAACAAGGCTAATGAAAGTTAGAATTCATATAGAAATACAGGATTTTACAGTAGGAAATAAGGACTTTGTGCAAAGCATTATTCAGGATATATTTTGGAAAGTTCTTGTTTGCCTCTTTAGGCAAATATATTGCTCTAGTCAAACAGCTGAAGGGACATTAGGTGGGTAATATAAATCACTTGAAAAACAGGAAATGGGTAAACTCAATTCTGAATTATGTCATCTCATATACACTAAGGTTTAGTTTCATGTCCTCTAATTCTAGCTGTCTAGAAGTTAACTGTCTGGTTGAAGGGAGTCATCAAATCCTCCTCAGATATTAGCAGAGAAAGATAGCTATTTCCAGAAGACGATTTTCCTCTCTGATGTTAAATGCCTATTTTATGCCCATGGATTTTCTTGTCTTTCTTCAATTACTGCTGTGGGAGACTAGATAATTAATTTTGGTTTAGACTAAAAAAACAAAATGAAGCGTGATGAGATGAGACTGACAGCAATTCAGAGTAGAATTACAGAAATATACTCCAAGTCACTCAAATAATGGAGGTATCTTGACTTAATTTTTCATAGTTAGGTTCTTGGTTGTCTAAATATCATTTTGAAGGTGGGGTATGGGCTCCTAAAACATAGCAGTACTTTAGAGAATGTTGGTGTCACAAGTCAAATGGTGTGAATGAGTTATCATCATATACACTTTCGTTCTATCTTCTGATTCAGAAACATAGTAAAATCACAACAGCTAAATTAGTCTCATCATCCCTTATAGTTTTAATTAATTAATTAATTCATAGGATAGACATTATCACCAAGGAACATGATGAACCTATGCCCAGTAAAGCCAATGGCAAAACTCCTTTCACTGATTTCAGTGGGAGCTGAATCAGACTCCAGATGCACAGCTGTGATAGTTTGTAGCCTGGAGTCTTATAGCAAACTTCAATTCTCCCCCTCTCCCCAACACAATTGTAATGAAAAGCAAACTTTCATTTTAGGATGAATTCTTAGTTATCCTTTCTTGGATCACCTACTTCTCTAGGACTTTCAGTCTTCCTCCCCTAGTGCCATAATGACACAGATGCCAAGTTGACAAAATGCACAGCTCTCCCATTTCCTGTGCTCAGCTCTGAGAAAAGAATAATGAAAACCTGTCTACCCCTCTGTCTTTGAAGTCAGGAAAGCACAGTGATGGCAAATAAATGCTATCGATGAATATATCAATAAAAGTTCCACTGGTAGGGGATGGGGACAGGGAATTAACATATCATTTGCTGATTAATTGTGCATTTAGAAGTTTTATATGCCTTGTAGCTTGAAAACTGAATCCTGGCAGAAAGTTAAAAAAAATCATCAATTCAGGAAGACTATCTAGGATGGAAAGAAGCTTTTTGCTATCAGTTGTTTACAATTTTCTTGATAAACAACTCACCAACAGAAGGCTCAGTCCAACTTTTAGCATGAGACCATATTTGTTATTGACTTCACTAGTATCATTATTTCATCCATTGTCTTCAAATCAACAGGACACTTCAAATTCATAAGCTCAAGTTCTTTGCTAGATTAGAGCCTTTTTTTTTAAAAAATCATCATTATTTTGTGAAAATGATAATCTGTGAAATAATGGTCTCAGTGGCTGAAAAGTAATTACCTGTCCCCCTAAGTTGGGTTACAAAGATCTCATCCTGAATAGAGAGAAATTTGTCACCCCTATCTAGAGTTCATTCCACAATTTGTGATAGTCACAGTATTACTTCTCTTAACACACAAAAATTGTTTGCTGTATTTGTAAAGGCAGCCAGCAGGTCTATTCACATTTCAAATATTCTTCTGTCGACAGAAGAGTCTCTATTTCACTGTCTTAGGGTAAGCAGTCAGATGGGATGGAGTTCTTATAACAAAGAGCTTTACAAGTAAGCAGCCTTTTGACTTTGCTGGGGGAAGACATGAATTTTAGTTTTCTTCCAGCTACTGCAATGGACCCTGAAAGAAGAGCCTTCAGGCTTCTACACTTTGCTAATCCAAAAACACCACATGTCTGTATTGGTGCAAATTGAACTATTGTATTTTGCAGTCACTCAGCCTCTTCACTGTCCTTGCCACCAGCAAATATAAAAGACCTTTATCCTTTCCTCGGGAAGATAACAAAACAGAAACATACCCTTGAGAAGATAGGATCACTTTCACTGACAGAGTACTGTAGGTAAGGAACTTGAAGTATGTCCTACACCCAGGCAATATTTCTGCATGGCTTTAACTAATGACTGGCCTGAAACTCTCCTGTGTAACAAAGATTTCAGCACATGGAGGTGTCTCAGTGAAACATTAAATATGGTTTTGGCAGAATGTAGAGCATTATGGGGTACATGGGTGAATGAAAGATAAAATCTAAAGAAAACCTATCTGCTAAAATAGTTCAGTCATTGGTATATAAAAATGTGCACACTGAATATCATATTTATGCTGGACAAAAAGCCTATCATAAATCTACTAACAAAGGCCAGACTGCAGATTTGCAAACATGAACTCAAAAGCAACCCTGAACGTACAGAAAACTGCATTACTATTCAAATCTGTCAAAGAAAATGTTCTATGAATAATGAAGCACACATATACCTGGGAATCTTCTGGGACTTTATGAAACAATAAATCAGTTTGCTGCCAAATAAGCTTTCCAGCAATGCCAGAGTTGCATTAAAACTATGTCGTTTGCTGCTCAGGGTAATTATTTGCCTTTGAGGTTGTGGGTTAAATTGGAAAGCAGATGAATGCCAAGCAATCTGATTATGCAGGAGTTTTGTCGGTATACGTACTACTCACTTGTAAAACAAAAAGATAAAACTGAGCAAGCATGTACTGAAAAACATGATTAACAGTCTCTTCTACGTCCTTGTAAGCATTGATTATCACAAATTCCACTGTCACTTTTCCATCCAAAGGATTTGAACGCAATAAAAACCTTACTAATTAAAAAAAAAAGAACAAGTTACTTCCAGGACTCAGAGAGTTGCTGGTGGAATAATGCAGCTGCTGAACTTAGGAAATTGATACAGAAAGGGTAAAAATGGGTTGTGATGAGCAATCAAAAATCTATGGACATTTTAAAAGATGCTGCAGAGGAAACATTGCAGGGAACAGCAGGGAAGAGTATGGAGCTTGCCATAATTGTAGTCCCATAACCTGATGCTCGTGAGCCAATTTTGTCAACATGGAAGTAAAATGAAATAGAGAGGAAAAAGGACTCACTGATTCAGTGTGAGGAATGGATGTCTGTGTAGTCAAAACTGCTGAGGATGAAGCCAGTAAGAATGTGCATACTAAAATGAGTAGCACCAGGATGTAACCCTTTATATCCTTTGTCTTCTCTTATAGCTCCTGCTTTGAAATATTTATAGTCTCCAATGCAATGGCTCTTTTATGCTGTTAAATAATCCCAAGGATCTGCTTGCAAATTTAAAAATAAATAAATAAATAAATAAATCTTTTAATAAAATAGAACTGTTATTACAGAATTTCTCAACTTTTCCACAGATGTTGAGTAGCCCTTGCTAATAAGCTTTTTATAGTGTATTTCCCATGTGTTAACCTCTTTCCCCCACTTTCTGTGTATGTAATGCGTGAGTGTGTGTGCATGTTCACACAAATGTGGCACACTGAATGCAGTTACATTTTCCATTTAGATTCTTCTTGCCCTTTTGGTAGTGAGGCTGGGAAATATTATATTACACAGAAAATTTTACTCCTAATAAAAGTAACTCCTTCTGTGACTGCCTTCTGTGCACATTTTGGACCACCATGTGTTTTAATGAATTTCCACTCTTTCTTGTAATGGAACACTGTGAGGCAGCGTGTAATGGTACCAAGGCTGAGCAAGCCCCTGGTCCTCCCCAGGACTACACAGGACTGCATTATGTTATGTCATGCTTCTGATAATGTCCTAGTCAGAAGAATACCACATGTTACAGAAGCATTTCAGAAATTTCTGCTCTGCCATCTGCTTTGGCCAAGCCTGTTCATTGAACCTCAGCTACACGACTTCACAACTGCCTCACTGTTTCCTTTTCTCATTTATGTTCCTTCCCATCTGTCCCTTAAAATATTCACACACTTTCTCCTGATTAATAGGTGACATTCATAGTATATATTTTCTCACTCTCTTCATTGTAACTTTCAATGGGATATGTCCTATTCTGCATCTTTCCTTCAACGATCCAACAAACTTCCAAACTTTCACATTCAATTCTTCTCATCTTTGGTGAGCTTAAAGTGGTACAGTGAATAAAAAATAATATGAAAGGGAAGACATAATGGGCAGGAGCAGAGTAGCTATGTGGGTTCCAGTTCTGAGGAGACTTTCATTTATGTGCCTTTGGGTCCAGGACCTGTCCTCATTTTTTCATTTCACACCAGCCTGTCCCACACTAGCCCTGACAGGAGCATTTGAAAAACTCTTCAGTAGCTTGATCCAGTTTGAGGATTTTGGATCCTGCAAAAGGAAGATGACAGCCCTGAAGAAAAGTGTTGGAAAGTCTGCTAGGTGTCTTCGAAAGTCTAGATTACTGTTCTATGGAAATAAGAAGGAAAAAAAAAGAATATATTTTATAAGCTGCAAAGTGTGAACATTGTTCTTAAATTCTGAAACAAACAACTGAAAAGCCAAACCTGAGCCACACCTGTTCATAAGCTCTAAGGAAGCACTCAGTTTCACTCACTTAAAAAATTGTTAGCCTGCTAGCCATAATCTGGGATCCAAACTTTAAGTGAGACTCCTGTCTTGATGTTTTTTCCTCTCGTGCATAGGACATCAGCCTGAGGGCAAGCTTGCCTTTTATTCATGTTGTCCTGCAAAGTTCCTTTCTGAGTTTGACCTGAATTCCTACCCTGCAGGTGAGCTCTCCAAATTGCTAATATAGTACCTCAGAAATCAGTCCTTAACGAATTTCTCCCCGTCTCAGGACTGTTACCTGATGTCATCTAACTTTTTCTTGACTTTTAAAGATACTTTCGAAATGCTGATGTTCTTCAGATATTTTGTGAGGGTTTATCTCTAAAACATGTATTTAAAGGTAAGTGCAAAACATACCTTTATTACTTTCTAACTAAGCTAAATACAAACAGTTATCCTATTACAACATTACCCCTGCAGGTTGACAAGGAAAGTTTTAAATCTTGTGATTTAGCTCTGCTAGCATTTTCTCTTGCAGGTAAGCCAGTTTAAGAGGTTTCCTCCCTGATCATGAGGGTATGATCCTCATACCCTCTTCCCACCCCTGTGCTTTCCTGCCCGTTTGACTCCCTGCTAATTCATTGGCTTGTGGGGCTGCACTGTAAGGTGGATCAGGGAAATGGCCCAGGTTTAAAAAAGCAGGAGTATAAACTGATCCGGTTTACCATGTACATCTAAAAACATTTGCATAGGTGCGCAGGAGTAGCAAACTGTCAAAAGGAGATGGAGTAAATGGCCAAGAGAAAGTGAAAAACAGAAAGTTCTTTACATGGTCTTGCCGTAGAGAAGAGGTATGTTTGTATTTAGTATATAACCCCTTATAACACTTCAATGAGCATGGAAAGCTGTGCTAGATCACCCAGAACACGCAGAAACAAGAGCGTCATCAAAAGAGTTGATAAAGGGCCAATTCTATAATAGCAACAATAACAAAGAATCGGCCACTTAGGTGAAATTATAATGGGAATGTATGTTCTTAAAAAACTCAGCAGACAGTAATTGAATCTTCACAAAGCTCTCCTGAGATAAGTAGAAAGCAATAGCTATATAGTTTCCAGCTTTGGTAACTGACGCAATACACTCAGGTGACATGACTGAAGACACATAATGACTGAAACCTTTGCATGACTGTATTCTTGTGTATCAAACAATAAACTAGCAAATGGCTTCAGCAAAGATATGGAAGGGATATGTCTAGCTCAGGAGACGCTGCATGAAAACAATATTTTTTCTACTTTAAAAGTATCTGTAATGTCTTAAAATGTCTTGAGTTTTAAATTAGATTATTTTAATATTAAATGCCCTTAAAATACCTTATTTTTTTCTATTAGAAGGGCCCACATATTCCCAGATGGCATGATCTGAATGACACATTTTAATGTACCAGTCATAACACTTATTCATCAGTTCATGAGAGATGTATTCTATTGATTTATTGTTTAAATAATAGATTTTGCAAGGGAGTATGCAATAAGTTAATAAGTAAATTTGTACTTGTGTAGAGGTGAAGATCCATTCCAGGACCTTGACATATCCCAGATCACTGCTTCTGATGGATTGACTAGTTGAAGGACCTAGAGTAAAGAAACTCCTGGTGGCCAGTATTCAACATCGCCTGATTTAAACAAAATCATGTTCGAAACTATATGACATTTAAAATTGTTTCCTCAACGATAACATTCCTAGCAGCACTGCTTATATCAGTTTAATAGTAGTGTGACTCCTCAGGAAAGAGGCCAAAAAAGTAAGTGTATTTTACTAGCAGAAACTTCAGCCAGTCAAATGAATAACCCTCTCTTTCGTAAAGACTGCTTGCAAGGCCATCTTTAATTAAAGGAGAGTAGCTTGTTAACAATAAAAGCTGGAATTTGCCTTGGAAAAGGACAGAAGGTCAAGTGATGGCTTGGCAAGTTGATAAAACCACATCACTAGCTGTGAGCTACAATCAGATCTAACAGAGCTGGCAGCTTTAGTTCCTGCTGGAAAAAAGTGATTCCCCATTATGAAAAATGCCATTACAATTGGCAAATGGCTCCTGGTTTCACCCAGGAGGTGCTTAAATTTGGAATTTCACCCTCCCTGGACTGTTGTCCAAAACTTTGTTAACTGCTAAGGCTACTTAATTAAAAAATAATAAGAATACACCAAGAATTTTATGTTAGGAAATAAGTTTGGAGGCCCACTGTACAATAAGGAAATGGCTTAAAGTGTTACAATCCAGAATTTGATGAATGGAAGCTGTAAGATTACAACAGGAACAACTAAAAATAAAACAGATAAATTTCTGATTACTGTAAAAAAGCCAATACTTACTAATGGCTACCACACTGACTTTTAAATTACCTAGCCTGTATTCATGTGTATTATCTTCAAGCAGTGGTCTTCTAGACCGTCTTAAATATTTAATGCCCTGGCCTCGCGGGGTTTGATACTAAAAGCTAACTTTTTAAAAAAAAAAAAAAAAATTGTTAAATACACACATATTCTGTCCACTAAAAGTCAGCCACTAACACTGCTGCTAGTGCACAACAAAATGAGTTTTAAATCAATTTCTAGTAACTCTGGTAAATGACACTGGACAACCCTTATTTTTGAGATAAGGTAGCTGCTGAATGTGTTTAGAAAACATGTCACTTGGGAAATGCCTGAGTTCAGCTGATATAAAGAAATTCTGGAGCAGGTTGCAGTAACGTTGGAAATATTGTCAAAACAAGTCTGTAACCATAATTATGTGTTTGCTTTATAATGATGGACTGCTCATCTTAAGGAATGTCATTGCAAGTGGGAACATTATACAGATGGCCAGGTTCAACAGCCACGATAGTGTAAGCATGAGCCCTTCTTGCTTTATTTATGAGCTGAAAATTCATCCTAAGGTTTTCCATTGTCAAGTGGCTACCACAAATGTTACAACATGTTTGCCAACATGGTCATGAAGATATACCTCTGATGCACTATCATTGCCAGAAGGATGCCGCAAAATCTTCAGCTCTTCTTAAATAAGGATTCCAGCTCTTCTGGCTTACATTCATAAACAACAATGACTCAAGCTGAGCTCAGGCTCTGATTGCAGCCTACTGTTACAAAACTGTGTGTTAGCAGTCATATTCTTGGATATTCCCGCATCATCTGTCAATCAAAAGCCTATTACGGAAGAAGTGATGATGCAAACACAAAAAATATTCGCTTAGAAAAAGCCAACTTCTGGCTAGCCTAGGAATGAAAGGCTACATTTGGTTTCCTTTGGTTTCTGAAGAGCTTCTGAATTTGGCCTTCCTTTTCTTGCGCTTGTTTTAAATGAATGTTCCCATTGTTGCTTCCACTGCAGACAACTGAGATGTATTTGTCAGGAGAAGTACAAAGCTTTCCAGTTTTATATCTCTTAAGTTTTGGTGAATTAAAGTTGGTATTACCTCTGACTGGAGAGATAAGATTAAAAGCCTGTCTTATCTTGGAGGAAGTTTTGACAGGCTCAAAGAGAAGTAATGAACACAGGTTCCTCCTCTGTCTGCAGCTATTTCTCTGAGAAATCTGCTTGCTCTCGCTAAATATTTCCCCAGCATGCCAAGAAGTATTCTTACAAAGTCAAATGCCATATCCCCTAATGTGGTCTATAGCTTAATCCTTAACCTACTCTACCCGAAGGCAATTCTGGACTTCTCAGACCTGTACCTATGCAGGTGGGTTACAAGCACCAGTTCAGAGGTTAATTGGACAGAAATTTAACTGATCAGACTTTCTGGCTAAAACCAGAAAATCACCCGAAACTGCAGATTTTAGCCTCTCCTCAACCCTGGGAGATCAAAACTTAGTTCCTTGTTTCTTTCCAGTGCTAGTCTCAAAACCGATCTGGCAGGTCCCTATGAAGCAAGATACCTCACTGATCCATGTGTAAGCCCAAACCAAGCTTTCACAACAGCTCAGTACATTCCTGCCAACTTTAGCTGGGAACATAATGTATGTAAGGTCAAGAGGAGTTGGCACAGCTGTAATTTAATTCCAAACCCTAGGCCTAAATTACCCAGCAAAATCTGAAGTTAGTGACCATACTGGCAGGCATTAGTCTGTTTGAGGTAGGTTTGAAGCTGTCAGTATATGTTAGGATAACACCAATACTAGGAGTGAGCAGGTGGGGTTATGGACTTAGTGGGTTTGCGGAGTCATACTGTCAGGTTTAGCAGCTGTTGAAAGAGAAAGAGGTGTTAAATTACCACTGGAGATGGCAGGGGAGATTGGGCTAGGGAGGGAGATTATTAGCTTTTGGTCTAGTCTTGTCAGAAGGCACTTGGTTAGACTTGCCTACAGCTCTTGAGCTAAGGGATGTGGCCACATTTAGGACCAAGGTTAAAGTTCTGGGTCAAGTAAAGAGACACCAATGGCAAAGGGTTGATAATGGTGCTGGCAGGGAGAACCTGCTTCGGTTTGGGTCTGGAACTGGGAAGCAACTCTACGCTGGACTAAGGTGAAGGCCTGGGACCTATGATAGACTGTGTTGTTACAGGTCCTTGAGCTTGAAAGAATTAATTAGTTTTGAGTTTGGTTCAGATTTGGCTTTTAAGCTAGATTTGTGGGATCCACCTTTCCAGTTTAATGCACAGAGGTGTGCAAAATGGACAAGATTAAGTTTGGAGTAAGGATCATGTTTTCATTGGCAATGTCCAATGGTTAAGTCTGGGCCTGGAACATGATGACAGACTGGATTTCTGCTTGATGACCTTAGGACCCTCCGTCTAGGTTTAGATCTAATACTGGCCAAGGTTACTTTGCTGAGGATAAGGATAAGGTTAGGGTCAAGTTTCAGGCAAATGGGAAGAGGTTGCAGTGATATGGTATGAGCATCAGATTTAGTTTAACAATGCATCAGCTTAACTCTGCTTCACTGTCTTCAGTAAGAACAATATTAGTTCATTACTGAGCACTTTTGTAAGTCCCGCCCTTAACATATTCTGACAAGACACTTCACATACTGTCAGCAATTTTCTTGAGTCATTATAGATACTGTAATTTCTAAGATTAGATTCTCAAGACTGAATGGCATGATAATTAAACCACAATTTGGAGATTTCAATAGGAAGGGAGCTGTATAAGAACCTTGTATCTTTCTATTAAATTTTATCTTTAACTTTCTGCTTTGTCACTGAATCCTTCATTCTTATCTCTCTCTCCATAAAAGCATCTAGCTGTCTTGAATTTGTTTATGCTTTCCAACATACTCCATAACTTCACTGTTCTTTGAATTAAATATTTCTGCTCCAAGCCTTCCTTGACTCCTAACTTATATTAAACTTCTGCCCCTAATTTTTGAACTGTTCTTTAAAAATGGTAGTATTCTGCTTCCCCATGCCAGTTTCAGTCAATTATTCTCTGTGTATATGCATGGTGAGCTTGTGATCCATATTAAAGTATTTTTTTTGTTTCTCCAATATGCACTGAAACACTAATTTTAACAGTTCTGGAAAATATCTGTTCAATATAGTTGCTTTTACTTTATTCTTACATACACAAGTCTCATTGAACTCTAAGTGAAAATCAAAGTAACTCTTAAATTTTCTTGTATATAAATTTTGAGATCTCTAAGCGTATCTGTTCTGCTTTAGAGCAACGGAAGTAAGGAAGTTTCTTATAGATGTTGTACGTAGTGTTAAGCACATCTTACATGCTATGCTTAATGAAGCAGCCTTCCAGAAAGAATAAAACAATTAATGAGTGGAAAAAGTGCATTAAAATTCTGTGGAAGAAAAGGTGCTGTAAGCTTAAAAGATACTAGCGTGATTGTTTTTGTATTATAAACAACAGCTATCTATAAAGTTATATGAGGAATTCTCTGTCTTTCCATTCTGGTCTGAACACACAAGCTCATTCTATAAGGACAGGCTGAGAGAGTTGGGGTTGTTCAGCCTGGAAAAGAGAAGGCTCCAGGGAGACCTTATAGCAGCCTTCCAGCACCTGAACGGGGCCTACAGGAAAGCTGGAGAGAGACTTTCAACAAGGGCATGTAGTGATAGGACAAAGGGTAATGGCTTTAAGCTGAAAGAGGGTGGATTTAGATTAGATATTAGGAAAAAATTCTTGACCATGAGGGTGCTGAGGCACTGGAACAGGTTGCCCAGAGAAGTTGTGGATGCTCCAACCCTGGAAGTGTTCAAGACCAGGTTGGATGGGGCTTGGAGCAACCTGGCCTAGTGGAAGGTGTCCCTGCCTATGTCAGGGGGGTTGGAACTAGATGATCTTTCAGGTCCCTTCCAACCTAAACCATTCTATGATTCTATGACTCTATGATTCTTTGGAACACACTGTCTTTAACTGATGTGTTGAGTTTCTCCTTTATCCAAAAATATTAATCAGGACATCAATAAACTTTCCTGAGTTCTTGTGTACATTCCCCACCTTTGACTACCTTCAATCCAAAACTTTGCCTATATAATCATTAGTCTTATCATCATTATAATGTTTACCTTACCTCCTCTCTTACCCAAGTTTGCTATAATTGAGCTTGCTAAAAACACGCATAGTAGGGAGGAATTACATTAAGTGAAATGGAAGACAGCAGGGTTGGTTTTAAAGCTATAAGTACTTCAGGGAGAGGACTTTTATTAAATCTTGGTGTTTCTGAATCGTGTATAAAACACCACTGCCATGTCTCACTGAAAATGTACACTGAAATTACTTATACCATATGGCATGCTGCCTTTTCATACAATGTATAACAAGTTTTAGATAAATAAAGGTATGTATAAATCTTCACAGAAATGTCTAGTGTCAACCTCCCCTCCATCGAATTCAATGGGAGTTTTGTCTTTATGGACAGATCTGAGAGCTTGGGGGAAATACTTTGCTCCTCAGACTCTAAGAATGATTTAGCTCAGTTTTGACTAGAAAGATATTCAGAATTAATTTGCTCCATTGCACTTCTTAAACTTTAAGGACCTTTTTTTTAGTAAAACCGGGATGAGTTCTGACAAGTTATCATTTCCTTTCTGGGAGCAAACAATCAAACCACTGTAGGGTTGAGGTGGGAACACAGAGTCAAGCACAGATAAAATGTTATTGCTGCTGATGTTCACTTTGAAGTTTTATTACTAATATTGGCAGGAGTGTTTGTAGGTCCTTTATATCAGGAACTCTGAAACCAGAATCTAATTAGATTAGAGCTCATTAGAGCTCACTACTTACTTAAAATTAAGACAAAGGAGCCATAAAAGTGCACTACTAGTGGTCAATAAGAAGGCACTTTGAACCATGTAAAACTGAGTCCCTTGGCAAACTAATTCCAGTTGTGGGGAACCATCCTGTTTCTAAGGATGATTCCGGCGATACCCAATTTCTTGTGCTTCATCCTCCTGTACTCCAGAGCAATCTTTGAAAAGTGCTCTTTACCTTGTTCTCTGCTTAAAAAATCCTTTGGATATTGATACTATAAATAAATGTGAGACAGAATTAATACATAAAAATAGTTGGGTTTTAGGGCAAAACCGTTTGGGGAACTGGGATCACATAGGCAGCTGGCATTCCTTTTCACTTTATAAGGCAATGTGTTTTGTCTAATGGTACTGCTTAGTTCCCCAAGAATCATGTGGTGGTACACAAGGAGGACATTTGTGATATTTGGTGTTGTGGAATGCAACCAATAATATTTCCAAATTTTAGGTAGATCCTGTCAGTAGTTGTCCCTAAACATCCTTTTCTGGGACTATATCTGGAGAACTGGCACCAAGTCAAGAGCACAGACTGCGATATTGTACTATATAACTAAAAATGAGTCTCCAAACTAAACACTGAAACTCTGGTTCTTGTGAATACTTGGTTCTTATAACATTTGGCCATAAAATCTTATTTCTCAGCAAGAAAAAAACAAAACAAAACACCCTATAGTTTCGAACTTTCCTGGCTTTTTATGAAACTTCAATAGGCTTATTTATTTCTCATTATATACCTGATATGGTTTTACTAATAACATGTATTTTGCACCAATAGATAAGAAAAATAATTTAGTGGCTTAGTGGGAATAAAATAGTAATAAAGGAAAAGAAAATGGAGAAACTGCTTGCTGGTGGAACACCTCACTACTATTAATTGTGAACCATGTGATCTGGCAACCTTTTGATTTACCAGCGCCGTCCACTCCCTTGTAAATTCTAGCTGGCTTTCCCATACATTATTATGTGGATTCCTTGCAACCACTTCCCTTTCTGATTTTCCAGAGACAGGGTATAAAGTTTCCCCAAATGCCAATAAAACATGAAATCCTATCCCACTCTTTCGGTTTGCTTTGTGTAGTCATCTTCTAAAATAAGAACCAGCAAAAGTTTTAAACATTGCTCTCTTCTATTTTTACCTTCATTCAACAGTTACTATTCTTCATAAACATCACAGTTTTTGTTTCAACATCTGTATGTTTTGGGTTTTTTAAACAGTTGGCTCTAATACTGAGAAAAATTGTAAGTATTTCCTTGCTGCTCCTAAAAAAAAACCAACGACTTACATGAATGAGTATGTTCCACTTCCTCATCTTGATTTTGCTTACAGTTATACTGTGCCATATAACGCAGATGTCTATAGGTGAATGAAGTTTGAGTAAAACATGTTAAGTAAACCACATTTAGCATGCCATTTTATAGGTAAAAATAACCCTAAAGCAATGTACAAATATTTGGCCTTAGAAGTTCTGTTTTTCTGCTTGCGATGTCCTCTACTTTTCAAATGCACAGTAATAATGTAGACACTGTTGTTGACTGAAGCAATGAAAACACAGGCTATTTTCTGATCCATTTTGTTGACAAGTAGGTGTGGGGGAGGAGAAAGGCTGAGCATGGGTGGGTGGTTTGCAGCAGACTTCATCATCTATAATTTATTCTTTGGGAGGAAAAGCTCTTGCAGGACACCGGCATGTAAGAGCCTGAATACACTTACACAGCATTACATCATTCCCATTAAATTATTTCATTTTCTTGGAAGGCTACTCAGGTTAGCACTTAGAGTCATGGAGCTGGAAATATAAAAACATTCATGAATCTCTAGAAGATGCGGCAACAGCAAAAGGTTATGTCTCATGAGGACTGGCAGAGGGAAACCAGCGAGACTGCAGCAGAGGTAAGTTTAGCTCCAATTAACAGGTGTTCAGGTAAGAAATGAAAAACACCTCATCATCCTTTATGGGCCAGTGGTTCCATACCTGCCTAGAGTGAGATTCCTTCTGCCTCCCTGGGAGGTGACCAGGACTGGTTACTTGAAGTTGGGATTGTGCTGAACACTGCTCTGTTCCAAAAGGGGCATGCCTATGTCCTCAGGGGCAGTGCAACCAAGCAATCATATTCTCTTAGGACAGGTAGATAGGTAGGTAATCAGTAAACTAAATTTAAAAAGAGAGGGATATGCTCCAGATATTTATGTATCTTTATAAATTGAAATAGATGAATACATATATGTATTTTGCAAAATATGAAATTATTTCTTAAAGATATCCTGATCTGAAAAATGTCAGAGGCATTTCAGCCCCATTTGAAGATTTACACGGCACAGAAGTAGTCTGCTAATGCTCCCAATACTTCCTGAACCTCTAAACTCAGTCAGGTAGTAACTCTTGCAATTGCTACCATCCTCATGGTAAGCAACGCAAATTCCCACTTCCTTCCATTGCTCTTGCTATTACTCTTGTCTCAGGCACTTAGCCATTGTGCATTATTTCTTTTTCTCTAAAACTGCAACAACAACCAATAGGCAGCTTTTGGGGCTGGAAGGTGTCAGCTGGTCGGTCTGTTTGTCTGGTTACACAACTGAGCACACATAGTTTCAGCTGCTTTGCTGTTTGCTCCTCAACACTTATCTTCTAATTTTGTTCCTTAAAATTTTGGCAGCTAGTCTAAATTAGTCATCTAAGCTTCTCTGATAGTTGGTAGAGAGTAATAAGCACCTCCTGAGAACAATTTGTCCCATTTTGAGAAAGGTGTTTGAAGACAGGTGGGATAAATCCCCATTCATATGTGCCTACTTACTCTCATGGATTATGGGGGGAGCTGAGAGACCATCTGGTTTGACAGCTAACTTTTAGATGGCTAAAACGAGGTGACATCAGTTCCAAGCTGGTCCAACAACAAGGGCATGATGGGAGGTAAAAAATAAAACATTGGCACATGCCATGGGGGAAGAGTTTTTGGAAATGTGCCAGCGGGACAGAGTTTAACTTAACCCAGTATACGGGAAGCAACAGTCAAACTGAGGGGAGTCAGCGGGTGTGCAGCCAGCTCTGCTCCTGCATTACACGGGGGAGATCATAAATATCTGTGATCATCCCCTGGGTCTCTGGAAACTCTAGAAAATCAGGATTAAGACAGTCAGAGAAGTTAACCTGATGATTTCAGAGGGGTTTGGACAGCTTGGAAAGTTATTTTTCAGCTAGTGCAGCCACTTCAAATTTGGCTGGCCTGCAAAGCGTCTATGTTCACTGCTTTCCAGATGGAAGGACCAGGAAAGAGGGACTTACTGCCGGCTGAGCTGGCATTTCCAGCGTGATCTAGGCATGGGGAAATCTGGAAGACCGGTGTTCTTTGTTGGCTGGCTGGCTGGTAGCTTCACACTTTGCTCTGGGCCTGGAAATAGAGAAGTCAGTGACAAGTTCAGTGTGGCTCTTGGGGACATTGCAAAACCTCCATTCATTGGGAGTTGCAGCTAAGAAGTGCCCAGTGAGTCATGGCTGCACTGTGTTAACGGGCAGAACCCGACTCTGGGCAGGTGCCTTCCGCTTTTTTATTCCTTTCAGTTTAGTTCAGCTGCTTCTGCCCTTTTCCATCACTATGTATGCAGAACTGGGTAAGTGCCTACCTATCTGTGCAAAGATTTTATTTGGTTCTGCAGTATGGGCCTTGGAGTTTAAGTAGTCTCAAAATCAGAAAAGAAATATTAGAGCAGGCTGTTTTGCCATAGCAGCTGCAACAAGCAGAGCTCTTCACACTTCAATTCAACATATCTTGGCCCAGCCTTACACTAACGATGACTCTTCTTCGAACAGTGGTCCACAAACTAATGGAATCAGAAATGAGCAATTTCTGACATGAGTGATACTACAATCGCTGCATACATTTGGATGGAACTAAAATTTCAGTGTAGCTGTTCACAAATTTAATTTTGGCTATGGCTTGCTATGCTAAAAATTAATCTCATCTAAGATTGGATAAAAACCCTTTCTTTTTATTATAGTCATAGATGGCTTTATTTTAATATGCAAGTGTCTTTAATTCCCTAGAGGAATATTTGTAGTTAGAAATCAGAGAGACTTTAGTAAAACTGTAAATACCAAATGAATATCAGAGACTGAGCAATCTTATGATACCAGGAAAGACCCTTACATGCATGCAAGCAGTTGTAGGACACTCAGACAACATGACAATTAGTCATGTTGTGAGCCCTTTATTGGGGTTGGTCATAAGCAAATAATCCCTCTACAGACCAAACAACAGCTTGGCTGATTTGAGTAAAAAAAAATTGCCTCTATTCCTAAAGAGGAATCCATGCTGCATGAAGATGAAGTGAAGAATGTTTAATAATTATGTTCACACTTCAGTCAGGATTTCCTAAACAAGTGTCAATAAAAAGAAATTACACATAACTTCCTCACTACTTATATTTATCTCATTTTGTTAACTGTTAATCAAATTATTTAAGCATGCCTTCTTTTTACATACTTTCCTAAGCATCCGCAATGGGTTCCTGTCAGAAACAAGGCACCAGGCTAGACCTACCTTGGGGATAAGCTGATACAGAATTCCTATACCCTAATAGTAAGAGAATAAAATGCATCTGAGGTTTTCAACAAGAATGACATAGTGCATCAGCCTGTCTTATGCCAATGAAGGATTGCTCTGTGGAATTTATTTCCTATATAGCTTTAAATTCCCAAACAAATGGTTCCTTGAGCTGATTATTCTTTGCGAACGTCTCATTGGCAGGAATTTGTTCCTGATACTTAGCATAAATTTGTATCTTAGTCCTACCTAATTAGTGCTTATTGTGTTTATGTGCATTGCAAATGGGATATTTTCCTTTCTCATTCTTTTAGTCTTTGGTTATTTTTAAGCTCTTCTTGTAAGTGCGGTTCTGTTGAACTACATGCATTTAGTTGTTAGTATTTTCTTAGATTAAGTCTCCACATATTGAACATTTGTGTAACTATTCTCTGATCAGTTCAGTTTTTTGCACTAAAACCTAGTGAAATTTGCAGGAATGATGTAAAATTTGTGTTGAGTGAGCTTGTATTTTTTTTTCCAATTTTACCAGCTACAGAGAAATGATGTAAAAAATGCAGACATTTTACTTTCAAAGGCAAGGAACCAAACTTTCAGACAGAGAGGAGATGAAGGCAAATGAAGCTAAACAAAGCAATAGTCTGAATTCTGTTTCTTTCTCTTCTCTTCATTGCTTCAGAATTGCAATTTATCCAGAGTTCCCATCTTTTGTCCTAATATAAACATGACATATACAATCTAAAATTTTCCCTAAACATGGGTAAATACACAGAGGAACTGGGGCATTAAAAGAGCTTCATTTCATTTATTTTTTCTTAGGCATTTTCAGCACTGATTTAAATTAAGCTCTTCCTGGATAATCCTACCCAAAAGTCTTGCCTGCACTGGATGTGAAGAGAGTTAATGAACACTTTTAGAAAAAAACCTCATGACGACCACCAAAAAAACTCAGGGAAAGTTCAATCTAACAAAGCACCTACTGCAAATGGAGGTTGCTTATCTAAATATTAGTAAACTGTTAAAAAAGAACAAAGAACCTTGTGAAGCAAGCTTTAAATTAGGGCCACACAACTTTGTATAGCAAGCTCACTTCTAATTGAAAATTAGGCAACGTTGTGGTTAGTTTAATGACAAGGCTAGAAACATTGGGCCTATGGCAAAGAGACCCAAATCCAAAGACAGGCAAGATTTGCTTGATTATAGTGATTACATCATGGTCATTAGGATTTAAACCAACTAACCCAAACACAGACATCATATCTTCATTTGATAGCTGCAGTCTAGTAAATAGTGGGAAAGGATGTTATGTATGGATTAGCCCAGCTGAAATGGAAACAGACATTCTTTTTGAACCTGTCTGGCATTGAAAATGAAAACTTCAAAATCAGGCTGTAAAGTGGACTTATAAAGCCAGAGGCCTTTGATTTTTAAGGATCTGCATAGCGTTTTAACCAGTCTTTGTTTTGCAGGAAAACCACCTCAGCACCCGGGTATGAGGCATCCTTGTGTGCAGTCTATCACTATGCAAGATGTTGAGTTTATCTGTGGGAACACATGAAGATTAGCAATGTCCTCCTTTGTGCTCCACTGCTAGAATTCCCTCCGAGTTAGTGAGTCACTGTCAGCTGCTTGCTAAAAATAACCCCTTAGCACTGCTCGGACTCATAGTCACGATGGTGACGTAATGAGATGACTAGAGACAGCATAAACACCGCATTTTTAAGATGCATTTCATATAAATTAATCTTTAATACTACAATTTCACAGTGTGCATGTGGGGAGACATTCCATTGTCTAACATAAGACATCCCTGTCACCCCCCAAAATGAGTTGTGTTCTTGGTCTCTCCATATAGACAAAGAAGATAAAGTGCTCTGAGTCATGCTTGGTCTTTCAAACAAAGAGGGAACCTTGACACTGAAAGCTCCCCCTTTTTGATTTTTGAAGTTAAAAGTTACCATATTCATAGAAATCAACATTTTAAATACTTCTTGCATTTCTGTCTAATAAATCCCTATATAATAAATTGCAAGGATCAAGGTCATTCCCATCCACATCAGAGACAATGCATATAAATCAAAATAGCTGCATTGATTTTCTGGGCACTAAGACAAAGAAGTACAGACTAAAGGGCAGGAAGGTCTTCAGAGCATTGCCTTTGCCTACTCTCAGAGTATAGATGTTTATTATAGTGCCATTATCATTAATACTTTGAGAAACTCACACCTGGAATTGCACACATCCAGGTTGTTACGAAATGGTTGTGTTGCAAAGAATGGTGTTGTTATGAAATGTCACACACCAGAGACAAACAACAGAGCCAAATTTAACACATTTACATTTAACATTAAAGAGGAGACTGCATTTCTCAGACTCCTAAAGATGCTTCACAGACAGACTCATCTCATAGTCCTAAACCAAAATTCCTGTGTCAGCAAGCATGGGCCTTACTCATTTCACCAGAGTGTTATTTCAACTTTGCCTGACTTCTGCCATCTAGCAACTGGAGATGGCTGTTTGACGTAGTAAAAGTATGGAAAACAGAGCTCTGAAATGGGCATCAGAACTAGAAACAAAATGGCCATTTCACTAATTGCACTTGATTTTCTGTCTCAGATCTAAAGAATTTGCTACTAGAGAAGCATTCAAAAGCCGGAATTTTTTTCATGCTAAGCTTTAGAGGCATAACACACTGAACCCTGTAAATATTAAAAGGATATGAAGTAGTGTAGTTAATTTTACCTCTTCTTTCTCCCTCCCTCCCTCCCTTCCTTCTTTCTTTCATTCCTTCATTCCTTCCTTCCTTCTTTCCTTCCTTTCTTCCTTTTTTTGAACATGTTACTTTATTGTTAACACTTTGTATACCATTGCATGAGGGAACACCAGATGAGCCAGCAGCCAACATACAACTTGAGCCTCGTGGTGACACTACTAGAGAGAAGACAGTACTTTAGAGAGAAGCTAGTCTGGAGTCCACAAGCCCTTGTCTTTCAGCTATTAATGTCTTTTACATTAGAGTATCCTGGGATGAAAGCAAAGAAAAACAACAGTGACAACGTCAGGAGTAGTTCATCCTCTGTTCAATGGGCTACTGGGATTTTCCTTTTAGTATGCTCTCCCCCCAGCCCTATGGCTCTCCCTCCCCTTGCTGCACAGGGGCACAGCTGTACCAGGAGGGATAGAGAGTGTTACCCCTCCTTCCTGGGTGGATGCAGAAATTGTGTTTTCAAGCCTAAGCAATTGGATGAGAGAGCTCAGACCTTGTAGGTGAATAACCTAACCACTAAAATGTGTTGTAAAAGGTAGGTATTATATTCTCCTATTACCCTTCAGGATGAGGTATGTAATACCTGACTTAGTCCTTAGCGAACTCTCAGACCGGTGATAAGATAGTGCTGGTGAGCAGGCAGTCTGGATCAGTAGCTGAGCCTCAGTTATGTGGATTTAGGCAGTCAGATCCTGGTTCTGATTAATGTAGTGTCCCCAGACAACTGCCAGTGCATTTATTAAAGACAAAATCTGAGAGAGTAATTGTCTGATTTCCATGTTGCTTCCTATTTTCATGTCATGAAGTACTGCAGCCCAAATAATTTATGCGTGGCTTTCTGGTATAACTGGGCCTGCATCTTTTATGTCACTCTTACTTGCGTAGTTCAAAATAAAATAAGATGAAACCTTACTTTTTTAAGGAAACATTTTTAAAAGAAAAATTTAAAAGTTGTGAAAATATGGAGGAAAAATGACTGATATTTGTAGAGAGCACAGCTGGTCACCAGTAAGCCAGCCAAGATGAGAGAGGGGACTAGTCCAGAAATGATGTTCATGAATCAGTCACTGCTTCCATTTGGGAGCTTCATGGAAGAAGTAAGCAGAATAATTTCTTCTGAGGCATCATCTCTTCTGAGATGAGTTTAGCTCGTCTATCTTAGATGGCATGTAGAAAATCAGGCTGCTGACAACCACACCAATAGAGAAGGATAATAATGAACATTTAAAAACTCAAGTAGTCATTTTAGTTAAGTAATTACATGGCTATTATGAAAAGTGAAATCCTGACTCCACTGATTTTGTACTTTCCTAACCTTCTAACCTCTACAGTGGCACAGGACCCTTAAAAGCTGTCAGTGGACATAATATATGCTAAGTCTGAAAACTAGCTACAGCCTAAGACATCTGTGTGAGACAGATCACCTCCTAGATGTGGCTGTCCCTCTCACTGGTTGTAGAGAGAGTCCAGGCAATTAGAGAAGAAATCTGTGCTGGTTTTGGCTGGGGTAGAGTTAATTTTCTTCATAGTAGCTAGTATGGGGCTGCGTTTTGGATTTGTGCTGGAAACTGTGTTGACAAAGCAGGGATGTTTTAGTTACTGCTGAGCAGTGCTTACACAGAGTCACGGCCTTTTCTGCTCCTCACCCCACCCCACCAGCGAGTGGGCTGGGGGTGCACAAGAAGTTGGGAGGGGACACAGCCGGGACAGCTGACCCCAACTGACCAAAGGGATATTCCATACCATATGACGTCATGCTCAGCATATAAAGCTGGGGGAAGAAGAAGGAAGGGGGGGACATTCAGAGTGATGGCGTTCGTCTTCCCAAGCAACCATTACACGTGATGGAGCCCTGCTTTCCTGGAGATGGCTGAACACCTGCCTGCCGATGGGAAGTAGTGAATGAATTCTTTGTTTTGCTTTGTTTGCCTGAGCAGCTTTTGCTTTACCTATTAAACTGTCTTTATCTCAACCCACGAGTTTTCTCACTTTTACTCTTCTGATTCTCTCCCCCATCCCACCTTGGGGGGAGTGAGTGAGTGGCTCTGTGGGGTTCAGTTGCCAGCTGGGGTTAAACCATGACAACATCTTGCTACTGGGGGACAAAATGACTTGAATCAGATCCAAAGTCCTTGATATGAATCTGAAGAGCTTTTGTATGTAACTGTAAAAAACGTATGGCTTTTGCACAGGTAAGGTGCAATAATACTTTGTTTAAGGCTATCACAAGCATATTTATAAATCTGCATATTCAGCAAGTTCAGTTCACAGAGGATGAGATGATTAAGACAGAGACTGAAATATCTATTTATACAGGGAAAACAGCACATGCAGGTATGAGTCACAATACAGTGGCAAAACTCAGTAATAGGAGCAGTTCCACCCCTTACCACAAATGTTAAACCTATGCTGTCATGTGAAAAGAACAGAAAGAAAAAACGAAGAACCCTAGAGTAAAATGTGCTACTCTGGCAAAAATGGCAGACCACTTTCATCTACAGAAAAACTCCATTTATGAAGCTTTCTATGTTACTTGTTATTTTGTTTTGTGTATGATATATCAGTTGTGGCTCTAGTGATCATTCGGTGTTACCTCATGTGCAATCAAAATTTCAAATCACAAACCATTTAGCTAATGTGGGGGCACTGGAATAAAAAAACCCCATGAGTCGATTATGGACAAAATTGTCTTGCATGCTTTTGCAGGAGAATAAGGGAGTGGAGGGTAGTACAAATTATAAACTGTGAAATATCTCTATAACCTATATCTGATGCAGTATTGCCTAACATGTAATGCAGCAGAATGTGCAGAACTATCTGCATTATTTAGCAGTACTAGCACTGTTTAGATTCATGCTATACTCATGCATCCAGCATAAAAATTTGTTTAAACAAGCTCATTTCGATATCATGCCATTTTTGGTGGCCAAATATACTCACCAGTCTGCTTGATGAGTTGCTTTCTGTTTTGATTGATGGTGCATTAAACAGATTTTCCCAGTTTTTGGAATTTCAGATTTCTGTTCTGTCTTTTAAAAGACAGAAGGCCTTGTAATAACTGTAGCTTTCATCTTTCCTAATGCTAAAATACATGTTCTTCAGAGCTGGACTCTTCTCCAGGGAATCCTAAATTACAAAAATTTCAAGCCTGAGTATTTTAGAAGGTGCCAACGAAAGCTAATGACATTGAGGGGCAATTTATATAGTAACGGCAGGTTAAAAAAATCATGTACAGAATGCCTATTCTAGTTCATTAACTGAAATCTGCATTGTCAAATATGTAAATAGAAAAAGAAAAAGCAATAATGTGAAAAAGTGTTAATTGCTTCACAATGCCATGCTGCAAAGAACAGTATAGTAAACATTTCAGCAGCTTACTGCATACATTAACAGCACAGCCCAGAAATTGCTAGGTGTTTGAAAACTTTGTACCCAGTTAGTCCTCATCTATATGCTTTATTTACTCAAGATACATTCCCTTTTATCTGGTGCTATTATACACAGCATCACCCATTAATAGGAAAGGCAGGCAATGGGGAACATAGCTGTCTTTGGGGCTATCAGTTCTGCCAGTTGTTTTTCCTCTGTGAAAGGCTTTTTCTGCACATTTCTGGTTACCTGGCAGTGGAAATGATATTTAGAAACATATTTTAATGCTTAAAAATAAGTTGAGATTTCTGGGGTTCAGTGGTAAAGAAAGCTTCAACACAAGAATTTTTGGCAATAAGTGTGACACTGAGACACTGATTAGAGTAAAGGTATCAGCTGTAGATTTGCAGGACAAAATACCAACTACAAAATCTTTTACACCAAGACTGCAAGGTGTGGGTTTTTTACCCGCATTCATCACAGCCTTAAAATACCAGTATCAGCCCTATGTGAAACTCAACATTCTTGTGTCACACAGGGTTCATTTTGCTGTGTGCAAGTTTGCACCTTCTCACTTTCCTGCTCAGGTTTCAGACCTGAAAGGTCTCAAGCTCTTCAGTCGCAGCATGGAATGGGTCATGCTTCCTGCTCCCCCATCAAAAGAATTGCTCTCTTTAATGAGAGAAAAAGAACAAAAAATGAATAACAGTGCACTTCTGGCAGATGCTCGGAAATCGGGTGGTTGGTGGGCATTTTCATGAATACCAGCATGAAATGGAGTATCTGGTGATAAGCAGGATCATGAATCCATGAATAAAGCCAAACTGAATTTGAGTCATTTATTTGTGCATGTATTTGCAAATCTGTTTTTATGTTATTTGATGAGATGAAGCAAATAAGCATTTCTTTATTCGTTAATGGAAACATGTTCTATAACATAATCTATTAATGAAACCCAGATGGCAATGAAACACTGCGCATTACTATTTTGTCATTTGTTTAAGAGGTTTGTGGTGTACTATAATTCCACCTTTCATCAAAAGTCTCATGGCTACATTTCTCCTCAACAGGGGACAGTTGATGGCTTTTCTGTAATATTGACTATAACTCCCCTGAAGGCAACCATCCTCTGGTATATAGCTTCAGCCCAGTGGCAGCGTGTTGAGGAACCAAGGGAAACAGAGAGATGGGAAAGAGGAGTGACTATGCACAGTCCCCAGAAGCAGCATCAGAGCAGTTCCCAATGATTATTGCAGCCTTATGTTTTAATATTCTTCATCGCTGCTCCTATATATCCATGGCAGAAATCTGGGCCCGCCCTATTCCAAGAGGATCTTTCCCCTTCCTATTAAATGCTTTGTATACAAAGCAAAGGAAACATACAGGGGCTAAGCATAGTGTAGCCATTCTCCCCTAGAGTATGAACATAATAGTTATGTCCTTACAGTTATGTCTCTGTTTTTCTACATTGGTGATGAGAGGATTTGCTTTTGAATTTTGTAGACAAGGGACGTCAGAGCAATTGCTAATAAATGCGTCAATGAAAGAATAGCTGAAATCGCACCTTACTGCCTCTTTCATCTGATTCCAACTTCCATACACCCTTAAGAATGCATAATAAATCTGACTAATACTTTAAATGAGTGCTGGTATGCACATCTTGGGTGATACTTGAATGGTAGTATACGTCCTTGCCAAACCTGCTGGTCTAGGTGACCACCAGCTGATGTAGCCCAAGAACAAGGGTTTAGAGTAAGCAGTATTTAAAAACTATCTTCCTTGTCTATGAATCTGTGCTTTGTTTGACTGATTTTGCAGGGATTTCTATTAAAACCTTTCTTTATCTTTTATACCTTAAATATCAGTTGGAATAGTGAGAAGAGGGAAAAACATTTTTGACTCTAATATGTACACACTGTTTCCCTAGCTGCACTTTCCAAAAGCAGAGGTTTACAGTCAGAGTTGAAGGCTGACATTTTTCTTTTAAACTCAAACTATTAGATAGTCACAAAGACCCCAGTGTCTGTTTGTTAGAGTAACATTTCTATACTCTGGCATGGATAACTCAGAATAAATGAATTGAAGCACTGCCAGGAAAAAAGGAAAATCATGTTCAAAACAAAACTGTAACTTCATTGTCAGTGTGCCTTAAAAAAGAAAGTTTGTGGCAATAACTTTTGTGAGTGACAGTTCAGGAAACTTGTACTGGTAAAGACTGAAGTCTTTAATTTTTGCATTCTTTAATGTGTCCTTGAGTGTAGAAATAAGAAATGTCATACAAGGAAAGGAAAATATTTCAAGGAAGAGAACTTAGGGGGGAAAGATATTATAAATTTAACTATTATATGGCTTTTATAACACCTACAGCTGAGAAAAATGCTTTCATCGAGCCTATATTTCATTATGCCTATATCAGTTAATACATGACATAAACTATAGAGGCTACTTTTAAAAATGGTACTGTTTTATGAAAGGTGCTAAGTAAGCATTATCGTGTTAAATTCTAACTTTGTGCTTCCAGTCTCACTGACTTGTTTTGTTTGAGACTCACTGTGTCATTTGGATATATGCTAAAATTTAAAAAAAAAAAAATCCCCAAACCTTAAGCTTTTGAAAAGAGGACCTTTTCCACCTTTTGAAAAATATCTCATGGCCGTTTTGAGCAGTGGTGATCTGGAAAGTAAACAGATTAGAACGTTTGATAATAGAGGAAGGAAATATTATTATCACAGCTTGAAATCTGTTAACAGGGCCTTCCAAATGGGGCAAACATTAAAGTCAAATAGAAACTCAATTACAGGAAGATTTTCAACTTGTCAAAAATAATTGCATTAATGTCAGCAATGCTGAAGGTCTAAAACAAGGAAACTATTGTACAGTGTCTCTAGAAAGAAAGATTAAAGGAATGCATAGCGTAGTTTTAGCAAAAGGTCCAAAAATGCTCACATTTATTTTGGTTTTAGTTCTGAGGCCAAAGACCACAGTACTGCATAAAACTGAAACATCAATCTATAACTTTCTGACAGATGTTACATCACACAAAGACTGTGGAATATTCAATAAGAGGAACCATTTATCTGCTTTGCTCTGAACCAAAGCTCATAGTAACTACCATTTAGAGGGCAAAGATTCAAGCAGTTTGGAGGAGCTGGAGCTTTGAGATACGAGCTGGTCTGCACTTGAATGTTTGGCTCTTATTACAGGGGCGGTGTTCTGCGTTTGCAACTAAAGCTCCAGCAGGGTAAACTTTATTTAAGAAAACCTATTGAACTATTATAGAAAACACATATCCCTTACTGATTTAAATGGGAAATTTTAACTACGTTGTACCACTTTTTTGATTATGTTCACTAGGAGTTACAACTCACAAAGGTAAAAACTTTGCTTTTGCTTAAGTCAGAATTAACTTCTGCTGCCCATAAGAGAGGAGCTTGCTCGGGTGGAGCTGAGGAGACTATGTATTCCCCATCTTTTTTTTTTCAAACAGAACTCATTGCCTAACAACCTGTTTAACTTCTCCCTGGTACGAAACAAATAGTGTCTTCTTTCAGGCTTTCAGGATGTAGAGGTATGGTCCAAGGCCATTGACCTTGGTGCTGGGGAAGATTATGGAGAGGTTCATCTTGAGGGCACTCACAGGACACGTACAGGACAACCAAGGGATCAGGCCCAGCCAGCACGGGTTCATGAAAGGCAGGTCCTGCTTGACCAACCTGATCTTCTTCTATGACCAAGTGACCTGCCTAGTGGATGAGGGAAAGGCTGCGGAAGTTGTCTGCCTGGACTTTAGTAAAGCCTTCGACACTGTCTCCCACAGTATTCTCCTGGAGAAGGTGGTTGCTCATGGCTTAGATGGGTGCACTCTTCACTGGGTAAAAAACTGGCTGGATGGCTGAGCCCAGAGAGTTGTGGTGAATGGACTGAAATCCAGTTGGCGGCCAGTCACAAGCGGAGTCCCCCAGAGCTCAGTTTTGGGGCCGGTCTTGTTTAATATATTTATCGATGATCTGGATGAGGGGATTGAGTGCTCCCTCAGCAAGTTTGCAGAGGACACCAAGTTGGGCGGGAGTGTTGATCTGCTTAAGGGTAGGAAGGCTCTGCAGAGGGATCTGGACAGGCTGGATCGACGGGCCCAGGCCAATTGTATGAGGTTCAACAAGGCCAAGTGCCGGGTCCTGCACTTGGGTCACAACAACCCCATGCAACGCTACAGGCTTGGGGACGAGTGGCTGGAAAGCTGCCTGGCAGAAAAGGACCTGGGGGTGTTGGTCAACAGCTGGCTGAATACGAGCCAGCAGTGTGCCCAGGTGGCCAAGAAGGCCAACAGCATCCTGGCCTGTATCAGAAACAGTGTGGCCAGCAGGAGCAGGGAGGTGATCGTGCCCCTGTACTCGGCGCTGGTGAGGCCGCACCTCAAATCCTGTGTTCAGTTTTGGGCCCCTCACTACAAGAAGGACATTGAGGTGCTGGAGCGTGTCCAGAGAAGGACGATGAAGCTGGTGAGGGGTCTGGAGCACAAGTCTTCTGAGGAGCGGCTGAGGGAACTGGGGTTGTTTAGCCTGGAGAAGAGGAGGCTGAGGGGAGACCTTATCGCTCTCTACAACTACCTGAAAGGGGGTCACAGAGAGGTGGGTGTTGGTCTCTTCTCCCAAGTGACTAGCGACAAGACAAGAGAAAATGGCCTCAAGTCGCGCAAGGGGAGGTTTAGGCTGGATATTAGGAAAAATTTCTTTACTGAGAGAGTGGTGAGACACTGGAATAAGCTGCCCAGGGAGGTGGTGGAGTCACCCTCACTGGAGGTGTTCAAGGAACGTGTGGACGTGGCATTGTGGGACATGGTTTAATGGGCACGGTGGTGTTGGTTGATGGTCTTTTCCAACCTTAGTGATTCTGTGAAGGCCATATTTGAAAGGCGTTGAGGTTCTTTTGCAGTTGAAGACCACAGTTCACCTCTCTTACTGTTAGGCAGAGGTTGACACATCTAAGTTATCTTGCTTTAGGCACCCCTAACACCCAAGGGTGAGAGAGCTCTCCTATGATCTAGTTGTAGGTGTCTGACTATGCTTGTTGGCTGTGAAGAAAATATGAAGAGACTGGGCACTGAAGTTAAGCATCTCAGGTAATAGCTTAAAGTTAGGTACGATGAATCCAGGCCTGAGCAGGACTTTGAAAAATAGCTGACTTCAGCTGAGCTAATTTGAAAATCCTCTCAGGTATCTAATTACATAGAAAGTGCTTAAATATATTTAGAAAGCCTGCCGTAATTTTTTTTTTTTTTGTGGTGAAGAGAGATCCACCAGAAAAATGGGGAAGAGCATTCTTCAATTTCAGCTGTGGGGAATGTCATACTAGAGTAATGTCCTCTTTGCTTTTAGTCCTCTACAAGCATGTAGAATAGATTAATGAATGTTTGGAGGCTATTCTAGCGCAGAAAAAAAATCTTTAAAAACCTAATGCCTGATTTTATTATTTTAAAAGCCTAGGTATCACTAATGTTATTGCTGTCTTCAGTATTCTTCTGGAAGACTAACCAAAACTGAATAGTTTCACAATACAAGAAATACTTTTATTCTCTGTCCCCTGATTTCCCAGCCAAGGCTGAGATCCTGTTTATAGTACTGCTGTCTTCATAAGCAGTTCCTGTGTTCATTCTGAGCTGCAAGGACACATCAGAGTAAATTAGAAAAACAAAGTATCAGCATCAGAATTTTTCTTTTCTTTAGCTCTGTGTTGTATGGTAAAAATTCATACACAAACCCCTGCAATGCATAGAAGTATTTATCTCCTTAATTTTCTTTTTCTTCTTCTTCCTCCAGGTGTAATTGCAATAATCTGTTGTGACTGGGACCTCTAACTGGTCAGTGCCTAAATTCTGCTGAAATTAATGGGAATTAGATCTATGTAAACAAGTACCTAGCGAGATTTTCAGAAGTTCTTAGGCAGGTTAGCCATTTTTTAAAATCTCACTGCCAGACATGTTTGCAACTTTAAGCCTCCTTATATCTTTTCCTAAATTCACAGAGCATTAGATCGTCTGAAATTAATTGCTTTGAGAGATTGATAGTTTCTTCACTTAATTAATCTATTGAAATCTCTCTCCTCCTTTTTTTTGGGTGTACAAAACCAGGAGCTGATTATGCCATGTGACTGGAATGGCTTCTCATGAAAGCCTAGCCCATGGAAGTGACAGAAATGTTAATTTTCCTTTAATGTTCACAAGCTATTGAAGTTGCACAGCATTAACACTCAATAGCTCATACCAATATTTTAATAGCCAAAGTGACATCCACACTGTAAGAGCCAATATTCTGCTAACGGCCAGGGTCAATAACACTTTTACAGGGCCAGACCAAATACTTTCCCAATCAGTACATTTCCTAAAACTATTTCATGGACCAGTGATGAGAAAGAAATGTTTGACCTCTGGTATTGTTTGTTTAAGAGTTAGAACAGGTCCTCTCCTAGCATCCCTTCACCTTCAGAAATCTGTTCTCATTTCCTTACACCAGATCTGATTCCAAACACTGTGTTTTGCTACAAAAGCACAGGATTTTTTAATAAACAAAATAAATGTACACACCAGAAACACTCTGAGTTTGTGCTAGCTATTTATTTTATTCACATCACAAAGAGATTTGCAGATCACCTTTTCAAAGCTGCATGCAGCTGGATTTCTACACCAGGGATGTAGAAACCAGGCTGAGTGACTGCTAAGCTAGGATTCAAGAAATCATGGGTTAGCTTGCAATAATTCCCTTGGGCTCTCCTATTTCAAGACAGGGTGCTATGGTATTTCTGCATCAGAAGCAACACATGACCCTGATAAGACAATCAAAATGTTTTTCAAGTGTATGGTTTGCCTTTGAATGGCAGAGATGGAGAGCACCGTTGATCCAGACAGGAGACCAGGGCAGAGTGTGTCATAGCTCCCTCCACCTCATGTGCCTAGATTTTTTTTCTTTAGAAACTAGGGCATGGCAGAAAGGGGAATGGATTGTGCCTCATTTTTCTCTGGCATGAAAACACAGTGCAGTGAGGGGGTGCACCAAGATGCAGAAGGTAAAGAGCAATCATAGCTCCAGGAACTCGGTGCCTCTGGGACAAATAAACTGATTATTCCACTGACTTCCCACTCAAGCACTGTTTTAATGATGTGGATCCACTGAGTATTGGGCTCCGAAGCCTTGGGTAGGATCTACTTGCAATTGTGTCTAGCCAGTAGGGAGTAATGGGTGTCCCTCAGGAGAGACCCGTTCCACAGCATTTGATGATAAGGTTAGGGGACATAAATCCCATTACCTCCTTCCCACCCTGACTAGTTACTCTCTTGCAGCATATCTCCACACTGTTCCCCTAAACTGCAAGCATCTGCAAGAGCAGATCCCACAGAAGATAGTGGGATCTGAGGCAACTTCAGCAGGGAAATTCTTTGCCCCGAGAGGTGCTTCCAGGTAGCAATCAAGCAAACTAAGGCCCAAATCACTCTCTGAGAGTACCTGTTTTCATCAATAACCACAGAGGCTGAGTAGAGCAATGCAGGTAAGTGTCTAACATTGAGTGGGGGGACCCCAGCCCACATTGTCTCCTGCTGGGAAGTCTCACAGAGCTCGCTCATACTCTGGTCTCCGTGAGAGTAAAACCTCACCTGCCTGTAATGTTTGCATACACCAGCTGAACACCTGCATGTGCAAATGAGTATGTGCGGAAGTGCAGGATTTTGCCTTTTGGTGGGTAATGATGTACCTGAAGATTTGGCCTCACACATGTCAGATTGGACTGTTCTGGCCCAAAGAAGCCTGCCTTAAAGATGGGCATTATACACTTTTGTTATATGAATGTTTACTCTTTCATTTTATGTCATCAAACTATCAGAAATCTCAGATGCCCAAGGGAAGCACAAGCAAGCATGAAGTTCACAAAGAAGTTCAGACTGAATTTGAAACCTCAAACATTTTTTAGGGAAGACTCTGGCCACTTATTTTCTGTTTCAGTCTGTTACAGCTACTTAGCTCTTCTACTCACTGGGGTTTGCGTTGCCAACTATTTATTATTATTATTTGGACAGATCATATGCAGTATAATCAGTGAGGTTTTCAACTGTTTTCAGTACATGACTGCAGCATAGTAACAGGATTGTAAGATACAATTCTGTCCTATTTTAAAATGTTCAAGTGAGTGAGTTACATAGAAAACTGAGTGGAAGACAGCCTTCTATCTTCCCTTAATGTAAGAGAGACATTCCAGCGCATTACCAGACTGCAATTTAGCAAGGACTCATTCAAAATGTTGATAATGGATTAAATAGTTTTGAGCAGAAAAGCATAAAGAATATCCTCCTACTGACTAAAATTTATAGCTGTGGCTTACATAGTAGCTTAGCAGTTCACATATGGCTTATGTCAATGGCAGAAACCATGTTATTTTCTAAATCACATTGATTTGTTATGTGGTACTGAAAGATCTTAAACAGAATCATTGGCTATAAATTACAGAATCTAGTCTTCTGCATTCTTATCTGTGTTTCAGATCCGTCAAAATGAGCCCAAGAGTCAAGTCTTCTATGTACACAATGCTACTAGTCAAAGAATAAGAACTAAGACCATTCAATTTCCTCCTTTTTTGGAGTCAAGCCAGGCTGACATTTTCCTTTCTGTTAGTTTTGGCAAAGAGGAAAGAGAGGGAAAACTTTACTGCTCTGTTACTGATGGTTTTTTTATTTTGTTTTTATTAAAAATGTTGAAACATGGGCCCTCTGTCAAAATTATTTTATTATTGAAAGCTGGGTGGGGTGAATGAACTGGCAACAGTTCAGAAAGCCATTAATGGTACTGATAACGAAGAATCCTATTCAGCCTCCACAGCACTGCAATACTTAATTGCAATAAATTTTACTGAAATCTGGTGACTGATGTGCACGGTTAATGAATCGGTAACAATTCAAAGGTTAATCTGCTGGGAGGTAACAAGCTCTGCCCATCTGATATTGTAACCAAAATATGATATTTGTTAGTTACATGATGATATTTTTTGGGCATACAACAGAAAAAATGAGTTTTTATTGGCTGCAGATTTGTTAGGTCTCCAAGACCAAAACACAGAAAAAGCAACAACTCTAATGGTGATTCTTGAACCACAGACAAAACTTAAATATATTAGAGGTGAAATGTGACTCCCTGAATAAAATATATTGTCAAACATCAAAGGAATTGCCAGAGAAGCAGAGTGTTCCCTGAAGCAGAGTTGCATGCGTGTCCAGGAGCACCCCCGCCTCAGCCCTCGGCCCTTTTCCAGCCAGTGCACCCCATCTCCCAAAAGACCTGAGAGACAAAACGGCCGTGCAGAATCTGGGAGGCGTGGGGGAAAGTGTGCAGTGAAGCCTCTTAGGCACTTCCCTAACAATAAAGTAGCTTTCTAGAAACAAACGAGCAAAGTCCAAGCAGACTCAAAATTTAAGTGAAAACAGGAACGGAAAGGAAGCAAAAGATAATTCGACAAACAACAAGAGGGGTGGGTGAGGTTAAGAAAGCTGATGATTAATGCCCTTGCTTCACCCTCAAGAGACTCAAGAGACCTCGTTCTGCCACACCTATTTTGTGGCTTTGGACGTGTTTATACTCTCTGGGCCTAGAGCCTCCCTGTTCTCCCCCACCCCTTTATATGAGGTAGCTACCGCACAGTGAGGATAAAAATTACAGAATCACAGAATCACTAAGGTTGGAAAAGACCTGTAAGATCATCAAGTCCAACCATCAACCAACACCACCATGCCCATTAAACCATGTCCCACAATGCCTCGTCCCCACATTCCTTGAACACTTCCAGGGATGGTGACTCCACCACTTCCCTGGGCAGCTTATTCCAGTGTCTCACCACTGGCACCTGTGAAAGGTGTGGATCTTGCAGGTGTTCATGATAGAAACTGTGCCATGAAAAAGCATTCCCAGTGTCTTTGACGTCCCATGGCTTGAAAGATGACGCTGCATACTACACTCTCCATTTCCAGTTCACAGCAGAGGGACATAGTCGAAGTAAGTCTGCCAGGGAGTGAAATATGATGATTCCTCCAGCATATTCACTCCTCTGTACAGTTGCCCATGGGCCAGCAAAGCCTGGAAACCAACTGCTGCCAGGAACCTGCGGAGCACAAGCCCTGCACTTGGTCCCTCATCTCTTAGCAGCTCTCGACACAGGGTGATAGCCCATGAAGCAAGATCTTGCTACATATCCACATCAGCTCAGTTTTAGGACTCCTGTCTTTTCCTCCTCTCTTTCTGTGCATGGACCAAAGGTTCATGTATTATATTAAAAATACATTATTATTTTATTCCCTGCTTTCATAAACTTCTCTAGCACTGGAGAGATAATAAAATAACATATCCATAAATTTAATGTAGTTTAATTTATTTAACAATGAAACAGGGTTGATGAATAACACATTCCTTTTCTGTAGCACTTTTCCAAATAAATCTTAAAGCACTTTCTAAGCGGGGTGCTGTAGACATCATTACAACACTTAGTTGAAAGGCAAGAAACTGATGCATATAGCAGCAAAGTGACTTGCCCATGGTCACTCAGCAGACCAGAGGCAAGGCTGCTCTCTGTTTCTCCAAGGTGTCCCCAAGGCCAGCAGACCTCCTCTTAAGACTTATGCTATTCTTTTCTATTGATTTGTCAACAGGTTACGATGGAGTCAAGTTGTATGCATTCTGGTTCAACCTAGCAGGATAAAGCAGTATCTCTGTGTGCCAGGTTGAAGTCTTCCACTTTAGGACGTATCAACACTTGTTTTCTCTTGCAGGATTTGCCAGGAAAACAGAGGTACCATTTCAGTCCACCTCAGATGCACGTCACCTGAGACCCAACTTGAACATGTCCTAGGCTCTACTCTGGAAGTTAATATGGGACCATTCCCAATAGATAGTGCTAACAACTTCCAGGCACTTTGTGCTGAAGTACAAGTAGTTACCAAAGGACAAGAGAGGGGCAATTGATGCATTTGGGATTTACCTCCAGTTTATTTTGATTTCTGAGTTTCCTGTGTCTGGAAACATCCCCTCCCCCTGTGACCATCTTGGTGACAAAGAGCTGGCAGTTACAGTGCTGATGGAGGGTTTGAAGGAGGAAGGAAGGAATCTACTACTGTGTCAGAAACCTGACTGTGGGCTTCTCTATGGTCTTTCTTTCCTTTGCGAGGCTTCAGAGTGATTTGTTATAGTGTAATTATTCTTTATAATGTGATATTATTTAGTAATACCCTACCTACAGGTAAATCTGCAGGCAAAATGTACTGGTAGCAGGAAAATTCTGGTTCCATTACAGCTTAATACTAATGCAATCAACTGCCTATTTCAGAGTCTATGGAAGTCAGTGACAGACTTCCAGGGTCTGCACCAGGATCTAACTACAGATGCAGATTGTGGGTCACTGCAACACTTTCGCTAAAGGGCATGGTGAAATCTCTCACCTCTCTCTGGTTCAGGACCAGATACCAATCTAAAAATTGAAGTTTGCTTTAGATAATGTAGTAACTAAGTTTCCATTCCCAATGACACAGTGATCAAGGTGCAGTCAGAGTCCACAAGACAAATGCGCATCAATAGGTTAAGAAACTAAACTTGCTGCCTTTTTTTTGAAATTCCAACTAATAAAAATATCACTGCAGCACTTTCATAGAACTCTTCAGGCAGTTTGTTCATTACCACTTTTGATGACATTATCCACCTTGGCTGTTCAACACTGAACTAATGATTTTCAAATAAAAGTCTCAGAAGAATAAATCTGAGAGTAGGAAACCCAGCCATTGGCATAGGATGCTATAAAGACTATGATAATCTCAGACTAAAGCATTGTCCTTATTTGCAGATAGCTGCTTGTATTGATATTTCAGGACAGGCTTTTTTAATTAGTAATGATAAAGATTTGATTACATACATTTTCAAATCTTTGCAGAATGATATGAGGAGACATTAATGGCATTAATAGTATTAAAGATATCATATGCTGTCTTCTAAGTTCAAGATAAACACATAGAAAATGTTAGAACAATACAAAGTGGTGGGCTGGTATGGCACCATCAGCCAGGACATAAAGCTGGATGGAATAGAGATAAGACAGTGAAGTATCGTTTTCACTGAAAGACAAGCTGGAAGGTGGGCAGCTGAATTTTAAAGGTACTTTGTTTCTTTTTTCTTCTTCCTTAATATACACTGAATACACATGGCCAGGAGGTAGTCAGCAGGAGTTCAGCATAAGGACTTGAAATAGCAAAAATATGTGTTTATACTTAAGCTACTTTCTAGTGCTGAAGGAGGATTTATAATCTGAGAAGGAGAATTTGAAACTTTAGCACGGTAATTCAGGACATTTTGAAGAAAGGCAGGGTAGGTTTTAGTTTATATTTTATTATAGATTCCGTGTTTATATTAAGATTAAATTAGGATAAAATTAAGGAATACCAACAGAATAATGAAATGTCATTACCATGACTGTATATTTTAGAAGAAAATATAAATTTGTTGGAAATATAAACTATGTTTATGTATTTATATAAATACATAGGTATATCAAGCAGGTCAGTTATGAAAGGTAAGGAAGGGTCGCTGCAGATGACTAGGTTGAGGGCTATAATAATATTAAAACCGTAAAATAGTAAGTGCCATGATGACCAAAGCAAGCTCCAAAGCATATTAAGTTAGCATGAGAAGAACTTAGTGTACTGCAGGGTAAGAAGTCAGAATCCAGAACTGGAATTCAGCAGAACAATCTTTGAATAAAAAGAAATATCCCTGAAATACCAGCTAAATATATTTCTATTATAACTGCATAGTGATCAAGTTTAGGATACTACCATCTGCTGACTGACTCCATGAAATATCCTCTTATGGACTGTCCCTGAGCTATCTTTGAGTAATTTAATGTCTGTGGTCTAACCAGGGAATATCATGTTCAACAGCAAGAACACATGATGGATGATGCATGGTCAGAGTCCATATCCTGAACATGGTCACACACAGATCAGCTATGTTCATCTACAGCAATGTTACTGAGAAATGTAATAAAATGATCCCAAACAGACTTTGGCTTGTGTGATCTTTGAGGGGGTGTGAGCAAAAATAAGTCACTGTATCTCGAAAGGAAACACAAAGTTAGCAGGGTGATGAAAGGACCAAAGATGCACTGTGGCTCAGGAACTGTCAAGATGGTGATGGAATGGCAAACGGACGATCATGGGATACGCTTGTCAAGAAGAGAACAAGAAGAGAGAAGTATTCAAAGAAATTCTTGGTGTATTTCTTTTCCGCTCCATCCAAAAGCTTCACACAAAATTAAAAAGGAACCTATTCTGAAAATGTTAATAGAATTTTGTGATCAGATGGTTTACATTGTGAATAAACTTCCCACTAATACATCATACTGATGCACAACTCAAGTACGCATTTTACCACTAGTGAGATATTCTCTGAATACCATTTTCCTAGTTCAATCCATTTGATTCTGATTGTTAGAAGCAAATGGTGCTTCTGGGTATCCAATATAAGGGGCCAGATTTTCAGAAAATAATCACTTGCTAATGTGTCTCAAAAAAAAAAATTAGACTCACTTGTTGCTTTTTAACAGTTTGACAGCTTTGTTTTGGAACAAATTCTCCTGCACAGTTTTATGGCACCAATGACACAATCGGGCTGTGATATCCCAGTTTAGTACAATCCTTCCCTGTGACAATTTGTGGTGCCATATGCAGAAAATTCAAACATCAGGAGCAGAAAGAAGAGATCAGGTAATAAAAGCAACATATCTTTTAAATAAAGATATATAAGTTATTGTGTAGTTTTAGATACTACATGGAAGTCTGTCACTGAGCTACTTTCTGCTAGAAGACTTCTGTTCTAGGTTTTTCTCAATTGGCAGGATGTTTCCTAAAGAAAATATCATACTGTCTAGCCCCTTTAATACTTATCTATTGTCAAGATACAAAACACAAACAAAATTGAGGCTGCTTCTTTGGCACATGAAACAGGTGGAACATTTCTTCTTTGTCTTTGTCCAACATGAAAGATTGTTGCATCTCTGAACTTTAAGGCATGTGTCCTTTGGAGTAATGCCCCTTCCGCTGGTTCTCCTCAAATATTGGCAGCTGGTCAACTTCTTTCCTTGGCTTTGCCAATGACAATATTCTGTGCTTCAGCGTTTCCTTTGTGTATCTGTGTCTGACATGATTTTCCTTGCATACAGAGAGAAGCATACAGTATTTTGGTTCGAACAGTGTAAGTAAAACAAGTTGCCTGCAGACTTTACACAAATTAATTTTGCAATGCGTAGTAATGAGAGGAAGTCCACAAATGAGTTTCGCTCTGAAACAGGCTGATAGAAATATGGGCCTTACCTTACCCCCATAGCTGGACTTTTGGTTCTGGGGGAAGAAGGGAGGAAGGCGGCTGGGACGCTCCCATTCTGTTTAGACACTTATGTCAAAACCACATGTGCATCACTAACCACAATGTAAATCACTTCAAATGCTGACACTGCCCGTTTGTCCTACTTTATCTGTCCATGTCTCCCCTCCCCACTTAGTTACCAAGCATGAGTTCCTCCCCAAACAAGGCAATGTATATGCACATTGAAACTGCATGGAATTTTTTCATTCTTACTGTTGTGTCTCATGAACAGGTTGCTTATGACTAGTAGTAGAATCTCTCTGGAAAGAAAAAACAAATGTATCTTTAGACCTTTAAAAGGCAAAAGTTCACGGTGGCATATTTTTTAGCATGAGCAATCCACTGTTAGTAGAGCTAAGATTTGCAAAACTTTATGTGGTTTTGGGTCCTCTGATATTTTGTCACTCTGAAGCACTCCAGTTTTCATCCTGCTTGGATCACATATTAGGTAATATTTAAAATAAGGGGTCCAGGATAGTTTCAAAGACTATCTCATGTTTGCAGAACATTTTATTTTTTTATAAACCTGGTGTTAAAATATACTTCAGCATTTCATTTTCTTTGTTTTGATATGTAACACTGATCTACATTGGAACAGATGGAAAAAGATGTTTACAGTGCACTCAGGAGCATCCTTTCATTTTCACCTGCAGAAGGAGTGGTGACAGTGAGTAGCTCTTTATGTAATTGTAGATTTGTTTATCATTACATTTAAAATGTTTATACTGTTGGCTCCAAGATTAGAGAAAGTCTGCACAGGAAATCAAAGTGTTAAATACACACGTTTTGATTTGACATCAAATGTAGATTGAAAGTTTTCTGATCTCAGTTTACCAGAAATTCAGATGATGATATCAAAACAGGACAAGAAAGGGGAACTAAAGAAAAAAGTTTAGTATTATCAAATTGCAGCTCTGGACGAGGATTCGCCTGTGCAGCACAATAAAGTTCTTACTCTCTATGGGACTTCAGAGAAATCAGTCTTCTTACTTGGCCTTTGAAGTAACCAAGACACCATTGCCTGTGATAAAAGAGTTTATTTGTAACTTGGTCAGCTTATGTCTTTTCCCACTGAACCAGCAGGCTTTCCAAGGTTTGGGGATATAATTTCAAGGGCTGTTAAACCTCTGTCAAAGTTTTTCTGGCCCCCTAAGGAGCCTGACTAGCCAGCGTTCTGTTTGCTATGACAGGGCTTCATGTGAAAACATTCAGAAAACTGACAGCTTCAACTGCTGCAGTTTTTGTAACAGAAAGTGGCATTTAATCTGAAAAAAACCCGTTAGCAAATCAGCATATAATTGGGTTTTTATTTCCTGCCTTTTTCCCCTTTTCTTTTTGCTGTCCTAAGAAGACAAAGCACAATGGTGTAAGTTCCTGATCTCTATGGGAAGATGCTATTTATATCTAACCTGGCAAACTGCAAGAGGCAGGAATCAGGGATTTTACTGTGATGAAAGACGTTAGAGCAAACCCTTAAAAGAGATTGTAGCATAGAATGTAGCACTGTTTTAGGATAATATTCTGCCAGTTCTTGTCAACAGCAAACAAAAGGACTAGCTTAAATTATCTAAAGTGCTAGGTCTCAAAGTTCCCTGTTTGCCATGTCACACCAAGTACTTCTACTGTCAAGAATCTCATTGAAAACTCTGCCTAAAGTGTTGCTGAGAGTTAACACTAGATCACTTACTATGGCCCCACAAGCTTCTACAGTTTGGGAACCCTTGATCCAGAGGTCCTCCCAAAATGAGCAAATACCAACTGGTTCAATGAAAATCTGCCATCTGGAGCTCCAGACAGTGTTTTGGTCTTTCTATATTTAAAATCAGTCCAATAAATGAGATTGCCAAAATCATAAGACTGACTAAAAAAAACACAGAAGAATTTGAAATATACTAAGAAATGTGGACTATTCTTGTGACTTGACTTCCCGTTTTGAACCCTGGGGATCCCTACTTTCAAACTTTCCTTCATAGTCTTGTGAGTCTTTTAAATTCAGGCCAAAACTCTCACATAATCTGATTTAAGATACTGGGGTTAATGTAAGCACCACTTTTCAAGAGACTGAAGAAAAACTCATGGAAATTGTCCACACTTTTCTGAAAATAATTGTACACGTTTATCTTCAGATAGTAAATAGCACAGAGATAGGCACAGCGAATTAAGAATACTGCCAGCTTAGTAGCAGAACAATTCTTAAAAATAGCCATTTGGGGGCAGAGCCAAGGTCCATCCCAAACAGTATCCTGCTTCTGACAGCGGCCAAGGGTTGAAACATGGGGAAGGGTGTAAGGGCAATACAGCTGTGTCGTGCTTCTTCCCTGGCATACTCCTCCAGCCATCAGCTTTTGGGGACTTTCTAGGCCTGAGCTAGTATCTTCATCAGTTAATTCAATGGATATTTCAGAAAAATAAAAGTGAAAATAAAACAAGGACGAGGAAAGACAAAGGCTGACATAAGATAATAGGGACTGTTGCATTTATTAGACTGAGTAAGGGTTGCTGATGAAATAGGACAAGTGCTTGCTTTAGCCAAAGCATCATAAGCTTGGCAGAACTGGTACACAGACTGTCACTGCAGCCACAAAAATATTTTATCAATAACTGTTGTATGCAAGTACATTGCTCACAGCCTTAACACATGCTTCTTGATGTCCTCATGTCTACCTTGACTTCAGCAAGGCTTTCAACATCGTCTCCCACATCATCCTCATAGGCAAGCTTAGGAATTGTGGGTTAGATGAATGGACAGTGGGGTGGATTGAAAACTCACTGAAAGATAGAGCTCAGAGGGTTGTGATTAGTGGCACAGAGCCTAGTTGGAAGTCTGTAACAAGCGGTGTTCCCCAGGGGTCAGGACTGGGTCCAGACCTGTTCAATACATTCATCAATGACCTGGATGAAGGGATAGAGTGTGCCCTCAGCAAGTCTGCTGATGACACAAAACTGGGAGGAGTGGCTGACACACCGGAAGGCTGCGCTGCCATTCAGAGTGACCTGAACAGGCTGGAGAGTTGGGCAGAGAGGAACCTTATGAAATTCAACAAAGGCAAGTGTAGGGTACTGCACCTGGGGCGGAATAGCCCCATGCATCAGTACAGGTTAGGGGCTGACCTGCTGGAGAGCAGCTCTGTGGAAAGGGACCTGGGAGTCCTGGTGCACAACAGGATGACCATGAGCCAGCAATGTGTCCTTGTGGCCAAGAAGGCCAATGGCATCCTGGGGTGCATCAAGAAGAGTGTGGCAAGCAGGTGGAGGGAGGTTATCCTCCCCCTCTACTCTGCCCTGGTGAGGCCGCATCTGGAGTACTGTGTGGAGTTCTGGGCTCCCCGGTTCAAGAAGGACAGGGAACTGCTGGAGAGGGTACAGCAAAGGGCTACGAAGATGATTAGGGGACTGGCACATCGTTCTTATGAGGAAAGGCTGAGGGACTTGTGTCTGTTTAGTCTGGAGAACAGAAGACTGAGGGGGGATCTTATGAATGCTTATAAATCCTGAAGGGATGGGTGCCAGGAGGATGGGGCTAGTCTTTTTTCAGTGATACCCAGGAACAGGACAAGAGGGAACGGGCACGAACTTGGTCATAGGAAGTCCCATCTAAACATGAGGAGGACCTTCTTTACTTTGAGGGTGGCAGAGCACTGGAACAAGCTGCCCAGAGAGGTTGTGGAGTCTCCTTCTCTGGAGATATTCAGAACTCGCCTGGACGCATTCCTGTGCAATCTGCTCTAGATGAACCTGTTCTGGTAGAGGGGTTGGACTAGATGATCTCCAGAGGTCCCTTCCAACCCCTGTCATTCTGTGATTCTGTGATTCTTAATGGCTTCTGATAACACTAAACAAGGTGTTTGTGAATGTCATAGTGCAGGAAAATTTTCATTTTTGTCTTCTGTTGATATTTTATACACTAACTTCACACTTCTGCAGGAGGAGATAGTGTTGTAGAGCTGCTCTTGCATGTCTGTTTTTTTCCTCCCTTAAAATGGAGAAGATCCTAAGCCATAGGACAAAAACATTGTCCTTCAGTGTGTGTAAGACATTCTGTGTTTGTACATATTGTGTGTGAAGTGCCTTGTGTTCATTAAGCACAAGGTGTTATAAAATGGCAAAGTATTATTATTATTGTTAAGTAAAAATTTCTACATGTTGCTCCAAATGATTAAGCAGTGTGAAAAGAAACTTGCACTGTGTCAAGGCAACTCAACCAAAAATGCATTAACACTTTCTTGTTTTGATGTCAAAGATCTTGAAAAATATTATGATGGAAAATAAATACTTTGTCCCTATAGCTGTATCTGTTTCTACTGTGAATCTATTAAAAAAAGGAGTTTCTCTTGCAGATTAGTGGCACCCAGAAATGATTTAGGCAATGACAATTTTGGAAGTCAATTTATATTTGAATCAGGAAATGACTTAGTATTTTCTGAAGTCTTACTTCAAAGCTCACTCTTTTACAGTTAGGTAAAAATGATATCATATCTTCAGAATGTTAACTTAAACAATTGCACTGAGGTCAGGATTTATTTCTGATGGTGCTTTAAGCTGGTTTTTCATACTGTATATACATCTCCCAGGATGATTTTTGTCATATCTGGACAATTAGTAAATAGCATGATATACATGTTTCCCAGTTCTGTGACGCTTTTTGTAACACTGCATGTCACACTGTTTTATGTTGCCATACATATAACTTGCCTGCAGTATGTTAGAATTAGTGGTTTTATGGTTTATGAATCTCCCAACACTATATCCTATTATTATGTTAGCTGGAATGGGACCTTCAAGAGAAGGTGGTAATAAAAAAAGATGTTAGCCAATAAGAAGCATTTCTACAAATGGTCAAATGACAGTGGAAAAGGAAATATTTTAACAAAGCAACATTAATACAGCCCAGAACCAATGCAAATAAAATCCCTGAGGAAGACTATCTGAAGAAACATACCATACTTTTGGCATAGTGTACTTTACTGCATGCCCTACACATTTTCCACAAAACTCTTGTATATTTTCTGTATGAAAATCTAAAGCATAAAGTTTTACATTTAGCAGTTGAAAAAATACAGGAGATTTAAAACAGCAACAGTTCTGCTGTATGCCTACAGATTTTTTTTTTGGCAATTGGATCTGACGGAAACGATCTATCTCAAAAAAAGAGAAAAAAAAAGGCTGATGAATATAGTCATATGATATGATTGAGGTCTTTCTTTCTTTAAGAAGTAGAAGGTTTGTGTGGACTACAGAACACACATAAATAACTATTATTGTTATGATTACTAAGCCTATTTTCAATATGAACAGCTTCAGGCTTGGTGCTGATAGAATTAAGGAAGCACTGGGCTCTGTGACCGAGCCCTGCTTGCTCATGCCACGGTCCCCTTACGTGAGGGACACTGAGATGCTCTACAAGCTGGCACTGCAGCCTACTCTGTCAGCAAGGCTGCTCTTATTGGCAGCATAGATACGCTAAGATGTTAAATGCACTATGCATTTACCTCAGACAAAAATTATTGTTGCTTTTCTCTGTAGTAGCAGACAGTTTACCACCATATTTATCCACCTCAACCCTATTTTATCCTGCTTTGCTTTACCTTGTGAAGTGCCATAGTGATTTTACATATGCACTGTTGATTATTTTGAAACCTTTGACAATGCAGCCAACATAACTTTGCAGGAATTCAAAGGTAGGCACACAGGTTGCCCACATTCATGAGCCTGTCATGCTGCGGATGGATGCATCCACAAGGACATAAGGGAAGCCCATTCCACTAAGTGGGAATTTCCCCCTAATTGTTTCTTTCCTCCAGATGAACAGAGATGAAGAATCACAAATGTATCCATTTCAAAGAGTTTAAGAGGTGTTTCAACAGCCTACAAACAGTTTGATACTACATCTGGCATATTTTGAAACTGTAATTATGGAAGACATCCAGAAAATCTCAACATGACTGAAAGAGTCAGAGGTTAAATGTGCATGGTAAAAGCAGCGATCCCTTTGCTTAGTTTAAGCTTCAGGCAGAATAATGCAATGGCAGAACAAATGAAGCTGCATTCAGAAATGTAATTTGTTTAAAAGCAATGAAACAGAGATGGCCACAAGCTGGAAGAATGAAAGACCTCAATATTTTAGGCAGGAAAACACTTTATAAAAGGTTGTAAAATCTAAACAAGTGAAGTGTTTTTGTTACCAAAATCAAACTGTTAGTAATATTTGTCATAAAACATTTATCAGCACCATGATGAAGCATAGAAGGTGGGTTGGAAGCCTGTCTAATTTGAAAACACACACTATGCTGATGTTTTTTTTAACAAATATGAATGACTTTGAATTTAATGTAATAGAAAAAAAGTTTTATAAAAGAACATATACATGTAAGTACACTGTATGCAATCAAAGTGCCAGTGGTGGAAAGCAGAAATACATTGAGCCAAGGTTGATAAAAGTTAAACTGACATTTTTATAACACTTTAATATGTTCTGATCTTATAGGACTGTGCTGGTTTTGGCTGGGATAGAGTTAATTTGTTGTTAATTAACAACAAGGGCTACATTCATTGATCCCCATAACTTCCGAGACCCTTTATTGCAGATGGGAAACTGTATTTTTTTTTGTTTTAATTGTCAGCAAATTTCTACAAAGCATCTCTCCATTGTAGTTTAGGTTGTGCAAAAAAACAGTTATTAAAATCACCTGTAAATCTTTAATTCCATTCATTTAAGTTAACTATCTGAAATAAACAGGCAGAGGATTACCAAGATTCAGGGAGACCCAGGGGGAAAGTTGACATCATAAGTGCTCTTCATTTCTTGAAAGAAATAATATAAGCTATATACCTTTTAATATCTTGATCATCTAACACCAATGTGAGAGAGATTCAGTGTTCCTAGGTGACAACATCACTAAGCAATTATAAATTGCAATTTTTTTAAAAAAATGAATCCACCACGCTTCATTACAAACCCTTCAGATGATGGACAGGTTATGTCAGCCAAGAAGACGAGATCCTTGCCTTCTCTTCAGCCCATTTCAACCTATTAAAATAAAGCCTGGTTTTGTTTGATCCATGCTCCCACCACCACAGGAAATAAGACAGGAGTTTGCTTTTCAATGAGCGCTCCCACAAACCTTTGTAGAGGCGGTATGGTCTTGCCACACTGAGCCACATCACAGTGCCTCAGAAATGTTACTGTAATGGCGATAGGCTGGTAGGCCAAGGTTAGATGGGAGTTTTCAGCATTGTAAGCAGCCCAGTGAGGAGGGTATGAAAGGTGGCAGTCTGAGCCACGATACAGAGTGTCACCTCAAATATTAGTTTGATCAACTGCTGTTATTAAGGACCCAAATGTAATTTATTGAGAGAAATTTGATCTACTATAATTAAAATCAAAACCCAAACTGAACAAATCTCAAAAAGTTTGGAAGCTGAATACCTAGAAATGTTGAAGACAAATATCCACATAGCTGACCTAAGTGCAGGCCTAGAAAGCCAAATGTCATAGGGGAATGCCAATAGCCGGCTTAGTTATTCCTTCCCACAGTAAATCCCTGTTCAGGTACCACTGTTATGATTACTTTTCATTTATGGTGTTATGGGATCAGATTCTTTCACAAGAATCCCAACAATGGCCCGCATTCACAGGTGTCATAGTTTAGATAACATTCCAGTGTTACTGGTCTCAGATATGGAAAATTAAGAACTGGTTCCCATTTTTCAAACATTCTTTCTTTCAGATCATAATTGTTCCTGAGTTTTGGTATAGACTTAGAGTTATTATTTTACGCAATATGATTCAGAAACCATGCTCATCTGCTATTTCAGTAGATCTACAGCTACAGACTGCTGTCAGGATGAACACTGGGTTCCAGACAGTTGCTGTAGGATAGGAGAATAGAGTACATGACCTTCAAAGGTGCCTTTAAATTGTGTTTTCTACAGTTGTCTTCACTTGATTTTACCCCAGCAGTATTTCTTAGGGAGACATTGTCTTAACATTGACATTGGAATTCAAAGTGTATTTTACTGCTGTATCCACAAGCAACAAGGAGCTCAGATGTCTTTGTAAGGTTTAGATCAATTGGATCTGTGGAGGGATTCCAAAAAGACAAACTGAATCATCCTCAGAAGATCCCCTGGGCTGAAAACAGTTGTGGTCTGGAAGAGTTCCTCTTCCCTCTTTGACTGCTTATGGTCCCTGGTGATACCCACTCCGGGTCAGCAAATCTCAGCACGTAGGCAAGTGTGGGTATCTCCAGGAGTGGGTGTATGGCATGACTAACTGCACCATGGAAAAAACAATTAGTTAAAAGCCTTGTTCTTCCTCTTTAATACAGTGCGTGGCTATTTCATCCCATCCTCTGAGAACTTTTGCCCTGCTATTTTACAGGTCTGGCATACTGATGATGACTTAAATTTCTCTTGCTGTCCTGTAGCACAGTGCAGATATTGAACCTTTTGATTTTTTGTAACAAATTTCTTATACTCCTTAGAGAGTGCTGGGGATGCAAGAGGGGGAGATTAGGCAGACAGAGGTGCAGAAATACACAAAATAAAAGTAAACCAAAAGTTTGTCCTGGACTAAATGTCTCCTACACATTTTGCTGAAAATGCAAGAACATGCAATTCTTCTCTCATTCCAGAACTTGTACTTTGCAGAAGCAAAACACATGAAAAATTGCACTTTCACTTGTAAAATCTTTGGGCTACTTGTAGATAAATGGCATTGAATGGAATTGCCCATAACATTTTGTTTCCTACGATCTTTGGGCCATAGGTACAGTTCTGACTCTTCTAAAAAACCTGTAGTGCACCTAATCTTGTGTCTTAGAAAGGAGGATCTGGGAGGTGTTTAAATAGGCATGTGAGAGGGAGCACATGCAAAACGAATGAGTGCAACCGGATTGCTGAGCCTCAAGTGATGCAAGAGGTAACTGGGCAGTGCAGCAAGAGTGCCATAACTTAACCATTCTGAGTGTTGCTGAATAAATCAAAACAGTGCATTTGAAAAAATCTTGCTGCAGTTTATAACGAACATACAATTATCCCATCTTTTCTGGAATGAGTATTGGAAACAAAGACTCGCTCTGCTCCTTGTGTCTGCTCAGTTGAGTTTTGGCTCAGAGATACATCTACTTGGGCAAGATTGGACAGATTTTTGACTGTGCTCAAACAGCTTTGCATAAATGCCCTAAAATCCATCTCATTCCACCAAAAGAGACCCTCCCTCCCCCCCAAAAAACCCCACCCAAACCTCCACCCCAAAACCAGATGAGAATTTGGGCAAAGAAATGTTAAATCTAGGAACTCATGCACATCTCTGCAGTCGGAGCCGTCCTTGCTCCCAGGTGAACTCTAACGGCGAGTGCAAGCCACTGCAGCTGCAGCCGGGGCAGCCCGGAGCAGGGCTCAGACCCGCGCAGTCTGCGCTGCATAACCGCGCTGGTGCTGAGCTCCCGGGGGACCCCACTGCCCTAACAGCCGTTTTGCAGGTCTCCTATTTGACGTGAAATGAGTGCTCCTGCTTAGATGCTCTGGATTGGAGTCTTCACACTTAATTTTAGGCAATTGATCAGCATGTGTTTTTTAAAAATGAATGACTGTACTAAAAAATTAAACACAGGGGAATTGCCTCTTGGCACTCATGCTACCAGCAGTTCCAGGAAAGATTACTCTATCCACTGCTGCATCAGAAAGCATTATTCCAAACGAGGAGTCCAGATGTTAAATTTATACCTTATCTTCCTGATTTCTTCCCCTATGCTTAGTTCAACTTTTCAAATATTTTATCTCTTATCCAGATATTCAAAGCCTTCTGCTTCATGGGGAAGATCATGAGATCACCATGTCTGCAGTCTAAAGAACTGAAAATCTAGTTGCTGTTTCAGTCAGTTTTTAAGTCCTTAACTCATGACATAGGAATATAAGCTATTATCCCTAAACCATTTTGAGGAAAGTACTTCATAAATAGTCTGGCTGACATAAAGATTGTACCATTGAAACGGCATAGTAAACGCATATGAAATATTATCTTATGTTGTAAGCTTTGCCTATGTACGTGGAGTACTTTTAAAAGCTGCCAATAAATCGTAACAGATAGCTTAACACTTCAAAACACAGTGGAAAAGCCAATTAAAAATATCTTGGAGCAGGAATTGGAAATACCGTGAGCCAGTTGGTCAAAGGTCGCTTTCAGAAATAATTCTGAGCTTACTCATTTTACCGCTAACAGTCAATCAGAAGTATGGCAACCAACTGGAGAATCCTTATTTTACTTTGGACTAACACTGATGTCATAACCAAGGATACCCAAACTAATGCCACCCTTTCGATACAAGTGTCAGCTCAGAAATGCTGTCTTCAGACACAAAGTTGGAGCTAACCATGAAATGTTTTCATAAATGTATTTCTAGTCCTTTTCTTCCTAACATTTCTTTTAAACTATGGGTTACAAGCTAGCTAGAGCCTGGGACAGGGGTTTTCCCTTGTCAGTGCACACCTGTGGAGGTCCCAATTGATGACTGGAATTATTGAGTGCTAAAATGATACAAGTGATAATTCATAACATCTGTGTTGTCCTTCAGGAAGTATTTGTTATATTCCAAAATATAAACTTAGCATATTTAGAGTTCTCAAGCGAGACATTTTGGCTGTCTTGTGCAGTTGGTGGGTAAGTGGTAACTTTCACTGCCATTTTTCCTTTCTGTTGAGTCAACACACCATCTTTTAACACATTTTTATTGGAAGCCAAACCTTTAGGAAGGAATCCATATTCTCTGTCATCATTTCTCACAGTCCCGAAAACCAGCTTTGTTGAAGGTGCTTTCTTCAGAGCTGCAGGTGGCAAAATGAATAAGTATCAAGCAGGTAGCAGTGCTGGTAGCAGGGTTTTGTGCTAAGCCTGCACAAGTGCCATCTTTCTGACCAGTAACATTTAAGAAAAAGGCAGTCGGTCAAAGCCCCTTTACGTGAAACTGGGAGATCTCAGCTCTCCCTCATCTGTTCAGAATATTAGATCAATGGAGCTTCTTTGACTTCTTTGTAATCTGCCTTCACATGCCCCACTGAGGGGGAATGAAACCGCTAACATTTCACCTGTTGTTTATCTCTGCTTTTTTCCCATAGAGGTATGGATGTGATAAACTGGTAAAGAGACATCTGCAATAGAGCTTTCTCTGTCTTTCACCTCAGTAAGCAGCACTGTGCTGCTGAAATGGGTCCTGGTTAATCTCAGCAGAAGCATTAAATAAGCCTATTAACATCCCTTCCATTTCTCAGAGGCAGAATTTGGCGTGCATTTTGAGATGCATTACACAGTCTATAAGCTTTAAGAGTTAAACTGAAACATTCTAAATTTCTTTTTTAATGTGTTGGAAAAATATTTATAAAATAATATGAACAAACAACATGGGGACACACAGGAGTTACACCAGCTACTCATGCCTCTGACTTGGAAAAAGGCAGTCTTAGGTAAGACTTGCGTAATGATACTGTATATAGTGTTCACTTATATTGTCAGCACATTTTCTGAACAAGTTACCAGTTGAAAGCATCATTTTACATTCTCATCTTTTATTAGTATTCAGACTCATCTAAAAATGCTTGGGGACCTCATATAGCTTAGTCATGGTGAAACATCAAAGTAGACAGGAGATTAAAAGTGTAGACAAGCACATGGATCTCAGGGAGAACTTCAAACAATTTGAGTGATTTGGTCCAGCTAAAGTTCCCCAAGGAAAACACCACTTCTTATATGAAACTTGACCCTTGAAAAATGTTAAAATATTTTTAACATGATCACCTCACTATCTGTTGTTTTATAGCACTTCTAGAGGTCTAACTCATCATTTGTATAAAAAAAGTAACTTCCTGTCTTCAGTCAATTGCTTAAGACGAATGAAGCATGCCAGCTTATAGATCTGATTGTAGCAGAGTAGCAAAGGAAGAGCGTTAAGAAACAGGAGAAAATCCCCACTCAGGGACATGTTACAAAACAGTGATGATTTTTTGTTCATTTGTAAGAAATACTTTCAAGGTTTAGAAAGAAAGATCTCTATTTTAAATTCCTTATCAGTAGGATTTATAGTGCGATAGATTGCTTCAGGCTGGAAAAAAAAAGAAAAAAAAAGCTGTCTTTTTACAACAACTGGATAAATACTGCCAAAAATATATTTTCATGTTTTCATTTGAGATAAAACAGCAAACCTTTCCTTTGGTAGTATCTATAAACCATTTCAGTTAGGTTTGCTATGAATATTCATATGAGTGCTTTTTCCTCCACAAGGAAGCTCCCAAATGTGAAGAACTGATCAATGCGCAAGGTTTTTAATGGCTACACAACAAAAATTTTCCACCTAAGCTCTCAAGGTCCATATTTGGAACTGACACGTGTATTTTTTCTGGAGAAAGGCTCTGATTCCTCAACCTAGAGCCGTTTCCACTAGGCATGAACCACGCACCGCAAATTGCAAGCTAAGTATTCTGTACCAAAACTATGAAATATGTAACTTAATGTATTTCCCATGTTGTGAGGATATTCAGTGGCTACAAGTACAACCGTTGGATCTCTATTGATCATAGTTTAAAACAGAGCTACTGCTATATATTGGATGAAATCCTAGCTCCAGAGAAGTCAATGTGACTTTTGCATTAGACTTTGATGGACCAAAATTTCACCCCTTGTTTTCTCTGACTGAGAAAACAGATTTATCTTCTTGAGACTCATTGGCCTGAGTATGAAGTGCGAGTTCAGATCCACCAGCTGTAAATTATTTTGTATTATAAATAGACTTTTTGAACCTCTAGTGAAACAGAGGAAGGTAAATGGGGAAAGAATATAATCCACTTTCATTTGGCCTTTGTTTTTTCAGATTAGCAGTAAGTACTGATTTCCATCAGTAAGTAACATGTCTTTGTCAGGCAGCATTTGGCAACACTTTTCAGAGATGAATGGAAGTCATGGTGGTATAAGCATCATTATAGGCCTGAAACTGAAATTTCAGCTGACAATTTATATTGTCCCTATATTCTACCCTATATTCTAATGTTATCATGAGGTTACACCTCCTCACGTGTTTTCATTTTGTTAGTACAGCAGAAAGCCAACACTTCAGTAAAACATTAGATGTAGTATAAAAAGATTATGCTGGAAATTTGCAATATGTCATTAATTTCTTGCCTCCTGTGCCCTGGCACATTTTGAAAGGAATTAGCAGTACAATATTCACTAGTTCTGTTGGAGAGTTTCAGCTGTAATTGCCCAGATGCCATCTGCTGAAGTGCTCACAGATCAGAGTCCAGAGTCAGGAAGGTATTTCAATAAAACAAAATTCTTTGTATGATCAGGGTCTGAGGGCAGTTGGCACCTCATGATTTCCTCTCCGTGCTACACAAATTTCCATTGTTTGTTGTCCTGGAAAGGACACTTTCTGTGTGACCGAAAAGAAAAATAGGGAAAAAAACTATAAATATTTAAGTATCGCTACCATTGCATTTTGCTGTGCTTTATGACCATATCATGACTGTTCTACAGGAAAACAAACAAACAAACAAAAGGCCATGCCATAGCTGGTGATGTCTCAGGTTTCCTCAGTCCTGCCTGTTTGGCCTGACCCCACGGCTCATGGCCACCGTATGGGGAGCTCCTGCTGGCCCCAGGCAAACAGCAGTGCTGGGCAGGGCCATCTGCGTGGTGGACGGCTGACTGATGGTGCAGAAGAGTACTGCAGTAAAGAAACCTTGCTGTTGTGGTGAGAAAGAGTGGCCCTATTTTTGTACCCTGTTTTTCTTTTGAAGCTCAGTCACTCGTGCTGCAGCATGTCAAGCCCAAGCAAACACAGTTTACTGTTCACAGAGTGACAGGCTCACAGCGGGGCTGAGGCTGGCTGGCACCTCTGGAGATGGCCTCATCCAACCCCCTACACAAAGCAAGGCCAGCTACAGCAGCTTGCTCGGGGCTGCATCGTTGTGTTTTGAGTATTTCCAAGCATGGAACTCCACAGCCTCTCTGAGCAGCCTGTTGTTAATTTGTTCATTGTACCTGCAAAACCCAAGAGTCCCTTTGCTTTGCAGAAACTCCAAAAGGCACCTTTCAGTAGCTGCTGCAGAGACAATGCTGCCTTTCACCTTCTGTGTAACTGCAGACGGTTCTAGAGAACACCGATCTCTGCAGGACTATCCCAAGGCACAACCTCTAGCCTTTAGTCAAAAATAGGGTGCGTGGAAAAATGACCACAGCCTTGCTTAAGTTGCTCAAGCAAGAACTCAGGCAGCTGGTCCAAGTGCTGCTGGGAGCCCTGGCAGGTTCAGCCCCCCTTGTCTCCCATCTCCCCTCTTGCCTCCATCTTTTCCCAGTGCCATAGCAGAAAATGGTCCACCTCATTGGAAGTAAACTGGCTTTTGAGAAACTTTAGCCTTTAGGTCTGTTGTGTTAAAACCCAGAGAGAGAAAAACAATCTCTGAATGACCAAAATGTCCATTCAATGCATAATCTGTATTTATGAATCACTGCACAATTAGCCTAACTAGTTTTACCCCAAGGAGAAATATCATGTTAAGTCCAGTCATTTTACCCATATTTAACAGCACAAGTTATATTTCTAGAGATAGAAAAGAGAAAGGGCAAAACAAAACAACCATCAAACACCTGTGTTGTTGACACTACTGCTTTTTTGTCTTCTAGGACTTGATCCTGCAAGCTTCCTGCACTTGTGATCCTTCCTGGCAACATCAGCTTAGATGTGGATCTCTGCTTCCCTAGCAATGCACTTCAGTTACAAGCTAAAGCAAGCACAGATTCAACAATATTTTAGCTCTGATTTCCTCTGACATAAAGCATAAAAATATACAGCATAAAAGGCAGCCAATTCCAATTACTGAGTTATCAGATCACTGAGGAGGTCTAGCGATGTTGAAAGTCATGGGAGAAAAGCTCTAGCAGCAGAACTCATGCAGGGAATTTTGGACCTATCACCCAACATTTGCTAGATTTTTTTTATTCCCACCCAACGAATGAACGAAGATATGATGCTTGACCCCCTCCCCACTCCTAGCCTTTTCTTTCTCTCCTCCTCTTCAAACTTCTTTTGGAGAAGGCTGGGTGGAAATACCTTCACTCCTCCAAACGCTGTGAGACTAGCTGGTCCCCTAACACTTCCAGAGCAGCTTTACCTCAAATGCTGCCACAGCAGCAAACAGGTCTGATGAGGATTAACACCTCCCTGTAATTGGTGGATTTTGATCATTTACAGGAGTGACGTTACTCCCATTGCTCTCATTGATTTTGTTTCATAAATCCCAAGTGTGATATTATCCCCCTGTAGTTTAACTGCTTTTGAGGTGGTGGGAAGGATGGCGAAGGGGAAGAAAATGGGGGGCAGGTTGCACAGTTCACACTACATTTAATACTCCAATCCATATGTTTTATTTCAGCTTTCTCTGGTTTAGGCTGCCTAATTTTCATCTTCAGCTTTGTTTGTTTTACTTCTCATTACTTCCTTTAGCTTCCTTCAGTTTGTGATGTGTTACTCTGCTTTCTACTGTCCAATTTGCTATGTATTTAGAGGTGCTTAGATTCAGTCGTAAAGGAGGTCACATAGAGTTCAGAAATGTTTGGAAAGGGAAAAAAAAAAGTCTGAGAGAAAGATCCCCTATTTTTCTTTTCTTCATCAAGGGTGCTGATGGTTTTGTGATTTGCATGGTAAGTGTTATTGGGGACTAGCTTGGGTATGGCTTGTCGACATGCATTCAGGACAGTGCAGGGTTGCGATGCTGTGCCCTCACATGAGATTGCATCTGCAAATGAGCAGCGGGAGATCTACTGGGGGAGGCTGAGGGGAGGAAAGGAAGACAGAGACTGTATCAGTCCAATTCGAAATAATTAATCTAATCTTCTTGTTACTAATCTGACCAATTCATATCATCCTTCCCCTCAAAACAAACTGATGGATGTCGCCTTCTCTTTTTTATAGACTTCCTGTAGCCATTAGCCCTACGTCGGCTTATGTGATATATCACGTATCCTTTAAAACTCTACGTTCATTTGAATGAGTTCCTGAGTTATTAGTTCCTCCATCCACCCACTGATCCCTCCCCTTCCCTCCCTCTGCCCCAGGTAATCAGCAATTCAGCAGCACGCTCAAAGCACCTACTTACAAAATTATCTAGCCAGGAGGATGTTAGAGGTTTTATGTATATACAGAAGAGGACCAAAAACAATTGGCTGGGTAAAACATTTACACATAACTTCTGGCTTTCTCTCAGGCAGAGCTTTTGCAAGGGATTTATAGGTCAGATCGGCTCAGCAGTTTCAGCCTATTGCCCACCCTACCTTAACAAAGCTTGCGTGTGTTTGTACAGCTGTGCTCGTAGCTGTGGGAGTCCCAGGGATCCCACAAGCCTTCAGTTCCTCTACCTCCCCTTCATCATTTACCAGCACACAAATGTGCACAGAATGAAACTGTAGAAAACTGTCTGACTAGCAGGTTAAAGGCCCAGGATTCAAACCCTGTTTATTTTCTTTGCTTGATTTCCTGCTGCTACAGTGAGTAAATGGTATTTTTCCCCTTGCCTTTTTACCTGTTTGTCTATCACTGTCTGGCCAAGAATGAAAGAAACCATCCCTTTCAAGCTCCTTTAGAGGACTTCAAGGGACATACAGTGTTTATGTGCTGCTCTGGGTCTTCAGTGTTCTGTTCTGTTTTGGGGGGGGTGTTGGTATAAAATGGAGGTGGGCACACAGAAGTAAAACCATCTGCATCTCCTGAAACTTCACGCTGAGGAAGGGACTTATTTTAATTAATATTAAGCCAATTCATTATTAAGTCCAGTAAATGCTTGATGCTGAGCAGTTAATATACCTTTTTGAACTGGTGCCATGAATTACAAAGTCTGCCATCTGGGGAGGTATTACATTTGAAATTAAATAAAAAAAAAAAAAAGATGTTTCTGAAAAATAGCTAGCAAATTCTAGCCAATCTTACATTCATTAGGACTTTTTTTAAACAGTGAAAGAAAACAAGGAAGGAAAAAAAAGGTTCTTAAATTATATCTATTAACCTAATAAAGTCCAGAAACTCAGAATTTCAATAAAATATTAGCTTAGCTAGTGATTTCAAAAGAAAGTCTATTTGTATTTCAAGTATTATTGTCATTCCTAAAGTCTGATGCCAGTTTGATAAAAGCTCTAATTCAGAAAAGTATAAACTGTACTAACAAAAGAAATTAAAAACTGTCACATTTTCAAAGGATCCTATTACTCAGTTCTTGCAGACATTTCTAATTAGAGAACTGTATTCATTAACACTTGATATGTTAGCAATCTGCCAAGATTTTTCCTTTTCTCTCCCTGGCATTTGGGCCGCCGTTCTGCAATGAGCTAAGTGGAGACTCACGTCCACATCCAGAATGACTCGGAGGGTAGAAATTCAGACAGAGGCTGCGGGGGCAGGAGGTGGAGAGGCTCTGACACAGACAGCTTGCAGGGGCAAAGCAAAGTGACATTTAAGTTCTCTACTGTTCTGATCCCCACTCCTTTTTTTCATTTTATAATGATGTACACATAAAAAGCAAAAAGGAGAACCTCAAGTGTTGCTTTCATTGACACCTCTTTACAAAAGAGAACTCATCTATCATTATAAAGAGGATTCACACACTGGTTGAGAACTAAAGATCATGTCCCTGTTTGAAAAATCACATAGATATTTCCGATTAAAAAAAAAAAAAGTCAGGCTGCAGGTTCTGTTGCAGCACTCAGAATTGTATGGGAAAATGTGGCACATTTGAAAACGTGAAACAAAAAATCCCAGTTGTTGTGTCTTTTCTGGGGTGCTCTAATCTTCTTCTGCTTTAATTTGGTTTTGTCAGATTAACCCATGCTTTACACATCAGGTAAGATGCTCACCAGTTGAAATGAAGTGAAAAGAGAAAGAGGAAGCCTATGGATATGCAAATAACAGTCCCTTACAAAATGACCATGTTAAAGCTTTGCACGGCCAGTCTCAGTGTGATGCCCCAGGGAAATATTATAAAGAAACACTGCACTAAAAGAAATTTGATTAAGGGTAAGAAATCTCCAAACACAGTGTTCTTCTGGACAATTACCCATACTACTGCTATACCAAAGCTTTCAAAAATCTTGAGATTGACTTAAAAGCCTGAAGTTAGAAAAGGCATGTTGAAGATTTTTTTGGTGGGGAGGAGAGGAGTTGCCTTTTGGCTTTTGACACCTTTTCAGGTTCACACTTTCATGATTTGTGTCCAATTTAGATGGTTGAAACATTTTTCTTTTTTTTTTTAATTAAAAGCTGAAATGATTTGTCATCACAGTGTCCTCGCTTTAGGACATGAGGGTACTGGAAGGAAGAGCTTCATGCCCTACTGAATTAAAGGTCCTACTTAGCAGGTGACTACACACTTTGTTTCTTTCCACTGACATATGCACAAGAGACCTTCAAGAGATCTCTGTTTTTCGCAGTCCTGCATCTTGACTTGGTAGAGAGTTACCTCTGCATCCTGGAAATATCTGCAGAGGCATAGCAGAAAGAATACAATAGGACTTCCATTGTCAAGGCTCAGGATAAAGTGAGGGGGGAATAATATTCGAATAACAGTACAGACTGTCAAATTCTGTGCATTTTCACTAAGGAAGTAAGATAAACTGTATTCATTGCTGAAAGCATGAACAGCTGAAGAAGCAGCTAATCTTCTTTTCCAGTTAATGAAGAAAGTTAGATTATAAGCAGACAGTACAGGAAGGGGGTGAGGGACTGGAAAACTCAAGCCCTTCCCCTGAGATATATTTGGAAAAGATCTGTGGGAGAGCTGAAGGAGTTTTTGTTTGACTTTCCATTTGTTTGGTTTGTTATACTGCAAAACAGAAAAAGGACATGGGTAGAATACAAATCTCTCCAGTGTTACAGAAGATCCACCTCCCATATTAATCAAAACATGTAAAGATAGGCATTCAACTGCAAGAATTTGTACACTATGGCAAGAAAGAGAGATTATTGCAAAAATCTGGAATGGAACTACTCCGTGAACATGGATAAAACACAAACGTATCTGGGAGTAGATGAACATGTTTGAAGCCTCCTCTTGCCATGTAAAATTCATGATGTGCTGTGCATCCAAGTAAGAAAAGGTATCCTCAAGACTATTAACCTAAAAGCTACACATATTTCTGAAGAACCCTAGGAGTGTATTCCATAAGTTACTCAGGCCAGGGGCCTTTCTTTTGCTTTTATTCGTTTTCCAGGTACCAATGAATTTTAGACCTGCCTCATTTACTTAAATAACAAAGATAAAACCATTATAAACAAAGGAATTAGAACGAAGTAAATATGCTGCCTGCCACTTCCTTACCTCTTTTGTCCTCACTGAGCCTAAAATTAGAGGAAAATCCAAGTATGCAGTATTTTTTCCCCACCTCATGCCAAATGCTTGTTTATACTGATTAAGATAGAGACCACATCTTGTCAAGAAGCTTGCAACACATAATAAATACACCTACACATAACATGTTAACAACTTTCAGAGTACAATGGGAAGTCTTAATTACAATCTGCATGTTTTCCTCACACTTCTAATGTGCTATACACACAATCCTGACCACACAGGTCATCTCCAATTATAGGTTTCTAGTATGATTAGAGATATACAACTTCCAAAGAGAAAATCTGATGTGACTGATTGCTAATCCTTTTGTCATGGTGCTATCTTGGGGATAAAATTTCTGAACAGTGGATAATACATTAAGGTAACTTTTTAGGTGATCCAAGTACAGGAATTTATCATTTGGTAGATCTGTACAATGCAACCAGATGGTATCAGCCCACTTTTTTGTAAGTAGAGGGGCACACTACAAAGAACACAAGTTGGTTGTTATCAATCCTAGCAGAGAAACCAAGGACCAACAAGCTTTAAGGCTTATACCTGACATTTGTGAGGTCTGGAGATTTGTAGCACACTCTGGAGAAATTTTATTATTAGTAAGAGACACCATTCTCATGCTGGCAGCATTTAGATAAAAATTGTGTTTAATCTTTCTTTTCCTTTTCAAGAAGGGCCCATTCACCCTGTATCCTTCCGTGGTTCTCACTGACATTGTGGCATTTAAGCTTATTCCTGCTAATCCATTGCCATTTAAACCTTGACCTGGAAATGCTGCACAAAATATAACATACTGGGGAGTATAACTGCGTGGTTGGCAGGAAGGATTTAGGAATATTGGAAAAGCCAATCAAAGAGAAGTGAGAGAAGCACAGAAGGAAGAAGCCGGTATTGGAAAACAGAGGCAAATTCTTACGGGAGACTGTGCAATGCAATAGAGATTCCCTCTGGGAGACCAGAGGTCTCTCCCTATAGGTACCAAAAACACTTTTTCCAGAAACAGCTATTGGTGTTCAGATGAACAGATGACAGAAAGAAAGAGGAGAGGAGGAGAAGAGGGGAAGATTTCAGTGGAAAAATGGAGAGAGGAAAAGGACAGGAAAGAAATTAAATATACCACCAAGAGTTCTGGTTGTGATTGTAATGGCTCAAGGGCTCACCAAACCTTACTTTGCTCTGCACAGCTACAACCGCTGGAGCAGGCAATTCTGTAGCTCCCAGCAAGGAGGTCTGTTGAAGAGGAAGCTTGTCTACTGCGTGTGTGAGATAAACTCTGTATTGTTCATGATGCTTGGGTCTTATGAATGACAGTCTTTCATCTCTGCTCTGTGCCTGTGAGTATGATTGTAAAACTCTACAAACTTAAAAATAGCAAAAGTGACTGTCAGTTTGGGTACAATAATAAAATAAAGTTGAAAATAAGGCATAGATGCTTATGCACAACAATGCAGTGTTCAAAATTCCTTGATGCAAGATTGCTTTGTGGGGGTTTTGACCATTTTCTGTAGCACAGAAAATTGCATCTCACACTGGGCAATGTTATACAGTAACTTTCATTTCTACTGCTGAAGAATTAGTCATAAGAGGCAATTTTTTTCCCTGCCAGACTCCTGTAAACTTCAATCAGATTTGAGTTTCATCCTCAGCTTTTGTTTTAAAAACTGCAAAGTTAGAATTTGTAAGTACGTCATAAACAATGACCTAAAACAATGGGAAAGTTTTATAGAATTGAACTGGGTAAAGCATAGCTATTTTCTATGAAGGCTTATCTAAGTTATTTTTACTTGTGAACATGAAACAGAATAGAAGACACTAAATAGTAATTGAACATTTTCTATTGTATATATTTATATTTAAGGGGTGTATATATATGTATGTGTATTTATATAAGGTAATGTAGAATAATACATTAAAATATCCTTAAAAAGCAGCATGAGTTAGTTTTCCTTTCATTTTCATTAGGATTGCAATGTATGAAATGGTTCAAGGAGCATTTGCCATTCAGCTCTTTCTGTAGATGCACAGTTGGCTCCCTTCCTCCTCATCGTCCTCATCCTCCTCATCCTTGAAAGCAGCACGACTGTTAGCCTAAGTAGTCTGTTTCCAGTCTAGCCTCCTTTAATCATGAAGAAAAGACTAAAAACCAGTAGAAGGTCCAATGTAATGACAGTTTTTAAAGAGGGAAACACTCGGCAAGTATTTATTGTGATTGGCCTAATTACAGCAGTAGCAGAGATTTGCCAATATGCCCATTATGGTTTCCTTACTCACTGCAACATCTCATTGAAGAAACTGAACTTTCAGGTTTAATCATGGTGGCAAACCTGATGTCTTTTTTATGGCATATAATATCCAAGGCCACTGTTTATTTATTTGGGTGTAGTCCAGATTTGTTCTAAGGGCTGAAATGACTCCTGGGTTGGTTTTTTATTTTGGGGGTGGGGAAGAACTTAGTTATGAATGATATGATGCAATAAAACTCTTCCCACCAGACTCTTTGCTATTACAATTTGCACCAGAAGGCATCAGATATTTTTCTTGGGGGTCATGCAATAGGGTGTTAGAAATTATGATTTCTGTGTCTCTTTTTTCCATATGGAGAGACTAAATCCTGAAATAGTTGCTAAAAAGTAACTGTTCAGGTACTGTGACAACTGACTTTGGTCTGAGTTGTATCCAAAGTGAGAGCTGACCCAGTGCATTCTCAGGCAAATTTCACAATGAGTAAGGGCACACTGGAGGGGAAAAGTGATGTAGCCTTGCTTACCAGAAAGAATTAGGAGGAGCACAGCAATTAAAAACTTGAACTGAGAACTCATGGTCGTGTTGGCTTTCCACATAAAGATTCTTCCTTTCTCCTACAAGATTGCTTTTTAGAGTAGTAACTCTGTTTATCTCATTGTATTTCATGCAGACTACTGCAGAACAAAGAGCAGGGCTGATCAAAACTGAGGAATGATCTTGCATCCTCCAAGAGGGCTGAGAGGCCAGGTGTAATGAGAAAGCTTGCATGATAAGCAGAATATGATGTCATTCTCCAGGTCCAGCAAGATAACTGTCTTCCTGAAAGTCAATTAAAGCCAAGATTTTTGAACTAGGAGCTCAAAGTTAGGACCAAGTATCTGGACAGATGCTGTGAATGCCTGTCAATCAACACCAGGCAACACCTTTAAAGTGGCGATTTAGTGGTCTTAGCTGTAGTTTCTTCTTTTGACGTTTCTGTACTAAGGAAAGAAGCTTGCCATGATCATGGCCACAGTGAACAATTTAAATTTAATTTTCTTACAGAAGTTTGTAGCAAATTTGAGCTGCTCACCTGTATGTATTTATATACCACAGAGGTGAAAGTTCAGACTGGATATTTAAAGATCTGTAAGCACATTCACTCTCTAATTCTTAGATCCAAAGGTAACATCATACTTTTATCTACAAAGAGCATGAGAATTGCAATGCTATCTGGCTCCTGTATCTTTCAGAAGCAGGAATAAACAGCAAGACTGAATCTCTTTATGGCTTCAAACTAAGCTCCTTTCATTTTCTTATATGTAATTCGCATTCTATTACGTCTAGTCAATTCGCAACAAAAGCGTCTTTATTGTCCTCACTTGTTAGCACATTTAAGTAATGCAATAGGGAACAGTAGCTTAGCAGTGAAAACCTGCTCCACGTTACCTGTTTTCCAGGAGCAAAAGGGAGATTTCAGGTAAAATCAAACATTATATCCTTGCTATGCCTTCTGGACATAGAATTCTTTCTCATCATCCCAGCAAAACCCTTGCAGTTATGTAAAATGCAGGGCTGATCTTTTGGGCACTGGAATCTGGCAGGGAACTCTCATGTGCCTTTTAAAAAAGGCACAATTCATTGCTGTCACCTTATCTTTTAAATAACTGCTGCTGTGACAGACATTTTTATTTCATATAAATAACATTTTCTAACTAAAGTTCCCAAAGTTTTAGTTTTCTGTACTGTATGATTTAAAACACAAGAAACCGATTGGTATAGTTCTGTATCTTTCTTCATAATTTTTGGTTTTTTATTTATTTTAGAAGTGCATATATGAAGTTAAGGCAATTATTGTTTGAGTTTCTAATTTACCACTAATTGGTTTTCACCTGAAATCACAGAACTTAATTGATCCAGGATATGATAAGCTTGGTCCATATTATGTGATTTTCAGCCACTTCATAATTTTTAGAGGAAATAACTGTGAGGATATACGCAGTCACCACATTCTTTTCTCACCAGGAATATGCATGTATTAATTTATTTGCACAATAAGCAACAAGAAAAGATTAACTCCAAAGGGAGAATCCTGTATCACTCAAGTGCATAATTGCATATTCACTATATGTGAACAATTACATGCCCAGCTGAGCTGTATCATCACCATGATTCTAGATGCAAATTATGTAATTGTACATGCTGGTAATTGCCATAGCTATTTGCCTATGAAGTCACCTCATTTGCATATGTGACAGTGGCTCCTGCATGTTCAAATTAGGGAATTCATTGTGGGGCAAACTGTTGAAGAAAATAGTGCCCTAAAGAGTAGGTCTTGTTTCCATACAAATGCCTCTAACACTGAAACAAATTGGAAGAGGTATATGAAAAGAAACAAAATTATGTCTCCCAGGAATGTTATTGGAAGATTTTCACATGGTTTCACAACATTTTTATAGACTATTGCAAAATGGGACTGCTGCAGGAATCAGTATGAAAGAGCCGTTGCGGGAAAGTCTGTTAAAAAACCATGGATATTAAAGTGAAGTCATGTGAATGTCAGCTCCATTTTGCAGCTATTTATCTAATACTGCAATCTAACAAACATTTCCAGCCATTGTATTTTTTCACTTGCATCACCTGGCTTTGACCTTCTCCAAGGGTAAGCCAACTGCTCCACAGAAAGAGTTGAGAATGGGCCTGTTTAATTGACTGACTCTCTACTTTCACCATCTCTGGCACAAGTTCTTTTTTCCTCTTACACTCCCACAAAGCAATCTTAAACTCTTACACTAAGAGGGAAGGTCATTTTCTCCCTTTATAATTAGCAACCTACTACTGACTGCTGGAATTTTAGAGAGAACAAATCCTCCATAAAACACCTAGTTTCATAGTCTGGATGGGCACATGTCCAAAATTATGATCTAATTCACAGCCTATTGCTTGAAAATGATGCACGATGCTAATCTGGCCTTAGAAGAAAATTATTAAGAGCATGTCTCCACCATCCAGTGCAGCACAAGAGGGAGCTTCTCAAGGTAGTACCACACAAGTGGGTAAACATATAGGCACACTGTAGTATAGACCCAAAGAAGTAACACAGCACTGCTGCTCCCAAGTTAATTGAGGGATTAATCTTACTGAGATCTTGTTCTAACACATGACTTCTCAGCAGGGTGGTCTTCCCGAGTCAGAGTACAGCACTTGTGTGGTGGGGCTGTTTCTGGTTCCAAGGGCTTCACAGGCATCCCAGCCCTTAATAGTAGACTGTAAGCAGCCACAGTGAATGAGGGATGTGCATTAATGCTACATTTGATAGTAACTAGTATCTAGCAAATTCAATCTGAAGGCTCGTTTTGCAAACACTAATGATGGATTACAGTACCTTGCTATAATTAATGTACAACTAGGTTAATTGGGGCACTTAGTGGGTTTCTTCATGATCCCAAGCTGAAGTGCCATGCTGCACATAAATGTAACCATTTTGTCTAATGCTCTCCCTTGGACTTACCAAGTGAGCTTTTGATCACTTGTACTTTGATCCTTAACTTCTGTAATCCTGTCTATTTAATAAGCACTTTGATGATAAGCACTGCTTTAGTAGTTTAGTGAATTATTTCTTCTTGTGACAATGCAGCATTAATCTTGCACATTTCAATATGCATCCTAAAACCACTGCCAGTCCCGTCCGCTTGTCAGCTTGCAAGGTGGGTCTTCTCTCTACATAAAACCTGGCCAGGAAGACAGTACAATCCTATCTGCATTATCTTGTTTTCTGTTTAAAGTCTGTGGTGGGATGTCAGCTATGTCTGCATCCACCAGCTATGAGAATGGCTCTTGTTCATCCATCACTTTCCAAACCGAGCTATTTTCTGTCCTCAGACCCTACCTCATATATCTTCTTTTTGGGAATGCAAAGGCCACAGAAAATGATAAAAAGAATTTGGCACTTCTATTCTAAAGGCACTTTCAGCCATCTCCATTTGTCAGCTTCCAAGTCAATCTCATGTACAGAATCAGATCTATAGGTTGTGTCACCCACTCTGAGAGCCAAAACCAATGGGAAGGGCTTGGAGAAGGAAATGTATGGAAATTCTTTCACAAAAGACAAATCCTGCCAGAGGCAGGCTACAAAAGCCCATCTGCTCTGGTGAGCAGATATGTGGGTATGATCCCTTCTTTGTTATTTATGTGGGGCTTAGCTTCATAACGTGGAGTGAGAACAATACCCCTGTTCAACACCAGCTGTATAATTTTAGATAGCACTCAATAGCCAATTGAGCAAGACCGATTCCAATCTGTCAGCGTAGTGTGGTCTGCCCTGTCACAGGAAGTGTTGTTTTTGGAACAATGTTGAGCAGCCATTGCCATTTTACTGTCTACTGACAGAAATTAATAGTGAAGGCCTCGTAGAGCAATTTATCAACAGCCATTTGAATTCACACTTTTTTCAGCTCTCATATCACCAGACCAGTGAAGGGCTGCCTGCCTATTTATGTCAAAATGTCAGTGGAAGGTAGAAATTGAGCAGTATCGACTCCTGGGAGCAACCGATCTCAGTGACGCAGGGTTTGGTTAAACTCTGCCAGGACTGGTTTTGAAAGGGGCTGAAATGCCCCAGCTCAGGCCTCCGACCGGTCACAGGAAAGATGTAAACACAGATGCAGCAAAGCCACCGAGAGCCCAACCCTGCAAACGCAGCGCCCCAGTTAGCACAATTAGCACCATGCAAGATAAAGTGCCGAGACAAAACCTCTGAAAGAAACAATTGGTTTTTTCTTCCATTCAACCGTGTAACATAAAGTAAAAAATACAGACATGTTAACTGACATGAGAAGGAAGTTTATTTTCAGTCTTTTTGTCCTTTTTTATTTTATTAAAAAAAGCATTTTCCCACTCAAAGAGAAAATATGAACTATGGCCGTTCGAAAATCTTTTGTCAATTCAGTTTCCTCTGCTGAAAATACCAGGCTGAGATTAGTGTTCCTTCATATCCACAGACTGTGCTTGCAACACAAATTGTATTACCATCCACCTTAAATGACAGTGTAATTCTGCTAGAATACAACAGTAGTTCCAGATATACCCTATTAGTAGTGACAGGGTGTATACAAAGAGCACTAGGGTGGCAGTGCAATTTCAGTATTCATAAAGAAAGAAATAAATTAACATCAGAATGAAGTTCAAGGATACTGTACCATACAAAAGACAAAAAAGAAAGAAGTATATGGGGTATTGATATTCCTGTGGAAGAAATATTCTTTTTTCTTAATGAAATAAATAAAACTAGGATTATTTGCTAACGAAAAAATTATTTTAAGTAATATCTGTGTGTATATATGTATAAACATAACTTGCAATTAAATCTTAATCAAGAAAATACCACTCTCAGCTACATAGTGATTCTAAAAGAAATACCTTTTTAAGCATGAATGACATTTACGTAAAAATACCTTTGTATGCAATGGCTTTGAAAAAGATTAATCTCTAGGCAGGTTTGTCCATACCGTTTTTCTCACAATCTAGCATCACTGGGGAAAAATAGACCACAGTCTTGTAGAAACTTTGAAAGCACATTTTCCAGTAGCAGGCTTTATTTTCAGCAGTTTATCTTCTGCTGCTTCCTTTCTTTGAATGCTACTTTTGATGCTGCTTTGTGTGAAGGATAACAGCAAACTGGCTGGAAGAACCTCAAAGGGGGTGGCGGGAGAGGGAAAAAGAAAAAAGGCTGCCCTGCTTGACAAAGAAAAATAGGCTTTCCCATTCTCTCATGCAAAAAGCTGATTTTTTCCAGTATAAAAAGAAATTATGGGGTTCTTAAATTTCTGGCAGCACCTAACATAACCTTCATTATTTGATATCCTAACCACAGCATCAAAACCCCAAAAATTCAATGAGGAAAACCTCTTTTTTTTTCTTCAAAGGAACTCATTGTATACTCCACTGTCAATGCAGAGAGGGGGATTTTTTTTTTCCTCTAAAATGTGTGATTTTTATTGCAAATCAGAAAGACTGTGGAGGTCTAGGCTATGATTCACACCAAAAGCCTGGCACACAAGGAGCCTTCATGTCATACTGCAAGGTCAGGAGCTGTAAAAACTAATGCAGAGAGTACAGCCCCATTAATAAACAGTTTTGCAGAATCTGATCAGCCCAGGCATGACTGGAATACACTTTTTCTTAACAGTATTTTTTGTGGTTTATAACTCCTTGGGCATACTGGCTTGGTTAGGTACATATTCTTTCTTCAGACATGAGATGAAGCGTAAAGGTAGGCGCACAAGAGAAACATGGATAGGAACCGTCAGAGTGGCGTGAACGGTGAAGAAACATTCTCACTGAAGGACAAATAGGACTTTGAAATAGCTTTATACACCAACTCATCTTAGTAGAAATCAATTGTACTGTGAAAAGCACTTAGATCCTACCTTCATTTCACCAATTCAGATGCCTGTACTGAATGTTGTAGGAGATGAATGTGGACTGTTCTGCAAGGGACGCAATAGAATCCTCCTGCTAGGACCCCCTTAGCACAGCTAGTGAGTTCCAGTTGCGGGTATGTACAGCCATATAGCCTGTTGAATATTTTGAGACAATATGTCATTTATCCATGGCATTTATAGATCAGAGCCTGGGCCATACTGCTCACACACAGGAAATTTTTTACTCCTTCTCTCAAGTCTACAGGTGGTGCCTACTAAATTCAGAGAAGAAACATCAGTAAAACCTGGATATAAACGTATGTACCTAGTTAGAAATGTGAAACTGAAAATGCAACTGTGAATTGACTGTGGCTGTGCTGACCATGTTATGGATCTGAAGATGGCCAGAATGCAATCAGCAGGTGCATTAGAAGAAAATACCCAGGACTTTCAGCAACCCTGTGAGATCTCAGTTACATCTGGGAGCTCAGTCTATCGTGAAAACAGTCAGATTATCCTTGTGTACTTTGTAATTATCTGTTTATTAACTTTGTTTCACCTCTGTACACTTTGTAGAAGTGCTTTTCTTTAAGAAACTTTCTCTTTCAGTACTTCTTGACTATTATTGCATAGGATTTTTTCCAGGTGATACTGAAACCAAGACAGAGCAATCAATTCTCCCAGAGTCACAGAACTTACCAGCCCCGTCTGGCGCACACTACTGTTCCATTCGAGGTGTTATCTCTCTCATCGATCTATCTACCTTGCCCTTCTACTGGAGGTCGCACCTCTGTGGTGGCACAGGACAGCTCCTGGGTGGACACAGCTGGATCTCTGTTGCTCCAGTTCAGTCTAGTGTCTTAGATTCTAACTCCACCTTCACTGACGGTTAAGATTAAGGAGCTAGGAGCAGCCAAGGCACAGTTATATGTGTGTGCTTTGAGATATGTTGATTGCTGATGGGTTGGACAGTGGGAAAAAGCGGCATCTTAAACTGGCATAATTAAACTAGAATTTGTTTAAACTGGCGTGATTAAACTAGAGCCCTAAATCAGAGAAAGCACTAATGTAATTCTCCTTTTTCTAAAATTATTTTTTTTTTCCACTGATAGGATAACAGAAACATATAGTTACTTCACATAACAGAAAGATTTCATGTAACCATGAAGGTTTGCAGACAATGTTATTGGAAAAAATGGAGCAAATAAGGGTACTGATGTATTATTCATCCTCAGGGTGACAACAAATTGAGATAGAAAAAGTAAGCAATGAAAAATTTAGGTAAGCAAAATGTGTTTATGGGGAAAATTAGAGCTCTCTTCCTGACCTGAGCATGGAATCAGGATGCTGAGACAGCATTGCTAGTAAAGGAAGGCCAGATCAGAGATGGTCATAAAATAAGCAAGGTTTCAGGCAAACAGACAAACAAGAAAACAGGTAAACAATATGATTGTTTACGTTTGGCAGGACTGAATTTTTTTCCACGAAGTTTACTTAATCCATGAAGAATCATCATAATTTCACAGAGTGTATTAATGGGTTTTGATTGTTTAATTTTTCTATCTAGTGTTGAACAAGCCTTCTGTGATTGTGAGACATGAAGACATCATTGTGAAAGAGCTTATACTTACACCTGTTTTACTTTTAAGAAAGTGCCCTCAACAGACATGGAAATAAGAGGGTCAAATATGTCTTTGTCAGAGCTTTGCCCACAACAGATCACAGCAGTTTAGCCATAGGGCAGTGAGAGATAATGTTACAAAGGTGAGTAAGACTGTGCACAAATGGTTTTTGTATTGCCAATATACTAATCTGGTTATCAGACCATTCTTTCATGTTTTGGGTGCAACATCTTAAAAATGAGACTTCTGGTCTCCTTTTCAGTGAATTCAACCAGTAGGAAGAGATGAATGGGTTGGTTTGTGCGCTTTCCACTGAGATATATAAGCACAAGTAGAGCTGATTTGTAGGTTATTTCAGCTGGTATAGCCTCTCTGTGCTTTCTGTATCGAAAATAGGTGTTTATTACTTGGAAACCCGGTAGAGAGCTGTCCTTTAATCATTTAACTCTGGGATCTGACATGTTATAAAATGCACCTGTTAGAGACTGTGCTGGAATTCAATTAGCTCTCATGTGACTTTTGCAGCTGAACTAATGGGCTGAAAAGTTATACTGGGTAAATACAAGATCCCAGATTGATTCACAGAGAAGTCGTCTGAATGTCATGATTTCACTTTGTAAATTTTGGCCATACCACAATAATCACATTTTTATTTTGCTTTAAATAGACCATAACTAGAGTGATACTGCTTACATATTTGGAATTTTCAAAACAAAAGTCTTTTAGTTAATACTTCTCATGTTAAATGTCATACACTTTTGAGTAAGAAACAAAATTTGCTGTACTATAATAGTTATAGTTTTCTAAATGGTGACCGTTTCTTTCCACTCATTGTTTGTTATTTGTCATGTTTGACTAGTATAGCTAGACATAGAGCAAATTCATTAAGAAGCTTACTACGGCTTGTTATAAGAAAACAATGGTTTTAATTAACATGCCTAATATTCAACTGTAATTGCATTAAAACAATTTAATAATAAGATACAATTTTTCCTTTATGGCATATCTACTATAGAAAAGATTTTTTGGTGTGTGTGTGTCCACCAAAGATTTTGCAGATTTCTTTCACTTTATGTTTTCATTTGACATTCTATAGCATGGTCTGGTATCGGCTGCATGATCCATTTCCTACTCTTACATTGAATAAACAGAACTTTTACTGGTTTACCAATAAGAACGATCATAAAAGCTACATCTTGGATCAGTTCAATGTAACCTTTTAGAATCTTTTACTTTCTGTAAATTTTTTATTTTACATCTTGTAAACACCAAATTACAGATACTTGGGCTTGGAAAATGTGCTTACATAGATATCTACACAGTAAAGGTATAAAATCAGAATGTGAACAAGATAATATGAAAAGTATTAGAAATCTATGTTAATATCTACACAATTTTCGTTATTTTGTCAGATTTTGTCCCATTCTCCATCTGTCGAGATTGAACGTAACAAACTTTGGTCTCTTGCTCCAACCTTTCTGCCTCCACAGCTCCTACAACTGCACATTTTTCATGAGCTGTTGCTTTCCTAATCCAGAAACCTGAGATACATTTTACTTCTTATAAAGCCTATGAACAGTCCTTACTCTAGAATGACCATTAAACTTAGCCTTGTTTCCAGGTGGGATTCCAAGTGTATTTTGTTAAAAATAAATAAATAAATAAATAAATGGATGTATAGATGTGTGCTTTACAATGTATTAACCCGGCGGTAACCTTGGTTTTCCCCTTTTGGGAGGACCAGTGGAGCACTGCACCATCCTGGGGAAGCTGGAGTACTACTGAGCTGCGGTCAAAACCCTTCCACAAGCTCCTGTTCACCATTCGTCAGTGTCTGTGAGCAGGGAGAGGAGAGAGTTGGATCTTTACTCTGCCTCCTGACTAAGTCATATTTTCAATAAGCTTGTTCAAACAAACCACCAACCCATTTCAGCTGAAACTTTCAAAATAAATTCAACCTGAGACAGAGTCCTGGCACAGAGAATTTCAGCCTAACGGGCTGAAGTCTGGCAAAGTTTTAAGTGGCTTCTGAAAGAAACATTAGGTGTGCTTCTAAAGGGGACAGAAAAAGCCTTACGTTTAGAGGAATACAAGAAAATCATCAAGTAGGCTCTTTTGTTACTGTGAACATCCAGTATTGGCTGAGTTGATAGGTCTTCTTGTCCTTCCAATGCTCTCTTGTTTTTAGATTTGGATTTATTTTTAGGTTTGTTTGTTTGTTTTTTTTTAGCACATTACAAAGCTAAGCTGAAGGAGTAACCTTAGTAATTCTTAGAACAGGTATTGCTCACCATTTCCTTCTCTTTGACTTTTTGTCATGTTTTCTTTATTTATTTATTCAAGTGAAAGATGCAACAAATTATGACAGGCAAATGACTGTAAACTGTGGCTTAGTAGAATGAATGCATTCTTTATGAAATTTTCTAGTTCTTGAGCAAGAGAAACCTAACATTGCTGCTGTGTACTTAAGCTGCCTCTAGTCAGTGCTTGGAGAGCTGCCACTCCCCTCTGGTTGCTGCTGTGGTTAGCAGCCTAAGTGAGAGTAAAGTTATCAGGTGGCTGGGTATAACATTAATTAATGTATCTTGAATGTCTCTTAGCCTACAGTCTTGGAGTAACTGAGCCTACTTTTCTGCAGGTTTCATAGCACAATGTCCTGGAGAGCATATAGAAATTTAAGAACTTTTTTTTGAAAAAATTGTATTACTTAAATTTTAAAATTAATCTATGATCTTTTTCTAATAGGTAATTTATTTTATTATTTAATCTATGGTGGACTCTGAGATTTTCTGTCTGGAGCACCAGCTGTTTATGATATAGATGTCTTGTCTGTCTCGAGGTTGGTACCGCACCATCTCAGGCCATGGAGTCCCCTTAAACAATTCAGAGTATGAACAGTAAGACTGTCTGACCCCATAATGACTGACCAGAAAGTTTTTGCTGAACTTGAATCAATTGTCTTCCCAGGCCCTACGTTAATTCTTGCTTAAATATAGAACTTAATAAGAAAACATAGAATTAAAAAAGGTCAGACAAGCAGCCGTGGTGTCAATTTGATCACTTTTACTACAATGGAAAAAATTGTAGTACAAGAATTTGTAACAGAATAAAGTTCAGGATGTTCATGTTCACAATAAAATGAACACCATTTTATCACTGCCAGCCAGACGTGCCACTTTGAAAGTATGAAACATAACAGATCCTCTTTTTTATAACAGAAGTTATTGAAGAATGACTGATGGATTACAAAATTAAAATAGACATCTTCCCACACCTAGGAAGTACATTGATTAAAACTGAAAAATGCAAGTCTTGTATTTCTGTTGTGAAAATGCTGTCAAATCAGTTTCAACATTCAAATTAATCTTGCCTCCATCATCAGTGAAGATCTGGGAGATTTCCTTCTCCTCACCTATTCTTTTTCTTTCTTGATCTTATGTTTAATTTGCACTAAGCTACTATGAAGAGAAAGAAGCAAACCCAGCCTCTTCTAGTTTACTCCAGTTTTAGCCAAAAGCAACGAGAAGTTGCCGCCCAAAGCACGGGGCCAAAGGCAAGGCTAGTCAGAAGCTAAAGCACACTGCAGCCCTACGCCTGGCTGTAGACTGCACCCGATTAAGGGGATATGTGCATGTCTTAGAAGGTGCAGAAAGGCAGACACAGGCAAGGGAAGCGGCAGGGAGCATTTTGTTGGAACGAAGTCAAGAGAAATAACTTCTTTTGGGCACTGCATTTGTGGTCACGTCAGAGGTAATTTCTGGGCAAGAAAGCTGGTTGCTCCTATTAGTTTCTGTGGAGTGCAGAGAAATAGAGCATTGCCCATTTTCTCTGGCCAAAGAGAAAGGCGCTGAATAAATACTTGGCTCACCTCATCAGCTTGTTCTCTGAACAAACACAGCCCAGCAAGACCTTGAATTGTCTCTGGTCACCTGAGCCAAAAAGGCAGGGGCTCCTCCCTGGGTTGCAGGCGGGCTGGAAAGTCAGGTTGGTGGCATTGTGCCTCGTACCACACCCTACAAAATATCATGTGCCCAGTGTGAGCCAAACTGACGGGGTGGCAGCAGGAAGGGGTTCCTAATCTCATGGAAGTGCAGCTCCACGGCCGAGTGCTGCTGCAGCGCGCACTGATCCTTCCTACCCGCACCTGGCGCAGGGCTCTCCTCCCCTCCAGCCCTCCCCGTGTGCTCGTGGGGCTTTACCACCTTTGGGCTCACAGATTCACTAAGCCGCCTTCAGTCGGCAGCGTAGGAAGGCGGCTACCTCAGCGTCAGCCAGCAAGGGGAGGGAGCTCTCACAGCAGCCGCGGTTTTCCAGGATATGCTCTTGGGCCATGTCTTCAGAGGCTCTGGGGCAGGCCCTCATCTGGTGTAAATTGTCAGCCTTGCCGCAGTCCAGTCAGCGGAGATCTGTCAAATTTGCACCGCCTGAGAAGCTGTTTCTCCAGCGACAACCCCGCGTGGTTGGGCCTGCTTTGTGTTAGGAGGTGACTGGCTCGACCTCTGGAGAGACCTCTTGAGCACAGCTCTCGTTTTAGTTTCGGGAAAGTTTCTTTGAGGTTCATATTAATGCTGCCACCAGGAGAAACTGTGTCTGACTTCAGGGTAGGAACACATGTTCACCTTTTAAGTCCTCGTCAGGGTTTCTAAGACAGCAGAAAAGTGCCAGGATCTTTTAATATCCAGCGGAGAGGATGGCTTAGCAGCTGCCAAGTAGGAGCAGTTGACATTGCTTGGGAACAGGAGCGAGCGTTGCTTTTGCTCACTCCTCCTACCTCCCTCAGCAGACTGAACATAATAAATATAGTGGTAAGAAACAAATGGTCTCCCCCGCTGCTTTACTAGAAACTGGAGTGTCAAGTCTTCCTCTGCCGGATAAAAAATAGAGTGGGCAGGATGTGACAGGGTTTCTAAAATAAGCTTTCAGAAGGTAGAGTGCCTCACAACCAGGATATGAGCAAGAGGGTGGATATGATCTGAGAGGGGCACAGCAGTGTGATGGAAAGCCCTGAGAAGGAGGAGGAAGAGAAAAACCATGAGCGCTTGGTACGGAGCAGCAGCGTTTGGAGTACCACTTCGAGGTGCATTTGTGGTTTATGAGGTCTGCTGAGGCAGCTGCTGGATGTGTATTAGTGTATTATCACAGTAATGGATTATGTTTTAATTCCCCGTAATGTGCCCAATCCCGTGTAATGCAAAGAAGCAAAGTTGGCTCCTGTGCCAAGCAGCAAGTTGTGTCACAGTTTTAAGACGTGCTCAGAAGGGCGGCATGACTCCTCACCACACACTGTGGGGGACACGAGTCCTGCACACAGCTCTGTGCCTCCCCTGTCCCGGAGAGAGAAATGGGATTCCCTGGATTCATCCTTTAGAACCAGACAGAGAAAGGGGCTGGAGCAGCCTCACAGGCTAACGCAGATCCGCAGCTGGTGCAAGTAGTCAAACTCCCACTGATTCCAGCTAAGCTGTAGTAATTTACCCAAAAGAGGTAAAAATAAAGTGGTAACACCTGTCCCTATGAGAAGAATCTCTCTTTTCCATACTTACACCTCAAGGATAGCCACCATTTTTGGCAGAAATTATTGTACAGGAGAACTACTCTGCTCTCAGTTTTGGCATGCATCAACCAAAGGAATGATGGCAGAGGAGACACTGGTCACCACAGAGCACGCTTAAAGAGAAGAGAGCAGGGAAAGAGTGCATTTGCTGTGACCGACAGCACTGTGTCAGTGTTTGGGTTGAGACTGCAATGAGCATGCTCAGGGAGGATAGCCTGTTCCTAATACCGCAGCCCTGCTTGAAACTTTATTAGCTATAAATGCATTAAAACACAATCTCAGAGAAAAAAAGAGAGACTGAGCAAGAATGCTTAATCAGTGATGTAGTATACACTCCTACCAAGTGTTTTCAGCAGACTTCGAGCTACTGAATAGTAGTACAGTTTTGACTGAGTAGCTGGACTTCATTGTGTTACCAACAGCACCAAAATCAATAGTAGGAGAGTTCCTGTGGTTAAAGTGTAATTGCAATATCAAAAGGGTTTCAGAAAATACTGTCACTTCCCACAGAGGAAATGGACAGCTGGGGAGCTGATGGCAGCAATTGAATGAATTAAAATACCTAAAACCAGTTTAGAGAAGCAGTGATAAAACAGCAATCCTAATTCAAGCATGGCTGTAGCAAAAAAAGGGTTTTCCCTCTGGGTGTGGTCCTAGAAACTGCAGAGTGATCCCTCCAGTTGTCAGACATACCCCACGCATGAGTCAGAAAACAGTTATACAAGCAGCTTCTGCGCTCTGTCTTATTCAGCCAAGGGGAGGAGATATTTAGGTCAGGTAGCAAAGGGCACCTGTCTAGCTGGGTGAAGAAGTTATGTTCTCTCCAGCATAGCAAAGTACCTGAGTAGTTACTCTGTGGCGGAAATATTCCCCAAAAATGCTATATTGGTGTCCAACAGGGATTTATAGTTATCAAAAAGCGACACTCTCTACATGTATTTTCATGGCTTTCTGTACAGCATCAGTAAAAAGGGAAGGTATCAGACGATGTGATAGCACACAGCTAAAATCTTTTCTTTTAACAGTCTCATTGGTTGTAGCTGAGTGAGTGACTGGTAAGATGATCCTCTGGACACATATTTTGGAAACTTTTTGGTCATCTACCATGCAGCCAGCAGATTTAGGGCCAGTGATTAAATTACTGAGGGCTTTTGTTTTGAAGTATGTGCTCCTCAATATATCTTTCAGGGCTAGCCATGTGCTGAGGGATTTGTAACCAAACTGTGATTCTTTTTCTTGCTTTCAGAGGTCTCATTACAGGCTGCTGGCACTGGCAGCCAGCTCCCTGCTTATTTCGGATGACCACATCACTCAGCAGAGGCTGAACAGAGCAGACAAGTTAGTCAATGAGTGGGTCACAAGGACTCAAAATGTACATTTCTTCCTCAAAGGCACGGGGGTTTAGTTGTTACAAAATGGTGGCAAGCAACTGTTATTTTGAGCCTGGAGAGTTACTGGAGCTCAAGCAATTCTTTGCACAGATACTTTTTCACAGGAGCCAAAGTCAGGCTTTGGAAAGCAGCAGGACATAATGCGGAGTTTTTGTAGGTTTTTCTGAGGTGCAGGCTGCAGAAAGAATCATCGCTTCAGACCCTCGGTCAGGGTAATTTGTGTAGCTCTCTTGGCTTCCTTTCTGTTTAGCCAGTAGATTTTAGGGCTAGTGATTTAATTGTGGAGGGCTTTTGTTTTGCGTACATATTGTGGTTTATTCCTATAATTTGGTTGCCATCCTGCTAGGACTATGCTAAGAAAAACATTGTGGGTTGTTATTTTTTTTTCTTCTAAACAACTTCAATAATTTTTCCTCCTGAAATTGTTAATGTGTACTTACTAAATATGATGTTGAGCTCCCCAAGTCAAAGGATGAGCTGAAGTCAATGGAGTTTGCACCAGCTGAGGATCTGGCCCCTGACTGAAAAACAGACAAAAGGAAATCCCATCCAAAGCTGACTTCTCTATTACAGTGCTTCAGCCTATGTTAAATGCTTTGAGGACATGATATTGGGATTTTTTTTTCAAGAGGATCAAATGCAAGAAATAAATAGGCATGCAAAGTCTGCTTCCCAGGTTATTCGGGTTTCGGAGCTCTGTTGTGTCCTACTGCAGAGTCTTTCCTTTTGCTTTGGTAAAACATCAGAGTGTAGAGGGTGACCCTGTGCACTTGTTTCAGATGAGTGTAAACAGAAGATGATATTACTTGTGTGAATGAAGTGGACTATCCCATGGAGGAGAATAATAGCTGTCTCCTAGAGCTGTTTTTGTCAAAAAGACTAGTGAGAAATTAAAAGTTGAAAGACCCAAGAAGAGGGTGAAAGTTGATTACTTTAAGGATTAAACTGTTACCCTGGTGAAGTCAGCAAATACTGTTTCTAAGCAATGATTTCAGTGTCTCTTGAGCACTGTGAATCTGAACCATGTGATGGGGAATGCATTTCTTAAAGATATAAATATAATTGTATTAGGTTTTTTAAATGTTATTTGGCGTTTTGACTTCAATAAAATGCATTAAGGAGTGGTGTATAAAAATAAACGTACGCAGAGAATTTTATCTGCATGTGTGTTTTTAAAATATGTAAAAAGCTAGAAGTATGTCATTAAAAAAATTATACAGCTCTTAAATTTGCATTGAATTGCAAAGAATTTTGTTCTTTTAAAAATGTACTTGCACTTGGTGTAGATTTTTCCTCACTTATCCTTCCTTGGAATTCCTCAGAAGAGGCAGAGGAAAGCACTGTTGCTCTGGTAGCATCTAGTTAGGTAGGGAGTGATTTTTCACAATGTCTTGATTATTATTTCATCAAGAAAGTAGGTAGATATTAAAGGTTACCCAGATGGTTTATATATTGCTATAATAATCTTGTTCATAGAAACTCTCACAAAGAAAATAATTAATCATAAACATACTGTGATCCCCCTAAAGCAGTGAGTGTTTTAAGTTGAAATCCCATAATGGCTATGACCTCTAACCCTCATGTAACTGTTTCTATCCTAGCTACTAAAGTGGCTGCTCATGAAAGGCCACCATATACAGAAGTAAATGCAAAGGTTAACAAAGTTAGCGGACCAAACAAACTTGATACTGAGAATGAACTTTCACATGTAGCAAGAAAATAAACACCACTCTCCCAGACTGATCTACACAGGAGGTTTGAGATGCCAAAATATTAAACGTTATTAAGCGCATAATCTCTATTTTACAGATAAGTGTTTACTCTGGGGGTTACCATCCTTTCATATTGATAAAATTCTTCACTCAAATTAAAAAAGAAAAAAAAAAAGTTCATGCACTGGTGTGTTTTCAGTGAGATGGTTTTTGCTCTAGACTCTAAGAGAGCGTTGGTAACTGGCTTGGGGAAGAGAAGGGATTGCACTATGTGTAAATCTTAAGCAGTTTTTGTGTGTGGCCCAGTTATTAGCATGTCATTTCATTTTTAAACCCCTATCCGAGGTGTAGTCTTTGCACCGCATTGTGCTTCAGGAGTCTGATTTGTTAAGGGATGGTTATTCTTTCCAAATTTATAGTTTTCCATTTCCCCACCATAGATGCAGAAAATGTAATTTACCTCTCTAATGCATTGTCTATTGTGGGAGGTTTTTTGCTTCAGAAATACAGATTACTACGTGACACTTTGCTGGCTGAGTTCAGCAGAACTAGACTTTGTAGTTCATAAGCACCAAGCAAGCTTGCAAAGGAATAGAGTATGGGCAGGTTTGTGTGTGGGATGTACCGTGTATGCACTGGTAGCTAGAACAGGCGTCCTTCATATATACAAATAGTGATTTCAGCAGTCTTTGAGGAACAGTGTGGGATTCAGTAGTCTGAAATTTATAGCTCTCCCCCATGCTGGCAGAGCAGACACCCACCAGCACCAGGGTGTCAGTGACTGCTGCCCTGACCTCCAGCTGCCTATACCGTCCTTCAGTGGCATCCAGCTGTCTCCACTGACCTCAGCACAGCTGCACCTCCTGCCTTGAAAAGCACAGTTCTGCCTCCTTACTCAGAAGTGGTCCTTAGCATTAGAAGGAGAGTTTCCTTTTCACCATCATGATCCTGTGAACATGCGTAAGACTGCCAGGAAGCTAGTCCCAAATGGGAGAACAAAAAAGGCAAGCTCTTTTTATGAGTTTTGAAAAGAAAACCAAAAGCTTTCCCATTAATTTAATCAACTTGGTATCCTAAGCTCCAGTCCGAAAAGGAGATTTTTGGGGTCGCTGAGGAATAAATAATTCTATGATGAAAAGAAAAAGAAATGTCGAGTATACACAAAACTTGACAGTTGGGGAAACTTTCCCTCGCCTACAAAGTCGTTTTTCAGGTAGATTAAAAAGAGTTATTTAGTTCTACACAATTTCCAGTTTTAACAACATTAAATACCTTTCTTCAGTTAGATATCAGTCTTTGAAGACTTTGAAATTGTTATTCCTGTGGGGAGGAGGATATTGAATAATTCCTACCATTTATGAAACTCAATATTCTCCAGATGGTTATTGAGACAAGCTTTTATACACCATTGTAAAATGGGTTTAAAATATCCTGTGCTGTGATTGACTAAACAAGTCACATGGCTACTGCATACAAGTTTGAACTTCTTTTTCAACTAAATGACCTTATTAAAACCATAAACAAAAACGGTACTTAAAGGCTGGCTTTAAAGCAGCAGCTATAAATCCTAAATTTATTGTAATACTGTTCTGTTATTTGTGCTAAAAAGAGAGAAAACTAGGAAGGCTATTCTGAGTATGAAATTATGCCTTTAGTAATTGATTGGTTTAAAAAGATATAGCTCCATGTGTTTTCACAGTCCTCTAACTTTTTCTTCAAATGACTTAACAAAATTACATACATTCACAACCTAAGCAATGTCAGATCATGTCAGAACTTGAGCCAGCAATTGTGAAGGAGCAAAACCCTACAGCAAGGAGGAGTATTCCTCGAGCAACATTCTGTGTTCTCTTCCAGGAGAAAATTTGCGCCTGAAGTGGTCCTAAGCATTGTTCTCCATAAAACTCTCACACTCACTTGTGGTCTAGTGCCCATTTGTGCTGCAGTGGTAAACAGCTCCAGCAAAGACTTGGCAACACACACAATATGAACAAATAATCCCAGGAAGGGGGATCTTGCCATGTAACTGGACAAGGGAGCAGGAGTCTGGACGTTATGGGTGGCAGTGGTTTTTTTTGGCTGAGTTGGCCTGGTGCAAGGTGGGAAGCATGATTTCTCGTCTGCTAATGCTGTCCCCTGCTTCTGCTGCCCATCGAGGGGTGGCTGCACCTCTCTGGGCCAGGTGCAATCCCCCTGGCCTGTCACCACTTCTCCTTCCATTGCACAGACAGAAACCACAGCACAAGCCAGAGCAAACAGGCCAGAAACAAGGGAATTCCATGGGAGAACAAAAATTATACTTAAGGCCTTGGCTCCCTGACTGGTGCTTGCACTGCAGAGTTTGCTGCACCTCAGGGGAATAACAGCAGGCACTCTGTTATTTCACTCTTTATCTCCTGTGCCATAAAAACATGCCTACCAAAATGCATTTTTTCTATATTCATTAGGATGCTGCTCCTGTAGGTTTCCTACAGAAATGGCTGCATTTCAAAATGACTAAACTATCCCCTCAGGGTTTATGTGTTGTTTAGAAGTCACAGTTTACAAAAGTAATTGTCCCTATTCAAATAAGCACATGATTCAGTTTAGGGATTCTTTGTTGCTGTTTATGGATGGTCTTTTTTTTTTTAGGGTGAGAGGCTGCAAAGGTAAATTACAAGGGGAAAGGCTGTGTAAGTGCAGTGTTTTTAACATTGAGAATAACTCTGTGGCATACTCCTAAAGTGAATGAAACCCTGGCATGTCCCTTGATGGGAACCGGTGCTCTTCCCTGTCGCTTTTGCATTGTACATGGCTTATGACATTGAAAATACTAGAGATTAGCATTAACAAAAAGAGCTTCAATAAAAAACATAGTCATGAGAAACGTATTCAGGGACTTGTATTTTTTTAACGAATGTGTTTACATTCAAGGGAAACAGGAAGACCCATAAAGTGGTTGAATCTGGTACTACACTCAAAATCAGGCTGCTGAGATTTTTTAAAGCGACTTTGTTTTTTCCTCTTCGGCAAATATTCTGGTTGTAGCATAACTCAACTCACTTATCAACACTTTTTTTTTTTAAGCTTATTTAGTGTGCCTGGGTTTCAGAGTTTCAGTTTAATATTGCTAACAGTCTTAGTAAAAACCCCAGGATTAGCAGTGTATTTGAACACCTGCAAAGTTAATTTAACAACTGGAATAGCAAATGTTGCAAAATTCAAAATATATTTAACATATTTCTAGTCTGAATGTTAACCACAGCTGCTTAATGCTGTTCAGGAGGCTTGGAATGTACGTATTTTATACATCCCAAGGAATAGCTATGATTGATGTCCTTTCATGTCAACTGTTTGATTTGCTGAAAGACAGAACCAAAAATACAGCGGAAAGGGGCAAGTCTGGGAAGAGCTGCCAGGCTAGCAAATTTGTTTATTAAAAGAAAAAAACTGTCCAAGTTTGGCACGCTTCTGAATCTTAATTGAATTTAATAGGAAATTGGGGGGGGGGGGGGGGCAAAAAAAGAAGATAGAAAGAAAAAAATAATAAAAGCAGACAAAAAGGAGAGAAAACGGTTTATTGTTTTACTGATTACATTCATGTTGATGAGTTGTCCTATCATTCAGCCATATGGAAGTCTAACAGATGCCTCATACACAACTATGAATACTCGATGTACAGGTATTTTACTATCCTTCCACAGACAGATTTTTCAATGGATCATTCACAAATGTTTCAGAGAAACACACTTTTCTATGATCGTTGGCACTGACAATATCATTTTCCATACCAGACTCAATGATTAAGCCAGATACACTACATTCACTTTTCTTTTTCATTCTGAGGAACTGGTTCTCCTCATATTTATACTAGCTGTGACTACTACAGATCTAAAGATTTTACTTGAGTTACTCTTGATTTATTTGGGGGGAAGAAATAAAGCCCATTAAACATTTCTTTTCCACATTGGTAGATATAAAGCATTTTTGTCCAGTTTTCAGCCAGTTCCAGTTCTAACCAAAACCATCACTATGTACAAATTCTTTAACATTTAATTTTCTAGGAACTTTTGGTCTTCATCTCTTAACAGACACTGGAGTAACAGGCAGAGATGGAAAGCCTGCAAAGTTAATACACACTGTAGCCTCTTCTCTTTAGTTTTACAGGAGCTACGTCCTAAATTCTTTGCTAATTAACAAATGCCATAAACATTCAGCTGAATTTGCTGGCAACTAGGATTTATGTCTTGCATTCCTAGATTTCAAGTGTCCATCTAGAGTAAAAGAAGTATTGTAAAGCTTTCAAAAAAATCCACTATAGCTCTTCACACACACCTTTTAGGCCATACGTATCTTGGGCAAACTATTAAACAAGCATAAGCTGAAGAGACAGTTGCATGCACATACTTTGATCTAGACTTCCTTTGTGTCCAGTGCGAATCATCAACTCATCACATAGAAGAAGCATGCATGAGCAAAGACGAATGTGGACAGCAGAAAGATTAAAATACTTTGTGATGTGATCTTCATCACCTAACATATCTCTGCTGTGGGGGACATTTTAAGAGGAACTGTAACTTTGGTGTCTCTTCAGCCTAAGTAACACTTGGGATAGAAATCTTCATCTTTTTCTATAATGAATCAGAATACTTTGTCCCATTTTAATGAACATGGGTCTGATCTAGGCATCTTCATTCATTCATAAGTACTTATTTTTTTAACTACAGCTGCTCAATATATTGAGAAAGTCAGTCACACTGAAAAAGCTCTAGACATTTCAAAATTCAGCATGCCAAGAGCTTAGTAACACAGGTGGCTTACCCCCACACTCCATTCACTGGTTTCCCTGTGGAATACAATGTCCAGATCAATGTTACTATTCTGATACTCAAAGCCCAGCATGAATTTGGCTACAGTTAGATAACGAATCAACAATTCCCTCGAGAACAGGACTTCCCACCAACAGCTATGTTTTTCTGGAAGAATTAAATTGTGCACATTCCAGAGAGGTGTTTGAATGCAAATGCTAGGGGGAAAAAAGGACAATTCAGAACAAAATCCAAAAAATAACTGTGTGATGTAGTTTTGCTCAGTAAAATCTGGATCGCACAAAGTGTTGAATAATTTGGCTTGAAGTTTTGAAAAATATAGCCAAAACTGTTTAAAAGTAAGTCTACAACTTTACTTCAAACGTACCACTCAAGTATGTGTTTAATTACTTTTTCCAGGATCTTTTTTTGCCAGCATCTTGAAGAATCAAGCTTTATATTCTTGTTTTATATAGCTAAATACGCAGATGCCAAACACACCCGTCTAACACGTAGAACAGTCAAGACTTTTGGGGAGGACAAGAGAGGGTTATATATTATAATGTTTTATATTTGTCGTTTCTATTTTAATATACTTTGGAGGTGGTTGGATAGTGATACATATATTTTATTTACCTTTTTCTTTATAAAGTTTATAGAAGTTTTCTTCTGTGTAATAAGGTAATTTAATAACATGTTGTCAATACTATTCTAATTTTTCCCAACAGGAATATATTGAAAATTGAAACTTGCTGTATGCTGATGCAAGGTTGTGTACATGTACAAGTGTGAGGATTTCCTCTATATTAATTAGTTAAGTATATTCTTAGTAAAAAATATAGTAATAAAGCATAAGTGGTACATTAATAATTATTGAAAAAAACCTGTTTAAATTCCTATCTAAACCAACATATTTTCACTATTGCTGCTTCCTCTGTCTGAGCTACAGCACGCTGCCTAAGTAGAGCTTTTGTTGCCTTTACTCATATCAATGACACTTACGGTATCTGTCTTTTTTGGCCCCAAATATGATACACGTGTCTAAAAGACCAAGGGAATCATTTATAGCTGCAAGTTACTCTTTGCAACTTAGCTCAAAATCAGGTATATGACTATTAAATTATATGTTAACTGTAATCATATTATTCCCTCACTTTTGAGGGTTTGAGTGCATTAGTGAACATTTTTGCACGTAATTGTCTTATTTTATTTTGAAGCTCAGTCTTTGAAGCTCTTTTGGACTGAAACACCCCATCGGCCCTCTTCCAGATAAAAACGTGCAAGTTCCACAATCTGGAACTAATTGTCCAGACACCATCTGGAGGTCCCGTTCCTTGGTAGAAGCTGCTGTAATCCTGTGGCTTTCAGAGCAGAAGTGGCATTTTACCGTATCCTTAAGCTCTCAAAAAATTTCAAAAATGTTTCAAAATATTTCTGAATGTATCTGCCAGCTGGGGACACTGGGAAGGTCGCCATGCCTGTAAACACTTACATGTCCACATGCAATATAGCGTATTTCAGATAAATACTGTCCAAAATGAGAAGCTGGGCAGGGCACTGGACAGACATACTGAGTTGGGAGCGGTGTAGGTGAAATCTCCTGAGTCCTGTTGCATAGTTGTTCCAGGGAGTTGCTTTTTTCAACCTATTTTTAGCACATCTTTTTCTCAGGCAAAATGCAGAGGTTCTGTGGGTGGCTGATCCTCCCGCAAGAACGTAGCCCTAATTACGTCCCGCCTCCTGGTATGTGAGGAACCCCACAAAATGGTGCTCTTCTCTAAATCCTGGACTTCCCTTTCATTCAACAGGCCATTAATTTTTCTGCAAGAAAACCCTTTATGGGAATGGGTTTGGCCATTAACAAATACCTTACATTACAGGTTTCCAACTTCAACTGTTTCAGCTACTTAAGCATTATGATGAGAAAGCAGCTAAGGACAATCAGTGGAAAACTTATGCAGAAAAATGAGGACCTCAGGATTTCTTGCATTATATTTTGGGTTCAGTAACTCATTGCTTTGGAGAGAAAAGTATTGGAGCCAGGAAAGGATGGTCTTTTCTCCCCAACGCCTCACTTGCATATAACAATTTGGAGTTTTTCTAAGGATTACCTTGGTCCTTGTTAAACTCACAGACTGCTTATTATTTCTGAGTGGAACGTTTAAACCTCAAGCCAGTGCCCACCAAAACCAGCTAAAGGCTTTGCATTTTCTCTAAAGGTTTTTTGACTAGCCGCTAAATGGTCAGAGGAAAAGTCTTCTGTACCATCTACTCAAATTTCAAATTTTTGAATGCTTAAAACTTGCTCAACCCAAAGTCTGCTTTATCCAGAACAAAGCTATACAGTGCCTCTCAGAGAGAAGTAATTCCAGTTTAAAACGCAATCTCTTCACAAAACACAGCCATTCAGCGGTTGGTCAGTTCGGAGGGAAAATATTGCACAAGTGCTTTTCTAGTACAGATTTTGCATATAAAAATGTCCAAATTATTTGCATCCAGACTTTCAGAAAGTCAGAGTGGAACACTGCAGTCCATGCAAATTTTTTCCATGGGAAAATTGGGGTTTATAATGGAAATAATTTTGTAAGTAACAATAGCAGCAGCTGTTACTTCTGCTGCTCCCCTAATAATAAAATCCTTTAGGAGTAATTAACCATGTTCAAACATGAATATATTTCAGCCAAGAAAAAAACTCTTGTTTTACTGAGATTCCTTTTACCCCCAACTGGTTTTGTATAATTAAATCTATCCACAAGGAAATGTCTTAGAAGTGTTTTTGGTTGTTTATTTAAACTTTTTACTTTTTCATGTGTTGCCTCTACATGCTATCAGGCTAAATGCTGCTCTCAGTCATGAAAGTTTGAATCCAGAATTACTGTATTAATATCAGCCACATGACAGATATCTCTCCAAGAGAACTATGTGAAGGCTGTTTTGACATTTAACACCATTCTTCAAGAAGAGTTGTCTTTCTTCCTATTGTTTAGTCATTTATGATCAGATTTACTATTCTTATTACATTGACAGGAGTCACTGTTCCTTTAACCATATTGCAGTGTTTTCATACTAATAAAATTTATCCTCTTTAACCAAAGCCCTACGTTTTTGTAGCAGCCAGCTTTCTTATCCTACTTTCTCACAGCAATTCATCTCATTCAACAGAAGCCACAGCCCCACCTGTAGGTTCATCTGGGCTGAAGATGTATCTAAAACTCCTCAAAGAAAAAAAGTTAATTTGAATTCTCGAAGGATTTTTAAAAGATCCTTGAGATAAAGGACATGCAAATGAAACACTGAAAGTTTAACTAGATAAATAAATTTTGCTAAAAAGAAGCTTTGAAGAAGTTTGTAACTGGTACCAGACTGGGATCATTTAATCCACGTCAATATTGTTCAGTAGCTCTCTAATTCTTCTGCACTGTCAGCTTCTCTGACCAGTTAGTATCATAATACTATAATCATGAAGGGAATATTAATATTTTTATCAGCAATATGATTAACTACTCTGGAAAATTCACTCTTGTCCTGTAAATGAAATTATTAAGATTTACTCTTTTTTATGATCCTAGTGAGTGCAATACATGAAAAAGAAAAGAAGGTCTGTCACTCATCAGACTTTCCAGATGTAAATGTAAGTAGCCAGCTTTCATTTGTAGCTTGTTAGAAGGTAGAAACAATCTTAATTAACAAAGGGCTAGCTGAAGCAATACAGACACTTCTTTCTTTCTTTCTTTCTTTCTTTCTTTCTTTCTTTCTTTCTTTCTTTCTTTCTTTCTTTCTTTCTTTCTCTCTTTCTCTCTTTCTCTCTTTCTCTCTTTCTCTCTTTCTTTCTCTCTTTCTTTCTCTCTTTCTTTCTCTCTTTCTCTCTTTCTCTCTTTCTCTCTTTCTCTTTTCCTTTTTTCTTTCTCACTTTTTCCTTTCTTTCTTTCTCTTTCTTTCTTTCTCTCGCTTTCTCTTTCTTTCATTCTTCCCTCCTTTCTGTCTCTCTTTCTCTCTCTTTCTCTCTATTTCCCTTCCTTCCTTCCTTCACCTTCCTTCCTTTATTTTTATACTCTTTCTTTCTCTCTTTCTCTTTTCCTTCCTTTCTCCCTTCCTCCCTTCTTTCTTTCCCCTTCCCCTTCCCCTTCCCCTTCCCCTTCCCCTTCCCCTTCCCCTTCCCCTTCCCCTTCCCCTTCCCCTTTGCCTTCACCTTCACCTTTTTTTCTTTCCAAAGCAGAAAAATGACCAGGATTTTTTTCCAGTGGTATATTCAAGGGGAAAGGCAGGTTAAGAGTTTACCACTCTGCTGTGAGCAATAAAAAATTTACTCACTTATATGACCTGAAGGCCTGGAACAGTTTGTATTTACTCATTATTTCATTTTTACCAGCACCCCCACTTTTTCATTAAACATTTTCAGCTTGCTTTTTCATCTTTGCTGTCTCATGACTCCTATGCTCTCCTTTCCTTGGGAATGCTAAAGGACTTGTCTAATGACTAACAACTGTGAGATTTCTCAGTTTTTTCTTGTGGTCTTGGATGTATTGAAACATTCAGAAATAAAGACTTTATCTCTGCTCATTTGGATTTAAATTAAGTAAGTATTTGCTTAAGAAAGAAATCCTTGTTTCCATCATGTTCTTGAGATGCACTAATCCCACTAGTTCCCCAGCCCTACAGAGATAACCAGCAAAAAAATGGGACTTCAGAAGCAATTATTCCTATATAAAAATCAGATAGGACTCTGACACCTTTAAGGGGATTGTTTCATAGCAGGAGAATCATTTCAGTGGGACTGTGAATTTAGCTGGACGGTGTTTGGCAAAGCATTGACTGCTTCCTTTTATTCAAACTTTTTTCAAAGTTGGACTGTAAGACTAATAGAGCAAGGACTTCCTCAAAATGCACATTCTGTTTTATGATTTTCACTTTAACTATTCCTCATAAGTGCACAGTATGTTCTTTCACCTTACCGAGCATGGTACAAAGCTGCATGGAGCACACAGGGAGTACTCTCCAGGGGTTCACTGCTGGGTGCTCGGTTCCCAGAGCTCAGCTATGTTGTCTGTGAGTATTCTGCAGCACAGGCAATAGTTTTATGAGCTTACATTCATGCTCTGTGCCCTTTATTGAGATGCCGTATGGCAATCTGAGGTAGCGGACACCGAGTTTGCATTACCAGCACATTTTTTCAGAGACCAGATACGGTTCAGACCAAGGTAAGGCAGAGGCTCAACAGCCTCTAGCAGGATTCATTTCTAAGAAGAGTTAGGCAAGCTAAGCCTCATAAACAAGACAACATTAACACAGTTTCAAGTACAACTTCCAGAAGCATTCATCAAAAGTTGCTGAAATCCTGAAGAAGTAAATCAAATTGAAAATTGCCTGTTCTGTTGTGCTTCATTACGGACAAAATCTCCAATGGGCTTTGTTCATTGTGTCACAAAGGTTCATTATTTTTGCAGTGCAGTGGGCATGCACTTTCTTACCCAAGAACTTATTTTTTAGTCTCAGCATTTCCATTTTGACATTAGAAAAATATACAACCAAAACCTGTAAGACTTTGATTAAATGTTGATACAGCTGATTCCAGCACAGCCAAAGCCAGTGACCATACATGGAATCTAAACAACAGCTAGTAATTACAGTGTCAAAGGCATGTATACACTGTGTGTTATGTTTCATTGTCTGGCATGCAAATATAGACTTGGGTTCCTTTGCACTATTTCCAAAGTATAAAGAAAGCTAACCAGAGAGTTCTGTTTCGTTTACACAAAAGAACAAGGTTCAATCATGTTTGATAAGTTGCAAATTACTGGTAATACCACAAGTGTTGTTACAGCTGCTAAGAGTGGTCAGGAGGATGTACGAAATACAGCAATGGCATGAATCAAAAGAAAAAGTCTAAACAATTTTGAATGATAGCATATAATACTTCTAACTTTAACTTGGTGCGAGGGCTTGTCAGCAGCATCTTGGGCAGTGAGATACGTGGAGTAAGTTGCCACGTATGTGTTCGATATTCTGTGCTTTGGCAGACTCCCCACTGCGGAAGAGAAGCAGTGGGTGCAAAAGGGAAAGAAAGAAGAAATAAAACTCCAGTGACATAGAAGACCCTTGCACTTCTTCAATGAGTGCATTTTTAAAGTTTTCAGCTTAGCAATTTGCCTGTGGAGATTTTCACAGCTGAGTACATCCTTTTCATTGCATCTCTAAATATGGTACATTTGTCAAGTCCTTCAGGTAGAACCCGTCTGTTTTCTGCAGAATGTGGATGTCAAAAGCCTCACCTGAGGTGGAACAGGTCTCAGAAAAGGGGCATGATCTGGGAGGCTGTGTAAAAAGTGCGTGCAATATGAGTCCAAGATTTACCCTTTCTAAATCTTCACATTCTTGACAGGGCGGATGAAGTTCCCTTGCATAGGGAAACCTGAACTAGTATCTTGCTCTATTCTATAGCTGACTTTCCTGGAAAAGTGCTCTGGGAATAAAGTCCCTAGAATCTGGAAGTCGCTTTGGGAATGCTTCTGATCATGAGACAGAAGAGCTGCTGCTCTGTGGGTCACTGCCCATCACATTTCAGAGTGAAGTAACCTCCTCATCTGTAATTACATGGGCTCCTCTTTTGAAATATTGGAAGGCTATTGGAAGGAAGTACTCACCAGGGCCATACTTAACTATGAAAAAGGAACCAGGAGCACGATCCTAGATAAGCCGTACTTTAATGGTGGTGGGTTTTGTCTTTCCACTTTATATTTGCATAATTCCTTATTGGGCTTAGGTGGTATTTCAGATTTGCTAAAATTTAAAATAATGTGAAATTATCAGTAAAGAAAAATACAGACCTATTTGGCTCCAGCTGATATAACAGAAAAATAAAGTATTCCAGGAAAACTAAGTATCAGTAAAAATAATGCAAATACTCTAATGTGCTGCAAGTACAGTGAAAATATTCCAAAACTGCTGCATAGTGTTCAGCTTTCAATGACAACCAAGGTGAATAGTAGCAGACCTGTGTTTTGTTCACAGCTTGAAGCATATATGAGGAAGGAAGGAAGGAAGGAAGGAAGGAAGGAAGGAAGGAAGGAAGGAAGGAAGGAAGGAAGGAAAGAAGGAAAAGAGGAAGAGAAGAAGGGAGGGAGGAAGGGAGGAAGGAAGGAAAAGAGAAAGGGAGGGAGGGAAGGAAGGAAGGGAGGGAGGAAGGAAGGAAAAGAGGAAGGGAGGAAGGCAGGGAGGAAAGGAGGAAGGAAGGAAAAGAGAAAGGGAGGGAGGGAAGGAAAGAAGGAGGGAGAGAGGGAAGGAAGGAAGGAGGGAGGGAGGGAAGGAAGGAAGGAAGGAGGGAGGGAAGAAATTCTGAAAAGTAGCACTAAGAAAACTCTGTTTACATCAAAATGAGCATAGAGTTTCTTTGGCCCCGGCTAGCTAGAATCAGGAGAATACAAGGAAATCTTTGGTCTTTATGAGGAAAAAAGTGACAAACTTTCCTTATTGCAGAAATAAAATTATGACACTGAAAAACATAACAACTAGAGAATGAATAGTTGAAAAGCAAGCTAACATCACATTTGTCCTTACTATATCATGATTTTTAAAGTTATCTCAATATTGGGGGGTAGGGGGAGGACAATGCTTGTTTCCAAATATGACAGGTTGGCAACCCTGTGAATGCATGGCAGGAGTGCTGGGTAGCATTCATACATCAGATGACTGTGATACTCCTAAACCCTCAAGTAATTACAATACACAAGACTCCACATTTTTAAGCAAACTGTTTCTTCTGTATTCCTGCCTCTTTGGTCAGGATGTGCTCCACAACTGGAACAGCTTGCGCTGGGTTAGCCCCCTGGGAAAGTTCTAATTTACAAAACCCTGTTTAGAAAAATCAAATCTATTTAAAGGCATTACATTATAAACATAAACTCCCTAATGAGCTATAGTGAAATGGCTCTAGGCTATAACTTGCGAAGTTCAAATGATTTAGCCGTTTTCTGCCATGTATTATTTTCATTTAATCTGCATCACAAGGACTGTAAAGAGTCCAGCTGTTCAAAGTGAGTCTTAGAGATTCCTGCCAAATGCAAAGGCTTGTCCAATTGTTCCTTTCTTTACCGTGTTTGGTTAAAGACTTATTAATTGATAGATCAAATGTTTCCTAAGTTTAAAAAAAAAAGAAGTCAACATTTCTAATAGAAGTGTAGATGCTAAAAAAGATTGCACTTAAAAAATAGGCAGTTAAAGATCACAATCACTAGGAAAGGAGGAAGGAAGGAAAGAAGGAAAGAGGCAAGGAAGGAGAGAAGGAAGGACATTCACATGCCTGTGCCCTGGTGTAGTAGAACAATCTGTGCTTTCATGTTCAGATCTTCACACCTTTGGGACCAAAGGGGTACCCTGAGGATGCAATTAGCCTCTCTCTTACCTACTTTACCATGTGCTGGCTGGAGTGCAGTTTCTTCTCACCTATACCTGCGTGAGAGGCAGCACAGTCTCTTTGTATGGCCGTTAACTTCTACTGTGTTGAGCTCTTTCTAGGAGACATTTGAGAAACCTCATCTATCATCTTTTTTTAGAAGCAGGGCTAGAGGAAGTGATGGGGGACACACAGGCAGTTCTAGAAGAAATGCAGTGTTAGATGGAGAATGGACTGATGACGAATAGGCATTTCCTACCATTCTTTCAGAGACCATTCTCCTGTTAAATGCAGGCCTTGGTTTGCCTCAGGTTAGCTTTAAGTAATGGAAATATCCACTTTTCAGAGATTTATTACCTAATTCTGTAATAAAAAGGTAGAATATAACATCAACACTCCGAACCATTGATTACCTGCTCTTTTCAACACTTACTTTCAGCATCCAGAAAATGCAAATCTGTACCTGTTACAGGATTTGGGATTTTGGTCTGGTCAAAATCAGTTGACATGTTTAAACATTAAAAAGTAATATTCTGAAATGTGTAAATGTTAAAACCACAACTTCCACATAGTAGTGGAGAATAAATATAACAAACCTGGTCTGTTTAATAAATGAAATGGTATAATGTTAACTGGAAGAGGTGGATTATGTTCATTTAACTGCTTCCAATTTTAAGTAATTATTACAAAAACATTGTACGCTGGTGGGTTTTAGAATGCCCTTATCAAAAACAAGTATAATTACACAATTTAGACTTTTCATTTTAACTTATTATTAATAGAAAGATTTGGTTTCTGCAAATATTCCCTCTAGTTATGATGGGGCATTGTACTGGAACTGGTACCACAGCTTCAGATGGTAAACTTCGGGAGAAGACGGGTCAATTAAAGAAATAATATGTTAAAAATCGTGGTTCTGTTTTTCAGCTCAATTGAAAACCTTGTAACAGGGCCCTATCGTGAAGGCAAATACAACTGTACTGACGTTTAAACTGCATAAGGATTGTTTTATGTTGCTACAGTGGTGTAAAAGGATGAGCCATGAATCAGAATCCAGTCCAAGATATACTGCAATATGTATTCTTTAGAAAAGAAATTAACTAAATTTCCTGATCTTCATCTATTTTCTTTGGATGTTTGCCTACAATTTCATCACACAGCAAGGATATGTAAAAGCTAGTCAGTTTTGGTGACACAAACCCCAGTCCTGAACAGACTACAAATAGAAATAAGTTTGGTAGCCCCATCACAGTCCTGGCAGGCAAAAACAAGGGGTATTCACCACAAAACCACTATACGGATCAACAAAATGTGCAGTTCTGCTTTTGAGACTGTCAGGCATATTACATATCAGTACTGATTTGAGGGCCAGGTCATTGGCTATAGCTCAGGAGCACTCCATGCCATTCCAGCGACAAGGCACAAAGGCAGCTTTAAGCCAAGTTTGCACTCACCATCCACTAATACTTAGGAGATCCCTCTCCAAATTTCCCTCTTTGCATAATTTACAATATTCGGAGGGGTCGACAGCTCTAGGAAGACAAGCCAGAGCCCAAGAATGAGTTGTGCACGAGAAAACCCGAGGCACACCCTGTCTTTCAGTTGCAAGGGGTAGCTTTAAAACCACTCTATTACATCATGAATACAGTAGCACTGTAGCGTTTGGAACAACTTCTTCCATAATCATTTAAAAATTGAGGATTCCTTTACCCACTCCTCCAGTGACTTGCCAAGCAGGAATTAGCGTAGCTCTGCAAGGACACAGAAGCACAAAGGTATCTCAGTGTACCTGAGATTCAGACTGGAGGTCTAGACATTAGGGAGGTGGGTATTGCATGGCTCTCCTGCCAGTGTAATTAATTTCTTGCTTTCAAGAAGACTATATTTACACTTACCAAGGCACAATTGGACTGTATACTTCACTGCAGTGACGCACCAAAATACAGAAGCTCAATTTTAATGAGCTTGCTTGGGTATACAAACAGAACTTGATGTGCCTTAATTGTCAGACCTGGCTTTTCCTGCATAAAATAAGCCCATGCAGTGTTCCACTGCTACTAGTACTTAAGCCAGCTCTGGTGTAATGTAATATGGAGCTTAGATTATAAGAGCTTCCACGTTCTGGTTCCAGCTGATGTAAATCAATATAGTTACACTGAGGTAAATTAATAATTGAAACCCTTAGCTCATGAGTTGAGCTACAGTGCTTTGACCAGGCAATCAGTCTTTACTTCTATTTATTTGGTTAGAATCAGGCAGTGCTAATGAGATTATAGCCTGGGGATTAGGAAATGCCTTTTCAGAAAGGTATGCTGAATTGAAGAGAGATGACTGACATGCTAACCATACACAATGTCAGTGGAACAAGCTGACTAATTTCATCAGATTAATGAACTGCGGACCACTCGACATGTGCTCCGTATAACATTGTACAATATATTGTACAATAGCAGTGGCCATAGAGAAAACAGTACATTTAAAACAGCAAAGTAGGGAGTTGGTCTCTAATTTGTGGTGTTGAGCAGTTATGGACATGTTCATACTTTACTCAAATGCACACACACAAACAAATGTTAATCACATTTTTTTTGTTATCTCTTCATGTAAATACACTGCCTGTTGTTTCTTTTTCGTGCAACTGGACAAATTTAACTTCACCCTCCCAGGGAAAAGATGTCTGCTATGCTGTTTTTCATTTCCCATCTGGTCTGCTTTTTGGAATACAACTGCCTGGACTTTGGAAGAGTGTTGCTTGCTCTACTGTCATCAGTGGACACAAGATGCAGTTACAGAATCCATCCTCTGGATGCTTATCCAGTTACATAGATTAGAAGTGACTAATAATTATGAGAGAAGAAAACTCAAGATTTCGTGTCCCTTGTCTCTGGGAATTACTGAGAATGGAGATTTTGATACTTCATTCAGATGAAAACTGGAAGTAGAAAATTCAGATCAAAGAGTTTATAAGTGAGCTGTATCAGCTTATAGTAGTTGAGGGGTTTGCTTGTGAGCTCCTGACGTCTCCCAGTCTCAGGTAGAAATGAGTATGTACTTCCAGTACTTCATGGAAAGCATAGCAAATTCAATAGCCCTTAGAATGACAAAGGTGTGAAAAGAACTTATAAGAAGGAACATACCAGGATAATGAAGATCAACTCAAAGTTTCCCATGGGAAAAAGGTGCAGTTCAAACAAGAACACACTATATGATGTAACCAAGTGAAGTTAATGATAAAATAGTTTCTTCCTCCCCCTAACGTTAGGTCTGACTGAGATGCAACATATTTGAATTACTGCGATGGTCATCATGATTGTCACCCTCTAGAAAGCATGGTGGGAGAGCTACTACACCATAGCTCCATTTGGCCATGACTTCAGAAGAAGCGCTCTGGCTTGTGGAGTTATTTTTCTGATTATCCTTCAACTGCAGAGGTGACTCAGTTAAGTAATCTACTGGCTCTGTCCTGGTTGCCCTCTCAGTTTAGTCTATCATTGCATTTCCAGCAGTTCCCACACAGCCCACTGTCTACAGTGAACACCTCCCTGCTGCAAGGTGTTTCCTGCAGGTGCTAATGTATAGTGAGGCATCCTGGCACTTACCTCTGTGATTCACTCACTCACTCGCTCAATCATCACCACAAGCACAGCCTAAGGCTTTGTGAAAGAGTTGATGAAATTGCCCTTAGCTACAACCTAGCCATAACTCACTTAGTAAACTTAGTAAGTGTGCGAGAGGCAGGGCGTGTGTTAATCTTACAAGTCTCTTCAGTGGTTCTAGCACTTTTTAGGACTGATAAACACTGCCATTTACCATGTCAAAACACTTCTTGTATTTTGAGCTTCTTGAATCTTGTGGCTAGAGTTTCATAGTGTTAATATTCCCTGAAATACAAATGCCAAACTAACAGCTGTCGAGTTAAGATGGGAATGATTTGCTAGTGAGACAGCGTAAGGGTTATAAACTGTAGGAGGAAATGCATTCACTGTTAAACAATGTATTTTGGTTTTGAAGGGCTAAGTTTATGAAAGATTTTTGATATGGGACCACCAAGCTCATCTGTGTGCATTCAGTAGATGATGTGCATCAGGACTGTTTGACAAGGAGGACTAAGCAGAAATAATTTTAAAAGAGAATATCCACCAGCTGTGCCTACCGTGTGTGGCAGGATGATCCCGAAGACCTGAAGCTAAACCAGCTGCAATTCTTGTGCTGTAGAAGTACCCTTGCTGCTGGCTCAGGGACCACCTTCAGCTCACCCTTAAAACAGCTCTACAGACCATGCTCACCTGCAACATGGAGGGCTTCAAGCCTCCAGCTACTCTTGAGGTGCCAATAGTGAGGCAAGTACAACTTCAGGCTTCCTTTTGCCCAGTCCCTCAGGACTGCAGTCCCTCTTTCTTTCTCCGCACACAGAGCAGAGGCAGCCAGCTCTGTGTCTCTGCCCCAGTGGGAAGCCAGAGCTTTATGGCAAGCACTGTCTGGCACAAGGGACATGTAGCTTTCTCCATCCAGGCTCCTTCACATTAATATTACCAGGACAGGGCAACCTCCAAGAACTGGCACTGTCTTTATCCCAGTTCTGAGATTCTTTACATTCTACCAGGGCAGTGTAAAGAGGACATAGCTCAAATTTATGAGAAAGCACTTAGCTTTGCATGTGTCCTGAAAGTCTGGTGTTCTCTACATTCATCTAAAGTTAGCCAAAATACCAAAGCTGGTGATTTTGCATCCTACCTAACCCATACGAGACACAGACGCCCTTGCAGGCCTTGCCACTGGAAGGTATATGCTGTAGGAAAGGGATGGGAAGGAGGTAGCCAACAGACCAGATGGAGGCTGAATCACGGTACTGGGGTGGGCTTACTCCAGGGAAGGGGATTTAGTACTGCCTGCCAGGATTCTTGTAGCAGGGAACTGCCTCCAAAGAAGGCTACCTCTATTCTTCAATAAGACCTACTCAAAGGAGTTTTGAAAATAAATTAGGAACCTGATACCACACTATGTAGAGCCGGCGTAAACCTTCAGTGTCAGCTGATTTTGTTGAATGCATAGTGAAAGAAAAAAGAAAAAAGGACTTGATAGTTAACATCTACTGAAAAATAAATCTTTGACAAGTAATTGGAGCCAGTGTAACTTTACTCAGCAGGAAAACAGGAAAAGTCATTATTTGCCAGAACAAATCTTTCAAAATCTGATAATGTTTAGGAAATAAACAGCTCAATCAACAGACTCAAAAACTTCAGGCAATTTCCTTTCCTGAGATGATTTTGGGCAATGTCGAGCAGAGCCACATAAGGTGCTGTGGTTGTGAAAAGACATCCCCTAGGACATCCCCCATGCTCTGATTGCTCTTAGAGAAACACGTTTCACGGAGGCCATGAATGGATATGTGCAGTGCACATCTCCTCCACACACAGTTAGCTGGTTGGCATCTGCATCGTTGAACCAAAGGTTTTGACTTCACCTCTGTATTTTTATATGAGATGAGATATTTATCCTGTTGTGAAGTTCATGCTGTAATCCATTACTTCTAATGAGTTAAGTCAATTGTAAATTATATGATATAAATGATGATTGCAGTTAATTGAAGGCAGTATCCTTTACTACTGTATGAATCAGCAGTGGAGGAGTCAGAAGGGATTCTGGTTCTGATTAAGCTCTGATTTTGGCCAAAGGCTTTCAGTAATTTTTGCCTTTTTTTTTTTTTTTTTTTAATTTGAATTCTAGCCAGCACCTGTTAGATAACAGAAGAGACTAAAACCACATTCTAAAACTCTTTAATCAGCGAATAAACTAGCAAAAAGACATGAAGTCCTGAAATCGCTCTCCAATCAGAATATCTGTTACTAGAAAAGCAGAACTACTTGCTCTTGCCTCAGGCTCAGGAGGAAAAGGAAACCTTCTGGTCTTGTCTTTTTCCTGGGCATGGCTGTGATCAAAGAAAGGAGATATTAGCCAGTTTTCCTGAGTCCTTCTGAAAGAATAAAGAAGTCTGGTTTTCAAAATATGTCATGAAGTTCTTACCTTTTATATCAGCCAGGGCAGATCAGAATTTAGGACTGCAAATTTTCAGGGAAGGAAATAGCATGAAGCAGAGCAAAGAGAGCAGGGTAAAGGACCACCATTCTTTTCTCCTGTGCCATTGAACATTTTGATTTTTTTCACATCCTCATTTTGCCTGGACAGTTTGTAAAAAGCATTCAAAACACTGTATTTAATAATCTCTATGTTTCTTGATTTTATTGGGTGAATCCTGGCCCCATGGTTATAGGAACTGAAAGGTTACTGGAATTGGAAGTGCAAATTCCCAGTACTCCTTGTCCTGTTAATTAAAGGTGAAGGGCTGGATAGCAGGAAAACAACCTCTCTGTTATGTTGTAGCAAGTGATTCCTGGAACAAAATTTACTTTTTGTGCATAGGAAAACTGAAAGACAGCTTTCAGGTTGCATTTCTCCAGATAGAACTATGTTTATGACTTAAAAATCTTTATATACAGATTCTGAGGTTTATCAGATGACAAAGAATAATAACAATATCCATTACCCTATGTTGCATATGTGAAGGAGAAATTTCAAAGCCAGAACAATATGAGATTATATACTGCAAGCCATTAAACAGGGCCTTTCGGCATGCAATTTCAGATGAACTAATTGCATCCAAGAGCCAGAGGGGAAGGAAAATAGATACCAAAGGATTCATGACAATAAAGCAGGATGCAGAGACATTTGTTACTCCACTGGGTCTAGTGAAAGCCTACAGTATGTCTCTGCACAATTGTTCTCAGGACCCTTTGTTATTTTGTTTTATAAATCCTGGGTGCTCTTCAGTCGCAGAGGCTTTGAGAGGGGAGCCTGAAAGCAGATAGATAATCACAAGACAAATTCAGCTTTAACTTCATGTATGTTGTGCTCCATGGTATTTACAATAGCAGCAATCTGTTTTCATGACAGCGTGTTTTTGTAAAGCCAAAGAGATAAACTTTCTCAGCTATTTATAAATCAGATGCTTACATTATGATCTCCTGCCAGTAACTCTGGTAGTTGTTGAACTTTGCTGTGTTCAGTATAACAAATCTGTTTGTTACTGTAGTGCCAAAGGTGAGAAAAATATACTGGAATCCTGTAGAGAAGATGCAATAGCTCTTTGTGGCTGGGACAGTGAAGTCCTGCCACTGTTAGGGTAAAGGGAAGTCAAACACCTTAGTCTGAACACAGCTAGGAGCCAACACTCACAGATTCTGTTTCAGATCTGCCACAAACTTGCTGTGTGGTCTTGGAAGAGAGTTTTGCCTTGCTAGAATGAAATTAATATTATCTCTCCACTCTTCAAGAATCTGGTGATTCTCTATTGGATAATATATGTAATTAAGAGAATTGTAATTAGCATTTTTCCAGTTTCCTTAATTTATTCTTCCTATTCATTGTACAATTACTAGTATTCTTAACAAGAAGCAAGATGGATTTCATAGCCTCCAGGAAACGTACCACAACAAAAGGGAAAACCCAACTTCGTTGGTCTTTAGAGTATCTTTGGTTTTGAAGGAGCTCAGCAATTTGCTGTACTCTTCTTAAGGTAGAAAATGTGTGCTTAGCATAAGTGAATAATTTATAATGAATCATTTCCATGTTGAATAACACTTTATTTTAATTCCCACAACTTGTCTGTGTGAGCAGATCACAGATATCCTAACGGGGCTGTTGGGAGCTTTTTGCTGAGCAATTCACATAGTTCTTGGGCCGTTTGTCATTTCTGGGCAGCACATTTCAAACCCTTTAAACAGAGACTTCAAGCTCTTTTGGCATGTGTTCATAAGAATATAAGACCAACTGTATTTGATCAGGCTAAAGGCCCATTTCATTCAGTGGCCAGTCTTTTACAGTAGCCAAAAGTGGATAATTAGTAAAGTATGTAAAAGGAGAGAAAGCATATTCGCCAGGATCTGCTCACAGCTCCCAACAGTTTGTGGCTCAGGTACATATCTTTATGGATGACAGCTACTCTAGAAATCATACAAAACATAATTAGCATTTTTATCCAGACCATCCATAGGTTATCACATACAAAAGTGTAAGGTAAAGTATGAGAAAGAGAAAGATACATGTAGTGTTAAGCCGTAAGTGCAGTGTGTAGCCAGAAGGTAGTCAGTACACATTGTTACAATAACCCTTTTTCTTGTTAACTACCTGTAAATCTTAATGCATCCTCCCTCCCCACGTACACACACATACACAAACACAAATTCTAACCTTTTGAATCTCTCTCTCACTCATATTAATATAAAAAGATGTTGACGTTTGAGAGCCTAAGAGAACTAAATGTAGAAAACCCTACAGAAATACATGCTATTGCAATCACAATGGAAATATGGTAGACACAACAAAGAAAGAAGTTCTGTAACTTCAATAACATAGGCAGTGAGAGTGCAAACACATGAACTAAATACCATTCATAAATCAGTACCTCAGACTGCATACTAAGATTGCTTTAAAAGCAGGAAGGTCATAGCTGGATCAATAAATGGACAGAGGTAACAAGGAGGGATATGGTCAATTTTTTCAGTATTCCCACATTTCAGTAATGTACAACTGGTCTTTGAAACTTGGCAGAGCTGAGTGGGAGGCTGGGGCCTGTCTTTTGCTAGTGCTTGGATTGCCACAGGATGCTAGGCTGGGCTGACTTCTGAGCACTGGAAATCTCCAGTATCCTTCTGCTATGCTCAAACTGCTCAACATTCCCTGTGCACTCAGCCGTCTTCTCAAAATCTTCCATGAACAACCCACACATATCACTTCTTCACTTTGGATGCAGAGAAAAAGGAGCCTTCCTTCCCCTCTAAAATACCCTTGCAGCTACGAAAAGATACATTGAACTGCTGCTGTTTGTAGTTACCTTTAATCTGCTGTTTCACTTCTAACTTCAACTGTCTGAAAGGAAGGTCTTGCAAACATCTGTACTAATCATAAACCCATGACTTGTTTCCTGAACATCATACATTTTCTGTAGCTCAAAAAGAATGGTTGTAATGCCTTAGAAGACCATTTCCTATCACATATCTAAAGGTGAGAAGAAAGGGGGAGCGAGGGTCAAGAATTAAGGTACTGACATTTCTCTATGAGTGCCCACCTCATTGATACCTGTGTTGATAAAGGTAGAGTAGCTTTAAATGTAGCTAGAGGAGTGTGTAGGTAAACTCCCTCCCTTAACTCTGGTGCACGACAGAGTACATGCTCTCTCTTTGGGCGTGTATGGCCTGGCTCTTCACAGCCCGGTGCAAAAGCAGGGACGAGACTTTATTTGACAAAAACTTTCCTAAGATATGCAAGGGAAGGGGAGTTTGCTGACGAAATTCTACTTGTGTTTGTGTCTCCCTTTACCCATGTGCTGCCCAGGAATGCACTGGGAAGTACAGAGAGTTTTCTCGAGTGCTACAGCATTGGTGTGGTGAAGTGCAGGAGGCTTGATGTCCAGTTCTCGTTCTGCCCTCAGCCTGAAGGGTGTCTCTGAACAAGCCATTTCATTTCTTATTGCCTCAGTTTTCCCATTTCTAACATATATAGCTTGCAAAGTTCCTTATACACACTCGTAAGAGAAGAAGATACACTAAAGGCCACGTACTCATGCCTGGCTTTAAAGAACTAAATATTGCAAGAAAGGCTGAAATGACATGGTTTTAAGCAACAACAGGATTAATTGGTGGACTGCTTAAGTGCACGACAGAGATGTACACAAACAAACAAAAAATCCATGCTCAAAGAGAAAATTCTGTACAATTTAAATAATATTTTCTCTAAATTTCAAAGTTTTCTACCATTGTTTTCCACTGGCATTGACATAATGAATGTTATCAAAATATTCTGATTGACACACTTAATAAATCATGAACTCTGAAGCATGAACCATATTTTGGGGACAATCCATATGTTAGTATTTCCAATTATGAGACCAGAGCATGCCAGAAACAAATGGAAAATTATTGTAATCAGATCCTTCAAGATTGTGTTAGACTTTTTAATGAGCAATTTAATGTGATATGAAATTACCTTAAGTCTGAAAAGTGTTGAGAGGCAAATGGAAAGCATAGGATTACTTTAGTTCAGTTAAACACTGATGAAACACTTTAAAGACTTTTCCCCAGTACTGAAATAGCATGATTATGAACATGTAATTATAAAATCTTAAACAATGATTCTGAATCATAATACTGATATTTTTATTGAGAATAAGATTCGATTGCTCATAAATATTTTTAAAAGTCATAAGCGGTTTGTCAAAATTGACCTACGTGCAATATAATTTCTCTATAATTGTCAAACTCATGCTACAAGCCTGTCTTAGACTCCTCCAAAATATTGTAAATGTTCTTCAAACTACAAGTTTTAGCTTTATTCAGAGTGCCCAGGAAACCAGACATTTCTGCTGTGTTAGTGCCTTATGTGGCAGTATGGGATGCCCACCTGAGAGGGACACATGGCAGAGTCTTTTAGTTACTACTATCTGCTGAGGGAACATACACTATTTCTCATTACCCAGGAGATTAGAACTTCTCTGTGAGGATACACACACATATACGTAACGCTGTCCAAACATAAATGGCTGTTGTATTTCTGAGAGTTCTGAATACTCATACTTCAAATGTATATGCTTGCCTTCCTCTACAAGTCTTGATTTAATGATGCCTACAAACCTTGAATTTCATTTAGCCTTCCAGTATGAAGTGGGTAGTGAGTAGTGTATTGTCATGAGACTGTCAAAGATTTAGTTTCATTTGACAAAGTTTTATTTTCCAAAAGAGAAGAGAGTGTATTACATATCATTGGCCAGTCTGGGTGCTGTCTAAGGAAAAATTAAACACTTCAAAACAGAAACATCAAAAGACTTTGAAACAAAAACAGTTTCTCCTAATCTTGCGTCCAGGGTATGTACTGACTTTGCAGAATCACTACAATTAATTCTAAATGATGTATGAAATGAGTAATCCCTGCCTAGAGACTACAACTAGTGCATGCAGTCACTGACTGGCTGTGAAATGTGCTGTAATATTATGCTTAGACGTGTCCAGAAAAAAGGCCTATACCATTCCCAGCTTTTCTAGCAATTTTTATTCTCTCTTTTTTCCACTTCTACTGCTACTCCACCCCTGTGCCTGTCCCTGCACTGCAGGGCTAGTCAATTCTCTGATTTCTCACTTTCTTCAAAAAGCAGCCATGATAGTCAGCTACAACTCACAGGTGTTTCCAATGGGCTGGCTATGCAAAGTTCTGTTGTGAAAATATCATGAAAATACAGACAGAAATAGTATTCTTTCATTCAAAGGTCCTAGAATTATTTTAGTATAAGTGTCTAGATTGCACTAGTTTTTGCTTTGGTCCCTGATTACTTAAGAATTATGTACCTCATGCAACACCAACTAAAGCAATGAGTCTGCAAAGAATTCTACATACTCTGCTAACATCATACAAATCAATTCCTGTTAACCTCAGTGGGACTATTCACACACATAAGCTTTTGAAGAATTAGGATTTGAAGTGTGTACTTCGAGATAGATTATGGGACATGGAGCCACGTGAATGACTATGTAAAATTCTTCTCATATTAAAAATCTTAATAGTTGGCTGACTCAATGGGTATGGATGGCACAAAATGAATTCTAGGTTACCCATCCACTTTGAGAAAAAGGTGGAGCAAGTTTTTCCCACTCAGATCAGAAAATAGATATTACTGTAGTTTTACTCGCTAAACATAGACTCAAACATCAGTATTCACTCATAAAAATCCCTTGCATTAACTATCCTGCTCAAAGCCAAGCTGATGTGAAAGTGTTTTGCAGTAAAATATTGAACCATACTTTCCACACACCAAATTAGCAAAATTTGGACTCATTCACTTTATGGACTTCCTGCGTTTGAAATCAGAGATTCCAAAGAAAGATTTGCCCAGATCTTCCAGGGATCCATATACTGTGTAATCAGAGAGAACCCGGGGCAGACCCTGCAAGATGGTCCGCACTTCTTTAGAATGCTAAATAAGATCAGTCAGACCAGCTTTGATGAGATCTAGCTTTGGCAAAATATGTTTAGTAGAAATCAAAATTTTTTTACAAAAATGTTTTGTGTTTGAAGAGAGCCTTTGTCAGAAATGCTGGCTGGTTGTCAACCAGGAGATAGAGAAGCACACACAGCCGCCACACACGTACTGTATAGCTCAAGAGCTATGCAGAGTTGCTGTGTGCAGTGTACCCAGAAAAAAAGCATCTTCCATTTCCTGAATGAGGAGGAGGGAAGCCAAAAAGCTGTGCCTAAAATGAGGTAGAGCAGATACTTGAATCTCTGTGCCTCACGTCCTAAGATGGTGACCTACCCCCCCCAACTACAGCAAAAGCATCCACAAGTTTGTTCTTGTAAAAAAGTTCAAAAGGTCTTCTCTCTATCTCAGTGGAAAGAAAAAAACAAACCAAACCAAAACAATCAAGGCACCATAATTGTTATAGAAATTAATCGTTCATCCATGCCACCCAAGTGCCCTCCTATAGCACCACCAACATTCAGTAATACTCAAGGATTGGTGGTATGGTTTGCACCTACATAGTCATTAGATTTCGAGGTGCTTTGCTGGTAAAGACGTAGTTTGTGGAGGAGTGTAAAGGCATGTGTTGATAGACCATATGGTTTTGTACTGGAGCTCAAGATCCCTGAATGGATTCTTAAAATAACAACTTGACAGTGTAATAACTGTTAACCAACAGTGTAGCAAGGGAGCATGCTTAATGAAAATGTGAATATATCCACAGAGATTTCTCTTTAATCCTGCCTTGAAAATGAATTTTTAAATGAGCTTCCAAGTCATTGATAATGTTCTTAAATTTCACTCCAGTGACTCTTTAGTTCCTAATAAAATGGCTTCAGTTCTAGGCGTGTGGAAAATACTTGCTTTTACTTGATGGTTATAGAAAATATTGGCAATAGTTCTATACATAAAGTAATCCTTAAACGATTCTTGTTAAAAAAAAGAAAAAAGAATAACAGAAAAAAGCAGAAACCCCACCAAGTGCACAGCTAACTGCCAAGCACACTGGCTCCCCAAATAGTGGGGTTGCCTGTTACGTCAGCTGTAGTGAGGACCCTGCTTAGAGATGGACAGAACTAGAAATGCAAAAGAGCAGTGTGTGTGTTAATGCCTGTCATAGTGAATGATAAATTGTATAGAGCGTAGGAATGCAGTCAAGACACAGCAATGCCATAATGCAGGCAAGAGCTTATTTTGTGGTTACAGAAAGGCACTCTCTGCAATGTACAGAAATCATCCCCAAAACTATGCTTCCTCTTTCCCAGTGTGAAAGAGCTGGGTGCTTGCAGCAGGTTTGCTCTGAGTACAGCGCACACTGAAGGTAACTAAGAGCCCCATCAGACACAGAGAAACACAAGCCAAGAGAAAATAAACAAAATTTAGATTTGCCAAAACCAAATCCACCTTTCCCCTAGCCAACTCATGATCGTTGTTTTGCTTCTTTTCATTCATACCTAATGAATCAAACAATCTCCCAGAAGGTGACAGCTAATTAGGAGGTCACAGAGCAAAAGTACCTGGATGGTGAAGGAAGCAGAGATTTTCCAAGGCCACGGACAAGGTGGAAAGTGTAGTTTGTCTGGGACATGCCTGTGGAATTGGCGCCCCAGTGACACTTTCTGAGATTCAAGGGTGAGAAGCAGGAGGCTGCAGTGCACCCACAAAACACCTACAGGAACATCTACATTATGCCAAAATCAGGTGATGCATACCTACAAGGTGGTACTGGTCAGGCCAGTAGCGAATGATTTATCTCAGGTCTTCAGTGCAACCCCAGAACAAACAGTACAGCCTGCCGTGTTACTGGGGGCTTAGGAAGGAGAGTTCCTAAAAAAGACAGGGCAATACCGTAAGTACATCAATGCCAAGAGCAAAGATCAAGTGTGTGTTGACATGTCTGGTGATAATTATCCATGCAATAATGAACAGGGGTGCCACAGAAAAAGAGAGTGCAACATGTTTGGATTGCCAGATAGGGCAAAAGGAAGTGTCAGTATTATATTGAATTATGCATTATACAAAGCAGGCTCTCTAGCTGTAAAAACATTGTCATTTGTTTTTTAATAAAGAAATAAAACCCCTACTATATTTGTGTTCTTTTCTGACCAAATAGTGCTTCTCTGACATTTGCAGCAACAGTTACTGGATCTAGGGCCAGGCTAATGTGATTTCTCTAGAAGGGTTCACTGTTCTCCAGTGCTGTAAAGCCACAAGAAACCAGTCAAAGCAGTTTTTCTGTGGAAGTAGATATACCATGTTTGCATTCAGTTAGGGGGATATTCACACTGCTTAATTTCAGGAACTTGGTTGCTTTACTTCGAAGGCCAGTCTTTGCTTTTGGTGAGAAAGAGATGCTCTTACAAAGTCCCAGAGAGATGAATCTAGGTGATCTCAGTCTCCTCCTGGAGGGGCCCCTCTTTCCTCACTGACTACTATGATATTCTCAAGAACTACCAAGCCCTGTGAAGCATAGCTGGGAACCTGCTATGATGCTCGGACTATTTTATTTATTTTTATATGCAAAGCTAAAGAAACTACACTCATTTGGAGAAATAACATTAGAAAAATTGTTTAAGGATTTCAATGTAGAAAAGTTTTCTTAAAAAAAAAAAAAGCAACTCATCAGCTATCTTTTGCTTTCTGTTCTATTTTCTGAGTCTTGTGCCTATTTCTGCTGTTGCTTTTCATTAAACTTCTCTTTACACCCTTGTTCCCTCCTTCTTTGGCAGGCAGCCCAGTAAAGGGCTGCTCCTGTGACTTGTGTAGAGGTTGCTGTGCATGTCCATTTGCACTGGCATTGAAGTCACACAGCACCCCTGAGACAGCACTGTTTGCGGGACAGCTGCAGTTTCTTATCATTAAGCACTTGATAAAGTATTCTGTTTTAAAAAAGCCATGGACAATTATTTCTCTTGTTGCTTGTGAGACTGACAAACCTATAAAAGTTTTCCCAGGGGTACCTATGGAGACTGAAATGGGAATTGGTAGATGGCATCTCAGCTTAAGCCATGGAAGAATGTGCTGCAGCAGGTCAGAGGTGGTGCATGAGCCCAACAGCCCATGTCCCCCAGACCAGAATGAAGCTCTCTGGCCACTGGCCTGGCCTCATTTTCTGTTCCTCCTGCTGACAGGATGATTTTCCTCTTTCATTTCAGTGAAGGGTATTTGGTTTAACAGCCTGTGATTCAATTAAATGTCTGCTGTGTTTTAACGAGAAATTTTCTAAAAGTTGTTTTAGGAGGAGAGCACCCCACGTGATTTAAAGGTGCCAAATAGTAATGGATTAACTTAGGCAATGGTTAATTAGCTATAGTCTCACTAAAAAAATCTGCATCTCAGTCCACCTTCTTTTGGACCCAATTTCTTTATGGTAAGGTAAGGAAAGAAATCTTGTCCTGGAAATAACATTGCTGCCCGGGTGTAAACATTACCTACCTTAGCCCTGTGCCTTTAGCCTGTGGTATGCAGACAAACAGTGGTCACAGAGCTATGTCTAAGGAGGTGAAGAGAAATAACCTTGAAAACAAAGACTTTTGTCAGTAAGCTAAAAGTCTCTATACTGGTATCTGCACCTCTACTGGAATATTTCTAAGTGGAGACATGTATCGAGAAAGGTTGGGAGCCACAGCCCTCTGTCTTTCTACTTTCATGAGTATTTACCATGTTGAATCCCTGAAATCTAGGTACTATATTTTACAGTTGACGTGCAGATAGTGGTAAGAGTTTAAACCAAATGTAAAGGGGCCACTGGATTCCAATAAAAACATACTTCTCTTTTTCAAGAGCAGACAAGCAAAGACTTCCCATATCTAGCCTTTCTGACTGGAAACAGGACCCAGCTTTCACATTTTTGTGATCCTATGTCTGGCACGTACTTCCAGAGTCTGTAACATTTTTATCCCTGGGGTTGAAATATATCAGTCCCGAGAGATGATTCAAAACAGGGCTGTCTTGGTAAGGAACTACAGGTTATTCCAAAATTTGACAAAAAGAGCATCATACTTTAGCCACAATCTTCAAAATAATAATCAGTTTTACAAAATACAGTTTTCCCTTTTGAAGGCTGAATTGTCTTGGCCAGAGTTACACACTAAAACGAGAGTCTAAGGTACCTTTCTTGGCTCTGCCATTGGCTCACTCTTCGTCTTTTAGCAAGCCATTTAATTTTTCTGTGCTTTCATCTTCTCCATCTGTGAATTCCAAATATTAACTATTTACTTGATAAGTCACAAGCAAAACTGGTCTAAAGATTGTGGTCTAAACCTCCTCTTGTCAAAAAAAAAGGCCTGGCATTCAAACTAGTCACAGTGGAGCCACAGCAGCAAGGACAGTAACAGCAGCAGCTTGGATGAGATCCTCACGTCCCAAAAAAGATTCAATGTCAAGGATGAAATTTCTCACAAAAAAAACCAAACCGTGGCTCCTCTCCTGCCAGTGCCCTGTGAGAAGACCACCTGGATGAGGAAACACAGAGCCCAAGTCCCTGCTTTATTTGTTTCAAACTTCAGTGACTGGTATCTCAAACCATTATTACTATGGAGTCATTTTCTCCACAGAAGTTTGCAGAAAATCTTTTTGTTCTCTGCAATATAGAATGAAATCAAAAGATTTTCTGCTATTTTACATGCATGCTTTTACCAAATCCTCTGTGTTTTCTTTTTTTAGCTTCAAGCTCGCGTAACTCCCAACCACAGCTACAGAATGCCACATATCTTTTACAAAGAGTTTCTAATACACCAGGTTTTCAAGTAGAGAACACAGAGGTTAAGAAAAAAGTCAAATATAATGAGAGAAATCAGGAGTCAAATTAAAAAACATAGAAACCAAGCCATAAACAAAACCAGAGCCAGATACCACAAAGCTAAAAGGAATCCAAACAACATCCTTCAAAACATTCACATGTTTATGAATGTGAAAGGTGTGAAATAGCTGAAACTGAATGCTGAATAACATTAAACAGAACTAACTCTAAAAGCAACATCTTAATTTACCTTTGAGAAGAAATATAAATGCTGAAAGATATGATAAGCGATATTTTTCTTTGTACAGATGTTAGGAGAGCTGCCTTAGAGTGTGCCGGGTGACGAATGGGCTGTTGCTGTATCGCAAATCCAGCCATCGCCCCAGCTCCTTAGAGCGTTGCCCAGTTTAAACTGAAGCGTTTCCGTGCTATCAGCCACAACTAGGGAGAGTTTATTTTAGCACAGCTATTAAAAGAAGAAAGGTGAATGGTAGTTTCCTGGCTTCCTTTTTCACAGACAAAAAGTAGGTCATTTTATACTACTCAAAGCCTAGCTCGCCCCTTTATAGTCAGTGGAGGACAGTGGCCATCTCATCCAAAAGTCTTTTGAAATTGGTCCCACGACTGACTCCATAATGGGGCCTGTTTCTCTTCAGTGGCGTTGAGGAGAGCCTGGGCTGGCAAGGCTGAACGCCGACGCCAGGCTGCCGCAGCCGGGTGAGCCGGGTCCCGCTTGCACGGCCACGTGCCCCCGAGCCCGCAGCCGCCGCCACGCTGCGGGCCGGCTCTGCTGCTGGCAAGCGCAGGCAGCTGCCTAGGCCCAGAGAAATGCTGGAGGAAGCAAAACCACCCCAGCTGCCTGCTTTGCTTAAGCTGTCAAAAGCCAGGCTGGCTTTTGCTGTCAGGAGAGGTACTGGGGAAGGAGAGACCTGCCCTACCATTAGCAGGCACCCTGTCTCTCCTTCCTCTGGGGAGAGGGAGGCTCGAGCAGACATGCACACATGTTCAGTCCAGCTTACCCCACTCTGATCCTTGAGTTTTGTCTTCATTTAATAGGGAAACGAGAGCGTTTGTATCTTACGCATGGCGGTTGGACTAGGATAATTGAATTCAAAGGGGATTACATTGCGGTAGGCTTACTCTTATAGACAACCATTATTTATAAGCAAATATTCTATATTTGCATGTTATATATGGAGTACATATGGAAGATTTTTTTCCAACCAAATTGTTTATTTGACAAAGAAAATTGGTTCTAGGTTGATCAAAACTATTCACAAATTTTTGCCAAGTGCAGTGAATAGTTTTGGCCAAAAAGGTGGAGGCTTTTTCTTTTTATGTTATAATACTTCATTTCAGTTTGTTTCAAAACAGAATGTTTTGTTTCAAAACAGTGATTTGAGATCAAAGTTGCCTAAATTGAATAAAAAAATACAATAAAAACAAAATGAAATTAACAGACTCTAAACTAAAGCATTTTTGGAGACTGAATGGAAAGGTTCATTTGACTTCAGATAAAGTTCGGGGGGGGTGGTGTTGGTTTTTCAGATCAAAAAAGAAAAGAAACATCCATTAACTATTCACTCCGCCTGAATCTGGAGTTTTGGTTCAGCTGGTTTTTGATAGAGTAGCCAGCTGCAGAGTTCAAATCCAAACTGGAAATTCTCCACGCTTTAGGGAGTAGGAGGAGAGAAGACAGGAGGAAGCAAGGGGGAGAGAAGGTGCTGGAAAAACCTAAAAATGACAAAGAGTAAAAGCCAAAAATAATCAGTCTGATTTAAAGGAGAAACATGTCAGCACAGAATTTCCTTAGCGTTACGTTATGAGGATGGTAGAAATCACCGATAAAACTTACATTGTCAGAGAAATTCAAACACAAAAGCATCATGCGGTGCCTTGAAAACTGCATAGAGGGAACGATTTTGAATTAAAGACAAATTAAATTAATTAAGTATAGCTACAGTGTAAAAAAATAAAATTTTGGAAAAATTGTTTTCAAAGTGGTGGAGATAATTAATACAATAGTAAAAAACACTTTCATGTTTTTACCTGTTCTAAACTAGTATATACAAGAAAAACAAGTAAGTCATCTTCAGGCTTTTTGAAGGGATTGTTAATTAGCACAATAATAATAATAAAAAAATATTTCCTTTTAAAGGTATTTCTCTGTTCTATCTGTGGTTTTTTAGGAACTATTTTTTTCTGGTCCAGCAGCTGCATTCCCTATCACACTTTGTCACATCATCAGTCATACAGCTACTGAAGTCAACTCCCCCTCAGCAGAAAGGGACACTTATGAGTTCATATTACTGCCATAAATTTTTTGGCAGTAAATTTCTTAACAAATAATCCCATATTCTCCTGTATACAGTGCACAAACTGGCTAATAAAATGATTTCTACTTGGGGATTTGTGGAATGCCTCCATCTTCAGTCAAACGTGTAGACAAAAGTATCTTGTAAAACATACTGGAAAGTTCATAAGTTTCAGGGTTTGCAGGGAACACTCAACCTGGTGAGAAAAGCAGATTTAAAAAAAAAAAAAAATTAAAGTTCTCCAAGTTCACCAGGATCATGAGCCAAGGAAAACCTTAATTACAGTCAATGGAGAAATTTGAGCAGTTAAGAGCTGGCCTTTTGGGGCTAGCAGCACTCAAAGAAATCGAATTATGAAATAGAAAGTTATTTGTGGTTCTGAGATTTGCATTGTGAATATGTTAGTCCATGCTTTGTGCTAGCCTCCTGTCCCTGAACTTTTTATCTGGAGATGCTTGAAATAAAGTACAGCACAACGCTGTAGAGCTCCTTGCTGGTCTTTCTTGCCATAATCTGAGGCCACTTCTCATCTGCACTTCAATCTCTCAATAACCCTTTGGCAGTGCAAACAGACTTTGAGTGGATAGAATGAGCTTTCTAAGCATGAAAAGGAGAAGCACATCCTGCCCATGTGATAAATATTCTTCCTTTATCATTTATCACCCTTTCTACATAAACTCAGTAGCCTCTTAAGCAAGTGCTGAATTTGGCCCTCAACCTTTCTTACTGTCTTGGAGTCATCTTACCCTTTTTAAGGACAGAATGAATAGTGAGGAAAACTCATTTTTGTGACTTCTAAACCTAATTTGTGCATATGATCCTGTTTCATTCAGTTTTCTCATAAGTACATGCAAAAGCAAACTCTGGATCTTACAGTGGAGAGTCATTTAAATGCTGAAAGAAATGCAGTTTATAATCACATAAGGTAATTCACAGCACGTAAAAATCCTAGGTCAGCCAAAGGAGAAGCAACAACAGTACCTGGCTTAGGAGGCAGTCTCATCAAATTAGATTAAAGAAATTCCTAGAGAAATAATGACAGTAATCGAGGATGGAAGGAAAATTATTTCCCTATTATTCCTAGAGAAATATTAACAGTCATCAAGGATGGAAGGACAAGAGGGGTGGTGACTGACCTCACAAAACCTCCTATGTCTAAAACCTGCCAAATCGGATATCTTCACCCCAGTATGTGAGTCCACTGCAAAAGCCTGGTGGCTTTGCCCACAGGTCATTAGCAGTAACGATGAAGAACTGAGAGCAAGGTGCTGTCAGGAGCTGCAGGGAGCCCTGAAGACAAGAAAAGTTTTGACTTGAGGCAGGAATGGGAAGGAAGCAGTCAATGAGACTTAAAGAGAAAACGGGATTATACAAAAAGATAGGTTTTAATTAATGTGGTAGGAATAATTCAGATTACTGAAAGGGACATTTATAGCACACAGGAAATATAGGAGGTTCACACATTTAAAAATGGGAGGAGAAAACGCTGCTCTATTTTCCTCACAGTGCTTAAGCGAAATGAGTAGCTGCAGCTTTGACTCAGCAGAGCAGATACCAAACTTCTGGTCATGAGTTTATTGATGATCTGAAATTAAAAATGTTCCCAAGGACCTTGCAAAATCAGGGCCTTAATAAAAGCAAACATTTCTGCAGAAAGGTAAAAGCTCCTGCAAAGAGCCCAGCAGCATCAAAATGGAAGGAAAAACCATGGAAGCACCTGCCCTTCAGTGCAACCAAATTTATTGCAGAGGCCAAACAAAGGCCAAGGATTTCATGGTCTCCCCTGCCCAGCTCCTCCAAGGCTTCAAATTATGGTGTTATTTTTTTGCTCTATCATCAGCAACATGAGGACAAAAAATATCATTATGTCATGGGAACCCAGTGCATGTCAGGAGTGACCTTCCCCAAATATCAGTAAGCTGAGGAGAAAAGGTTTTATTATCTCTCCTTTGGCAGCTCCAGCAAGCAGTTTGCTGCAGGTCTGAGCTCCAGCGCCTGCCCACGTTGCAGACACTGCAGGCTTGCTGCTGCCTGGTGGCAGCGGGTTACTGAGCATTCCTCCATGCAGCCCTGGGGTTTGTTTTGCTACCTTGGGGAATTCAGTTGTGCCAGTAAATTACAATTTAAGGATGTCTGCCATTTAATTTAAAAAGAAGTCACTCATGCAATATAAATCTCTTTCTCCAATGAGATATATTTTCTAAATAATTCTGGTTTTCACCCCGAGTCATTAGGAATAGAGCATGGCTGTTTGCGAGTTGAGTCCTAATCTCTTTAGCTATTGGAATCTGTGTTTTTTAGCTGTTCGCCTACACTCAAGATCAGTTCACACATATATCATCTGACACACACCCCATGTTAACAGCACACAGACTATCCACCTACCTGAATACAAAGAGGTTCACCAAGATTTATTCTTTCACATCTTCAATTGAAGTGGGACCTGAAATAAAAGTGATGGGATTTTAAAATCTCCTCTATTAATGAAGTAGGTTTTTTTTCTTTTTATGATTTTCTTTTTCTTTTTTCCTGTGTGAGAACAAATGCTAATATAAATCATAATAGAGGCTCTTTTATCTTTGATTTTTCTTCAAGATGTGCAGATGTGCAGTGTAACTCTTAAGCGAAATACAGAGGAAGTAAAAATCTACTAAAAGAGTACGAACATCAATAAATATTTGTTACTCAGACTGTGATCTGTGAGCCACTTGTGGTCCAAACTACATCAGATGTTTGTCTGCAAAATGACTGCAAGCAAATTAGAACACAATGAAAACAAAAATGAGGTGCACAAAAGCAAGCAAACAAAAAGTGGTGGAAAATAAAGGTAATAAACTAACATTGAAAGGTTTAGCATCATTTATATTTCATTGTAAATACAAAAACATTCCAGCATAGCGTAAGTAAATACAACAGCCACTTTATTGCAAAGGGAAAGGGGAAAGGCTTAGAAAAATAAGAAAAGCTCTGAAACAAAAAAAAAGTTAGAGCTGCCAATTTCTAGCAAAGTCATATTGCTCCCACCCTGGAAAGTGAAGAGCGGCTATCCTTCAGGCAAGAGACTTCAATGGGTCAACTCTGAATCCTTCCCTGGTGTCTCCAAGCGCATGAACTGGAGGCACGACTCTACTGGGAACAGCGGTCCTGTATCCTCCTTCCCACAAAGCCGGCGTGTGGCTCCAGCTGCCCGCGCTGGCGTTGCCCTGGGGCGAGGCATCCGGGGCAGCAGGGACCCGTTGCGCTCTGCCCGGGGCACAGCGAGGGGCTCCAGCATCGTCCTGGGGCTGTGGGTACAATGAGCCCCGCCGCACGGTCCACAGGAGTTTTCCTCTGCGTGCCTTCCTCTGCACTCCTCAGATGAACAGCATGTAAGGAAGAGAACTGTTTCTTACTAATAATAGCTTAAATCATCGTTGTGGGAGTAGAGCAGCCCCGTTAACTCCAGTGTAACGGAGTAAAGGAATGCAGGGTCAAGCTCAAAAACAGAAAGACATTTTAATATCTCATTTAATTTTCCCTTTTGTGTTGTGCGTGCACTCTTTGGACAGTGGAAAATGGACTTTATTTGTGTTTTTAATCCGTTTCTACCCAGTTTCACCCAGCTCTCATGAGTGGTCACAAAAGCAGAAATGGAATATTTCAATCCCATGTCAGCAAGTGTAAGTAACTATAATCCATTTATCTGTAAGACTTTTCCTTCAGAATAATCTTGTTCTTCTGTAGTCTGTAATCAATCACAGTCACAAATCTTTTACTTAATGTAGCTTTCTTTTCTGAGAAAAGGAATCCAGGGTTTTATTGTTTTGAATAATTGCAGGTGATGAGAATGCTAAGAGGTGAGAAAGATTGGGAAATTCTTGTTTTCTGAGATACACTTCTATAAATGCCTGCCATAGTTTGGAACAGGAAAAAAGTGAGTACAAAGGAAAAGCAAGTAGAGAAAAAGCAGATTCGGTAAGAGTTCTCTAAATTTTTACTGTCAACAGCCATATGTTTGGAAAAGCATCTGGATCAGGAAAATTACAAAGAGTGTGTGTGTTGGTGCATGGCATTTTGTTCTGTGAATGAAGGAGAGCATGCATGTAACAGCTGAAATTTGGGTTCAAAGAACTGAATATCGTTATTTTTTAAGTACTTTCTCCTCTTCCTACACAGACATTTTTGGCAATACACCTTCTGAAAAACTTGGCACAAAATATTTCAAACCCCTCCCACAATCCTGAGACTAAAAATATTTAAAAGAACTTTCTGGAGTATGAAAATACCCAAAGATCACTCCTTGGAAGGCAAGAAGTTGCAAATGTCACTTGGTTCCTGGGGATAGAGACTGCTCCATGCACACAGCTACATTTGACAGCTTTCTTATTGTCTGAAAACCTATTTTGAGCAAATGGCTAGGCATCTTTAAGGTAGCCACAGTGGAGAATAAAAAACAATGATGCATAGTGAATGAAAATGGCATATTTAGTGTTAATAAAGAAAGATCTGTTTTGCTATTTATGTCAAGCAGGGTTGTGTTGTACTAATAGACTCAGGAATAAACTAGGGGGATGGAGCTAAATGCTGTAAAAAAAAAAGAAAGCTGATGGTAGGGCTTGTCCCAGCAATTCAGCACTTTGATAACTCAGCTTTTGTAATCCATGAGCTCTAACAGCAGCTACGGGATTTAGGTGCAGAGCATGCAAATACTGACACATGTGCTTAACCAAAAGCCTTGTAAGCCAGAGGTCTCAGGCGTGCCAGATTTTACAACCCCTGCCTCCGCTTCATGATGACCAGTTCTGTTCCACCGAATGCTCCAAATTACCATTGCTCTAGTTATGAATGAAACAGAGTCCTGCCTCTGTGCTCTAGGGTCGGATTCAGGTTATTATTAAACCTGTCTTCAACTCTTCTGTTTATAAATCTGGGTGCTTCAAAGCCCCCAGTGAACACACAGGCTCCTTGCTGAAGGCAGGAGGCACTTCAGCATACCCATATTTTAAAAACATCCTAACGAAGAGGTTCTGCAAACCCAGCAACGAAGGTAAGGTTGTTTTTAAAACAGAAGTAAGATGCCTTTACTGGACTACCTTGCTCCTCAGAATATTTGTGCCAATATTTGGCACAAATCCTATTTTAGACGCAAGGGCTGCTCTAACGCTACTCTACCCTTCTCTCCAGTACTCAGAGAGCAAAGGTATTGCCACCTTCCAGCATTTCCCTGCTGTGAGATGTGTCTAAGACATCAGCAGAAATGCACGTGTCACTTTTCTCCATCTTGCAGCTATGACACTATAAAACACTGTAAGTGTGAGGTTTTCTTTTCGCTCAGCAACTGTTATCTGCACTGGGAATCAGCAGAGATCAAGTTCAAATCATGAGAGAAAACAAAACCAGAGCAAAAAGTTAGCATGCTTTACTGAGTGATAACATGTCCTCAAAATACTTTTCGTAATCAAAAAGTCTAAATAATGTGTCCATTATGGCAAGAAGTCCCACAAAATGCTGAAGTTCAGTATTTCCATTATTTGACTCACATTTTGGTGAAAGACAACTTGAATTAGGGCTTGCAAAAGAACTTACACAATAAACACTAACTTGGCCATAAAAACAAAGAACAAAGAAAGAAGCAGGGCCACAGTTAAAAGAGGGCAATATTAAAAATATTCTGGGGATGCCCTCAAATTAAATTAATTCTTTAGGATTGAGGATCTAAGGCAGAAGAGCTGAAGAGAATTGGGGGGATACAAATAGAAATGATCACATCCAAACAAAGTTGAAATGTAGTGAGCACAAATCAACACTAACATCTGCCTCAGAACAGTGAAAGAACTCATGCATGAAACTAAGAATCCTGTGGCAAGGATTTTTAACAATATATGACATTTGACAGTGCCAGTTAGGTGCTTATATTCTCCTCTTTGACCAGGATTGAAGAAAGAGGAAAACCTGGCTAGACCTATCAGCTGGAGCTCAATAGGAGTGGCAGACTATAGAACAAAGTTTAAAGGACAAAATAACTAAATTCATGGAGACACCCAAAAAGTGGTACACAATGCAATATGGCTTTAGTTAGGGTGATCATATTAGTCTGATCTGAAAACATTATTTGGTAAAATTACCACATTTTGCAGACAAGAAGAATTCAGCCTCAGTGAAGTACTTTGTATTACACCACTGAAATTATTTATTCATCTGGAGAAGGGGGGATTAATACTGAAGAAGTATGGTATGCATAAAGGACTGGCAGAAAGAGAAATGAGGTCAGATTGCTCTCAAAAAGGAGGTGTTGGGCTGGCGAGGGACTGCTAGTTGAATTCCTCAAGGACTTGCCTCGGCACCCGTCATCAGTATTTCCATCAGCACAGAGGAAGTTCAGAGCATCATAGAGGCAGAACTGAGAGTTGGAGCAATAGAATTGGGATAAATTTCAACAACGTAAATGAAAGGCTATATACACGGGAATTATTAACAGGAATCTCTGCATAAACTGAAGGATACCTACAGACAAGGAGGTGTATTTGGGCTCATTAACTGATCACATCAGGACCATGGCAATTACCAATATGCAAAATGCAGATGTCGTGTTAGGATTAACCAAGTCAGTATTTCCAGAAGTGTGCAGTTAGCCAAGGCGCTGGTGAGTCCTCATCCAGAATATTATGTACAGCTTTGGCCATGAATGTTCAGAAAAGCTGATGTCACACTAGGGCAGATTCAGGTAAAAGCTAGAAGGAAGAAACAGAAATTCTATCATGCAAGAAGACACTGGAAGGACCTGGATTGGATAACCTAACATAATGATCCTGAGCATGTTTGTGGTCTATAAATGTATCACGGAAAAAAACATTAATGAAAGAGAGAAGAGGAACAAAAATAAATGTGTATAAAGTGGTCATGGAGAAAGGTAGACTGGAAAGGAAACTTCCTATGATCAAGAGTGTGAGATTCTAGTAGGAGTAGTGGGGGCAAAAACACTATCCTATTCTCAAATGGGACTTGATCAGTTTGTGAGTGAGATTATATGGTAAAGATGCCTGAGATTGAAAGGGACCAAATGTAGTGATGCTTCCATCAGTGTGTTTCTAGCTGCACTGTTCTCTTCCAGCTTCGCACTGGTGAGCTGGGAGGTTGGGAAGTTTGCCTTAATCATAGGAGTAGTTCTACTGAAAGGAGAGAGAGGAAAAAAACTGAAGAGTTCTGAACTTTTGCCAAGGCTTCAGAGACATTAAAATAGAAACCCAGGAATTCATCCAAGGTTTTATGTGACCTAGTTCAGCAGCTATGGTTCCCTCCCGCAGCACCCACATCTTAAAAAAGACATAGTAGAACTGAAAAAAAGCAGAGAGGGGAGTGACAGTGCTGATCAAATGTATGGAACAACTTCCAGGTGAAGAACAATTAACTGCGCTAGGACTCTTCAGCCTCTAGAGAGATGCCTGAGGACAGATATATTACAGAGATGTACAAAATCATGCACAAGGCAGAGTGGTTGTATAGGGAATGTGTGGTCTCCTTGAGTGGAACCAGAGGATGCCAAAAGGAACCATCCGGCGGCAGTTTTGAAAAGCACAAGACGGGTGTTGTGGAGCTCCCTGCTGCAGGGTGATGCAGCTATATATCCTTTAAATGAAAAGGTATCACATCTGGCTAAGTTGCTGAAGCATGAATTGCTGCAGGATGTGAAAGTATTTCTGGGGAGAAGTATTATACTGTCCACTACCAACTTCTACTTGCCTCTGCCAGAGGCAAGATGCCGGAGTTAGATGGACTGATTTGACGAAACTGAACAGTTCTGAACTGTTCAGTACTTAAACAGCACGCCATGGACAGAACAGAGATCACGTTCAGGATCAGCTCTGTGTGCTGTGCAGTCAGCAAACACAGTTCTGGCACAATCACACCGGGCGGAGATCTTGGGCCACACCTGCCTGAATACACCTCGCACATTATCTGAGGGCCAAGCATGCCCCGGCCAACTGGCTGTGTAGACAGAGGGCAGGCAGGAGCTTTCCAATACGGTGTTTTTTGAGCAATATAGCCACAGCTGCCGAACGCGAGATACATTAACAGCTCTTGGCAAATTGTGCTGTTGGAGCACAGCTGAGAACATTTGGAGCGCATCTGCAAGAACATTTGCTGAAACGCTTACACCTGGGTCCTACTGTGTTTGTAACGGTGACCCCATAAAAAGGCTGTGGGCTTTGGCTTCTAGTAGCTAGTCCGTATAAGGACAGTTGAGGCTTGTGGGGCATCTTTAACTTCAGATTTACTCAATTCACAGGCAGGAGTGTGCTAAGATTTATACTACTTTCTTAGCATCCTCATTGATCTCAGTGGAGTTAAACAGAACTGGAGTAAGGTAGCATTAAGACAGACCTTAAGGTTATGCTAATTGTCAGCATTAATCAATGTAACCTCCTCTCCAAATCTTCCATCCTTGCTTTGCTCCCTCTCACATGATTTGCGCTACTACATGATCTTTCAGGGCATTATCCGAGGTCGTGAATAACAGGCAAGAGAAAAATAGGTCTCTAAGACCACACTACAGTGCCAGGAGTGCTTCCAAATTCCTAGGTAAGGTACACAAGCTGGCCACAGCCCAGTTTCATATGAGAGTGAGACTGTGCACATGTCAGGGTTCCCCACGCCTCAGCTTTTGCCAAGCACCATCCCAACACACTCTCCAAACAAAAACTCTCCCCACCCTGCCCATGCCCCCCTCCCAGGCAGTACCCAGGGGTGCAGCTGGAGCCAAAACACCAAAGCTTAAGCAACCTGATGCCTGTATGCTCTAAAGCTGCTTAACTTTAAACATCCAAATAGCTCAGTTAAAGCTATGACTTACTCACATGTTTAAAGTTAAGCATGTGCTTAATTAATTTGCTGGCTAGGGGCCTAAAAGTACAGTAGCTGTTACCTAAATGCCTTACCCACTGCTGCTCTGTGAACTCCCTGCTCTTTTTTGTGGTCTGGGTCTTCTTTTCCCCCATGAATGAAAGCAAAACATCCACCTCTGCAGCCAAGGTAACCCAGGCTGCCATAACTAGTCTAACAGCTTCCAAGAAGCTGGTTACCGGGAGGGCATTTAACCATGCGTGACCTACCACTGTCCCTGGACTGGGACATCCAAAAGTTCTCTTTATTGCTGTAGAAATGATAAATTTAATTGACACATCTCCTGATTCCTACGCTCGAATGGGAGCACTTCTCAATTCATGCTAATGTTTTTGTTTCAAGGATTTTCCCATCTTCTTTTTCTTTTCATGGGTTGCTTTGCTGCAGCAGAAGATTCATTGCCTTGTTAGAGCCACTCTCTCCAACAAGGAAAAAGAGTTCCCTCTAGCCACCAGCTTTTGTAACAGCACCTATGCTGCCTCCACGCAGCACCTTCCTTTAAATGTGGGTTTATGTTTATGCAGCAGTAAAACTGTAATCTGAACATCAGTGACAAGTCTACTGAATAGTTATTAAGCTTCTACATTATTATATTGGTTTTTCGGTGGGAAGGAAAAACAAATGTATCCAGGGGCAGAGAGAATGCCAACCTGAGACAAAAAACATCAGCCTGAAAATGTTTGGAATAATTTAGGATAAAATGCTCATTCAAAAATATTTTCCAGTTTTTGGGGAAAAGCCAACATAGCCAAATAGGTCTGGGAAAAAAATATCCTGAGATCAGAACAAGAAATAATTAGCTTGTAACAGAATTCAAAGAATCCTTATTTCAGTTCCCCAAATAGACTCAGGAACTGAAAATATTTTTATTTCATTTCTATTTGTTTTATATGTATCCCAAGGTACTAACTTTTGGTGTTAAGTCTTGCTTAGAATCACCCTTCTCAGGCTTATTCAGTGATCAATGCACTCTTTAGTCCACTTTGACTGTTAGGAACAAACCAGAAAAAGCAGATCAACATTCCATGTAAAAATGATGCTGAAATATGTATGGGTTCTGCCAAACCAATATGGCTATAAAAAATCTCTATCAAGTGGTTGAAGCAGACATGGTGTAGACACCTCACAAACAAACCAGTGACCATGTTCAAACACCACTCAGCTGAAGACTCTATCCATAAACCGCTATCCAAGAATATTGAGGAAATAAGGGTGGAATAAGTGATATCAATATGGGAGTGTGGGAGGTAGAACAGAGGAAAAAAATCAATTTAATGTAATATTAAAACAATAATACCAAAGTGAAGTGAAAACTAGAATAATATACAAAAGTGAAGTAAGTGATCATGAAAAATATCTCTGTGAGAGACTGAGAAAAGACTAGAGAGTGGAAAAACAGAAATAATTGCTGTAATAAGGACAGAAAAGCACAAGAGAAATGAAATCTGACATTAATTGTAGGATTGCATAGGACTTATTGTAACTATGGAAAGATATACTGTGCTGTGGGTTGCATACTGCTTTCAATATTTGCCTGATGTTTTTGAAAGTTAACTACTATTTTATTATATCATATCATTAAATCAAAGAAGTAAATGTGAGAAAGGAGAATTAACTCTCAGGACAGTGGAAAATATGCATCAGTATTTGTCATCATATTGGGCTAATACTCATTTTCCATAGGAACTAGATTGTCATTAAAGAACAACAAAAATTCCGCATTAGCTTTTAATCTCTGTTAGAAACTCCATACTGCTCAAAGATGCATCGAAGCTCTCTATCAGCCCTCCTGCTCTGGTCCAATGCTCTACCCAGGCTCTGAGCTGGGGCTCATGAGACCCTGGCAACTCTAACAGAGACCGTATAGTTCATGATTTTTCATTATCTTTTTTTTTTTAGAAGTTTGGGATCTATTTAGCAGTGATTTTGTTGGTCAAAGGGGGAATTGATCCAGAAAGTGCTGAGCGGTGGCACACGGTCCCCACCGGTTGCTCCACTGCCCGGTCCCTCAGGGCAAATGGGGGAGAAATCCCTTTTCCTGCCAGTGAGATGCAGCCAGCTTTGGGGCGGGATGCAGCATGTGTTGAACAGTGCACAAGAGGTCCACACAGCCACTATGCATTACTGTATCTACTGGCAAAGAGACCAGGAATGATAAGTGCAGCAAGTATCGCCTGAATCATCTTTAAAATTATCTTTGTCAGTGCTCACAAAATCTGTGTCCTTGCTGAAGAGAACCCTAAACTGATAATTGCCAGATGCTAGGATGATACACACGCTTCAGAATCATGTTGTATTTGATTTCTTTCAACATACGGGGCTATCTCAGTCTTCAGTCTGGCCTAATAAGGCAGTTTTTATACTCTTAAGCTTTTTGAACATATTTGTTTAACTGGCACAAGTATTTCTACTGAGTATTAAATAACTTGCCTTAAAATGGATTTTTATATTATCAGTCATGTTAATACATGCGTGTCCTTCAGAAACAACCAGATAACCAGTCACAGGTAACTGACTTCACTTGAATATGTATTTCCTAGAAATGGCCTATGAGCAGATTATAAATTTTCAACTATTTATAAAAATCAGATTAAAAAAAGGCTGATAAATATGTGCACATTGTGAGGAAGAAAAAAGGATCATGAAAATAAGCCATTCATTTAATGCAAACTATTTATGCATCATTAATTGTTACTAAAACGTGTATCAGGTCTGGCAGTGAAGCTAATAACACTGTCTTCTCAAAAAAACACTTGGTAGATGTAAACTAAGTATTCACAAAATCTTCTTGTGGCACAGGCTTGCTACTAAATGAAAGACCAGCTCTACTTCATCCATGATGTGGATTTCTTTTTGGAGGACTTTTCTTGTTTGAAATACATAAGCAAACCATTCATTTTGTGAGAGTTGGCAACATCAGGGCGGAAGGTTGAAAGAATAAAAGCAAAATTAAATGAGAGGAAAGTAGTTCATGGGAGAAAATACCTGACTTGCCTATTTGAACCAGCAATCGACCTACAAATGCTGTTTGATTTGAATATAGACCTTTCCTGTGACATTTATTTTAAATGTTTTCATAAAATGCATTTTAAGCAAATTGCATAGGTTGCAAATGAAGTCAGATTAATGTTTCATTACAAGAAAGGAAAAACTCACACAAAATTAAAGTGCAGGAAGTTAAATTGTTAAAATTAAAAAAAAAAGTTGTCTAAATCTGTTTGAAAAACTATTTTCATACCTATTATTCCTATTACAACAATGTCGCTCAAGCCTCCTAAATACTGGATAAAGATTCAGTTGACATCTCTAACATGAAAATGCAGTTAAAATTAGGCCTTCTTAGATATTAGGTCTTTGATATGCTTATCCCCTAGTTTCTGGCGAGGACAGAAGCATGTCCTTTGAAGACTACCATAGAGCTGGTCTCACTGCTGGAACACTTAACTTTTATGACCTTTACCACTAAAATTGGACAAGATTGCTGGTCTAGTTCACAAGAGACAGCTCCAGTGTTCATTATTTTATGAAGTGGAATACAAACGATACTTTCAGATGAGCAGCGAAGTTTCAGTCATAGCAGATTCCAATAAATACCTCCCCCTTTCATGTGCAAGGTTCAAAGCTTTGCAAGTCTGGAAAGCTCGATAGAGGACGGAGAGTTAGCCAGATTCAATTCATTAGGACACATCTTAACTGGCGGCTTGTAAAATAAACCTTCTCCCCCACCTCTTCCACCTCCTTCAAAAACATAATGCAACCCCGACAGAAAGCTGATAACTTAACCATGCAAAAGAAAGCCTGAAATCTGCAGACAAGGATTTTACTATGTGCTGAGCCTGGAAAGTGGAAGGAAAATAATGTAGCATTGTCCCCTACACACAGAACTTCAGGGAGAAATCATCCAACAGAGTAGGAAATGGGTTCATGACGTCCAGATTCTCACTAAAACAGGGATAGATGGTGGCTTATCCATCATGGAATTGCTTGTAGAGAGCTATACTGTATAGAAAGGAAGGATTCCTTATTATATATAGCTGCCTACATCTGTCCCTCCCCAAATACACACAGGAATGCGAACACATGCACTCCTGAGATATTTTTCTTTCATGCATTTCAGACTATCTAAAAGCAAATCCCTAATTTTAACCTACAGACTTGCATCGGCTATCTAGAGTTAGTGGTGCTCTTCCAGAATGAGTGAAGGGACAGTTAAATGATATAAATCACTGTGTCTTATATAAATGTTGCCCTATGCAAACCCACCCTCTTAACATGCAGCAGGGGAATTCCCAGAAGAGATCCACGCAGGAGGTTTGTGTTCCTTCAATCCTTTTCTTGATCAAAACCATCCCAAAATAAGGTGTCAGGCACTGCTGCAGCAAAGTTATTCTCATTAACTGTCATGCACACATATGCATGCAGTATTTGGTGTGCAATATGTATCTATGAATGTGTGTGAATAAATGTATATTTGAGAGACACAACATATAATTCTCTGTCAGTGAATATCAGGCTGCTAGCTTTAGCACAACATTTACAGTTGCAGATCTCCTGGGTTTTACCATGATTAGAACAGTTTATTCACTGTACAGTTTACTAGTAATTATTTCTACTATTGATTGGTTTCCTTTGTCAGAGGTTTCCCCATAGTGATTGCTACAGTCACAGCAATAAATCTTATGATTCCTTTCACTGTTAAGCTACGGGAATAAAGGAAAGAAGACAGAAGTATTACTGTTTCTCTAACTGTACAAATAGAGACTGCCAACCTTCTCAAAGACACTTCTGCCTCTGTCCTACATTTTGTGATTTCTGTGTGAGAATTTGCTTTCATTTTATAAAACCTTTCTGTTGTTTTCTTTTTTCAATGTTCTATTACAATCTGGAAATGGTCTCTCTACAGGTGATTTACCCCTCCAGTAGCTCTATATTTCTTCAGAATAATGACTTAGTACTTAGAGTAAACTTTAGGATCGGACCTGCCTTGATAAAACTGTGCTTTATGAAAGACGAGCACTTTGGTTCTTCATAATATCAAAACGACATTGCATGCCATTCCCCTAATCCTGCAGAACTTGAAAATGGGAAAGATTCAGAGGTCATGAAGCAGAACAGTTCCTACTTCTCCGTGCAAAATTTATACAAACTTGTCCAGGGCGGAGCTGGGGACGTCTGAGGCTCATGAAATGGATGGCATGTTCTAAACTCATCTCAAGGACTGAGGAGAGGGAGGGAAGAGAGATCTATTCCACATCCCTGAAACAGACCTTGTGCATCTAGACACCAGTATCCCTTGAAAAACATGTACAGGATAGCCTGAGGGGAAGGACAAGTGGAGGGAGGGAGAATTAGATCCTCTGTTTTTTCCCAGGTACGTTCACTTTGCATCTGAAGTAGAACTGTTCCTTGCCCTGAACTACACCGTGAGGAAAAGAGTGGAGAAGAAAGTCCAGAAAATATCAATTCCTCTTAATGGTATCAATTCCCTGGTTCTAAAACTCTTACTCAGGTCAAAACCCTGTTAACAGGATCTGCGCATGAGTAAGAATGGAGTAACTCAGCTGCTTACAGGAGCTGGTTCACTATGCTAGTATTCCCATTGCACCATTTTCCATGTGTAAGTTAGTCCTGTATGCCTTTGTCAGAACCTGAAACTAAAGCTGCTAGAAACAAACAGAAAAGGGTGTTTTATTCTATGGAATGCCCCAGAATGACTCTCAAAAGACATGTTTCGTGGCTGTTAGGGTGGCTGCCCATCTGGTTATACTTTTAAAGAAAAATGATGATTGAATATTCCTTCTTATGTGAAACAGAATTGCTAATTCAGAAATATCAAAGTGATCTGGTTTTTGTTCTGTCACAGCCTGGTGTTCAGGTTAGTCTATTAAACTACTTCAGCACTTTATTTCACCTACTCCAACTCTGCTATTCTTTAGCCAGCCAGACTGCTACAGCAGTCCTGACTCGCACTCCTTGCAGTTCCCTCAGATGGCCATAGCACAACAATCCACTTACTTAGCATTTAAACATTAAACTTTAGTAATAAGCTTTAATGCTCTTGTCCTGCAGAAAGTGCGCTTACTGAATTTGGACACAGTGAGGACCAAAACTGGCCAAAGCCTTTCCTGCCCACTGATCCAGGGATCACTTTTCCTCTGGCTGCTCTGTTCTTCTGGCAGAGCTTCACTTACAGTTTCATCTTTTCCTCTTCTCATCTCTTGTGCTAGGCAGTTGCCTGGAGTGATCCTTTTCCCGTTTAGTCCCACATGTTCACATTCTCCCCATTTTCTAAGAGTTTTACTCCATCTCACTTTCCGTAATGAACTTTTGGCCCTTGTTATTACATATACATGAGACCTTATATACCATGTACTAAGAGTAAAGGGAGGAAATTGTGCTACATTTACTAAGACTAAGTAACACCCTGCTGTGTCAGTGATACTACTTTAAGTAAGGTGTCTGGATAAAAGTGACTGCTAAAAGTGACTGGGGAGCCAGACTTCGCCCATGAGTTCTGTGACAGTGGCAGCCTTCTGTTTGCCACCCAGACAAAGTCTGGGAAATTCCTGTTAACTCACTGTTTAGCATTATCTATCTGCTTTTGGCTGATCACTGATTTACCCTTGAGTTTTAGACGTAATCTTGCACCGAGTGCTGATTTTGAACAATGTGGTTTGGATTAAAGGTGCCTGTTCATCATCATTACAGCCTGTGAACCACCTACTCCGATAGGAGTGGTTTTGTGTATTCATTAATTCATGCTTGAGAAGCGCTTTGCAAATGTAAAGCAGTGCATAAATGCTGATTTATTGTTTTTCTGAGATGTGCTGTTATTGATCATCCTGCTGAGGTTTGTTGCAGAGCTTTCTGGAGACTGTACTGACTGTACTGTGTTCTTGGCAAGTCCACGGGCAGGGACTTCACAGCCCAAAGGAAGCAGAAGAAAGCTGGGTAATGATGGCCCAAACCTTTTGCCACTTGGACAGAGATCTCAGCAGTCCCTGGGGCCCTTGTCACTCAGAGGACGCCCGAAGCGGCGTGTTACTGCAGCGGACAGCCTTTCCCTCCTCCCCACTCTCCTTAGGGAAAGGCCGGTGCACCTCCAGCCCACCCTCACTGCACTTAGCAATCCAGGATCTCAGCAAATGCTTTCCCATCACGTTTCCTCTCCTCCTGAGTCCAACAGCAAAGCAGGTTTGGCATCTCCTCCTTACAAGCCTCACTGCCCTCATGCATACATCACACATAGACTCAGATCACAGCTTAAATAGGATTTCTTGGCGTCACATACTGCATGACTCAGTGTGGGTGGTCAACGTCTGTTTGCGTCTTTAAAGGAAAAAAAAAAAGCAGGTATATTTTCAAACACAGCAGAGTTCACCAGATAAAGGAAACGTCTCCTTCTTGTGTAACATGTAGTTTTATCAGGCCATTAAGCCAAGTTATCCAGCCAAACCCCAAAACAGGTCCTGAACAGTGGCATCTCTGAGGAATGCCAGTCTGTGCCTGCCATCTTTCTGCCTATGGGAACAGCCTATCCATAATCCAGCAAAACACATTAAAACCAGGCTACTAGAACCAGACAAACTTTACAGACAATGACACCAAATCAAAAGGTTAAGTAATTTATTACAACTCTAGAAACAAAAATAAAAGCATAAAATGCAGCATCAAACTTCATCTAAAATTTTAGTTTCATTCCCAGCTGCCCACACTGGTCTTTTCCCAGGGTGTCCCTCTGTCCCACACTGATGCCAAGTTCATGCTGTCACTGTGCTGCTATGGAGAACTGCCATGTGGGACATCTGAGCCAGCAAAGCTGAGGGACCAACTTAAGAACCAGTACCTGTACTGCAGTGTGGAACAGACCTGTTGTTCTGGTTTGGCTGCTATTTATATGTTAGGTTGTTCATTGAAAAAAAACTTACGGGAAGGCCATTTTTATTGTATTCCTCTCTATTCTTATAAATTCATGTAAAACAACCATATTTTAAATATGTTTAAGTCAAGGTGTAAAAGGGATACTGATCGCGTCTGCAGGAATAAAAGCTGTATTCCACCTAACAACAGAGGCTCTACCTGCAGCACCGTGGGAGAAAGGTGCCTGGAAAGGATTCTGGTAACTTGACATAGCTGTTGCTCTTCCTTTTTTGAAAATTCAGTGTCATTTGTGGTCTTTGACGATAGATGACTTTCTCAGCCTAACTGTGGCATATGGAAAAGGGGTCCTGCTGCCATCCAGGCTACTTCAAAATACCTAACTCAAAGATTTGTTGAGAAAAGAATGCAGAATTATTCATGAAAAAATAGTGCTGCCTAACATAACCATGCTGAGCTCGTTCAAACCTACCCCAGCTATGAATGAGTCCCATTCAGTTTAATATAGGAAGGGTTTGCAGGGTTCAGATTCCAAGTTTGACACAATTAATAGTGTTTATAAGTTCAAGAATGTTGCTGTTAGGATAGAGTGTATTCAAGACAAGTGATCATATTTCATAGCACACTTAGAGGGTGAAGAGGCACTTGACATAAGACACTCTTGTTTTCATAATCCAGATCATTTGGTTGTTTAGGAAGATCTACATTTTCTTCAGCCTCTTTCCCTCCCTTCTTCTACCATTTTCATACATAACATAATTTTTATTTTCCTCCTATTCCAGTGCCTTGCCTTTGGAAGGATCTAAACAAACAGAAAAAAAACCTCTGGCCTGAATATCAGCAAAACTGAATAGCAGCAAAACTACAGCAGGCTTTTGCATTTAGTGGATCTGCGGTTGCATGAAACAGGCATAAATAGGAAAAGACCAGACTGAGAAAGGTACATAAAACTAGTGTATCTTGAACTAAATCAAAAGAAAATAAAGAGACACTGGAAAAATGTATATTTAGGGAACACAGAATTCAGTAAATGTAAATTCTGCAGTCAAAATAACTGTGGCATTGACTTTTTTTGTGCACTCACTACACTTTTTTTTCCTGCATGGCTATGCAACTACAGTAGGACCACTAGTAAAATATCGTACCGATTTCTGTTCTCCTCAGAACCAGGAAACATGGACAAAAAAGCAGGTTCTGCTTCAGGAAAGCATCTATACTTAGATGCCCAAGTCCCACTTAAATCCACGTGCTTTAACTTTAGCTCATATAGATGTTACCTTAAATTGGGGGCAAAAAGAAGAACAAAAAGTACAATCTGAAGGAGATACCTTTCAATAAAGCGTACCTATAAATCAGGGAAATGGACATGTAAATAGTGAACTTTTGGTTGAGGCTGTAAAAGAGCCAGAAGAGTTGCCTCAATTACAGAGAAGCATATAAATGTGATTGATGGACTGAGGTAAAGGCAAGAGAAAAGCAAGATCAGTATCAAGACAGCTTCAGAGTTTAGAAAACAGTCCCAGCTCCTCGTGCTACATTTACATGCCGCCTGGTGCTGCTACAAAACTGCTAGAACAAGAAAATATTGCATGGAAGACCAGTTTGTTAGATATTTAAAATGTATAGCAGAAGGAAAACCTGGCTTTGATCAATTAACCTGTAAGTGATGTTCACCCTGTAGCCTTTAGGGTACTGTGATTCCTCTGCTTCTCAAAGACGCGTGAGCACTGCCATACCTTCTGCTTGAGGCGCTCAGGGAGCACAAGGCAGTTCATGGACCCTCTTGGGAAAACAGACTAGTCCCAAAATAACGTGAATGAAAGACTTGAACTGCAAATAGCTCCTAGTAGATACAAAAGTAACTTTGAGGGAGCTGAGGCAGTTGCAGAGCCCTAGAGCGGGAGTGGAAACAAAGCAGCCTGTATGGGGCAACTAACAGGCACTGCACGCTAGCCTTCCAGGTGGTAGATCTGACTTGTGCTTTTGTTATTTATCAGCATTTAACACTGAAGAACAAAAAAAAAAAAGGCCAAACCAACCAACCAACAACAACAAAAAACCCCAAGTCTTCCTTAACAAGGAGGTCCTTTCAGCTGGTTATTAGTTAGAGAAACAAACGCTGGATCTCCTGGCCCTCTGCTGAGCTGCTCGCCGTGAAAAGTACAAAGTGAGGTCCTGCTGTGTGGGTAAACTGATGACTCACTTTTAATATCAGGTTGAGCCAGGATCTCGAAGGCTGCCAAGTTAACTCTACAGGGATCCCCACTTCAGCCCACTCACATTTCCTAATAACAGCACTGCATTTCAGCAGGCTGAACTTAAGCGAGGCACTTTGATTTGTAAACAGAGGCGGTCTAGGAAATAATGTACCAGTGTGGTTAGCCATATAATGTCATAAGACAACAAGGTATAATGGCAGTGCTGCTATTAAATGGCCAGAGAATATTGCTCAAATTTGAATGTGACATCAATTAATAAGAGATAATTTTTAATGGTATTTTAAAATTCTACCCATGCCCTTTCTAGTCCCAGGAGAGGTATTACTGCCCCTCTTTGCATCATATAAAGAGGAAAAGAGTGCTGGTAAATGTATGTCTACAGAAGCAAACACTTTAAAGAGATTTAATTTATAGTTAGAACACCAAAAAATATTTTATACAAAATAGACTGCATGTTCCTCTGTTTTGACATTAGGGCTTAATTCCATGCTTGCTGGAATACTTCTATGGATTCTTTAGACATTTATTTGAAGTCCCCTCGTCCTAGCCTGGTGAAATCTAGGATGTGCAGAAATATGCCAGAGTACTGACTCACTCCTGGCGGATTTGCGTCTCATTCTACCCCGGCATAAACTACAACTCGTGTGCTGTTGCCACACAGATCAAAAGATGCATGTTTATTGTCTTGGCCACATGACTGAGAATATATCGCTGTGTAAGCTCTGCATTAGGCTTCCTGCTTGAGGACAAACCTCTTTCTGTTCAGACATACAAAGGTTTTCTTAAAAGAGATGTCTGTTTGGTTATAAGACTCCACTGCCAAACTGATTGCAAATCCAGTAGTGTATTCTGAAATGTTAAACAACTCTGTGAAAGAGGTTTAACTCCCTACCCACCTCTCTTACCACTTGGGTAAGGCTTCAACTTTCTTTGTGGCAAGCAGCCTTCAACATGCCGTGCACTCAGCACTCTTTCAGGATTACGGTCTTGTGCCTGCCCCGTATACATGGGATAATGTGCAGGAGGTATAAATCCTGTGGTAGGAAATGAGTGCTTTTTCCCTCTCACTAAATCACTTTTGCTTCCACTGGCAGGCCCAGAAAGGGAGGAGAAAAGCTTAGCCAAGGGATATTTAAAAACCTAAAACCAGGCAAATGAAGGGAAAAATCCCCAGCTGACTGATGCCATTACACCCACCTAATCTCCCCCAGCCAAGGTTATAGGGCAGTAAGCATGCACCAAACTCTTGGTCCACTTTTCCTTAGTCTGCGCGCAGTGGGTTGCCAACCCTTAGCTCCCTGCTGGGGTTGGGCACCAGAACGTCCTGTGCTCCTTAGTCCTCAGGCAAGTAACTTCTCTGAACATTTAGGAGCTGCTAGGTTCTGAATGTGCCTTAAGTAATTATATAAACCACGATTTTTCTCCTCTTGTCTCAAGTGGTGCAATATTACATGAGACTTTGTCAAACTTTATTCATAGTTCAAACAGAGAACTGATTTTAAGTCTCACATACTTCCCCGTCCATGAGCTAGCTCTGAGGCTCAGCCCGCCCTGGGAGGGATGCTGTGGTGCTCCCGGATGCTCACTTCCTGGCACTCACTCAGATTCTCAGTTTTGATGTACAGCCTGTCAAAATGATGTGGTTTCCTGATGACAAGAAATTCAATTTTTGTAATTAAAAAGGAATTACGTGTAGGAGTAGCTGGCTAAATCTTGTCAATGCTACCAAGTGAAACATTAATTAAGTAAAAGGTCCGTTTAACACACCCTTGCGCACAACATAAAAATTTAGAGCAAAACCTATTTTTAACTATTGGTAATTAATCCTTGAGATTCTCTTTGACTTCTAGGCACCACAGGTTTCATCAGGCAGTAACACAGGGACAAAGCGCTTAATACACATGATCTAAAATCACTGTTGCTTAGCACTTCAAAAGTGGCTTTCAATTAATAGGTATCAGTTTATAAATTTATAAAAATAGGAAATCTATTAATGGAACTTTTTTTACACTGGTCATAATGTCTTTTTCTCAAACCAGGGCTGGTTTTTGACTGCTGCCTGGACAGAAAAGATGCATTAAAATGTGAATGCTAGTCCAGCTGCTTTGAGAAGTGTCAAAATAAATAGTGCATAAAAGAGCTTTTTTGGCTGGTGTAAACTATGGTAATTACCCTGTGGTAAGAAAGACACCAGTGAGGATTTAGTGCAGTCATGGACATGTACATACACATTCTTACACCTTTTACTGGTTACATAGCAACATTACCCATATGTACCCGACCCACTGTTCAAGAGATATGAGGCTCTCAGGAAAAGTTGATTTTCTTGGGATTACACCATTTAATCAGTAATTATTATAAAGGGGTGTGTATGTACAGGAGTGGCAAGAAGGAGGCAAAAGTAGTAGAAGTATGAAAAAGGAAGATAGCAATAGTCAAAGAAAGTAAGGATTCCTAACTGTACCAGGTGTAGGAGCTATTAGATTGATGACATTGTACACCTGTATGTGTTTGAAGCAGTTATTTTGGCATGTAATCATTAGCTAGCAGCCTGTTTGGAAGGAGGGGAAACAGCCACCAGTTGTTTCAAAGGAAATAATATTAAACAGTGATGCGTGTCACTGTGGCATTTGCAGTTCCTCAGAGCCTGGCTTGCTGATGATTCATCCTTCATGTTCTGGGTTCTGTTTCAGAATGGAGGATCTTCTAAATTGCAAATTTTGTGTGAATAATCTCTAAAAATATATCTTTGCCTCAGATATAGCCCAAAACTCTGAGAAGTTCAATAGGATTGTAGTGCAGGAAGTGCAGAATTTGTCATGAAGCTTATCAATGCAGTTATAAAAAGTGCCACCCATTGCCCTTCCCCTATATATGTACAGTTGGCATTATGCCCACCGCACCGAAGGCTGTGCAGAAGTAGTAGCTTAATCACAATGGGCCACCACACTTCTTGGTAGTACTAACTGTAACTGACCTTTGTATTCTCAGTGCATTAAAACAGGTTCCCTGAAATGTATTCATTTTTCGTCACAGGAATATTTTCCACTAATACAGAGACAGACTGAGAAGCCATGGATATAGCCTGCTCTATTCTGGTTTGATGAGAAAATGCCAAAGCTAAGCCATCCACAGTCTTCATAGCAATTAAACCTGGCACAGGTGCAGTAACATACTTTTCTTGCTGTTGGGACTAATCCTGATGGTATTGATGTGACTGTTTCTCATTTCAGTATTTTGCACTTGCTAATCTTCTCAGAAGACAGCCTAGGGCACTGATTTTTTTTCAGCAGAGTATCCTACACTGGGCACATATTAAAAAATGTCCATGAGCCTTCTACAGATACAGATGGCTCAGGATATTCAGGATGGTAATGAGAGTCAGAGATGTGCATGAAAGAGCCTGTGGATGAGGAGTGGGAATGACATGTACTGTACCATTTTCATCTGTTTGATGGAAGTCACAGGGATAAAATTACAAACTTTTGTAACACTCATGAATGTGGGGGCTCCATAGTGCATTGTGAGCACGTGGGAGCGCAAGAATGGTGAAAGAAGCTTTCCTGTCCTACTCTATTTGAAGAACAGAAGCTTTTAACAGTTGTGGGGTTTTTTGGTTCCCACCTCTCGTAAAAACCAAAACAAAACCCCTTTTCCCTCCAAAATAGCTATGCGTCTCAGAGTCAGGGAACTCACCTGGGATGCATAAGAAATACAAGTGCCTGAATAGCTTGTTATCAAGGCTTTTCTGCAATAGATAATTCTCTGGAACCAGAATTTCCCCCCAGGAGCTAGGGGAATTTATCATACCATCTTCCTTTCTGCAAAAGTTAGGTGTTTTGACATCAGGGAGTTTACTACCAGACACTTGGCTGGAGTGAAAGGACACTGGTGCACTGACATCAGGGGATTCACATTGCTTTTATTTGCTGGGAACTCAGGACTAATTGGGAGGTTTCAGTAAGGTCCTTCATAATTTGGAATTCCATTTAATTTTTTCCAGAAAAAATAGCAAGTTTGAAGTTCCAGCTGCTGGACTGGTTTAAAGATTCAGCTTCATTTGACAGCCTGCTTTATAATTGCAGTAGTGACATGTAGGAGACCTATTCTGGCCTCTGAAAGATTAAACAAGATCAGATCTGCCAGACCTCTGCAGAAACCCATGTGGCAATAAGAAAAGCAGATTCAGCAGATTCAGCAGATCTGTCTCTCCTTTCTGTAGCCCTAGTTCAGCGAAACAAGCGTATATATGAGCACTTCGAACAGTAATTTGTGGATACTGAATGACACAGATTATAGATTTGATTGAAGCTTTTAGGAGTATAATTGCTTTGAATTTGAAAAAAAGTATAAACTGGATGACAAGAAGAAAGCCTAATACCTTGCCATTATATTATTAAAGCAGTCAGTTGTAGCATTTCCCAAAAGCACAAGAGAACTGTAGTTCCACAGAATTAAAAAAAAAACTTCTTACAGGAATTTTTTGTGCTTATTTTCTTGCTTTTCAGCCTAGACTATAGCAGAGTGGCAGGGACTCCTTGGAATCTTCTAAAGATGTTACTAATTGTCCAAATTTATATGGAGGATGCTCAGCTACTTTGGTAATGAGCAGTAGGTAGGTTAGGCGTGTAATAGCAACTCCATTTTTCTAATGAACATTTCTGATGCGACACCACTCCATTAATAAAAAATGATTAGCATGTGATAAGAGACCTGATACTGGAATATACCAATGTGTATGACATTCATGCCCCAGTTGTTGTGCTTATACTGAACAGTTCATGAAGGCTGGTGCCTGTTACCTCTAAAATCAGATAAGGTAATTCCTTTGCTATTTCATAGCTGTTGTGATAAGGATTCTGGGACTCAGTAGGATCTCATCGATTTCTTCAGTGTAGGGCTTTATCTTTCCTCAATTTTCAGGACAGAAGAATGAGTTTCAAAGGGCACACCCACTTCTCTCTGCAGGTCTCAACATCAGATTGCTAATCTAATTAACATCCATAAAAATTTAAACAATACATTGACTCAACTGTTCTTGGAGACCCAAGGCACCTAGTTAAGTCACTTTCCAACACTGCTGTAAATCAAAAGAGAAAGGCTAAAGTCAGTGTGTTTGCTGTATGCTTCAGCTTGGGACCTTGATTGCTTTACCAACTGTTCATTGATGTTGTTTCTATAACTTGCTATGGAATACTTAATTTTTTGGTCCAAGATTTTCATTTGTATCCTCACCTGACACACAAGGTAGCCTCTAGCTTGAATATAATATGCACACATTTAAAAACAAAAAGCAATTCAGGAAAAGTACTTGCAAAGGACAAAGTGCACAGCAAAGAATTAACATAAACAGCAGAAAACCACATATTTCTTTGACATTTTGCTTTTAAGGTTTCTGTTCCAGCCGAGCACGATTTCCATTCTTACGGGGAGCATTATGGACGTATTCTTTGAGAGGAAAGTAAAAACTTGGACAAAATTTTCAAGAACAGTTTCTGTTGAGAGAGTGGCCCAGCAAAACAAAGGAATGGATAAATAGTGGATCAAATTGTTATCGGCTTGAAATGATGGATCGCAGTGGAAAAGCAGGAGGAGAGAGAGAGAGTAGCCAGGCCCAGGGCAGAATCAGTCCTCAGAACAGATGTCCGTCTCTGTGTTAGCATCACTGATCTGGATGGGACCATTCTTCTGCTCAGGACTGGGGCAGAGCAATTCCCTCAGGGGATCAGAGATGTAGCAGTACATGAATCTCTCACATGGAGATCTGGGCAGGTCTCGGTAATGATGCATACTGTATTTTAAACAATAACTTTTGTTGCACTGAGTAAGTGTTTGGGAAGCATCAGCTCCCAACTGTGCATATTATGTCACAATGCAATTTCTAAAGTAATATAAAAAATGACAGTGAAAAATGGTTATAATCCACAGTAGATATTTCAGATTCCCAAATAGCAGACCTTCAATATTTTATACCACTACAAGTTAAATTGGTTTTACCTGTCTTACATTTGTTCGGCTTTTCATATAATACTGTGCAAACCATTCTGTTCAATTTGAAGAAAAACCAATAGCATAGTCAGGAGTCAATGCAAGGTGAAACTGTTGATAAGATTTACTCAAGTCTACTATTCAGGGAGACGGTTTTTGCTTGGAAAGTTTTCACTTACTTGTAGACAAGACTGTTACAGTTGGCAAAGCCTAAGGAGATTATGAAATCAAGGCAGTCTGATGTAGTCCTGTGAGTTTGGACCTGTGAGTTGGAGATGGTAAGTTTTCTTCTACTAACACAATTCTGCATAAGAAGTAGCAAGTCTGGGAATGAAACTGAATATATTTGGTCATCCCCATTGTTTTTTTCATAATTTTTTGCAAATGTCAAAATCTATAAAATACAGCCTCTGTATCTGATATCCTTTGTGCAAATACCTTTTTAAATACCTTTCCGAGACCCTCTTACATCTGGCAAGTAATCTTTAACTTTGTCACTTTCTTGTGTATGTGCTTATTTTCATCTCTAAAATACCCCTAAATATTCCTTGGTCCTCTTTCAGCCCTCAGTGATTTTTTTTACTACCTCGGTTTTTATGGTATATGTCTGGAAGCAACTGTTCTATTTGGGCTTTCATGCTTGCTCATACAGTCCCATAGTCCCTCCTGAAAGTTGTATACAGATTTTGCAGGGTGAATACATTGTTTTATTTATTTCTAAATCAATTACTAATCCTTTCTTTCCTCAAACGGATCACATACTACAGATATTATTTCTGAACTAAAGGACCTAACTCCAGGCCTCATCCAATATTGTACCTGTTTAGATATTTCAGACATGGAAGAGATTTTACTTTAAAGACTCACAAATTCTTCTTGAATTTAGAACTGAAAGGACCACATAGGACATATAAATGACGTGGATCTGGGTTTGAGATGACTCTGCAAAGCTTCTGCTGCCATGATGTAAGCAGGAACCATGTTATCTTCTGAATTTGAAAAGCATCCAACACTGTGTGAATGTGATCCTGATTTGGATGTGGGGATGTACTGTAACACACTTTTCTATTTTTGTCCTTAGTATGTAAATGGAATTTCCTAAGTGTAAAATCTAGTTCAATATTTCTCAGACAACCCAACTACCTTGAGGGTTTTTGTTATTTAAATTGACGCATTTGCTAATTCTTGGGTGTATGTTTTCTATTAGCCAAGTTATCAATTTCTAATTTTCATAGAGTCTATCAAACTGTAAATAGAGATCAGCTATTATTTTTCTATTCCCCTATTATAATTTATAATTTCCCCAAATTATAATTTAATGAATAACGCGCAGGTTTTAACCGGACCGGAGACCTGAGGATCAGATTTTACAGCTGCGGTGAACACGGCCTAGCGCCACCCAGTGGGTTTGTTAAAAAGATGAAATTTCAGCACATCCCACATTTCCAAAAATCTCCAAAAAACTTTCCATGGCCAGCTGTGACTCAGATACAGCTGTGGGATGAGTGGGATTTACCGCAGCCTGCTTCTCTTAATCTCCGGAGGATTCCTACTTACTCTCTAAACAGCTCACCATGTTAAATCCTAAAGCAAGCCTAAGGCTGCTGGCGGTACCGTGCGACGACAGGATTGCACCGGCTGCTTTTCCAGCAAAGCTAACGGGAGCTGCTGCGGCTGCCGCAGAGCTCTGTCCGAGCGGCCGGCAGGCTCGGAGCTCCCACCGGGGTCCTGCTGCGTGCCCTCCTCCAAGGGCTCTGACGGAAAACCACAGCTCAGCCCTTTGGACTCATAACCCGATAAAATCAACTTGGGAGAGTTAAAGACAGGGTAGAAAAAGTCAGCCGAGCTATCAGGATAAGCACGTCAAACCTCTGGCGTGACTGCTGGTTTTGGAATAATGCCCCACCTGAAATACATACTCCTAAGTTTCTCCTCCAGTTTCTGGACGTGATGGTTATTTCAGAAGAAATCAATAAATGTCAGTGTGCATAAAATATGGGACAGATCAAATAAAGGTATTTCAGTATTAAAAGCTATTAATTTTCTGCAACATACGTTTGAATTACAATATTATTAAATTCCATTAAGCTAAAATGATATATTTAACTCAGACTTCAGAGTGCTAATTTCATAGTCTCCTCCGAGCTGTTCCTGCAAAGGTGTTAGGGGTAATTAACTGCCATTTTTTCAGTAATTCGGAATCTGCAATTAATCAAAATGCAGGGCCTGAGTGATTGTAGAAAACAGTAACACTTAGTTTATTATGTAGCACATTCTCATTCTGGTTGTTTTATGATGGGATCAGCCACACTTTTTCCCCAGAATTTATTATGCTTACCCTTCAGCCAATTAGTTTTTCTCACTTTACTTTAACTTAAAACCTGGTGAGTTTGTTATATATATGCGTAAGGTTGCTTGTCAGTTATATTGGTCAGAGACCTGCAGGACTGCATGTGTTTAAGTAATTAAGAACTCGGTATTGTCCAGAAAAATGTCAACTTCGCTTTCTTAAAGCAATGTTTTTTCTTTAAAAAATGGGAATGGAAAAAATAAGAGCAATGAGAAAACTCCCTTTGCCACAGCTACAAGTGCCTGGCATGGAGGGATACCCAGAGCTGGCTGCGCCCAGGGACAAGTCGTGGAGTCCAGGTCTACAGTCGCTTGGTTGTGGTACGTGGATACAGCCACGCGTCCAGATCACGCATGCAGTACAAAATCAGTTGGTACCAAGGCATTGTGATAATGATGAAGCAGAAACATTTGCTTATTCAAAATCAAGCTTAGAGGTAGCATTTTCACTGAGGTTCTCGGGTACTTTTGGAACTAAATCCTGGTGCTTTGGCACATGTTGATTTTACAGCTAGTCTCACGGGGAATGAGATTTTAAAATTATAGCCTGTTAAGTGGATAGTCTGCCGAATGCTACTTGTGTGGATAGTAGTAGAAGGCCTCCAAGATGGCCTGATGGGATAGTTGTAATTGACTTAGTTCATTTTGGCTTCCTAGCCATTTAACTCTGCATCCGGAAATCCTTCTCTAATTTCACAGCTGTGGTGCTGAAACACACACTGTGGTGCAGTGGAGTTCAATCAGTATTAAAAAAGATGGAAACTCTGGAGCAAAGCAAACTTTGACAAGATAATTACTGATGTAAAGCCATAAAAAGGACAATACTGAAAGACTCCTGCTGTTCCTAAGAGTGTTGGTAGAAGTTAATGTCCCAGTTTGATAGGATTAATGCTGACTGAACAGTGTGGAGTACGTTAGACACCCACAGGACTACAACCACTTTGACCAGGACATTTATTTACCTCAATGACCATTTAAAAATCTTTGCTGCTGGAGACTTCTTCCTCACCTGTGTTACTAACCCCATCTCTCTGGGTGCTCACAAAACCAAGCCTTTGCAATTAAAAGCAGCTCTCGGGTGGAGCCCGTGCTCTTATTCTGCCACTGTGATAAGAGGTGCCTTGTGTGAATGCATTCAGAAGTCCTGCTCTAGGCTGTTTTTTTTCATTGTTTTTGATTTATAAGGGGCTGGTTAACGCATTTGGCAAGCCTATAGAATAGTCTTTAATGGTTAATTTCTATTATACTGGTACCAGTGCTGCCCTCTACTGAGAGCAGAGTCCACTCTCTCAGCTAAAGGATGGGGTTTGTTGTTCGGCTCCTACCAGCTGCTGCTTTCCCTTACTAACCTATAGTGGACAAAAGGCACTTTTTGATGGGTTCACAGTCTAGGTCAAGTGTGGCCTAGATCACAGTGGTACGACACAGTGCAGTGACAGGTGGGAGACCCAAATATGTTTACAAAGTACAGGTTTTGTGCACGAAGCAGTCCTCCCAACAGCCAACGCCAAAGAACACAGAGGCAGAGGAACTCCAGTTTGAAGATGGCATCATGAAATGTAACAGAACAGAAAGTGAGAGGATCAAAACCAAACCGCTGACTTGAAATAAGTGTGGTTTTAAAGATATACCATATTCCATTTTGACTCGTGTCCTATTTGGATCTGGATAATCCTAATGACCTTGCAAAGTATCTGTGAGCACTGGATTTCGCACAAATTTGGCAAGATAACTTTAATACTTATTTCCCAGGGAGCCTAAAGAGAGGTGATATTGAAAGAAGTGACACAAGATTGAGATTTCACAGTGTTTTAGGTAGATGTTAGATACACACAAGACGTGGCAGGATTACCCTAGCGATGGCTGCAGTGATCTAGTAAAAAAATGACAAGTGGTATTTCAGTCTATCTCGAATGGCACCACACAGTCTTATTACTTTGTTTTCTTGAAAAAACAGTGCCAACATATATTTCTGTTTCTTGGTTCCAAAAATATAAAATTATATAGAAAGAGGGAAAAAAATGGTCTTGTATTTCTTTTAGGCTGAAAAAGAAACACACAGGAAAGTGAAGTAATAGAGAAATTTAGAGAAGAGGAAAACTTAGGAACAGATGTCACTGTTTATTTTTATTTCTCTCTCCCCCTCCCTATGATTATAATAAATTATCTCTTTTTGCAATGATTAGGGAAGAAGGGGATTACAGCAAGGTTGGACAGAAGCATCAGATAAAACAGAATATAACCCCACTTAAATCCTCTATTCAACATTACTCCAAGATGGAATTAAAGCTACTGTGTGAATCTAGTGCTTTAAATGAGTGAGGCTGTCAGAGTAGTGAACTGCCTTTAGACACACTTCGGAAAAAAATCTGAGATGGTTTCCTATCTGGTCCTTGAATTGGTTTTTATATTCTGGTATGGATGAACTAGATCATCCACACATTTGGCTATTTTATGTACGGCAAGTAAGGATTCAAAGAGGTCAGAAGTAAAGGTCATGTCAAAAAACCAGGGCCATTCCACATATTTCTGTGCAGCTGACAGTATAAAAGACATTTATATTGTTGAAGAGAAGCCTAGTTTGTCTGAACTGTTCATAACACTTCAAATTACTAATGCTGAAGAAACAATTTAGTCAGCCACATTTTTCACTGTTCATCCTGTTTGCCTGCTTTTTTCGTATCTGAACTTGGAAAATCAAAACAGACATTTTTACAGCAGATTTTTAGGTCTTTGTTCCAAGTGTGTTTGTCACGTTCCAGAGTTTAGAATAAGATCCAAATCCACTGCTCGTTGTAATGCACCCCTGAAGAATTCTAGACTAAATAGAAGTATTGCTAGTCACCTTCATGTTATTTTCTAATATAAGCATAGAGATCAACTAGATAGCAAAAAGTAAAAATCCTAGCAACACAGCTCCGTGTTTTCATGAACATGAATATGACCAATTGCTTTCAAACTTCAGTTACACTAGCTCCTGTGATAAATACATGGGCTTATTAGAAGTTTCCACTTTGGAAATCCTCATGTGTTAGAACACAAATAAAATGTGTTTTGGATTGGGGGGATTTTTTTTTTTTTTTTTCTTTATAGTCAGACAAGTCATGCTATTTATCTATCCCGTAGAGGGAAACCATTATGCAGTTTCAGCAAGGTGTAACTGAGCAGAGACTCTCAGGTCATGGAAAGCCAACAAGGTCTCAAAAAATTTATATTGATGAACTAACCCAAAATTATTGGAGCATCTCCACCTAGCCTGAATCACTTGGAAAATCTTACACAGGGCCAAAATGTGTGTGGATTGTCATGAGCCATGCAAATTCATCTTTTAAGAAGAATTGCTAAGTTTCTTTTTAATTTATGAACTATTACTTCTCACAAAAACATACAACAAATGGCTTTTTACCTTCTCCTCCCACAAAACCTTTTTGCCAGGCTAGTAAGCGTTAGCAAAAAAGTTAATGTTAGTTTTGTATTGTAGGAATCTATCTCCTGGGATATCGATATAGTAGCATGATTTAAAGCTTTACCATATTAAGGTTCTTTAAGCTTCTGCACACACTGCAATTTTCATAGAATGTGTACATTCTTTCTGCACTCAAATGTTTTTTGTATTATACATTGTTCTATTAAAAAAATTACACATATGAAACTGTACTTAGGGTTAAGATATGACTACTTCATTATATAATTCTCATACTTTAAGGAACGGTTTCCTTAAAAACCAGTTCAAGCTGAAACTTGGCATACAAAGTTCTAGTTTGGGAAAGTCTGGGATGCAGAATGGTTTTACAAAGTTTTACGTAAATCAGTCTTGTCATTTTCGTATTATTTTTACAGAAGAGCACAACACCCATTTTAGTACCATTTCTTGTTCTCTTAATATTTGCCGAGTCTTAAATAGAAATAAGCTATTTTTCTGAGTTGTTTTCACAGCCTTTTCTTGTCAGCTTAAATGATTGTTTCATCTTAAATAGAAAGTTTACCAAGTCTCAAATCCTACTCCACACTTGTTTTGCTTCTCTCAAAGCATGTGTAGTGATGAATGTTTTAAGTTAATTTAGTGCTGTGAAAGGTGCCAAACTGTCAGACATGGAAACTAAAATAGTCTATCTGTGCTGAGAATGTTTGTTTTATTTTATTGTTAAAATTGCAGTTGGAGGCTTCTCCAGCTTTGTGCAGCCATGAAGACCTGTAACACTGGTGGACACGGGAGCTGGTGAAAGGGAAGAGGCTGGAAGTAAATGGAAGTGTGCTGGCTGATCTATGCAATGGAAAAGATGACCTGGCACACAACACAGTATTTTAAGTATTTCTAGGATACTTGTCTCCCCTTCATCAGCCTATCCAAAATTTTTCTGAAGGCAAAGGAAATCACACTGGGATAAAACAGTGTTTGATAGAGACTCATTGCCAATATACAGCAAAAAGATCATCAACGTAATTTCCCATGATTAAGCACTGTGCGAGCTACTGTTGAGACCTGTTAGCTAGAAACGGTCCCCAGTTGCTCCTCTGCAAATCTAATCATTCAGCTCATTTCCCATAGTCACAAAGGCAAAATAGTAAGACATGCATTTTCTCTGCTTAGGGATAGGAACTTCAGTTCATTTCTTACCAGTCCCGTACAAAGTACATCCTTCCTTCCTCTATCTCCTTATGATTTTAATTATTTTTTAATTAATTTTTAATTATTTTTAAAATTATTTTTAATTAATTTTAATTAATTTTTAATTAATTAACCTATGTCTTCTAAATATGTATATCCAAAATGACTAGCCACAGTCAGATTTGCACAGATACATTTAAGACAAAGGATGGACACATTCTCTGGTGTGGCTGAATTGGGCTTGTATTCCCTTTTTAACTGTATCTTGTTGTTGTTTCACATTAAAAACAGTACAGTATAGAAAAAGTGCACTCTCTCACTCCTGAGGCAAGTACCTACGTTCTCAGTAACAACCACTAGAATTATATGAGTTAGAGAATACATCCCAGCGTACCTTAAGAACACTGTTATTTTATATTCTCTCACCAGAAGCATTTTGTTTGTAACAAATTCATAAAAATAAGTCAAGCCCTTTGGGTTGGGGGGCTTTTTTGCAGATTTTGTATCTGCTACAGTCTGTTCAATGTCACTGTGTTAGTACAGGAATATGGCTATAACATTCTTGCATGTGAAGCTGTACATCAGGCACACTTTAACAGATTTATGTCATCAACCCCCACACAGCATTAATCATTCTTCAAGGTCATTTTTAGCTATCAAAGTAAGTGCCTTAGTAAAATTGCCAAGGCAGCTTTCAAGCCAGGCCAGTTGCAAGTTTTCAGGTGCTGGAAAAGAAGAAAAAAAAAAAAAAGAAAAAAAAAAGAAGCCAAGGAATTCACAAAACAAGTTTCTTGGCAAAGTGTCCATAAAGGTCTGTGATGGGAGAGTAACCATTCATCAGCATACATGCAAGCTGTCTCTGTTATGGAAACCAGGGCACATTTAAAGGAAAAATAAACAGATTTATCAGTCTGGTTACAATTTTATGAAGTACAACCTTGAAAGGTTTCCCCTGTCTGTTTCAGACACTGACAAGATAAACTAGACATGGCTAAGGCTGAATATGTCCCTTCTGTCAGGTGCTATAAGTACGAAAAGCCAGGTATGCTTCACACACTGTCTCCAAATAAATCTCAGACAAGGTTTATGTTCCTTCATTTTGTTTTCCATATTTCATCATCACTGAAGCCAAACAATCAATGACATAAGATTTGGGGATGTTTATTACCACACCAAATGGCTGAAGCCTGCAAGTATGGAAAAACACATCAAATTGTTGGTTTTATGAGAGACCGTGCTGACGTTTAGTAAAAAATATTTCAATTATAATCACTTGGGAAATCCTCTGTTTGCTTTACATTTTGGAGAACTCGGTGACAAGAAGATGTTGGTTTTCTGGGTCAAACTGAATTCCAAAGGCTGTGCAGGCACAAGAGGCAACTGTCCTCCTGGAGGACAGTTAAAAATATGCTAGCATTTTACCAGCATATGGGTACCAAATACCGGCTGTGGAGCAAATTCAAGAGCTGATCAAAGCTCATAGTGTTTCTACATTAATTTTGGCATTATTTTTCACATAAATAAAGCTTGTAGGTATTGTTATTTACATGTTCTTTAGGAACGTGGAATGGAAATGTTACGAGTGAGGATGTCTGCAATTAAATCCTTTTTCTCCTACCTCTTCCTCTTCTACATTTTGCTCCCAGAAGCCCTTTTGTTTAAAAGACACACAAAACGTCACATTAAAAAGAACTTTTGATATTGTAGTGACCTCCTAAATGACATGTATGGTCAAAGAGAGAGGCTGATATAAGAGAGAGGCCAGTATACCATATGATCCCCTCTCAGCTACAGCAGCTGGCATCCCACAAATGTTGTTAAGCTTCCTCCTTAATTTAACTCAGTACTCATGTAAGCCACTGTCATACCTAGGAGCTCTGTAGTTCAGGTTCACAACTTACTTTCTCCAGATCCCAAGAAAGACAGAAAATGAGAAGAAAAAAAGAAAAGAAAAATGTGATAGAAAATAAGGAACAAATGTCAAAATTTGTAGGTGGAAATGGAATTAAAAGAGAAAGCTGATACAAAAAAGATATAACAAATCAAGCTGTAAGGAAAAAATATTGAAGGTGAGAGAGTTTAGTGTCAGGTTTTTTTCTAGGTTGAGTTCTTTGTATTCATCTGTTTTTCTTTTCTTACGCCATATTCCACTGAGATAATTAATGCAACTGAACTCTTGAGCATTTGCCCACTTTTTTAAAGGCGTCTTCACTTCGATATGCTTGCTAACCTCACAGCAGGACTGACAGATTTCTCAGCAAGCTTGCCAAGATGCTCAAACTGCCTTAGAGACAAGGCCAAGAGCTGCACAGGAGCCTGTTATGGGCTCTCAGGTTCACAGTCACCTTTGCTGGCACCTGCCCTATTTGAACAACGCTGACATCGAATAGGGAGTATTTCCATTGCCTAGTCCTTCCTTCACAGCAGACAGGGTTACATGAAGATGCAGAGCTCAGTGGGTTTTATTGCATGATGCACAAACAACTGGCTTGTTCCCAGAGGGTCAAAATAACACCCAACTTAAATATGAATGAAAATTCAATACCGAAATAGAGGGAGGAGGTGGGAGGGGGACTCTGTTTTAATTAGAGTGACGATGTTCTAGTTCAGGACAGATCCCTGGGAATGGGAAAGCTGTATGAGACATGATGTTGAGAAGTCAGTCAGAGATTAAACCATAACTTCCTTTGCACCCAGTACACAGAAATAATCAGAAAGTTATTCTGAGAGAAAGTGGAGCATCAGAAATGCCTGTCAAAGAGTACCACTTGGTGACACAGGTAGGAAAAACATGCATCTTTTTTCTGATGTGTACTTGAAGTAATTTTAAATAAAATTACATCGGTTTATGGGAAGAAAGTTCCCTTTACCAACATCCAACTTTCTCCAAGAGCAAGCACTTCAGCAAAAGACAAGTAATATGCCATCTGTTATGGTGTAGGAATAAAGGACATCATATTACACCTGAATAGGGACTGCAGAGACTTTTTTGTGCTGAGCTTTTTAACGGCTTGAGGCTGCTGATTACATGTTCACAAAGGGGAATGGAGATAATTTCTACTACTCAGGAGAAAGAAAAGAGTTGATTTCGTTCTGCTACCTAGCCAACATCTTCAAATAGGGAACCGTAACAGACTGACCTTTTGCTGTCTCCATCTGCCCACAATGAGAATTACACTCCCTGTTACAGATCAGCTGACTCTCTTGATACTTTCTAATGAAGATTATGGTCATTTTCCTCTATTTGCTGGATCCTCAGGTACATAACCTTGTTTTTTACCTCAAAATTTGCTATTTAGGTTCTTGTGATCTCAGACAGCATCACTGTCATACATGCATGATCAGTTACAAGGATTGGAGACTGTAAAAACCGATTTTCTTATGTAAATGCATTTGTTAGTTATGAAAAGCATGCAAAGCAAGAGATTTGTAGATCTACACTGTAAATACAGAAAATTAGAAAGGCTTCTCTTACGAAAAAGTTGGTACTGACAACTAGAGAAAAAATTGGAGGATGTAGAAGAGACATTTTCTCAGTTATGCATAAAGAGAAAAAACTCTTTAAGCCTAAAAAGAAGAAATTAAAATAAGATGGCTTCCATGCGTTTTATTTCCACCTCTGGTAACTGACTGAACACCTTAAGCCTATTTTTAAGATTGAAATTCAGTACTGTTAAGGAGACAGTAATGAAGGAATCAAGGAGAAGAGGCAACCTGATGTTCATAGATAAAAATGAACAATAAAAATGTACCTGCTGGGATTCTGGGGTTGATTTCAGTAGCCCCAGTACTCTATGACAAAAATCCTATTGACTTGATCAAGACTAGACTTTCAACCTTGGCTTTTAAAAGGGAGAAATAATTTTAAAGAAATAACAGAGGCATTGTGCCAAGTGCATGTTAAATACAGATGGGGATTCCCATTTAACTTCTGCTTCAGATGTGGAATCCAGGCATTCATGATTAGAAAAGTAAAGGAAATCTGTGATTTTTTGAAGATTGCAAGGAATAGGATTAATTTGTTGGGGTCATGTTGAGAAAAATAGAGCGACAGAAAGAGCACCTAGTGAATAGGAGCAAAAATGAGAGTTGGGGATGGTGCTACCTCCTGAAGCACAGACGCACCAGTAAGTAGAAAGCTGAGAAACGGTTCTAGAAGCAAGCCATTATACTAATACAATAAATCAATTATAACATACTGTGCTCTAAACTGCAATTTTAAACCTGAGTAAGAGAAGAAAAAAAAGTGTAACATGTATCACTGTCAAATCCTTCTAAAGCTAACACTCAGTGACCAAAACCTGTGTGAGACTCACAAAGATGGGGCAAGGACCAAGATGCGGTCTCCCAAAAGCCTGCCCTTGGCCTGGGCTAGGTAAGAACCTTCCTTAAAATTCTCAAAAATTCATTTTGCCTCATCCAACTCCTGTCTCAGGAGTGAAACGTGATGAAATATCATTTATGTTACTGAGACATACATGTTTAGAGTGATATGAGGAAGAACATCAAAGGGCTAGCTCTCCTCCCAGTTCATGACAGTTCTAAGTTTTTGGTTTTTTAATTATTCCAGAATTTTAATTAATCCAGAATATACTCAGTTCTTGGATAGTGTACATTCCTCCAGCTACAATCATTCTTTGAATTGAGATGGGGCTTACATGCACACTCCTAGCCCAGGGACAGGAAAGCTGGGGTGCAGGCTGGATGGGGGCAGTAGCATACTCCGACAGTCCCTTGATCCTCCACAGCAGAATCCAGCTGGTGGAGCACGTGGCAAAGCCCCTGGCATAGCCATAAATTACCTACAGTGCGTGTGACTATGATTAGCTGTTTGACTTCTCGTTAAGCAACGCTTACAATATCTGTAGGCACACAGTAAGCAGTTTGGAATTGCTGACTGCACTCTGATTTACGAGGGGTGGTGGAGAGGGATGATGAGAGACTCGACGGTTCGGAAATGGGTAGCAAAACTTAACTCACAGGGAAACTAGATAGGACTTTAGTTGTCACCCCCAAATGCGTACAAGTGAAACTTGCCTTTTATTTATTTATTTTTTTAAGTAATGCACTATTTCTCTTACTAGTTTCAGCTACAAATGAGAGTACCAGTATAAGGGAAAAAGGCTCTCCAGATAGCATTTATTTACTATCCAGTCTAAGCAAAACCAATACTGATAAGCGTAAGTTCAAAACACAATTCAGATTCATGAGATTTCCAGACCAAACAAGGTTAAATGTGCTTGGAAGAAGCTTAGCTATAGATCTGCATTTTGGACACATGTCCCTTCATAACTTCCAAACTGCTGGACACTTGCTCATCATTTCTTTCTCAAATGATGTTTCCAGATCAACAAAGTTATCCTTCCTTGGGATCAGTCATTTCCTAAGTCTTGCCTTTCAGAATGCAATCCTTTTTCTGTCTGTTTTATGACAACTAGTAACACTCTGTGCTCCAGCTCTGTATGAATCTTCTGAGGTTATTTATTTTACAGTACTGGCACAGCAGGAGACTTTCCTCTGCTTTTGACAAGGGCCCCTGGAGAGAGCTGACACACCACTAGCACAGTGCCAAAATAACACTGTAGGACATTCAGCCTAAATTAGCATAAAATATTAAGATGACACCATTTCTTTTTCTTCTGAAACTGATAAGATTGATATGTTATGCTACAAAGAGCAGACTGAGATCAAAGTTTTACTCTCCTGTAATCTCTTAATCATACCCTCCTAACTGTCTTAGCTTCAGGCCTTCAGCAGTTCTATTCCCCATCTTGGCCTTGCTGTGTAGTACTATGAATCACACTGCATAAATTGCAGACACGCAAAACTAAGAATTTGCTTTATTTGTCACTTCAACAATATTTTAGTAATTACCTCACAAACAGTCTATTAATTTTATATTGAAATAGTGAGGGTACTACTCTTCCTTTAATTTGTGCGCAAAGCTTTTCCAAACAAAAAATCTGCCAACTCGGACAAAGGGAAAAAGAAGTGGTTTGGATTAAGTTTTGCACCTGAAAATAAATAAACACTGCCAATTTGCTAGCATTAAAGACTATTTACAGAAAGATATTTTTAAAAGATTTTTTTTCAAAATATATTGGTGATGTTTCAAGAATAAAAGCAGATGAAATAGCTCAGTGGTAAAAGGCACTTTTTAGTAAGACCAACAGAATGAAAGTTTTTTAGCACGAATTGTATCTGTCAAAGAAAAGCTTCTGTTTTCTAGAGTTTTAATAAGCAGAGTTGCATGAACACTGGTCCCACAAAGCCTGTTTTTCTTGCTAGTGTCCTACACTAATTTTAACATCCCATCCCACTAGAAAGCAGTGTGAACATCTTCCACAGTTTAGTGCACAGTTCCATTATTTCTGTCTTTCATAGCAGATTTATTCAATGCTGCCTCTGAAGTTATGAATTAGTCTTTTTATATTACAGATTTTAGAGAATCCCCTTAATTCCGCTCCCTAGTTAAACTTAAAAATCACGCAATTCCCAAACTAAGTCAACGGATACCTTTCACGACTAAGCCTGAAGCAATCTGAGCCTGATGTAGCAACATACATCCACTCCAGAGCACAGACATACCACATGCATAGTTGCATTTTCTATCCCAAATATCCACACACAGCAGAGTCTTACTGATGTTTTTGGTTTTGAGTCTCCACGTGCACAAAGGACGCAAGCCTGAAATCTCCCCCAAAGACAAATCCCCACAACCATTCCAGAAGCAGAACTCAGTTTGCTCTCAAAATGTAATTCATTACTAGAGGTAAAGATTTTGTTATCCACCTTTCCTGCAAGATTCTAACAGTTACACTACTTACATGTAAAACACATGGATTTATGTTCAGGTATAGTGGGAACATCACTCAACACGCTAAGCAGGATTAAGACACCTTTTAACCTTCCTAGTGAAGCTCTAGAGAGATGCACTTAAGACACCCTTACCCAGAACAAGAAAAAGCATAATTGAGCACATTACTGTAGTTCAGTGCAGTCAAGTGGGTTACGGTCTCAGCTGCCAGGACAGTTTCTGTATTTTACTTTGTGACTGGTACAGTGTACAGGGCTAAATATGTAATCTTATGTCACCCTTTTTACATTACTATAATTCAAATGTGCCTACAGGTGGCATTGTCACAGCACAGCAGCCTGTGCAGGTTGGCAGTACGCAGAGAAATTCCCCCACCTCAATTCACTCTTTAAAATCTTAATTCCAGGTCTTACAAGAGCTATTGAGACTTGACATGATCAATACTGAGCTTTTGCTGATTAACAGTGGCCTTATGTGATAACTAAAATGCCTCAATGAACTGAAGACTAACATGGACTTTTCAGCCTCTTTGTCCCGTGTAAGCAAAGAAGAACAGATTAGTATACAGCAAACCCAGAAAAAACAGAGGTGTGAATAAACACAAAATAATTACATGTTGTAAAAAACCCCCAAATGCAGTAAAGACAAAAGCTAGTTGTTTCCTCAGCACCAGAGCTAAGGATGCCTCCCTTCCCATCCCGTCATGCCTAATAAGGTGCAAAGTTCTGCCTGAAGCTTTTCCCACTGCAATGGAGTCCGCAGAGGAGTTAGGGCTCACCACAGCTGACCTCTGATCACTTTTTCTTCAAACAGGGGAACTAACACAGTTTCTCTCCTCTGCCCAACGACTCGTTTCCATGAAACTTACAGTATTTCAGTTAAGAAGACAGAAGTCTTGTAAACTGGCCAATAACTAAAAATTTACTAAGGAGGGACCAAGAAATGCACCTACAGATCAACGCATTTGCATGGGCTTGTATTCACAGCATGGTCACATAAGCCTCTTTTCCTATACAACCAAATTAAGGAAAGAATCTGTAATATGAACAATGAAAAACTGGATGAATACATGTATTAACTGCACTTTGAGATATATGGAAACTAGAAAATAAACTAAATTAACATGGTCACAGCAGCTAGGATAGACACAAAGGTTTTGATGCTGAAATACAGAACACATACAAATTCTGTTTGTCTCTCCCAGTCTTATTTCAGTTAGCTCACTAGCCCTCTCTGCTGTGGCTGTATTATACTTCATCCTGCTAAAACATCATTTAAATAAAAAAATGCAGCTTTACATATTAGTTCATTTTCCACCTGAATAAACAAGTTTTCTTTACAGTCAACTGTAATACAGAAGTACCCTGCTAAGTCACAAAGGAGGGAATGAAATAAGTCTGCAGGCTCTCACTGACTTTATTAAAAGAGGCATTATGAATGCAGTCCAAGGGTGGAACAGTAGCAATCAGAAAGTACAATAACGTGTAGAAGCGCCCTTTGTCATTCACAACCTTTTGTAGTTTTGACAAGGGACTTTAATTGCTCCAGTAGCACAGCACTGATAGAAAGCAATGCTCTGAAGCTAAAACACTCAACAGAAACTTCCTCTCATCAAATCCCAGTTCACAGAAATTTTGAGTTCTTTAGATGACAGATGTGGGGAAAAAGCCCGACAGAAAAAGCAATACTCCACCGTGTGGCATTGCATGAGAACAGGCAGAACCCTTCTGCAAGCCAGACTTTTCCAAGTCCTACATGGATTTGACATATAAAGCATAAATTCATAATGGATCAGAGTAGTTTTCTTGGACTCGTACTCTGACACATTTAAAAAAACCAAATTCAGTCAATTTCACCAGAATATGAATTGGGAGGAAAAAACCCTTTTGGTTCCCTACCTAACAATGTAATTCAGATACCCAGAATGGAGTACTTCCCTATTTGAAATGACTATTTGCACATTTTAAATATGTTATGTCACGCTTCCAAAAACTAGAGAAGCATTTTGAATGGACTGAAAATGCTTAGCGGAGAGAAGAGAGAAATGGCTTTAAAGAGAAGTCTTCAAGTTTCCTTCTATTCTCAGGAAAGATTTTTCTATTTCAAAAACTTCCTTAAAATGAAATTTTACCCTTTGTACTCTGGGTTTATGAAGAAATCCCCGGCTTTCTCTCTTTTTTAATATCCTTCTAGTCAGTTTTCCATAAATTCAGTGAATTTTCTCAGACCGTTTTCCAAAGTGTGCTCCAGAAAAGAAACAAAGACAGTCTAACCATAAAAAATTGTAGTAATACTAAAAAACGCAAACAAAACCTGAAGTTTCAGAACTCTCTGTACTCAAATTTTTCTAACCAGTAGGAATATTATTTACAGAATAGTTTTTGCTCAGAGGCAAGAAAAAAACAACATCAGCAAACTAAAAATGCTACAGAAAATGAAAATGTATGTTTTTTCCTTTGTTACATTTTTCATTACAGAATTAGAAGCATTCAATAGAAAAATGCTGAGAGAAAGAATCCTTCACCAAGTTTTCACATAAGCTTTATGATATAAAGAAGCGCTGCTTGTATCTACAGTCCCTCGCTGGTGATGTTTAAGTGCCTTGCTGCATTGCAACCCGAAAGTTTTTAAGACTACAACCTACCTCAAGCCCAGTGAGAACTCTCATAGCAAGACACTGCAGAGGTATTCAGTCTATTTTTTTCCACTTTACATCCACAGCTACTATTTGGCTAAAAATTGGCAATCTTTTTATTCTTCCTTCATGCAACAGAGCTCTCTCTTATTGCTGTTACTGGTATGTGAATTCAATCCAGTTTGTCAACATCTTTCAACTATCTTTTCTTTCAAGTGTAATTCAGAAATTTTAATGCCTGTCTCACAAATACACTAATTATTCTTCTAAGACTTGTTCATAAAATGAGAAAACAGCCTTTGGGGAATTTGTTTTGCCTGAGAAAAGACATTTGCTACACTTAATTAATGGGAAGATATAAAGTTATTTGCAACAGATTGTCCTCACATTCATCATCATAATATTGCACAACCACATATTTGCAGGATAAATACAAATCAAGAATGAATATGATGATGCTGGGCTCTATTTTGGGATAATTTCTGATATTGTTTTTGCAAAACAGGCATTGAAGTGAGATGGAAATAACCACAATACAAATGACTACAGAGCTAATCTGTGAGAATCTCCATATTTTGGTAAGTACTTTATAAATACTATCCAGGTAAAAATATGAATTTGCAAATGCACTTAAATCTATAATACATGCACACTTTTCTCTACTTCAGAAACCTTACAACTGTCCATAATATCATTCACTTGGCCCAAAGAAACTAAGAGTTAAAGTTTAACTAATGTCTATCCTAAATGAAAATATTAATTTTTAAATTATATATATGAAACTGGAATTATCCTCTGAGAAAACTAGGAAAACATGAGGTTTAGTAATAACAGACATAATGTAGGTCGCTTATGCTAAATTCAGTTTAACATCGAGAAAATCATATTGAAACAAGTTATCAGCACATCCCATTCATCATCAGTACAGATTGTTCCATGTACTTATTTTTAGCCACAATATATTGAATTTCTTTGAAAGGCAGAGGTCCTCAACTGCTTCTCTGTGTAGAATGTAGATACACCAGAGGTGAAGGTGTGCCCCTCTTCACAAAGCCACAAGCTAATGCTGACAGGCTCCATTGAGAAACCACAAATACCTACGCCATCTGTGCACTTTCTGTTTTGTTGTTGGGCTTTTGGGGTTGGGGTTTTTTTCAGCAGGGAGACAAATAGCTGTCCTTCTAGAAAAGTGCTTCAAAAAACTGGTCATTTTTGAGTCCATGGAGAGCTGACCAAATCTCTGGAGAAAAAATGAGTTTTGACAAAATGCTTTCAATGAAATCTGGGACCACACTTGCACAGCCTGCATTACACTAACTGCTGTGGTCCTGAGTCTTCAGGAGAAGTTGTGTATGCTGTGCATGTATGTATCTCAATGAGGTCATGCCCCCTGATCATGGCTTTGCAGATAGAACTGCAATATTATTTCTGAATGCAACCTTAATTGCAACTCAAGGTATTTGACAAAGATCTGCTTCTTTCAGTGTCCAAACTTCCAGTGGATCAACCATACCTAATGTGAGCTTCTAAGCAACACAGTACTGACAGACCAGCTTTTACCAGAGCTTCTTAAACACACAGTTCTCCTCGATCAATTTGTGCAGCACAATGAAATCCTGCTCTTGAATTGGGCAGGTGTAGTAAGAATATTCTTAGAGAAGTTCCCATACACCAAGGGCACCAGTGAAAGAAAGCATAAAGGAAGAAGGAGCACAGGGGATAAGGAGCAAGGAAGCTTTGAAGTGCAATAGTCAGTCATATCTTGGCACCTGCATTCTTAGTAAATATCCTACAGCTTCAGAGACCAAAGGTCCAGTCACACGAAATACACTAAAATAATCCATAGAAGCGGAAGGTATTGATAATGAGGCTTGTACCAAAATTCTTTCCTCTATTCCTAAGGTTTCTTTGCTATGTACTAAGAACTGCTGCAGTTCACTCACCTTCTCTACAGAAAGTTCATTTTAGCTGTTTCTGTAGATAGATTTCTCAAAGAAGTCTTTGTCAAGTTGAACTGTCTCTGGCCAAAACAGAAATGTTCCAGCAGCAATAATACACTATAGGCGTATCAGTTTGGGAAATGGGAGGAGATCATTTATGTATTCAAAGTCTTGGAGCAGGGGTCCTTAAAGTGGGAAAACTAAAGCTCATTCCTTCTTACCTATCTCTACTCTTTGCCTGTGACAGCTGGCTTCAGGGGAACTTGAAGCCATTGCCAGGCTTCAATTGCTCCTAATTGCTTAACATGAGGTCACTTGAGTGGCTTGCTACAAGACTTACAACTGAATTTAATCCGGCTCTAACTTAGTTACGTGTGAAGTCATGATAAGGGACACAAAAATCATGATCTGTGCCTGTAAAAAACTTATTTACTGACAACGTTGGAGAAGTGGGAAGCTTGATTTTCAGTCTTATTTTTGTTCACATGAGTCCAGAAGACAAAGTATCTTCTCCCTATAAACAGATTAAATCTACTGGATACTGAAGTTCTTCAAGCTTTATTGAAATTAGAGAATATCTGAAAGCTAAATAGCAGAAGAGAATCAACATTATGGTAAGAAAAATACATGCCTTATTAGAATGAAACTATTTCAGTCCTTTCATAGCGAACCCTAGTAATCCTGAGAGTATCAGATCATATAACGTCTTCATAGGTATATGGAAAAAAAATACAACTCCAACAGTCTGGGTACGTAACTACACCCTTGCTTTTTACATCAGAGGACGGTACTGTCAGAAGGCTATCAAAGGTTGGGATGCTTCCAAAGACAAACTGTTTATTCAGAGGCAGATTTGATCAAGGCTCATGTTTTCCAAAAGGTAGCTAACTTAATTAGGCCCTTTTAAAAATCCTTTCCCTAGAGCTCATCCACTGGGCTGTTTGGGCTACATATTTTAAGCAGCAGAAAACTGCCAAGTCAAAAGCACAAAATTTGTTTCTAAGAGAAGCAAGGAAAAGAAAAAGAGCGAAAGTTAACACTGCAGATCATTGCAAGCTTCAGAGAGTACAAAACAATTGTTTTAAAGAGAGCTAAAAATAGTTTCTTCTAAAAGCGCTTGCTCTTCTGCCAAAGGCATGCAATACACCGAGAAACATGTTTGCAGAATCAAAATATTTATAATACTACAAAGAAGCCGTCCCTGCTTTAGAAACTTATTAGAGCTGGTTAAGTTGGAACTAATTTTTTCATAATACAGACAAAAGATTATCAACAACAGACAGAAGTGAATATTGGCTTTGTTGCCAACTTAATGGTCAAACAGGAAAAAAACAGCATGTGTTTCCTCTAGATCACCTGATAGATACCTTGGTGTAACTATCAATATGGTTATAGAACAAAATACAATTTTACCTTCTAACCTTCTCTTTGCTATGTGACAGAAATGAGTTGTACTAGAATGCACTCTGAAGAAAAGGAACAGAAGGGCCGTGCAAACAAACACAAAGTCACCTGGCCTCACTGGAAGCTTTACAAATGTTTGTTCTCAACACTCAAAAATCTCGGCTCAACTCAAAATTCAATACAACTCTTCCTCTGTAGTCTAAGGGAATACAGAAAGCTAAATATTTATAATGATCAAACTTCAGAGAAACTTTTATGGAAGGTGTCAGGTTCAGGTTCTTTCCTTTGTTAATTCCAAGCACTGGAAAATCTTAGGGTTTTTAAGGGGAAAAAACCAAAGAGAAGTGATTTAAAGTCATGAATAGAGTGACACTTCACTTTTGAAAATCCAAGTTTTCTTGCCATATTTAGCTAATGCTGAAACAGTGTCTACAGCAACATCAACACTGCAGCTGTGAGGCTGCCAATACTGTCTCCAACTGTGAAAAGCACTTTTTAAATTTTTCTTTTTTTAAGTCTTTTCTTCATTTTTCCCCGTCCAAAGACACAAAACAGCAGAAAACAGTCAGCTGCTTTGTACAATTGTCAGACAAAGGAATCTATAATTTTATTTTGAACCATAGTTGCTATTTGCATATTAACCTAGCAAGAATTTAACGCAACATGTTTTAGTATTTGCAACGTTGGAGCAACTTTTTCAGCAATCATGAATTGCCAGCTCCTGCATTTAATTTATGTTTTAATTGCTCTCTTCTGTTGTAAGCTAAGAAAGAACACCAAAAAATTATACAAGAGGGTGCTGGCAACACTTGCGTGCCAAAAAAATCCTGACTTTAAATAAGGCCCAAAACTGAGACAGATACATTAGGCTTTCAGAAAAGTTGCTTAATACCCTCAAAAAGACACTTTGTATAGTTTGTTAAATTACAGTAAGCAACTCTCTTTCAGTAAGAGAATGGTAAAGCAGCAAAAGTGGAAAAAGAGCATTCAAAGTGGTGAAAGCATTTATACTGTGTTACTTGATTCATTAGCTGCAACTTCAGTTCTCCCCCGCTGAATGTCTCCCTTCTCTCCATGCTGATGAAAAGCTGGAACAGAGCAAGACAAACTCTTGGTGCTAAAAGCTGGTTCTATGAACTGGTGGGGCTTGGTTCATGCCGCAGTCACCAACAGTGGGTCTGCTGGAGATGCGTTTCCCTTCCCTAAAAGGGAAAGTGAGCTATAATGATTATTAAGGACTAACAGATGAAGTCACATGACTCTCATAATTTTTGGGTCATCTGCAATAGCAACTGCCTCCATCCTTCTCTTTCCATAGGCATCAACAAAAAATATCTGCACTTGCCATCCTCCTCTCTGATATATCCTCCATATCTACCCATCTAACTGCTTCCCTCTACATCAATCCATCAAAAAAAAAAAAGGGGGGGGGAAGGGGGCAGGAGCTAACAGATAATTTCTGACTATAAATTATGTCCCAACCTTCAGCCTGTCCTGTGTAGCTAAATTCTAAGCATGTTAGGGTGGCACTTTTTGTGTTAACTCTCCGCAACACTTAACACACTGGAATACTGCCCTCCGTTGACCTCGTAGCGTGCTGTAACAAATGCATTACAAACACATTACCTGACTTCTCAGGTTTTGTCACAGTACAGGAAGAATGGACAGATGAGGCAGCATCCATGAAATTGCATATAGTTCAAGTGTCAGCATTGTCACATGTAGGTAGGAACATAACAGAGACAATTCATGTTCGTCTCAGGACTGCCCAAAAACTGGTTTCAAGACCAAGTATGCTGAAGAGCAAGCAAAAGAGGATATATTGAAGTTTCTGCTGCCCTTAAACAGCTATTTAAGCTCACCTTATAGGTCTTCAAAAACTCTTAACTTGGTTCTTTACGGTGTTGTAATAACTTTAAAATGCCTATGATGTATGCCCATGCCATCAAGCCTGGAAGACAGAAACTTAGATTTGTCTTGTTAAGTTTGGAGCTTTAAAGCTACATAAAAGACATTAATATAGCACAAAGTGAGCCCTAAAACAAGTACTGTCACACGTTACATTCAAAACATGTTCAATGTGAAGATACGTTATTAGGCACTGTATATAAATCTAGTAAAGTGAGCTAATAGCATCAGCATAATCACTAGTGCAAAACATTTTGTCACCTAAGAACAGACAGATGAACCAGCAAGTTTCCACATACGACGCTTCTGAAAAGCTGGTTATGTCTTCTTGTAATAGGTAAATCGATACCAAAGTAATCATTGCCTCCTACTTGGTTAAAGACTTAGCCCAGACCATGTCACAGTACAGCTCTCCCTGAAATCCTCGCAACAGAAAAGAGCTGCAACCAAAAGTACCGATATTAAAAAAATTATCATACGTGCACACCAGGAAAATGTTCCTAATAAAGGTGTATTTGTTAACACTTGACTGTCATTTTCCCATTGTCAGAACTTTCCACTAATTCCAACAGTTTGGAAAACACTGACAGTAAGTACCTGCTATTCTACGGAGCAGCGTTTGAAAGTTACAACTAGCACAAAAAGTTGGGAGTTGCACTTTGTTTTTTTTAAAGAAAACTGTAAAATCAATGAGCTTGATGCAGAAAAATGAAATTTTATCAAAGTATGTCCCATTACCAACTGCTTTATTAACCTGTATCTCAGTCGTATTCTAACCCATAAGTGGCACTTCATTATACTAGATTACATTAATCTTCTCCTGTCTTCCCTACTTGCTCTGAATCAACTGATCACACTGTTTTTCCTAGAGTACCACCAAAGGTGTCTTGAAAAATCCAAGACTCTCAAGAGTTTGCTTAACCTTTAAGTCAGGCTGCAGAGTTTCATCCAAAGGTATTCATGGCCCCTTACTACAATTTAAAAAAAAAAAAAAAATTATCTTCTCAGCCCCTGGGAATTCAGGTGTATTTCCCAGAACTCCAAAGATAAGTCTAATCTACTCTTACAAAATCAAGACACTGAGCAGCGAAGATGGAGTAGCAAAGGTCGTAACTAGCTACTGGTTAATGTGTGGAACCGGGGAGCAGACACACAGGTGATGCATGTGCTCCTGTAATTACATTCCACTGTTGTTCTGTGCCTTATTTACCAGTAAATAAAACAGGCATATATTGCTTCTATCCTGTTTCTTCTATCACTTCTTTAAAGCTCCTGCCTTTAAAGCTGTTGGTGCACATATGCCCCACAAAGATCATCCCACCTACCACAGTGGACTTCTAGTAAAGAACTATACATATACATTTTGAAAACAGGATTTTATTGGAAGCTTATCAAAAATGTCTGAAATCTTATTCAGGAAAGGCACTTCAGACTTTAGTCCCTTTTCTTTTTAGCTTTAGGTTCTTGTGACAGCTGAGATAATTCACTTTCTTCAACTTCATCACAATGCTTTCTTTTCTTTTTCTTTGACTTTTTATGGTCACTTTGGTAACCACTGGAGTCACTGGTTGGCAACACATGTTCCTGTTCTTCTTGCTTATGCTTTTTCTTCTTCTTCTTCTTCTTGTTTTTATCATCACATACTCCATTCACAGCATCAACACTTTGATCTTCTGCATTTTCCCTCCCAGTGTTACCCGTCTCACCTAAAGGCTCATTATCTCCCCCACAGTCATTGAAGCCATTTTCCTGCTGGTCAAGCTTTTGAATTTCATCTCCATTTGTACTGTCAGTGACAGTCTCAGATTGTTTGGGCCGCATGCTGTGAAGAAATATTAAAAAAAAAAAATATACAAAGAAATATACAAAATAAGCTGAGGTGGAGACATCTAAGTGCACCTCACACAGTGAAATGTCAAAATTAGCTAAAACACAGTATCTATACCAAGTAAATAAAAGATAAGTATTTGCTAAAAACAACAACAAATGGAGAACACAATAGTTACAGAAAATCATAAAGCTAGTTTAATACTTTCAGGGTAATTTCTATTACCTGACTAGCTTCCTTCTTACCACAGAATCAATATTCTTTTTCAAATCTTAGCCTAAACTTCTTCTCTAAAATGCTGTACAGACCATTTTGATATTTCCTCTTTTCTTGTACCCCTTCATCCACTAATTCATAATTATACATTGTGTAGTAAACCTTTTAAGTTATTCACAAACATGCACAGCCAACGGCCTGTCCAATCATACATGAGACACACTGCTAGTTTTACCAAGCAACGGCCTTGCTGAAGTCTATACAGTTAAAACAAAGGTGATGCCAGAAGAGTCAGAAAAAGAAAAAACCACCCCCAAAAAAAATCCAAAAACCCAGCAGGTATCTTGAAACTGAGAGAACTGGAGAAAATGTCTAGGAAGACAAATATGGAAAGAATGCAGTTAAAAATCACGGAGCAGGTGATGTCCCCAGAGGCACTGAGGACAAAATTGTCAACTTTCATTGTAAGTTCACAGAAAAAATCCAGAGCATCCTTCCAGATTAAAAAAAAAAAAAAGGAAAGAAAAAAATTTATGATTTTGTCAGTAGTAGTCATATTGTACATTTAATTAAAAACATAACCATGTTGGTAGAAAAAAATTGCTCAACAAATGACCATTTAAAAAAACCCAAACATCTGAATGAACTCCTTTAAAGATAGCACTATTAAGATTTTTAGCAAGCTGCTCTAAAAATTCACAGAGGCATAAGTGAAAGGAAGAAAGTGATGCATTTTCTTGTATCACCTTTGAGATCAAGTATATTCTTATGCTTCAGCAAGCATTTAAGTCATCCACATATAACTATTTGTGGTTATAACACACTTGTGTAAATACGAATGTAAACATTGTGTTCAGGAATTGAGTGTTTTCACTTGAAAAGCCTAGGCACATGCATAAACACAGCTACTCTAGACATTTGGGGTATTATTTTGAACATGTACTATTTATGCAATCAACAGTTCACAGGTCAGCACACTTAGATTTTTAAAGCTAAAAAAACCCCCTATTTTTATTTTTCCAGAGAAAATTTCCATGCAAGTCCTTAACACTAGAAAGTTTAGTTTAAGAAAACTAACACAGGATATATATAGACATGGGTTTGTGTATAAGCAAGAAAGCTTGAAGATTAAGATGTTAATTCCAATCATTTAGCTTGTAACAAACCCATTAAAACAGTTAAAAATATTCTCTAGTATGGCACAATACCTGCTTTTAGTGAGTCCTCCTCGAATGAAGAACACCCCAGCTGCATCAGAATCCAAGTGCAATACTTGAAATTTCAGTTCATCCCCTATTTTTAACCCCAGCTCTTGCCACTGTACAATCGACATCTGTTCAGGTTTAGGGATAGAAGCATTGAAGCATCCATGTATCAGACAGCCAATATGACTAGGGGCCACTTTATTAATTACACCCTAAAAAAGAAAAAGAATGTCATATGAAACTGTAGTAAAGATCATCTCTTTTAGGGCACACGCTATATATTTAATTTCCTATATGGACACTTTTTGACAAGACGCTATATACACAAGTTACAAAATCAGTTTATCTAGCAAATAAGCTAACTTGAAATCTAACACTGAAATCAAAGCTATTCCTATATACTTTTCATACAGTTCCTCCCAAAATAGAAACGAACATGTATCTGCAAGAGAAAGAAAGTCAAAACATGGTATTTAGCCACAGTGAGTACCTGATTAGAACAGGTAACTTCTTCCTCACACTACAGCCATCAACTTTGCTTTAAAGCCATTTTAAGTCTGATTTACCAGCCTAAAACAGCCTTCATGCTGGTACAGCACAATTTAGCAGCTAAAGATACAGATGAGACATAAAAAGCTTAAGTACTCCATTCAGTGGGTTCCTAACACATTTGCATGTCAAACATTATACACCTTTGTTTTCCCCAAGGATGACTGAAAGACACTGAGGGTTTTTCCATTCTCTTCCTAGCATTCATTTCTTAATCACATGTTGAAAGACACAAGCTCCGCTGCAAAAGGTATGGCACAACAACGAATGTAAGCCAACTCTCCATTTATTTTTCCCACAAGTACTGACGCAAGGGTGTTAAGAAGCTTAAAGCTGTCCTGTGAGCCATATGTTTCCTTTTACTGAAAAGCAGGCTTCAACTTGGTGCACTGCTTTTGTACTTGAAGGAAATAAACTCATGAGAACATCCTAAGCATTCCTGCCACTATTAAATGCGAAAAAACACACCTGTTTGAGAATTATCTGCTCTTCAGAAAGAGGCATCAATATAAATGAAATCTAACGTTATGACATAGTACTTAATAATATGTAATCCTTATGATAAGGTATTTTAATAATATATAAATATTACATATAAATTTAACAAACATAGGGACAGTACAAGTAGATAAAAATAAAAACTACTGTTACAAACTGCCAATAAACTACCGTAAACTACTCATACACGAATAAACTACTAACATAAACTAAAATATAATTCAACCTAAGTCCCTGTTGATGATGGAGATAAGCCAAGCTCTGATTACTTAATAAAAAAAATGCCCCGCGAAACGTCACCGCGTTTACATACCACCAGTTTTTTCCCTTTCTTGGGGCTGAAGATGACGAAGTCCGCCTCGATGTTCAGGTGGATGAATCCTTGGTCGTCGTAAATGTCCCCGAGCTCACCCACCGCTCTGATGTTGTCGTAAGCCACCGGCACACCCTGAAGGCTGGAAGAAGAGGGGGGCACCGTCAGCTCGTAGGCCGGAGACAGCCACCACCGGGCGGGGGGCACTCCCCCCGGCCGCGGCGGGCCCAGGCGGCGGCACGGGGCCCCCAGGCGTGCGGAGGCCTCTCCCCGCCGGGAGGGCCCGGGCCGCGGCCCCTCCCCGGCCGCACCTTTCCGAGTAGCGCAGGAGCTCAGCGTCGAGCTGGGCGCGGATGCCGGTGCGCTTGCGGCCCAGGTAGCGCGGCGCCAGCGCGACGTGCCTGCGGTGCGGCGCCACCACCAGGCACGAGTAGCGGCGCCCCACCAGACCGCGGGCCACGGCGAAGGAGGGGATGGCGGCGGCCGGCAGCGGGGGGGCGAGCGGCGGCGGCTCCCGCGCCACGGCCATGCTGCAGGCGGGCAGCAGCGGGACCGCCCGGACGGCGGCGGCGGCACACGCCACGGCGCGCCGCGATGGCGTCACGCACCATCCGGTGGGGCGGGGGCGCGGGATGGCGGGGTCCCGACCGCGGGGAGTGACGCACTTCCGAGTGCCGGCGGCGGGGGCGAGGCGGCCCCTGCGCCGCCGGTTGGGGCCTGCGGGCCCCTTAGTGCGGCCCGGTCACGGCGGGGCCCCGGTGCGGCAGGTCCGTTGGCGGCGCCGGGCCTGGGGCAGGCAGGGAAGTCGCCCCGAGCAACTGCCTTCGTTGTTTCAGCATCAGAGTACCGCGGGGCTTGTGGCTGTCCGGGGCTGCGGCCCCCCCGGTTCCTGCTGGCCAGCTGTGCCGTTCTCCCGTCGCTGCCACAGCCCTGGGCCGGTGGCGGTAGCACCTAGAAACAGCGGTTTAGCTCCGTAATCCACCTGGACACTCTCCGGCACACCATTTCCTTCCTCTTCAGATTACACCTCCGTGATCGGCATTACGTGTTTCCTCTTTTCAACTGATGCTGCGTGGCATGACCCCGCTCACACATCCAATTGCCCCGTGAACCTAAATCAAAGATTCGGTAGTTCAGACAAAACACTGTGCTACGATGTCATCGTAAATTTAAATTGAACATTTGGTAATTTAGAGGAAAGATGCTGTTAGGATGTCAAATTACCTTAAGTGGCATGCCGCATATATGGCAATGTTAAGCATATAGAAGTTGTTTTCTGTTGATAGTCCTGAGTCTAGTTTGTGCATATAATCAGAAATCTTATAACACTTTATTAAGCACATGGTAACAGGTAGAAGAAGGATAGAATTATGAAATGCACAAAAAGGCATGCTGGTGCACTGTACATTGCAAAGGACTTACGAAGTGAGCCACAATAATAGCAAAAAAAAGCTTGTTGTCTTCTTGTAACCAGTGGAACTCGTGGCTGGTTAGTAAAGACTTTGTCCAGAAAAGTCAGACTTTATATGAGCACAGAGTTGCACAGTGTTGCCTTAAGATTTGATTTTACACTGATATAACTGAACTGGGGCAAAACCTTGAAAAAGTTATTCTTTCTTTGATTTAAATCTAATTTATATCAGCTTAACTGGTTTTAGTAAATGTACACTTGCAAACTGATTGAATCCACATGGGGAGTTATAAAAACAAATTTATGATATATCAATTTCATTAAAGGTGTTAAAATTCCTTTTACGCTGTGGGGGCCTCAGAAATGCTCTTCTGTAAAAACAAGCCTTACATCAGATATCAGAAATCCTTGAACTCCCAATAAATGTTAAGTGATGCAAAAGCCTTTGAAACTACTCAAATACTACATCGCCAGAAAGTTTTCTTTGACTGAACATACTTTGGAGAGTTAGGTTTTTTTTTTGGATTGTTAGTTTTCACAGGTAAAACAAATGGTATAATTTTCAGTACTTAACTGCAAGTAAAGTTGGGTTAGTGTGAAAGAACTGACATAAAAATGGCTTTCAGACGTCAGACTGAACTTGCAAAATTGAAAGAGAAAATGTCTTGAACTATACTCTTGTGGCTTTAATCCTCCAAGGTATTTAATGTCTGTTGAAATTAGTTTTATGTTATAAGGTCTTAGCTTTCTGGAAGAAATATCTATATTTTTTATTTCATCTATTCAGATCATATTTAATCCTTGCAATGTGCTTTCAATCTCAGTTAAAGATCTTATACAATAACTCCATCCATTTCTATTCCTAAATGAAATATACATTTTGTAACTCTCATTTATGAGTGGATTTAGTTTGCAGGGGAACGTATAATTACTCAACTTTATCCGGGATAATAAAAACCTAACTCTGCTCCTTAAATAAAAACTCAGAATAAGATGGAAAGGCAACATGAACAAAAATACGGACTTTTGTCTTTCACCTTGTAGGCAGGTTGGACAAGATAGTGCCAGAAGGGCTCCCTCTCTCTGCTCCTGCAGCAATCCAGGGTTATCCCCGCAGACTTCTATCCCCCAAAAACTCTCTACAGAGATCAGGTCTGCTCTTTCTAATTGAATCTCCATTTATCCCTTCTACTGTGCTTTGGTTTTCATTGCAAAGTGCTCTTGGGACTCCCAGATTTTCTTTCAGGCTAAAGTAATCTGGAGGGTGAACTCTAAATCCTAATGGTCATTAAGTCTATGGGATCAGGTCAGAGCTAATTCAAAATAACTTCCTTTAAACTTTTAGTATAGATACCTGGTCCCAGCACCAGCTGTTTTTCCCTGTGAATCCATACTTGTCAGGTCATATCGCTTGCTGATGCAACATAGCCTATCTGGACCAAAAGCAGCGTTGTCTCTCTCCTAGAGACGTCAGACCCATCATATGACTTGGGCTTTCATTACCTGATTGTAAAAGATGTCCTGACCAAAGAGAGGAATATCAATCCAACTGCCACCTCCCCCATTCACAGTTCAGTTCTTAAAACCACCTGGACTGTAACACTTAAATCCTGATATCCCCACATTCATTTCTTGTCTTCTTTTTCTTCCCTGGTTGTATATCTTCTTTTCACTTCTTGATGTTAGCTTTCGGTTTAAAAACAGTCTGTCTCAGCTGACCTTTTAGAAGCACTGCAGGGAGCCTGTGTCCAAAAAGGCGGCTAAAATCAATGTCTAAAACAGCACAGTGTTGGTATGTTTGCCAAGTCTCACAGTGGCTGATAAAACTGTGCTAGGCCTGTTTTTCTCTAGTGGTCAGGTTGCCAGTAACAATCGGGACCAAAAACAAAAGCTGCATTTTCAATCACTGCTGTTCTTTTCCTTTCTGTTTTATCTGTGTTGGTCTTGTTTTCTGTTTATGGAAAGAAGGCCAGACTCCAGTAGGGAGATTGATTAACAGCCACATACACAGCACCTCTCAGCTGGTTTTTTCTTTTAATCCCATACAGTCATTGCCATCTTCAGGTTTCTGAATTGACATCGTATGTTGGGTAGAAGCCTCGTCCAACTGCCCATTCATGCTTTTTTGTGGCAGCTGGAGCTCATTCATTCAGAGGGCAGCCTCCATCCAGCATTAAAATCCTGTAAGTCTTAGCTGTGATGGACTATACTGCATCTCGTGCAGAGTGGAAGAGTGCCTGTGGCACTGTGCTGGAGTAGAAGATACACTCCTTCTTAGGGCCATGTGCTCAAAGGACTCGGTGCGTTTTGAAATTGAATCCATCCCAGGTTCCTCATCACACAACTTGTGCTCTATAAAAAAGAGAAGTGAAGAAATGCCTCACAAAGAAAAGGTGGATACAGTAGAAAACTCATGCTCAGAATTTTTTTTCAAATATTTTAGCTGGCTTCACATTTTTCATGTGGTCTCATAAAAACCTACAGTATTTTTAATGGCAGTTGTTGCTGTAGTACTTAGAATGCAGAATCAGTGCTCAAACTCTCAGTATTCTTTGAAGTTGTATAGTAATAGGTTTGCTTCAGTATCTTTGACCCTCATCCCAAATAGAGACTAATCTAAATGTCATTTGAGGGCCTCAACTTGACGGCCTAAATACGTAATTCTCTTAGGCTAGTTTTGTGGAAGCCTTTTTTGAGAGAGCCACCATTCAATTACATATAAAATTGATCAGTGTAAGGGATTAGCTAAAGTTACAATAGTTATAGTATTAAAAACTCATTTGACTGGAAATGTGAAAGGAATTAAGTTATTACTCTCAGGCAAAAATATAATTTGACCAAAAGTGGAATGATAAGATCAACTACTGTTTTTCCTCTAACAAGGACATTGGCCAAAAAAGGTAGATACTCCTGTCAGTATATCAGGCATCTCTGTATCACCGGGTTTGTACATAAAATGTACCAAATGCTGAAAATCCACCAGATGGCACACGAAAGCCTTGATACTGAAAAGTGCCGTCACCCAAGAGAACGATAGTAACTGCATGGCAGGCTGAAAATTTAATCTGTGTTACCATACGCATACTGTGCATTGTTTTGTCAGCAGTTACTAGGTCAGTCTTTAATAGAAACATTAAGGGAAAGAAATGGGATAAGACAGCAATTATGTTAATTTTTTTTAGCTAATAATTTGTCTTGATTTGTAGTGACATTTCTGATGTCTGGGATGGGCATCTCCTAACAGTTGGGGACTGGCTAGATTTGCCTTTGGCCACTGATTGTCCAAGAAGGTTGTTGCCGGCCAGGAAGTGGCTGATATGGCTGGCCATTGGTATTGCCTACACTGTGAATCACTCTTCTGGAGGTAAAACATCTCATCTATAAATATATTACTGAAAGAACTGTGTCCAAGTAGCTCCCTGGCCTTGCATCTGTGGAAATGAGAGAACCTGCCATAGGATGGCTGGTGCTGGCTGTGATGCCCCTCTCCAGCTTTGCTGGTGTTTGAAGGCATAGTTTCAATGGTAGAGACGTCATGACCTGTGGAGACCTGGCTGTTGATCTGATGCTGAGTGTCTCCTCCATGTTTCCAGCCAGTGAGAGAAGTGTGTTCAGATACTGGCTGAAAGTACAGCAAATAATGTGAGAACGTGTCTTTTCCCACGTATACAAGAGGTGATGTTGCCTCAGAAACAAGGGAGGGAAGCAGCTATGCCAACTTAAAGAACAGTAAGGCTTTTCTGCAGCATTGTAAATGCTTCTGACAAATTGTGCTAACAAATGAGATGGATGCATAGGTTGTAAATGGGGTAAATGAGGTGTCTTTCAACAATCTGGCTGTGTTATTTTGCAGTTCATACTCTGAGAAACTTCAGCAATCCTTTACTCCAGCCGCTTAAAAATTGTCAGGAAAGATAGGAATTAAGGATCCACAGGGGATTGCCTCCAGAAAAGCCAGCTGCTGTTAATTTTAAGAGTAGAAAATGTCTTTTTGCCATCCTGCTTTATGACTCCTGTACTTCTTGCAGATACTACAGAAGACAAAATAATCTGGTTCTACTAGTAAAGAATTATGAAGACATATTTATAATGAAATAAAGAACATTCAGAGATTTAGACCTAAATTCTTGCTCAGACAAAACTCTAGAAATTATATAGTTTTTGGTGAGACACAAGAATTTTTAATTTATAGTGCTGTTCCCAATTTTACATCTATTACCTATTTCCTTTTTTTTCCATGGAAAACTGTTAATCCTTCTGGCCTGGAGACCAGGTCCCTTATCTGAGGAGTTTGCCATTTAAGAGAGATCCAAAGTAACCACCCATTTGAATGAAAGATATTTGTTTACCTCTGCTAGGCTGTTTTCAAACTAAAGCCCCAGTCCCGCAATCTGATTTTTGCAAGTGAGTTTCAGGAGGTTTGACACTTGAGAAGTATTAAAAAGGGAGGATGAGGAATTCAGTTATGTGGATACTTTTTTCGTCTACAGACTTTAACAGGTAGATTGAGTATCGTGTATTTATGGTAACAAATTATTCTGTTTTCTTTTGTCTGTATTTTCTGATGCAGTTCAAGGTACATGCTTTTCTATTGAAAGGCTGGAAAAACTGAAGCCTTTACCCCAAATATAACGGAGATGAGAGCCAATTCATTTTTGAGGTTCAAAAATGTAATTAGTTTTTGTCTTTTGACTATATGGTTTTGTTTTGGATCAAATATGGACTTGTTTGGATATCATCAAAAAAGTTGTTCTCGTATTTCCGACCTACAAGAATGAAAAAAATACCTCAAATCTGATGGGAATTCTGTTCTCATATTGTAAACCAAAGAGGCTGAGTAAACTTCATAACATTTGGCTGTTTATTCTGAACAAAATCTCAAAAAATACTGGCATTCCTTTTCCAGAAATATCCTTTGTTAACTGAAAGATAAGCTTTTAATTATTTTGAATCAGTATATGTTATATAAAGATCTGATAAATGATGATATGTTATATAAAGATCTATAAAATGACAAAGTTCTTCCTCAATCTCTGCTTGAAGGTGAGCGTAAAAAAAAAAAATCATCGGTGTAAAACAATTCCAGATTTATTATTTTTCTGCTGCCCTTCTCAGGCAGTGTATGCTACTTCAGAAACTCTTTAATGTCATTGATTTTCTTAGAAGAGCCGAGCCTTTGACTATCAGTAGCAGCATTAATCTACCTTCAGGCAAATAAAGGGTAGTAGTCATTATTCTGAGTGGATAGTGAAGAGCTCGATGTCACCATTTGCATTTGAGTACTGCAGCTCTAGGTGCTGAAGCAAATGCACCTGCAGTAGTTTAGGTAATCTCCAATGTACTGTGCCTACAGTAGCTCTTGTCTTGAAAAGTGTTTGGGCGTCACTCACCTCTGAGTGATTCAGTGCTAGGTATCACTTGATGCCTGAATGGTACCTCTGAATGATAGGGCGTAAGAACAGACATAGCATAATTGTTAGGCAATTTCCAGGTTGTCCTAGTTTAAAGAGGTTTTCTGTTCTCCCTCAACTTCCTGCTGAGTTCATGGTTTAGTTTGGCAGCTCACAGGGTTCTCATTGAACTGATTCAACTGTTTACCATCACATCCATCCACCCACATGCAAAAATCCCAAGATAACAGCAGTCATGGTTATAGTAAAAAAAAAAAAAAAAATCAAAACAAAAACCCCCAAAAACAACCAACCACCCAACAACCAAAGCAAAACAAAACATGAGAATCAGTGACTTTTCTGTGAGAGTCATGACAGAAGTACAATTTTAATGTTCCCTAGACTGGTGAAAGTAGTGGAAAAATAAATGCAGTGTGCACAAAATCCTGCTCTCGTTTCAGATTCTCTTTTCACTTACCCAAATCCCTTAAGAGCATGAGAAATTTCTGAAGTGAAGCATTGTCCTTTATGTAAATTTAAATGTGACATTAATCACAGGGTTCTCATCGTTATTTTTACCATCACCATCTTCCTGGAAGCAAATGACATGCAATAGTCAAATCCCAAGATATTTGTTAGTCTTCACTCAAGCGAATTTCAACTGAAGCCAAAGGAATTTGGCTGAGTAAAGACCAGCACGGCATGCTTGCTCCATCAGAGAAGTACCCAAGTGTGGCCCTCAACATCACACCCATTCTTCAAGGCAAAGGTGTCTGTCTGTTTGATAGCAGTGAAGCCCTTGGTTGCCATGTGGAGAATGCAGTGTTCTGTGTTTCCACTCTAGTCCAACAGATAGTATCGTGCCAGCTCTGCCAGCACCGGCTTGCACGCAGGATAGGCAGTTACTTATGCACCAAGCAGCTGGAGAGGAAGTCCCTTGTGTGGCAGGGAGGGAGGGTGTAATGCCTGCCATGCTGCCATTTGCTCCAGAGGTGGACCCCTTGAGTTGACCTATACTAATGCATATAGCCGGCAATTATTGCTGTCATTTTAAAACACACAAAAGACAAGAAATATGAGTGGCATCTTCATGAAACAATGGCAACTGGGAAAATGGGTGTAGTTATTAGCATCATGTGGAGTAATAAAATATTACGATGTAGTGGATCTGCTTTGGTTAGGGCCTTAGAAATCTGCAGAGAGATCTGAAGACTTAAGAATTCGTTGTGAAGGTACATGTGTTCTGTATATGAGGAATAACCTACTTTGTCTCTAATTCTCGTTTGTGCATAATGCAGTGGAACTCTTTTCAAGTGTTTGTTGGACCTATTCAAAAATACCAAGTTGACTTTGATTGGGGAGAACTCCTCTTTTTCTGTTTCATTGTGAAAAGAGATGTAAAGGGTCTGAAAACTGGAGTGTCTTGACTTAAAGCCAAGACTGAGTTTTCACTTTGATTTGAGTACATTCTGGATCAGGCCTTCAGAAATGGTTTCTGCCTCTACTGCACAGGATTAACATGGTAGCAATCCTTGAGCACTCTGGCTAGTAAAGACACAGACAGTTGAGTCCCGCTTAGCCAGGCTTGCATCATTAGTAAATGTGGTTAATGAAATACAACTATCTTCAGTGAGTAAAGGACATACACTGCTGTACCATATTTGACACAGGGAAACAATAGCACAATGACTCTATAATGGAGAGTCTGAGACAGTTGAGCTTGTTCAGTCTGGAGAAGAGAAGGCCAACAGGGGAATTAGTTGGTTGTCTTCAACAATCTAATGTAGTCTTCCTGGCAGTGCACAGTGAAAGAGTGAGAGGCAACGGGTGCAAGTTGTAGCAGGGGAAATTCTTGCTAGATACAAGGAAAGGATTCTTTACAGTTTGGGTGATCAAACGCTAGAACAGGTTACCTGGAGAAGCTGTGGGATCCCTGTTCTTTGAGATACTAAAAAAATGCTTTGGACCAGATGGCCTCCAAAGATCCCATCTGATTTAAATTATTCTATGATTCTAGATTAAATGACAGCTTCATTACACAAAAATAAATATTTGGCAGTGACACGAACAGGGCCGTGGCAGTCTTTTAAATCAGAGTTCATACTAATAAGAGCTGAGGAAAGCAGAACAGATATGACTGTGCCCTGCAGCAGCCCTCAATCTGTCCTGTGGTCTGAGAAACTCTTTATATGTCTGCATGGCAGCCATCAACAGAAGTGTTCTAGATGCTTCAGGGAGTGCTTAGAAAGTACTCTCTAGTTGCTAGATGAGATAGTATGAGATACACATCACTGTACTCCTCCTGCTCCAGGGACAAATAGAGGCCATTGTGTCAACTTGTCATGGACAGAGACTTCTCCAGAGATCCTGGTGGTTGTTAGCTGTACTCCAGGTGTGGTCTCACCAGTGGTGAGTAGAAGGGAAGGATCACCTCCCTCAACCTGCTGGAAATACATTGTCTAATGCGGCTGAGGATACAATTTGCCTTCTCAGCAGCAAGGGCACGTTACTGGCTCATGTTCAACTTGATGTCCACTAGGACCACCAGGTCATTTTCTGCCAAGCTGCTTTTCAGCTGGGTGGCCCGCAGCATATACTGATGCATGGGATTGTTTCTCCACAGATGCAGGACTTTGCACTTCTCCTTGTTGAACTTCATGAGGTTCCTGTCAGCCCATTTCTCCAGACTGTCAAGGTCCCTCTGGATGGCAGCACAATCTTCTGACACATTGGCCACACTTCCTCCTCTTGTGTTATCTGCAAACTTGCTGAATTTACACTGTACCCCATTGTCCATATCATTAATGAAGATGTTAAACAGGATGCCACTGTGGTTGTTATCCATAAAATAGCAACCGCCTTTCACCAAAAATTATGATGCTGCAGTTGCTGAGTTCTGCAGAATTCATTTCAACTTGAATCAGGAAATAAATGTCCTAGATGCCACTAGGTACTTACTGTTGGTTCACTCACATTTTAGTGACGTTTGTTGTACTGCTGCTCAGCAGGTATTTCAGATTGTGTAGTATATGGTGGATGAGGCAAAGCATAACTAACATGTTTACTCAGCACAACAGCAGTGTATTGCATCAGTGTACTTTGCAAATTGAAATAGGCTTTTTCAAAGCACTCTGTGCTCCAAAAATGTGACCCTCCAATTGCAACTCTCAGCGCTGCTCAGTATTGCGACATTGCTGATATTTGCTAATGATCAGGTGCTGAAGGAAATTCGGAAATGTCGCATTGCCAGCCTCCAGTTGCACGGCATTTTAAATCTCAGCTCTTCAACACTTAGGCACACAGATCGCTTTGCTCTGAAAATGGACTTCAGTGAAACTACTCATGCTAACAGATAAGCATGTCAAAGGGTTGGCAAGGGCTGGAGTCTTAGATATTTCCACAGGCCCTGTAGCTGCCCAGGCTAGGCTGGCCTTTGACAAAGAGGGCAATGCAGCACAATTTTGAATTAGGAGTTTAAATTGTTCTCTCACCAGTGAACCAGTCTCCTGGGCTCATCCAAGAGTGCAGTCTCCCCCCAGCACAGTTGCTGTGAAACATGTGGGGAGGAGAGGAGCCTAGACCAGGACAGCAGAGCACAGAGCAGTCATTTTAACTACTTGTGCTTAATGCTGACCTTGCAAATAGTCTATATGCAGACCCTGTATTCCCCTTATATATTTTTATAAGCCTTGCAAGACATATAAATAAGAGCTTTTATTGAAATCAGTGTAACTTCCCACAGGGTATTTCTTCATTGCATGCATTTTTGTAAGGACAAGGACTGTGCATATTAGATATATGTGAAAGATGAGAGACGTGAGTGGGAAGCTGAAATGCTAAGTGTATTTATTTATATAAGTTTATATATGGAGATTAATGAGCTAATAGTGAAAGAATTTAAAGAATACTTACATGTTTTAAGGAGGAATTTGAATCTACAGACAGCTTGATTGAATTGTGCAATTAGAATAATTTGCACTTACCACACAGACATTATCCATGACTTATACTTTGTAAACATCTATATTAGCGTGTTTTGCATGGCTTTAAAAAATTTGAGTTTGTTTTCTTTAATTAAATTAATTTCTTGTAAATATCTCCAGCTCATATATGCTGAAAGAAAATGATCTGATTTCCTGAAATACGTAAGTTAAACATGCAGCTTAGCTGTTTGAGGATTCTAGCTGCAAAATCAACTAGAAAGCATTCCTCTTGGGACTGGCTACTGTTATTATGGCATTATTTGAGATTAGTAAGAGACTGATGGCGTGTGATTTCCTTTTTATTTTTTTGGTCATTACTGGTTAGGTTAATAAGTAGCTAAAGGGTATAATAGCCCTGTTGAACTGGTGAGGCAAAGCACACTGAAAGTTCTTACTGGTAGTGATAAGAAGCCATGCATTACTGCTGTTAAAACAATTCTTTCTGCTGTTGCCATAAAAGAGTTTCTCAGACACCTAACACTCTGGAAACACAACAAATTTTTCTTTTAAAATTATGATCATGTAATTGGTGGTTTTCTATACCATTTTTGTATGTCTAACTTCATGTTTATGTTGACATGTGTATACACATGTCTGTAAGGCATGTTGCCTAATAGTTAAAGTTAAAATTAGATGTTTGGTTCATCCATTTGATCCTGCTAGTGATTGCCAGGGTGCAGCAAGGGCACTGTCCCACAGCACCTGAGCTAGAAGAGCAGAGCATGTCCTTGATGGTAACCAGGGTCAGCTGGGGTCCACTAAGAGCCAAACAGGTCCATAGAGAGAAGGCAAGTCTGAGGTCAAGCCTGAAAGCCTAAAAGTCAAGTTGCTGGGTCAGGGTCGGGTTCAGAATCAGAGAGATTCAAGACCAAGCACATGTGGACCTGCAACAGGGACCAAGGGTGAGCCTCCGCTTAAATGCATCTCCCAAGAAAACAGGAGAGCTTCTACTGAGGCTTCTTCCAGCTTTTTCTCAGAAAGCTCTTGCTTCATAACCGTTTCAAGGCCTGACAGCTGCTTGTCGAGGTTGGGTCTTAGCCCATGCAGCCAAACCCCCAGAATGGAGGGAATGTGCTCAGGGCCCTGACAGTGATTGAGTTGGAGACTTTGGGCTCATCAGCTTGACTGTGTTTATCTTGACTTCAGATTACCTATCAGTTTGATATAATAGCATCAACCTCACACAGATGTTGTAAGCCTTAATTCATGCTCATTCAGTACTTTGACATTGCTAGATTAAATAAGCTTTTTTACTTATTTGGACGTGTTATTATTTTTACGTGGTGTTATTTCAGCCACTGAGCCAGTAATATGGCACATATATTTGGTTCTTTAAATAGAATTTGAACCCCATCTTTCAATGTTCCTCATATAAAAGCAATGGTTTTGTGTAGTCATGGATCCCTTTGCAGCATTTGCAGGTGATTACCTATGTACTCATCAGTAAGAAAGACTGAACTACAGCTGCATTGTTATTATTAAAGAAAAGTAGTTTATCTCACTATGAAAAGACCATATGAGTAACCAAAATAGTCATACTTTGCCATGTCACAGTAGTTGTATTGCTTTTAAGTCTACACAGTGAGGTCTTTTCTTTCCAGTAGTCCAAACCATGGGACAGAATTGCATATAGCTACGGAGGGACACAATTACATGTAGCTACAGAGAACCTCAGACTTGAAAAACTGCTGACTAAAGTCGATGTGAGGATTCGTAGTGTTGTCAGCATGCAAAGAATCAGATAGTGTCACAGCAACAATAGGACACAAAATCTTAGGGAAAACTAGCTTGTCACTACAACAGCAGGGGGGAAAAAATCTATCTGGTCCCTTTTCAGCTAAGAAGGATAAAAAAAAAGTAATAAATGAAGCCTTTGAACCCTGAGTTGCTTTCCATGAACAACAGCTTTGTACAAAAGCTTGAGGTTAGTAATGGTGTAACTACCTCAGGTTTATAGCAATAAATTGTCAAAATTCAAAGTATTTTCTTTCTTTCAAGTCCCTTGGAGAGGGACTTTTTACAAGGGCATGTAGTGTTAGGACAAGGGATAATGGCTTTAAGCTGAAGGAGGGTAGATTTAGATTAGATATTAGGAAGAAATTCTTGACCATGAGGGTGGTGAGGCACTGGAACAGATTGCCCAGTGAAGTTGTGGATGCCCAAACCCTGGAACTGTTCAAGGCCAAGTTGGACAGGGCTTTGAGGAACCTGGTCTAATGGAAGGTGTCCCTGCCCATGGCAGGGCGGTTGCAACTAGATGATCTTTAAGGTCCCTTCCAACCCAAACCATTTGATGATTCTATGATTCTGTGTAAAGTAATTTTAAACTATTTTATTTTTTATCACAGGTAGAAGAAACAGCTATTTATCATCTTTAATATAATTCCAATGAAAGATGGTTTGCAGAGTAAGAGTCTCTCAGGTGATCTGATATCGATAGTGGGTTATCATCATTCCTTTGGGCAATACTCTAATGAATAAAGGAATACAGCAATATTGGACACAGTTGTTTTAGAAAATAGTAGGGAAGGGACAACCTCAAAAACTAGTTGTTTGTGACTTGCACAAGTTACTTGTGCTTTCAATTTCAGCTTGTACACCTCACTAGTTAATTTTATGCATGCAATATATGTTTGGATGGTTTTGAAAGGGTCTCAGTGTTGGCCAGTCAGAACTGATTCTTCTCCCATGTCTGCTTTTAACCTTGCTGACTTAAATGGAGGTAATACTAATTTTCAGCCAGAGTAAGAAAGAGTAGATAACAAATCTGAGTGTTTTGGTTTAATTCTTTGCTTCTGAGAGTGAAAAAAAGTTTGCTAGTGAAGTCTGAAATGGAATTTTCAACTAATGTGGATTTTTTTTCCCCTTTTCTTTTTACTGCATTGCTTATGGCAAGGCCAAAGAATCAGTTATGTTCTGCAGGTTCATACCTAGATATACCAGTGCAGGAACTGTTGTTAGGCAGCATTGTGTTGATGGAATAAAGGTCTGAACTGTTGTACAAAAAGAATGAGATCCTATGGAAGACTTAAACAGCTAAAATGGGGCTGAGATGGATTTTGGGTGCCAGTTCAGAAATTCCATTTTAATACTGGGACAAAACTCAGTATGAGTTGTTCTGTGCTGCCTGAAGTTCAGCATGTTGCACTGGGCTGACCTGCCCCACTTGAAAAGGCTCCTTCCCCAGATCCATCCTAAACCTTGCCGGGAGCCAACCTCTAAGGAGTACATGTCCCAAGGGCCCTCATCTGTGACGTGATGCGAATACTTGTAAAATACATGGATATTATCAGTTGTCTGCTTCCCCGCCCCCTGCCATTTGTAGGGTTTTTTTTTCAAATGGAGGTGGATGACAAGCCTTTATTTTATGCAGTGTCTAGAAGGGTGAGCCGGGAAGTGGCTTTGAGTCCCTTCCCAGCTGGAGGAGATGCAAACATGCAGTATCAGAGAGTGTTTTAACAACCCAGCTGTATGGCTGAGAGAGGACAGGAAAAAAGAGTAGCGTTAAAACTGAGCTCCCTGCAGCTGCTGAAGAGGGAAGTGACATTGGGTAATGCTGATTTTTTTCAGTCGTTTGCTTCTACTTTCAGGTTTGCTTAGGCAGTCATGGAGGAAAGAACCACTTCAACTACAACCCCCAACACACAACCCTGAAAGAAATGCTGCGACAAGCTGACAGCAAAATTCAGGGCTTGTAGCTGACTGTCCTAATCAGTAGTTTCCAGAGCTGTGCTGCTTTGTGTGCTCTTCTGTGCGGTAAATCATGCATGCTTCATTTCGACAGAAGAGGGCCTCCCAGCTTAACCTTTAGCAAGACATTTGGTGAACACTCCTGAGAAATGGGGATAGGAGCTTGAATGCATCCAGGCTGAGCAAAATGGGCTCTCGCTGTCAAGGTGCGATTCAGGAGGTAGAACCATGAAGTCCTCTCGAGGCAGCCTGAGTTTTTAAGTGCCCGGTTTCTTCACAGGTTCCCGATTTAAGGTAAAGATTCAGAGCTTTGATCCCGAGAGCAGGAAATGTTCTTCTGGAGGGGCAAAGCTCGCCCCTTTCTCCCTGACTAGCCAAATATCTAAAGAAACTTTGGATACTTGACTTTGAGAGCAAGGCACGTAAGATATCAGGCTTGCAAGACCGAGTTTGCAGCTACCCAAAGCGTTTATCAGAATCTAGTGCCTTTGAATGCTGTACTAGACTCATCAGTGGGATTTAACTTCACATGGTCTTAAATTATGCTTGCCCTCAGTTTGAGTCCATGTTACACTATTTCCATTGGAGTCTTTCTAAGAAAATCCAGACCTGTTTTCAAACTCAGGTTCACCAGCACAACCAGGCTCAAGCCAAACTCCAGAGAAGAGCGGTGTGAGGACATTGCATCCTTTGTGCTCCCAACTTCTTCATGGCCAGATGAGTCAGCGGTGGGGTGAGTGCCTGCAGCCCGGTTCACTCACAGGCAGCTAAGGGTCAGTTCTTCCAAAGCAGCGTGGCTGTGGCAGCCAGGCTGACAGCCGGTGGGAGCGATGAACAGTGGAAGGCCACAGGGTTCAGCATACTTAAACCCGTGCTCAGGCCTGCTCCTAATCTCTTGCTGCTGACCTATCCAAAAAGTTAAGTAATCTGGGCTAAAACAGCACTGCGATGGTTCTCGGTGGGTAGCGTCATCTTCTGCGATCACCTCCTGTGCAATCAGTGGGACTGCTCATGTGGCACTGTGTATTGAGGGCGTCAGCTGGAAAAATGCACTTTTTTTTCCATTCTGTTTTCATTTTGTGTCCCAGAGCAGAAGGCAAGGTGCCTACATCAGTGTTGCACATCTTTGGATCACCTCCACGGATGCTGACAGGAGGAACTGAACGGCTGTCCCTGCCAGCCTCCTCCCTGCGGGGCTGCATGCGTACCGGCGAAAAGGCCAACTTGGGGTGTCTTTCTTTTCCTCACTTATTTCTGATTTCCAACTCAGCAGAGAACTGTGGACACTCTTAGGAGAAAAAGGCCTCCTGTCATTTTTCATTGCAACTGCAGTCCAATGAACCTATGGGATATTCTAACATACAATATAATTTTCCTGGCAAATTGCTGCTATTTCATACTTAGAGGGTATTTATTTATTTACCTTTACTGGACATGTGTGTTTGCAATTATGCCTGGGGTGATGCTTTATTTTGGATGAGCTGTCTTGCACAGATTTATAGATTGAGAATAATTGAACTTCTTGGCTGTCACACACTTTTGGTAGGAAATATTACACATGTTTATATAGAAAAGGATTTAAAGTTCTTATATTTATAAAGTGAGCATAAGCCTGCCAAGTTATGAAACTTTATTTGGAAATAAATGTTCTACTTAAGTGTTCTTAAGACAGTAGTATAAACATTGGAAATGTAAATGCCAAAGATATGAGTGTCGCCAAAGAAGGATATTTAAATTTAGATTCTTAATTCCAAATAAATATGCTGTTTTGACAGAACCTCTTCTCTTTGCTGGTAAGCTGGTGGGCATCTGTTATGTTTCCATGCCTTGACAGACCCAGTGAATATCCTGGAAGTCCCCAGAATGTACATTTATTTGAAATCAAAATTAAAGCCTTCCAAACAAATCTTCAGAGTTCAAGCATGAACCTTTTTGGCTGTTAAGAGCAGTGCATTTGGGGGGACCATTAGACAGAGTCATCTTAAAGACTTCAAGTATTGCAGACTATAAATGCAGATGCCGTGAGGGGTGAAGGACAGTGCAGTCCACCTTGAGGGACTGTGCAGGCAAAGCAGCTGTGATTGCATTGACTGATAGAAATGGGCATTTTTCACTATTGGGTGCTAATGGAAAGGTGGGGAGAAGGAAGTAGAAATCCCTTTGCTTGTCCCTTTCCTTTTTTTTCCCTCCAGTATATCTGTACTTATAAAATTCATTCATTCTGATTGATCACTTCTGTGCTTTTGGTCTGCACATCCAATTACTATTTTTGCAGTGTTCAGGGTGATGCATATTAAGGGCCTGATTTTCACATTGACACCACTGCAAACCAAGAGTAGTTACTGGTCATTGGACTCATCTCAATGTTAGGCTGTCATTCAGAGAAGAATCCTTGTTTGAGACAGTTGTCCAGGTTTAACTTTAAACATAAGTCTTAGTCCCATTGCTCTGAGTGGAAGCAGTTCCTTAAGCACATATTTATATATAGTCCTCAAAAGGGACATTAATTTAGGATTTGAGAAGTTGGGCCCCGAGCTACATGTACATACATAAAGCATGAACAATTAATTTTAAATATTTTTCATTATTTTATATGTGTGGGATTTTCAAAACAAATATTGATTATAATACTATACAGCATAGGGGAGTCCCAAACATATGAAATAAAAGAATAAATTGAACACAAAAAAAATTTGTTAAAATGAAGGTGAAGAATTTAAAGATACCTTGAACAAACCTACCTTGTTTTTCCTTTTTTATTTTTTTTACTGCCATTAGATGTATGACGTGGCAATACATCATTAAACCCTTTTTCTCAGAATTAAAGTGTTTTTTTTCAAATTCTCCAGTCATGCAACAGGGATGCAATTGGTTCCTTTGTGCCTACATAAGCTCTTCACCGCAGCCATAGAATTACCACCCAGTTAAGAATGTTGCAACACTTACTTGAATGGCAAATTGCAACAAATTAGTATTTATATATCCTTGAAGCTGTTTTGTTGGATGCTCATTCTGGCTGCATTACTTGCCAAGAGGCTGTTATGACCCAAGTCCATAGTGTAGACTCCAAAAAAGCTAACGTATATCATAAGAGGGGGGAAGAAAGGTCGTTCCCTCTTGAGCAAGCCATTTAACATAGGCAAACATCTTCCTTTTGACGGATGGAAATGTAATCTCCGTGTAATCTCTTCGCTTTGTTTGACAGTTGGCTTTGAAAGCTGGAGAACAGAGCTCTCTCTGTGCAGAGCTAGGCATGAGTTTGAAACAGTATAGGTGTGCCTGTGGCACACAGTGCATTACTATACAAGATCTGTAGTCTGCAGAAGCAATATATTCATATGCGTGTGGTTCCGTGTTCAGGTTTGTCAGCCCTACCTCTCAGGATGACTAATTAGCTCAGGTCAGGAGTGCCTCATTAATACAACTACACCGTAACTGGCTCTGCATCTGAGGATTATGGGAGTTTTGCAGAATTCCTTATTGCGTGCTGTAAATGTTTTAAGATTCCAGGTATATAGGTGTCAGTGCTAAAGTAAACTTACCAGCCTGAAACAAACTCACACAGAAGATCTGTCTGTCCATTGATGGAAATCAGAGAAGGAGACATTCTAAAACATAAAGAATTCCTTATTTTCCTCATTATGCCTAGGGGTAAAGTAGGTTGGTTGTCTGAGAAGAAATTGGGGAAAGAAAGTTGAGAGAGTATGAAATTTTACTCAGTTTTGAAATCCTTGTAGTATAAACATTAGCTCAAAGCAATCAGGGAAAGAGGTAAGATGAGAACTCTTAGCCTGCTGGCTATCAGACCAATGTAACTTCGGTAAGGCAAGGATGAATGAGATAAGCAGTTGAAAATACTGTCATAATTCTGATGCACAGGAAAGAAAGAAAAATTTTACATGGAAAAATGGGAAAGGGTTTAGGAAAGAACTAAAAAAAATATATATGTATTTGATGTCTGGAAATCTGCCCCACAGTGAGAGAATTTAAGAAGCTCACCCAAGAGAAGGTAAAGACATGACTTGATCCCAGTTTCTCCAAGGCTCCTTAATTTAGCAGACAATAGTGCAGTGAGAGCCAGTGCTTGGGAAATAAAGCCAAAAAATTCTGAATAGAAACAAATCGTTTTAAAGTGGGAAAGTTTCTGCTCATTGGAATAAGGGAGGTGATAGATTACATCTTCTGAAGTCTTTAAATAAAGATCAGATTGCATTCTAAAAATGCATGTTGCTTACACAGATGTTGTGTGATTGATACAAGAATAGTGAGATGAAGTATCATGTCTTGTGCTATACAGAGAGAAAAACTAGTTGATCATAAGGTGCTTTCAGTCTTAAAATCCATTCAGGTATTTCTTCATGTTTGAATGTCTTAATTTAAAAACTTAACAGTGCTATTCATGGTTTTATACAGTATTTTTAGCAAGCATAAAATAGAAGCAAAACAATCCCTTGCATAAATACGATCATATAGAATCCCATTCCCTTTGTGGCGTTTAGAGCCAGAACTTGGGCCATTTCAAGATCTCTGCTGCTGCCACCACAGTGTGTGTATCAATATTAACCTACTGTCCTTATGTGTAATGGTTACCAAAGGAGCTCTGACACGTACTTTACCAGGGTGCTACACAGTTAATAAATAGTCCTCAGAAAAATATTATCTGTCAGCATTCCTGGAGTTTATGCCTGGATTTAGGGGGGAAGACAGCAATGGTATCAGTAAATGTAGCAAACCACAGGAATTTAATACTGTTAGTCTGGGTGTTTGGACTTCATGGTTTAGATTTAGATTTGCCTCGTTTGCAATGTCTCTGTAAAATGAAGGCAATGATCTGTGTTTGCTTTCTCTGGGCAGGGAAGATAAGAGTTTATTCAATACTAAACACTTTAAAGGATACAGCTGTATTTTAACAGAAGAGAAGAGATAAGGGAAGACATAAGACATGACCTCCTAGCTTGAACCGGCATGAAGTGGGAGGGAGAAAGAACAGGGTTCACCTAATGATGTGGGAGAGGAGCTGCACAAGTTTGTGGTCCCAGTTACATCATTTGATTTGTCTCACACTAGCTACTAGTAATGGGATGTGAGAAAGAGGTCAGGAAATCCTAACGGCTCTTAGCTCCTGTTAAATCTATGTCTGCTTTCTTAGGGGTACAAAGTGAAGTTGTGTTGACTCATATACCTGGTTTGTATCAGTGGAATTATATGCAGCACTGTAGTGATGCTTTGCAGTTCAAGGCTTTTTCAGTTGTGCTTGTGGTCCCTCTTCCTGCCTTCCTTCCTAGCATGTTCCCATTGCACATTATGCCAGTTCATCGAAACACCTGTTTTCTTGGATGCAGCATTCTTCTTAATTAATGTACGTGATCAGCCTGTTCAACATGCCATAACTGCATATATTTTTAGAAGGACACATGTTGAAGTTTATGGCAGGATTAAAACTGGATTTCAGAAAGGATCTCTGGGGAAAAAACCTTCTGCTGATTACAAAGCAAAATTACACTGATGTGGAAATCATTAAAGCAACCTGCTGTGACTCAGTGGTTAAAGGACGTGAAAGATACCTTACAGCGAATCAAATGTAATACAAGGGGAAGAAAACAAACAAACCACCAATTCTATATATGTTCAGGGCTCATTTGAGGGAACCACAGAGCCGTTGTGAGGCTGCTCTGCACAGCTTATTGTTAGTTCCCGGGCAGAAGTAGATGTGTCTATCCTGTGTCTTCAGTGTTTCTTTGACTACTTTGTAGAAAGATGACGTGCAGCCCTCTGGACTTTTTGTTCCAAATCAAAGCTGCTGCTTTCTGAAGCAGAACAACATTTCCACAGCCACACAAGTCTCTCCAGGCACACAACTTTCTGCTGAAATTCCAGCTACTGATTCACCTCACCCAGTTCCCTCTTTTCCTTCAGAACACTGAATCTCATTTTCATAACTTTATAATTAGGGGAAAAAAGGCCTTCCTGAGCAAACTTCCCAAGTCCACTGAGAGTTCCTCAGGCTGATGATGCTAAACTAGTTTCGGTTTAGTATCTTCACTCCAATCAAATTATGTTTTACCAAAAACTTTCTGCTTTTTTCTTTTTTTTTCTTTTTTTTTTCTGCCCCCTGTGGAGACTGTGAGTCTGTCTGGCTAGCCCTTGTACAAGTTCTAAAAATATTCTTCAAAAATCTGTCTCCAGATGCGTGTACAACAGCTTTGTGGAACTTGTTGGAGTTTTATAGTGGAGCTAAAGATGTCACTTTGATACAGAAAAGGAAAGCTAGCTAGAATCATTTTAGGCAGAAAGATTATGCAGTAATATCTACAATGATATGGTAGATATACCTGTTGCTTTTAGATATTTCTAAGCTTTTAATTATAAAAGGCTCCTTTTAATTCATTAACCTGCCTGGGACTGGGATCTGAAAGGATTAAAAATGGCTTAAAGCATTATACTCTCTTTTCCCTCTATCTTCAAAATCACATTCTCAAGGAAAATTTTGGTATAAATATGACTATATGTGATTATGGCTTACTGCATATAAATTTCCTATTGAATCTGACCTGCCTAACTGTCCTTCAGACCTCCCCAGACTGTCTGAAGGGAAATTCATATGCCTTAATGCAACAAATATATATTGAAGATTGCGCCAAAAACGTATTATATGCACTTTTCTGCACAGTTTGCAATAAGAACCCTTGATTGTTGTAAATTCAAAACATGTGTGTGTTTCTCACAGGCTGAGGTTCTATGAAATGCCAAGCATAGCCTAAAATATAGCCTAAAATATTAAAACATACATTAAGGACTTACCAGCTAAGTCCTATGCACAAGGTTCCATAAGTAACCCCCTTCAGGAACGGTGTTGCTTAACCTAGTAAATAACAGCTGAATATCTCTGAAAGAATCTGAGCCAGCATCTGCTTTTACAGCAGCATGAATCAGAAATAATTGCATCAAGAACAATACATGCTTCATTTTATTTAGATTAAAATGGATTTTGGTGCCCAGCATTCAAGCTATTGGTGTAGATATGTTGGCTGGTCACATTCTGAAAACTGAAAGTTTTGGTTTTCATATAGTTGGATAAGTGAAAAAAGTGTCCTTTCAACTGTACCAGTAATGAAAACATACAGAAAATATTTCCATTACAGTTGAACTCTGTATGCAGTTATGGAACAAAACTTCATAAACAAACTGAAGCATTTCCTAGAATTCCCCTACCACATCCATATATTATGGTAATTTACTCTGAATTTAAGAATTTTGATCCTCTTTGTATATCTCAGGTAGGAGCAGTCGTCTTCGTCACATTTGTTCCTAAGTCTTTTGAATTCTAGCTTTGCATTTTCAAGGTTTTTATTAATGCAGGGACCAGACAGTTTTTCTGTATTCTACAGGCTTTGCAGCAAAAGAAGGGAAAAAACCACCAAACAATTGAATCCTTTGTTCTCTGAGGCCCAGATCTGTCTCTCTCCTTCCAGTACCCCCTGAAAAGCAGCAAAAGTAGTGTGGTTGTATATGATAAGTTATAGTAAGGCTTCAAACATTGTAAGGTTGGAGAATGTATCCTCCTTTCCTTTCCAAAGCATGAGAAAGTGGCTGTTGCACTGGACTACTATGTTGGATATCACCTGTTCCCCTGCACCATCCCATACCATGCAGGGAAATGAAGTGTTTGTGATAAGTAAATTGGTAGTGTTATGGTGTGTTTTTTCATGTCATTCCTGAGCATATTCTGAACTGCGATTACAAACCACTCTCTAGGATCTGAAGCTACCATTCCTAATCCTGAAGTGTCCTGAAGTGTCACAAGATACCTCTGTACGAACTGTGATTTTACAGTTGTCGTACAGAGCTAATGATGAACCTCAGCCAGCTAGTTCTGAGGTGGATTTTTGAACCATTTTACTTTAGCTTTTCTTTGATAAGGCCCTTTTATACTCTATACTGATGCAATGAAGAAGGGAATCCTGCAGAACCATTTCCTCTGGTTCTGTGTCCAGTATGGATTTCTTCAACCTATATGAAACTGTGCAGCCCATTTAGGCACTAGTCCTGCCATTGACAGGTTGTGTCCAGAGCTGCAGCAAAAGTCCTTCTGGCAGGGCCAGATGCTGAGGACAGATCAATCCCATGTTTCCCATTGCTGAGGAAGAGGACCATCAAGCTGAAGAGGCAATGGCACATATAAAGAGCCTAAACAAGCTGGAGTGTAGTAGGGGAGACAGTCTAAAGGCTGGTAGGATCTGGGAAAGGGAGCACTTTCCTTGAGCAGAGATGCCTTAACATCTAATTCTTTTGCTATGACAGTATCTATATTCTTTATGAACTTGAACAGTCTCATTAGCAATTACTAATGTACATAATATATATTAGTATATCAGGGGCTTAGAGAAGATTCAAAAGCCCTTTGAGACAGTAGATAAATGAAGAGAAGCCTTATAAGGTGGACCAGTTTTTGACTCACAAGCTTAGCCATCCAACTAATTTTCATGAAGTTTAAGTGAGCCTTAAATCACAGTAAAGATGTTTCCTGTGTTGTAATTGGATGGAAAACTCCCTTATAGACTTAGAAAATCCTAAGGTAATTCAATAAAGATTATTTTATACCATATAGATTCACAAAACAATGTAATATAATTTCTACTGGGTTTTATGGCATGGCTTGAATAATAATAAGATTCCATTGACACTTGTCTGGGAACATGGGTATAAATTACCAAATGTTGCCCGTCATCAATAATGCTCACATCTCAAACTCATGTTGAAGTGCTGGGCTTTACAGCACAGTCATAGACTCACTATGTAACACATGAATTATTTTATATGAATATTTTATATGAATATTATGCTGTATATGTTCTGTTACAGATTACATCTTCCATTTTTCATGGTTATATGAGCCAGTAGATCCTACAATAAAATTTGAGATCAGTTAAAGCTGCTGCCTTAACATACACACTGCTTTAACAGACCCCAAACTCTATTGTGGGTGTGCAGAATTGCCAGCGTGTTCTGACCTTGACCATGCCTCTGTTCAGCCTTTGTTTTTCTCCTTTCTGAGCTTGCTTCACCCCTTTGGGAACCTTTCAATGTGTTGTACAAAACTGCAAACATGACAGTTCAGCTTTGCAAGATCTTTCTAACAAGAAAAATACCCAAAAGATCTTTCTAAAATCTCTGGTTTAGATTTCATTTTATTTGTCATCTTTTATGAACAAATTACGAAATATACTTCATTCACAAATTGGAAATATTTACAATTTCTTTACAACAAGGCATTGTTGAGGTTTTGATTTATGGCGTTCTTAGAGCATTCTGTCTTTCAAAACAAAGACATTGGTGTTGTTTTCAGCACACTGTTCATTTACACTCTGAATGTGAAATGGGAGCCTTTAGGAAGAGTAATTTGCACTCTCTTTTGATACAATCTACTGGGAAGACTGAGGCTGGATGCATTCTCAATGTGGGGAGGGGGACTGTGCAGATGTGTTGCTGGTACCATGCCATGTGATCTGAAGCCATCATACTACACCAGATGCTGCTAAGTGGGGAGGAGAAAAAGATTCCCCTGAGCCATCCTTCCTCTGCCCTTTTCCCTTCTCTTTAGGAATCCTGTGACCGAACTAAATATGGTCCAGTTTAATTATTTTTTTCTGGTTTTTGAGTCTTCATGAGAAGAAGAGTCTTGAGAAGATTTATTTCAAATACTATCACAATTCTGAAAAGTTACTCAGACAAAAAACCCAAAAGAGAGCAGCCAGGAAGTGAGTAAATATTGTATATCCGCAAAATGTTTAGGAGACAAATTTTGGACATGTTTCTAAAAGGGAAATGCAACTGTGCTGTTCTGCAGTTGTGACATTTGAGCCATAAAAGCTAAGATAGTTCCATTTTCTCAGTTCCTTGAAGTCTTTTTTTTTTCCTGAAGAAAATTCTAAAACCACTTCTTTCCATGGAACTTTTTAAAATCTCTTTTAATATACACTTCCATTATAAATCAGGTGTGGGCCACCATTGCTTAGGTTGTCTGTCATTTCCTGAAACAAGAATAGAAAACACAGATTAAAATTTCAATTATTTTATGGTCTTTGAAATCTAGTTAGCTAAGGTTGTAATAAAAATTTAAGAAACTCTGAATTTCAACTGTTCAGAAAAACTTTACATTTTTTATTTGGCTTGAAAAATTTCACTGTAAAAAAAAGAAATCACATTTCTTCCTATATAAATTAAGCTGATAGACTCATTGATACTGATTGAGTTGGACATTACTCTCAGACCACATATACAGCATTGATGGCATCCATGCAAGTTTTGTGACGTTGTCCTTTGAAAGTGCATCAACTCAAGCTTGTGTGGTAATCTATAAAGGAATAAGATCATAATTAAGTCTTCATTTCCATTCAAACCTTTTTCTGTGCTGACATGCTACTAACAGATGCCATTCGATGCTAGCTGGGATAGACATTTCGGAAGTGGGTCTAGTTCCAAACAGGATCTAAGGGTTTTGACTGCTTGCTTGCTACGGCACTGATTTTGGTGTTCCCTTAATATGCCAGACTACACTTTTTAGCCATTCAGCAATTGCTACTCAAGTGGCACAGGAGTCATCCCAGAGTAAGCTGACCTGATCATGAGTCAGAATCCTAAAGCACCTAAACCAAGATTTGTTTGAAGTTAGATCTTCTAATTCTCAAATTGCAATCCAAACAATACCTACTTAGCAGCTGTCTAAGCCTGGAGATGGCTACATTAATTAAGCAGTTCTCTGACCTTCAAGCCTGCAAAGCCACATAGCCTTTATGCTCAGAACTGCCTTATTCTGAGCAGTCCTAGGCCTATTTCATGCCAAATTGAATCCGGATGCAAAAATGAAGTGATCTGCTGCTTATGTCCAATGACAGATCCCAGAGATCACCCAACTATGCAAGGAGGAATGGGCACACATAAAAATGCAGTTTGGACTATTTTTAGAATTCAGGTAGATGAGGTGGAGATGCCACTGTTGGGCTAGTTCTAAAATATTTGCATGAGAACCAGAAGCTCTTCTCTGCATGGAAAGATTAAATTCACCTCTGCCTCCTAGGTACACTTGGAGAAAATGTGGGAGAAAAGGGATTTGTTTGTCTCCCTTCTTGTGGAAGTTTCTGTGAAAAAAGTAAAGCAAAATTCATTGGGCTAAACAGAAAGAGAGAGAGAAAGACAGAAAGAACGAGCCTGACTCTATAGCATAGTAGCTGAGATTCTTGGTAAAGAGAAGAAAATTCTGGGACCTGGTCTTTATTCCTATTCTGACTCTTTCTCTCCTTGTAGTCCACAATATTTGACTTATAAATAGTTTGGGAGGCAGAGATCAGAACTCAGTTTAACATAAAGTGAAATCACTGGTGCCTCCTCTCTCAGGTGTTACCAGCTACATTTTCAGGTAGATCACCAGACTTAATTGTTCCCTGCACAGTTTTTGAAAGAAAGGATGTCCTATTCCTCTCTACAAAGTAATTTAGGGCCATCAAACCAAATAGCCTTGCCAATTAATACTCCTGAGTCAAGTGTAAGCTTCAGAGGAAATAAGGTGTGTAAACTTACTGAATTTTGAGCATTTTCTACCACCCAGTTTTCCATTTGGCAGGTGATGGTGTTGGATGGTTTTGCATGGTGCCTTATCCTCCTCATATACTGAAGAGGAACATGCATGCCTAACACTGAACTCTGGATCCCAGTTTGGGGGCTCTGTGCTCTGAAACAAGGCACTATGTTTTGCCTCTTTGTAGGTGCCTAAGCCCTTTGTTGGATCTACACTGAAAATATCATTCAGCTGGGAAAGGGACCAAGAATACCAAAGCCATTTAATATTAACTATCAGTCAGCCACAGGTTGATAGTAATTATCTGTCAGAAGGATACTCATGATGAGTGTAAGTTTCCTTTTGTCAGCTTTATCAGTTGAATCCTCTGCAGACATCAGCTATTAGAATACCATCATAATTTCAGAAAATGCTGAAACCCATTTATTTTCCCCAATATTTGAAAAATAAAGTATTGATAAATTAAAAAATAGTGCTGAATTCAAGAAACGAAGGAGCACACAGATTAGAAGCAGAGTGAGTCAATGGTGGCAACATCCAAATAGGAGCATTTGGATGTCTGTAACTAGGGTGAATATTTTAAATACTCAACTTACTTCCAGATTGCAGCATTCACCACGTAGAATTATGTCACTACCTGGAAGCACCATTCCTGACTCAGAGTGACATCACAGCTTCAGCCAACTTTGATTAGCTGAAACTATGACTTCCTCTTAGAGGTGGCCCTTCCTGAAGTGACATAACAACATGGTAGCTCCCTAGTGTTCAGCGTACCTTGGAGGTAATTCTGGTGTCGGGGGAACCACCGGGCAGCTGGGCAGGTCGGTTATTTCAATACCCCTCAATCTCTAATATAAATATAACAATTATACAATAAATATAGCACAAACAAATGCACATGCAGTACATGTCTATATCACTGTATATCAGTATAAATATACAAAATAGTCTTATATATAAAATGCTTTAAAGCTATTTTCTAAATCAGGGCCTAATTTAATGTAAGTTTTTAAGTAGCCTTAATTATTTTTTAGGGGCATGCCTTGAGCTAATGTACTCAAACCTGCCAGCAGCAGGCCATCCACAGGCTGTAGGTCTAAGTCCCAGATCAGACCATCTACACATGCATACTTGACTCTACAACACACATGCAGGGAGTCCACCATCGGTGGGGCGCATCCCACATTCGCTGAGCATGTGCAATAGGGGTGCTCTGCACACGCATCATGCCCCTTCACCCAAGATAAATGGGCATCTGGCAGTCCTCACTGCTAAGTCTCTAAAAGCTCAGTAGGTCAACAGGCCAGGAAAGAAGGCAGTGAACTACTGCTATACATGGTCATCTTCAGCCCAAATTGATAGGGCTGGCAGGTATTTGTATATTGAAAGGTTTTTCTTCCCAGGCCATTTCTTTTTTCTTTACTTCTCTCTTTTTCTCTCAAATGGCCTTCATCTTTGTCCTTGTTGAGGCAAGAGTGTCTTTGAAAGGCAGGATCTAGCCTACCGTGTGCAAGACCATGGTCATACTTGCCTACACAGCTCATCAGAATTCTGCTTCATTTTAAAATAAGAGGGAGAAATGTATCTTTTCCCTTGATTTTATCACCCTGGTTTATGTTACTGTTGTAACCTATACTATTTAACTCAAATATCTTCTAAGGTGAATGCAGTCCGTATTTCTGCTTGGAGTCTCATCTCAGTTAAGAAAACAAAGAATAGCAACAAGTAATTTTTACTGAATGGATAATTAGCTGCTATATCATGTTTTGTCAGGGAATCTAAAGACATTCTACAGTCTGAACAAATTAATCCTCGCTCTATCCAATTAATTCTTTTGGTCCTACATGCTCAACTTTGGGAGCTTAAGTTTCAGCACCTGAACATAGACCTAGACACCTTGGTAAGAGTCCTTTTAACAGAGAAAGGTAGTAAATGCACAGTGCTGCTGCAAATCAGACCAGTTTCATTTAGGTGTCTAAATATGCCCTTAGGTGCTTAGGTTTAATCATCTAGGTTTGTGAACTGTGGCTTTTGTGTTTAAATAACCTATTTAATAAGCTGAGTACTTGGGAGAGGAAGAAATTGATTAAATCCTGGAAGCATGCAATGATGTGGTTACAGAAAGCATTCTGTGCTTTTTCATGGTACAATACATGATAATCCATATTAATAAGGCTTCCATTTATTTATGAAGTGCTATATTTAGCAGCTAAGCCCTTGAATAGCTATACAATGAAATTATGTTGAAAATGGATGTACTTCATTGAAATGGATGTACTGCAAATACACAGTACCTAAAAATAGCTCCATATAATGCAACATAATAAAGCTTACACAGAATGGCAGGGTTTCATTTCCCAGAAGCACTTTCTCATATAAAACTGAAAACTGAATACATCTCTTGCCCATTGTAAATGTTAACACATACAGTAGCATTTTAGGAGAAGCAGAACAAATAAGGGAGGACACACAACTCACTTTTTCTGCCATTTCATGGGAGTGATGCAACGAATGTTCTCTTTCTGAGAACATTCGCCTTTGTTCATAGCTGGCTAGCCGACAAGTGAGCCATGAAGAAAGGGTGCAACCACCAATTCCAATGCATGCAAGAGACATGGAGGCAAGATGCAAAGAATAGAGAGCAGACGACTTCTTTGTCAGAGCACGAAGAAATTGAAAATTTAGGATTCCTCCAATTAGTCCACAGATGCAACAGGCAGAAAAAAGTATCATCTGTCAAGAAAGACAAGAGAGGTTATGTCACAGTAACATTTTTCAGAGACAGATTCATTCATATAAGAAATGAGACTAATCATAATTCAATAGCATCATGGACTGCAAAACACTGCACAGACACTCATTTTTAACTCCCTCATCTCCCACAGAGCTCCAAGGGAATACAATACCTTTTGGTGTACAAGAGTTAAGACTGATGTTGCATGTAAGATAAAGTTGAGTAGAATGAGTTGCTCATGTGAAAAGCTAGTCAATGGGAAGGCTACTAGGACACAAATCTTCTGATTTCCAGCGTTTCATTCAAAACAGTAACATAACAGAATGTGTCCTAATTGTGTTGTGCAGTTTCTCACCACTCTTCAGGAGTGAACACCTCATGTATTCCTGTGAACCTCTCTTGCTTTGTGTGCCATCTGAATCTGCCTCCTGTTCAGTTCTAATTTGTTCAGTCAGACAACAGTTCGGAGGCTTTCTACAGCTTTTGTGGGGACTTCAAAAGTGTTCAAAGTGAATGTGCTGGACAAAGAAGCAAGAGAAACAAGAAAGAAATCTGTGATGCAGCTCTACAGAAAGTCAGTGTGGTGACTATATGTTTGTTTGTGTGTTTGTTTTTTTGTTTTTAACTTGGTTAAAATATTTCTGGGAACTTTAGAAGGATGTGAATCAGGCTGCAATTAATGAGACGTGTTTAAAGACCTCCTATCACTTTAATTACAAAGATGCCACCCTGGTTCAGGATGTCCTTGAGCCACAAATGGCTCGAGGGCAAAAGACTTTATTATGGAGCCACTGCTAAATTATTGTCTTATTCCCTTGATACTGCTGGCCCGTCAGATGTTGATCTAGATGGGCCTTTGATGTTACTCAATATGGCTTTGTATATGTACATATCTACTGTGGTAGGAACAGTTTATGGGGCCTTACAGACCACTTCTGTACACAACTGGGATGAGAATTTCATGAGGAATGTGGCTTTCAGTCTGTATGCTGCAGTCCACTGGGAAGTGGCTATTCCATGAGACCACCAGAACAGACAGCTTTTAGAAACTGGTTATGGTCATGCTTTAAGAAATGAGACTGTCATTGTAACAGGGCTTAGGATAACTCATTGATATTCAAAAATAATCTGAGAGATCTTGATTCCCTTCACACTTATGCTGGTTTTATGTGACTTCCATCTGTATATGGCAGAATAATCAAGCTGACAGAAAATTAAGCCAGACATTATCACTTACAATAGGATCACGTCTTTAACATAAAGTTCTGCTGTGACTTGTGTAGTAATAACACCATTTTGCTGCAGTCAGAAAAACTACTGTACTTCTGATTCTTAGAAGAGAAAGAAAACATCCGCCATTACTTTAAAACTGTCTTATTCTGGATTGTGATTGCAAAAAGAACTTACTAAAACAGTGAACAGCTTCAATATCTAGAATCAAACTTGGTCAGCAGCCTCATTGAGGTGGCAGCCCAGTCATGCCACACTTCACAGAAATGGGTTTTTGAAGGAGAGAAGTTAGAGTCCAGTGAAGTTATTGGGGAACTTTTTATTGGCTTGGCATAAATTGGTGTCAACAGATTTTCCATCCATATTTATCCAGACAGGAATAAATAGGGACGCATGGCTTAAATAGTCATGACCTAAATAGGCCATTTCAGAACTGCCTTGTTTTGCTTGATTAACCCAAAGTGCTGATTGCTTTTTTGGACTGCTGACTTGCAATTTTTACTGACTTTTTATTAGAAACACTTTGACACAGAAAACCCCCGGTAAGCAGTTCAAGTTAGATAAATATGTCTTTCAAATACTTATGTGTTGTATATGCAGTGGAAAAACTTACAACAAGTCCAGATTTTTTTTTCGCACACAGTATTCCACATACGCCACAAAGCAGAAACTGCAAAGAAAAAAAACAAAACAATTATTTCATCATTTAAGGTCTCAAGTTTAAATCCTGCTGTGTTGCTGTAGTGGTGACCACAACAGTAGGTTAGGCAATGGTTACAGTTATTGTCAGCATTTTTATCACAAACCTTATGTTTCAGGAAGTTATAACTCAACCATAAACACACTTATCCATGAAGAAGAAACTGGAATGAGAAGTCAGACTGAGGATGATTACTCATATAAAAAAAAAAAAAGAAAAAAATCCTAATTGTAATTTCCTTGGGTAAATAAACCATGAGAAAAAAACCCCAATGTTACAACAAGCAATAGATGCCTTTTTACTCTTTTTTTTTTTTCCCCTCAGAAAAGTTTTGCAAGGTAACAGTCAGTGATCCAAATCATCTACTTTCATGCACACATGAAGTACTTAATGTCTGATCCTACTGTGTGAACCACTGAGGGTTCATACATGGATTGTTGTCCTCAAAGCAGTGGAACTCTGGGCAAGAATGCCCTTCAGTCACCTCTGTGGGTGCAGGTGTAAATATGAGTACATCTTTTGTTGTGGCTATACTGAGCATGCAGGAAAATCTGTTTTAGACTCTAGATAGCCCACTTGGCAAGAGATAGCATGAAGGTATCTGTACTTTTTTCATGTAGTTCCCTTTCACAAACGGATCTGCTAATTGTCACATCAAGCATTAGGCAAAAAACGATTAACGAAACCAGAAGGATCCCCTTCCAGCTGCTATGAGCAAATGTTCATGCTTTTCAGTGACCTACATCAAAGACCAATGATGTTCTCTGATGTCACTTTTTCCTCCTACAAAAAAGTTTGACGAGGGAAACAGGGAACAGTCCCTGAGGGAGCAGTTGTGGTAAGAACTACAGTAGTTGTATGAAAGCAATAAGGCCTTCTCCATGTGTTTCTAGTACTGTCAAAAGATTTCCTCAATACCTCATAAACTCCCTTATTAAGAAATCTCTGCTACTTGTTTTCAGTAAAGCTAACCCTACACCTCTATTGGGAAGTAATTTTATAGTTTTAAAACTGGATTTTTCCACATCGTTTTTGCACTGAGATGGTATTTCTAGCAAAGGGTCTGCTTGACCTTGATTTAGGATTAAATCACAGAACAGACCTGGCTGTTATGTAAGAAGTGAAAAAAAATTTAGCAGTTCCTATACAGCATTCAGCGTCTGTGTAATATATTGCATATACATCTCATTTACCCTCCAAAATAGTGCAACTTCAGTATCCCAGTTGAGGAGATGCTTTAATACATAGTTTATCTCCCTCCAACTAAAGTAGTTCATGCATATAGCTAAGCATAAGCTCTGAGATGTATTTTTACTCTGAGTTAAGCACATTGAATCAGTTCCCCACAATGAGTGTGGTTAAATTTTGTATATTGTTTACCTGTACAGTAAGCATGGGATGTGGACTTAATACCAATCTGATTATGGAGAGGGCTGTGTCATGTAGACTGTGGCGCTGAATGGCTCAGGACATACCAGGACATACAACTGTAATTGCTCCTAGAGCTCACCCATTGGAATAACAATCAAAAAACCAAACAAGCAAACAAAAAAGAAAATGAAAAAATGAGCTAATCTGCAAGCCCTAAGGTACTGGCTTCTCAAAAAGAAGGGATAACTACTGTCTTCCATAGCTGTTAAACTATCTGAGGGGGACTACCTGGACTAATGATCAGGATGCAGGAGTCAAATGTCCATTAAGTAAATTTGCCGGTGATACGAAATTACGAGGAGCTGTGGACTCCCTCAAGTGTAGAGAGGCCTTACAGAGAGATCTGGATAGACTAGAGAGCTGGGCAATCACAAACCATATGAAATTTAACAAGTTCTAGATTCTGCACCCGGGTTGGGGTAATCCTGTTTGCACATACAAACTGGGGGACAAGAGGCTAGAGAGCAGCCCCGTGGAAAGAGATCTGGGGGTCTGGGTTGATATCAAGTTGAATATGAGTCAATAGTGTGCCGTGGAAGCTGAAAGTGCCAACCATCTCCTGGGGTGCATCAAGCACAGCATAGCCAGCCAGTCGAGGGAGGTGATTGCTCCACTCTGCACTGCACCAGTGCGGCCCCACCTCGAGTACTGTGTGCAGTTTTGGGGGCCTCAATGTAAGAAGGACATCAAACTACTGGAGTGTGTCCAGAGGAGGGTGACCAAGATGGTGAAAGGTCTCGAGGGCAAGACTTATGAGGAGCAGCTGAGGTCACTTGGCTTGTTCAGCTTGGAGAAGAGAGGGCTGAGGAGTGATCTCATCGCAGTCTACAACTTCCTCAAGGGGGGCAGCAGAGGGAGAGGTGCTGATCTCCTCTCTCTGGTGACCAGCGATAGGACACGAGGAAATGGAATGAAGCTGCGTCAGGGGAAGTTCAGACTGGACATTAGGAAAAGGTTCTTCACTGAGAGGGTGGTTGGTCACTGGAACAGGGTCCCCAGGGAAGTGGTCACAGCACCAAGCCTGTCAGAGTTCAAGGAGCATCTGGACAACGCTCTTAGTCGTATGGCTTAGTTTTAGGTAGTCGTGTGAGGAGCAGGGAGTTGGACTCAATGACCCTTAATGGATCCCTTCCAACTTGAGATATTCTATAATTCTCTGATTCTATAATAATATTTTATTGTATCAGGGTCTGTACGTATACTCTGTATGTATTTTCTGTCTCTGTACATCTACAATATTTGTATATATACAGTTGGAATAAGATGTCCTGTAGTTAAAAAACTCAACAGAGAACTCCTCTGAGTTGGGTATTCGTGGTTCTTCCACATTCTTGTGTGATCTTGGGAAGGTCATGCCAAAGATTTATAATCCATATGACTACGAGACAAGCAAGTTGTGAAACTGAATGCATTAGTGTGCCTGAACATGTTAAAAATCTTGGAAGAAAAGCACTTGGGCAGTGGCAAACAATTAATATTATTTGAGGTTTTTTGGATGACATTCCCAGAGAAAAGCCTTGCCCAAAAAACATACGGATATTTATGACAGCAGGCATTTTGCTGTTAAAACAAATGGATGAATTTGAGCCACAGTGTCAGGCAATTAAACCTCATGCAAAGTTTTGGAAAATGTTGATCCAAGTTTACCCCTCTCTTCTGAGACTGGAGAGGATTCTGATCCACTGAAAGCAGTGGAAACCTTCTTTACAGAGAGAATATTAGCAATACCCAGGACTCAGGAACACTGCTCATGCAGAGTTGCCATAGCCAGGCTTCTCAATGTAGAGACCTCTAGAAAGGTTAGAAAGTCAGTGGGACATTATGTGGTTTACTCTGATCATTGCTTTTGATAAATCAGCTAGGGGCTCGGGAATTCTTTTGTTGGTGCTATTGTAATTTTCTGTAAAATTTTTGATGTCACAGTGTTGTGATCAGCAGTAGTGAAAAGTAGATGGGAGAAACTACACTAGCTCTTTGTACCAGAAAAAGGATGCAAATACAAATCAGACTCAAAAGGAATTTCTTACGTTTGTTCCTGTTTGTCTTTTAATTTTGAACTCTTCTATTTTATAATACTGCCAACTGGAATACAGCTACCAGGGGCTCTGTTGTCTTGTCACTCTCTCTCTGTTCTTGGCTATCCTGAAAGACTCCATCTTCATGTCATACCATTTAAACTTGAATTGTAACTGTTGAGCTACTCTGGACTACAGTTTACCCACAACTTACTAATACTGTCATGGTGAGGACTTGCTCCTTTATACATGATCATTGATTATCCTCAATCAATTTTTACCAACCTCTTGAACTCTTTAAATATAGTTACTTTTTCTAACCATATCAAGCCTGAAGTAAGTTAAGGCAAACACATGATGAAAATACAGTAAATTAGGAGTGGAAAAGAAATATATCACTGATGATAAGCACCTTATAAAGAATGATCAATTGTTGAAGTGTTCACAACTGATGCCGAGAATAAGGCTAAAACATTTCATGAAGGATAAGCTAAATTAATAAGACCTCCAAAATGCCCTGGGAGCCAGAGAGGGACCTTCATCTGGGACTTGTTGAAGCAGATGGTTTACTGTTGGACTTTTGTTTTAATTATTATTAATCAGAAAAATCATAAAAGGCTAAAAGATCCAACATCCACATAAAAACCTACATAGATCACTATTTGCAACCAATTCCCATTACTTCTGGGTTACTTTTGGTTGCAGACTTATTCATACCTCCTATGATATGTGATATTTCATGTCAAGACTAGCAGAGGAGGCAGGGATTGAATGTTCATCCAATAATAGATAGGGGCGAAACCACTCTTGGGTAATGTGTAAAAAATCCAAAGAAAGCCACTACTAAGCACAGAAGATACTTAGAGACTCAGTGGGCTGCGAGTGCCACAGTTGCCCTTTCAGTGAAGATTTGCCAGGGATCTAGCAGAGTCAGAGTCCCTCTGACAGCACTAGTGTGATTGCAAGGTGATGCAGGATTGTCTAATTGTCTGTGGAGTTTTTGCCATTCACACTGCAGCTGTGCCTGCTTATGTTCAATATGCATATTTGAAAATCTCTCTTTTGGTCTGTTGAACTTTGGAAAAAAGAACGAAAGACCTCCCAGAAAAGGAGAATGTTTATTTTGAGCCTGCTTTAATTTACTTTATATTAAATATGGGCTTGAAACAAAACCTGAGATCCAAACACCCAGAGATTTTGGTAAGGAGGCTGAAATCTTAATTTAGATTCAAGTTCTGTGGTTTGGATCCATCCCTATTTCATATTTGCTGGAACAAAAGACTTGGCCTCTTTCACTTTCTCCTGGAAAAAGGGGGCTTCCTTACTGGTAGTCTGAAAAAAGATTCAGTTTTAGTTATATCTGCAGAGAGCCAGAGATTTGTTGGTTTCCATCATGCAGAAGAAAAAGAACTATTTTTATTTTGTATGTTGAAGCTAAGAAACCTTTCTTCTGTTTTGAGGAGGCAAAAGCAATGGTGAGTGTAATTCCCTTGAGAAAATGAAAAGTGTCTATGGAAAACTTTCTGTAGAGAGGCTGAAGAAAATAGTAGAGAAAACCTGTTGAATATAAGGACTGCCTGATCCCTAGTTAGTGTTCATGACAAAGAAGAAGCCCAAACTATATATACTGTGTGGAAAGCCCTCCAGTGTTCTGTGTCATCCATATGTATATGATGAAATAGAGGAAGGGAAATTATGCTAAATTTGAATATAACACAGTGAAAATGCAAGCATATCATACCTATCCAAATAATCCCCCACTTGGAAGAATAATCCATCAAGACAGAATCAACAGCTTCACTTCTATCTACTCTTCTCAGGGGGTAAACCAGAAAATCTGCGTTTTACACTAAAACTGGGTAAACATGCGACTGCCATGAGAAGACCCAGGAATTTGAAATTAGTAATGTCTAGAAAGGACCATTCTATTTAATAATCTTGTTGCTTCAGCTCCATCCAAATGAGAAAAAAGCTGAAATCCCTAATGGATAAACTGAGCAGAGAAGGTATTTCTAATTGTAACTCTTCTTCGAAGCAGTATTTCAGAACGAGGATTAAGTCTTCTTAGTGCAAGCGTAAAGGGCACAGAATTCACTCATGAAAACAAAGGCATCAAACTAGAGAAAAATGACAATGGGCAAAAAGAGCAAGCCTAGATAGTAGGTTTGCTTGTTACCTCTATAGAGAAACACAATATTCTTTGCAAAAGGGGGTTGGAAACTTCTAATGATGTTGTTGTCCCATACAAGGTGTTGTGGGGACAGGAATGTCTAGCTGGCTGCAAGTCATTCAAATGCAGACTCAGAAGCAACAGCATTGCCACAACCCAACCTTGTATCCCACCAAATCTGTCATGCTGAGAGGGGGGCTCTGTTGAGGTGAGACATATCAGCTCAGGTGGTGCTACAGTTCCCACTGATTTGCCAGATTCAGGCCAGATTCAGGCAGTTTAAATTCCATCCTAGACCCTGTGTTTAGTGTTTCCTTTCATCTGGTTCTAAGTCTGCAGAGACGCTTTAAAAATGGGAAATGTTTTTAGAAACACTCAGGGAACTTTAGAAGAGGTGAACCTGAATGTCTACCTGCCATCAGTAATTCAAAAAACCCCATGTCATCTGGAAAAACACTCAAATTCTCAGTACAAAATAATAATATTTATATACTTGTTTAGGACCTATCAGAATAACCATAGTAAATAATGCTTTTTGTTGGGTTTTTTTTGTATCAAGTATTTAGTTCAGACTATGACTGCTTTCCTCTCAAAAAGTAATAAATTAAAGATTATTCCCTGCAGGTGAACTAAAGTCTTATCTCAGCAAAACATTTAAACATATGCTTAAGTCAGTCTATATTCAACAGATCCACTTAAATACAAACCAGGCATGACAAGTCCCCCTGGATAGACCATTTACCAGATTGGTTTATGCTTCTGGAGTGTCTGAATGATAAAGAAAACCTACTGAAAGACTGCTCAGCTGGAGTGAATTGTCCTGGTTCCATGCAAAGCAAGGTGTTCCCATGCTTGGTACATCCTCCCGCATCTATAGGTACAGAACACTCTCCAGCTTCCACTGAGCTCACTGACAGTGCTGCGATTCATTTCATCAGGAGCAGGAGCCAACCAGAAATATGGTCAGTTTGATGAAAATGCAATGCACATGTTAAAATAAAGTAGGATCACGTCTGCATTTTGTCTGCATGCTAAACAATAATGTGAATTTTTTTGTGTTCTTTTGAAAAAAAAATAGTTTGCATGTTCTTTCCAAAGAAAACTTGGCAGCAGTAAAAACTAGATGCAAAATTCAATGTTTTATAATTTTAGGCCACCAACGTTGATATAACAGTCTAAAATGATGTTCTTGCTCTAGGAGACTTCCATACTGACTGAACCTTTTTCTTTTCCTTCAAACCACGTGTAAAAATAAGTCATTGAAACCAAATATTTCAAGTGCCAGCTTGGAGCAAATTTCTGTAGCCAAACTGTAAATGCAGATTTTTAATGGGCAGGCAGACTTCCACTGTGCTACAATCACAAATCATGGAAACAATAACTCTACCCCAACAGACAGACAGACTGACTGACCAACATCCAGAGAATGCATATCTCTCAAATACATTTAGATATTTGTCTTTATATGGAAGAAACTATTACTCTTGAGGGGCATAGCCATAAGTGAATCATCAGGTATCTCTCTTGCATATGAAGATAGATGGCATATTTGACTAAAGATGTGGCTTTTGTCTCTCATTCTCTCTCTCTCTCTCGCTCTCTCTCTCTCTCTGTGAGAGAATCCCATTTATAGGAAGAATTTATTCACCACTGCAGAATAAATGAGAATTAGAGCCACACACATATGTGCATGTGTGAATATATAGTCACTAATCATAGTGATAGTGATGCAACCATTATGTTCTAAATATAATGGAAAAGTACGTGACCATTTTAAAAATATCGGTGAATACTTTTTGAAATATTATCTTTTCTTTTTTTTTTTGTTTGTGCAAAAGCCTTTGGTATTGATGCTGTCATTCTTGCTGTGTTAGTGTTAGTGGATCAGCGTGCTTGTTGGTTGGATCATTTCTATAGTATGTCATATAACTGAGTTGGAATGGTGGATTTCAGAAAGATACCTCAATTTCTGGAAAAAAGAATCTGGGAGACACTGAGTACAGCCTGTGGAGTAGATTATACCAATAAAATCGCATCAAACAGAAAGAAAATCCAGAAATCAACAACGCGTTCAACTTAGGTTTTTGGGTTTTTTTTGCAATTTAGCAGCCATGGCCTATTTTAAAAAGAACAGATTGGATATGATGTAAAATAAATTGGATAGTCATCTCCACATGCTCCAGGTAATTTGAGAAGTCAGTCACACCTTCAGTTGTTTTCTTTTTGATATTTTTTAAACTCTTACTATCTTAATCCTGCTCAACTCCAATAATAACAGCAAATTTAGAAACTGTTTTCCCATTTCCATGCATTTTTGATGTAGACATTGTCTAGGCTTTCCATTTCTTCACTCTCATCTACTCCACTTTCCCTGGCTTGCTTATATGTAATGCAGAGCATGCAATGATCAGAGCACTTCAGCCCATGCTTAACTTCACTTGTATCTCTAATGCTACAGGTGGGATTCACATGCTTAAAGTTAGGTCCGTTGTTAGTAAATTGTCTGGCTGAATGAAGACAGTGAACAATAGGAACAGCTCTTTTAAGAAGAAAGCTAATGTGCGTCAAATGCAAAGCACCACAGGGAGGCAAGTATAGGAGATAGAATGTGCATGATTTTAAGATGCACAAATTTTAGGAATTCAGGTTAAGGTTTCCATGGTGATGCTATCTTCATCTGCTTCCTCATGAACTTGGGCCTCTGCTGAGTTCCGCCCACGTAAGTAAAGGATAGAACAGGGTCAAAAGTTTTCAGTATATTTCCAGGTAAATTACAACAGGAGATATGACAGTGTTCAACTTAACTCCAATGTTTTGCATCCTAACATGTCAATGTATTAGTTTTTCCTTTAATGACCCTTTGTTTTCCTTATTGTTCATTTCTCAAAGGAAAACCTTGATTCAAGAGTGTGAATTGGGAAAAAAGAACACATTTTATGCAAGACATAGTCTTTAATACAGGCAACATGAGCTCATTGTAAGATCCAGTGAGCAGAAAAGCAGTTTATGCCATTTCTGCAGCAGGACAATTATGAGGATTGTGCAGACAAACCTTTCTCCAGTTGTTTTTATTTGGACCTAGTTACCCATGCCACTAAGCATCCCTGGAGAATGGTAGATCTCTGGCCCCTTTCTGGTCCTATCTCACCTGCTAGTCCTCTAGTCAGAAGAACACAACCTAGCAGACAATTTGAACTGCTGGAGTGGTACAAAGAGGGTGCCATAATGGTGACATCGTAGACCAAAGATCTTTAGTTCAAGGCCAAGTAAGTAAGCCTTTATAACCGTGTCACCCCAGTCTGCATACCACTGTGATTTCTCATTTCCTCTGCTACATGAAACATTTTACACTTTACAGTTTCTTTGTGGCTTCTCTCTGTCTACCCAGCCTGCAGTTGTTTGCTCAGTTTGTAGCAGTTGATGCCTGCCTCTGCTGGCTCTGGTTGTGGGCTTCCTTTACCCACTTGTTACATTTTCAAACAAGTCCCTTTGTGTTCTCTTCCATGCCTCTGTGCTCACATATGGGGAGAATTTCCTATAAACATCTGCAAAATCACTTCATTGTCCTCTGTCTTATTCCTCTCTAAAACGCTACCTACAAACAGTTTGAAATCAGCCAGATTGCTGGTGTGTTAATGCAACCACCTGTTACACCAATCAATGTTGGTTTGTTGTTTCTTTATACTCCCTTACATCCTTTTATCCTACATCTGTCTCTTGCTTTGATTATAAGGTCCTTGGAGCCAAGGACCTTAATAAGACCTGTAATAGGATCTTAATCTATGGCTAGTACAAACTCTGGGGTACCAGAAACCATAAAAATGAATGAGGCAGTTGTGCAGGAAATGTGCATCGTCATGAAATGGTATCAGCTGTGATATTGTTGTCACAAAATGCAATCACTGCATAAAATGCTGATCTCACTGACTGGTCAACACTCTTTGACTTCAGTGAAACCCAGGATATTGCCCTCTGTCATTAAATCTTCAGATAGAGAGATGGTTTTGAGTAATCTTTTTTATTCATCAGCAATGATCAGAAACCTCCCTCTTTGAAGTGATTTTGATAATATCATTACCTGTTGGCCACTGTCTTATCTTATCTGGTCTTCATTCTCATTTCTCACCTACCTGTTCTGCAGTGCAGAATTATGTGTGTCTTTATATACTGCCAAAAATATTTATGACTGTTGTCAATAATTAATAATTATTGGCAGTGGGAATATTACATGAAGCACTTTGTCAGAATGAATCTATAAATTACAGGAGGTTATGCTGATGAATAAGCAAGAGGGTTTTGCATTTATCATCTTATCTCAAGCAAAGCAAACAGTCCTTTAAGAAATACTGCTGTACAATCCAAGCTGGCCAAAATCAGCTTCAGAGTGCAAAAATGCCCACTCATGTTTAGGCTGAATATTCAATATTGCCTACTCTTTGTTTCATAAATATAAATAACCATTTGGAGGTAAATTCTTCCTAGAAACATGCATATCTCAAACTGAAAAAATAAGAAACATTTTTGAGAAGTGAGAAATGCTCTGTGATATGAACATGCTGCTTCTATTAGCCCATTATTGGTGTTCGATTTTTTTGTTCATTTTACAAGAAGCTCTGGGTGCCCAGATCATGAGAACATATCTTTCCTTTTCCTTCCAATTTCCTCTTTCTCTTTTGCCTCTGAAAGCTCAGAACTCAGCTGACATACCCTTGGCATTATTTTAAAACACCTTTTGACACTCTCGTCATAAGGGACAGGGCTGTTCTTTTTTAAAAGCAATTTAAAGACATTTAAAGCAAAGTAAATTTAGAGATTGTAAGCTATGGCTCATGTTCCACTTGAGGCATCGAGCTCAAGTGAGAACGGGTTCACAGAAAGTTCAATTGTTCACAGCAAAATTGAAAAATGAAGAGGAGCGAGAAAGAAGGGGTCTCCCCCCGCATCACACACATACATCTCTCCCCCCCCCGCCCCCCGTGCCTCCCCCCTCGCCCCACGAATATGCAGACTGTACCCCATGCACATCGGAAATGGACCCGGCGAGGCTCTCGGCGCAGCATGCACACGCGGAAGGGAAGGAAAGGGAAGGGGGGGGGATGCCTTCGCACGGTCTGAACATCACCATAAAGAGTTAAAGAGAGAGTGAAATGGCTAACGTACACACACCCCGCTCCATACCGGAGAAGAGTCTCCCAGCTGAGGTTTATGCTCTGTGAGGACCAGGCTGAAACTGACCGCCCCCACGGCCACGCTGGACACCCCTAACCCTATCTCCAGGACGGAGAGCACCAGGAGGCTCCCGATGATCTGGCTGCTGGTGCACATCCTCCCTCGGTCATCCTTCCTTCCCGATCAGCCGGGGAAACCGCGCATCCGCCTTCTCCTCCGGCGCTCCCGCGGCCCTAAGTAGCCCCCAAACTTTTCTTCCTTCGCCGGCAGCCGGGGCGGAGCGGCGCATCCGCGGCCGGCGGGCGCTGCCGAGGGGCGGCGGGGCGGCCCCGGCGCCGCCGGGCCCCGCGCAGCGCCGCGCAGCGCCGCGCCGGCAGCGAGCGCGGCCCCGGCGCCGCGGAGCTCTCCAAGGTGCCGGCCCGGCGGCGGGGACTGGGCGCCGCTGCCGGCCGGCTGGGCAGCGCGGCGGTCGGGATGCAGCACGGCGCTCCCTCCTCAGGGGCTGCGCCTCCTCCGGAAAAGTCGACCTTGTCTCATCGCCTCCTGCGCTCTCATTGAAATGACCTCACTGGGATTTTTTTTTTTTTCTTATTTGTCTCCCCCCGCGTCTCTTCCTGGGTTGGGGGTGGGGGGCAGAGGAGTGTGGCGAGCCCACCCCGGCTATATTTATGTATGAATCTAGACCCAATGCACAGGCGAGGCGCTACGGCAGCCCCGCCCCAGGGCCACAAGGCACGGCACCTTCCTCCGGTCCTCCCCCCGGCAGCCCGGCTCGCACACCTCCTCCGTCCCGCGCCCGATCGGGCTGAGGGCAGGACGCGGAGAGCCGCGGCAATGCCAGCTGCAGGCTGCGCCGCGCAAGGCTTCCGTAAAAGGTGAGCCCCCTTGACGGGGTGTGCGCAGGCCTCCCTCCTCCCAGGTGCTGCTGTCAAAATTCAGGAGGAAGTCCATCTTCCTCTTCTATCAGTATAACGGCTGGATCCTGTCATGTCTCACCGCTGCAAAGCTCGCTGATCTCTTCCAAAACACTATTGCTGAAATAGGCAACTACTGTAGCCATGCTCTGACAATGGCCAGAACTGTGTCAGTCCTAAAGCAAATGAGCAACAAAGCAAAATATAACAAGACATCCAGAGCTGCTACTTGAGCCATACTGTATTGCTTGGTACCAGTCTTTATTCCTGTGGCTGAGATACAGGGAATGCTTTGCCGCTCTGCAGTTTTACAACTCAATGTGCTGCACAACATGGTAACATACAAACATTCAATCTAGCACCTTGGATCTCCTAAATATGGATCACCAACCTACAAACAGTTACCTTAACAACAGGGCAAAACCACTACCTAAACAATTATATCCCCAAAATCTGGATCGTGATTCAAAAACATCAGCTTTCTGCAAGATTTAGCTAATTTTCTCTATAAAAGTTCTATGTTTTTATTCCAAACAAAACATGTATGGAATTTTTCCTTGTATGCAAAAATCTAGAATTCTTAACCATATAGAAATCCTACACTCGGGCATCAAAATCCAGAAGGGCAGTCTAGACCTATCCGTTATTTTGATGGTACAGTTTGGAGGTAAGAGCATAAGATTAGCAGGGTCCTGATTGAAATTATTTCTTTGGGCTCCAAAACCTGTGTCTTGTGTTTTGAGAAGACAGCCATTGAACCATTGAACCATGGGGGGAAACAGGAAGCTGAAGTGCAAGATAACAAGCTATGCATAGGTATTATATACACTCAAGAAGATTAGACCCGCCATTACAGGCCAGAGTTTAGATCTCATTTGTAGAAATCTTGCATACTTAATTGCTATGAGTGGAGTTAGACGGGTATCAAAGTCTATCACATTAAGCTGTTTATGTTCTTTAGGTATCCAAGAGTGAGAGAAAGGGGTCCTAAGATAGGATCTTAACGCTTTATAGTTTAAGACTTTAGCTGTTTCGTATTTTCTCACACTTTTCCCAGTTCACAGAAGCAGAATGGGTGACTACATCTAAAGGAATGCTGCATTATAGTTAAAACTGAATTGTCCCCTCTTCATCTCTTATGTTTTAAATGGTACCTGGCATCTCTTATCATTAAAAATCAAGGCACAGCATAAAAGTTCCTAAGCTACTATATTTATGTAGGAGGATGGAGAAAGCACAGATTTTCAAGTACCCACATGGGTGTAGGAAGGTGTTTCTGCAATGACAGTATCCTTATTATGTCAGATTGTTATAAACGTTAAAGTGTGCTAAGGTGCAATGATTTTACTTCTCAGGGTATATTTTACCAGGACTATAAAAACCAGTGGTGATAAGAGGGGAATTGCATAATGACAGATATAATTAATATATTTAATACTTGCAGTCAGATAGAGTGCCTGTCATTTCAGGATGGAACTCATGTGACAGAAATAAGATTTCCATAAACAGCTTGTTTTATGTAAGATTTCCACTTCAGTCATAATAAGCTGTCAGGAAGATGGGGGGGAAAGAGACCTTGTGAAAAGTGTGTCCTAGATGGAGATCACTTCATGTGACAGTTATTAAAACAGGGATATAAAACTGGAGTCCAGTGGCAGGAGAGGAAGTGCTCTGGGTGCTTGCTTTCTAATCTGCAGGTTGCAGAGAGGTGAAGAGCTAAGCAAGACCTCAGTCAGAGTTAATAAGACTGCCTAGGAGGAGCTGCGTGAGTTATCTCTGTTTTGCACCCATTCAAATAAAGGCAGGAAGGAAATGTAATATTCTAATCATTATCTTTTTAAAATGAAAAGATACAGTCTTTGTCCATGTAATCACTTTAGTTTATTTGTACTATGGTGCTGCATCATCATTATGTGCTGATCTAGGCAATTAACTTTACACGTGGGACTATTCATGCATACATTTCAGCACATGCAGCATTAAGGCACTCTTTCCCAGAGTTATTTAACTGCTTACTGTCTCAGCTGGCTGGTTTTGAAATGTTTCCAGTATTTCTGATTCCCATAACAAAAAGATTATGATGAAATGCTAGGGAAAAAAAATTTAAAAAATCATTCAATGTGCAGGCAAGTTTTCATTACAACTGCAGAAAGTTAAATACTGAAATCCCATCTCCAAAGTAAATTAACTAGAGTCATGAGGGCTTTAGATTTTTTAATTTAAACTGTTGGATTCATGAACAAAAGTCATCAATCTTATTCTTCTTGACTTCTTTGAAGGAAAACTTTTTTTTCTCTTTTTTATCATTGGAGACTTTAAAAATGGTTCATGACAAAAAAATTCTAGTCACACAGCGGGATGAAGGGTAATTGAATGACATAGTACTGGCAGTGAAGAAATAGAAATCAGAGTACAAAGATTTGTTTATACTAAGTCCCTTTTATACGTCTCTGATGGCTGAAAGGAGAGACACTGAGAAGGTTATAGCCTCTCCATTGGAAATGACCGGTTTTATGTAACACTTTTGAGCATGTATTCATAGCAGAATACATCCTGTTGAAGTGGTTGAATTTATTTATTCCCTAATTCTATGTATGTCTAAAACAATATTGTAAGGAGCTTTATTGTGAATAAGAACTGGGCCTGTAACATTAAATCAGAATTCAGGCCATTGAATCCAATTCAGCCTAGGTAAATTGTGAATACAATTGAAACCATCCTATAGCTGCTTAGAAGATGAGAAATAAGTTGGTGCAGTTCCAAGAGTGGAGGTACTAACTCCCTAAATGTTGGTGTTACTAATACGCAGTTACAAGGTAGCAGTCCTGGGCAAATAAACAGAAGTTTGAGTGATCTTGGAAGTTGGATTACTCTCTTACCTTATGGATTTATTTTCTAGCCAGTCCCAAGGAGTAACAGTTGAGCCATCTTGGAATAAATGACATAGACTAAATGACTTCTACCAGGACATTGTTTAGGAAAAGGAAAAATTCAGCCTCAAGGGCAGCTTGCAAATGCTTTTCTTTTCACAGGCACCTTCTGCTTTCACCTTACTTTGCAGATTCCATCTCTTCACACTGTTTTGTCACCTGGATCCCTTCAATTAAGTTTGACTGAAGCAAAAGTAATGGAAAGCAGCACTCTAACAAACGGCTTTTAGGTGTTTGGGATGATATAGTGCCTTGGGTTCTACAGAAAGAGGCCCATTGATTTCATTCTAAAACCAGCTGTATCAATTGCATCCTATCTATAGAGATGTGTACAAAACAGCCTTTAGAACATTCCCTCTTTTTTGTGCAAAATCAACTCTTACTACATTTTACTCCTTAGTTTGTTCATACAGGGTTGCACTGATGTTCTAAAATGGGAAGCAAAACCCATCAGAATCTTGTATGGGAGAAGATAAGGGACTGTCATTGATGTTGTCTGTTTAAAATTCAATACTCCGCCAAACTTTCTGCTGAATGGGTAGCTCAGCCCCAGGAAGGCCAGGATCTGTGGCACTTATATGGCTGTTAAGGTTGTTAGGTCACAATTGTTATTCTTGGATCAAGTCATTAAGGTATTGGTTTATAACACAAAAAAATTCTGATGACATATTCTAAAACTACTTGGCATGTGGTTTCATTCAAGAGAAGTTAGAGGATTTGTGACAGTCATTGATGTTGGGTGGAAAATTTCACGTGTTTTCAGGTTTCAGTTGGGTAACGAAATGATGGACTCTATATAGCCCAAGTAAAAAGTGGGTATAAATTAATTTTTCTTGGATTTATTCTTAATTACCCACTCTCTCTACAACTATAAGAAAGTCTGTTCCCCTCAAGGCACCTTTTACTAGCTTGATTAGATGGGAGAAGCATTCTCCTTCAGTAGAAGAGATCAGAAATCTGTGCACAAATTCTAAGTCTCCCGCTACTCATCAAAACATTAACTAAGAGTGCATGTGAAATTACTTACCCCCATGTTACATACAAGGATGAGTCACAGGATCTTTAAAAGTGACTTGCCTAACATTGTACATGAAGTCTGTAGCTGAACCAAGAAGGTCTCTTTCATCCACCATCAATGTCCTGTTAAATAAACACTCTTTCTACATTAATATGGTTTCTGTGGAAACTGCAAGAAAGGATGATCATCAGAAAAGACTAGAGTTTTCCCAGGAACTGTGATTCCCGGGCTCCGCAGCAGATAAGTCCCTGCTAGTGAAGACCCTTGGACGCATCTGCAGACCCATGTTCACCCAGCAGCTCTGTTCATGAGTATAATATACAGCACTGAAATGCCTAATTAAAACAAGTACTCCTCTGTTACTAACATGAAATTAATACTTGTAAAACAGTTCCTGTGCATTTCTTGTCACAGTAGCGCCGTGCTAAACAGGCTGTCATAGAGATCTAGGGAATATAAATCAGATGAAATGACATTTGGTTTTGTAGACCCATCACCTCTGATTCACCAAAAGGAGATGTCACCCACTGGGGAATCTGGGGCAGAATGGAAAACTGCTTGCTCTAGGAACTGTTTTGAACTGTATGGTCAAACACTGTGTGTATGAAATAATTATATATTTATCAGACTATCATTAAAATATTTACCTTCTTTCACAGGATGGACAGATTCTTTACCAGGGACATAGGAGACTTCAGCTGTACACACTTTCCAAAGTGGTTTGGGCCAGTGATGGCCTGTCAGCACAGTTTCATTTGAGATAGAGCTCTCCCTGCTTAGTAGGAGGAAGCAATTTAAGCTGTTAAAGGAGGGGTTTCTGGAGATGGTATCTGTCTAGGATTGTACTCTGCTGAGTAAGATCTAGATGTAAGGAAATATTATCTTGACATGGGATTTCCATGGGATTCAGGATTAAAGAAGAATGAAGAAAAAGTTCTCACTACCATGGAGAAGAAAGGCTTGGAGCTATCTGCTTTTGGGGGGCAGAAGCAAAGAGGGCTGGGGACTGACGAAACTGGAGGCCAGTAACTTACATCCTGAGCTGAGCTGTTGTTTTATGCTAAAAGCCAGAGGGGGAGAACATTTTAATGGAACCTGTTGTGTTTGTTTCCATGAGGAAGGAAAACAAAGCCAATACTAGTCTTCTTAACAATGTAGGCAAGCGTTACATTTTTCTGCCCACTTTTGTCCTTATTTTGGGGATAGCAAATGCAATTTTGTGATGATGACAACAGCATAGCTTGTTGGAAAAGGGTGAGGAGGAGACCAGAGAGGGATTGCTGGGGACTGATAGGGCTGGGAAGTGTCAGCAGTGCTCATGGGGGTAAAGGAGTTTAGGAGGAATCAGTGGTTATTTTCATGGGCTGGGGCTGTGAGACAGAAGATGGGACAGTTCAGTAGGGCATAAGGGAATGGCAAGTGAGAGTGTTTGGAAAGTAATGCAGGGCCTTCTTCTCTTGCTTATCCTTGCAAGTATGTATGGACTTGCTACAAACCCAAGACCTTACGCATGAATATTTTGAATATGTGAGGGGAAGAGAAGGGTCTCATAATGCCATTCTTTCCACAAGAAAGGAAAAGAAGAAATAGTGTGGGATAAAAAATTCAGAAAAACCTTGCTGAGGACTTTTCATTTTGATGCCAAGCGGCTGTGAGTTAAAAAGTGTTGGGGCGAACACACTCTAACCTATGCATCAGCTGGAACAGACATCCATGTTGATCTGTTAAGTCGCTGTTTCATCTGTCTTATGTCTGACCAAATAATCTGCTCCTCCCAGCAACCTGATGACTTAAGCTATTATGTGAGTTGCTTATGAGAAACTGAGGCAGGAATGGGGTCTTATACGGAAGGAGTGAGTCCTTGTTGAACTCTCCAGCTTCTCCCTGTCTGATGTGTATATTACAATCCACACCTTAGCATCTCTTAAGGTTTCTTAGTAGGAGAGGATTCTCGGAAAAAATCGGGACAGGAGAGGGAGATTTTCACACCACCTCTGGATCTAAATTAGAAAGAAAGGTTCTATCTAGGACCTTTGCCTAGATGATTGCCAAGATCTGCAGTAATACACTAAATAGAGGCACTTTGAATTTCTCAATCTCAGTTTGAACCACTACAGAAGTTATTCCATAACTCTATAGTACATCTCATACCTCCACTCCTGAAGCTGTGAAGCTATGGGGAGGTGTTATAGAAGTATATAGCATGCTTATAGCAGTTCTACAAATTAAAAAAGCCATTGCTATGCACTGCATTCATATACTCTACTCAGTAATCATTAAATCTACTGAGACAGTGAGCATTTTGTTCAGACCATTTCTGAAACCTGCCTAGGGTCTGGAAGCTATTGCACTTTAAGTAATGGACTACCATACTAGGTGTGAGCATACAAAAGTTACCAGCTACAGTTCCTGGCATCCTATGCCACAATGATCTCACTGACATCTTCTGAACACATCTCATTTTCATCTTGTCCTCTGCAATAAACTGAGCAGTTTTCAAATGACATTTATGTTGTCTCTGCTTGCAAGGAGTCTCCACCAATTTATTCTGCTGGGTGGGATGAACACTAAGCATACTGATCCGAAATAAAAAGAGGAACACAAATCTTGATTCCAAATAATTCATTCGATGCAATGCCCAGGAAAAATCCCAACTTAGTCACCCTTTTTTGGTTTAATACATTAACCTTGGATGTTCAAAACAAAGCAAAAGTGAGATAACATCATTACTGTCTTGCTATATAAACAGAATGTATAAACAGTCTCTGCAGGATAGTAAATTAAAGTGCTCTTTGAATTGCATGACTTACATAACCTGTCTGACATTCTGCCATCTTTCAGTCTCTGGCCTTCACTTTGTGGGGTAAGTTTCATATTCCGCAGAAGTCCATTAAATCGAGATTCAATTAAACCCTTCCAATCTGAATGCAGTCAAAATATTTTCTTACAGTACAAACTGTAATAAAGCATTCTCAAACCTAAAATGCCATGAAATGAGTGTCTAACTAGAACCTCAGTACATTATAGGTCTGCCATCATTTTTTAGAATCCTGCAGCGCATTCAAGTAATAAAGGTTAGAAGGTGTCTTAGTAATATCAGCTGTCTTACAGTACAGCACTCAAGTGTGTGTTCAGAATTCACCTTATGAATAGCGCTCTCCTGAATGAGGACAAACCTAACACATGTACAGCTGAAGATGCACGAAAGGGCTTTGCTGAATCAGAGTCATTACAGCCTCCATCATGTAGATTCACAAAGCTTACATTTGCCTAAATGGGAGCACGGCCTGAACGAGGGCCAGAACAAACCTGCACGTTAAGTGGCCTGACAGCCTGTGTAACACATGAATGATAGGGATTTATGCTGCTGCAGTAGCTAGGAATAGCGCCAACCCAGAAAACTGCACTCGAGAACCTCAGGACCAGTATCTGCTCCCATTTTTGGCATCCGATACACTGTAGAAAAAGGCAGAATCCAGGCTCCAGCTGTTGCCTTCTCATATTGTTTGGATGAGTCATGAAAGAGATAACAGCTGGTACGAACTCTGTTAAGAGCCCTAACCTGAAGCCTGTTAGGATAGTTTTGCAGATGAATGAGGAGTGTGGTTATTTCCCCTTTGCCAGTTCTTTTAATTAGATCAGAATCTATCTCCCACTGAGTAATTTTTTTCCACTGACGAGATGCATTGTGTATAGCAAAGTCCTTCAGCGTGGTGCATCTGGGCTGTTACTTGAGGGGATTTGGAACTGGGTTTTCTTTTGTTTCATTATACTTTTGCAAAACAGTTGTTAAACTTTTGTGCCCAAGGTAGAGTACAGAAAAAAATAATAAAAAATTCAAAATAAAAATGAAACTATTTGGGGACTAAACTTCAATTATTCCCGTTCTTTCAGTGTTAGACATAAACAGGAATTAATGGTTAACAAAAAGGTTTTCGTTCAACCATACATGCCTCCATCAACCCCCTTTCTCTGCCAAACTGTAATAATAATTTTTATAAGAAACACATTGTATGGAGAAAGTGAAAAAGGAGTCCAAAATGGTAAGCTCAGAGGGCACAGAGTTTAAAGACTGATTTTTCAACATGCCTGGAAATCATAGTTTTTCTTGGACTACACCCAACAAATTGTTAGTTTCTGTAATACATGGTTTTATTAAAGATCTATAGTCTGATCCAATTCCTTGTTTAGTTGGTAGAAATTTTTCTACTGAATGAAATGTAAGTTGAATTGGGTATCACTGTAAAATGGCTATTTATTGGTCAACATTTACAAATAGTTTTTACAACTGAAATAACACAGGGTATATTGGTAGACTAAAATCCTGCTACATCTGTCTATAAAACTCAGGCCATTTTTGGTCAATAATATCTGTTTATTGATGATGGTTTAGCAGCAGCAGCTTGACCTGCTGTCTTGCTGAGAAGGTTGTCCAGTCACATCACTGTCATGGGATTCGGGATCTTATGCAAAAATGGCCAGTGTTAACAGCGGGAGGAGGCCAAAGGCACCCTGGCTCTTTCTTTCACCTAATAAAATCGCACTTGAGCTTTGTAAGAATATATGCTATAGATGTAATATTATAAGTTAGAATTCTGGCCTTACAGCTCTGAAAAGCAAGCATATCGGAAACAACCATCCCCAGAGACACACCTTGAGTCCTCTGGACTGCTGGTTGCCCTTGGTGCATTTGGTTCCCATGGGTTTCATTCAAATCAATTCACACATAGCTGACAAAGAAACCAGGCCCCGTCACCAAAATCTCCCCTCACTTAGCTACTGCTGCGCTTTGTGCCAGGAGAGCTCTGCTTTCTCAGGTAATTGCCATCTGCACGTGGTAGAACAAGATAGTGCACTTTGGTTTGCATCTGAGTCTTAATGATCTGTGCCATCATACTGTACTGCTAATCAGCTCTCTGACTCTTTCTAGTTAAATGTTAAAAATAACAGTGAATCAACAAAGCTATATTCCTTAGCTAAATTGTACAATGATTAATTTAGTAGCATTTTAACCTGGCTGAGCAAGAAAAGAATGTGTCTCAGCAAAAAACTGCTGAGGAACATCTTAATTGCAATTGTTTCAAGATAGAGTACTGAGGGCACAGGAAGGATTACAAATAATGATCTTAAAATTACATCCATCTGGCAGCAATTACTGTAGTTGAGAAATCAAAAAAATCCCATACCTTCCCAACTAGCAGAACAGTGAGTACTAGCTCATAGTAAAGACTGATTTTGTAATAATTGCTAGCAGTCATACTGCAATAATATTTTCACTTCTGCTTAGTGCTTTCCGTCTTGAAAGGGCAATCGCAGAGCTGTGTCGTGGTTTCTGATTCAAAGCACATTCCCCAACATGTGTTCCTGATACATTTTTTGACATTGTATGTTATAGCTCAGTATGATAATTATACCAAACTACTTTAAAAATGCTTATTACTGCATAATTATTTTTGAGGGTTGGGATTTTTTTTGTATGTAGAGAGAAAATCAAAGCATCTGAAAATAAAACAATAGTAGTCTAAGAAACGTGTATTTTAAAAGCTTTCACAGACTCTCTCATGCCTTCCTTAAAATGCTCCTGTGAGCACTGCAGCCTCTGATGGAATGGAGCAGGTTATCTTCATGGCGCTGACATTTTCTTTCAGAGCTGGCACTGTGCTACTCTGAGAACGAGCCTCCATCAGACCTTTTTATAGGGGAGGAAGAGCACCGTCTTAGGCCAGACACTCTCAGCCATCTCTAGACTTCATTCCCATTTGCTTTTTACATTTCTTGTTTCACTGGGCCTGAACAAACTGTCTCTTGCGAAAGCATGATTTTCCCCACTGTTGTTCCAAACCTTCTCATTTTAAATCATACCCACAGAAGTCATTGATTTTGCTTTGCATCTTTTGACTGCTTTAACACTACGATAAAAAAAAGAAAAAGTGGAAACTATTTTTATGACCTGCCAGCCATTTCAGGATGTTTCCCTTTTAGTACATTTGATATGAGCCTTTTTTCCCAAGTGTATTAGGAATAATTTTTAATGCAGTTGAGCTGTGTATTTTTCTCAAAAATTAACTTTTAATCTTAATTAAATGTCCCCAAAACAATATTTTCCTTTTGAAAATGAAATGTTAAAAGTACACATAATTTTTTTAAAATAAGATATTTTAAAGTTATTTTAAAAATGAAATTAAAATATAATGAAAACTGTGTCATGCCTGCAAGATGCCTACAAGAAAAATGGTGACAGTTCAGAAATAGATGCTTTTATGAAAAAAAGATTTTGGAGGAAAAAAGACAGGTCACTTAAATATAATAAAGAGAAAATATATTTTCCCTCTGGCCGTGGTACCTCATCTCCCTTCAATAGCACTCTAGAAATAACAGCATAGATTTCTGCTTACTCTTTCATGATATTTGGGAATTGGAAGGAAAAGATAAAACGTCATTGAAATAAGCATATTTTAATTGGTTCCTAGTTAATGTGGTCAAATGCAACTCAACGTAGATCAAACAAATTTCTGTCATTTACTGACTTAAATAGACTTAAATAGACTTAAATATGCTTAAAATTAAGCATTGAGTGCATTAATCTATTTTAAATCTGGTGGAGCTGAACGAATGAATTCTCACGCAAGAATCTAACCTGTGGGAATGGATATGAATAAAAGCCTCCTGCACACATATTTAACTACAGAATAATTATGTTTTTTTAACTTTGCCTACTTCTACCACATCACATACACCTTTTTAGTCATCAGCTATTTCTCAGACCTGTAGTACATCAGGGAAAACCATCACCCCTGGAAGATTGGCTTGTCGTTCATAATTCATTTATGGTTCCCCTCACTGTAGATATAGATTACAAACCAAGATATGGAATTTGAAGAATATAGAAAAAAACCCCATGTTGTTTAAAGGAGACTGTCTATTTATATTACATCCGGTTTAGCATTGCTTCAAATTATTTAATGTTCCTCCTTCAGGTTACTGATTTAGAAGGAATATTTGCGCTTTCAGAGAAGATTGCGATCGCCCTGGTTAAGCATTCAAATGCTTTAAATATGTCAACCAAAAGATGTTCTTACTTGTTTAGGATCTAAGCAAAGCCTTTTCTGAAATCTTCTTAGCATGGGAAGACAGATAAGCTATTTGTATATGGCTCTCTCTATATATAATATTGATAAAGAAAACAGGGCACCACAATTTGAAAAAAAAAAACCCAGAAAACATTCACCAGTGTAAAACCTGCCAGGCTAGTGAAATATGCCACAAATTTACTAAGCCAAATTCATAGTCACATTTGAAGTTAAATAAAAAAAATCCCCATCCAGATACACTTTGTATTCCATTATATCACTATAAATCAGGAATATGCGACTGAAACTAGTGTGCCATCGGCAGATGTAAAAATGAGAGGAAACAGTTCTGTGACAAGGTAAGCTGTTTCTACACCACATGCTCAGGTATAACCACTGCATTTCCAGAGCAGCATGAAGAGATCTAAGTATATATAAGAATCAGAGTATTTGCTTCTCATTAAGTCATTGAGTCTATTAAGTAAGAACCTGTTGTTCCCTGAAAATAACATAAAAATGAGTGAATAAACTATTCCACAAATAACTTAAGCTCAGAGGCACAGAGTAAGGGGCTTCCTGTGCCATTGGATTGAGGGTGAGCAGCGGCAGGGTTGATTTCCAGATTTGCTGATGAGACACAATCAGAAAACGACAGGATGGTCGAGGTTGGGAGGTACCTCTGGAGGTCACCTGGTCCAACCCCCCTGCTCAAGCAGGGCCACCTACAGCAGGTTGCTGAGGACCATGTCCAAACAGCTTTTGAGTATCTCCAAGGATGGAGAGTCCACAACCTCCCTGGGCAACCTGTGCCAGCGCTCAGTCACCGTAAAAAAGTGTTTCCTGATGTTCAGACAGAGCCTCCTATGTTTCAGTTTGTGCCCATTGCTTCTTGTCTTGCCACTGGGCACCACTGAAAAGAGCCTGGCTCCATCCTCTTTGCACCCTCCCTTCAGGAATTTATGCCCTCTGACAAGGCACTTGTTTATGTACTGCATTTCCCATTCATAAGATAGAAATAATCTTTGCCCTTTCCTTTTTGTCTGATTCGATTTAGAGTATGCCCTCTTCAGAGGCGGGTTCTTGTCACATGTCAGCACTGTGCCTACTCCAGTGCCCTTTGTTCACTAGAAGAAAGCAGTAAATGTTGTCACTCCAGGCCTCAATCAGTAGGGTTTTGCTGTGGTGCCAGCTCAGGACACAATATTCTGTGGTTTTGGACAGACATGATGATGCTTCGGCCCAGAGCCCGTCAGCAAGAGAGTATCCTCATTGAAAGGAAGGTCCCCAACTGTTTAGGTTTCCTTGTGAGATGGTTCATGATAACCACCCCAGGTCTTGAGGCCACACTACGTCCCTGACTTCCACTCTTGTTTCAAGCAGGATAAAGGCCTCTAATTAACTGAAGAGCCACTAAATCAGCCTTTCCTTTTTTGGAAATAAACAAGTGCTTTTTGGTTTAAGTTTTTGGTCTGCATTTACAAAAGTATGTAAAGAGAAACATTAATTACAGATTTTTTTTTTAATCTTTGTTGCTGGGCAGAGAGAATGCAGTATAATCTTGAGAATTCATAACATGTCCATAGGCATACAGTTTTCTTGATTTAAATAAACAAAACAATTAGTAGCTTGACAAAAAGGGCTGAAGTTATTTCTTGTTATTCAGTTTCCAAAACAACTGACTATTATTCAGTGTACTTTAACTCCAGAACAACATTTTTCAAATTATATTAATTCAAAGAGATCACAGGAAAATGCCTCAGGATGAGGTAAATACAGCATCATCTCTGACACAGGCTATTTTAATAGATGTCACTGGCTTCAATCCTTTGTGTTACCACATAAGCATAAATCACAATTTGAAATTATTTGAGCAGTAATGCAAAAAGAAACAAATAAGAAGAGCAGTACAAACAATATCTATAAATAGATAGGGTCAAACAATTTTAAGAGAACAGTTCTTTCAAGAAAATATAAATTACATGGGAACGACTCGATTTCAATAACATTTTTAATTAAAAAAATGTGAAAGTTTTTCCTTATTTCCTCTTAGCATTTTGTTTTCCATTTTTTGTGATTGTGAAATTATTCTATATATTATAATAACTATTAACTTGATGTTGACATTCTGTGGCAAAAAGAAACATTTTAACTTGACTTTGTTCCAACAGGACAAAAATCAAGTTAGAACATTTCTCACAGAAAGAAATGCAAGTTTTCTGACACCCTCCATGAGTTACCGTACTAGTCTTCCTCAACAGCTGTAGAGATTAAGGTGTCGGCCAACTAGTTTGTCTGCCCTGCATGCAACTTGAAAACTAATGTTTTCCCTGTATAAAGAAATTGCCTGACTTAAACTCCTAAGTCAGGTATAAGACATTTCTTGCTCCAGTGGTCAATCTGCAAAAGAAAAATAGTTCCTTTTCATACTCCGAACACCCTATGTTGTTCCCTATTCATCCTGTGTCGTCTTCCATTTCTCACTCCTCAGTAGGTAAAACAGAAGTCTCTCAACAGATTACTGTGGTATTGTAGAAATGCTCATATTTACACATAGTTCTCTTCTACTTTGGGTTCTTTAAAGTCACATTTGTTTGAAAAAATATTTTAAATTATCAGCTTCTTCCTGTGTGTACCTGCAGGTACTGGTGTCAAGTATTACAGGCTTGGTCCTGCTGTCACTGAAGTCATTCAAAAAACCCCTGCAGAGATCAGGTACACTGGAATAGGTGCTGCAGTAAACCCAGCTACAGGATTGTAGAAATTAAATGATAGCAACATTGTGGAGTATATTAATTTTCTACTAGGTGGGAGTCCACCCCACTGATTTCATTGGACTTTGGATCTGGCAGTGTGGATGGAGGTACATATTTGCTTACTATTCCAACACCACCACAAAAAGCTATTGTATGTGCAACATACAGCTAAAACAGTTTTGGAAGAACAATCTGGATTTTCACTTTCCTCGTGTATCAGCAACAAAATTGCCAGCTAAATCCTAATTGTGGATTCTTTATGACAGGTAATAATAGGAGATGCAGAGAAGAGCACAGCTTGTATTTCAGCTACCATGCTGAGCTGAAAGAGCTGGCAGCTTAAAAAACCCCATGTTTTGATTTGTAAGCAAAGCACAATTTATTTGGGTGTCACCAAGAAAGAATACACAAAGGACTGTACTGTAAACGGAAGCTGACCCTGAGGAAGTCAATAGGAATTTTCCCAATTACTTTAGTGGAACCAGGATTTCATCCAATATCTATTTTCTCAATATCCCACAGCTTTGCAGGCTTATGAAAAAAAACCCCAAACAATACTCATAAAGAACACAAGCAAGATTTCTCTGCAGAAATGTATCTTTGTTCCTTTGTCAAACTCTCTGCCTTGCAATGTAGGCACACTGCTCCTACTGACTTTGGCAGGAGCAGGGCGTACTCATGCGGTGAAGAATTTGGCCCCTGAGCTTGATGGCCGCTCAGTGGTTTGGCACACAACCACCAGACCCTTTGGATAGTGGTCTTGTTCCTTCTGACTGTGCATTGGCTGGATTTTAACATTACATCCACAGTTAATCTGTCTCTTGATATGTCTCTGAGCAAAGCACAACCTCACATCATAAATGGAACTAATCCTCTTCAATGCATAAGCTCAGCTAGAAGTTTTGTGACAGCAGATGGTTTCTAAGTTAGCTTAGCTATAATATAATGTAAGATATTTTGTTTTCATCAGTACAATGTAACTTTCCCTATAGCTAGTTTTGTGCAGTAACTGGCTCAGTAAATCTCTCATTTAAAAATGCACTGGAGCTGATGACTGAACTTGGAAACACACAGCAGGGATTTTAAAATGAATCTCAGACACGTTTCCTAGAATATGAAGCCTGCTTAGGTTAGCAGTTTTAAATATAGTCTGGTTGGGAATGACTTTTGCCCTCACTTTGTTGTAGTTGTCAATTATTTAGACAGGCATCTGACATTCCCAAGTCTGGTGTTGCTTGTAAAGTCTCATGCCTGGCAGCAGAGAAGAGGTCTTTGAGCTCATTCTTTTCTGCTTTGCACCCACCAAGCTCATGCTCAGAGAAAGTATGAAGTGACTCTAAAAATGTCACAAAATTGGAATAAAGTCATCTCACCTCAAGAATATGTGTCATGGACAAAACAAGCTAACAGGCAGGGGAGCTGTGGAGCAAATTCTGCTTTCTGATACATAGTATTGTTATTCTTATTTTCTATTTATTCTTTTCAATAGCAAGGTAAAGGTGTATTTGATCCTCTAAATCTTAAGCCAGGTTTTACCTCACTGTAATAAATTATTTAGACCAATATCGTTTTTTTTTTTTATTCCGTGGTCTTTCTGGTTAATCGTTGTCTAAAGGTTTCCATTCTATACAAAAGTGTTTATTAAGAAAAACTTCAGTTAAGTATGTGCAGCATTTGACTCACATACATTTATCAACATACCACCTCCTTTTTTAAAATGTTTTATGTTGATTCTGCAAAGTACAGGAGACTTTTTATTTATTTTGCGGGGCAAGTTTTAGGTGGAGAATCCCTTGATCTAAAGCTTCACAGAAAGGTAATAAGATTCCTAAACATAGATCCAGTGACAGCTACTTAAAAATATGTATTTTTATGGTATCTGACTTTTCAATCCTTATTTTTAATAAGCTTTTGGAAGGAAGAATCTTTCACAAACAAGGTTACTTTAATTCCACATTCACTCTTTTTTTTTGGTGCCATGACAGGACCACTTCATCCTGGGAGATGTCTTGCTGGCTGCAGTTTTCTTTTTATCTCTGAGACTATCAAGTATCTTTCGGAAAAGGAAAGGAAGCGCAGAGGCCAGTTATGCTCTCCATCACAGCAATGCAGACAGGTCACTCCAGTCTCCCTCGGCTCATGAAAACCTCTGAGTTCAGTGGCACTTTGCTGCTCCACGCACTGGCTGTTAGGGTGAGACCTCAATCTCCTCCAACGAATTGAGTGTCTGGGACGCGAGAAAGAAACCCAAGTTATAAAAAAAGAAAGAAGAAAAAAGAGAAGCAAGTTGTTTCCTTCTCATCACTTCCTTGAAATTAATTTCCCTAAATTTAGCTCTCTGAAGCTAATTTTCCAAGGAGCTCCTTCTTAGTCTTTTCTGCATTAACCTGTGGGACAGAGCACCAAAGGTGTCTGTCAATGGCACACACTGGTCTGAACCCATACCAAAAAGTTGCCCACCATTACTCCACCTGATCTTTTTGAGCCCAGGAGTAAGAGGCGGCTGATCCAGGTCCCCACGTGCTGCTCCTTACACAGTCTGCTCTGCTTTAGCTACACTGACTCAGTGGATCCTCAAGGCTTGAGCAAATATTTGACTGTGGTCTCAAAGAGCTAACACTGCTAATTATTGCAGCTGCTAGTTATTCTTGTGGAGACATGGTCTCTCAGCTTCTTGGAAAAACACATACTGGTCTTGTACTCCGTTTTTGCACTGCAACTCATTTTAGCCAATGGGACATGCTTTGTGTCTGCAGAGCATTAATGGCTACCTGCTCATGAATTGGTATCAGAGCAGTTTTGATAGCATAACTGTTACAAAAATGCAGTTCATTTGTATAAACATGCATATACTTACCCTAACGAGACTGGTTATACCAGTTTCTCCTGTCAGTAACACTCTCCAAGCTCCACCAACAGCTTAGGCACTGAACTTTGCAATCTTCAGATCAATGGCAGATTTAATGTTGCTTTAGGTTGCCTTAATACTAGAAGGGAACAAAAAACATCTACCGCTGGTGCCAGTCAGGCTAACCAGGCTCTTGAGCTCTGCAGAGCACCTTGTGTCTCCAGTTTCATTAGTACTCAACTCCTCCGCTCACGTTCAGGTCCTCATGGACTACAGGGCCAATGCTGAAGATTAGCACCATACATTGACAGGACAGGAGGTAACAGGCACAAACTTGGTCATAGGAAGTCCCATCTAAACATGAGAAGGACCTTCTTTACTTTGAGGATGGCAGAGCACTGGAACAAGCTGCCCAGAGAGGTTGTGGAGTCTCCTTCTCTGGAGATGTTCAGAACTCGCCTGCACGCATTCCTGTGCAATCTGCTCCAGGTGAACCTGTTCTGGCAGAGGGGTTGGACTAGATGATCTCCAGAGGTCCCTTCCAACCCCTGTCATTCTGTGATTCTGTGATAAGGCCTTGTTAGATACCAAATCAGCTGGGACTCACTCTGGCAAGGGGAGAACATCAGTCAGGCAACTGCTGCCATACACCTTTCACAAGCAGGTAAACTGGTTTCCAAAAGCATGACTTCATAGCAACTGAACTGATGTTCTGCAATAATGTTGGTAATGTGTGGGTATAAATGGCAAGGTGGGGGGGGGCCTAACGGCTGACATCTGTGGGAGGAGGTCAGTGACTGTCCTGTGCCAGACACAGCCATTTCCAGCCAACTCCACAGTGGACCCACCGCAGGACACAGCTGAGCCCAACAGTGGGGTTGGTGTTGCCTCTAAACCAATCAGAGGAGTTTGTGGTGACTTGGTGAAAACATATTTCAGAAATTAGAGAAAAGGAACAAAGCCAGAGGAACAGGACGTGCTCCGTGCTGGAGCAGGGACACCCCCAAAGGAGCTGCAGCCCATGGATGAGCCCACACCAGAGCAGATGCACCCACAAAGCCACTGCAGCCCATAGCATTTAAATGATTGTCATCTTTGTTTCCCAATACCTGAACCAGTAATTAAATGTTTTAAATTAAGTTAAATTCCCCAAGTCAAGTCTTGTTTTGCCCATGACTGTAAATTCTGAGTGATTTCCCTGTCTTTATTTCAACCTATGAGTTTTCTCTTGTTCTTCTTATTTTCTCCCCTGTTCTGCTGGAAGGTGGGGAGTGAGTGAGTGGCTGTGTGGGTGCTTGGCTGCTAGTCAGGGCCAACCCACCACTTAATGCTCATTTTTTTCTAAGGACTATTTTTTTCCTACTTATTTCTCATACTTTGTGTATATTTTAACTCCTTTGATATACAAGAAAGTAGACTTGACAGCAATTCATGAGGGAAACAGGGAGAGGAAAAATTGTTAGCTCTAAACACCACCAGGTGTATGGGTGGACTTAATGACAGGCGTCATGCAAGGTATGAACACATATTTGGGGTCCTTAAACTCTAAGAGAAAATTTAACCACTTAAAGGTGCGTCCATATGGATAAGGCTTACTGACAGAAGCACAAGTATTATTTCCCTAATAGCAATGTTTGTATGTTTCTTCATCTGTTTGCATATATTTAAGGTTTTACAGGTTACATATAATTTTCATTTCAGTTCAAAGTTACCGATTGGGGTTAGTTTATTCTAAGTGTACAGAAATTAATTCTCTGAAGAAGACTACATTACTAGATGTGCAAACATGCAGGAAGACAGCTATCAATGTCAGGGTCAAATATTCATGTTTCAGTCCATGTCAAAGTGTGTCCAGCCTTTCCTCTTCTCTGTACAAAAATAACAGTTGAATTCCTCCAACCACAAGTTGTGAGATCTTGGTCATTTTTTATCTGAACACTACATATCCCCAGGTATACGCAGCAAGTAGCCTCTTTCTATTTCAGCTCAGACAAAACTCAGTGTACATAAAACTGCTGCAGCTCATCTGTTCTATCATCCAGAATAACTTTTTATATTTCTCTACCTCTTTTTCCCATTTCAAATATGATTAGAAATGTTTTCTCTTTTCTCTCTAGCATGCCCTCTGCCTCTATTTATCCTCATATTTTAGTGATTTCACTCTTTCACTGCACCTTGCTTATTCTAAGGATTCCTTTTTTATGGCATATTTATTATTTAAGGAGAGGTGCTCTGAAGGTAATAATGGCAATATTTTTTATTAAATACAACATTGGCTATACAAATATAATAGTTACTGACCTCACTAAAAATAAGGGCTGACCAAATGAGCGTTGAGCAAAAATAATGGAACTTACTACTAGACTGCAAAAGTCATGTGCTGTACAACTTGTTTGAGAAGACTCACTTCAGTTTTCAATTTTCAGTTTCAATTTTCATTTTTTTTTCAAGAGTGAGCTCTAGAATATGAGTCTTCCATGAGCAATTGTCCAACAGTAGACATTGCTGTACAGTTGCTTTGAAGTACAAAAAAGTATCTTTAAAAATAAAGCCCTACATGTATTTCATAGAATATTCCACATCAGCAAGAACCCATACAGATGAGCTGGTGGGTCACAAATCTAAAGAAAGAGGGAAGAGGCATCCTGCTACAAAAATCTCTCCTGAGAAGAGTGGTAATGCTACAAAGTACATGACAAAAGGAACTGTTTGGAGACAGTAGGAACTGATTTTGCCTTACCTTTGTTAAAAAGGGAAACATATATGAAAATTTTAAATTTTTTTATTTGTTTCTGTTAGCAACTAGTTCTTCCTTTCCATAATTAAATCTGTCTCAATACACATGGGCTTCAGGCACCTTGTGATGGTGATGACAATGAGAAAGTGGTTTGCTATATGTATAATGAAACATCCTGCACTGGTATTTCACAATGTTATTTTTGGAAAACCTTAAATAAACTCCAAGTAAATTAGAAATTATATACACTTTGTAAGGTTAAAAACAGTTTAAAGCACACCAAGAATGAGTACTCCAGTAATTTTTCTCTCCGCAGTGTCTTAGGGCAGGGTGGTTCAGCCCAAATAATCTGAAGTGTGCACAGGAAGAGAAGGTGGGATGTTTGCTGCTGATTCAGATAAAGTGCAACATGCTCAGTCTTGATCTGGTCAAATAATAAAGTGATTGCTTGGTACTGTGCTGAGGTACAAGCATTTTGATGCTTTCTTCTTCAGTAAAACTCATCCTCTGTTCTTCTCTGGATATTTGCTTGGCCTTGCAAATCAACTTGACTATCTTACTGTTTATTGTGGTGAAATAGCTAAATACTGACCTCCCATTACCTGCTTACTTTTTCTAGATTAGTGAACCCTATCAATGGTGCTACTCATTTTTCTACCAGGTGACAGAACAAGAAGGAAACTGTACTTTCTTGTCATCAATTTTTAATTTAAATACAAGCCCACTTAACTAATCACATTTATTAGCATCCTTCTTGTACAGTAGGTTTCTAGTTTGGAATCATTCATGGAATATTTTCTACAAAATGCACATTAAAAATTAATGAAGTCAGCATGAACAAACACAGTAAATGAGTTCTTTGTTTGTCTGGCCACATAATTTTGTAGACCTTTCTTCTGTTTACTTTAATGCAAGAAGAAAAACTTTCACAATATTAGTCCTATGTGGTTGTGGGGGTAGATGGTTTCTCTACATCCTAATGATGATGGAGGTTTATTGCCAGACTTCCAGTTCTTCATTCATTACAATTCACAAATAATACAGCTTTAATAATGTTGTCAGAGTATAAAATAATTATTTAAAAAAATAAATTGGACAAGTGAAATTCACAATACAAAATGTCAACCCAAGATGGGCTATTTATACATACTGAGCACAGTCAAATCTACTGTTGCAGCATAAGTAAAGTGTGAAATTCTGATGGTACTAAGACAATGCCAAAATGGGAAAGAAGTCCTTCAACCCTGACTTCATGGGGGCGTGGACACAGCAGGACATGTTTTGGATGCTATGAGAATGCAAATAATAAACATTGATAGCTGTCTACAGTACCTGCTGTTATAGCCCAGAGCACTCAGATGGCTAACAGGATACGTGATTTTTCAGGAGCTCTTCGTTCAGAGGCTCACTGTGATCCTGTTGGCTGTAGTGGTAGGACTGTTTGATCAATGCTGAGTGTTTTGGCATCCCCAGCTGAGGAAGCCACAAAAAGTTTTAGACAGAGTCTAATAGTACTCCTACAAAAGTTTCCCCTGCAAAAAAGAAGTTAGGTTGAATACAGGAGAGAGGGTTTTTTCTATATTAATCAGGAGACTGAATATCTGTCTGGGTAGCCAGATTGAGCTGTAAATCACATTGGGAAGTCTTCTTGCCTGAGAAAGAAATCTTTCTAGATAGTACTGGAGACGAGCCAGAGGCATTGCTTATTGTAGGTTGGCCTGAGAAACAATCGGTTCTCTGTGATGGTTCACAGCAAGCTAACAAAATGTATTCTGTAAGCCTTTGCTTATTCTGAAGCAGATAGCTCTCTCAAATGCTGGAGAAAAAAAACTACTTCATTAGAACTTTCCTACTAGCTCCTTCTCCCTTTGTGGATCATCAGGGTATTTATTGTTATCCCGAGAGTCACTACATAAAGCAGCGGTGTGGCCTAAGCAAAACACAATGAGAATCTACTGTGAGGCCTGCCACAAATCCTCCGTGAGGTCATAAATTACGCTCAAAATAATGGTCATCTATTATGAGCCCAAGTAGCACTGCAAATTAAGCACTGTCTATACAGGAAGAATAACTCTTAACAGTCACATGAGCTCCTAAAAATTAGTATTAGATTCCTCCTAAAATCCAATCCTTAAGAAAATATTTGAACTTGCTTTCTTAATATCCTGCCACATCAGTCCAGCTGTGCAATTCCACCCACCACAACAGACTTGCAAAAGGATAGATTTTGAATGATCAACACATTTTGTTGATGATGAAAAGAGAATAAAATGCTGACTGATGGGATCTTCCTCAATTCCTCTCTCTCAAACACGTCCTGGTTAGGAAGATTCTGTACATGGTGTGGACAAGGCCATACTGACCACGTTATGCAACACACCAGCCTGTTTTTAAAGTCCTGGTCTGGAGAAGTCCTAATCATGTTTAAAAAGTGGGGAGAAAAATTTTGTTAGTAGCATAATCTCCCAAAGAGAAGGAAGAATATATCTAAGAAGAAAAAAACTCAAGAAATTTCTCCATTTCAAGATGAATAAATAAAAAAAAAACTGTTCAGCCTAGAGCAGTCACCATCATCTTCATTTTTATTTTGTTTGGTACCACAAAAGAATCAATAGGTAACCTGGGTGAGGGGTACTGGGTATACAGTATGAGCTGTGCTATGCTTTCCAAAACTACAAAATAATTGTTAAAGTGAAAAACTTGCAGTATTACTTTGATCACCAAGGACATCCTCCAGCTCAGTAAATCTGTCAACAAAGCTACGAAACACAGGATTTTACACTTTGGGTAGGAAAAATAAAACAATGGAAGGCTCCTAATTTTAAGAGGGTGGGAGAAAAGGAGGAGGTTGTAGTCTCTAGCAGGAGAGTTCCTGGTAGCATAATTTACTGATGAATGCAAAAGTCTGAACAGGAGAACAAGTCTCTGAATATAATACTATCTAAGAAAATAATATTTAAATGCATCAATCCTGAACTACAGTAGAGCACACTTCAGAAAGCATTGCTGGTATCATCTCTCCAAAGGTCACAACCCAAAACTATCATCACATGCATTTTTGTGCAGTCTTGTATATGTAGTAGCTTCATCTGAGACAAGGCTGAACTCCAGATAGAGTTTTATAATATAGCTTGACTCTGGAGATGTGTTCCTCCTCTGTATGTGCACATATGTATGTTTGCGCACAGTAAGTCTTTTATATGTAGCACACATAAAAATATTGACAAGGAATTATATCTAACATAGTAAAATGAAGTAAGCGAAAAACATGCAGCAAATTCACAGTTAATAGAATGCCATTATTGTCTATGAAATCATGCTACTTTGTGATATTTATCTCAATTTAGTTACAGCAGAGATTACTATAACACAATGTCTAATTCACTGAGAGCTTAAGAACTAAATGTGCAGATATGTTAAACCTGTATGTATCTAATTAAAACAGACTAATAGAGAAAGAGAGGAAGATGCAACCAATATCCTATTAATGTCTATACCTAACAATGGAATGCTAAGTATTTTTAACTCATGCTTCAGCTGACGTAAGTATCAATTTACACCACATAAGGACCCGCATTTTTATTTATCACTGATGCCCAACAGCATTTCAACAGATTTATTTCTAATTTAAGTGTATAAGGTTGATTCTGCTCTGATCTTTATTAAGGCATGTCACAGAACTAAACTAAAATGTACATTTTTGAGTAGATATGACTGGATTTGTGGATGAAGGAAGAGCGGTGGATGTCTCTTACCTCAACTGTAGCAAGGTTTTTGGGACAGTCTCTCAACACAAGAATATTGTGTCAATACAATATTCTTGTATCCAAGTTGGGACACTTCAGTACAGATGAGTGAAAATTAAGTGGGTGAAAAACTGGTTGGACAGCTGGGCTCCAAGAGCAGTGGTTAATGAGCCATACACTACCTGGAGACTGGTAACAAGTGAGGTATTGCAACCATCTGTACTGGGACTAGTCCTGTTTAACAACCTTATTAGTGACCTGGAGAAGGTGACAGAGTGCTGCTTGCTCATCAAGTTTGCAGATGAGACCAAGTTGGCGTGTGCAGTTGGTATGCTGGAGGGCAGGACTGCCATCCAGAAGGACCTAGGTGGGCTGGAGGAATGGGCCGACATGAATATCATGAAATTCAACAATGGCAAATGCCTAAATCCTGCATTGGGTTGGATAAACCCCTTGCATCGATCGTGGCTGGGGACTGCCAGGCTGCAAAGCAACTCTGGGGATAGTGGTAGACAGTGAACATGAGCCAGGAGTGTTCCCTTGGCAGCAAAGAAGGTCAGCAGCATCCAGGGATGTATTAATAGGAGCAGAGTCAGTGGATGGAAGGAAATTATTATTCCCCTTTACTTGGCGCTCCTTAGACCACATCTACATATTGCATCCAGTGTTGGGATTCTCACAAGAAAGATGATGAATTGGAGTGAGCTCAGTGTCGGGCCACCAAGATGTGTGCAGGCTGCAGCATTTGCCCTATGAGGAGAGGCTGACATAACTGGCTTTGTACAACTTCGATAAGAGATGTCTCCAGGGGGCCTGGCAGCAGCCTGATGGGGCCTATGGGGACGTTACTGAGAAGACAGAATCGGGCTCTTCACCATTATGTGTACAGTTGTGCATAGTGGGAGGTTGAGAGACAATGGGCATAAGATGAGAGACTTCAGAGAGCTATTCAGACTGGATATAACACACACACACACACACACAAAGATTGATCATGAAAACAGATAAGCAATGAAACAGAGTGCCTAGAGAGACTGCCTAGAGAGACTGCATTGTCTATAGCCCTGGAAGTTTTCAATACCAGGCTGGACAAAGCCCTGGAACAACATGATCTGATTTCTGAGCTGGCCCAGCTCTGAGCAGGAGCTTAGACAAAAGACCTCCTGAAGTCTCCTCCCACTTGTATTGCCCTATGATTCTAGGACAGCATTCACTATATATTCGTGAGAGTATGAGTAAGCAAATATTTCTCATTCCAGATTCTTGCTTATCAACAGAAAGGTCCCTGGTCTGTTCTAATGTGTTTTTTCCTAAGGAAAGTTCTGCCATGCAGGAAGCAAACCTTAGTAATAAAACTGACAAACTCAAACACACTGCATGAGTTCCTCAAACTGCATTAGAAATTATTCACTTAGTATTTTAAACAGATCCGAGTCAGTATTTTATATAATTATACAAATATTCACCATGGAATAGTCGAATCTGAGATGATTCAGCACATAGAACACATGGTATGATTCTGTCCCATTCCTGGATGAGATATTAATCTTAGTCAGGCATGAATATTTACAGTTATGAAGGATAAACTTCCCTTTTAAAAAATATTTTGTAATTCTCTCTTAGAAGTCACTGTTCTGGTAACTTTTCCTGAAGCTGGATTCATTTATCAGAACATTTGCCAAAAAGCGCCACAAATGTAAACACTGTAGTTCGAAGGTTTCTTAAAGTCCTTCAGAATATTCACATTTAAGAGGCCCAATTTTCTGATTTCAGAAGTTTTAGCTGTTGTTCAGTGACTGCTAACTTGTACACATGGCAGGAGAGTCAAAGCTCATTGCTCTTCTAGCTCAGAAAGTCATGGTACAGACAAGGAGGGAACTATGAAGACAAATATAGTAGTAGGCTGCTTTTATTTGCCTTATTACCACTTATATCTCTCTCTCTCTCTATCTCACCAGAAGAAAAATAAACACAAAACTCATGATGAATGGCTTAGTCTTCTAATTATGTTAACTGTTAAAGAAATCTCCGGATAAGTTTAAATTAAAATAATTTAGGTAGAAAACTCTTATCAGTATTGGCTATTCTTTTCAGGTTTCTTATATTGCCTTTCTTTCCGTTCTAATCATCCCAATCATTTTAAGATCTCAAGGGTATATGCTTATGTAATTTTCCTATAATCATTTCCTCTTAAGGTTATTGAATATCTAGAAACTGTTACCATGGGGAAATAAAAGTATTACTAATTTCAAAGTAGTATAATTTAAGTACAACTTGAAAATGTGAAGGGCTACTCCAGAGAATTTCATATGGAGGAGAGTAATCCATTGCAATGAATATTTCAAAGGGGAAATTTAAGGCTACAGTTGTAAAAGATTTACCTACCGTTTCTAAAGCTTCAGTTAGCCTAAAATACCAATGTCAAAGTCATTCTTTGCTAAATGCAGTGCACAGCTGTGTAAGTTCCAGGGTTTGGGGGTTTTCCTCTTGCCAGTAACCTGCTTGCCATTACACTCAAGCCACAGAAGACAATCTGAAAAGACAGGAAACATGAAAATAGATGTTCCAGCTATAAAATGAAAAAGGGAGGGGTGGAGGGGAGAGAAAGAGAGAGTTAAAATACAGCAAAAGTGGCATAATGAGTTTATTAAGTGTATAAAAAGGCAGGGAAGGATCAGATGAAGAAGTTGGTCAGGGACAGGTCAGCATGGTTACTGCCAGAGTCCTCATCTGCTAATTCTACATCTTTATTAACACTTGACCCAGATGCCAATTCCTCAGCAGATTTTTATAGTGTGGTGGGGCTGTTTAGAAGCTGATTACTGACCACAAATTAAGAGCAATAGGGTTTCTCATTTTTAAAAGTAATTAAATGAGGGCAAAGCATTTGACTGCAAAATCAGATCTATCAGAGTGAGGAAATCCAACCCACCGACATTGCAGCAATTCAATATAAAAGTCAGACAGTAAAGACACAAAAGGTCAAGGGCTTGAAGTGCTGTGGCTACTCAGCAGAAATCATCTCATCATTGACTCCTATAATGTACAGTACACTGATTCAGATTCTCCTCTCAGCCTAAATCCACTAGTTGCAGAAGAAACTAATGATTACTGAAAGTGAACTGTATATATGCTATATTGCATGTAGTTTAGTTTGCTGCTTAAAGCTGTCCTGAACATAACCTAGGGCAGCCTTAAAGCTGCTCTAATTTAGAATGATTTCTGAAGACCCTAACATAGTGTATTAGAGCTCCCTTCTGCTTCCCATCTTTATCAGGTATAAATATAGTTTAGCCAGTTGTACCCAGCCAAAGGAAAGAAAACAAACAACTTTTCTGGGCAAATCGTCATATCAACAGGGCCAGCCCAAATTGGCTGTTTTGTTGGAAAGTGGTCAGATAATCTGGCCCAAGGGACAGAAAAACACCAATTGAAAATATCTGAAGTACAAATGTGGCCTGAATATAACCCAGGAAGTTTGATTTGTTTTCCAAAGCACGACCTGAGCTGAACCATCCGGTCGATATTTGCAAGAACAAACAAATAAAAGCCATAAAATTCTTAGTTCCAGTTAAATTCCCTTTTCCTGCTAGATTGGTATAGAAAGATTTTACATCTGCTGTATGTAGGCAGCTGCCAGTTTAGTCAGCATTTGGGAATCCCCAGATGGCATAAGAAAGGACAAAGCTTTTGCACAACATACTGCAATAGTTCTGGGCAGAAGAACATTCCTAGGAGAGCTAGAACACCACTTCAATTTACTTGGGGGCTTGTTCATCACAGTGCTAAAATCACCGCAAACATTCAACCAGCTGAGCTGGTGAAAATCAAAGCTGTGTAGCTCCATTGTTCAGTCCACAGCATGGCCCAGGAAGTGATAATTGAATCAATATGACAAGCAGTTCAAAAGAGCCTGATCGTTTTGGCTGCTTCTCAGGAAAACAGGGAATCATTTTAAGACAAAAGTTGAGTCCTACTTTCTTGTCCACTCCTAAAGCAAAATGAAAACTCAATCCCCAGTCTTTACTACAGAAAGTCGGAAATAAAATCCTGCAAAAACCAAGAACAATTGCCATCATGATGTCTTGATTTTTGGACAGAAATCTTTAGAACAACTACACTGAATTGCCAGTAAATGTGTATTTCCTATGCACAGTAAATATAAAATGTTATTAAATTAACATCTGTTGTCCTCTGTCATCACAAGTTCTATTTGACAATCCCTCTTTATGGGGACAAATAGCTACAGAGAGGAGTATTTATGGATAACCAGACCTTTTTAGGTAGAATAATTCATTATATTTCTTCTTAAATGTCACTACCTCTTCTAGACCTGCAGTAGAATCAGCCATGTGAATTACAGTAATCTGGTTCCCTTGCTCCAGACTCCTCATTGTCTAACTACAGCATCCTCTCATTAATTATTTTGGACTTACCGGGAACTTTCATTTTCAGACTACCGTAGGAAATATTTGATTTCTCAGTGCTTTGCACCATTAAAGGAAAGTAGTCTTCAGCATTGGCCAGATTTCATTCTTTCTTACACCAAAAAAAGTATCCTTGAAATAAATGCAACTCTCCTGTAATGATGTAAAAAAATACCTAATCCAACTTCTGATTTGTGGAAGGTTTCTGGAAAATTACTGAGCTTCTGCATTAAATTATAGTCTACAGCTCATATCCTCTTGCTATTGTGCTTTTGGGTCTGGCTAGCATTGTACTTAGACAATTGCCAAAAACTCCTGTTGTTTGGTATACAATGTCGTGTAGACATGCCCATTTTTCTTCTGTACATCTAATACCTTCATCCTGAGATATCTGCTTGGCTGTACTTATTTAACACCAAAGCAAACGTTTCTTTAAATGCTTTTTTTGAGACTAGCAGAATTTTGGAGGCAGCCAGCTTGCTGTCTGCAGCCAACAGATATGGGCCTCTAGAGAAGGACCGTCTGCTAAGCAAGGATTTGTGAGTAATCCAGTCCTTCAGCACAGCACAAAAAGAGCAATTTTATACTGTTTTTTTCTTTACCAATGTACATATTGGGGTGGTAAATAATTGCATACTTGGCTCTCCTATCTAGGATGCTGTTAATCTTCCTGTTCAATCAGGAGCAGATTTTTCTTCTGTTACTCTGTGTAAGCATTTACATTAACGGTTCACTAATGAACTCCAGTGGAATTTGAGTCTATATATATATAAAAGGATGGGGGGAAAAAAAAAAAAAACAAAACTTTCTACCAACACCTTTATTATTGCCCCAAAAACCTTTTGCTTCATCTACATAGGACAATATGAATTATGATGTTGTGATTGAAATACTGCTAGTTACTAAGACACATGGCTAGGATTTCAGAGAAGTGGCAAAAGAAGTAGCTTTCAAGCAGTTCTATCAACCATTTCATAAAAATTATATGAGAGCAGAAGATGAAAAACAAAGAAATATAGAATATAAAAATTACATCATGCATCAGGAGTTAATCTGCATGTCCACCAGAATCCCTGTTAGCCGTTCAGAAGAAACACTTCTTCTGAAGCAGCACAAGCTGGCATCTGACACTGAAATTTTTGAAAGTCCTTTTCACTTTTGTATTTCATTTTTCTCATAAATGCTTGATTCAGCAAAATTCAGGGGACTTTGAGGGCTGGTGAAGCAATTTGCAAATTTAAGTCTGGAGAAAGAGTCATGTGAGAAGCATGTGATGACGAAGAATTTCTGTCAAGAGAGAGGCACAGGAAACGTAAATTTGTATCACTGTGCTGAGTGATGGGGAGGATAGGAAAGGAGAAAAGGAGAGAAGACAATGGGAGATATTCTAAATTTTAAACAAGCTGTTTGTGGCATGATGTTTAGGGACCAACACAAAGCTAAATGTTGACCTGCTAAATGTGTGCTGTGCAATTCAAATTTTCCCTCTATTTTCATCTAAAATGGCTTATAGGATAATTGATTTCGGCCAACAGAGTTTATTTAAATACTACATTATACAAGGTAGAAACTCATCTATCTTTGCATTTAGGACTTCTACATTAATTTCTATGGTAGTAGGGCAGCTAACAATACACCTACAAGCTAGCATTTTAATGTGGTGATTTTGTGCTTAATTCCTTTGGATTGCCTTTGTAAATTTTATGTTACCATTTCCAATTAAGAAAATGACAACATTTTCCAATTAAGTTCAGTGAAAGCTGGGAAACAAGTTTGGTTACTTTGGTTTTACATTTCCACAGATGCAAGCAAATTTTCACCCAATGCAGAACTCAAAGAATAAACTCTTTAAAACAAACTGACATATTGCAGAGCAAGCTTCAAAACGACACAGACTTTTAAGCAATGAAGATTCAGAAGAGACTGAAAGAATATTTGCCTAAAAGCTTGGGTGAGAGACGTTTCTCCATTGTGAGAGATTTGTTTGATGTTTCGTCACAATGAGCCCAGTATAACTATAAGCGTTTGCAAATTGGTTACAGCTCTGACAGGAACGCTATCACTGTGAATTATTCCATCTACAATGCTATGACCCAGAAAAAAGAAAAAAAAATTGAAGACGAGCATGAGACATGCAATTCCAGTGAAGTCTTTCTTTGAATACCTGTGGTTTTGGGTTTGTATCAGTTTCACCAGTTGCACTTGTGAAGCCAGCATTCAAATTTAAGTGTATTTTTGCCTCACAGCTTTTGTGAGTGGTTTGACTTACTCCTAAAAAAAAATAGGAACTTCATGATTTCTTCGATTTGCCAGTTGTGTCAGAAAAGCGACAAAAGTCTGTAAAGCTGGGGAAAAATGAGAAGCAAATATAAAAAGCATTTGTTAAAATTTAAAAGCAAGCTACATATCTTGGGCACTTGAGCTTTACTACAGAAGACAGAAAAATTAAGTCAGTGCAGCAGACATAGTTTGAATGTATACTTGCTTTGAGCTTAGCAAGAAATTTCACACAAAGAGAGAAGATGATTACTGATGAATACAAAATGAAGAGCTCTTTCCATATGTCAAAAAACCCCCCTTTCCTAGAAATTTTTACTAGCATTGTGTAAGAGCAGTAGCAGAAGTTACTTCTTCAGTTAATTGATCAAGCCCATGGACCTGCCTCAGAAAAAGAGGGAAACATAAGTAAATTGGCTGAAAGCAGATGATAGAGATTTCTGAGAGCAACTGGAACTGTGTTCTGCTCCAAGAAATGTATGCACTTGCAGCAAAATGCTCCACAAAAATTCACTCATTTATGCCAAAATATCAGAAAAGTTCACGATCAATTACTCTGAACCTGCGTGATGACCTGCGCGTCACAATTATGGGTACACTTTTTCACTCCCTTGTGTAAACTCTGTTTCAAATTTTAAACTTGCAAGATGCTGGTAGTGTTCCAGTTCCTGTGCATGCAACTTACCAAATAAGACAATCTGGCATGGATCATGATTTCTACACAGGATAAGGTCAGAAATAAAAGATTAGAGAGCAGGTGTCTTAGGACCAATAGGCCTACAGAATCTCACAGGTTACTTACTTTCTCTGGATCTGAGTTCGAAGTCAGCCTTTTGAAGGATGTCTTTCACTTCTGTAAACACAGAATTCACTTGCTTTTTAGAACATATAATCATCAAGTTACCATGCATGTAAGTTCTCTTTACAAACATTTGAAGAGATATCAATTGAGTACTTTTTCTGGTCTTCTTGATATCTACTTGTCTGTTTTGCGCTCTTTTATATGCAGGCATGAATAGATGAACTAGAGAAGAGCACCCAGTTAGTAGTGCTATGAAACATTGTCGTTTTCTTCCTAACCCTCATTTAATACATGAGCTAACAGTAGAAGAAAAATGAAAATTAAAGGATATGCTTATTAAGAGAAATATGGCAGGCAAGCAGTTTTGCAGTTTACTCTTTGATAGAATTAAGCACAGCTGGTTTTAGGAGCTTTGGTTTACTCACACAGTCTTTTGTATCAGTGTGGTCTCGAACTTGTGTTTCATTTTCCATTTGCATAGTAGGTGTCTGCAGTGCCTATGCATGGTTTGATGCAATTTAGGGCAATTCATAAACCACAGTGACTTAATCTTTCAAGGTTTATTTTGTCAGGTCTGTGATGATGTTTTCTCTTCCAGCTAGCACGCTCTCCCTAAATAGTTCAAAGTATTACCTCAGAGTTTGCCTCTCTATAATTTTGGAAGTCTTGATGCATACAAAAAATTACCACATGTTTGTATTTTCACAACATTACAGATTTTCTAAGCAGAGATGATGGTGTGATGTATGAAGATTGGAAGCCAGACATTTGGTGCTAGCTAAAGTGTTCCTGAAAATATTTTTGTACCCCTGGCCAAATGAGTGTTGATCCATTCTGTATACCTGTTACCCACCCATGCTCATGTGCTGTACGGAGCTGTTGAGAAGATGAGGTTCATGATAGCTACTGCCCAGAAAGAGAGAGCACCTGCTTCAGCTTCATTTTGAACTATCTTATTCCTAGCTTCATCTTACTGACGTCAGGTGTGGTAGGTAGATGGGGCAGTGAGCCAGGACCAAACCAAGACGTTGTATGTGGTTGTCACACTTTATTTCATTTAATCTGCTGGCAATCTGTGTTTTGAGCAGAATTGGACCTGCCGTAACCAGTATTTCGAATCAAAGCATGTTGATGCTTTGCTATGTATTAGGGAAGTCTTTTATAGCAATGAAGACACCAATTTCTGGCTTGTACAAAAGATCATCTAAGTAGTCCAACTATGCAGGTGGAAAGACTGAGCTATGAAAGCATGTCTCAATGTTGACTGCATGTTTAAATATAGAGCTGCATGCTTAAAACTGCAGCTGGTGCTTAGTTGTGACATTGATAGCAATGTCATAGCACAGGAATATCTTCCACCCAAACAAAGCTCAGGGAAGGGTATGTTATTTTACCCTGACAAGTGATGAACCGAAGATATATCTATAATGCTTTCATGATTGCAGTCCTTTCAATATGAGGGCAAGGTAATTTTACACTACTTCTACCAAGCTTGAAATCGTGCAACAGGCCCTTCATTAGCAAGTATTAATATTTTCAGGAACAGCACTTCCGTCTCACTACCTGATTATGTCTTATTGTATCTATGATGATGTTTTTCTGCCTTTGACAGTTTGCAAACTTCCTTTTCTGGAGGCATAATTTAAAGGATTATTTGAATTTAAAGATAAAATAAAACCTTTTAGAACTGGAACTCCTCCTGAACATTTCAGTGATACAGTAAGGTTATCTGTAAATGCTACCTTTAGTTTTGTTTCTGTGCTGAAATGTTCATAATTACAAGGTTGGCAGTTTTGCAGATTTTATGGAGCATTCACTACCATTCAAAAGGTGAGTTCAGAGCTGCAATCCTATGAACACAATTGCTGAACAATTTCATAAGAGTCAGTGTAAGATTATAACATAGCCCAGCCATCTATTCCTGAGAAATTAAAAAACCTATCCAGAAGCATTGATTTTTTAACAAGTAATAATGTTAAATGTCAAGATTGAGTCATTAATATACTAACAACTCATTCTGTAGAGTTTGTTACAAAATCATTCTTAGGTTATTATGAATTTCCCCTTATGTGGAGGTATGAAACCAATCATATATCTATTGTATTAATGACTTAACAGAAAGCATGGTTTGACTGGAGTAATAAGACAAGGTAGATGCCATTAAAATTCCTTGTCTTTATCAAGTAGCCTAAGTGGGGTGAGGAAGGAAGAAAAGAGGAAGGCTTACTGATAAAGCACTGAATGCTGAAATGAAAAAGAATAAAGCATTAATAATATTTTTGATCCTTATGGTTGCTATCCACCAGTTTCTCTTTCTCAGTTTCACTGTCATTAGGAATGAATGGCATTGAAACATTGAGGAATGAGTCTAACTCTAAATTCTTCCAAGTGAGATCCTGAGCTGTATGCATATATAATACCCACACATTTGTTTTTTGCAAAGCCCTAGAGGTTAATCCAGTAGAACTTTATCTGCACCCCTAAAATAAGCATATGTAATTAAATACGTATGAAAAACAGATCCAGTGAGTAAGAATCCGTACCAAGGTTTACTATGAAACCCATTTATACTTTATGCTCTTCGTGGCTTAGCCTCCTGGACTGCAAGAATTATCCAGCTGCCAGATAACTATTGATAGAAATATTCGTGCTAGGATATATGTTTTGCAAAAGATGCTAATGCCAGAGACAGGCTACCCATGCATTTATTGGGAGGTTTGTGAAATACAGGGAAGCCACAGTGTGGGTCTATCAGGGTAATATGAATCACAGAACCACAGAATCACTAAGGTTGGAAAAGACCTGTAAGATCATCAAGTCCAACCATCAATTTACTAATATAAGGAGTCACAATTTCATGCTCAGCTGATGACATTATCAGCCTCCCCTTACCATACTGTGGTGGGTTGGCCCCAGCCATCAACCAAGCACCCGCTCGCTCACTCCTACCTCCTCCAGCAGGACAGGGGAGAGAATAGGAAAAACAAAAGCAAGAAAACTTGTGGGTCAAGGTAAAGAATGTTCAATAGGTGAAGGAAAGAGGGGGGGGGGGAAAAAGAGGTCTACAAAAGCAATCACTCACCACCTTCCACAGTCAGACTGATGCCCAGCCATGAGCAATGGCCATGTTGGGAAGCAACTGCCTCCTTTCTTCCTCGGCCTCAGTTTTATTGCTGTTCATGGTGCTATATGGTATAGATTAACCCTTTGGCCAATTTGGGTAAGCTGTCCTGGCTATGCCCCCTCTCAGCTTCTCGCCCACCCCCAGCCTACTTGCTTGGGGTGAGGGAGGGAAGGAGTGTGGAGTGGTAAAAAAAGCCAGCCTTGATGCTGTGCAAGCACTGTTGAGCAGTAGTCAAAATAGTGCTGTGTTATCAACACCATTTTAGCCACAAATCCAAAACACAGCACCATGTGGGCTGCTATGAAGATAATTAACTCCATCTTGGCCAGTACACATATAGGTTACCTTTTTTCTTCAAGAATCACAATCGGAGAGAAATCAGTATTGCTTTGGATAAAGGCTTCTTTATTTACTGGTTTGATAATTGTGTTCTATATAAAGAACGATAGCATGGTTTAACCTTTTATTATCTTTTGGTCTGTTTTTGAGCTTATTATTATCTGCCCTGCTATGCACACAGAAATCCTCCATACAATTAAGGGTAAGCCCTCAGGTACGAATTTATTAGCAGAAATAAATATGTCAGTCTGACATCTTTGTCCACTTTGACCACTGGCCAATGCAGTGTACCTGAAGCATTGAGTGCAGCCAAAGGGCCCATATCTCTGCAGCTCTCACTGTCTGACTGGGACTGCTGCTCCTCCTCTCTGCTTGATAGGGAACACGATTACTTCAGATCTGAAAGGATACTTGTGCAAACAGGCACAAGTCTAAATAGTGATCCACAAAGTGCAGACTAGCTTTTCAAGGGACCAGAGGAATATCTTGATCATGAAGTGTGTGAAGAGCATTTGTATAGGACTGGAAACAGAGTAAGAGTTTAATACACAGCATTTAATTCTGGGTTCTGAAACTAACATTTTTAGACAAGAAAGATTCCTGGCTGGAGTCTATAGTGGAAAGTAGGGTTGGAAATATTGTTAGAGTTAGGTGTTTGAACAGAGAGGGCCTCATGATCCATGCTTAATAGTGATTTGGGAAAAGTTAGCTGACCTAAATTTATGACAGGGTTAGAAGGAACATGCTGAGTTTTGGTCAGTGCTCTTCAGTTAAACATAAGATTGGGGCTGGGGTTAATATGAAGGTTAGCGTTTGATATTGAAAACAGGCTTGTGAACTAGAGTTAATAAAGGACCCAACTTTAAGCAGGTTCACCACTCTAGAGTCAGAGCTAATTCCTTAGACAACTAGGGGAAAATGCTGAGTTTTAGCTAGCAATACCATATTCTTTAAGGTGCAAACAAGGGCTAGGTGGGTGCTTGGAAATAGAGGGAGTTAGGAGTTGTGGGCAATACTGAGATCAGAAGGGTTATGGTAACCTGACTTTGTGTCTGGTTCCACTGGGGCTTAAACGAACATATTGAACTTTGGTCTCTAACAGACTGGTGCCTTAGAGTTTCAGCTTATGTTAAGTTTAGGGTATATAAACTCCAGAAATTCTGGCCAACCAGATGTTACAGACTCTCTGATTAGGACCTTGGAAATATGTTACATTATGTCACATTTTCTGCTGTAGAAGTCTGCTGGTTTAGACTGCAAGGCTTCATATACTCTCAAGATCCTATATGAACAATCCATAACCCTAAAAAGGCAAACTTGGAGATTAGAATTAAGCTTTGGAAGTCAATGTGTTACAGAACATCTCGAAACACAAGGTCAAAAACAAGTGAAAAAGAATGGAAAGAATGTAAAGAAGATACTTCGTAACAAATGCACCTGGTATTTAGACATATTAAAGATAAAAACTGTCTCCACTAACTTTCCACTAACAATAGCAATTAACACAAGGACGAATTTTAGAAAAATAGAATAGAGTCCCAAAATAGTGTCCTAAGGTTGACCTGCCTCATTGTAATCTCATTATAATGTGAAAACCACACCTCCTAGCTAGAAAACACCCACAACCCAAATAAGCCCCCTACTCTCTGGGCATGTGTAGAGAATTAAAAGAGAACTGTATCTTTAAGATGAAGTAAGAAAGGTACTAACCGATTGTTAACTAAGAGGTAGGACTAGTAGGCGTATCTAACTTTAACTGTTTTAAATACCTGTCATGATTTTAACCTGGTGCGCATGTTAGGAGGAGAAACCCCCCATGCACCCAGCGCTGCAATAAACCAATGTCGTCTTTCTAAACTATCATTTGGTTTGGAGAGTTTTCTTGGTTACGATTTTCGGTAACAAATGGAGGGCTCATCTGCTGTGTTTTTAAAGGTTCGACAGGTTATTTTTAGGAGTGGTCCTGTTAGGAGCTAAGAGAGCATGGGAAGATTCAGTAGTGACAGTCTATTGCTGTCAAGTAGAAGACTGGAATAAGAGCCTCAGGTTTAGAATTTCAGAGGGGACAAATCTGCAATTAATTCCTAGTGTAAATAGGTTTGTGAACCTATTTTTAGCCTTGGCTCTATTAGTGTCTATAAAAACATAGTGAGTGTCTACCTCTTGCAACCCAATGTTAAGTTAATTATTAGAATTAGGGTTTGAAATAAGTTCATACATACAGGGAAAGCTGAACAGTAGTCACCCTGTGATTTGAAAAATATTGCTAACCTAGTTCTAGTGCTATTTGCATTAGGTGCCTGATGAACACACTGAGTTTTATCTTAACATTAAGCATAAGTTATAGGTTTAGAAAGCACAAGGAGAGAAGTTCTGGTGATCAACTAAAGCAGCAGCTCAATTCTGAACTAGGGGAACAAACTGAGATTAAATTACTTTCTGCATGGGTGTACCCCATCCCTAGCCATAACGAAATCAAATCCTAAACCTAAATGAACCAAGGGGTCTCTTGCTCCTGAGAATTATAATCACTTCTGAGACTATTCACTATAGATTAAGTCTGAGATTAATCACTTATTAACCAGATCTCTATTGACTTCAAAAGGAGGAGAGGTGTCTTACAAGCGGTCACATGCCTAAATTTAAATGCCTAAATTCAGGGGATTTAATCTCAAACTGAGTCCAACCCCAAATAATTGATATGGCCTATCCACTTACTCTCTCAAAAGCAGTGGTTCCAAAATAACAGCAGGTAACAAACCTGACATTTTCTTATATCCAATCCTAACTCATGCCAAGGACTGAAAGGTAACTCAAAAAACTCAACAAAATATCTTACATCCAAATAATACTGCCTTAAATTTAGCCCAGACATGTTTTCTAACCACAATATTAAAGTGAATCCTGATCTCTTGACATTCTTTATCACAAACTCCAGATTTAACTCAGGTGCAATATAATGGAAGTGATGGAAAGTCACTTAGCATGTTACTTCCTTTCGTGTACAAGCCCTAAAGGTTGTTAGTAAACATTTCTAAACCCAGAATTGACTACAGCTCAGAACTTTCTACATTTCAGAATCCTAACCAAATTTTAACCCTTGCAACCACAACACCATTAAAAACCTAATCTTGTATACATGTTGGAATCCAGGCAAAATACCCTGGAAATATCCAGAATTTATTATGTTCCTCTAGGTCCTAAAGGAACCAGCCATAAGCCTAGGTCAATTAACGTGTCTAAGTCCCACAATAACAGGAGCTGCTCAGACTTTCCATTTCCAGAATAATGTATGCAAATGTAAAGAGCTAGGATTCTATATTGAGTTTCATGCAGTGGCCATCATTTGTCCTAGTATAAATTCATGGTTAAAGTCAGCATTAGGACTCAGACATGCAGGAAGGCCTAACTGTAATCAGTGCTGGCTTTAGCTAAGTTAACTGATCTTTAGATTGGCCCTGTCAGACTGATTGCTTTAGGACATTGGGGAACATACCATGTTATGGTCTCTGGTAGTGCACTTCTCTCATGCAAAGCCAAGGCTTTATGATGTTCAAGAATAGGCTTTATTTTTGGAAATACAAGTGGCCAACGAGTGTCACTACCTTCGAAGCCTTTCCAAACACAGCAATAATTGCAGCTCAGCATCCCCTTGATTTTTTGTACCTTTATTTTAACCTTATTGCTAGCCCTTAACTGGAAATAATTAACTCTGGAGTAAAAGTTTGCTACACATCATTAACTTCCAAAGCAGTACCCTGGAATTTTATATCCTAAGCTAGGATTATAATGATAGTATTGCTCTTCATTCTAGAGAAATAAATCACATTCATCAAGTTTTAAGTCCTTTCAGACAGATTAGCAAACCTAACTACACTACAGTTCAGTCCTCCCTCTATTTCCAAACATTACTGTATCGCTAATGGAGACCTCTTGGTCTTTCCCAAACAAATTGTGTCAGGTTTGCCTTTCCCCGTGCAGAACCAGCTGTAATACTAGGGAAGAAAACTCATGGAAACCCAGCGGTAACTGCAGTTCATCTTCCCTGGCATTCCAAGGCAAACCCTAATTCTAGACCTAACCCTAATCCTAAACGTTTATGTTGCTTGTTTCCTAAGGTTTAACGATATAAACTGTCTACATGTGTCACAGGAACTCCCCCTTGTATTCTGCTTGTCCTTTCTCTTAGGCATCCTGTCTGCTTGTGGAGAATACCTTACAGTACCTCCTTTATTTGCCACGGCTCTATTAGCAAGGTAAAAGTTTTCAAAAGAATAAAAGGTAGCTGTAAAAAGAAGAGGAACAAGCTACAAATAAAACAAATAAGCACTGGATTCACGTGTAGCAAGGAAGATATAGGTTAGACATTAAGAAAACTTTTCCATGGTTTGAACAGCTAATTACCAACGCAGATTCTTGAGATGATGCTGTTGTCTCTCTTTTACTTGGGGGAGGGAAAAGGGGGCAAGAGTCTATGCAGGAAAACAACAGACACTGTCTTGCTCATGAGGAGGAGGTCTCATAGTCCCTCTTAACTTTGTTTTCTGTGATTTGTATCTAAATGGCAGAGTCAAGGAATACAAGAGAGAACTACTATAGCTAAACATAAAACTGTCACACAGAATCACTACGGTTGGAAAAGACCTGTAAGATCATCAAGTCCAATCATCAACCAACACCACCATGCCCACTAAACCATGTCCCGCAATGCCACGTCCACAGGTTCCTTGAACACCTCCAGCGATGGTGACTCCACCACCTCCCTGGGCAGCCTGTTCCAATGCTTCACTACTCTCTCAGTAAAGAAATTTTTCCTAATATCCAGCCTAAACCTCCCCTGGCGCAACTTGAGGCCATTTCCTCTTGTCCTGTTGCTAGTCACTTGGGAGAAGAGACCAACACCCACCTCTCTGCAACCCCCTGTCAGGTAATTGTAGAGAGCGATAAGGTCTCCCCTCAGCCTCCTCTCCTCCAGGCTGAACAACCCCAGTTCCCTCAACAGCTCCTCATAAGACTTCTTGTGCTCCAGACCCCTCATCAGCTTCGTCGCCCTTCTCTGGACGCGCTCCAGCACCTCAATGTCCTTCTTGTAGTGAGGGACCCAAAACTGAACACAGGATTCGAGGTGCAGCCTCACCAGCGCCGAGTACAGGGGCACGATCACCTCCCTGCTCCTGCTGGCCACACCATTTCTGATACAGGCCAGGATGCCGTTGGCCACCTTAGCCACCTGGGCACACTGCTGGCTTGTATTCAGCCGGCTGTCAATCAACGCCCCCAGGTCCTTTTCTGCGGGGGAGCTTTCCAGCCACTCGTCCCCAAGCCTGTAGTGTTGCATGGGGTTGTTGTGACTCAAGTGCAGGACCCAGCACTTGGCCTTGTTGAACCTCATACAATTGGCCTCTGCCCATCGATCCAGCCTGTCCAGAAAGCTTGTCTTCCCAGCAAGACTGAGGAGCAGACCATCTCTGGACTCCTGCAGTGAACAGCGCTGTGTCCCAGATGAGCTCCAGGTCTGAATGATCCAGCTGGTTTCTTTTTACGTATCAAGAACAAAATGCTTCTGATATTTCTTTACTGCATCTTGTTTTTGAGTCTATGCTTTGCATTAATTAGATACCTGTCAGACTCAAACTCTGAAATGCTTTAAAGGCACAGAATTTGTACCTTCAGTAGCATAATAACTCTGATGCAATTCCATTCTTAAGGATGTTCACATCTATTTGTTCACATTCTTTAAATGAGAAATGTGTATTTCAGTTAAAATACAAATATCTCTATTAACTCAGTTGTCACACTAACATAGACACTTTGGTCACAGTATCCTCCAGAAGACTTTACAGAGCCCAACCAAGCCCTTTAACTTACACTTAAGCAAGCCTGTTTTGTCAGTTCATTACACTGGAGCCTAACAAAAAAAGCTTTGTATCATTACCATAGTGTTATCTCATCCTTGATGAAGAGTACAGTGGTACAACACAACAAATTCTCTGTCCTCCAGAGGCCCATAACACCCATGACACCTGTATAAATCTAGCTCTTTAAGGCCCTTTTTTAAATTCAGAATAATCTGTGATTCCCTTGTAAGATGTTTCACTGTTGGATGCTACAAAAGGACCTCTGAAGTCTTGTATGTCCCCACCTGGTGAAAATTCAGATATATTCCGAGTTTCAATTGTGTTTCAGCTTCCTTAAAATACTGATGTGGGGTTGCCTCATAATTTTTCAATTTTAAAATTATCCCTTGCAATGGCATTTGTACTGTTCCTCTGAAACCAACAACTTGGAGGAATAATAAGAACAGTTCAAGATCTCAGTTCTCAAATGGCACTTCACACTTCACAGGAAGGGCTGTTTAGCGCTCTAGAAATATGAGCAAGTATGTTCTGTTTCATTTAAACAGTCTCTGCTCATGTCCTTTAACAGGAAAACTGTTTGCCTTTTAAAGAAAACATTGGTTAGATGCAATGCAAAAGTTGTTTCTTTGATCCCTGTAAATACCTGACTTTTGCTTATACAATGTTTCCATCAGCAGAAATACTGTGATTAAAGCTTTAGCACAGTTAGTAAGGTGCTTTAGTGCAGCACATTCTTTGGGAATCTTTCTGTCTGAGTTTTCTCTAATATTCCTGGAAGATCAAAACCAAAAACTGAACTGCAATCACCGTTATGAGGACTCCAGGTCTGTATGTGCATCTCAGGCCAGCTCCTGCTGTAAAGCATTGTGGGCCGGACATAACTACAGGTGAGATTTTGGCTGGAGGCACCTATGCTTCTTCCAGTAGCAAGACATTTGTTGCCTGGTGGAGCACATTCTTCACACTTTCAGGGTCAAACTGAGTGCCAAGCTGTGGTCAGGAAGGAGTTTTTGCCTGGTCAGATGGACAGAGAATTTCTGGGGGAGGCTGCCTTGCTATTCTCTCCTCTGCTCTGCTCTGCTTGTGGTACATTACAATTTTTGAGACCTCATTTTCAAATGTGAGAATTTTGCTGTCTGTTCCAAGAAAAGAAATGTAAGTTCCCCCATAAGGTATGTATATGTGTTCAGAGAGTGTGAATAGCATGCTAAGCAAGGTATGTGCGTTTGCCTGCTTTCTTTACCCTCAGGAAAACAGAACACGTTTGAGCAGGTTGTCAAAGCACAATACATGTAGGAAATACGGGAAAGTATTGCCAAAAATACTGTTGACATTTCCTTCAGTTACTTTGCTTACACCTGCAAACCATACAGCTTTCTTAACACCTGGTTGCATGCTTACTCACAAATGTTCATGTGAGCAAAAATTCATTAATAAATCTGAATTGATAGCAGACTTCACGAAACACAATTAAAGAACTCCACGTTCCCAAACATTCTTAGAAGCTTCAGATTTATGAAGCTTCTGTTATCCCAGCAGGAAACAGAAACAATAAGAAGATAACATACACAATTAAACCCATGGTGCCTTCTGAGCAGCTCACTACCTAACAAGCACATTTCATCAGTGTTCAGAAAAACTGAACACATATTTCAGCATGTTCACTGATGGTTTGTGAACTAAAAATGGGTACACTTGTCCTCTATGCTATTTTCAGTAAAACATTCACTATATTCTTATTGTAAGGTTGCAGACCTCAGCTGTCTTCTGCCAATGCAAAGAAAATGCAGAACATGCAACTAAAAATGTCATTTGCAAGGTACACCTTGAATTAAATCTTGTATATTACTAAACAGTCTTTATTGAGGTACTGGCAGCTTTTTTATTGTATTCACAATAGTACCTTGCAGCAAATGCTAAGCTTCTCCTAATCACTTTTCTCTACAACATTTCCCAGTTTCAGCAGGGGCATAATTAAGCAGGATTACTAAACAGCTGAAAATAAGATATCCCTTGCTAGGCATTCATCTGGGGACATTCATTGTGAATAAACACATTTTCACTTCATTTTAAGGGATGTTCTTTTAAGAAGATGCATATACATTGCTGATATGTTGCAGCATGAATACTCATGATCTCTAGTTACTCAGATTGTTTGGGACATATTATTTCCAATTTATCAAATATTGTGTTGTAAGAGGATGAGGTTTGGAAAAGAGCTGTCTAAAAATAGAACTGCTGATCCCACAATGGTCGTTACTTTACCCTCAGGCTTTATGCCTGACTGAACAGAAGTGCTTGCTGAGGTGCCGATGCAATAACCTCATTGAATGTACTCTGCTATTTCGGGCTTATCACTTCAGCATCTCTACAGACTCCAGCTTTGAAATCTGCGTTTCCTAAACCGCATGTATTACAGCAAAGAGCTACACTCTGTGGAAATCTTATGTTTAAATAATTTCAAGATATAATGAAGACTAAACATGCAGACTAAATATATGCAGAAGCACATCTATAGTAGACAAAATGCTTATGATGGAGCTGTTTGCAATGGAAGGAAACTTATCTCATTCTAAACTATTCTGTTTGGGTTTTTGTGAGTGTATTTTTCTCTGGATTTTTCAAAATATATTCAGTCCTGCATTCTGGTACCTTCCACAGACTATATTTAGAACACCATAGTCATAAATCATATGCTACTCGATACCCACAGGCACAATCAGTTATAATTCAATTGGTTAGCCTTGCTAAATGCTGCAAGGGTCCCAACCACCCAGCTGAGGTGAGGTTTTACCATCTGCTTCAAAAGAGTAGCAGCAGGCAAAACCTAACATAGCTGACATGCAAGTCTCTCAAGGAGAAAAGAAGCCTTGGGCTGCTAAATGTCAAAACCGCTTACTTCTCAACTCTCCCAAGTGCCGAGTCAGCTCTGTAGTTTGAAAATAAATGACCCACTGAGCCTAAATGCAACTGCTTTGGCAATTTGCAATGCCTGAAAGGAGGGTGTTGAATCGATCATGCTGCTTCCTTTATCAAACCCATAACACCATCTGAAGTATAACAGCTTTGTTTCCAAATTAACTATGCATAAACCTATGAGCAAAACGGAATAGCTGTAAAGCGCCGTTAGTTTCTTAACTCCACTTCATTTTCTAGCAAATATATAGCTGAGCAGATGCAGGGGTGGCCTTGGGAGAGAGTCAAAATGGCTGCTGTGCTCCCTTGTAACATTCCTGTGAAAACACTGTGCAAATACTTAACATAATTTATTTTAATTTCTTTTCTTTTTCCCCGCCTCATTGAGCACAGGCTTTCAATACAGGGTGGTTAGCAGGGTAGTGCTTGGGATGTTTTCACCAACAGCCCCCAATCAGAAGTTAACTCAGACATGGGATCTTGTTTACAAAAGTCCTATGTTATCATCATCTCTGCTTGTCTCTTCCTGAAAGCTAGTGTCCATCAAAAGTAATAGAACAGGACTCATTTCAACCGTGGAGCACTTTCCTCAGATGGACCCACGTATTTTGCAGCCACTGCAAGGAGAAAATGAAAATCAGCATCAGTAATCCCTTTAAAAAGCAGAGCAAAAATATGCTGCACAACGCAAGGAGAGGACAGGAAAACAGGGAGTAAATGAGAAAGTGTTCACATGCTGATACGTAAGGCCAAAAGCTCGGGCTGCTTTGATGTGGCCTCCCCAGCTTCCGCAGATATGTTGGGATGCAATCCGACTGGCAACTAGTGTTTCGGGCATCTAGTGAACCAGTCCCCCAAATACATGTGTACATGTATTATTTCTAACAGTAGATGCTGTATAGAAGTGCCAGATTTCTACCACAGCTCTATGTTCACTTCATTAGGAACAAAAACATATTCAGTGTCTTAAACTTTACATGCATGGTCTCAGCCCCAAAATGACTTTTTTAAAATGAAAATTTCAATGGATATCTGCCCATTCAAACAAAACAAAAAGAATCTTCCCTGTGCAGGGTTTTTTTGTACTTCTAAAGCACCTTGAACCCAACAATCTCAGCAAACTTTCCCATATACTGGTCAAGTTTTGCAACAGATCTATAAGACTGCATTAACACAGCCACTGCTGGTAGGAGACTGCTGATGTTCATAGGTGTCTGGTCCTTCAACAGTAATTTTCCCCTCAAATGTCAACTCTTTGCTCCCTTTATATGCTACTGGAGTCACAATTACTAAACTCTCACAGCCAAGGAAGGAGATGAAAATGTGAATTTGAAATAATTATTTGCATTAAGGGATGGAAGCCAGAACTGTGCAAAATTATTAAAATAAAATTCTGAACTCCAGCTGTCTTGATCCAAGTTGAAGATTCATTCATAAGCACAATTCATAAATAATTTAACAGGAGGATTATTGTGTATTCTATTCTTTCATTCGTCCCTAGCTGTATGCAGTGTAAGAGCATTGTTTCCTAGTGAGTCTCAAGTCAGAATGGTGTTTGCAGAGATGATGTGACATTTCTGCTACAAATTTTATGATTTAAAGAGGCTTGGATCCATCATACTTACATTTTACATAGCTATTATACCCACTGTATTGTTATCTGGTAAACATAAGCAATTCAAATCCAACATAAAAATCTTCTAATTCCTTAAAACCATCCCCTTTGCTTAGAGACTGATTTGCTGTATGACAGAATGGATGCCTAAAATACAGCTGAAATCACCTAAACCAGTGCTATATAAAGTTAGCTTTTAAATTAGTTCAGGGTTTCCTGATATATAAGAAAAAAAAGTAAAATAGCAGTGTCTCTGCATCTTTGTGTCTGAACCCTAGACAGTAATTATAGGAAATATGTCACCTGTTCTGAGGTTTCTTTCTATGTGAGCTCATCCTATCTTCTTTCTAGTCATTTTACCCTCACCTTTGTGAAAATATGTGGTTTACTACATTTTCTGTACTTCTGGCTTGCTTGCACTTCCTATCTACCTAAGAAATTTGGTCACTTATAAGTAATTAAAAAACAGGGTAAGGTTAGCTGATTAAGAAACAGCCCAGAAGGACAAGGAATCTGGACTGAGGGAATTTTCTTATTCTCAATGACAAAGTAATGAACATGAAGTTCATTTTCTGCATCAGAATTCCATGACAACATCTATACTTGTTCCCTCTGTCACTTTCTTTGAATAAACATTTACTTAGCTCAGATTTCTGAAGTATTTCTTCAATCTGATCATAAGTGTAAAAAAGTCTTATTCACTAATTTAGTAACATCCCTTGTCTGTAAATTAAATACGATGCACTTTCTATTGGATATCAAATACAAAGAATTCAGTGTTCCCCTTAAATATCTGCATCAGACCATATCTTTTTCTCCCACAAGGAACACAAGACAGTCACTAAATACTTCAATCAAGGTAATTTAATGCTCATGGAGAAATCTGGTATCTTGAAAAAAACAATGTTTACCTAAATTAGATTTTTTTAATGCTCCTTTTATTAAATCTGAAGACTGCAGAAATTGGTTACTTGTGTTTTGAAAATGTATTTATTTGCAATATTAATCTATAGCAACCAAAGCTTGTATGAAGTTTGTTAACTGGGATATACACTCACAGGAATTATAGGTTTCATATACAAAAGAATATGCACTAAGATTTGGATCCCCATTTGGAAAGTTATAAGGTAACAACTCCAAAGCAATAAATAAAACCCAAGTTTAAGTTAACAAGGATGGTCATTAACACAGTCTGTTTACTGTCTGAACAGGAGATGGCTCCAGCTAGCCATACCCAAGGGACACTAGTATTTCTTAAATGCAATGTTACATTATCATTAAGTTATAAATTATGAGAAATCTTGCAGAGGAGATATAAATGTAATGCAATCTGAAGGAAAACATGAATATAAAAGAGAGGTTTGTCTCCAGATCCAAATCGCTTTGACTGTGAGCAGTATCCAGAAGTCAGGAAGTTAAAAACAGGTAATGATCTTCTATAACTTATCTGTTTCTAAATTTGGTAACTGTGTTAATATTGGGATTACAGAAAATAAATATTTAGTTTACATTAGACAGTTGTGTGGTTTTGACAGTGAGTGCTGGGAACTACTGAACTAAATGGCATTCCATCCATGCCAGGGTGATGATCTCAAAACCTGGAGTACTGTGTATCTTATATTGGACTAGCACTTTCTAATACTCCAGAATATTTTAAAAAATTGTTTGCTTTTTGGAAAGCAACACATTTAAAGCATATTTATATCTAGTCTGTCTTAAGAGAGCTAGCAAATTAATGGGTACAGCTCTTATCTCTGCTGCAACTGGTTTCAAAGTTCCATAGCAGAAGAAAAGTTCCCTCTTTACAGACAAAAAGTTAATTTTTGGAGGGGAATTTTAGTGGATAGCTACTTTGGGGGGACAAGCCATCTGCCTGGAATCATTACAAGAAACATTTACATTGCCACTTGCTTCTGTATGAGTAAAAATCTAAGAGTGAATTTTAGCCACATGAACAAAATAATAGAAAGTAGAGTACTCTGCTCCTCTCTTGTTTTCAGTAACAGAGAACAATCAGTACTTGTTAGTTCCAGGAAAAAAAGAAGGGGGAAAAAAAGATTTTCTCAATAAAAATCAGAACAATGGAGGAAAATTGTTTCAGGACGTTTGGGTATTCACATATGTGATATCAGCATTATTCCAGAGCTGCTTAGCTCTTATCCAAACCTAGAAAAGCCACAATCCTTTCAAAATCTCAGGAAATAAGGGTCTGGGCAGATGCTCACAGAGAAAGCAGCCTTGTTCCAACTGCAGCTGCTAACCTTATTGGAAACTTGAGTTCCCAATTGCTAGCAGATACTACTATCCACCTGGAAGTGCACGTAGAGCAAAACTGGAACACATAGGCTGGAACCCCTCACTTCCCTTCCACTCGCACCAGACAGGTTTTTTGTATTTTTGTTGCACCTATATATACAGATTAAAATGCAGGTCCAAATGAAACTCTTGATTTTGACCAGTTGTCCACATTGCAGAAGTCTAAAGGTAAAAGAGAATAACACATTAATTCAATACAGATCAAGTTATTGTCTAAAACATTCCTTTTTTAAAGCTACATTGGTTAACATCTTTGTGGGTTTTTTTCTGTACATAATAAATACCTCATTTTTTCTCCTCTCCTATTTTCAGGTGTTTTACCTTCCATTTTACCTGGGCCTCCTCAAGAAAGCAATGCAGTCGTCTTCAGACATTCCCCAGGTACAGATCTAGGGGGACAGGGTGGCCAAGGACATTATAGCTCTTAATGTTACCAATGCAACATGCATGTCCCAGGTTAAATCTGACTCCAGTCTTGCAATTGTGTTAAACCACACATGCACAGTGCCTGGACTTCACCTGGTCCTATGAATAACATCTTCAAAACCCTGCTGGATTATTGCTTAGCAGCCTAGACAACCATATGCTTCAGTTCCTTTATCAGACTAAGAATAACACATGGACACAGATTCCCTTATTGTTGGCAGACATCTTAAAGCCTGGGTAAAGGAAATATTTTTCTGCCTTATTGTTTTGCAGATTTCAATCAAACAGGCATCCTCAAGCTTACCAGGAGAGTTGAACCCCACATTAAAAAAAACATACCAGAACAAAAACAAGGTACCATGCATTTCTGTCTTCCTATCCAGTAGCATAGTGTTTTCAGGTATTGGTATCAAGGTATTGGTGATGCACACATGTTTCTCTTCCCCTTTGAAGAGACTTGAACTTGCATTTCCCTGGGGAATGCTCTAACAACCCAGCTATACTTCACCGTAGAGTATGTTGCCTGACTCCTTCCTGTTAAAAGTAATCCCCTCAGACTAATTAAATATCCATTTGGTCAGGAAGAAGCATGACGTTGCTGCCTTATAACTAGCATATTCACCTGGGAATCAGTCTTAAGTAATGAAATGTTTTACATCAGGCATTGACTGTAAGAGAGAATGAAATGAAAGTCTCCCCTGAAGTCTGGGTAAGTGCCCTAGACACTAAGATACCAAATGTCCAACGAGCTTCGGTTTTCACAAGTAGAACATCTTCAGCAGGAGAAGCCATGATGGCCTTTACACCACCAGGCATGCTTGTTAATAAATTCATCAGAGCCAAATGATATGTGGGCTTAATTTACCTGAATACTGGATAAATTCTACCATCCCACATGGTGGGATGTTTTCTGAAAAAAAAAGGCACCCATACGTGCTGTAACATCTGCCTGTGACTGCCAGCAGTGGATGGACTACATGGAGCAAGGAGGTATGCTGGCACATTAAAAAAAAACACATTTTCCTTGGGATTTCCCACCATGAGCTATCAAAAATTAGCAGCCACTTTGGTGAGTTTTAGGAGTTCAGATCAGATTTACCTATGTATACCAGTCTACGGAGCGTATGTATCTAATTGCGGGCTTTGGATCCCATGAGGCCAAAAGCATCTTTGGCTTGGGGACGAGTGGCTGGAAAGCTGCCCTGCAGAAAAGGACCTGGGGGTGTTGGTCGACAGCCGGCTGAATATGAGCCAGCAGTGTGCCCAGGTGGCCAAGAAGGCCAACGGCATCCTGGCCTGTATCAGAAACAGTGTGGCCAGCAGGAGCAGGGAGGGGATCGTGCCCCTGTACTCGGCGCTGGTGAGGCCACACCTCGAATGCTGTGTTCAGTTTTGGGCCCCTCACTACAAGAAGGACATTGAGGTGCTGGAGCGCGTCCAGAGAAGGGCGACGAAGCTGATGAGGGGTCTGGAGCACAAGTCTTCTGAGGAGCTGTTGAGGGAACTGGGGTTGTTCAGCCTGGAGAAGAGGAGGCTGAGAGGAGACCTTATCGCTCTCTACAACTACCTGACAGGGGGTTGCAGAGAGGTGGGTGTTGGTCTCTTCTCCCAAGTGACTAGCGATAGGACCAGAGGAAATGGCCTCAAGTTGCGCCAGGGGAGGTTCAGGCTGGATATTAGGAAAAATTTCTTTACTGAGAGAGTGGTGAAGCATTGGAACAGGCTGCCCAGGGAGGTGGTGGAGTCACCATCGCTGGAGGTGTTCAAGGAATGTGTGGACGTGGCACTGCGGGACATGGTTTAATGGGAATGGTGGTGTTGGTTGATGGTTGGACTTGATGATCTTACAGGTCTTTTCCAACTGTAGTGATTCTGTGATTCTGTGATTCTGTGATTGTGTGGATGTGGCTCTACAGAGGTGGCTACTATTGTGGCAGAGAAAGGAGCTCTATTTTTTAATGCCCCAGACTGTCATCTTAACAACTAGGAAAAGCACAGCCCAATCCTCCTAATGAGCCCATCCTTTGTACTGTTTTTATAGCACCTGTTTTTATAGCACAAAGCACAGTGAGACAAGGGAAGGATAAACAAAAGAAGATCCATTTTCTGACTTGCAACCAGCCTTTTGGGTATGGAATAGAGTGGGATGGATGTGGAAATGGGCTGTAGTCATTAAGCTGTGGAATCAGCAATTTGTTTAGCTCCCACAAAGCCCATGACAAAACATTCATTGAGTTAATGCAAATGTTTCAGCCCTAAGAAAGATGCAATATTATTCTGCAGTCTTTTTATTATAAAAAAAAATCTTCCCTCTGTGCTGAAAAGGCAAAATACTTAATACCACCTTCAAGAAAAAAGTCTTCTCTATGCGTAACAAACAGTTGTTAATTTAGAAAATAACTCCAGCTGTGCTGTGTCTGCTCCCCAGTCAGCTGACATCCCTTTTTGGCTTTTTGCATGTGATCTTGTGCCTGAAAGATACTTGACAACACTGTTTTTTCCCCTGTTCCATTTATTTGAGCTTTAGATTCAAAATGCAAATATATGGGAAACAGCATATATTGTTTGCAATAAGCAGCAAGAGGCCTTCACTGTTTTAACTTTTGAACAAGACATGAAGGTTGGTCAGTCTGTGGTTAGACAAGAAGCTGAGTTCAGAGTTCAGCTCTCACACGATTTCTGTTTCATTTACAGGCTCCTCTGTAAATCATTTAAAGTACAGCACACTGGCACTGCATCATATTTCACTACACGGAACATAAAGAAGAATAATCGTCACTTGAATGAGAAGGCAAAGTAGCCAAGATGCAAGTGAAGAGTAGTTGGAAAAGGGTTAGTTCAGGTCAAAGAGCTGCTACACCAGCTAGTACATAGCATATGAGTCAACCACTGACACAGAGAGAAACTCTGAGGATAAGCAGTGGCCTCATGTAAGAACAGGGAAAGAAAATGAGTTTAAAAAAGGCCAACAGGAAACTCTCTAAGTATTCTGCCAACAGAGAATGATTCTGTAGCACCTTGGCAAGGGCCCTACTAAATGACTTCTTCAGTGAGGCACGGTGGATGAACTTTTTAGTAGTTCTATGCAAAAATGAAAGAACAACCTTAAAAAAAGAAGGGGGGGTGGGGAATAGCTATAAAAATACATATTCTGCCTGAGTATACTGTAAAGAACTTGGTGTCTGTGGAAGCAGGAAGTTACCCAAACATCCTAAGTTATCCATTTATGAAGATCCTTCACCATAACCACTTCTACCTACTTCTGATCGACAAGGGCTGGTCTGATATTGCTGAAATTTGTATTTATAGAGTGCCTATGGCAACAAACTAGAAGTCTACAATCTAAAAGTCCCCTCTCAATGCCTGTGTTAAAACATATGGAAGATGGCCAGAGAACTACATTTTCCCTGGAAATCTTCAAAAGGGGATTCCCAGAATAAAATCAGGAAATTTGTTTCCTCTTACAAGATACTGAACACAGGTACTCCTAAACATCATGATTAATTTTACCTGGAAGAAAATGTTTTACAGTAGACTGAGAAATGGAGATTTATTTTCCTAATAGTGGCTGACCACTTCTCAACTGTGTGTGTATGCACGCGAAAACACATATGCAATTCCCAAATATTTTCCTTCTCAGACCAACCTAGCAAATTCAAAATGATAGTGTTCATTAACTCATTTTTTTGTAATTTTTAGTTAATTAGTATAAATGAAGCAAAAAACATCTTCATATTGACAAAAGCATTTAACAGGGAATAAATGAAGAAAATGCTTGAATTACTTCACGTTTTCATCCTGTAGCAAGATCTTTTTATAGATTAAATTCTATGAATTCTCTCTATAAAGTTCTACAATACTCTAGACTGGAGTCAAATTCCTGAACTTAGAGATTTTCTGATCCAGGCTTAGGTTTAAGATATGCAGTAGAAACTTGTCTTGAGTATGTAAATACTAAAAGAAGAAAAAGCATTCATAAACTTATGTGGAGAATACACAGGACTGTATCTGTAGAATTTCTATTCTAAGGATCAAACAAATGCGCCCATGCACACCAACTGAAAAAAGAAGTCTTTTAATGAGAAGATACCTGCAAGCAACCTGAAAATTTGTATTTGACTATTTTTTCTTTTATTCCTGTTGGAAAAGAAATGAAGGATAGAAAAGACAGCAGGATAGCTGGTATTGATCAAACCAAGATATGCAGATGCTCAATGTACCTATAAAACTGTGCCCAGTAACTGGCCAATCAGGAAGAAATAACCATAGATTTGCTCTTTATTTGGATTCCTGCCTAGGAATTGGCATTACATAAATGTAATGGGGAAAGGATAATTGTTTTACTCACATTTTAAAAAGGCAGAATTTTGTATACCTGTGTATGTAGTATTTAGACATACTGTAGAAAAGATAATAATTTATATTCTTTCTCCTTTGGAGAATCAGGAGGAGGAAAATGCTTTAGCAAAGAAATTGCATGAAAAATCAGTCCAAATGAAAGGCTGAGGAAGCTGTCAAAGAAAGCTATCAAAGAGAAAGATGAGTTGCAATAAATTCATGTGTCTGTTCTACATCACTTACAGAAAAAATTGAAGTAAAGAAGTAAAAATGGTATTATTTTAAGACAATCTCAAGATTTTTTTGAAAGACATTTAGTATTTGTGACTTCAATTTTCTTTATTTAAAAACAAATTATTTGAGGAGCACTCAGGTCACATTTTCAAGCTTCTTGTTGAGTAACCACGAAGTAGTAAATGTAATTTAGAAAAAAAGAAAGCTGAAAGTCCGAAGGCAATCCTCTAACTTCTAAGGTCAACTTTAAAAAAAAGTATCTGTGACATTTGGCAACATCCCAACTTTCTTCCCCTCCTACAACAAAAAACAAGTGGCAACTTGAATGCAAAAGACATTATACTTAAAAGCCACAGCCTCTTCATGTACTTCATCCTTGGGTTTTTGTGGAAACCTCCATGGTCCCATCTCACCTGCTTCCCTCCTCCCAGTCAAAGGGAACATGATAGATCTACTCACAGGACCTGTTTTCCCAGTGCTGTGAATTGGCCAGGGATGAAGCCTACTCTAGAGACGTACTGCTCCAGCAGTGTGAAACCCTTTGCTTAAAAAAATACATTGCTACGCACAGCTCCCACACAATTTTCCTTTTCCTCATACGCCAAGCTTAAATGCAGCAACTTTTTTCTCCACCTAACCGAGCTGGCATCAAAACAACTATTCCCCCAGCATTTGCATATTACATACCTAATGCTCTCATGTCAAAATGAGAATACAATATGAGAGGAAAATTGCTGGAACATTGCAGGCCTGACTCTAATTGTGCTGATCTTACGGAAACAATGTTCCACAAACACATTGTGCCTGTGCAGTACACTCATGCTGAGCGTTTCAGGCCTGCTTTCCATGCGCCAAACCATTGATCGCACTTATGACGCACGCACAAGACAATGTCATATCGTATCCACAACCCTGATTAGCAAATGTCCTCCCTACAATGCAGAGTGCTTTTACATGGTACTTAATTCAGCTTATTAAAGAGCTTTCCAGCCAGTCCAATGGCCAGGGCCTGAAGAACACAAAAGGCACTGGATTTCTATACTGCTTTAGGGGTAAATATTCTTCTTATATTAAAGGTTACAGAAGATTTATGTCCCAGGGAAGTGGTTAAAGGGCTTCCAGGTACTGAAGACAGCCCTTTTTCGTCTGTCTCTCAAAGTTACCATGACACAGCTCGTCCTCCATACCAGGTTTATGAATTATGAACTCACAATTCATAAACCTGCATAGGAGAGAAAATGAGGAGCAAACAAAAAGCCAAATCCACATACTAAACATTTACTTAAAACATCTAAGGTGCTTGAAATGGGAATCATTAATTTTTAAACTTGGGAGAATAAGGACAGTATTTGAATATATTAATGTAGTAACAGAAAAAGAACAATCTTTGGAACGGAATTTCTTTTATTTTTATTGTTATTCTTCAAGGCAGTTTTGGTTTCCTGCATTCTTTTATTAAAAGAGAAAAGCCAAAGCTGGAGCACCAGTGCCCAAAATCCGGAGCAGCAACAGCCTCTTCTGTATTCACTCCCAGTACAGAAAAAGCAGGGATTTTTCCATTTTCTACATGATTCACAGTTTGCTGCAGTGATGCCACCAAGCCAGCAGCGTGTATACCTCAATACAAATTAGCAAGGGCTATTATTCTGCCATTTGTCATAAAAGCTCTCTCTGGGAACAGAGAGCACATATTTCATTTCACCACATCAGAAGCAGGCTTGACAGCAAGGCCCAACTTAGTGCACCTCCTGCAGTTAGCAACAAAAAACTTGCAAATAGTTTCTCAGACAACAGTGACATTTCATGAGGGCACAGAATTTTGCTAATGTGCCTTCCCATTGAGGGACTTTTGCCTGACAAACAAGAAACAGAAATCCTTGCCCCAATACCACCATAAACAACTATTCCTATTAACATCAGCAAGTGCCCTGAGACCTTCAGCAATCACAGATTAGCGGAAAATACATAACTAGTCACAGTAGATCATATTGTTGCTGACTGTTAGCCATTGATTTTCTATTTAGCTTTAATGGCAAATTTAGCACTTGCCAAAGCTGCCAAATTAACAGCATTGACTAGAAAACTGAAGTCACTTCAGGAGTGGAAAAAAAAAATTAAGGGCAGTCCAATTTTTTTCCACATTGTCAATATTTGCTCCTTGGAGCAAGCCGGAAGAAAAAGGATCTTCTATATTGCTACTCATTTCACTTTGGTCTCTATAGAGACAGCCCAGAAAAGTGCTAATTTATGGCAGGATTTCAAAACCCTGACAAGATTCCTTAGTCATACTCTAATTTCATTTCCCTGATAAAATTCCATTAGCTGGTTATTAGTCTCCAAGAAGAATTCACATCTTATTAGAAGGACTTCTCTACTCCATATCTACCTGATGCTATTCTCTCTGGCCAAATTACTGGAATATGGATGGGTATAGTATATAGCTTAGTATAAATCTTCTGTATTTGTGAGTGAGACTGTGTTTGTGGCTTTATGTAATCACCAACCCCAAAGGCAGCTCAATCCTTTAGAAAAAGGACACATTTGATATTTTAAAGAAATTAATCTTTACACTTTTTTGAAGGCCCACCTTCTCTCAAATTGCAGACTAAGAGATAGGATTAGTTTCAGGAATTGTACTGGTAAAAATATTGATAATTTTTTCTAGAAAGTTACTTAATACAACCATGGTCAACCTTTGCTTTGAACAAAAGCAAAATCAAGAAATTAATTTTTCCTCTCCTCTTGTATAATAAGGTTATAATTATGACATTAAAATAATTAAAAAAAAAAATAAAACCAACAGTAAGAAGGATATCAAAGAGCTGTAATAAACAGATAAAAGACTTAGAAATACACCTCTTACAAAGAACTCCATCTCCACCTTTACAGGAGAAGTCTTGTGAAAGAATGAAAATAACCTTCTCCCCCTTCACCTCCGCACCCAAAGACCCTGTTTTCTCTTACTAGGAATAAGTAGCTTACTAAATCTTGCATTTGAACTTGTTAGGGTCGAAGGAGGGCATTTAGCAAAGGGAAAAATAGATAATAAAGTCACAGTCTGGCATTATTAGCAAACCAAAAAATGCCATCATACTAATGAGAGCTTGGAAGATGTGAGGAATGTAAAATCTAGCATCGACTACTGAAAGTAATCCTGCCAGAAAAAGGCAATATTTTTCATAATGAATGTTTTATCCAGAAGGCTCTCACCTCCCAAATTTCTGCAGTTGAAAACCAAAACAACTAGGGATGAAGTCAAAATATAAAAGAACAACAACAAAAAAAAAACCCAATCCCTCCCCAAACCTTTTTCGAAATTCCCAAATCTTGAATAAATTAAATAAGAACTTGTCAGAAATCATTAGTCTCTGTTGACTTTAGTAGAGGCTAACTGAATGCAAGTACTATCAAAATGTAGCAAAGAATTTCACATTTCTTTTTCAAAGGATACAGAAAGCTGGCAGGGCCTCAGTCACTCCACTGTTTTCAGCCCCAAAGCACAACCCAGATGCTCTGGATTTTATAAAGGAATATGGGTCACTACTAACTACTTTTCAGTAGTGCCCTTGATTTTTTCCTTCCCTCTCACCCCCCCATTGCCTGTGATACCTTTTGGTTACAATTTTTAATTCATTTTCAGTGTTTATTAGAAGGTTTTAGAAAATGTTTTACAGAGTGGGTCAGTTAGGGCTTGTGGACTATTTTCTGTAGACCACTGAAGACTAAATGATCATTATATGTGTTCCTGTGTTTGCAAGAATAGGAGTCCACACTCAGTGACACAGGTGGTCCTGTCAAGTCTTACACACAAACATATCAGGAGGAAGATAAAAAGAAAATCTCAAGCATTTGCCTGCTAGGAGTTGTATGTGAAATAAAAACACTGAGACAGCATCAAACAGATCTGCCAGTTACCTTGTTTCTGACTGACTGCCATACACCATGCTTTCCTTCACCGTTGTCCCTTCCTCCCACTCTTGATTCAACACCTACTTTTCTTACAGCCTGTATGTGACACAAAAATCCCTCTTCATATAAAATTTTCTTATCCTTCAAATTTGCTACTTTTACTTAAATGCTGTTATCAGTGATCTCAGATGATTTGGGGCTTTCTTTATTCTACTCTGTGAAATGCTAATGTTTCAAGGATCTAAGCCCTATAAAACAGGGTTTAAATTCAATTAAATGTGGGTACAAATTCCCCAGAGTAGAGAAAACAGAAGCCTGATGTTCCAGAGTGTTTCTGCTACACTGGTAACAAACCCACTGACTCTGCTGGAGTCATACTATTACAAAGGAGAGGACATTAAGACGATTTTTTCACATCCTATGAATGTTACAACCATTTTTACAGGTCTTTTTCATAGAAATCACATTCTTGAAGGCAGGAGAGTTATTCCCATGAGTACAAGACTGACTATGTATAAGAAATAATAAAGGGAGCCAAATAATTGAAATAAATAAAATGGTGATAATAATTGACATTAATATATTATGCTAGAGCATGACTACTTAAAATCAACAGAGCTACAATTTGAGTACAGTCTTAGAAGACAAGTAAAGAACCATAGGCATTAAAATATTGTATTCTTCACTACTGTACAGTTTTCTGAAAATCACACAACACAAAGTTTCCATATATCTTTTGTTTTCTGCTTTCCTTTATATTCAAAGGAAAATGGTCTCTTAGAGCTGATTAATTCTATATTTTTCTGTACTACTGTATGCTAGTGGATACAGAAGTAGATCTGCTTGAAAGTAGGAGACCCACATTAGATGATTTACTGGAAGATACTGTGCTGTGTAAAAATTTTCAATCTAGCATGACTAATCACTTGACAGTGTTTCTGGTCAGGAGTAATATCTGAATATCTTTGTACCTTCACCCTGCCAGACTCCAGGTAGCCACAAAAAGTTTGCAAACAGGGTAATTTATTAGCTCGCACACCTGAGATGACCAGTGCAGAAGGTGATTGTTTTGTAGCAATCAAGGGATCTATTTATTCAAGTGTTAAGATGGACAACAGATGAATATAAAAGAAAGGAGGATTAACCAGTCTCACTTTGCTGGTGAGCAAGTGAGGCATAGATCAGTGAGATGATTTCACATGCTAAGAAAAAGCAAGGAAGTGAAGCCAGAGCTCTCAAAACCCCAAGGTCTTACTCATTTGCTTTTAATCCACCTTCACAGCTACTGTTTCAGATTGTGCTGTCCCACCACAGCAAGTGTTTCTCTCTCAGCCTGCAAGTTTCACAAGAAAGCAAAATGTCCCAATGCACCTCGTTTTCCAAAGCACTGCAAAACGTTGCTGGATGAATACAGTGGTTTTTTCGTTGTAGGTGGTGTTTTAAAAAAGCTGCATTCTCTTTTTGAAATGAATTATTAATGCAAACAGGGTAATTTATGAAGTACTGCAAGTTGAAGTCTAACTACATCAGGCTTTATGTATGAGTTTCCATCATGCTGAACTAAGAGTTTAATAATACAGCTGTCAGAGTAGCTAAAGTTAGCAGAGCTTTAAAAGCTGTCTCTCAACAAAATGGTGTCCTAAATCTTATGAAGGATAGACTAAAGGATGAAAAACAAATTCTAGGGAAACTAATCCATAGATCTTTGGCCCCAGATATTTACCACATTTTCCTCTAAATTGCTTCTAATAAATAAAATGGATGTATGAATGATGGAAAAAGATGTGGCTGCTACTTAGTTCTGAAAGAAACATTTCCAATTCGAATCAGGCATAGGCCTATGATTCAAAGCCCCTTAACTGCGATGTTGTAGAGCTGTAATTCCCTTGAAATTTTTTTTTTTTTCCTTCTCCTCTACTTATTTAGAAAAGTTTCCACTTCAAGGGAGAAATTACGACCTCTGCCTGGCACATGCTTAATTTTACTCATATAAGGACTATAAATGATGTAGCATAAACATTACTGCTTCACTAAATAACCATGATCAGACAAATTCATCAAAAGACATAGTGAGAGCAATTATGTAAAAATGTAAACAGAGAGAGCAAACAAATTAAGTAGGAAAAATGTTTTCCTTAAGCTAATCCTGTTTGTTACACACAACTAAGGAGGATTAGCTAAAATTTTTCAGCTGCTTTTAAAAATAGAACAGGTTGCACATTTTGCCAGAATATATTCTATAGAAGAAGCTGTAACTTAGTTTCAGGTCAGCTTGATTCCAATAAAAACATGAACCTGGGTTTGCTTTCTGCTCTGGCGTGTCCAGTGGAGCTGACATATGGACAACTCTGGCAGTGCTGAAGTCTGCAAGGAAGCACAGTGATTTCTGGTCTGACTCAGCTCTGCTGTGAAGCAAGAAAGTGTTATGATTGCTGCTGCTTTATGTAGGCTGTGTACACATAGACTTTGGTCTCTATAGCTTAATGACTGTCAAGTGTAATGTTTACTGAGGGCTACACCACAGCCCATCTTACCTGGCCAGAGGAAGAGTAAGATTCACTCTTGCTATTTGAAGACTACTAGAGCTACTTAGAAACTACATCCTCCCAGGTGGATTAGTGTGAAGGGAAATACAGTACATGAAGTCCTGAACCAAAATTTCTGTGCACCTTCGTGTGGTATCACCTTGGCTGGGATATGTGGCACCTACATGGAGTTCACAGAGCATACAATCACAGATGGCGTCTTCTCCCTTCTGCTGCAGCACATGTCCTGACATACTTGAGTTCAGTTACCTTGTTCATCATTCAGTACAATTTCAATGCCTAGAACTAACTAATTCAATAAATAAATAAATAAAATCTGTTATATCTGGATTTGTATTCTGCTCACAGAATTACCCCTTTCGATGATAGTGAGATGTGCAGATCAGGTTAGTGTGGCATTTAGTTTTGTACAAGATTCAGGCAGACAGGCTTTCTCAGACTGATTAATTATCTTAATAACTGTTAATTCTTTCCTTTCTCTCTAAATTGTTTTTTGCAGCTGTAGTGTTTCTTAGAAACAGCTTTATTGCAGGAGTAAATTTTTTGGTGGTTTTTTTTTTTTAAATCATATTATTTTGATAAGAACAAAAACATGAGACAAAATAATATTCTTACTGTGGCAAATTCCTGATGTTCAGTTTTAGCAGGCAAAGTCTTCCCATTAAGTTGTTGAAGTCACTAGAGCACACTTAATTATTAAAAGACATTTCTTAAAAAGGTGGAGTCTAGCAGGATTTTACCTGCTTTTTACTTCTTTTCCTTGATTCAGAGGTTACTATTCACATCAAAAGTTATACTGGAATATATAGGACTCTCATAATTTATTTATTTTTTTCTCTCTGCTATTTTTTGCTTCTTCATTTACATTTTCTAAGTTTTGATATAGGTTGATTATTCTTTTGGGACTAGAGAGTGATACTCCTCCAAAGCACCTCCTCTGAGTCAGTTTGTGGAGGAGAAATTCCTTCTCTCCCCATGCTCTGTAAATAAATTGTATGCTAAGGACATCAGCCTTTTTAAATATCACCATGTCTTTTCTATTTTATGCATCTTCATCTTTCCAATCTCAATAAGCAAACTATTATCAGTCAGACTAGAAAAAAGAAAAAACAAACAAACAGAAGTGCAGGATTACCTCTGCTTTCTAAATCATTAGGTATTTTAAATTAAGATTATGGCATTATAATCTCTCAGCTAATATTTAGTTTCCCCTTACCAATTGCCCCTGTAAGGTACATTTAATATAGTCCATTTCTGGAGGGAATTTGAGCAAGATGATTTTAGGTCCCTAGTTCTGCAGAAACTCTTGCCATCCACATTTGCCAGTCCCTAAATCAGCAATTAATCTTCCAGCCAAGTTCTAAATCAGTTATGATCCTTAAATCACTCTTCATTCTTGAATGATTATTTGACAGCAGTGACACTGAAATCACTGATCCTTCAAGCATCGTTGTCCCACACACAGTCTACTAAAACTGCAGCCCCCAACCCAGTCACAGCCCTCAAAATCCCTGTCTACAATGTCCCACAACCCCTCTCCCACCAGCAACCCTGCTCCCGGGTCCCCACATCCTCTTCTTCCCACCCCCTACCTCAAAGCTGCTTCATGAGGTCCTTCAGCATCCTCTCCTAAAGCAGCAGAACATCTCAGACCAAAGGCAGCAGACAAGCCATGGGAAGGCAAAGAAGAGGAGCCTTTGTTGCTCAGGGAAGGGAGAAAAGAGAGTGAATCCAATTCCAGCTGCTGAAGGGTGTCTCACTAAACAGCAGATATTAGGAGAACTGGATGGCTCTTTGCCAGTATGTAAGCCAATGGGGTAGGGGTAGATCAGAAGAGCTTTCCCTAAGACAGAAGCTTCTCGTATTGTGGGATCCTGTTCTGGCAAAAATCCCATCTCTGAGGCTAGAGCTGAGAAGTTGATAACTCAAATGTCTGTATAGCACTGAGGGTCTTTGAGGAGAACACCAGCATGCTACAAAAAAACCCAGTAACAAATCCTCACAGTAGCTAGAGGTGAAGTTCATTTGATGTAGGCTAAAGTCCTGGGAGAGAAGGGCTTTGGCTTTACACCTGCATATGAAAACAAATGGCTTTGCAAAACCCTGAGTAGCGTGTCTGTCTCTTGGCTGGCAGAAGAGTAAGAGATGGAGAATGAAGGAGCAACTTCTGAAGGGCTGCTAGTCTCTGCTTGAGTCTACTTGCTAGTCTCTACTTCCTTCCTTCCAGAGGCAAGGAATTGAACAGATCCTTGACCCACTTTTTCCACAGCTATGTGGTTATTTTACACCCAGAGGTGAGTAGCAGTGAAGGATCACGCTGTGGCTCTGGTTCTTGGTCAGCAATACCATGTGCTGCTCTAGAGCCGAGTCATACATGCCCAAATCATTACACTGGACCTGAAAAAGTAGAGTTAGAAAAATAAAGCACTTCCCTGAATAAGACCTCCCAAGATGAGCACATCAAGGCCACACTGCAGCTTGACACAGTGGTAACCCTCAGTTCCAATATTTTATTTTGTTAGCATTTTTCCAATTATGTTTCTCACTATTTGGTTTGCAACCATTTTTTATCCCTGCTTCCCTCATCTATGTGTGCTATCCATCCATTGGTGTTTTGTTTTATCATAATTACTCAGTTTATGCTTTTCTGATATTTGGCCTGAGATACGTATTTCATTTTCTCTTCACACAGCTTAATTTCCTTCCTCTCTAAATCTCTAAATTGCTATGTAGGAAATACATTACATCAAATACATGCTGCTATAGAAGCTGAGATAAATGATTTGGCACCTGGTAGATGCTGAGTTGCCAAGTTAGCACTCCAGATATCTGCAGTCTCATTGTGGAAATGCTAGTAACATTCATCTTTTGCTCACATACACTGCAGATTTATAGGAAATAAACAGAAATCATACTGAATAGAGAGTCTTACAATTTAGGAAGATGAGATGAGAAAAGAAGATTCAATGATAAACTTCTGGAATGGTTTTGTGAGACCTTTGAACCTCCTGAATAATTTCCTTCAGTGCTAGTGTCCTTAATTAAATCCTCACCAGCTCTGCACTAACTCCAGAGTAAAATTACCATCCTTGTTCTTTGCATTGCAATTTCTAATCTCTCCCCTCCACCAATTTCAGTTCTCTTTTTCAACTGGCCCTTTGTGTATTTCCTGCTTGTAACACACCATTTCTTCTGTCTTTCCCATTTCTGTGTCCTCTTCTTCTTAGAGATAATCTTATTAGTGGTACCTCTGTGTATTAGTCCTAAAGGAAGGTAGTCAAAATAATTACTTTAATAATACTTTTCCTTGATTTGTTTTTCTGGGATGGTCATAGGCACTGTAAAACGAATTAGATGGAAAATTTATAGAATACAGTAAAAATATATTAACCTGTACTTGACATCTCTTTCTGCCTCAATGGATTTATGCTTGATGTTTTGTGTTACCTTTTCACATTAAAGTATGCTTTTCTTTGTACTTGTTCTTCATAAAAGTCTTAACAAAGATGTTTTAGCCATTTAAGTCCCATTGTGTTTGGAAACTTCCATACATTTTTATGGGATATATTTACTGAAACTGGTCCATCTGTGGTTGAAACTACATATCAAGTTCCTTACCTGAGATGAGTCAATATAGCATCTGTAGCACAATTAACTAAAACTTTTTAAATTTTTTTTAGTTCTCCCTAAGCCTCCTCTCATTTCACTCAGAAATTACTATTTCAGAAATAACTTGCAGCAACAACACTCAAAAGTCTGGGATTATTTTATTTCTGAAGTTATTGCTATTTATCACTAAATAGCAGCAGCATTTTATCATTTGCTTTTCCACCAAAATTACACAATCGGGATGACTGCGACTGAAATAGGAATGAGGATACAATAAGACAATATATAGAAAGCATAGGGATGGAGGTGGTAGAAATATTATTGTCAGTCTTGCAACACCTAGTTGTTTCTGTATTTATATTGTCTTGAGTGAGACATGAAATTTGTATTTTACATTTGCTCTTTTCCCCAAGCAGCACTCTGAAACCTTGACGTCATTTGTCTTGATTGCTTGAATGAATGATGGCATGAATAATTCCTTTGGGCTTTTGCTGGACTGTTTTCTGTATGCATTTGCTTTGGTTTTGTTTGTTTAATTCTTGATGTTTTCATTTTATCTTTAATTAGTTCAGTGTTCCTCTTTCCAGTCCAAGTTGCACAATGCCTTTTGAAGTAGCAAAGAACTAAGTCAGGAGGGAATCATTCCATTCTTCAGGAAATGCTGAAATTTTGATTTTTTTTCCATTATGAAATAGAATTAAAATGACCTATAAAACATCAGTAAAAGCATTTGGGGGAATCATATTGCTTTGTTACAATAAAGTCTAAAAATTTTACTATTAAAACATTTTAAAAACATGATCCGTATTAAAATAGGTTATTTTAAAAGTGAGTTTGGAAATAATGAATCAAAACTTCCACAAATGTCAAAATGGGACAATTCTCTACATGAAAAAATGTGCCAAATTGTCCAGTATTTCCCAATATATTATTTTCCTTTTCTTATAATTTGGTCAAGAATCATTACTCTCCACCTTAGGGTAACCTTCAGGAAATACAGAGCAGCCATTTCAAAAAGGAAACACTACAACTTCCTTCTCTTACTGAAACTTTTCTCCTTTCCCTCTGCTCCCCGCTCGCCAACTGGGAGGACATTGAATCTCTTTGTTTCTATGCTGCTTCCCTAATGTCTTCTGAACAGCACCGAATAACACTGCTCTCTTCCCAAGTTTCCTGCAGCCCCTCTCCTGGTAACTCCTGTTCATGTCCAACATCAGCCTACAGAGCTCTGACTCTTCAGAGCTCAGTCAACTTCACTGTTGACTTTCTTGCCCACCTTCGAACTGGCAACATCTGTTACGGCTTCTTCACAGCCAAAGTGCAGAACTGTCCCCATCTGGAAGGGCTACTGGCCATGCTTTACGCTCCCCCGCTTCTGGCATGTGGCCTCCCTGATCTTTTTCCGCCCTCCCTCTCCATAATTTTCATTCGTCCTCCTTCTGTCAGGGCTTCAACATGTCCAAAGGTCTTTGACACATTTTATTCTCCCTCTAGACCCATTTCTGTGAAAACAAATTAAATTGCTATCCTGATAATGATGCACCCTACATAGAATCCTTCTACCCAAATAAAAATGTTAATCTCTTTTGGTGTGTCTCCCTATTTCTGTCAGTTCAACACATCCAAAACAGATGTCTTAATTTTCTTTTCCAAGTTTTCTCTGCTAATTTGCTTTTTGCTAAGCACAACCCTGTTTGCTATACCAGTTTATAATCGACTTTGATTCGCTATGTGTGTGAAGCCCTGCAGAAGTTTATAACTAAGTCTTCCCGATACCTTTCAACTAAGATTAGTAAGGACACATCTACTGAGACACAAACATTCATCATCTTGCATTTTGATTTCTGCAACATCTTGAAATTGAGAGTGAACTAGAAAGGTTGAGAAGAATTGGACAGGATAAGCAGGTAGATATGGGACTGGAACAAAGGACCCAAGGGGACAGGGCAGGTAAAGCTATAATTTATCAGTGCTCAGGGAAAGAAGCAAATGATTTGTACCTGCTAGAGTGCATACTCTCTGGAGTTTGATATGGAACCCATGATTCCTAATTGTCACAGAATCACAGAATCAGAGAATCACTACAGTTGGAAAAGACCTGTAAGATCATCAAGTCCAACCATCAACCAACACCACCATGCCCATTAAACCATGTCCCACAATGCCATGTCCACACGTTCCTTAAACACCTCCAGGGATGGTGACTCAGCCACCTCCCTGGGCAGCCTGTTCCAGTGCTTCAACACTCTCGCAGTAAAGAAATTTTTCCTAATATCCAGCCTGAACCTCCCCTGGCACAACTTGAGGCCATTTCCTCTTGTCCTGTCGCTAGTCACTTGGGAGAAGAGACCAACACCCACCTCTCTGCAACCCCCTGTCAGGTAATTGTAGAGAGCGATAAGGTCTCCCCTCAGCCTCCTCTTCTCCAGACTGAACAACCCCAGTTCCCTCAGCCGCTCCTCAGAAGACTTGTGCTCCAGACCCCTCATCAGCTTCATCGCCCTTCTCCGGATGCGCTCCAGCACCTCAATGTCCTTCTTGTAGTGAGGGGCCCAAAACTGAACACAGGATTCGAGGTGCAGCCTCACCAGCGCCGAGTACAGGGGCACGATCACCTCCCTGCTCCTGCTGGCCACACCATTTCTGATATAGGCCAGGATGCCGTTGGCCACCTTGGCCACCTGGGCACACTGCTGGCTCATCTTCAGCCGGCTGTCAATCAACACTCCCAGGTCCTTTTCTGCGGGGCAGCTTTCCAGCCACTCGTCCCCAAGTCTGTAGCGTTGCATGGGGTTATTGTGACCCAAGTGTAGAACCCGGCACTTGGCCTTGTTGAACCTCATACAATTGGCCTCGGCCCATCCATCCAGCCTGTCCAGATCCCTCTGCAGAGCCTTCCTACCCTCAAGCAGATCAACACTCCCGCCCAACTTGGTGTCATCTGCAAATTGTCACTATTTTGTCTGCCATTAAACACCAATTTGGTCTTTTGGTGATAAACTACTGTTCTTACCAGTTACTTTAATTTTTCAAGTGGCAGAAATTTACATGAATCTAAAGACTATTACTCTGCTGCTGAAATATGTGACATTCAGAGTTACCCTAAGATGACACTTATATTTTTACAGTTTGCTTAGAAATCACCAGAAGTAAGTTTGTCTACTTACTAAATTTAAGCCAGGAGGCATATATCTCTTCAGGGAAATGGGTAAAGTAGAAAAGCAGGTGAGTGGTTAACTTTGTGCAGGCAGATGAAACACCAGGTGAAAGCACACTTATCTTAACCCTTTAACCCCGCTCCAATCACAGCTGCATCCACTTGTACAAAGATTTTGCAAAGCACCGTTTAAGGTAAACAAATTAAAGAAAAACCCATAGTATGTTCATTTCATTCAGTGTACGTGAAATACCTGCTCTGGGGTTGAACTGGGGTTTTATAGTTAAGGTGACTGTAACATATCATATTCCTACTTCATTTCTTGCAGATGCTGTGAGTGATGTCTATACTGTACCAATTAGAAATGGAAAAATTGCACTTACTGTAAAGTTCATCTGCCTGGAGTCTGAATTGCAGAAGTGCTTAGCATGCACAACTTCCCACTCATGCCAGTAGAAGCTGTGCTTCATATTTAAAAAGTATGGATACTGCCTGCTTATTTAAAGGAAAAATATTTGGGCCAATTAAGTTTCAAGTTGAGCATCCAAGTTAATTTTGATCTCTGTAGTTAGCTATCTTCCTTCTACATGTAGAACAGCAACAGTATGTTATCATCTCAGAACGATCTTGAAAAGATTCATTCACTAATACATACCTGATGGAGCCTGGAGTGAGTGAGTGAGGCCCAGCTGAGAGTTTGCAAATGAGATCCAGTCCTACCTACTACTGACATCCCAACTTCAACTAAGCTGAGGGTCTTCAGAGCAGTCTTTGATCCCCACAGCTCCCAAGGTCTTCAAAATACTATTTAAAAATGAAGTAAGCTCTAGAAATGATGGGGTGGACATAAAAATATTAAATAACTGGTCATTAAATAAGCATTACCAATTTTGTGCACAGGAGGAGACAGATGTTCTGTGGAAAAAACAGCATGTGAACATGTCCTAATATACATGCAAAAGGAAATTAATTATGGGTGATGAGGCATCCTTAATTATGACACTTCTTAACAGGCAAGTGTTTGACCCTATAGTGATATTAGTGTTATTCTAATGTAGGGGGGTGTGTGTAATTGAATTAATGGTTATTCTGCACATACTCTTTCACACAGTTGATTTCTGACTGGTTCTTCTCAGCTGTTCTCACTAGTCCCCAGTACCCGATTATATCTTTTGCTGCGGTCATGCTGATTGCTCAGCCTAGTTCTTAGTGAATAAAACCTGTAATATAATCAGTGCAGAGGAAGTATAGCACATTGCAAGTAGTCAGCACAGTCAGCTCAGATCACTTCTTGTGCATTAGAAACAAAAATTAAGCTCAAAAGCTGTGTTGCAGCTCAGAATCTGTGAAGCATGACGCACCTTTCACAGTGCTTTCTAGTGACACCTTTTGGTAATAAGCCCATGGTCTGTAACCTGACTGAATGCACAGACTTGTTCTTATCTGTATTCTGTTGGCATATGTTCCCAGTAATGTGTGCATTTACAGCCCCCTTTAATGGCTGCAGAAGAAAACAAAACAGAAAAGAGAAAAATCAATGTATAATTTAAATAAAAGTTGAACAGAGTACGTGTAGCCATGCAAAGTGTAAATAAGCAGGATAAACTCTGAAAGTAAACCCTGTTTGTAGACTAGGATTAAAACTGTGACTGTGGTGGTTTAATTCTCTTAACTTTAGCAGATGGGACACAATAGTTTGGAAGAAGGAGCACTGGATTTAAGTTTTAGGCTATATTACTCATTTACATATTTGTTACCTTTTATGTCTCTTGATTCATAGATTTTTAAACCTAGGAGGGACTATTGCGATCATCTAGATGGATTTCTTGCAGAACATGGACTATAAAACCAGTAATTCATGTCTCAAATCAATAAAATCTGTCTGAGCTACAAGACATCTTTCAGAGTAAGTATCTTGCCATATTATTTCTTCTCCTCACCTTTACCTATTCCCTTTGCTTCCCTTTCTTGTTCCTCTGAAAAAATGTCTATTTTCATCCTACAACTCCTAGCAACACTTTTTCTTATATCACACATAAAAACCAAATGCAGCTTATTAGATACTGCATATGACAGTCATAGCTACATTTATTTTTCGAGCGCTTGCTCTGTACCAACTCTGACCACTTATTGACATGACAGTGATAACCTTGCTCCTGCATTATACATAAAGACATATAATTTTTCATATGTACAGAGCCAAAGCAGGCAGGAAGGCAGGTGTAGAGTTATCATGACCTGGCTTGAATAGTTCTATTCGCTCTTGTTACTGCCACAGCCACAGAAATCTTGCCAAAAGAGGAGACCCTGGGGAGAGAATGTTACAGATGTTTTTATTCACCTTTCTGACTGGGTCTTTATTTTTGTGTGGAGACATGCAGGGGTATGACCAGGGAGGCAGGAAACGTGGTTGAGATAAGACCAGAACTTGATCAGAATCAGAAAAGGGATCTAACCCCACCTTTCCTTGTGCATAAGCACCTTCTAAGGCACCAGCAGCACCCAACCTCTATAAGGAAAAGTTTCATCAGGACACAGAAATAATGATCTAGAAACACATTTATCTTTAAATATAGAAGAACCAGATCTGCTGGGAAGGAGAGAATAAACCAAATGGTTAGAAAAAAACCTGCCCACAGTGTTCCTGGTGGGAAGTGGAGGAGACCCTTCAATTCTGCATTTTAATGCAATGATTTCCCATAGCCTTCCTTGGGCCCATCTGGTCTCCTCTGCGTCTTGAAGGTTGTCTCCTTCCTTGCTTCCTTCCCAAGGCCTAGCTGTGGGCACACAAGCCCCATTGCTCCACTCTGCAACTGCCATAACTGAATCCCAATCTGCCCCAAGTTCCTGAAGAGTCAGTGTCCTGGCTTCAGCCTCTGGACTTGCTCTGGGAAGGGTCCAGATATCCCCTTCCTTCCCAAATATTCCACTGAACCCAAGAGCCAGGAGTTGTGACTGCCACAGCATCTTATCAAAATGTGCAAGATATGCTTCTACATTAAGCACTGAAAAACAAACCAAAGACTCTGGAGGGAGCACAGCAACAGCCCTGGGATCCCTAAATAAAACTGTATAGAAAGCTACTGTCCCTCCCTTGAAGGAGGAATGCTCCATGTCCCCTTTTCCTTAGTGCAACAGACCCAACAGAGAATAACTCAGACTACTAAACCAAATATACCATAATATAAGCTAGGACTCCATCAGAATTGCTGTATTTACTGTATGCACTATATATGTGCATATATATTTATCTAAATAGTACATATATGTGTACCACACTTGCTGTATGTACTACATTTTGATTTACTATATGAAATTAATATTTAATTAAATATGTTCTTTCATCCTATGTCCAAACTATTCTGGCCTTTCCTTTTCATGTGTCAAATGTTTATAAAGCCCTAATGAATGCTCTGTGAAGAATGCAGCAAGAATTACAGCTGCTTTCAAATGCAGCTGCCCTCAATAAAGTGTATTGAGTTGCACCTTTTCTCTGACTGTTGGAGCACTGCAGTGTTGCAAAGAGGGAAATGTAAGATTTATCCATGAAAATCAGATGCTATAGCAGAAGAAGAAATTATTATAATGTGCATAATTAATAAAAAGGTACCTCTTGCACTTTTGTCTCAAGTTATTACACACAGGAATACTTTATGATCCAACCATGCATAACTTCTACAAATGGCACAAGCAGTGCATATTGAAAATGCTGAGACCAAATTTACTGTAAGCTGGGCATGCTGAAATGAATAACTTGAGTGATTCGAGAAACAGCAGTAAACAGTTTCTACCTTTTCTTCATAAGCAACTTTTTATAAGTTTTTTAACACTTTATTTCACTACTTTGTGCTTATTGAGAATTTTCATTAGAGGCTCTCAAAGCTCTGAGATCTGAACACGCCTAAGTGAGAAAAATTATACTGATTTTTGATAAACTACAACTGAGACTGAGTTAATGGCCAAATCAGTGAAAAACTAGGATGTCAAACCCACTGGGCATCTTTGCTGGGCTGAGTGGCTGTTAGAATTAGATAACCACCTCCCTGGAATTATTTTAAGAGGCTTGCTGCATTAAAGACTTTCCCCTCCTGACTTATCCCTCTCTAAAGAGCTTTCTAAAACTTGGTCCGAGTCAGCTTAGTTAAAGCATATTGGTTTTAGAAGGAAAGAACTTAGGGAACTCATATTTAGGTATTATTTCAGCCACCTTTAGAAGTACTATTATACCACCCAAAACAGAAGTCCAAAATTAGGAACTAGTGCAGCATTCATTGAAGCCAGTGGAGATGCATTTAATAAGTGCCGGAGTGGCTTCTACAGAATCAAATGCAACTTGCAACATTACAGGTATACTTCCTGTGAGTTACCAGTTTATTTAAATGTGAAACCAGAAGTCTTATTAAGCTTAGTCATCATCTATTATTACATTCATCTTGCTTATAACATGGGATTTTAATGGCAAGACTCTCAGGTTAAAGATTTTAAACTTAATCCATCCTCTTTTCACCTAAATTGCTCCGTAAAATAGTAAGGAAACATAGAAAACGAGGGATAAGGTGCTGAAGAATGCTGCATATATCCAAAAAAAATTATGCCTGCACAAGAATGAAATTTCTGTGTATTAATGTAACTGTGCAGTACATCCACAGTGCTGCATTTTATGGATATATTTAAAAGCAAAATGAAAGAAATAAAATTGTCTTTCTGCAACGAAAAGAGAAATGCAGTTTACTGTTTACACACTATAAGACAGTTAATTATTTCAGAAACTTAATGCTTCTGCTAAACCCAGTACACCATTATGGTACATCCAGAATTCCCTGACTTCTGTATTTTTTCAGCATCAAATACCACAGGCTCTTTAAAGAGGGTTGGGGATTTAGAAGCTTATTCGTTTGGAGATCTTAATAATCCTCCAAATCTGTATGGGTGTGTTAACCCATGATGCAGGGCAGGATCAGATGCTGTTAACCACTGCGTCCACTGGCAGCAGCAGAAGCTTAAAACTATGAGTATTTTCAGAGCAGAATGCGTATACTCCTTTGGTATAATCAGGATATTCTAGTGTTTATACCTTGTATAAGGGCAAAAGCTTATGTTATACTTACATTGCATTCACTTGGGGGAGTGGGAAGTTGAAATTGAAAGTTTTTCACCCAGGCTATTTCTTCTATGTAACTCTGTCAGACTGGTACCTGCCTCGTTTCCACTCTACTCTGCCTTTACAAGCAAAGACAGCCACTGCTTCCTCCATTGCTGTACCTGCCACTGGGTTGGTAGGAGAAGTCTGGTAGCTCTGCATGCAAAGTTGCAACCTCTGGCAAGGTTCTAGTCTCTGTAAGACTAGAAGTTGAATGCTGGTCTTATGGGCCTGGTCCGGAATATGAATGACAGTAAATAATCTTAAGTAAGGTGGACAGTAACATTAAATAGTTACTTGGACTTTCCTGTGTGCTACAGAACCACAACCTTATTTGATTCCCCTCTCACCTTGATTAAGTGTCTTTCACGTGTATTCATGTGATTACATGTGTATCCTACATTCACGTGTATTCATGTGATTACATGTGTATCCTACATCAAATTTAATAAGAGAACTATGTGGTTTGGAAATGACACTATTGACATCCCTGGAGTTCATTATCACCTTTTTTAATTTCTGAACTGTCCTCTGAAGCCTGCTATTTCTCAAAAGACTGAAATCTTATCATTGCTTTTAATCAAGCAATACTACTTCATTATTTCACAGAATTATAGGCGTTTTCACTAAGACAGGTTCTTTTCAGAATAGGACTATTCAGACTCCACACTTTAAACCCCTAGCTTACTAGCTGTTAGACAAAAAATTTCTAAATGTATTTCTATGGAGACCTAGTAGGAAGAAGATGCAATGCAATCCCAGTAAATGCAGACCGTTAGTTTTCAGGTCTACATAAAAATGCCAGTTTGGGTAAGTTCTTTCATTATTAAACGTTATTTTATTCTTATCTGACGCCCAATTTTTCATACACAAAGAAATTTCATGTTTGAGTAATTGTAGACAAAAAGAAGATGACCCAACCAAAGGGTATGTTTTTCAAAGAAGTCAGGGACTTAGAGAGAAGTGTAGAAAGTGTCTAGGCTGCTCTGACTGGCAGAAAGAAAAGCATTGCAACGTAAATTACATCATTCTGTTTTATTGACTCTTTGGCTATCCTGAACACCGATAAATTCTTCTCCATTAGCTTTTCCTCTTAAGTCACCCTGAATTTATATTTCCTTTTTTTTTGCAGAGAGCTCTACAAATCCCTCCTATGAAAGACAGATCTGTCAGTAGCATGGTTTCTACCCAGCACAGTTGTGCAAAGAGAATCTGGGCTACATGCACGTGCACCACCAGCCATGTGTTTATACTCCAGACCTATTTGTTCAGAATCTTCCATAAGGTACATCCATTCTTTAGCGTCTATTAGAGGTGAGAAAACACCGAGAGAAAAAAAATAGACAAAATATTTTCCCTAAACAAAACAATAACGTAAGGACCTTTCCCTTAACATTTTGTCCATTGCTAACGCCCTTGATTTCCTTTATCTCTTGAGCTGATCCCCCCCAATTTTGGGGCCGAGCTCAACAGGTCCACATGAGGCTTGTTTCAGTTCTACTTGAAGAGCTAACTACACCCTCAGATGGATTAAGCAAATGCTATACAAAGTATACATTTAGCAGTCTACCTGTACAACATTAGGAATGTTTTACTGGCTAGTAGGTTATAACTTTTTTTTTTATTATTTGTGGTATACCCATGCTATAGCTGTGAGATTCGTAACTCAATGTCCCTGACATGGTACAAAAGGGGAATTCCCACTTCAGGGCTGGCTGACTGCGTGTCCCAGGGTCTGACTCGCAGCCCTCAGCAGGTCTCCAGCTCTGCTTTGAGTCAAAACAGCAGGTGTCACAAAAATGTTGCACTCTGTTTTGCATCATCAGTGAAAAGTATTCCTCATTTTTATATTGGGCTAGTATGTATTCGCTTCAGTTTGTATTTGCTTCAGTTTGTATTCAAAATTTGTTTAGTTCTTGCTTTATTGTTTTATGTAAGTAAAAGCAAAAAAAAAAAATCTTGTCTCATAAGGGGCAACATTTCCCCAAAAGTCATTTATTTTGTTATAGAAATCAGGGTTCTGTTAAACGTATTCTGGTACTTATAGTCCTGTCTTTGTGTCTAAAATAATGAAATACATTGGATAAACAAAGCACAGAGTTAAATGAATAAACTAATTCAAAGAATATGTTTAGTACACGGAACCTGCATGTCTATAAAAAAGATTTGCACTTCAACACTAAAGACGATTCTTTTATTAAACAGTTATATTTAGCCTTCATGACTTCCTGAAGGATTTTTGATTTCAAAGATCTCAAATTCCTAGAAGCCATCATCATTCCGCAATATGTATATCTTCTGATGAGGCTGTGTATGCTGTTACTGCATATGCCTCACAGACCTCTTCAGTCCATACTGGAACTCAGCAATTATACTCTTTTAGGGAAGGGATTTAAACTGTGCCCTTTGGGTCAAACCAGACACTGAGATGTTTTGCACCGTTAACTTCCATAGGTTGACGGCTGCCTTCTCAGTGGTGCTGGCATGTCCACAGCTGCCACGCAAAGAGAAAAAGGTTTTGCACTAATTTTTAAGTCCTTCACCATGGATGCGTACCTGCTTGCACCCCAGAGCTGTGCCCAAGCAGCTGGCTGGAGGCTGGCCACGTGGCTCAGCGTGCCACCGCAGGGCAGGGTTGCCGGGGAATTACAACCCACAGGATTACGTCAGCTGTATCGCTGCTGCAGACCGCAAAATGAACTCTATAGACTATCAAGCTACAGTTCTCTTTTTGTTTTCTTTTATGCTCCTAAAATGACTTTCAGATGTGTTGGCAATCACAGCTCTTGCTGAAGGCAGTTGGGATTGCAAGTACTCAGCTCAAAGCTGATTAAAGATCAGCTTTGTGTAAAATGTAAATATTTCATAACATAGCTTTCAGACCATTTGGAAGCAAAAACAGATGTAAGTGCTGACTGAAAGCTTCAGTTTGGTATTTAGAAGAGAGTTCCTATACTTCGATTAGTATTTTTTGTTTTGACATCTATTATTTTAACTATGTCTATTTGATAATCTGTATGACATAATCAATACAAGTGTAGACCTAGTTACGCAGATGTTAGGTCAGGTGGAGATCTTTTGCCACATTAGCAAGAGCTCCAAAGTGGCTGTCCTTTGCTTGAGGACTGTAGTCAGCCTGATGAAGCGGCACTTCTGCTATCACACTCTCATTAGCTTTTCCGTGAAGCCATGTGGCTTTTCTGTGTGGCTGAAACTAGCCAATGGGTTCCCCCTTGCCCACAGGTGAGGTAGGATGGTAATCTGGCAGATTGTTGCCAGATGGGGACCTTTTTCTCCCCACAGTTATTTAGCCATAGCAAAGGACAGTTGGGTCCCTCCTTGGCTGCCCTGACTACGGCTCTGAATAATGCTTTTCTGGGAAACCTCTCTTGTTCCAGTTATGCTAATACAACTTGGTTTTAGGCATGTGTATTTAGAAACTGGTTTGGGTATGGTGTCTTTCTTTTTGGATATCTACTTTGCAGGACCTCTAAATTCTACTAGTCAAAGCAGTTTAACCTTGACTAGTCTCATTAGCAGTTACTAATGAATGTAGATTATTTTGATATGCCATTTCTAGTAGTGATGTGAGCTCTGCTCTTTTATATTTTAATATATCCCTGGAATTTCTAGAACCTAGATTTTTGTATCTAAAGAATTGGGTATTTAAATGCAGCATTTACTATCAAGCACAGTTTTTATTTACCTGAAGTAGACCACACATATGGTAAGCTTTCCTGAAATGTATGCCTGGAAAAATTCCGACGTTTCTTGTAAGATCTAAAATTAGATTCATATTTGGAGGTTTGACCCTACATTCATTTAACCAAATTCTGGTACCTATTAGAAATATCTTTTCCTCAATCTTTTGTACTCTTAAAGCTAAAGCAGGTTGCTCCTTATCACTTATTTCTTATGTCTCTGTGTACAATAGGAATTATTTTCAGGACAAAATGTTTTTCTAGATAGCATATAATAAAAGGAAAACAATAAAATCAGAACTCATAAATTTCCAGAAAGCACATAATCTAATTTATTTAGAACTAATTATCCCTAGAAATCAGTTGTACTAGTTTTATGGTATTATCTATGGCTTTTGCTTTCTGTGTGACTGAACATATGGCTGTGATATAAATTTTCTCTCTCTGCATTTAAAAGAACATTAAACTGTTCTGCAAAGGAGCTAGATAAAGTTAGGGAGAGGATTTATTTTACTCTCTCAAATGAGTATTTCGGGTGATTTAGAACTCCTTTCAGCAAAACACCAAGCAAGTGTGGGGGTGGGGGGGGAAGTCTTAGACACCATATTAAAAGAAAAGAAACCTTCAAAGATAATATTTGGTAAGGAAGATAAGTTCAAAGACAAGATTGGGTGGTCTTGAATTTACTTCTTGCTCCAAATGTGGCTGTTTGTGTAATCTTAGGTAGTTTAATTGTTCAGCTTCTGCTTACATTAGAGTGACTGTACTGATTGATCTACAGTACAGTACAAGAATCTTAAAATAGGCCAAAATATAATTAAATCTCTCTTTTAGGCTACTTCATCTATTGGACATCATGAGAAGAGGCCTACTATAAAGGAAAATTCAGTCTTTCTACTTCTGTTTTCCCATTTCTAGATGAAATGGGATGAGAAAGGAGTAGAGATGAGGATTTGGAAAATTAATTACTTGGATCATCTCAGAGTAAAAAATTTCTTTGACTTTCACAGTGGAATCCTCAGAATATTACAGGTGCTACACTTCTAATTTCTTCAGTCAATTCTGGGTTTATTTTTGGTTTTGGTTTGGGGGGGTGTTTGCTATGGGACAGGGTTGTAGGGTTTTTTAGTCCATGCAGTCAAAGATAATTATTCCTCAGCATTTCTGAGATTGCTGCTGCCCATTGTTTCATTTTCCTACCAGCAACGAATTTATTTTTCCAAAAGCAGTGTTTAGCATTTGCTTTATTTCTTTCCAGTTCAATAGTATGCTTAAAATGTCAGGGGTTGTTGTTGTTGTTTGTTTGCTTTTGTCCTGGACCAGAAAACTCCACTGTTTCCTAGCGCTGTTCTCCTTCATTTGGTTAATAGAAATCCCTGCCTGTTTTAGATGGCTACAATTTTCTTTGCTCTTACTAAAATTCTCAATTTCCTCAAACTCTATAATCAATGCTCAGTACATAAATGCAGAGGAGGTTCAACAGAATACAAGAAACCATCTCTTGTTTTTCTTTGCATCCCTTGTTCCAAACTCAGGAATATCTAACATTTGGAAAGCCTGAAGTGCAATCCATTGTTGAGGAAAAATCATATTGAAAGGAGTAGATGGAAGAGAAACAGGTCACAGACATCTTTGGCGATGGTCTTGTCTGCTTAGAAATTAAAAGTAGTGTTGTAATGGATATGAAAAGTGTTATGGGCTTATATTTTCTTAACATGAGTTATTTAAAAATAATACAACTTTAACTAAAAAGTTTTACTTTTTTATTATAACCTTAATGCCCACCTTCACTCTGGCTTTTATTGCAACTTTCAACGAACAATGTCAAGCATGTTCGACAGTTAGTAGTAACTGATTCCCTGATGAGAAAATTCTTGGTGTTTAAAGCATCTGCCAAACATCTTCACCCTACAATGTATATTGCTCATATACTATTACTCTGTGTGTGCATGTGTGTAGGCATCTGTCTGCCTATCCAGGCACAGATTACAGCATATAACTTGGCATTTAAAATTTTATCAATCCACATGTTTTATATGAAATCCAGGAATAACATTACATGCCTCAGAGAACTTCATAAAGAGGAAGGATTTGGCCTAAGACTGTTGTGACTTCTTTAGCATACCTAACAATTGACTACACTACTTAATTTTTTTCTGAGGCATTAATATTATATTTGATCTATTCCACATCGTACCCAGCCTTTTGATGTCAGTAGAAGTTATATCTGTAAATTCAGTGAGAGCAAATTTAAGCCTATGGTACTTACAGTTGAAGGTATAGTTTGGCAACAGAATTTCCAACATGAAAACAAAGAAGTAGCTGATATAATTTATCCCACACAGCCTATTATTTTCCTAAATTACTGAGCCAAATAAGGGGGTTTTTGTTAGTTAGAAGATCAATCTTCTTATAGTATTTACAGATTTATTCTATCTTACATTCTAGTATTCTAAGCTAGACAATTTAGGATTTCTAGGGACTATAGAGATTATATACTCTATATACTTAAGAATATGAGTATGATTTTCAGCTAGAGTATGGTCTATAGGCAGCTGAAGCTAGAGAATTTCATTCTGTTGATTCAAATGGATTCTGGATCCAGACCTTAATTCTTGTATAAGAAATAAGATAAGTAAGATTGCTGGCAAAACCCCTTCATTAATTTGTCATTAATTTGTAGCTGGAGTTCATAACATCCTGGCTATGTCCACATAGACAAATTGAAAGGTCAGCATTTGAAATAACATTTTTAACAATGGTTACTTTACTGTGAAGTCTGTGACAGAAGTTATTTCCTATTCCAAATGTCTGCAAATGCTAAGTTTGTCAGGAAAAAGGCAATAGCTAGAGAACATTGAATGTTTACAGGGAATTACTGTGTCTGGTATCCTTTATGAAAATCAATTATGCTCAAGCAAAATCTTTCCTGTCCAAGGGAGGCTATTTATAGAGACATCTACAAGGATTTCAGCATATGTTTAACTGCTTATTCAGTGGCTGTCTCCAGTTAAAGTGAAAGAATTACACAGTGGTTTTTAAATGAAACATGTATGTATCTCTTCTGCAAAATTTGGGCAAATCTGGAGAAAAAATAGGTTTTATTTGTTTTTAATTGACCAAGAACCATGTGCCTTTGGATAGTTTAAGAAATCCTCTTTTTCTTTTTTTTAGTTTGATGCTTAAGGAAAAAAAACAGATTTCCAACTGACTTGCAGGATTCCTTCTGTTCTTCTTGTGCCTCCTATCTCTCTGATTTAAAAAAATCAGAGAGTTAAACTTGTTCTTTTGTTTCTTCTAATTGATTGGAATTCAGGCCTTTGTTAATTACTTGCAAATTAAAACATGATCGTTGTCACCATTAGCTAAATCAAACAAGAAAATTTTAGCTCTTTTTTTTAAGAGCCTTTTTGATGACTTGACTCTCCAATGGGACCATTACATTATGGTTTTCCTAAAAGCCTAGCAGCAGTGTGCACAAGAGGTAAAAGGTTTCAGTGTTGTAGTGAGACTCTGGTGAACTTGCTGCAAGAACAGCTACTGAAACACTTGTTCCAGTTTTTACGGATTCATCTCATTTCTGCAGCTTATCCCATAAATGGTCCAGCTGTCTCAGTCCCTTGATAACCACAAAGTTTAAATGAACAGAGAAGATGCACACAGAATGGAGAACATGGGTTGTGCTTCCCGATTATGTCCTATAAAAAAAGACACGAGAAAACTGAGTCGCTGAAAAATGTGTTTTTTCTAAGCACACTTTCTCACCACATGTACTTGGCAACTCTGAGGTAGCGTATACTAATATGCCATTGAACGTCTTTATAGGTGTGCAGAACAGGACAACCCAAATATAGAAGAGACAGTTAACATAAGCAGTGCTAATATGCCAATAGTCTCTCTACAGGAAGGACCATATAATCTGCATGAAGCTCAGGAGCCCCTTCAAGTTAGTGAGTAATTAAGGATGAAGTTAATGACTTTCAGGGAAATAAATGTATTTCAAATTATGACCATAAGAACAGCTAAGATTCTGGATTTTAGGTGCTGAGACCAAAATGGAAGGATCTGAAAAATGGGAGGATTTTAATGTAAAGGAGACAGAACTTGGGATAAATTTGGGAAGCTCTTTCATTCACACAGAAAGTGATGTGAATGAGATTTAAAAATCATATTGAAAGAGCATGGTAAAGAAAATCATGATGGCACAGGAGAACCCAGAACAGAGGGAGCAACAGAGCAACATCTCTTCTGACACTGTAAGCATCAAAGCAGACAGATATCTTTCTGAATGGGGAACAAGAGTCTGAAGATCATAAAATGGTTGGTATTAAATACTGGTGATAAATTGGTATTAAATACTGGTGATAAATTGCATTAGATTTCCTTTCAGTATTTTTTCATGCTTTTCCTTTCATGTGAGATTAAGAATTAGGGGGAACGGAAGATGCGTAGGGTAAGAAAGACACATACTGAACAAATACTGTTCCCTTTTTGTGAACTCTGCAGAATGCTGAGAATTGCGACATATCAAACTGTCAGAGCTAAACAATGTCCTGCCACTTTTACACAGACTGTGTTGTTGACTTTTGAAAAAACAATTAAAAATAAACAGAAACATGGTGAGGAATGCAGAGATTGCTTACAGCAGCAAGCTGTAGGTGCTATGTGCATCATCCTGGTCAAGCTTTATACCGTAAGGAATTTTTTTCAGGCAAATCTCCACTTAACAAAATGTTGGATTTAAAATTAGACAAAATTAAACAAAAGGAAAATAAGAGTTCATCTGAACTGATTCTTTCATTAGATTCTTTTGGTTCTTTCTACTTCTGCCAGATATATTTTCAGCTTTTTCTTAAAGAAATTGGAACTCTGAGGAAAGCCTAGAACTGTACGCTTTCTTTGAAACTGGAGAGAGAAACCAACTATTTCAGAGATTTGTATGTACATATAAGCTATTAAAAATAGGCAGGATGTAGTAAAAAGAAAAGGAAAAGAGAAGTCAGTTCTCTCTTCCAACCAGATTTTAGCATATAGGGAAATTTTAAAAATCCATCACTTCTTTCAGTGGTGAATTTCTTTCTCTAATAGCACTGATGGTCAGAGATTTCATTCTGTATAGGAAATGGGGAATTGCTCACTTCTTCCCTGCCTACTTAGGGTTACACAGAATTTCTTGGAATATAAACATTGAAATCTCTGTAAACTCATAACTAAGGGCCTGTGATTGCCTGTAACTTCTCAGAAGGTATGTGTCATTGGAGACTGCCATCCCTTTCTACAGAGCTAGCATGTGGATGAAGGCTAGCAGCAGTCTTGCCTTTTAAAATGTCCTGGAACACTTCACACTTGTAGCAATTGACATTAATCCTCTGTTTGTACAAGAAATATCACAACCATGTGGGACGCATTTACTGGCCCAAGCAGCAAAGACTGTGAAAATACCATAACCGGTATGTCTGTGACTAATGAGATTTATGTTAGTGGGAGGAAACACAGGCGTTAGATCAAAAGATATTTATGCAAACTTCATTTTACTGTATATTTGGCCTTGTTGTGAAGTTATTTATAGGTACAATTTACTTAATCAGTGCTTCTGTGTCTGGCTTCTGTTTCAAAAATTCATCATCTGGTCTGTTCAATAATATATACTTTGAAATGGAAAGCAACAAACTATAAATGATATAGGAGGGAAAGAAAACACATTCTGCTATATATCAATTTTTAATATGTGAAATAAACATGAACGCTGGCTTGCAAGACAGTAAACAGAAAAAGTTAAAAGATGTTTCTCTTTCACAATTTCTGAATTTCACAATTACTGAAATTTAAGGGGGGGGCGGGTACTTTTACTACACTCAACATCAGGAATCTTAACTTCAGATCGTTGTGCCATCTTGCAAATTATACTGCATTGCATAGATCCTTACTTGGTGTAAAGGGCCCTGATGTCTGAGTCCAAAGAAACTACAATCTGCATCTGGGGAGAATTAGACCCTTGGAAGTCATCGCTTCTGAACTGGTAGCTAAAGCTTTGCTGCAGGGGACCAGTCCTGCTTTTCCAACCTGGCCCTAGGCAACGGCACAGAAGTGGTGAATGGATTTCAATACACTAAATAGTGTCGATTTTGTATACCCTCACTACCTGAAAGAAAAATATGCACTGAAACCAGTGCAAATACTGCTATGAGCAGTGAATGTGGTAGGCTCTCAGACTTCTAGTTTTTGGTTTTGTATCTAGCAAGTCTTGAGTAAGAGGAGGCAGCGCTGGGGAAATGGGATTTGGAAAAAGCCTTCTTGCATAACCTTTGATTCATCCTTACAATAAAACTGCGTTCATGTCATTGTTAGTGACAGGAAGATGAGTGCAATTCTTGTGGGATTTATCTCTTGGTGAGTCTTAATCACTTTTCCCTGCAGGCTAGTGAAGGGCTCATGTCAGCAGTCAGAGTGCAGACTGTGACACTCAAACAAAAACTTCTTTAAAGCCTTTCTGGCAAAAGTCCTTATTTTGATTCCAGTTACTGTCAAAAGCACCAGTGAAAACTGAAAAAGTCCCCAGGCATTTTCTGAAGTAATCAGGTGGAGGATTTCTCCCTGTGGAAGATTGACAGAGTTAGAGACATGTATTACCCTGCATTAGGAGTGCTGGGGTCTCAGGAGACCCTACACAGAGCTTTCCAAGCAGCCTCTGAAACTGCAGCAAGTAACTCCAGGTCAGAGAGGATTATAAAATGGTGAGATGGACAGAAAGGATCTTTGTGAAGGTAACCAGCATTTGTAAACTTGGAAAAAATTAAGTTATTCTACTTTATGGATCCAGGATCAAGAGAACTGCAGAGGCCACATATAAACATTTCCTAAAATGTTCAAGCTCAGCTGCAATGTAGAATTGAGAGCCACATTTCTTGTAAACTAGTTGTTAAAGCTATGAAATAAGAAGCTTAAACTTGAGCTGGGATTTCTCTTGGTGAAATCCAAGGGTGCTTGTCCACCTTGCTGTTAAATACCAATGTAAAGCTGTGACCTCTGTGGTCTGAAGGAGCTCTAAGCTAACACAGAAGCCTGGACACCTCTCTGCTTTGGTTTCCTTCTTGCTTCCAGAGTACGAGTCAAGATTTCTGCTGTTTCAAAGCCACTTCTTGTATTTCTTCCAAATGAAAGAACTTATCACCCTTCTTTCTATTTTCTTTCCTCCCAGACCTTTCTGAGGTGGGCATAGGCTCTGAGGAGCTGTGAAACCTCCCTTTGGCCAATCAGAGAAATAGGTCTGATAGTTTTAGCAGCATTTGTAAGTCAGAAATTTTGTAAAGGTATGTGCTAGTCCATGGACAATTTTGAGGGTTTATCATGGTCTGTTGACCCAAAAGGTTGGGATTTACTGATTTAGAAAATAGAGGCAAAAATTATCAGAAATGTCATTGTGTCAGGGCTCAGCACAAAACTTCAGTATGGCTTTTTTTACAGTCCCCTTTATATGCAGGTGCATAAACAAACTAGTCTAACTCCTTTATAGAACTGGAGTAGGAAAAGCAGGGAGGTAATAGTAGAAACAAATACTTGAAGTCTTCAGGTGGTAAAGTAGGGGAAGTTACATATCTTAGATTGCTAAATATACCTAAGTGACATACTGCTTGGTGGAAAGTCAGTTCTGAAAGAGTTGTTTATTCCCAGTGTTATTTAGCAACCTATGAGAATGACCTTCAGGAGAAGTTATGAATAGTGTTAAACAAGACTTCCTACCAGGAGTTTAAGAAACCTTTAATAATGGGCTCAGGACTGTGTTTCTTGCTATCTGTAGTATTTCTGGGCTGCTTGCTTTGTTTTCTTTCTCTTCCAGGACCTTCTCTTGACATTACTGGGGGGGGTATGTGCAGCAGTTTCAAAGTTCAGACAAAGAAGAGTTTGTTCCTCAAGGAAAGATTCAGCCTTTCTGATGTGGAGGCAAAAATATAGAGAAGTTTCTCCAACACTTTGACACTTCATGCTTCTTTTTTTCCCTCCCTTATCGGGGTGGATGTTGGTAAATAGCAACAGTAATGAAAGATTCCACCAGATTCTTAATTTGGTTCCTGCATGGATCGGTTATTTTCTCAGCTAAAAAGGAAGGATCTTCTATCTTTTCTGGACACCTGACAGAGTGACGGTCTTTGTGGTTGTAATCATTATTGCTATCTTATCCTGTTGTTACATTATTATTATTGCATTTATGCGCTCTTTTTCACTGATGGTTTTATTTTTAGTGGTTGCCCACAATGTAAGATTTGCAATTAAACAATGCCGAACGGGTCAGAGTCTTCAGAAGAAAACATAGCTGATGGCATGCTTTTTTATTTGTGTGATAGGTATTTTTATTAGAATTAAATTGCAGACTCCTCCTCTCCCCCATTCCCTTTAACATGCTAGAATAATTATGCATGAACACGAGACAAAATATTTTTTATCTTCCTTTGTAAGCTAATTGTTCACAATGGTTAAAAGAGATGATTTGCATATTTCCATAATGAAGTACAAATGAAGGCAGTCTGAGTGCGAAGGGAGAGTAATCACAGCACTGCACAGGGCTCCACATGCACATTAGGGTGGCTGGTGGACTTTCTAGGCTGTCAGAAAGTGATGCAAATATCAGTATACCAATGGGAGAGGTTTCTGCCTGGAGCCCCCTGTGAGTCAAACTCCAGCTCTGTTTCTGTGATTATGTTTACATTTTAAGATGCATTTATTATAGTATAAAAATGTAAATGTCTGCAGATTGGCTGTGCACAATTCATGGTAGGGAGCACAAAAATCCCTTTGCTTGACTTTTTGTGTTTAATCGGAATAATTAATGAGCCTGACAATTTAGTTCTGCATAATCATATTCCCATAAGGCACTCCGCAACTCCTCATTTATCAAATTCTGCAGGACAAGCAGTAATGGTATAAAAATAGACATGAAACAATCCCTGGGCTCCACTGGGGGCTGCCTGCACCTGAACTTTCAAGAAAAAAAAGACATAAGTATGAAAATTAGACTCTTCTGTCTTTAAGCTAAAGATTTTGTGCTGCACATGTGAAAGACTAGGTAGTAGATTGGACCCTTCACATGGTTCAGATTACTGGTGAGTGAAAATCATGAAGAATAACAGGAGTTAGGGGATGCAAATGGATGATAGGGCCAGTATCAGCCCCTAGGAGAAGTGTATCTCTTTGAAGACACAAATGCCTTTCCTGTCGACTCTTTTCCAGTTGAGAGAGACCAAACGTTGCCCAGACACAAAATCTAGAGATTCTCCCTTACTACCACCCAGATTCGGTTTTCTAGAGTAACCTGAAATAATTACAATTACTCTTAGATTTTTTTCTGGAAGTGACTTAAACACTTTGGAGGTTAATTGTTGGTGGAAGACAGCAGGACATGTCGTCTAATGGGGAATGACTAATGATTGTTTATTATATCAGGGTTTAAAAGAAAGTTTATATTGTACCTGACTGTCCATAAAAACCAAGTGCTGCACTGCACTTGGTACAAGAGCAGTTTATACCACATGGCACAAACCTTGATGCTATGCATTTCCTTACAAGGCACAATATTAAGACTCAAACCCCAAATTTATATGTTATATATAATTAATATAATTATTTTAGTTCTTACCAAAATTATCTATAGTATTTTGCTGTCTTCTAAGGGACCATGTATTAGGCATGCAGACTTTACAGAAGATATCTGGTCTGCTGTTTTTTCCATCTCCATCAGAAGATGGAAAGTTCACATATTTCTACTCAGGTCTGGTGTCTCTGCCTGTTGATAGCAGTAACTCTCTTGAGCAAAGTGACAGACTCTGTTCTCTTTACGGTGTGTCAGATTTGAGGAATATGTCACCTATTTCCAGTGGCATTGTCTGGAGTGACAATCCTATGGGACCCTGGGGCAACCTATTGTGACTCACTCCTTTTTGCAAAATGTTGTGGGGTTTTTTATTTTGTTTACAAGAGAAGTATAGTATCAGTTTCATGCTTTTAGGACATCAAATCATACCAAATGGTCTTTGTCTTGCTTTTCTGTCTTTCTATTCTCTTTTATCCTTACTAACCAGGAGCATGAGTATTTTAACAGCCCAGAGGTTCTTATTGCAGATTTCTTTTAAATGGAAACAATAAGTGCTATTTTGTAATAAAACCGTGCTAAATACAGATCAGACTCTGACTCTGCATTCTTTCTATTTAAGATTTCTATTCCTCTGTTGCTTTCATTCTCTACCAGAGTATTGCCCACACATTATAAAGAGTGTGCTTATCCAAGTTTCTATGCATGTTTTGCACTGATATCCTAGTCCCAGATTATCTACTCGGTGGATGTTAATGCATACCTGGACTTCACCCAGGGATGAACTAAATAGCTCCTTTTCTGAAGAAGCCTGGCCAAGAGGTTAGTGCTCCTTGAGATCCCAGCCCTCTGTATACTATGGAAGTAACAGACCTCACAGGTTTTTATGGACTCCAGTGATTGCATGCTTCTCCTTTGTTTAATGCAAGATGTCCTCTCCATAGATCTGTATATCACTGCACAAATTGTTATAGGCTTAGAGGGACAGTGCTCAAACTGATATATTCCTGCACCAGGCCTGTACTTGTGGCTTTGCTGCAGGAGGATTTACTGTTGGAATTTGAAGAGACAGTTAACAAGCAGGTACAGGCTGGTTTCTAGGAACCAGCGTATTATGCTGGATCAAATTTCAAAAACTGAAAACTATGAATCTGAAGTCTAAGACAAAAGCTTTTATTTAGAGGCAAGTCCATATAGCTTCCAGAATATGAGACATCTTTGAGAAAATAATCAGCAAGCATCTGGCTGTCCTTTTCCACCATCCTCAAAATAAACAGAGAAGACTTGCTCCATCAGTGGCTGTCCCTAATGTCAGAGCACGAAGCACATCTGCTTCCCCCTGGGTTTTTGGCTGCCTGGACTCAGCGTGCATGTAGGTAATGGTGCTGGTGTCCAGCCTTGAACTCTTTGAGAACACTCTGCCAAGAAGCCTTAGTGGGGGCTTTTTCTCCCTGATTTCACCTCCCACCCCGTTTTGCTCAGGAACTGCTTTTAAGCTATGTTGCAGCCTTAGCTGTGGCTTTTCTCTTATCTTCCTTGCTCTGACCTTGATTCACTGACTTGACTTTCTGGCTTGACCTCAGACCTGCCTCATCAATGTGGACTTGCTGGATGATGACTGGACTCTTGGATGACCTTGTTTACCATCCCAGATCTGCTGTCCTTGCTCAGGCACTGTGGGGCTCTTTTCTGATCCCTGCTCCCTCCAGTCATGGAGCAGCACCTGCCCTTGCTGCTCCTTGACAATTAGGAAGAAAGACTGTCCATATGTACCAAGAGGGGACACCTGGGTTCTGACCATTCAGACATCATCTATTGGCCTTTGTTGCTCATCATAGTCTCTATTAATCATCTCCAGTGACTGACAGTGAGCTGTAGGATCAGGATTTCCCATCCATATAACTGAGGGTTTGCTGTAGCACATAGGATATGGGGATGTACATCACTTACACAGTAGTAAAATTCCTGGGAAGCAGACTGTCTGAAAGCCATACAGGTACTAGTAAGGAGTAGCATGAAAGGATGGATAGTCTGTAAGCTGGCATCATCTGTCTACTCCATGACAAATCCAACAGCAGATTTGTAACACCAAACTGGGGAGCCAGGCTTCATGAAAGCACTGCTGCTGCCCTGGAGGGTGAAACTGTAAGCATGTGGTGGGAGATCTCATGCTATAGCGCAGATACCAGGACCTCTAATGCAGCCTTTTTATCTTGAAGTTCATGCTTGCTGCTGAACATCCCAGCTGCAGTGAGCAGCATCCAAACTGGAAGAGCCTCATTCTTGCTGCAGGTTTAAGACCTATGGAGAGGACCATGATGGAAAACTCTGCTCTTTAAGATTTTTCTGGTAATTTCTAGTAGGGCATGGAAGACCCTGAGGTTGTCTTCCGTGGTCCGTGCTTTGCCAACCCAGCTGGTAGCAAGAGGCAGCACAGCTGTGCAGCAAGTGGAAAGAAGCTAAGCAGAAACGTAGTGTATGGTCCCTTTCATAAACCTTGCCGGTGGGGTCATGACATGTGCAGGGAGCACACGTATGAAGTCAGGATGCTACAGAGCAAGTGTTGTTGAGGTATCTAAGGTAACAAGGGAGTTGTGTTGCCATATACTCCTGCCAATGTGCAGCACGGCCGTGACCTCACTGATTCAAATGATCCTGAGGCTTTAACATATTATTTGGCCTATAGGACCATGAAAACCTCTCTAATACAACTATCAAAGAACATGCCCAGATTTAGTCTGAGGAAGGTGACTTCTTTGCCTTGGAAAATCCTCATTGTTCCGAGTCTTACTATTGTCTCTACAACTACTCCAGATACAGTTAATCATCCATAATTTCCTGACCAAACCCTTTTCTCCTTTTTATCAACCCAGAATATGAAATTGTAGGGTTTGGGTTTGGTTCAGACCACTTGCAAAATTTTCTCTAGTTTCGTTTTCTCACTACACAATCCAATTAAGAGAACATCAAGATACATTTTTTTATCTACCAAAACACTGTTCCCTTCAGATGTCATACTGCAGTTTCATCATTGATCTGTCAAGTCTAAGTTAAGTAAAAACAGTTGAATATTAGTTCTCATGTGTCAGAGTCAGGTATTATTTGCATTCAGAAGACAGTGTCCTTATTTTCTTCCCTGCCCTTGTGGTAAGTGCCCTTGCAGGGTCAAATGAAACACTATTTGAACTTTCTCCAGTTTTCTCTATCACTGCCTAAGTCCTAAAAATGTGTAGCGTAACAGTTGTGCCCTTCTGCTTTCTCATATATATTTTTTTTTTGCTTACTTTCAGTTCTGGTCTGTGATCACTTAGGACTTGCAAGGGATACTTTATTGTGTCTCATTCCAAAGTCATGCATAAGAACAAGTTGTTGTTGTTGTTACTTCCTCGATCCTCACCACCTCCCCAATTCTCCAGGGAAGTCTGCAATTAAAGTTTTGCCTGTGATGAGATGGACTAGGATGAAAAAGTAGAAATGTATTGTGTGGAGGTACCTGTCACGGACTTCTTTAAAATCTACTATCTGGGAACACAATGAATTTACCTTTTTGGAGGAAGGGGGTTGGCTTCATTAGTGAAGCAAATAAAACAAACAAACAAAAAAACCCCACAAACCACCTATCAGCATTACGTTTAGTTCTTGGAGTGTTATGGCTCTTATCACAAGTCTATTCATCCCATAACATAGGTCCCATTCCCAAACCATTTTTATCCTTCCTAGACTGGGTAGACCCATTACTCCTTCCCTAGCAGGACCTGAATATGCTAAAAGGGAACATTTCTAGGAAAACGCTACAGCCTGCTATGGTTTGGGAGAACTACTGTGTACTGTCTTTTTTGTGATGCCTGCAAGTTGGAGGACAATGGCTTAGAGAATAGTGATTCAGAAGTTATGTTGTGGAAACAGTTGGCACTAAAAAAGGCACAATTAGTGAACTGGAGGACTAATGGCATACTGAAGGGTCTATAGCTGGTCATGAATTAAGAGCTGACGATAGACCTCAACATGTAGTTGAAGTTCTGTGATTACATTGAAACAGTTGAGCAGTACCAGCATCTAGCTAGATCAGAAAATACTATTTCTTGTTTTCTGTGCAAGTACGCTGAATTAAATTCAAAACATTAAACTTTTTTTAAAAGATTAGCAGATACTTTAGAGAACCCTCATAATTGTTTTAATTAGTTAACTATGAGTGCACATTTAATCGAAGTGCGATCTCGGGTAGACAAGAAGTGCAGCCAGCAGGAGAACACAATGTGTTCGGTTTCCATGGAAATTTACTCAAAGGAAAAGGGAAGGTGAGCACTTATTCCATATATAAGGCAGTAAAATAGTCTTAAAAACATCATAAAGTCACCTAATCTGCTATAAAAAATAAATAAAATGCAATAGCCATTTTCAAATTCTGTACCTATAAAGATAAGCAGTATAAATTTCTAGAGGCAAAGCAAGCAAGGGAAGAGTTCAAAACTATACCTGTTACTAAGTTTGCTTAGCAACAGGCACAGTCTGCTGAGTGAGCCAAAGCTGTCTTTGCCGGAGTAAATCCTATTTTTAGAATGATCACTGCATTCTGCAAGCTCATCTATGACTTCACTGGTTAAACAAAAACATTATCTAACCTGACAAAAGCCAAAAACAGATGGTATGAATGATGCTTTTATGACTTTTTTTATTCATCTTCATTTTTACCGGTGATACTTGTTTTTGTTTAAAAAATGCTGGAGACCCCAATTCACAGTGGAAACGTGATCTTTAGTAAAGAACACCACAACTGCTGCTTGCAAAATATAAACAAAAGAGTTTCTTACTATTTTCTTGTAAGCAGTGATATATTGTTGCTCATGCACTTAATACAAAAGCATGAATACACACTCAGTTAAAACAAATCAGTAAATGAATATTGATATTTATGATGCTATTTTTGTTGCCTGCCTGGAGCCTGATATGCCATAAGGGAGTTATGACGAAGTCTTTTACAAACAATGTCTGCATCAGCTTAGTTATTGATCAGCAGCATTTCAGAAATGTAAATAACTTTGTAGCAAATTAAACACCGTAAATGCAAATGTTAAATTCTATAAACATAAGCTGTAGGAGGTGATTAGTAAAACTCAGTTTCATTTCAGTGAATCACAGTCCTTCTGAAGTCACCTCTGTTGCCTGCTGGCTATATATTAGGTTTTACATTTAATAGAAGCCTGCCAGTATTTTTTGTGGCACTGTTACATTTTAAAGGTAAATTCATCTTATGTATCTTGTTGAATGAAGGCATTATGAAATTTGTGAGAAATTTCATAATTTCTCATGTCCTTCTCTCATGTCATAGTTTGCGAAGCGAACAGGTAATTCCTGGTGATCTTAAATCCATGGTACAAGTAACATCAGTATAATGCAAAGAAGGATTGAGAGAAGGCTTACTGAAGTAAAACATTCATTTATGCCCTCTTTCATTTCAACCTATTGATTAGCAATAATGGTCACATGTGATAAACATAATAATTTCAGCCACAAATGTTAACTCTTACTACTTCGCCAGCTAGAGGCTTATTTGCCTCTCACTTTCTATGACATAAATTTTGAGTAACTTATATGGAGCCATAGTAAATAATTAGGTCCATAATCATCTTGCAGAGTTTTTGCCATTTAAGTTACATGCAATGGAAGTATATGAAGTGCTAAGATTTATGTAGTAATCATAAATTAATGCTGTTAGAGTCTGATCCAGCTTCCACTGAACTTAATGTACATTTTATCATGCCAATAGCAGTTAGGCCTTTAGGGGTGAACTTATTAAAAAAAAAACAATACCTTAAAAATTAAGCATTATCTGGCTTTTGGATTAAAGTAGTATCATATTAAGGAGATAATTAGACTTGCTGAAACATTATGGATTTGGCAGTCAAATGTGAGAACCATTTTAGAATAAGAATTTTTTTTAAGAGAAGCACGGGACCATTGTCAGTCAAAGAAAAATAGCGTTAGGTCAAAAGGCCAAGTTGAGAGCTTTGCTGACTTAAATTTCTGTTACCTTTTGGAAGACATTGGTATTTGTGCTGAAACAGAGCCATGTCTACCTGAAAAACACTTCTATACAGACTTTTATAGTCACACTTTGTGACTGAACCTTTTCTTTTAGTCATGCAGCACTGCCACCATGCTAAGCAGATATAAACAATGAATATAGTATGTTAGCATGCATATTGCAGAGCAGATTTGGTGAAAGCATGGAGCATCCCTAGTGCAGTGACAGAAAAACATTGTATTTCATATTTTCCCCAATGCTGCATTAAACTGCTGTGCAATTACATGGCATTTGGCAAGCAAGAAGTAAAATCCCTACAATGTTGAGGATGTCTTAGTTATGATGTTCTCATTTTAGATTATCCAGAGTGTGTGGCATATTTCTTCCTGAAATGTTTCCTCTGAATAACTAAACTCCTGTTTTAATTACCTGGTGCAATGCTCTCCAACCAAAACCAAAAACAAATGAACTTCTAGGATACAGATAATGAGAACAAATCAGTAAGACCATTGTAAAATAGTACTAGCTTCAGGAGACAGCTGCAAGAGTAAATAGGTCCATTTATTTTGAAATCCTTCCTGAACATCATGACTCATCTTCCAGATCTATTTTGGGCTCTGTCGTATGTGTGTGTGGCTGAGGTCACACAAGCAAGTAATCCAAGCAGCTGAAGCAGTGCGAGTTGTCAAAAGGAATAGTTTATTACGTGGATTTGCTGTATAGAAATGTCTTTTCATGCTCTGCCTGTTCATAAAAGAATATGAGCAATAATCTGCCTTGGCTGCAGTGACTTAAATCTTATTCAGAATCAGAGAGAGCTTCAAGTGCCTTCTCTAGATAATGTCAAATCTAACCCTTCCAGGGAAATCAGGTAAAAATAGTTAAGACAACTTTTTATTTTATCTGGAAAGCAGGTTTTTAGAAGGGGTCAGAGAAACAATATATATTTAGAATAGAAATATATTTTTAGCTTTAGATAGTGCCTTTTGCTCTAGTAATGCCCCCAGAAGACTAAAAAGGTTGCTAGCTGATTTCTACTCAGTCATCCTCTAATTAGGGAAATCCAGTATGTATGCATTTGATGATAAGCATGATCACGAGTGCTTTTTTAGCTTGGATGTCAACTCTGAGGGCTGCAAAGAGTGCAAAACACTAATGCTCACTCGCTGGGACTCTGCGCAGAGGTGTTGAGCTGGGGCTCGTTCAGGGCACGTGATGAGTCATCTCTGGCTGCAGTGAGTGCTGCTGCTCCGCTGGGTGAGCAAACCTCTCCGGCGGGAGCGTTACCTGCTTGGAGGGAAGCAGATGTGTCGGGAAAGGAGAGAGAGGAGACGCCCACAATATATTCACAAAGAAAACGGTGTGTTTTCTCCAGGTTTTTAAGCTTTTCATTTAGTCCTTTTGAGACCTGAGAATAGTGGTGTGCTTCAATACAAGCATCTGGATGAAATGATGATGATAGCTCTTAGAGTTAGATGGTGAGAAGAATAAGAATCCACTAATTTCAATAGAGTACTGTCAGTGTGCCCTTATCACCTCAGAGCAATTCTTGCTTTTAGGTGTGACAATTTTGGAATTCTGGGAACAGTATTGTATCAGAAACGAACGCAAAGAAAATAAAATTTGTGATCTGCACTACTCACTAAAAATTCTGGGGCAGTTTATGTCTGACTCAGACCCTGACTTTCAAAGGAAACTTCATTGGTAGTTTGATCTGGAGTTTTTGTTGCTGTTGTGGCTGACTGCCTATTTCATTTCTGAGGTTTTATTTTTATTTTCTATTTTTTTTTTCCCCAAAGCTCCTAAGCCCTTCACGGTATGCAGAACTACTAACTTTTCTAACCAAATTATGGTGAGGATGGGTGTTTCAAGAAACACTGAGATTTCAGGATACATATAGGGGACTTTGTTGGACTCTGACCAAAAACTCATCTCTAGGTTTAATTCTTTTCACCAGTGTCCTGGGAATAATGTACGATGGGAAAGTCACCTTATGGCTTGGATTGGCAGGCCAAGTACTCTGCCTTCTGACATGTTAGGCGCTCTCAATGTCATGCTATAACAGACATCCTGATCCTATCACAGCAAAGTTTTGAAAAAACAGAAATGATTGGCAATCAAGGGTGAAATATTTAAGCTTATTAAGAGTCTTGATCACAAGGGCATCTGGACACCTTGGAGCCAGCACCTAATGTAGACAAAAAGGTATTTATCAAACAGTAGCATGAAGTCCCTTATGTTTCTTATTCTCTTACTGCATATTACCAGTACGCTTTATGGTAGATGGCTTTAAAATCTTTCAAGACCTTTTCAGAATAACTGCGAAAGCAAGTGAAGAATGGTTATATTTTTCTCATCAACTATCTGGAGAAGAGGTCCTTCCAGTTCATGAAGGAAAACTGACGTTTGCAAAAGATTTATGCTCCACATAAGTTCCCATCCCTGCTACATGCAAGTGAATATATTGGTGCTGTCTCTTCCAGATTCTGAATATTTGTCTCTTATACTACTGTTACAAGAGACTCTAGTATCCAGAATAGTTCTGGCAAGAAATTTATCAAGAAGTCTGAACAGACACCAAAACCTAGTAAATACTAAGTAGAACAACATATGTTGTTATCAAACTAGCAGCACTAAACCATACCCATGTTCACTCATCTGGAGCAAAGTGACCTCAGCAGCATTCTAACAAGTGAAATGTGCAAAGTATCCAAATGGTTATTTATTTATCTTAATTTTGTGGGAGTAGTACCAGGATTATATGCTAAAGGAACAAGGACATTTCTTTAACATTAAGCCAGCTGGATAACTCCTTTCACTTGTAGAAACTCATTGACTAGTTTCTAGCCTATATCAAGCTGGCACGCATAGACTCTGGGAGGAAGGGGTAACTTGCCTTGCAGTTGCTATGATTCTCCAAGATGTAGTCTTCACAGCAAAGTGACTGACTGGTATTGGTATTCTGCTTTAAAATAAATAAATAAATAAAAATCAGTGAGAATATACTTTTTCCAAGGTACAAAAATACAAAAATTACTGTGCCTAAACTTCATGTTTACCAGGCCTGAAATGTACAGACGAACCTGAAGAATCGTGTTTGCTGTCTATGGCACAGCTATAAAAAGCTCTAATAAGGTAAGCCAGTAAGAGCTTTTGCTTTGGCATTTAGTGAGTTTTTTGAATCCAGACCATAGTGCTTGCCTACCTCATGTCAAAGCTCTGGCGTTTTAATTAATGTAAATCATAGACAAGTTGCAACAGAAGACAAGGTGCAATGGAAGCATAATACGTTGTTATTTGTTATTGCACTCTACTACAGAAATTTGGGAGCTGCAGTACAAAGGAATCTGCTGAATGCTATAAGAACACCAAAAAGTAGAGATTTTTGCGGAAGTATTGGCTGTCAGTTAATAAGCTCATTTTTCTCTCAAGAGAAAATAGATTTTCCTTCTGTAAAGGGTTTTTTTTTTTTATTTCCTCACAGTGTGCAGTATTATAAATTGGATGTAAGGGACTTGTTGGAATTTACAAATGACTGTACCCTTTTATTGTGTTTTATGCACTTGTAAAACTAGAATGGCTACTGTAACTAAAGTAATATAGTAGTCATTTTCTATGCAATTTGATTTAGGGAAATCTAATGTCTGATGAGAACTTATTACATGACTGAGATTTAATATTATTTTCTGTCTTAATACGTCCTTTCTAACCCAAAGTTCATTGACATTCTGCCAGTCATGCTCAAGGTTATTCATTACATGATCATTACTGCCTACCTTCAACTAATTTCTTGGGAATTTCCAGTCTCAGACAGTTACAGTGCTTGGAAAGTCCTTCAACAATTTCAAAGTTTTGCAAAAATCAAAATAATCTCCTCTTCAGCGCTGTCCAAAATTTCTGGGTACTAGTGAGACACCCTGTCCCTCCCACCATCATCCCACATGAGGAGCTGCAGTGATAACCTCCAAGGGCACAGCTGTAGCTTTGTTCCATGCTGCTACCCAAGACTGATGAAAAGGGAGGTTTCTAAGTTTACCACGGGCTTTTAAGGGTTCCTCTACACCACTCTTGTCCTTTTGATGTGTGACTTTTATCCTAATACACTTAAAGCTATTTCTTAAAATGGATTTGTGCTAAAAATAAGGACCATTGAACCCAAACGTGCCTGAACTTTATAGGTTTGATTTGCAGGGAACATGCCTTTCTGCACTGCCAACTTTGTGATATTTTTTTTTTTTAAGCTGAAGTCCCCTGACATTTGCTGTTTAAGTTAATGACCTGTCTCTTGAAGATTGGTGATTGTAAGACTGTCTGCTTTCATTTAGGTGAAATCTCTAGGCCTGTAACTGCATGAGAAAATTTGAAAACTTAATCTGAGTTCACTTTACATTTTCAGAAACAAAGACAGAAACCTTCCAATTAAAAAATAATTTAGGCTTTTTCTTTCCTTTTTTAATAGGATTGCTTTTTTTCTTGTGGAGTTTAGGGGGCCTCTCGAGATTATGGATTTCATATTATCTTTTTGGATTGTGGCACCTTTTCTAAACTCAAAACTTTTGCACTTGGCAAAACAGCATGTTGCCTCTAGTGTCACTTTTGTCACTGTTGTCGAAGTTGTTAAGTCTTGAAAATTGCTTTGAAGATCTTTCAGGTTACTACTTCTTATTCAGTCAGGCTGTAAATGATCAGAGGTAGCATAACATACTGATTAGCCAGCTGACCCAGGGATCCCTTTGTGAAAATCAATGGCATTAGATTTTTCAGAAATGGGATGAAATGGAAATGCATTGGGTTTGACAGATGAACTCTTTGCTCTTGACCAGAGATACCATATCTATAATAATGTAAGTAGTTTTAAGCATAAAGAAGCTAGGGTACGGATGTCTGACAGGAAAAAACATAGAAAAGTGTTAGAAGAAAAGGAAAACTGAGAAAATCTGAGTAGTCGTCTTCAAGCAGTATCAATTTCAGAGGGCTGATTAGCACAGAGAAGCCAGAACTCTTGGCGCTGGCACCCTACCCCAACGCAAAGAGAGGCTGCCATGGTGTAATCAAATAATTTTCTGCTCCAAGGAAAACTGATTATTTTTTTTAGCTGGAGATATTTTACTGCTTCACAGAAATAAAGCAGTAGGATGTGCAGGACGCTGCACTGTATATACACTCTCTGGCTATACTAACTTTTGACAGATTCCCTGTAACAATTTTCTACTCTTTCCCTAATCACTAAACTTTGAATACCACAAGTAGCTGACAGCTGCCTCCTGGGTGGGGAGAGGGGCAGAAAGGGCCCTGGCCTGCTTTAAAGAGGTCAAAGAGGGAAGAGTCCAAGTTTGGAGGGGAACTCCTCTATCACAGTTATAAACCAGCATGAAGGTGGTGTTGGAGAGTGCCTGTGCATTTGACTCTGCAGGCTAGTTCTTTAGGGCACTTAACTGGTAGAGAAAAGAGCTTGTTTAAGATGCATGCTCCATGGGGATACATGAATGCATGACACCATCGCTGAATTTTAAATAATAACTTATTCTTTAAAACACCAAAACAGACACAAGTAGGTTTTCCCCTCTCATATGAGTTCCTTACTCTCTAGGCTATAAGGCTGCGATATCTCTTCTCTGATGTACTTCTAGCCTACTAACCATTGCATTTTTAGAATACAGCTCAGTTTTTCTTGGGTCAGAATCTTACATTTGAGTTGATAATATTCCTTCTGTTTAAAACCGAAGCTGAGGCTTTAGCTCCTCCACTGTCTTGTCCCAGCTCCAGTGAGCATACCGTGGCAAAGCTTACCTTGTATTGGCAACAAGTCCACACTGCTAAAGGGTAGCAAGGGGATTATTGTGTTTCAACCACTGTCACTCTCGGCTTCTCCTGGATTTCTGTGCCTTCCTGCAGGCACGAGGAGCAGCAGGGTTTCTCATCCACACCGGTAGCTGGCTGCCACTTCACAATACCAAGAGGGTGTTCAAACAGTATATTCAGCAAGTACAAACAGCCTCGTTTGAGTATTCAATTACTGCTAGCTGGTAGCTGAACATTAGCCAAGCCATGGCACTGCAGAAAAGACAATGAGACTTAACACTTCATGGCTTGCTTTTTCATCTTGCCAGACATTTTCTTTTTTAAAAATCACTAAGGAAGTATATGTTGCAATACAACGTATTCTAAACGTTTCTTTTTCGTAAAGTTTCAATCTTCACTGACTGCCTGATCACCACTCTTTTGAACTCGGTTAGTAGCCTGTTTGTTGAAGCAGCAGAAGTACATGCAAAGTGATTTTTTTGTAGCATAAGTGCAACAGCGTTTGTCATTACTACCAAACCACTTAGAAAAATCAGTTAGAAATGGGTTTTCCACATGCCTCCTGTCTTGGAGTGCAAAGAGTCTAGCATTTGAATATGATGTATCAGTACGTTTTGTAGGTCAGACCTATGTTGTTCTTTCATCAAAAATCAAAACATATTGGAGGTTTTCCACCTTTCCATTTCCCACTTATGCTCACCTTTTTATTTTGTAACTTTTTTCCTCATATTTCCTGCATGTTTTCCCCCTTCTCCTATTTGCCTTCCTCTTTTTCCACCTCCTTTTCCTGTGCAGTTCACACTTTGATTTTCTAATAAGATTTGTCCTCAAAGTGGAGCTAAGCCTGGACTGAAGAAAAATGTTTTCTCACTGCTCAAAAATAGAAACTGTCCAGGAAACATGCACACCACCTGTGACCAGAAAATAATTAAAATAGTAATAGGTGTAACTCTGGAGATAGGACACTCCAGAGTGTCCTTGCAGGGGGTGCTAAAAGACCATGTCTAAGGAAATTTCTCACTGCCCAGCTAAGAAGAAGATATTGAAATGTTAAGTTTCAAGAAACATTGGCCCTGGGAAAGGAAACATTTTATGAATGAAAAAGTAAATCGAAAGATTGTATTGGTGGAAATGTTAAGGGTGGGGCAAAGAAGGAGAATGACATCATTCTTCATGAAAAAAACCTCAAATATTTCTCAGGAGAGAAAGTCACATCTATCACTCTTTCATCCCTGCCAGGTCAGTCAGTGCTCATGGGCAGGGCTGCTGGCTGCACTTGGGGCTTCTCACCAGCACCCCACTTTCATTCTCTTTCCCCTGTTTGCCTTTTCCTTGCTCAGTCTGGATGACAGTCAGTGCTGTATTCTGGAGAAATAAAAAGTAAATTGTGCTTATCATGCCAGAACAACAGGTTGACCAGAAATTTGAGGGGAAAATTATGGGGGAGAAAAAGAAAGAAGGAGCTGGTGCTACAAAAGGAACTGAGATACAAAGGGGAAGGGGGATAGGAATATTGGCATTCTTCATTCTTGATCAACAGTGAGCAGTAGGCTGATTTAAGCCAACTGTTTTTCTCTCTCAGGTCCCTAGAAGTCACTTTTACAGCTAGAAATTGACTGATATGTATGAATCTACATCTACCTTTAAAATATTCTGCTAATCCTGCAATGAAGTCTTGTTTCACCATTTGAATAAAGAAGAGGGTGACTTTGGTAAACAGAGAAAGTGTCCCAATTTCTGTGTCTCAACTGATCCTTGTGCTCAACTGTGTCTCAAATGATCCCTGTACTATAACCAGAAAGGAGTATTTTTAGTGTATTATAAATATATATGGCTTATTTACTCCTTTATTTTCAAAAGAAATCTTAGTGTACTCTGCATGAATGGATGTAAGCACTATAGGAAACTGACGTGTTTTCCCAACAAAAGTCATAAATACTAAATTCTGCGGCAAGCAGCCACTAGTCTTAACATTTACAAAAAAAATTGGTACCAAAAGGTGCTATTTTCTTTCACAAAGGTAGATGCGTGTTATTTAAAGACTTGATGCTGAATCTGTGTAAAACTTCATTGTGAGACAATTTTTAAAACTCCTGGAAGAACAGAGGAGCGAAGGTAGCTAAAATACAACACGTTCACAAGGACTGCAAAAGAGAACAGACAGCAGAAGATCCTGCAGCAATGCCAGCGTTGCTTTTGTAACCTGGGAGAGACACTGCCACTGGGGAGATCATTATGCAAGGGCTAGCATCCAAAAGCTTTGCATCACCTTATAAAGAAGCAGCAAAACAAAGCTATGACATGGAAGAATCTCTAGGACCTCAGCACGGCCTGCATCGCCTCAGAAACAAGTAATTCCTGCTTTCTCAACCCCCTAAAAGGTCAATTATGTAATTCTTTTGAATAATAAAACATAAGTGAAATTTCAGTCTCAGCTGCTACCTTATCTTGCATTTAAATTGAGTCCTCAGAAAGCCTAGCTTATGGCAGAGGCAGTGGCACAGGAAGGGTAGAGGAACTTTATAGCCTATAGTTTATAGTGCTCTAGCTTGGCATCAATAAAGTAGGTATCTTGCACAGAAATGCTTCAAAAGTCTTCTGGTTACAGTGACTGAGGTATTACTGGTTTTGAGCACGTAATTTCAATCCCCTCGGTTTTAGATAATCTAACTATGCTGCTGCAGAAACAGTAACTCTGGAGGATAGTTTGCCATAGGGAATCCCAGGCTGGCAACAGCTTTCAGGTTGCTTCCCACCTCCCACTGAGGCAGTGGCTGGTCCTCTGCAGCGCCCACAATCTGCTGCTGCCCAGGGCCACCCTGGGATGTGCTACACCGGCACCACATCGCTCAGCCCAGAGCTCCCCTTGGAAAGGGATATTTCCACATGAATTAGCACTCGAGGACAGTTTTTAACTAGTGCCACTTGTTTGTAACTGATGCTGTCTGATGCTCTGAATGGTCTGTAAAAGCTCTGCTTAAGGCAGAGGCCATTGCGCAGGAATGAGGGGCCAGTGCCAAGCCCTGTGGTGTTTACACAGGAACCTTGTCACGGGTTTCTGTTAGCCCAGGATGATATCAGCAAGTGATACGTTTGCTTATTTTTGACCTCTCACAAACAATACAGGAAGTCTTTTTTTCTGCAGGACTTCCAGGTTCCTTCTACCTCCAGAATTTTTTTTCTCCATGGGTCAGTGCTGGAGCATGCTGGTTGTTCATTTAACATTCAGACAGTGCCTGAGGAATGGGGCAGCAGCTTCTGCATCCCTGGACTTGTGGAGCTTTTCCCTTAGTCTGCTATGCTAAGATACTAACATAGCATGCAGTCTATCTGACTATCTTTGGACTAATGTTTGCAAGCAATGTGTGTAGGAACAGCTCTTGTGCAATGAAGCAGGTTTGGAGCAGGAAAGCTGCAATGTGAATGCACAGCTTGTTTTCCAGAACTTACCTCCCTTGTGTAGTGAAATCCCTTTGAGAATGGCCAGGCTTGCACTTAGCTGCTAGAAGAAAAATGTTACCATTTCATGCTTGCATTTTCTTTTTTTTTTTTCTTTCTTTACGAAAGAGGGTTTACGTTTGCCTTGACAGAGGACGGCTAATGATGTGGGTCGCAAGCCCTGCAGCCCCACAGCAGTTGGGTTGGGAGGCTGGTGTGACGGCAAAGTGAGGGCTCCCTGCCCCCTCCCTCCCCAGCTCCATGGGTGCCTGGGCCCTAGCTCATACCCAGGCACCTGGGAGTCTCACAGTAATCCTTCAGAGACAGGGTGTGAGATTAAATTTATTTCTGCAACTCTGAAATTCAAAACTGCAGCTACTGAAGGTAATCACTATAAATTTCATAAAGGTTCACAGAAATTTTCTAGGTGAAGTATTGATGTATGTGGAGGTGTTGCATTAAAAAGCAAAGAATTGACTATTTAGACCTCCTTGATTGGTAATGCTTAACCAAAACACTGTTTGGAGAGTGAGATAATTAAAGCAAGTCAGATCATACGGAATACAGTGATGGTATGTGAAAGGTTAACATCAGGTAGTGAGACTGTTTCAGAAACATCTCAGCCAGAACTGACAGTTTTATAGCTTCCTAGAAAATATACCTTTACTTTGCTCAGCCAGCACTTCAGAGCCTTCATATATCAATTGGCCCAGAAGGAAAATGTGAACATTATTGTTTTGTCTAAACAAAAAAGTCTGTTCCAATAAATTTTGTGGCCAAAATTAATGGGACTAAAATAATGTGTCAAAATCAATGCGTGCTTAATATCAGTCTGGTGTTCACTTGTTTTCCTTTGGGTCTATACACTGGCAAACATTTATAGAATGTGGAGTCCTTGTGAAGTTCCATGGTTTTTGAGCCATTAGAAAAAGTCAGTAACATAAAAATACATGTGACTAACAACCAGTACTTGAAATAAGACTTCAGAAGTATTGGTAAAGGTCAAATTCTTATGTGCCCCTATTCCATCTTGTTTTCTATGGAAAATGGTAGATGTTGCTGAAGTCCCAGTGTGGTATATATGGGTCCACTTATGTCATTGCACATATCTTTCAACCCTTTCACTGACCAAATTATTTTTCTGGAGGTAACTGTGGTTTATGAGGAAGCTATGCCAAATCCAACCAACAGATATTAAGTTCAACAGAGCACAAGGCACATTCTTTTGCATTATAGCTAAAATCTCATAACCACCTCTATCCAAAAGAAATATGAGCTTTTAACAGCTTTGAGGGGAAACTCATAATAATAACTTTTCAAGTAGCATTTTTCATTTCAGGATTGCACAAAGCACTTTGATTCATGGAATTGTTTTTAAGCCAAGAGAAATCATGATTTTCGTCTCCTGCAAAGTGCAGACCTGTAGTTCTACAGTGCCTTGTAACTTGTGGCCACTGTAGCAACCTTGGGAGACCCCCATCAGGCAGGTTATATCAGGCTTATTTTGAAAATAGGGAAACTATTCAGTTATATTCAGATATTCAGTTAACTGGCTGACTCTCAGAACACACAGCAAGAAATACAATGCTCAAAATGAATTGAGATTAACCTAGGAATTGTTTTACCAGCTGTAAAATGCCTAGCTATTTTGAGACATGAATTTGATGGGGTAAAAACAAGCTTCTGAGCACAGTCCCTTCTTTAAGTCTCAAGGACTTCTATGAACAGAATTAAGTCTTAAATTGAAACTGTAAAAGCAGTGATAGACACTTGCTGTTAATCATTTTGGGGTTTCATAGAATCATTTAGGTTGGAAAAGACCTTTAAGATCATCAAGTCCAACCGTAAACCTAACACTACCAAGTCCACCACTAAACCATGTCCCTAGACACCTCATCCACACATCTTTAAAATACCTCCAGGGATGGTGACTCAACCAGCTCCCTGGGCAGCCTGTTCTCAGTAAAGAAATTTTTCCTCATGTCCAGCCTGAACCTCCCCTGGTGCAACTTGAGGCCATTTCCTCTTGTCCTGTCACTCGTCACTTGGGAGAAGAGACCAACACCCACCTCTCTGCAACCCCCTTTCAGGTAATTGTAGAGAGCGATAAGGTCTCCCCTCAGCCTCCTCTTCTCCAGACTGAACAACCCCAGTTCCCTCAGCCGCTTCTCACAAGACTTGTGCTCCAGACCCCTCACCAGCTTCGTCGCCCTTCTCTGGACATGCCCCAGTGCCGCAACGTCCTTCTTGTAGTGAGGGGCCCAAAACTGAACACAGCATTCGAGGTGCGGCCTCACCAGCGCCAAGTACAAAGGCACAATCACCTCCCTGCTCCTGCTGGCCACACTGTTTCTGATACAGGCCAGGATGCCGTTGGCCACCTTGGCCACCTGGGCACACTGCTGGCTCATATTCAGCTGCCTGTCAGTCAACACCCCCAGGTCCTTTTCTGCGGGGGAGCTTTCCAGCCACTCGTCCCCAAGCCTGTAGCGTTGCATGGGGTTGTTGTGGCCCAAGTGCAGGACCCGGCACTTGGCCTTGTTGAACCTCATACAATTGGCCTCGGCCCATCGATCCAGCCTGTCCAGATCCCTCTGCAAAGCCTTCCTACCCTTAAGCAGATCAACACTCCCACCCAACTTGGTGTCGTCTGCAAACTTACTGAGGGAGCACTTGATCCCCTCATCCAGATCATTGACAAACATGCTAAACAGAACTGGCCCCAGTACTGAGCCCTGGGGAACACCACTTGTGACCGGCCCCCAACTGGATTTAACTCAATTCACCACAACCCTTTGGGCCCAGACATCCAGCCGGTTTTTTACCCAGCAAAGAATGCACCCATCCAAGCCATGAACAGTCAACTGCCATGAGCAGTTTCGTTATAGTATTTAGAGTCACTATGTAGTATCGAGGAGGAGCAGTTTAGTTTCTCTTCCTCACGTGCCATTAACAAGCTGGTGGTGAATGAAAACAAGCCATAAGGAGTGCTTTAGGGAGATTTTATTACATTTCATTGCCATGATAAAATAATGAAATAGTAATAAAAGAGAGGCACATCAAAGAGCAGCAAAAGAAAATGGCGATTCAACACTGTTTATATTCCATGCTAATACAGGGCAACTTGCTTTTGTATTCATGATGCACTAATGAGCAGAGTTGTATGGATAAATATGGCGTAATTCAGATAGAATGGCAGATACAAAAAGCTGTCTGTTTAAAACAATTTCTAATGGAAATGATAAAATTATAAGGTTTATTTTCATCTACAATGGCAACTGTGTGAGATACAGTGCAAAATCTGCTGTTCAACATTAGGTTCAATGAAACACATTTAATAGATCCAGTTTATGGCTAAACTAAACACAGTTACTGTATTGTTCACTAGTTATAGGAAAAATCATATTAACATCAACTCAAGTTGCATTTAAGTTTTTAGACTTGGTTTTAAAGGCTATCGCTAATAGCTATATAAAATGTATAATAATCCCAACTCTGCCAAGTTCTTATTGTAAGGCTTCATTTACAAGTTTTCCGACAGTCTTTCTAAAAGAGTTGCATGGGTGGGTTTTTTGGTGAGTTTTTTTCATCTACTTTTCTTTGGTAAAGTTAATTTTTGCTGTTGCTACTTTATCAAATCAGGGGATTCAAAACATCTGAATCTAGAGAAGAGTTTAGGGTTTGCAGGGAACATCATTCCATACAGAAAAGTTTCCACTGTATTTTTATTAATTTGGGGGGTTTGTTCTTTAAATCAGTACCAAAATGACCCACTTAATTATGCAAGATAATAATTTCTTTTTCTAGGGGTGCAATATAGCCTTATATCTATTTAGACTTCTGAGAAGTGTCTGTTATGCTTTGAGTCAGGTCCTGGGTATTGACAGAAAGACTCCATCCTGTTAAAGGATGCCTTTCATTGCAGCACTAAGCAGATTAAAGGAGTGTTCATACCAGGTCACCTTGTTGTTTATCTGGTTTCTCATCATTCCTGAAGAGATAAGACTTTTCCACCTTTGCTGAAAAAGTCAAGGAAGCAAAATGAGGAAACAAAATTGCCTGTTTCTTCACTTTGCACACTTACAGCCACTTGAGATCAGTCTGCCGTCTTTTATTCTGGCAATATATATAGCTGCATACTCCACCACAGGAATTTGTTAGGATTGTTTCAGCTGAGTGGTAGAAATAATTAATAACTGTCTTTCCATATTACTGACATTTCTTTCAAGATGACTCTATGCCATTGTTCAAGCTTAAGTACCACATCATCGATTTTTAAGCACAAAGATGTTCCTGATTTCCCACAGATTCAATGACGTTAGAATGCCTGGGAAAACTGTAGTTTATTCTGATTTGGTTTTCAGAGTTTAGGTGTTCAAATTTTGCTTAGTTAGCAGTGTATCGATTTTAGCTGCTAAGTGACCTATGATTATGGGCTTATGTTCTAACATTTGAATGTAGATGGAAAAGGGGGAATGAGTTTCTCTGTATCAATTTTCTTTTTTGCTCTAATGGTTAGGAAGCCATGAAAATTTGAGATAAGCTGTGTCACTGTGATTTCAGGGGCAAAATGTTGGCTTCAAAGCATTCAGCTTATTTCTGAGCATGAGATGCAACAAAGCAACATGACTTTGAACTACTGAAGTCTTTCATCTAGAGTCTGCATTCATCGCTACTACTCAGAAACCAAGCTACCTGCTAAAAACAATGAAGGCTTTAATTTCAGCACTGCAGAAACACTACACTGGAAGCACTTTACTCCAGGTAACATGGTAAATTGTACATCGAGCACCTGAAAGGAAGAAAATAATTTGAAGTATGCCTTTGTGGTTTGCTGTGGTTATAAAATGACAAATTTAACAAAGTAGAGCATGGGCAGAGAACAACATCTATATGTAGTTGAAGAGCTAACATTAATGTGTTGCAGAATCTATTAGAATAATATATTGCTTTATGCAGTGCCTTTGGTAATCTAACTGGAAAGAAAATCTACCATAGACAGGAAACCTGAAGAACACAGATTAATTTGGCATTTTGCAAAAAAACGCAGGAGAATTGTTGTTGTTACGTGGTATGCCAGAGGCCATCAATTGGTCTGCAGCATACTGCAAATGCAAATGCTGCAGTATCACACAGCAGTGGGCAGGTACATCACCCAGATCTGAATCTTGCACTGCCGAGTTGTTCGTGTTCCCATCCTTGCTTTTACTCCTGCTACTAGTAAAATGCTATTTCTGCCTTATAGAATTACATGGCAGTTCTAAAAAATGTACTGATAAGCAACAGGATGAAACCAAAACCTTCCTAAGGTTTCTCTCCTACTTCTAAAATACTGGATTACGAGATCTAACCCGGAGTACCAGACTTTGGTTGTAAGGGAACTCAGGTTACGCATGGGTCATGAAGGCATGGAACAGCCAATATGACTCAGATTTCCTGACCTGAATTATGACACCTCTGGCTTTGAACCCAAGGTTTCTTACTTCTCACCTGAATGTCCAAACTACGAGACAATTAGTATCTTTCTGTGATAGCTGAGTTGTTTTGATCAAAAAAAGCTTTCCACAACTTGAGAAACCTTTCCTAAGGAAAGTTGCACTGAGGTTGGTACATAAAGTCTTTAATATTAAGTAACATAATAACTGCAGCTTGTTCTTCTGTTTCATTGTGTCTGCACAGGAAGACTTGAATGCTATAGAGCTGGGTTTTGACAGATTTTTTTTTCTATATTTATTTTAGGGGGATTGGGGGAGTGTTGGTTTTTTAGTTTCAGGTTTTATTTTATTTTGATCTTATTATGCATAGGCACTCTGGAAAAGGTAGAACTATCCCATAAATCTATGTGTCTTGCACAGATGGACTCTTCCATTGTTGTACAGATGTCCATAATGTTGGACAAACAAGCTGTTTACTGTGGTCCTCAGACCTCAGCTTTGATCTGTCTTCTAGAGGTCACTGGCTGTTTGTTCAGACCATTATGGAGAATGAGTATAATGTGTCTGCAAGAACTTGTGTTCCTGGGGAATGCAATGCAACTTTCTGTACTCATTTCATGTTTATGTGGGACTGCCAAGAACTAACTTGTGCATGTATAATTGAGATTAGCTCACAATCTTCCAGTGACAAAAAGCCAACTAATTAATCAGAAATGGTAGGAAGCTACATATATAAGAAATCTTATAGGAGAGCAACATGTCAGTAAAGAATGCAATAGAGCTTTTAAATTTCTTCATGCTTGTCTGTCCCTGCCAGTTCTAGTCAAAACCCACCCCATAACTGTACCATGACATGCTAGCACTGTTAAAGGAGTTTCACTGCATAAAGATTATCTAATCTATAATAATATGAAGAAAGATATGTAATAAAATGATCAAAGAAGATACTAAACATGAAAATTAGGCAGAGATTAGGAAACTTGCTTAAAATGTGCAAACTTCACTTAATTATCAACTGCATTACTGAGGAACTAGTCTTCCTTGTATCTTATCGTTGCTGTTCTTTGTGTTACTGTAGCATCTAGGAAATCCAGTTATGAATCCATCAAGGCAATCAAATACTGTACTAGATATTTCATCTTTATAACAGAAAGATATTCTTGTCCCAGAGGAGCTAGCAATGTAGTAGTTAGACATCTGAGAGACAGCAGATGCATGGGTATAGAGAGAGTAGTCCAAGGGAACAGTTAGATGTAACCTCTCACTCTTCAAAAATACCAGCCAATGTGCTAGCAAAAAGAGCATATTGTGACACCTGATTCCTTTTTCTTAACATCTAATCTGGAAAACCAGAAGAACAAGCTGCTATAAAGTTCTTTTGAAATGATGTTACAGAAACAATCTTTCCCCTCCCCTGTCTAAACTGCTTCTCTTTTGAAGTTAGCTGGGAAAGCACTTTGGATTTCAGCCTTTTCCAAACCACTCTAACTGTGTGCTCGTGTAATGAATACAGATGGGATAGTTTTGGACAACAAGAATTTAGTTCTTGGATTAGAGGCAAGTGGATGTTCCCTCCAGAGTGTCTTTGCTAGTCTTAAAATCTAAAAGGCCAGTCGATACATTTTACGGATTCATATGTCAAGAAATCACAGGATTATGGAAAAACAGGATTGGAAGAGATCTGAAAAGGTCATCTACCCCATTACTCTGCTCCAGAGTGGGACCAGCCAGGTTTGTGGCATTTTAAAAGTGAAGGCTGAACAGCCTCTTCAGCAGTGGGTTCATGCTTACTAGTAGGTTGCTCCTGATAATGGACCCGCATATTTTCTCCTGCAGGTCGAGTTTACCCAGGTGTTCTGACTGCTCCTGCCGTGGTAATATATTCCAACACACTGTATTGCACTAAAACTGAGCAATTATCAGTAGGAGATGCATCAAGTTTTTAATTGTGTTCCCTTTTAACACAGTTGAATATTTTGCTGGTAGGAACACAGATGCAAGTAGAAAGTAGGGAGTCTGACAGTATCCTTTAAATTAACATATATTTTTAATTGAGGTGCAACTGAAAAATAGATCAGGAACAAAGAAAATGTAGTACTTAATGGTTTCTGCTGCTACTGCAATGCTTCGCATAATTGCAGTACTCTAATTGCATTCTTTTTAAGTAATCAAGCAGAAGTAGTTTTCCAAAATAATTGTTATTGGTGATAGTCATATCTTCCCTACAAACAGTAGCTTCAATATCTACTTCTCCAATTAGAATCATATCAAATAAAACTAGACAGAAGCTTTTTTTCATATTTTTTGACAACCTGTCTGCAAAATTTTGTGTAGAGTGAATGCTGAAAAGCTTAATGGGACATAGTAGTTTGACAACTAGTAATTTTTATCAGGCAAAATGGCTTTTATATAATGCCCAAATATTTTATTTGTGATTCTTTTTCTGAACCCAATATAAATGCATCTTCAAGAATCAATTATTTATATGTTCATTTTGGTGTTACAAATTAATTTTATATTAAGTAAAATATTTAGACAATTTAAGGTTGATATGCAGTACTACATAAATACTTCAGCATTGTAGTGAATACTACAGATGTGATGGTAAAGGCTGAATTTAGCAAAGCATTTTAAGGATGAGCATAAAATCTTTTATTTCAGTGGAAGTTAAGCTGAATTGCACTCTGGATCGTCTTAACACACTTGCAATTTGGTTAATACCTATTTTGTAGCGAGGAGAATAAAAATTGCCATTTAGCCTAACTCACAGACTTTTTGAAGAGCAAAGGTAAATAGTTTGTCTCCTGCATCTTTCTACCATTACTATACTACTTCTCTAGAATAAGAGAAAAAGCTGCCAAAGGGGAAAAAATCCACTACATCCTAACTGTCAAACGCTAGGTATTCAGTCTCTATGTCTGGTAACTGTTGAAATAATGAAAGAGACAGTGCCGTTCTCTTTCCAGTACTATAAGAGCAGAATAGGGAAATAAAGGCTATCCCAGGCTTTAGGCTGACAGGGAAACGGGAGAGACAACTTCAGTGCACTCCTCTGCTCCAGGCTTCCTATTCGGCCTCAAGTAAATTAGTTTTCCAGCTGTCAAATAAGGATAAATCTAACTCCCTATTCCTCGAAGTGTTGTGAAAATATGTATTATGTATCAGATGCTCAAGAATAACGATACTAGTGATCTAAAAGGTTTCAAAAAGATGGTCAGTATGATGCCTTCTAGAAACTTAAGATTGTGTGATAATTTAACCTATCTGAAAACATCCTTAAAACTCTATATTGTCTAGATGTTTAAGGGAAGGAATACGTTAAAACTTGAAAGAATAGTAGTTAGATTTTCATTATAGCTTAAGCCACTGAAGAACAGTAAATGACTTCATGTCACCAATATAATCTTATCAAAGTGGCCCAAACCACTGATCCTGATCAAGCTTTTTAGCTTGACCTAAAGACCTAAATTTCCCAATTTTAAAAGAACATTTTCTGAAACACAATCCTCTAAATTTGTCTCAAATTGGTGATTCAAAAACAGCTAGTTCAAGTCATTAGTCCATCTTGAAAACCTCGTTCTTCAGTTTAGAATGGATCGTCATATTTTGATGAGTCCATTGCATACAAAGAGCTCTTTATAAACTCTCCTTCAGAAGTGTGGGACATGATAGTTAATGTAAGCAATTTCTCCAGTCATGGGGATAGGTTTCAGCTTAGACACAAATTCTGGTACAGTTAAAGATCTGAAAAATGAGTACTGAACAGAAAGGCTGGCTCAGTGTTAACCTTGTGCAGTTAAATCAATACTGTAATACAGAACCTTGAGCTGAGACAGCATCACCCTTCCTGATCACCCCTACTAACTGCATGCTGCAGTGCATTGTGTAAATGCTTCCTTTACCATTACCATTTACCATTACAGGAAAGGATTTAAAAATAGAAATTGCAGTGGTTACCTTGAGGCTGGCTTTTGGAAAGGGAGGATGTTACAGACATCAGAGAAAAATCTTATCCTTTCTCTCTAAATCATTGGGTGAGAGAGAGTTCTTGCATTAGCTATGCAAACTGCATTCCGACACTGCGCTAGTAAAACTCTCACTTTTGCAATCTCCTGGCAAGTTTAAAAGCCCAAAAGTAGGACCAGGCCCTCATACTTCATGCAGAATGCAATAGACTGCCTTCTGGCTCTGGGATCCCAGAATTTTTCCAGCCAAGTTGTATAAATAATTCTGTGCTTGGTTTATTGTGGTTCAGTGACTGATCAGATAGAATCATCAGGTAGACTGAAAATACTTTTTTCCTAGCTAAAACTAATAAATTAAAAAAAAAAAACAAAACCAAGAAAAAAAACTCCCCTGCATTTCATTTTCCCTTATTTTCCACTTTTGAAAGTCATGTTTCTCTAATGAATGTCTAAATTAGCTAATTTGTTTCTGTCTAGAAAATGTCAAAAAATATTCTGATAATTCAGGAGATTTTTTCCTTACCCATTATTGTTGTTTTTCCTAAATTTATCTTAATTTTTGCCTAATTTGGTCCTAAAATTTTGATTAGGGGGGAAGATTTCTCTGCAAAAGAGTTTTTATTAAATAAATCATCCATCTTAAAGCTCTGCCTAGCTCTATTCAATGGTCTGTTTAAAATGTGTGTGTGTGCTCAGTCCAGTCTTTAGCATTATAATCAGCTTAACATCAACGTTAAGCAAAAAATCACTGTCAAAACTGATTCCATTATGGGTAGTCTTGCCAAGCAGCTCAAAGACTGAATGGACTGTGGGGCTAATTAGGCATCTGGAATGGTCTCATTTCTCATCTGTAAAGCTTGGCTTGTTGGAAGGAGTCTAGGGAGGATGAAGGATGCTAAAGAAGAGCTTTTTCTTTTCTCACATGAGCCTACTGTGTTATTTTTCCATTTCATTTCATTAAAACATAGAAATGTATTGCATGCCAACATGATGATTTTAATTGTCATAATGAAACTATAAAAAGATGATCCATGATTTTAGAGATTTGAATCAAAACTCTGAGAACTATGGAACTCATGAAACTGATTTCCAATTTGCCCAGTCAGAATTATTTTTCTGAAGGTAAGTAAAAGCTTATATAATGTACTCAAAATTTTTAAAATATTATTAAGGAAATAGTATTGATCTAATAAAACAGTTTCAATAAAAATTGAGAAGCCATATTTTAAATCGCTGTAACCATAGAAGAAAACAAAAATAATTAGCTTCAGTAGATCTTGCTTTTTTTTTTTTTTTAATTTTATTGTCACTTTTGAGAATTCTACCCATGGGCACCTTTAATATGGATTTAGGATTCTAAAATTAAGTTTCTATTTTTTTCCCAGGCGTATAATTCTCTCTTCTGTCTTTAATCTTGGTAAAGAAAGTTTGCCTGTTATTGTAAGGATTAGTTTATTAAGACTCTTCATCTCTCTGCTTACACATTCACTTCTGCTGCTTGAACTGATAACACTCCAGTAATTCAATGCTGAATTCAAATTTCTACATAGCTGCCAAAGTGACTGGTTTTGTTAGATACAAATCTCTCATTTGCAATTATATTCTGATTTATCAGACAGCGTGCCCGTGTCTTACAAATTTTTTTTTTCATTTCTGGTGGTGATTAATAGTCTCCACTTGAGAAGTTATTTTCAATGGCTTCTAGGCAAGTGTCACCCATGTTGCTTCACCAATTCTAAAAATGTATCTAAAAGTTCACCAAAATTATTTGACAATTATGTGGCTTCTTCATTATCTTTTCTCAGCAAGCAGCAGAAACATAAGATATCAGAAGTGTCAAGTGTTGTATCTACTAACACTTCTCTATCACAAGAGTTTCATAATTGTAAGACAAACCTCAGAAAAAGATGAGATTATCTGGGAAAAAAAACAGGTCAAAAAATAAATTTTAAATGCTTTATTTTTATCCTCTGGTTTCTGAGCTTTTAGATATGCACTTCATATATATATTGTACCCTTTCCCTTGCAACCACTTGAACAGAAATTCCTAAAAGAAAATGTAAACTGAGATTTTCTTAGTCATAAACTTCTAGAAACTGGAGATTTAAAGAAGATTAAGATTGTGAGAGTTGATAACTGTGCCTTAGGCTCTCCCCAGTTAATTTGGAAAGCAACTGTTACTGCCAAGATCTGACTATAACCCTTTAGTCTGGAGACTTGAGAGCTAACTGATTTAGATGATTATGATGCTTATTAATTAAGTATCACACCACCAAGAAACTACTACTTTCTTAATTATCTAAAAAACCACACCTATATTACTAGGAGTATTAAGTCACAATTGCACCGCTATGGAGAACCCTTGCAAGTCACACACAATGACTGTTCTTTTCCCTTCTCCATTTAGTATTAGGGTGCAAGTCTGATCCTGCTTACTCCACCCTGTCATGCCAAGTCTTTTGGGCATACACTTGATGGGGAGCCCAGTGGGTTGTCTGGGGGGTTCTCCCCAGCAGCCCATGGGGTTTGGGTGTGCAGGTCACCTTCACCATCACCAGAGTCATGTGCTCTCCCACTGTCAGAAGATACCACCTCTCTCTATTCTCTACTCAAGCCTTCAACTTACTCTTTTTTATTACCTTTTTTCACCACCCTACCTACCATCCTGCTGCTAACTATGTTTTCCTCATTGGTCCCAGTTCTGCTACATGCACATCTAAATACAGTGTTTCCAACACCTTTACTTAGTAATACCAGAATGGGCTGAGCTTGCCTGATGCAATTACCCAGGTGCAAGGGGCCTTGCATCCCAAGACCACCTCCTAATTACTCTGTTCATGCTGGTTAGACTTAATTGACCCATTCTGCTCTCTAGACATGGTAATTCTACTTTAGCCTTGACTCCCATCTATAACTCCAATGAAGCACATGCAGTTTCTTATCTTATTACTTACAGTTTGTCTGCTAGAGCAACTGAATAATATTTTTTGTGCTTACACAGTATCTTTGCCATTGAATAGTTTGCATGGTCCTCCTGGTTCCCATCAGATGCCTTAGCTGATTGTGAGACCTACTGTTCCAGCGGGATATCTAGCTCACAGTAATTTTATTACATTATTTAACACACAGTGCAATGAGTGTCATTAGTGATCTGTTTGTTTTCCTTCAGCACAAAGAGCAGCTTTGAGAGTGAGGGTACTCAGATGGTAGCACTGTCAGAAACTTGGTCAGTGCTGTTCTCCAGCAGATGGCATGAAGATGGCGTTACCTGTGTGCAAGAGCTAGTTCGATCTCTGCCCTTTGCCAACTGTTAGCCAAAAAAGAATGATACTGCTCAAAGTCAGTGCGGGACAAAATAAGTCATATTTGCATCATACAGTTGCAAAAATAAAGTTTAATGACTGTGGCTGCTTGCTGACACATGGCCACTGTAATTCCTGCCATGCATGCATGTGGTGTAAGGCAAATCATGTATGGTACAGGGAGGTCACCTGTGTCCCTCTCCTCCTGCCTCTTCTTGGGACATAACTCTCACACTCCCAGTGTCTCTCTTCAGAGACAGCACCAAAGCTGAAGGAGGAGGCAGCAAAATTCATCACACTGGTTAGTGAGTTCAAGAGCCCCTGTTAGTCTGAGCTTACTTGCAGTGTAAAACAAAGTAAGACCTTCTGCCTTTGCGTTTCCATAGTAGCCTGGGGGCAAGGATGCTCCAAAGCCATGGCTTCCTTGTTGAGAATTATTAAAAAATCTTTGGGGTTTCTTAAAGAAGGAAAGAAAAGTAAAAAATCCTATGAGATTTGTTCCTCACTTATTGACAGTCAACATAGATTCTTTGAAATCAGAAGGGTTGATCCATAGTTTGTAGCAGCATTATAACTACCTTAAATTCTGGCTTTTGCTCAGCACTTAGGCCACCTGTGTCTTGCACACTGGGAATATCTCTTTTTCATTTGCTTTTTTTTATGGAAGGTACTTCTCCATGCCTTAAGAAGCAGATTGTTTTTAGGGAAACACATAAAATGTTTTTCTGGTGGCGGTTCCAGTGAGTCTGATCCAAACTATAAGCACTTTTTCAATACAGTTTTTGGATTATTTATTTGGTAACATTCAGTTTATATATGCACACATACACATATATACATACATTGAATATGAGGCATTGATTAGTCCTCTAAAAATCACATTTGTCATCCAGACTTCTCAATCATAACAAATGCTGCAAGCTGTATTGAAATAGATACACAGAAAGCTTTCAAAGTAGTTTCCTTTGAAGTACTGTCTTATTTGAAATTACAGATTTTTCTTATCAGAAGCAAAAAATTCTGGAGTGAATTTAATCATGTAGAATTGTATATAAGAAATAAAGTGTTAAATATGTCTAATTCATTGCAGAAGCTCTATTTATTACTTTCTAATTTATTTCCTCTGAAATAAAAAGCTGATGAGGAGAGCAGCACAAAGTGGACACACTGAGCAGCAGGACTTGGCTTTTTGTCTTTGATGGTGCCAGAAGTGTATGCTTTCATTTCAACATGAATAAATAAAAGATTCTCCACTGTCTCCTTTTTGAGAGATCCCATAAAACATCTGTGGCTCAGGGCACTTATGAGGATATGACTGTAGTCTGAATGTATTTTATACCACAAAAAGAAGGCAAGGCTCCTTGCACTTGGGGAATTGACCACGCAGTAATAGGCTAGGTTTTGCTTTCAGATGCAGCAAAATATCATGGCTAACACCAAATTTGTGTTATTACTTTGTGGTATTACTATTACTAATACTGATTCTTCAGCTCAGTGAGTCTGACAAAGTGCCATACAACTACAAATCATCTGTAGCTTGTAACCCGTACTTGTGGCTCAGCAGCCAGATAAAAATTCCATGACAACACAATGCAGAAATCCTAAAAGAATAAGCAAGTTACTGAATGAACTATCATCGGAAAACATGCTAATCAAGTCCATCAGTTCTGAAACACATTTCAGTCACCTCTGCCACTCTCATTTCATCTCACCAGAGACTACCAGCCCTATTTTAAAACCATTGTACATGTATTCAGGCGCTTTTAGGCTGCTAAGACTAAGTTTGGTTCAAGTTTTGTGATGTTTCTCAGCTCTGTTACAGCATTTTTTAAATGAGAAAGTGCAGAAAGAGACTTACTTTTCCATCTATGTTTAATGACTACCAGTTAGATTTAAAAGCTATCTGACTAAAATAGCAAGAATTAATAAAGGAACAATTAACCCTTTATTTTAGTTACACTCTAGCTGCAATGGCTCTTAGCTAGCATTATTGTATTGACACCTTTCACATTATTTCATTTGACGTGACATGTTTCATTTGCTAGACTAATGAAAATAGGCAGCTGTATATTATTGTTGATAAGGATGCTTGTAGTAATCTTATTAAACTGGACTAACAGACAATATATGACAGAAAAATTTACCATCATGATTCCATCATCCCTCATTACCTTGAACTTCAGTTTCTTTACTTTCTTTCCCAGAAGTAATGTGTAAAATTTGATCTTAGAGTGTAGCGCTTATTGCTAAAACTCTATTAATTTCTTACAAATAATGCATATTCAACCAGTTCATCAAATTTTTTCAAATCCTGTTTGTACCAAAGTATCATTTACACTTAACCGTGTAAACAAAAAGGTATTTATCACCTTGGTTTGTGTAACAAATGCATCAATATAAATGAAATATAATGCAATGAAAATCGTTGTTGAAGTTAAGAAAAATTGTAAAAGTTGTAAAAAAGTGGTAAAATGGAGTAAGTGGATCTTTATGTGAAGAAATACATGATCAAACAGTAACATGACAAGGAGATGAATATTTGACATAAGCAGTCTAAAATAAAAAGCTTGAGAGAGTTAACAGCAGTATTCTAAAGATCTGTGGCTATTTTGAAGTGTTAGATAGTTTTTTACTTCCCCCTCTCTAAAGAAGTTCATGATAGTTTAGTCAGGATGACTTTGCATGAAAAAAAGAATGAAAAGAAAAATAAACTTGTCCATAAGAAAATGTATGGACAATGTTTCTTTTTGAAAAAGTCAATATCATCCTGAACTGAGTACTTGTTGCTGGAATTCTGAATTGTTTTAACTGAATCTGGATCTTCTGCCATGATTCTGCCTCCTCACCATAGAAGTCTGTGGTATTCTTCTTCTTAATTATGCATTTCTCATCGTGTGTTTTGAAGGTGAGTGTGAAGATCCTCATACAGGTGATGCAAGTGTAGTTTCAGGTGTCTTAAAACTTGTACAGTAGTCTCCAAACATAAAATACTAATATTATGAGCTTGTAGCATTTTATATCTCTGTTGCTCACTTAACACTAGTAAATGGTAAGTCAGCACTCTAACAGGTGGAACCTGGCTCGGTCATTTGACTTAGGTTACTTGCAGTTTTTATTAGAAGAAGGAAAAAGATGCTTGCCCAAGAGAGTTAAACTCATTGCAGACATGAACAATGAAAACTCTAGTAACATCATTTGGCTTAGTTACAGCATAAAATAACATAGCATCCAGTGCTTAGAAAATTTCTGATCTGTGTCTAAACAACTTTACATCCCTATTTAGAATAAAGAATCTACAAACAATATGTTCTCTCTTGCTTTCCATTTTAATTAGGCTGGGAAGTCTTACCAGGGCCATATGGTGTGTGCAGAGTTAGGCATCCCTCAGTTGACTTGAGAATGAACAACTGTTACTGTTATGTTCTGTTACAGTGTAAAGCTAAACTATCATTCACAGTCCATAAAATGGTAGGTGATACCCCTTCCTAAACCAGAATGTTAAAGTTATGCAAAACTGGACATCTCTGAAAATTGTTCTGTATTTCTTAGGGTTTTTTCTCTCTGCAAAGGCACCTTTTTGAAGAGAGAGAGAAGCACTTCTTCCTTTTATTCAGTGCCTGGCAAATGCTGTCACAAAGAGTGAATTAGACATCTAAAGATGGTGAGCATCCAAGGTATAATCCAGTTGTGTGCAAAAGGCTCCGTCTGAGGCCCAGGTGTCAAGAGCACAACAAGTGGTGCCAATATTTTCTGCTCACGCTCCACACTGGACTTTGTTTTATCCTTCATGAGAACCATACTCTACATACTTCAGGCAGTTGATTAAACACCAATGGTTTTCCATTACCATTTTAAACATATTTTCAGCTAATTTTACAATATAAAAGTAAGAGGCATGAAAAAGATCCCAGCACTTTTAGTTTATCATCAGTGAATATTTTTGAAAGAAAAGAGCTCACAGTAGAAACAAATAGAGTGTTACTGAAAAATAATTAGTGTGCTTTATTCTCAGGGACATTGCTTTTAAATCTTATCCAGTTTACTCTTGGCATTCTGCTGCTGACATCAAATGGACATTTTGCAATTAGTTACCTAGGCTATGTCATAGGTGCATGTGTCCCAGAAGAAGCTAACCATATAAAAGCAGCTTAGCAAAACCAGCAAGCCATTTATGTGTCTCCAAATACCTGCTGGCTTTTGCAATAAAATTCCAATGGCAATCACCACAGCTTCCAGAGCGCTGCAGAGCCTGCTTCTGGTCTGGATGGCGAAGGCGGTGGCTAGCTCTTTTTTGTCACTGATGTAAAATTGAAGCACACTTACAACAAGACCTTAAAAATTATTTTAAAAGCTGGGGGGGGGGGTGGGGGGTGGTGGTGTTATGTTATATCTTTTGTATATATTTATTATCACTTTAAAAACTTGGGATCCAAGCCTCATTTGGCATATGTTGAAATCAGTGATGCTGGGCTGATATACAAAGATGCTGTGCATCTGACATATAATTACTAGTCACGTGAGTTTGATAAGCAAACTTTTATATCTGTTTTGTAGGTAGAAAGTTTAAGAAGTGGAAAATTTTGAAGGCAGCCTCTGGTATTGAATGAATGCAACGCTACAGGCTTGGGGACGAGTGGCTGGAAAGCTGCCCTGCAGAAAAGGACCTGGGGGTGTTGGTCAACAGCTGGCTGAAGATGAGCCAGCAATGTGCCCAAGAAGGCCAAGAAGGCCAACGGCATCCTGGCCTGTATCAGAAACAGTGTGGCCAGCAGGAGCAGGGACGTGAACGTGCCCCTGTAATCGGCGCTGGTGAGGCCGCACCTCGAATCCTGTGTTCACTTTTGGGCCCCTCACTACAAGAAGGACATTGAGGTGCTGGAGTGTGTCCAGAGAAGGGCAACAAAGCTGGTGAGAGGTCTGGAGCACAAGTCTTATGAGGAGCTGTTGAGGAAACTGGGGTTGTTCAGTCTGGAGAAGAGGAGGCTGAGGGGAGACCTTATCGCTCTCTACAATTACCCGACAGGGGGTTGCAGAGAGGTGGGAGTTGGTCTCTTCTCCCAAGTGACTAGTGATAGAAGGAGATGCAATGGCCTCAAGTTGTGCCAGGGGAGGTTTAGGCTGGATATGAGGAAAAATTTCTTTACTGAGAGAGTGGTGAAACACTGGAACAGGCTGCCCATGGAGGTGGTGGAGTCACCATCACTGGAGGTGTTCAAGGAACGTGTGGACGTGGCATTCTGGGACATGGTTTAGTGGACACGGTGGTGTTGGTTGATGGTTGGACTTGATGATCTTACAGGTCTTTTCCAACCTTAGTGATTCTGTGATTCTGTGAATCAGCCACATATTTATTTATGGTGCTGTCCTAGGGGGGTTGTAGCTCCTTCCTTAACCTTCCCAATTCAGTGTGCTCACTTTGTGTCCTGCAGTGCTGAGATGCCCGGTGTAGCATTGCTTCTCCTGGTTTGTCTGGGCAGCTGCTGCTTCAAACCCTGCAACAGTGGCAGTGTGCTCAGCTACAGGCAGCCAAGCCAAGGTTTTCCACTTGAGTGCTTATAATTACATGCCGCAGTCCCTGTACTAGTATGTGTTGTGCCATCCTTAAAAGAAAGAGATTGTTGATCACCCTAGCCCCTTTTCTTTTTCTCTTTTCCCTTGTCAATTTCTCCAAGAAAATGACACCATGCTTATTTTACTTCACAATGGCCAGACATCTCCCGGCCAAGAAACTGATTCAAGGTGGGATTTCATAGGACAGCTGAGCTGTGCTCTGACACCGAAGGCAGCAAGTTCAATTCACTGAATCAGTAGAAAACTAATGAGGAAAACAAGGGTTTGGTTTTCTTTCAGGTTAGTAAAATTCAGGTATTTGCCAGAGAATTGCAAAGGAGAGAGAAGGGCCATACACCTGTGAGCACTGACCCTTTAAGGAGCAATGACTTCTTTAGCTGGTCAGCTGGAAAGCTCCTCCTTGATTTTTAAAGAGTAAAGTTAAATCTATCCAAATCCCTTGAAAGGCATTGAAGAGGAGACTGGCTATGAAAGTCAACATGCCCCTCTGACACAGGTATGCTTTCTCCTAATGATCAACTCTCTAACAGTAGGCAGTTGGGGCATGCATCACCTTGGTAAGATATGGCAGCAGACCAGTTTTATAAGGTGCATAGAAAGAGAATTTCTGATTTATTAAGTCCGTAAAGCACACTGGGAGGGGGGGTTCGAATTTGCAGCTGTCTTGCATAAATAAGTGCAACTGAATTGCCTACTTTGGAGTTAGGTGAATGTGTGCTTTCATTTGAATTTTACCTTCACTTGCCACGAATGAAGTGCAACTTCGTGGTAAGTAAATAGCAGGAGGGCATTCCTTATATAACAGTGTGACAAATCTCTGTGCTGGAGCACCCTGGGTCCCTCCAGATGATTTGCAAAGTGAGAGCACTATTACAGCTGCGTGGGCCAGTTAAAGATCTGGTACCACAGTTGTCTGAAAGAAGTTTATTCCAACACATGGTGGTGACCATGAAAACAATTCAACTTGTAGCAAGGTTGTGAGATGCATGTTTGGACTCCAGGTCTCCTCCAGAAGTAGCTCATAGCACTTAGCAAAGCAGACAGTTCTGGAAAGAGCTTGCATTTGTTGTTCCTGATAATTTATACTGACAGTTATGTGAGCTCTGACAAGTGAGTAATGGGAGCAGACAAACTGATAGTGCTAAAAACAAGGCAGTTGGGTCAGTCTGAACCCTCAGCTTAGGAAAATATTGACCGGTGTGTGTTCAACATCACAGGAGAAGCCAATGTAAGAAATGGCTGGGACAATGACTGGGGCTAGAACGCATTAATTTCTGTTCCTTACTTCATGCCAATCACCTTGACTTGTCCTGTGCAGTGGATCATGAATATTCATGTGTGTACAGTCCTTGTTTGAGGGAGAACTAGGCCCATGGTACTCAAACTGCTGTTTCAGAATCAGATGGCTAATGGTATTAAAATAACAGTCATGATCAAAGGGACTATGACAGTCGTAAATTAGTGGACGTCTGTGACCTTTTTGCATAGATGAAAAGCATCTGTGTGCCCTTTGCAGCTGACTTCTGTAGTTGCTTCAAGGAGATCTTGACAACTGCTTTTTGCTCTGACTTTATGCAATGCCTAGCATAACAGTACTGATGCTGCCTGTTTCTGGATCAGTTACTACAAATAGCACAGTAATAAATCCCTTTAAATATATTGGTTTAAATTATCTCCTGACCTTCAGCTGTGTCCTATCAGACAAATCTCCACAGTACGGCTTTTTCACTGTTTACATCAATATCCATGATGTGCAAAGAGGCGGAAGGAGATGCAGATGTAACAGAAGAGTAATGAAAGACAAAGACAGGGTTATAGTATTACATGTTGCCTTTGAAGAAATCTTAATGAGTCTTGATGTTATTGTGACAGTGAAGGGGGAAACAGTAAAACAGTCTTAAAAAAAAAAACAACCCCACCCCCCACCCCAACAATTGGAATAGAAAAAAAAGGAGAGAATTATGGAGACTGAGATTTTAGATGCCATCACTTTAATGTCTGTAGGTACTTAAAACTTTCCTATGATCCTCTCCTTCATTAATTAAGCTAATTGCAAATAGGAGCACAGACAAGATTACGCAAGCTAGACTTTGATTACTGTATTGTGCTCAGAAACGATTGACTTTCTTGAAGGGAGTACTAGCCACAGAGGAATATTTTCCAGAATTGTATATGAACCAAACAAGGCTAGAAAAAGGAATCCGTATTTTTTTGTTGCATTCATGCATGGAAACTGTGAGGCATCTTCCACTAAATGAAACACAGAAAAAACAAATAAGTCCAGAATGATGAAGAGTCACTCTGGTTTTTATTAGTCTGTGACTTGAGACAATGGCTGACATTAGTGTTTATTTCCTTTTAAGTTAAGTTGTTTTGCAAAATTTTGGTGGGCCATAACTAATAACATCATACAAGAACTCTATAACTAACCTCAGCATTTATTTCTCTGGCTGTTAGTCTGTACTACACTGGCTTCCTTTTACCGTTTGTGTAAGCACTTTTGTGCTCATTATAATCTTAGTCATGTGCTGACAGTATTTCAATAAGTACCTCCCACAAAAATGTTCCTGTGTACTGTATACCAAATGCTGCATCCTTCTGGTGCACAGAAAAGGAGGAGGAATGGGAAGAGAGGAAATTTGGAATTTTAAGTTCCTTTTCTATCAGGAAAAAGGAAAAAATTTGATGATTTGTGGTACAGGCCATTTAGTATAGGTAAGTATAGGGAAATAGTGTGGCTTTTGGGGGTGTATTTTGTCAGCATTTGCAAGACTACAGTCCTAAAAATGTAACACTTGATGACATAAAACCAGCAGAATACAGGCGAATGTGGCTATATAACTAAGATATTTTAATAGGTATAGTGAAAACTATTATTACTGCACATAATGAAGGGCCAGAGCATCCTTAGCTTATACACGTCTTTTAATGAGCCTCTTCTGCCTTAATAAGAAAAAGAGAGAGCTAGCAGCACTATTCTAAGTTAATGGGTATCCCTGAGGACAAAAATAATTGGACTTGAGGGAAAAAAAAGTATGCAAAGCCAGTGCCTTATATGGAGGCTTGTAGGTGGACCCAGGCTCAAGATTTCTCGTTTAGAGAAACTAGCCTGGAATGCTGTTTTCCTATGCTCAGTGATACCCATTTTGAAAGAACCAGTCTGCTAGAGAGAGCTCATCTGGTATTATACAGTTACAAGACAGCTGTTTACTTTGGTAATGATCCAATTATATAGTGAAATACAAAATAATTTTACAATTAATAAAAAGTGGTCAAAATTCTCATTGCTGCCTATTCTGGAGATGCACCTGACATTACCTAGAAAAGACTCTTGGATTATTTAAATTCTGTCTTTTCTCAAGACAACCTTGCTGATTGGGTGTTACACAGTCTAGGGGCTCACCTGCAGTTGGGTATTACACAGAGAAACAGAGGGACTCCTCTATCAGTGTGTTTGTCTGCTAAAGATATTTCCCAGCTTTTATTTTTATTGGCCATCTGTACATTGCCAAGGCTGAAATAAAAGAATTACAGCAGTCAGGATTTCTAAAAAAACATCCTGTCTCAGAGGTCCACTGGTAAGTGAATAAAAACATCTCTTACATAGCTAATCTTATAGCTCATCACACTTCATGGCCTACAGTTGCAATCCGCGCTAGCTCCTCTCTCCTAAAGGTCCAACCCACATCTGCACATGATGTGAAGGCATGACCAACCTCTCACATGAGTGCGCCACCGATCAGGTGGAGTGTACTTGCTCCATGTGCAGTGAGATGTGTGGATAACACGTGGCAGAGGATGCCCACAGTTTGGTTAGGTGATGGATATATGTCTGGTTACGTGACAGAAATAATGCCCACTGTATACAGCCTGCAAATGCTTCCTATGAAGAACCTGTGAACCTTGCTGCAGCCAAAAGACCTGTATGTCTTAACATACTGCTTAATGATAAGCCAGATAACTATAAAGGCAGCAATGCCCAGTGGATAAGGCCTGAACTAGAGTTTGGAAAAATCCTGGATATATCCTTTGGGTGACCTTGAAAAAAAGGTTTTCTACCTTCACTTTGCTTCTTGTGCTTTTTCTCACTTTCCATTATTGGAGATCACTGCACAATAGACCTTCAGTGTCAAACAAGCCATTGATGTAGCACAAATAGATAACAATAATAATCATCTAAGTAATAATAACTTCTCTTTTTCACCCTTATCCTCTTTTACCTTCCCCTCCTCCAGCACTGAGGAGTCTGCTAGGTTGCTGTCTCCCTGCCTAAAGTTTAGGATTGTTCTCCCCTGTCAGTGACCCCACTGCCACAGGCAGCCGGTCAGAGGATCACGGCTCAGTCCAACCAGCTGTTCTTGGCACTTGAGGCCAAGGACCCAGGAGAGGGGTCATGGTTGTTGCCGAATAAATTGACAAGCTCTCACCGTGGCTGGGGGCAGAAGTGAGGCGGGGTGCTAGAAAGGATCCCACTGGGATATGTGAAGATTGTGCAAGTCTTGTGTTTGTAAGAGCGCTGGGGAAGTCAGGGTGAGAGCAGACACCTGCCTGCTCCAGCCCCAACAGCTCCAGGGGAGAGTGTGAGGAACAGAGGGAGCACGGAATAATATTTCTCCCTGCTGCATTTTCAGTATCCGACTGTGTTATATGAAACTGGTGGCTGAACATCCACAAGGCACTTTTTTCCATAAATTTGACTAATTGCCTTTTGCACCCATTTATGCTTTTGTCTTCAACAATATCCCATAACATCACATTCCCCAATTCCTCACTGTGTGAAAAGGTACTTTCACTTATTTTTAAACCCATCGCCTGATAACTTCATTGTTATGAGACATACCGAGCAGTCATTGCTTATTCATTTCCCCCCTGTCACTCCTGATTCCCTTTGTTCTCGGGGTATTGTATTTGACAAGGCTTTATTTTAGATCTTGTTCTGAATTTACCACAAATGTAATGTTTAAAGCTCTGAAGTTGTGGAGTGGAGCTGGATGCACTTGTCTTCGTCTGCTCTCTTGGGACTATTGTACTGCTATCCCTATTACTGGCAGGCCAGTTCATTTACATTTTAAAACCTGGGATTTAGAATGGATATGTAAATGGACCTTCCAGTTGGTATAGTAATTCCTGCTACTAAGTTTTAGATTAAAACCCTGATCATAAATTTAGGATTGAAGTTATAGACTGTATTCCTGGACAACTTGTACTGAAAGGATTGTAAGTAAAATTTTGATTTGAGAAAACTGAGATAAAAGTACAATTAAAACCAATCAGCAGTATTAATTATTTATACTGAAGTTTCAGAGGCTCATCTTAGTTTTGACTGACCTTTTCAAAGATTCACCTTTTCAAATTTACTTTCATGATTCTGCAACAAAAAAAGAGAAAATTCAAGACCATATTCTTGTGAGGAGGCCTGGCTTCCCCAGCAAGCTCCACAAACAGCCCTCTTCACAATAGCGAGTTTATTCTGTTTCAGGAAGAAATATAAGCAAATTACTTTTGCTTATGAATACACTAAAAGGAGTGTACATTCATCTTTTTAATACACCGAATTTTTAAATGAAGAAAAATGTGCAAAAACACATTGCTCATTTCCTTAGTATTAACAGAACCATGATCTTTCACCCCGTGGCCATCTTCCTTGTCTTACAAAAGCAAAATAAAATCCATGCAAGATTCCAGTGGACAATATAATATTCCTTTGTTTATTTTGTTCAAAAATATATACTGTAAGTTAAAAAAAATAGATTTTATATATATACACATTGGCAACAAATATAAAATGGCACTTTCTGTACTTAGAATAATCACAGGTTATTTGAAGAACTATATCTCATACTGTCTGTAGACATTTTTTGACAGCAGAACTATCATGAACAATGGTTATCACCCTCACTGGACTAACATTTTCTTTACATATATACAGTTGTTCTAGGGCTTCTCCAGAGAACTTAATAGACCAGTTGGTGTTTCACACTATGTGCAGAATACCATTTGCTACACGCTTTTCCTGGGGGGGGGGGGTGGGGGGTGCGGCAAAATCCAACCTCCTTACTCTCCATTGTATTGTCTTTTCACAGGCAATTTTCATAGCTACAACACAAACAGAACAAAACAGCAAAGCTTTATATCTCTATTTGGTTCAGCTGTTTATAGCTGAACAAGCTATTAGCTGATGAAAAAGCAGGATCACTGAGTTTAGCTGGGAACATGGTATTGCCATCTGCAGTTGTAAACAATGGCCTTTATTATTTAGTAGATCATTGTTGGCTTGATCACTACTGAGTCCAGAAGTGCTTTAGGAAAAAGTCTTTAGAGTCAGCTCAACACAATAAAATAGAGTTGCTCCTTTGGAGCTGCTTAGAGTTTGCTTTTCACACAGCTTAGATGTACAGGAAGAATTTGTGAAAATCAGTCATTTTCACAAAAAAAAAAAGCTTAAGAGACACTTTCCCACCTCTTCCCATTTTTCAGGCCTCAGTAGGAGCAAGGATGGCTGATTCCTCCTTCCCTTTTCTTCTCTGGACAATTCCACGAAGAACGGCCCTCAACCTGCAGCTTGCTCTTGGCACCCGACCTGCTGCCTGGAGACTGGCTTAGGGAGTAGCCCTTTACTTATCTTTTAAAAGAAACTTCCTTTTCCTTCCCTAAACCTCTGCTTTCCAAAAAAAGCAAGTGAAACCTAAGGAACTGAATCCTTCCCCAAACCCAACTGGAGGACTGGAACTTACATGGGGGAATAATTTGCTTTTTCTCTCCTGTCTTGACAGCTATTAATTTAGAAATACGTCACTGCACTGTGCCATTAAATAGCATGGAGCTGAGATGTCTCTGCACTGTGAACAACAGGAATGGCTTCCAACTTTATTGACAAAAACCGAGCATTGTTACTGTGAGTGACAGCTAGATTTTCCTTACTGCTGCCTGTTGTGGAAGGTGTCTGCCGCGTTCAGGTGCAGACAGACCTGAGGGAACCATTTTTCCGGCTTTCATGGGTAGGTGGAGTCATAAAGCAACCGCTACGCTCACAAGTTTTTCGTTTGCTTCTTTGCTTAAGAAACGTACCTATTCAGAGGTTAGAAGGATGGTGAAAGAGTTTTTTTCTGCCTACACATACAAAAGGAAATGGAACTGGCTGACACAGCTCTTTTCCCCAGGCTACGCAAAGAAATTGGGAAACCTGGAAACAGAGGGTCATTTAAGGCAAGGACCAGGGCCTGGTATTTTTCTTGTCTCCTCCCGAGGAGTTGTTAATCTCGTCCTGCTTTGCAGAAACCCAAGAAGGTATGTGCGCAGGCTCATGGGAAAGCTGTTCTCTCTTGACAGGGTGGGAGGAAAGGGGAAAAGGTCAAGAACAGAGTGTGTTTACCAAAGCCCTGTGCTCCTCGCCGAGTGCTGCCACTGACTGCAGCTGCTTCCACTCTCAGCGGGCATTCTGTGGTTTTGAATACTAGAACGCTAAATAAAACATAGGGGTTTAATACCTTTTTTAAAATATATCCAGTGTGGGCTGCTAAAGTAAACGGAATATTGCACGAGTGCACATTTCATTCATATGAGCAGAAGCTTAAAGCAGAAACGGGGAGCGCAATTAGCAACCAAAGCCCACAGTCAAAGACCCGGGAGTGTGGCACAACTACAGACAGATATAAATTCCCTTTTAAAGAACTATACTTGGAGGACCAGTTGCATAATTCTGCAAGCTAAGGAGAACACTGACTCACTAAGTCAATATTTGCTAAATCTGCTGGGCCAAATTCAACTCTCATTCAAGACAGAGACAACTTTACTGTTGTTTCACAGCAATGAAAGGGCCCGGCCATGAGAATAACGGGCAGCAGCCTCTGCTCCCTGAGCCCTTCTGTCCCCAAGTTCCTGACCACTGGCCACCTTCTCAGGATGGATTGTCCTTCAGACACGCCTTTGTCCTTCATAATTGTTAGAATCACACAACTAGGAATGGGTGCTTCTGGTAGCTTTTTCCCCTCTTTTGACTAGTAGTTCAGGCCTGTATTTTCCTGTTGTTACTACTAAGATATTACTTTCTTTTTCAATAGGGCATGTAGTAAACACATATTTACTAAAGGTAAGAAATTAAGATGCACAAAAAAAGGATGCTTAGCTGTTGCAGAAAGGTTAACAAAATAATTTTTTTTACAAAAAGGAGGAAAAAAAAGGAAAAAAAAAGAAAAATCGGTTTAACAAGGCCTTAAGTAAGGGAGCATGGCCTGCCAGGATGCATGAAGATCAGCTGGTGAGAGAACATGACGATACTGAAAGATTTGCTCCATGATCTGCTCTGGTATTTCAGCTCTTAGGCAATAAAAAATTATTTCCGTGCAGTTTTAAGCAGGGAGATGGTGTGTGACCTGAAGGAACAGCCAGTCTCTGCACTGAAGTCCAGATAACAAGAGAATGTCGTTTTATATTTTTTTCTGCAGCTCTTTTTAAATCTGCACGGGGCAAGATATAAAATAGGTGCTAGCACCTGAAACAACAAGGAGCTCTGATAATCTGACTCCTTTTTCTCCACCATTCCTTGATCAGCAAAGACAATGACTGTTCTGTGGGCTGAAATCCTCATTCTGTTAGAAATCAAGAGCAAGTCCACCGAAGCCAGATAACTTGCACACATGCTAATTCAGTCATGCTTTGATGCTAAAGGGTCTTTTGGTGAGTGAGCTTTCCTATTACTGGAGCAAGTACTCTTTCCTCAGACTTTTTCCTGAACTATGCATGCTTTGGGAAAGAAAAAAAAAAAAAAAGAGGCAAACCCTGTTGAGCTACATTAAGGCAATCAAAACCAATCACCTTCGACCATTAAATTGTGTATCTCTCTACCGGTCTCCATAAAAGATGCCAGAAGCTGTTTTGGAAGGACTGAGCAGCACACACCTATTTTTCCAGGTGCAAATAACTGTTTAATTCCTGTTTTGTGAGATGGGGAGATTAATTTTGTCCTAGCTGAGGACAAAAGAATCATAAAGGTTTTTTTTCTATGCTACCCTGCACCTATTTACTTGGAGTCAAGGGTTTTGGCACCAATTAAAATAATGTGTTAAATATTTAGATTTTAAAACCTCACTGAAAACAATATAAACCTAGGCCCCACAGGCCAAACTCATGCACACATAGTTCTGTTTTTAAAACTGATCTCTGCCTAAAAGATAGTGCAATCAGAAATAGCTCAGTTTGGAAACTACATTATAGAATTCAAGTAATTTTTGTTGACCTCACTAGTTTAATGTCCCACTCGTTTCTTATTTACTTAGTAGCCATCAGCAAGCTCTGGCAATCTGTAGCTAAGAACCATGGGGCTAGACCCAACATCAACTCAGGTAAAACAAACTACATTCTGTCCTGCTTTGCGAGCATCACTGAAACACAAATATCAGCAGTACATTTTCCCAAGAGATTTTCCCCAAAGCATATCTTGGTAGTCTATTCTTCTTCCTCCATTTTGGAGAAAGCACTTGCCCGTAACACCTCCATGCAGTTCACAAGAATCAACGTTCCAGTTAATTCTCGCCAATGTTTTGTTACTGGGTTTTTCATTTTATCCAAGGCTGATTGCAGGTCTTGTAAGACATCCCTGTAACTGCCTCCATAATGGGCACCCCAAGTGTAGAGAAAGTCATATGCAGGTTTCCACATCATCTGCAAATAAAGCAGGGGAAAAAAAAAAGTTTATTTGCAGAAATTGAATTATTGACCAAAAAATCTAAATCTTTACAATAGTAGAAAAGTCATAGAAAAGAAAAAAGAAAGTAAGTTTTTGATCCCTAGCCATGCTGAAATGCTTTATCATAAAAGGCATGTTGATATAAAAACTCCAATAACCTTATGTATTTCATTTCTATGAAACACTTAAATTCTTAGAGGGGTAAATAATGGAGAGACAAATTCTTCATTCACATGACTATCACCAAGTCTAAATATATCCCTGTCTGAAAGTATAACTCAAAGTACAGGGGTGGAAGAAAAACACTTTTCCCCTTGGTCATTTTTGCAATGCATACATCCAACAGCAGTTTCCCTATTTGGAGTTTGACTGTGCTTGTGATGGTTAATGCCTCCCTTTATCTCATTAATCAACATCCCACTGTCCCCCTACTTAGCCTGGAACTTTTAAACATGCTTCTTATCTTTACAAAAATGTTTTCTGTTAACAGCAGCAGGAAGACGATCTATCTGTAAAACCTCTGTTTAAAAAAGAAAGAAAAAAACTCAAACACTCCAACAGCAGGAGAGTCAAAAGCTTTTATAAGTGAATTTTCAAAATCAAGACTTGCAATTTAAAAAGTGTCTTGCAAGACATAAAGAAAATTAAAAGACAGGTTACCAGTGCTCCTTATTTTAAAGTACAATATGTTTGGTTTATGCCAAACAAATATGAAGCAGATCCTTACCAGGTGTAATTTGTCATTGGTCTAGTGACATTAATTAAGCCATGACAACATGATTCAGATACCAAGCTGGACTTACATCTTTCAAAGTGCTGATGTCCAGAGTAAGTTTGCTCAGTTTACAAACAAAAAGGTTGTTTTCCCAGCTGCTGCTTTTCCAAATTTAACTTGGGCTATCCGCATTCTATTTTCCCGCTCCCAAAACCTTGGCAATAAAGGTTTTGCAAACAGCAATTGAGTTAGCAACTGCAGGAATGATACACAAAGCCACAAAGAAACGCATTACTTTCCTAAAAGGTGTTAGCATTTGCTGTTTTAACAGAAGCATACATGCATAGTAATAAAAGCATATGGACTCATATGTGCACATTTTTATATATATACAGAAGTGATTGGGAACTCTCTTAATTCTAAAAAATTTTTTAACATCTTTTTCCCTTTTAATGGAAAAGCAGTTTTCATGGTTCTGAAGGATCATTCAGGAGGAAATTGGTTAATTCCTCAATGTAATCCTATGAATGTTCTAAAGATACACAACATAAAGCTCTACGTCCTTGATTTAAGCTTTATTTACTTGATTCCTTGAGGAACTGAGTAGCAGGACAATTTCTTTGCTCATAGTTTTGAGCTTTTCTCCACATTTGGGCTAAGAACTCCCAACTTATCCCAAGATTGACTCTACCATACTTTCTGTAAACATCTCCCTCAACTTCTGCTGCCTTTCTCCGCCATCTCCAAATGGAAGAACCCATCAAATTCGTATCCCCAGTAGCGTGTCTCACAGTCTGATTAGTCTGTTTTCTGCCTTTAGTTGAGGCTATAAAAAAGTACCTATGCTTTCAGTGAAGTTTCTCATTTTAGGTCTACAGGAGGGAAGGGTATCATCATTTCCCAAAATGAATGGTGGCTACTTCTCACTTTAAGCAAGTCTATCTTAAGTCATAACCATAAGGTTAAGAAAGAAGAAAAGAAATTTGGTGGTAGGTGGGAAGAAGGACAGTGGTGAAGCCTTCCATTTTATTAGACAGGGTATACTTAAAAAGAAGTTTGTAATATAATACTGTAAACACTATATATTACAACATATTTTAATAAAATAAAACTGCTCACCACTGTTGTATTTATGCCAAGAACAGAAAGTTTCTGTATTTCTATTTCTAGCTTGATAACCAAGGTAGCCAACAAAAGAAGCTGGAATTTCCTGGTATTCTATTGCTGGCTATGCCTTTTCTCTGTCTCCTGCTTCCTTTCCTTATATTCCTGCTGGACCAGGCTATTTGAAGGATTGGGGTACAGCCTTCTGTCTTCACTAGTATGTGAAAAGACAGTGAGTATGAAAAGATACTGTGCTTTGACTTATGCTGAAGGTCAGTCTGACACTGTGCAATCAGAGAATTGGCTGAAATATGCCTAAAATACAAACCCTGCTTTCCTCTACTCTGTCACAACTGGGTTTTTTTCCTGGGACAAAGGAAAGAAAAAAAAAGGGGGGGGGGGGGGGGTTTGAGAAAATCAAAAGCTTTATAAATTGGCCATGAGTGATGCATGATTAACTCAGCAGTAATCTACACACTCACTACACTGAACTAACACTGAAAACCAGGCTTCTAAGGCAGGTCCTTCTACACATCCACATACTCTAATGCAATGGCTGAACTGAATTGCATTTGACATTCCTGAATTATATCAAAGCAGATTTTCAGGCAAAATATTAAATCACTGCAGCATGCTGGGCAAGTCTCATCTCAGCTGCGTGCACGAGTTTTCCCTCTGCTCCCACTGCCTCTGCTGAGTAGGTAATAATGATACCTACATCCTTTGTAAAGTGATTTGGAATTTACTGATGAAAAGCACTTCAAAATCTAGGCACCAATTGTATGTACCTCAGGTTGCCTCTGTGATCATCTGGGAGAAGATTTCTCCCACTATGAAAAATATTAAGTTTAAAAGCAGAAACATTTTTCAACCAATCAAACCTCTTGATGGCAGAACGGTCCTTGATGGGTAACAAATTAGTTAATGTTTTCAGAGAATCCTCAATAATTAGTCAAAACTTATTACTCCCCCATCTTTGCTTGGTTTCATGTTTTCACACCAACAACTACTATCAATGAGATAGTATTTCCATTAGAATACTCCAGGATGGGGTAAGATGGTTTCAATCAGGGTTCTTTTATACCTGCTAAGTAAATGTGATGATCAGCAATCATTCTGAAATTAGTCAGACTAATGCTAACCTTGTAACAATGCTAGGGCAAAAAGCTGGGATTTTATCCGACAAACACAGAAAGCTTAGTGGGTAAAACAAAATCTAGGAAGTTAGACAAGGCACTGCATAACAGTAAAAAAAAAAAGCAACATAATGGAAATGACAAGCATTCACATTCTGTTTGAGTTTAGTATTTTAGAATAAGCTAGTGCAAAAACAGAGCCAATAAGAGGGTGGGTTTTTTCACTAAAAGAGAGTAGTAGACTAGGGATTGGTAGAGCTGAGAGTTTTATGAGAAAAAAATTTAAGGAGGAAAGTGCATCCAGGCACAAGTAATGTACCCAGAACAACCTGGGGGGGGGGGGGGGGGGGGGAACCAACCACAAAATAGCTCAAAGAGAAAAGCAAGATCAGAGGAGGAGGCAGTGTTTGCAAACAGCAATGATAGAGATAATCTCGCAGAAAAGTACAGAACCTTGTAAGTAAACGTGTGGAATTTTGGTCAAATACTGATTGGGGAGGGAGGGTGAAGCATTCAAAGGGAATAAGAGGTGGTGGTTCACGATTAGAACAGAAATCTCTTGATAGCTATCACCAGGCAGAAAAACTGAGATGAAAGACTCACTGGATTCAGGCTGTGGAAAGGAGGATATGTTTGGCAGGGAACAGGAAGAATCAGCTACAGGGAAAGAAAAAAGAAGAAAAAAATTATCATGAGTAGTTGTGAACCTGTGAATGGGAACTAGCGATTCCTTTGGTACTGAGAGGTGAGAGAGAAGGAATTCAGGCTGGATCATGTGCATTACCTGCAATAATCAGGGGATGATAGTACAGGCAGAGGGATAGTCGAGCCTGAATGTACACACTCAAGGCAGAAAGGCCAGCTTGAGCATCATTCAGCAACGCTTACAAAAGAGGATGTTCAGGGTAAAACCCAGTCTGGGACCTAGAAGTCATTGGCACGTAACTCTGTGGGAAACAGTGGATCTACTGCATGCTTCAGTGTTAAAGAGTAGAGAAATGGAGGAAGCAAAGCGGCTGCCCAGGCAAAGATGCGCCAGGAGCACGGGCTGGCCCTCAGCTCAGAGGTGTGGATGAGGGCCTACCCTAAGTCACGTGACATATCTGACATTGCATGGGTGCCGTGGGTACCTCTGGGCACCTCAGACGGCACTACAGATATAATTAGGCACCTAAATTGCTCCTTAGATGTGTATGCACTTAAATACATCTGAGAAGACGACTTGACTTTTATTTAGAACTCGTACTTCTATATAAGCAGGGCTCTTTATAAAGGAGAATAAATAGCACGATGTACCTGACCAGCTATGAAATTAAAACATGGATTTGCCATGTTCATATAATAGGACAGAAGTGGAATTGTTGCCAGAGCTTCCAACCTCTTGTCGTGCTACTTAAGCTAAATGATGACAAATAACTACACAGGTGCAGAAGAGAAAAGCGATACTGGTGGAGGTAAGCTCCCTTTCAGTGGAAAGAGCAAAAGCTGTACTGAGGGTAATTTGAAGTGGCTCCTGCAAGGACTGGATGGTCTTCCTCACTGTGTCTGAAATGACAGCAGAGGAGTGAGTGAGATTAACAAGTCAACAGGATAACAAGAAGGGACTGAAAGTGGCCCTTGGGTTGGGAGTAAAGAGCTGAAGCTCAGGACAGAGACCAGGATCTCCACAGCAAATTAATTTGGCACAACACTGAACAACCGGCCTCAAAGGAATATCTAGATAATTGCAAGCAAAAGTGGGTGAGAATTCCTCGCATTGAAGGGCTTACAAGTTAAATAAGGGGGCTGAACTGCAAGAGAAAAGAAGCGCCCAAAGCAAGGAAGAAGAAAGGCCGCTGGCTGTGTTTGTGCAGAGGAGCAAGTGTGCGCACACCGTTAGACCAGAGCCTTACCTCCAGAGCTACCGCACCATTTTTCCCTTGGTGGGGTACTTCGTAAGCCTCGATTTGCTGCTTTGTGAGTCGGGCTAGCTTCTCTGCAAGCTCCCGCCAATATTTGCCAAGCTTGACAGCTGAAGTCAAAATGATGGTGTCCTGGGTAAGACGTGCCACTAATCCCTGGCAATCTATTTTCAACAGTGCCTGCAACAATCATTTTCATTAGTGTTCCTTCATCAGTAATTACAAACAAAACATTATAATTTGGTTTTATAGCACTATTCTGCATTTCTAAGTAGACAGGAAGGCTTTTTGTCCATTTCATGTTCTTACAAATATGTAACGTTTTTTCCTACGAAAAGGTGTTGCCAACAGTTTCATAAGAAAACTGCCCACAAGCTTAAGAAAAAATTAAGCCGGCATTCAGCTGCTTCAGCATTCCAATATCACATGGATCATGCCACGCTTACAGATCCTGAAGGAAAAATATGCTCCTCCAACAAAAATATTTGGGACATCAAATGTACCTTCTTAAAAAAATGACATGGAACTTAAAAATTACGTTAGAGCACTGTTATACGAAGGTGTGGTCCTTTGTCTACTGCTTTTCCGGGAAATCATTGATTACATCAGCCAGCACCTTTTGATTTACCCCTCCCACAGAACTGATAATTTGCTGACCATTAAGCAGAAATGAAAGCATAGAACTCTTCCCTTCTCCATGCTAAATGAGCTTTTAATAATAAGCAAATTAAAATGGTTCCAGGAGTGAAACCCTGAAATGCAGATATGTTGCGTTCTCCTTTCTTTATTTGTTTGGGTAAGAGGTAATGAAAAAAATAGGTGTTGTTTTTTTCTTCTCAAATTAACAGCAAAATGTTCCACTGAAAGTGTTGACTTTTTCAGTGAAAGATCATGGACAAAACTCCAGAAGTTTTCTTTGGGTTTTAGATGGTGATTTTTAATAAAATATCAAGCATTTCTGCAGAAACCAGACATTTGTGTGATTTAATTGTAAAACATTTTTCCATTAAAATCCTCATTGCGAATAGTAGAACTTTTGGTAGGCAAGATGTTTGTCTAATGTAACTAACCAGAAAATAAATTCTCAACACAGATCCCAAACTTTCTCATACTAATGCCTCTCTAGAAGGAAATACTGAAGTCACAGTAGCAAGAAGCAGACTATCGTGTACAGTACCAAATCCCCCTATACTTTGGCAAAGGGGAGACAAAGTTGTTCAGTTTGTCTTTGCTCTGATAATCAAGAACCCTATTAAACACAAAAATATGAGATTAATTAAAAGAAATAACCTGTAAATTCTACCCAAAAGTGACATGGATGATATCTAGCTTTAAGTTTAGCTTTACAAAGACAGGGACCTGCATTGGCATTTCATAGCTCAAAATCATATACATCTCAACAAAATGGGACATCTTGGTAATCTAATTCTGCCCCACCTTTTGCCTGTTCTGTAATGAACTCTTTGTCTCACTGTTTCACTGTATTCAATTAAAAGTTTGGATCGTTTTCACCTTTAACTCCACCCTCCCCTTTTTATACAGAGGCACGGCAGACTAAACTGTACTTCATACTTGCTCAGTTTTATTCCACACAGTTTAATGCAGTCTTAACAAGTGGCCACTGCTACGAAAATTTTCTGAATCCTGCTGAAATTGCTGTCAACACTTCAAAGGGGATAGAGCAGTTATGAGAAGTAAACCGTGTTAAGGTTTGCAATTCAGTATAGTCAAAAGGCTTTAGATGAAAGGCTACAATGTGAATTGTTAAACATCCATTTTTATGCTTTATTTTCATATGAGAAATTTAATTTTCTTCTGTCCCTAAATAGGCTGTTAGACTTTTCAGTTGGAGCCAAGGACAGTATTGAGTAATCATTAATTCAAAATTAATTTGCACACAGATCCGTAAGTAAATTAAGATGGTTAACAATGCAACCTAGTACCTGGAAGCATTCAGAATGAAACCACTTTTGATTCACATCTAACAGTACTGAATCACATAGAAATTGTCCAGTGGGTTACAAATGAGGTCCATGAAAATATGTACTGAAATACTTGCAATATTGTCCTTAGGTCACTACAACATTGACCATGAAGTTGTCATGTGTGGATAGAAAATCTTGTCTTCAACAGGTGGGTCAGGATTTCCTTGCTTTAAAAATATGAAGGAAACTTAGATATATAAATAATGGAGTTTCCACACTATAAGGTTACTAAATATTTCACAATGGGAATGTGAATTGCTCAGGGAAGCAATTTACCATGATGACTTCCATGACAAAAGACAAAACTATTTCAATCATGGCTGTTTAAAAACAAGAAAAGTCAACTCAGTCAACCTACTAAATGAGCAAGGCTCCTGGAACATTTACAGAACACTGTTTAGAGTTAATTCATCAAAGTATTATTCTTCATGAGAGTCTGGATGTATTTTCCATCTGTAGGTGTCTACAACTTTTAGTAATATGTCCCACAAGGGTGCAGGCCCATGTTTTCTTGTTCACACATTACTATTGAGTAGTTTCTTGACAATGCATTCCCAATAGCCAAGTTAGTTCATGCAATACTTACAACAATGAGCTCATAAAGAAATAGTCTTTTTCTTTTGTTAGCATGGCAGTCTTCCTTCATCCTCTTCACAACATGTGCAACTCTCTCTGATTCTTTATCAACATGTGCCTCATTAAAGTCATCCAAAGACATGTGTGAATATCCTACCACCTCAGCCAAAGCTCTCCAGTCATAAACACTCTCTGATACTGTAGACAGAACTACTGAGTAGATGTAAGTCAGTTTTTTGAATGGCAATGCAATTTGTTCAACAAGATTCCTGGTTGTTAGCTCACTATCAGCAGTGTCCATAGCTTGTTCTTTGGAAATCACTTTTATGTTTTTGCAATGTACAAGACCAATCTTTCTTCTCAGAACTCCTACGTACCACTCTTTTATTTTAGTTTGTCCAATGGCTTTTACTTTATCTTCACCAAGAAGTGCTATTGTGTCACCTTTAAAATATTCTAGCAAATAGTCAATCTTATTTTGACGTAACACAGTTTTCAAAGCCACTCCGTAAGTATTAACACTCAAAGTTTTATCCTGAAACTTTGGATATTTAACTGTTGGTATTAAAAGCAAAGGCGCAGACTTGATTTCTTTGCGGTTTTGTAAGCGCTTTGGCCTATTGATAATTCCACTTAATTTTGGAGCTGGATCAGGAGTCGTAACATGGAACTGCATTACCTGGCTACTTTTTAAGACTTTAATCTGAACAAGGAAAACAAAGAAATGCATCTCCTTACATCCAAGCATGGAAAACAGGAATTGTTGGCGGATCATTTCACCAGTTTTCAGCTCCTCTTCTTTAATATTTTTGCTCTGGTCTTCCATCTTCACTTCAAAATCTGGATCACAGGATATCAAAGAAATGTTTAGATCTTGTGGCTTTTCAAGCAGAAATGTATGTTTTCCCCAAAGCTGAAACACAACGGGAGGCATATTTTTCCCCCCTTTTTTTATATCACAAATTGTGAGTTTTCCTGGAATATAGTTATGACCAAAAATTGTAAACACTGCTGTAAAAGATGGATGAATATATCTGGGACCATAAATTCCAACTGAGACCGTTCTGTGAACATAGTCCCAGACATTAGTTGCTGGAGGCTGGATTTTATTTGCTTGTACGGCAATGACTGCATACATCACATGACTTAGGTCCGTTAGCTTCACTTGTATGGTATCTTGGTAATTGTAGCAATTCTCTAGCTTCTTAAAAGGCCCTTCTTTATTGAGACTATAAAAACACACAATATCACTCATAACTTGGCTGAGTGGATCGTTCTTCACTTTAGCTGCAACTTTCACCTCAAGGAAAATGGCTTCCCTCGTGTTGAGGTTACTCAGCGTAAGTTCTATCAGAGGACTTACGGTGCTAGACAGCTCATTGTTAAACGATGATGGAGGGTTAAGGATAGCCTTTAAACCAACTTCTTGGAATTCCCCAGGTAATACATGACCCACAGGGACATGAATGTTGATATCCGAGTCGGGGAGCTGTACTGAACCCCCTTCATGATTCAGTTTACAAACTACATGAATGTCTGTAGCTTGCGTTTGTGCCCATCCAGGACTATGGCTCATGGCTTCTAAATCTAGGCAAGATCGAGTGAGTTGTCGGTGACTCAACCAAGCCATCTTGTAGGCTTCACGGTTATTTTGAAGCCATGTCATGTCTGAAGCTATATTTTTTTGAGGTGTTGTCTTGTGAGAATTAAATCTTCGGTTATCAACAATATCCAGGAAGTCAGAGACACTCTTGGATCGTCCAGATCTTCTTGCTGAAGTCTTTCTTAGAAGACAATCAATATCTAGCTCATCACCTGAGGAAGCCAAAGAATCCCTGTTGCTAGAAACCTTAGAGAACACATAGGGTCTTTCTTTTAAGATCGAAAGGTATTTATTATTTTCATTTCTATTTGAAGCAGCTATGTCATGTACGAAAGGGTTGGAGGCTGACAGTTCATTCCAGAAAGGATTAGTCTTGGAAACAGCATGGGCATGTTTGAATACATCAGACCAGTCAATATCCAAATCCAATTTACTTTCACTGACATCTGTTTAAAAGAAAAAACAGAAGCATTTCCTAAAGCACAGAGACTTGCGACATTCCATTCATTTCCAACTGATAGTCTGTTAAGCCAACAGGAGAGTAAATTTATCCTGTTAAAATACATATAGATCATTTATATATTTCTCCTTCAGGTTTTTAAAGAGTATCAATATTGATTCCTAAGTAGCATTAAGAATCTTCGTTAATAGAAAGAGTGCTAACAAATTAGTGCTGAAGGATGTAAAGCATCTTCTGTGAGGTGCTGATCATTATCAACTCTTACGACTATTAATTGGCATCAAGTATGCTAAGGTCCCAAAAGGTTTAAACCCTTATATTCCAGTAATCTTTGACCTCTTACAAAATACCATAGATTTCTTTCCTTTGTGTCTAAGTCTCTGCAAAGATTAAACAACTACTGTTTCATTTTTCAAACACTGTAGACAGTACAGATAAATGTATTATTCAGGATTCCTTTTCATGGTAGTGCACATGTATTTAATTGATAACAGCACTCAATTTATTTCAGTGTGTGTGTAATTTGTTATACTAGCTTTTCATTAAAAAAATCCATTGGTATCATTTATGAGCTCTTGTACAATTTGAAATTTGGAGAGAAATGTTTTTGTGGCTACTAATTTTTCTGAGATTGCACTTAAACAGACAAATAGGCATGTATAAGTGTTATTTCAAAATGCTTTCTAATAAAAATAGTCATTATTAACAGTAATGTCTATTTCTTCTGAAGACAAGATGTCCTTATATTTTATATTAATAACTGTTTGCCGAAGCTTTTGTATAGGTTGATTAAGACTCACACTTCTTGCAACTAATAGATTATGTGCAACATTTTGTGCTAAGGGTTTCTATTACTTCAGTTTGCTGTTATTTTTCTATATACAGAGGGTATACTATCCCTTCTTTGTACATCCTTGAATTTTAATTTTAATTTTAGAGGGAAAATTCAGCATTTGTATTATTTCAGCATATCTATATCCTTCATTATTACACTTTGCATAGCACCTTCCATCTCCAAGGTTACTAATTATTGCTCAATTGCAAGAATGACAGTGCATTCAGCCACAAAAAGAAAAAAAAAAAAAATTAAAATGTTAGTACTTTTATTTTTGTTTCATTTGTCATGGATTGTGACAAAAAGCCAAAACCATGAAGTTTTTCCCCAGTTCCAGAAAAATCTGATTTGGAAGAACCAAAGTGGAATTTACCTGCTTTCCAGCTGCCCATCTAGCATTGTCTTGACAAGAGCCCTCCAGGTGAGCTGCCAGGGGGAGTGAGCCCAGGGGCACCTTCCTCCCCCTCAGACACCCAGCCTTGACCAGGGCCACCAGACAGGGCTGGGCTGCTCAAGCACCTTTTGCTGCTCAAGTCCTTTTGTTTCTGCCCGCAGGCTAAAATCTTTTCTTGCGCTGTGATGCTATTACAGCCAGATGATTATTAGCTATAAAAAATACATTAATTAATCCCAAAATGAATGTTAGGGGTTTTGTTTGTTTGTTTGCCCATCCTAAAGGGCATGTTTCTACAGAAAAAGTCTGAGCAGAAAACTCTGGCAGAGCCTGAGTCATCAGGCTGGACACTTTCTCATGCCAAGGTAACAGCACAGATTACTGGGGTGCAGGAGGTTAGCGAGGAAATAATTCCAGCTCCTCAACTCACACAGCAAGTGCTAGGCTTGCTGTTACTTACACCTGCTACTGGGCAAAAAGCTAAGAGCATGCCTACCTTGTGGAGGGGAATGTTTTCTTAACATTTGGGTTAAAAAAAGCAATGAGATTAAATAAACCTTGCCAAGACTCCAGTTTTTAAACTGGGCTAACTGCAAAATTACCTTGCCTTTCTGGTTCTTAAAACCCTAAGTTAATGTAGTTTGGCTAAGAACTTCCTCTTCTCTTCCCCGTTTTGACCCCCAGGAAATGTACCCTAAATAGCATTTATTCATATAAGGTTAATCATCACAGCTCTTCCTCCCAACCTGCCTGACCCATGTTTGCTATGGCAAGGGACAGAGGACTTCTCTTATATGCCAGCAAGTTTCTCCTAGGAGACCTTGTGACAACGCCTTCTGTTCTGACTCCAGGAACATCTACGGTGGTCTGAGTAGGGCAAAACACAAGCAATTAAAAAAAAAAAATTAAAAATGGAGTACAGGGGTTTACAGAGTAGCTATAGTTCTTGACACTATTGAGAGTTTTGCAGAAATACAGACTTCAGGTGGAGAGCCTAAGCACAGAAAATAGCAAAAGAGACATACTATAGCTGGCTGAAGGTGTCCGGTCATCCACATCAATCAAAGTCCCCTCTGACCTGCTCCGTGGAATCTCTCCGCTGGTTAGGGAATCTGTTCCACTACTGGAAGTGTTCTCTTCCTAGGGAACAGTTTAATCGTATAAAACATCAGCAAATATGCGATTTGAAAAAGGGGAAACTGTTCAAGAATAATTGAGCTTTGCTCCTGTGATGTGACACAAATGAAAAAAATGAAATTTATGAGTAAATTTATGGAGTCTGCCCAAGAGCATCACAATCCTGAGTGAGTCTCACTAATTTGCAGGAAAAACACCAGATGCTACAGCTGCAGTACGATATGATACCCCAGTCCATAATGAAGTCCAATAACTCACATAATTAAACATCTTGCAATTCGAACTGAGCCAATTGTACAATAACTTCCATTCAGAAGGTCTTGAATAAAAACTTTAAAAAAAAAAAAATCCTAATTCCTGTTTTCAGATAAGTTTAACAAGAATCATTACAGGGGAAGAGCTAGATCTATTCCTTCCTTTGCCAATTAATATAAAATATTCCCAATCCTTTCAGCTTTATTATTCTTCCTATGCTCTTCCCTGAGTGAACATCACATCCGATTTTCCTTTTAGTCTGTACAAGAATGACTTAAAGTACCCTTCTGCAGGGCCTGTGCCAGCACAGCAACAGCCCAAGAGAGGACATTCAGGTCTCTCCTCTTCCTTGTTCTGGCTACAAGAAGTTCTGTTTGGTTTTGACACAGTTTGCACGTGGAGTGGGCCACACAAGAGCTGTAAACCAGATGCTGTGGTTGAAAGAGAGTCAACAGCAAACCTATTGCAAGGGCAGGGCAGGAGAGGCATCGCTCTGAGGTAGGCAACAGGAGAATGAACCTCTCAAGGTACCACTGCTTAATGCTATTTTCAGCTGCCCAGAAAGAGGAGTTGCAGGTCTTCAAAGGAGCATTGGGTGTCCTGCGTGCCGACGTTACTGTGTCCCTGAAACAGAAACTGGAGGAAATGCAATCTTCTAGAACTTTTTGTGCAGGACAGTTCATTAAATTAGTGCTATAAACAAAGAGATCATTTAGTGACTTTCCCAGAATCCTCTCACTGATCTTATATGTAGTGGGGTATAAATGCTGATGGGCAATAGATACATTAAGACATATGGTTAAAAAGAAAAGAAAAAAAAACCCAAGGAAAAAAAAAAAAGAGAAAACGTAAAAAAGCCTGATGTCTGTTTCCCTTGCACAATGCCATGGTTAAAGACATCTTTTTTTTTTCCACTGTAAATGTAAATTGGTATTTTTTGTTCTTCCCACAAGAGCTACCTTCAGCTAATGGCAATCTGTTCAGGTGCTGATTTGCACTCAGGCAGGACACAAGGCTGAGGTCAGGCTAAGCCCAACTATCACCCAGCCGCTTTGCTATCACAGGGCTGTATGGACTTTCAGGTTCCTGTGTTACCAGAAATCTCACACGCTGGTCTTAGAAGTCCTCATTTCAGACAGTAGTGAAAGATAGCCTCCAAGACTAATACTTTGTGGCTTCTGCTATTAATACCCCAACAGAACCAAACTGGAAACTAAAATGCCTCCTTAATCCCAACACCGTAATTCCAAGATCTAACATCCCACACCTGTATAAAAATATCACTGTTCCTTCTGTCTCTGATAAGAGACAGTATCTTTGATAATGTGTACAGATTCCTTCAAAGGAAATAAATTTTGCTTTGCTGCTGCATCTCAAAATGTTGAAAAACTGAACACATTGTATAAATGTGCAAGATTTTCCCAAAATCCCAATAAATGCACAAAAAGAAAGTCTACTTTTTACAATACCAGTGTATTTGTTGCCAGCACTAATCTCTGCCTGATGACTTACTGATCAATTGACATACGAATTTAAGAACAGTTCTTTAAATAGTTAAAACACCGGCAATTATTTCAGTAGTTGTATGAAGTGGGAGGCAGTGAGGAAGGACAAGAACAGAGCACAAGAGTGCAAGTAGATGCACAGGGGCTAAAATAGGAAACCCATGGGGAAGGGGAAGGGAGAGAGGAAGAGAAAGAAAAACAATCTCTTTACACAGTGGGAGTATATTGACAGAGACATGACAAGAAGATTGCATATAGTTGTTTTATAAACGCTAAGAATTTCTGCAAATAGAATAAGCCATTTCCTAAAAGTTCCCTCTGGGAACTCCTTAAAACCTTCACCACTAGCCTGGCACAAAGACAGAAAAGGCAGATACTGAAAAGGAAAACCACTTTCAAAAATAAGCGCCCCGCCTCTCGAAAGCATTCCTTGGTATGAGAGCATGATGAGGGAGCCCTTGTGATTGAGGCATGTCTTCAGGTCAGCCAAGAAAAGGATGAGAGAAGCGGGGAGATATAAACATTCCTGGGCAAAAGATGACCACGTTTGGTCAGCATGTCAAGGGATGCGGGAAATGTTGGGGACAAGCTGTACACATGCCATCAGGTACCAAGCAATGTGCCTCCTGAACAGAGTTACATGTTCTGACACCAGAGTTGGGTTCTGCCTCTCCTGTGTTCCAGCCTTAGTGCTGGTAATGCTTAAATCCCCAGTGCCTTTATATGAAACTAGGAAAATAAGAAAACCCAGTGCTCCCCCTTTTCCATGGGTACATTCTGTGATAAAATACCATCCCAAATGAAACTTCTAATAGGACAATCCTATTAATTAGGAACTCACCTGGACAAATCCAGAAGAAGGATCATCCACAAGAGAAGAGAGATCAATGCATGTGGGATATAAAGCCATGCTGATCAGTGTCAAAGGGGAAAAGTATGAAACCCTTTTGCTGCAAAAAGAGGGAATTATGTATAGGAAAATCAGAAGCTAAGCTTTTCTTTTGCTATAGCTACTGAGTAAGAAAGATGTAAACTGACAAGTGCTTAATGGTGCACAGAATTCTTGGACTGATGGTATGTCAGCTCACAGTGTGAAGTGAGCAGGGAATGAAGAAGTGAAGAGGCTGGAAAGAGATCAGCCATGGAGGTGACCAGTCAGTGAACCTGAGTGACTGCCGAGAGGTGTGGCATTTTCTTGTAGGAGGGCAAGAAACAGTTTGCCAGGTGCACTCTGCTGTTCAAGCCTGGAGTGCATTGCTTGACACATAAGAGCAGGGGACTGAGGACCCAGAGTGCTGCTGGCAGGCACGTTGCAGCACTGTTACAGAGGAAGAAAAACACGTTCAAGGAAGAAGCAAGTCTCAGGTAGAAAGTTCAGTTTCACAGAAGTCAGGAGACAGATTTGCTGCAAATAGCATTTTTACTTCATGTGGTGCCTCTAGAAATCTCTTCCAGGTCTTTTAAAACTCAAATGCACTTTTTTTTTTTTTTCTTTCCAGTCTCTCAACCAAAGAAAACATGTCCTGCTGTGCTTAAAATAGTGGTAAGGAAGAAAATTAAAAAAAAGCCCAAAAGCAAACACTTCCCAACTGCCTTTGCCCTCAAAAATGAGAGAGAACACACTCATTCATTTTTAAAGTATCAACATCCCAGAGTGAGACATTAGCAATTTGCCTTTCATTCAACCTTAACCCTGTTCAGCCTTCTTCAAAAGCAGGTTGTGTTAAGAGCAGAGCTCTTCTGTGGCAGTGTATCCACACAGATTCCTACATGTCCCTTCCACAGATAGTGCTACTCAGCCATACCATTATTCACAGTAATTCATGGCCTTTGTATCCAGAGGATGAAGTATGCATTTGCAGAGACAGGACAAGCAACACAAGCAGGTGATGGAGATGTGCCTCATTCCTCAGGCTCGCTTTTAGCTGTCATGGGGAAAAATTACTTGCTAGTTATACAGTTTGGGTTGTTAGACTTACTTTACAAGTTTATTTGTGAAAAGGGAGCAAGGTATATTCATCAGAATGTTAAATACAATGCTCCTGATCTGACCAAATAGTGACTATACTGAATTATTTAAATTCTATTAAATAGAGAGAAGAAAGGAATTCTAAAGAGAATGCAATACAAAGAAGAGAGATGGTTTTAGAAGGCACTACACATCATCATCAAGTCTCAAACACTGCCTGCTTTCAGCAAATTAACAAGTTTCTAACTAAACATTAGTTAGAGTAATAGGTCATATTTTAACAGTCCCTTGGTACTTATGGCCTGGAACAGCTTTACACAGCTCAGAGTTTGGTGTCAGGCAGTTGGACACGAGTTTACCAATCTTTGATTACAGGGCTGAACTGTGGTATTGTAGCTAGTGATAGTAAAGAATAGCAAACAAAACCTTCAGCTGAAGTGATAAAGTCTTTGACTTACTCTCTTAGCGTGGTGCATGTGAGGCAGTCAAGGAAATGCAGCTATATCTCATTCTGAACAGAGACAGAAATGGCTTTTAATGATCAGCCTCAAGAGATTTCAACCCCATATTACCTACTTTACTAATACTTGGCAGCAATCTTAATGCTTTACTATGACCCTGGTACTTATTACTTTGCCTATAATGATAGAAAAGCATTTTTAATTGATGTATCTACTAGTTTACTCTGTTGTGAAATAGTTGTCAAATTTGGTTGCGAACTTTTTCAAAGTTCTGAAGATTTTTCACCCTGTGGGAACTGCAGAGCCATTCACACTCCTTTGTGAAACCAGGGTTTAAGCTTTCTGCAGACCCAACATACGTCTACTCTGCTGCTTGTAATGGATGTAATTGCTGCTCATAATACTTCATCTGAGCTTGCATTAAAGGGTAGAGCTAGTAGTCTCAGCACAACAAAAATGGGCTTGAAGTGGGTCATCCTCTCAGTAGATTTCCACAACTTCACAAGTGGGTTCTTACAGCCTCCGCTCAGCTCTGCACAACCCAGAACTGATTGCTTTACAGCCAGGTTGGGGAACACTATGCAAGCAAAAACAACTATACCATAGACACTTCCTCTACAAGGCAAGTACCCTTCTTTTCATTCCACACATCTACGCTTCTAAAATTGCTTGTTGTAAGCATAAGGGCTAGAGCATTTATTTTCAATTATAGATTTTACATTTGGGCATATTGCTTTCCAGAAGCCTCAGGAATGTGTAGTTAAGTTTTGATGTTGTCTTTTGGGTTTCAGCTACCACTCTGAAATACTCCAGGGTTTGTCTTTGGCCTCAGGAAAGAAGAAATATGTTGACTTCTACTTACATTACTAAGCAACTTTTTAAAGAACAGGAAATGGAAAGATGTCATTAACAAATGAATTAAAGGATCCAACTTTGTACTATTAAATTGTAATATTTCTTCTTTTTGCTGAACAGAGAAAACTTTGCAAGTTTATTAGCTTAATTCTTCTATGAACTCATTTCCTTATCACCTCTCAAAAGCCTCTAAAAACAATAATAGTTAAAAATTACACTGGATTCCCGCTTATTTTATGTAACCATACATACTTTGGAAGCAGAGCTAGTTTCTTGACTTTTGGAGGTCCTATGAAAACACTTCGGGCTCCCTCACAGAAATTTCAATACTACAAGTTATTACTGACTGTGATGCCAACAGAGTTACTCCTTCAAAACGGATGCTGACAGCACTCTGTAAGGAACACCTTTTATTTAGTAGTTTCCTTAACAAGTAAAAGTTTCCATTTATAGGTGCTGCAAGTGTTTCAATGCCACCATAACACATGCAACTTTGCAGAGCAAGTCAAAGCCTGTATGTAACGTGTTCTGCACGTAAACTAGAGCCCTGCTGCGCACCCTTAGGTACTTTCAATGTTTGCTAGGATGAAACAAAAACCTCAACTGTCAACATTTTTGAACAACCTGGAACAACCTAGGGAGCTACTGGGAATCTCAAAATCTCTGCTAGCTATTTATATTCTTGTGAACTATAGCTGTGATCATGGGTTTGTACAGGATACCTCCAAAGTACTCAATATATTGTTTTGTTACCCTGATTTCTTCTTCTCTTTCTACTAAATTAGACTTTTTCTCACATCCAGGCCACATGCAGGAATTACCCTGGGTCTTTAACTGAGCAGCTTACCTGTCAGTGGTGAGTGGAGATAAAGCCTTAGACACCAGCACACTGCCTTGGCTTGGAGAGCACTCTCAAATCTGCATAGTATTTATGATGCTTTTCCCCGGGAAAGGCTCATGTTTCTGCCTATTAGTGCCAAAAGTCAGCTTTGCAAAGGGCCAGATATAAGCTGTGGTCCTTGAGGGCAGGAAGCAGCAGTGGGAGAAAGAATTAGCTGTAGCATTAACAGTAGGGAATGATTTACAATCTCAGAGCTAACTTCAAGGATAATAAAAGAAATTTCTTTTTTAAAAAATAGAAAAGCCTTTGTAGGACCCAGACTCACAGAGGCATGACCAAAAAAAGAAAGAAAAAAAAAAAAAAAGAGGCTTCCTCTGCCCAAAGACTTGATTTTGGCAACGTCTTACTGTTTAACACTCTTCCAGTTATATATAGAAAATAGCACATCCACCCAGAAAGCAAGTGAAGGATAACAGTTTCCAGACAATCAAACCCAGGTCAAGTAGTGAAGTAGTTCTTCATTAGGAACTGACAATCAGGTACTTCAGGGTTATATGTTTCATAGAAATAATCACTTTTACACTTAAGGGCTGAGCACAGGCAGGGGAAAAATCCCTCTTGGCTTTCAACATTTAAATGTGTCATCTGGTCCACTGATAGGATAGAAGAAATCCTACAAGAGCTGTGCTCTCTTCACAGCATCAGGGCAAAGTAGAACGCACCAAGGAACCCACCTGTAGAGAAGGGACAGTGTTTTACTCGCGCACAGCTCTTCTAAGTTCTTAACATTATAATTGTAATCAATATTAACAACAGATTTTAAGCACCTGTATCAGCTGGATGTGTTGCAAATATGTAGGATGGTTTTTCTGCTGTTCCAGGCTAAAAATGATACAACAAAGCAATGTGGCTGACACTATGCCAGGACCCAGTCTTGAACATCCAACTGTAGAACTGAATTGCCTGTCAGTTATGCTGCCTGGATACTGACACTTTATTTTGGACAGATGTAGACTGAAGATTTATGGGCAAAACATGCAATGTGAACCTTGAAATAAACTGAACCTGATATCCAGATGCATACAAGGTGCCTTTACTCTTCTGGTGTTCTGGTTTCAGCGAACTGAGGTGAGTGCCTGGAGAAAGATACCGGGGACGCTGCAGTGTACTGTGCTTCTGATGAGATAGGGGACTAGGAAGGTCTCTTTCCATAAGCATGACAGACTTTTGCTCCAGGGGAAAGGAAAAACATATCAGAAAGACTGTACTGTCATGGGGACCTTTTTATATGCAACCACTTTGGTTTGGTGTTGGTTGACTTGAGGGGGACAAAAAAAAAAAAATCACCACAAAACACACACACCCCCATTAAAAAATAAGTTAACATGGCAATACACATGGAGAGTTTGTTTTGCAACGTTTAAACTATGCCAGGCTAGCTTTCAAAATGTATAAACTAGCCAAGAAGAAGTCCCAGTTGTGTAGGGCATGAATGAGGGGCAGGAGAGGCGGGGCAGGAGAGAGGGACAGGACAGGACTCAAGTCAATCACTTGTTCCATCTCTCCTGGGGAATGTAAAGGGAGATCGACACTGAGAGGGCAGAAATGATGGAAGATGGGTGACACATGATCAGCTCAACATGGAAAAAAATGAATAAAACAGACAGCCACCTGTGTTGGGAAAATAATTCCACTGAATATGGTAGAAGCAAGTAAATCCATTTGGCAAGGACTCCTCTGGTTGTCATTAGAGGTTAGTTTAGAGAGTTAATAACTGTAAGCATAATCATTCTTCAGTTTATCCACCACAAATTACATTTTGCTCTGCTTGACTGACCACATAACAGACACAGGGAACATGTAGCAGCACAAATAGTATGTGATAGATTGTGATAATATTTTTTGTGTATTGATCTGTTTTGACTGAAGAACTTGTTTAATAGTCCTTAGCACTTTAGGAACATAGCGAAGAAAGCATTAGAGAGGGAGTCTTAATCACAGGGACACTTTCCAATGTATACTGCAGAAAGTGCACTTTTTCTTTGTTGCTTTTTATGGCAATTATAGTCCCCAAAGTTTGGTCGGAACTCTTCTCCAGCAGCAAGACGTCATCGCATTTAAAATATTTGTGCCTGTGTTGTTAATAATAGGCTGAGCTGTCTGTTAAGTTATACCTGCCAATATTTTAAAGTTCTTTTTGACACTGTAATTTTGAAGGGAAGAAGGGAGGGGAATTCATAAAAGTGTATTTTTTCCGCTAAAAGCCAAACCCAGTACCTCTCATTATATTGCAGAGTCTCCCTTTACATAGCAATTACACACACAGAATCACACAGAATCACTAAGGTTGGAAAATACCTGCAAGATCATCAAGTCCAACCACCAACTAACACCACCATGCCCACTAAACCATGTCCCACAATGCCACGTCCACAGGTTCCTTGAACACCTCCAGTGATGGTGACTCCACCACCTCCCTGGGCAGCCTGTTCCAGTGTTTCACCACTCTCTCAGTAAAGAAATTTTTCCTAATATCCACTCTAAACCTCCCCTGGCGCAACTTGAGGCCATTTCCTCTGGTCCTGTTGCTAGTCACTTGGGAGAAGAGACCAACACCCACCTCTCTGCAACCCCCTTTCAGGTAATTGTAGAGAGCGATAAGGTCTCCCCTCAGCCTCCTCTTCTCCAGACTGAACAACCCCAGTTTCCTCAACAGCTCCTCATAAGACTTGTGCTCCAGACCCCTCATCAGCTTCGTTGCCCTTCTCTGGACATGCCCCAGTCCCTCAATGTCCTTCTTGTAGTGAGGGGCCCAAAACTGAACACAGGATTCGAGGTGCGGCCTCACCAGCGCCGAGTACAGGGGCACGATCATCTCCTTACTCCTGCTGGCCACACCATTTCTGATACAGGCCAGGATGCCGTTGGCCTTCTTGGCCACTTGGGCACATTGCTGGCTCATCTTCAGCCAGCTGTCAATCAACACCCCCAGGTCCTTTTCTGCAGGGCAGCTTTCCAGCCACTTGTCCCCAAGCCTGTAGCGTTGCATGGGGTTGTTGTGACCCAAGTGCAGGACCCGGCACTTGGCCTTGTTGAACCTCATACAATTGGCCTCGGCCCATCGATCCAGCCTGTCCAGATCCCTCTGCAGAGCCTTCCTACCCTTAAGCAGATCAACACTCCTGCACAACTTGGTGTCGTCTGCAAACTTACTGAGGGAGCACTCAATCCCCTCATCTAGACCATCGATAAATATACTAAACAAGACTGGCCCCAAAACTGAGCCCTGGGGGACTCCGCTTGTGACCGGCCCCCAACTGGATTTAACTCCATTCACCACAACTCTCTGGGCTCGGCCGTCCAGCCAGTTTTTCACCCAGTGAAGAGTACACCTGTCTAAGTCACGAGCCACCAGTTTCTCCAGGAGAATACTGTGGGAGACAGTGTTGAAGGCTTTACTAAAGTCCAGGTAGACAATACCCACAGCCTTTCCCTCATCCACTAAGCAGGTCACCTGGTCATAGAAGGAGATCAGGTGGGTCAAGCAGGACCTGCCTTTCATGAACCCGTGCTGGCTGGGCCTGATCCCTTGGTTGTCCTGCACATGCCCTGTGAGCACCCTCAAGATGAACCTCTCCATAATCTTCCCCAGCACTGAGGTCAGGCTGACAGGCCTGTAGTTCCCCGGATCCTCCTTCCGGCCCTTCTTGTAGATGGACGTCACATTGGCAAGACTCCAGTCGTCCGGGACCTCCCCCGTTAACCAGGACTGTTGATAAATGAGGGAGAGCGGCTTGGCAAGCTCCTCCGCCAGCTCCCTCAGTACCCTTGGGTGAATGCCATCAGGCCCCATAGATTTGTGAGCATCCAGGTGGCATAGCAGGTCGTTAACTGCTTCCTCCTGGATCATGGGGAGTTTATTTTGCTCTCCATCCTTGTCTTCTAGCTCAGGGAGCTGGATACCCTGAGGATACTTGGTCTGGCTATTAAAGACTGAGGCAAAGAAGGCATTAAGTACCTCAGCATTTTCCCCATCCTTGGTGACAATGTTCCCTCCCACATCCAGTAAATGATGGAGATTCTCCTTGGCTCTCTTTTTGTTGTTAATGTATTTGTAAAAACATTTTTTGTTATCCCTTACAACCATGGCCAGATTGAGCTCTAGCTGGGCTTTTGCCTTTCTAATTCCCTCTCTGCATGACTTAACGAGATCCTTCTACTCTTCTTTAGTTGCCTGCCCCTTCTTCCAAAGGTGATAAATTCTCCTTTTTTTCCTGAGTCCCAGCAGGAGCTCCCCGTTCAGCCAGGCTGGTCCTCTTCCCTGCCGGCTCTTCTTATGGCACATGGGGACTGCCTGCTCCTGCACCTTTAAGATTTCCTTCTTGAAGAATGTCCAGCCTTCCAGGGCCCCTTTGCCCTTCAGGACTGTCTCCCAAGGGACCCTCTCGACCAGTGTCCTGAACAGGCCGAAGTCTGCCCTCCGTAAGTCCATCGTAGTGGTTTTGCTGACCCCACTCCTTACTTGGCCAAGAATTGAGAACTCTATCATTTCATGATCACTAAGCCCAAGACGGCCTCCGACCATCACTTCTCCCACCAGTCCTTCTCTGTTCGTAAACAGCAGGTCAAGCAGGGCACCTCCCCTGGTAGGCTCACTTACCAGCTGCGTCAGGAAGTTATCTTCCACACACTCCAGGAACCTCCGGACTGTTTCCTCTCAGCTGTGTTACACTTCCAGCAGATGTCTGGTAAGTTGAAGTCCCCCACAAGAACAAGGGCTTGCGATTGTGAGACTTCTGCCAGTCACTTGTAGAATGCTTCATCTGCTTCTACGCCCTGGTTGAGTGGTCTATAACAGACACCCAGCAGGATATCTGCCTTGTTTGCCTTCCCCCTCATCCTCACCCATAAGCCCTCGACCTTGTCGTCACAATCGTTGAGCTCTATACAATCAAAACACTCCCTAACACACAGAGCCACCCCACCGCCTCTCCTTCCTTGCCTACCCCTCCTGAAGAGCTTATAGCCATCCACTGCAGCACTCCAGTCATGCAAGTCATCCCACCGTGTTTCTGTCATAGCTGTCCTGCTGCACAATGGCTTCCAGCTCCTCCTGTTTGCTGCCCATGCTGCGTGCACTGGAGTAGATGCACTTGAGCTGGGCTATTGATTTCACCCCCAACATCAGCACGCCGCCACCCCTAGGTTCATTTCTAGACAGCCTGCTTTCATCCTCTTCCCCCTTCAAATCTAGTTTAAAGCCCTCTCTATGAGGCTCGACAACTCGTAAGTGAGAATCCTTTTCCCCCTTGAGGATAGTTGAACTGCATCTGCTGCCAGCAGGCCTGGTGCCGTGTAAACTGCCCCGTGGTCAAAAAAACCAAAATTCCTCCGATGGCACCAGCCTCTGAGCCACGTGTTAACCAGGTTCTCTTTCCTGTTCCTTTCAGTGTTCCTCTCTGCACTGAAGGGATTGAGGAAAACACTACCTGTGCTCCCGATCCCTCAACCAGCCGCCCCAGTGCTCTGAAGTCCCCCTTGATCACTTTTAGGCGTCTTTGCGCAACCTCATCGATGCCAACCTGCAAAACCAACAGCGGGTAGTCATCAGTGGGCAGTACCAGACCAGGGAGTTTCCTCGTGACCTCTCCCACCCGGGCCCCAGGGAGGCAGCAGACCTCCCTGTGGGTTGGGTGTGGTCGACATATTGGGGCCTCTGTTCCCCTCAGGAGGGAATCACCTATGACAATTACCCTCCTTTTTGCCTTAGTAGAGGTGGTTGTGATGCGTGGGGCAGACTGTCTCGCCCTAGGCAACGCCCTGGATGGACTTTCATCCATATCCTCGTTAGCCTGGCCCTCAAGTTCCAGAGCCCCATATCTGTTGTGTAGGGGCAGCTGGGAAGGTGAGGGAGGCTGGGAGGGGATTCGCCTGCTGCCCCGAGCAGGGACCTGTTTCCATTCCCCTTTGTCTTTCAGGTCCCCTCCTTCTGCCCGGCAGCAAGAGGGAAGGGATCCTCTGCTTCTCATTACACATGCTCTTGACAAGCAAAAAAATCTTCTTATTTCTATCAGATGGGATTCGTGTTTAAATGGATAGTTTTTCTACTAATGAAGGACATTTGAATCTCTGAATTGTACTCTTAACTATTCCTTACTGATAGTGTTGTTAACAGAATACTTTTACTGAAATAATATGACTGCCAGATCAACTTTAAAATGGTAATGATCAAGCAACAAAAATTAAGTCAGAGGAAGATAAACTGCCATGCAATATCAGATACCATTTAATAATCTATCTCTGATTACAGAAGGCTACATATTTCAGAGGAAGAAGTAAGAAGTCCTACATATGAAAACGAGGAAGAGCTGCTTCCAGTATTGCTGGTAGTTTTATAACTGAAATAGGAGTGATTCTGTCTTTAAAAAAAAAAAAAAAAACATCGGTCTACAGTATCACTGTGGATCTTCTTCTAAAGGAATAGTCAAGTTCAAGAAGATGTGAGGCAACAAGTTGCCAACAAATTGCATGCCTTTATGCGTCTAAATTCAGTTCTTAAATCTAGCTGCCTTACAGGTTCATTGATTGAACCATCTATTCCTACCTGTTTAGAAGAGGGCATCTATACTTTTGTTCCTTACTGTTTGGTATGATAAGAAGAATAACATGTCCAATCTTATCCACTTTTATGCAGCAGTGACAAAGTCACTCTTGAAAGATTTTCTCTTCTTTTCTTTTTCAGAAGTGAAAGCAAGAATTGTGTGAGATAGTTGTTCCAGGTCTCCTCTTCCTCCAGTCCCTATATTCTCTATCCACTTTCATTCTGTCTATTGCATCAGTGTCCAACTGTCTTTCCAGCAGCAGTTCTCCCTCTGGTGATGCATACCATTAGCCTCGATGCAATACCTCAGTGGAAAGCTAGTTTTCCCATCCAGGAAAACCACACTATTACATTGCGATGGAATATTGCCACTGGAAGTATTTTAAGGATGTGTATTCCCTTGTCCTGCCTCCCTGGAGGGCTCAGAGGCAGAAACCATTCCTAAGGTTCTCATCAGCCAGTTGACTGACCTCCAAAATCGATCCATGAACTGCTCGTATAACAAATGAGAGAAGTCCCCCATGTTAGCCCAGGCACCCTACCTCCCCACTGGTTCCAGCTCTTCATTCTGAGCCAACGTAACTGACTTTTGAGGGCAAAATTTGATGAAGCAGCTGAGAGAGCTGCAATCGCTCAGAAGTAGCATGAGCAGGCACTATACAGAGATGGGTGCCTACTAATTCAAGAAGTCTTCCCCACTGAGCTCTATAACATCTTTTCATGCCCTTTGTCATGAAGAAAGCACTTAATGTTATTTCTTCTTTGCATTTAATATGGCAGTGGTGAGAAGAGAAAGAAGGCATAAAGCTGTTGCTTCCTTCTTTCTTATTTCCTTCCCTAACACCACACAGTGCGTTGGCTACGACACTGTGTTAGAGATGTGGAGTGAATTAGCATAGGACAGAAAATGAGGGGGTCGGTGGCTCAAGCTCTATCATGAGGAAGACTCTCCATTCAAGTCACACGTCAAAGGGGAAAAAACCCAAAACCAATCCCTAAATTATCATAAATTTCATCCTTTTATACACAAAAAATAATCAGTTTAGTTGAAGAAAAATTTACATCTGCCCTAACAAATCTGGCTGATACCCTCAAATGAAAATAATGGCTGGAGTGATGAAGTTACAAATTGCTCAGAAAGTTGGACTAAAACCAAACTTAAATTCCCAAACAGTGCCTCTTAGATAACCCTGCAGAAAATCTTCAGGAAAACGATTCAGAAATGCTGTGGATTATACTGTATCAGTTCAAAAAGTGTGCCCAGTTTATTTCATTTATTCTACCTCAGCAAGCTTTACTATTTTTCACCACAGCTGAAGTTATTGCCTTTCTAGCACAAGTGGAGGGCTGCAGATCAGTAACTCTTAGATATAATCACAGCATTTCAATATGTTATCTCCAGCTTCCCCCTAGACTGTCCCTGTCCCTTCCTCTCCCCCTCCCCCAAAAATGAGCCCCCACAACTCCAGTCAGTCCTGCACTCCTTCAAGAATTTTTACATGCAGTAAATTCATTTTCACTGATACAGCAGTCTCTGCAAGACTTGGCCACTGTCCAGCCTTGTGAAGAACCTGGTGTCAATCCTTTGTTTTGCCTCACCCTTCTCAGGCACTGAGCATGATCACCTTCCAAATTCATATAGACTGAGCAAGCTCAGTATTTTATACTATAAAGCCTCAGAAAAGGCTGCAGTTCTTTGACCTCACTGGCTTCCTACATAGAGAAACCCTGGGCATCATTTATCATCCAAAACCACCTCTGTAGCCATATGATGCTCCATTCACTAGAAAGAATAATCACCTGGTACATGAAGTGAAACTGCTGTATAGGGTATTGTCAGACTACAGAAGGAAGTTACAGAAAATTTATTTGTGACCACTAGGATATTTAAACATCACGTGAAAGCACATTAATTTCACAACTATTACCTTGGAAGGAAATTTTCATGCACTGCCTAGAGCTGAGGTTTTTCTGACAGCCAGTCTTGCAGGAGGGGAGGCTAATCTCTACGTGCTGGAGGAAACTACCAACACTGTCCCATACACTGGCTATAGCAGATTGAAAGGAACAGACAACCGTCTCAAATACCATAAAACAGCCCAGGGTGCAAAGACTCTACAGGTACCAGCACAGGCCATTTCATTTGGGATCAATGCCTCTGTGAATCTGGAGTTCTCTAGCTGGCCAGTTTCAGTCTGATCAGTAACAGCAGAGTAACCTTTGCTTCAGACAGAAAGAAACCAGGTACAAGGTTGCAAATGAAAAAAGCTGAAATCCAGACCACACTTATAACAGCTTTTTAGTACTTTGACTTTCCTAGTTAGGAACCTGAAGGCATCTGCCATGTGTTAGCTCAGAGAATTCAGCCTATTCAGCAACACCTTCCAAATGCCAACCCTAAAGAAACACTTTTTCTAGTTTCATCTCCATAAGTTTATTGTCCTTGCTCCATTTGTACTGAAACGTGGGAGGAAGCATTCACAGCTTTTCCAAAAGGTCACTGACTTTGATGATCAAAGCATTTCCCTGCTCATCTCACCTCCTCGGCAGCAAGTCTCAAGTTTTGCACCATTAACTAGCTCCTACCTCTCAAGATAATAAGGGTTCAAAATGTGTGTCGTGTTATGTGAAATACTGCAGAATCACATATGCAAAATTCTACTGTTTGGGGTCTTTTCTAGCCAAATTTGTTATTTTATGGGTTTTCTATAGAGACCAACATATACAACGCATTTACAGTGCAGTTGAAAGACTGTTTAGATCAAGCAGCTCACTCCTACCATTACACATGTATCCTTGCCATCACTGTCAGGGGTTCCTTGATTAAAGTATACAACTGTCATAATGTGTAGATATCATTTTAACAATTAACTTATAAATGTCAAATCAAACACACACCTTGATGTGTGATGGCAAGTTACTTTGCTTAAGATGTTTTCCTTTGGCTGTAGTGCGACAGGAGACTCCTGTTACATCTCTTTGCTACAGACACGTGTAATCCTGGCTGTGCAATTTATTGGATGAGATTTTCAGTCTCCCTTTTATGGCAATTATTCTTCTATGTTTCAGGTCATTAATGATGACAATCAGATATCTGCAGAACATAGGATTCTCCAACAAAGAGATGTCTAGTACAAAAAGGGAAAGGAAAGCATAAGGTATGAAAATCAAAACTCAAAATCCTGCTTCATCTAAACTTTAATTTGGCAAGTATTCTTGGAGGTGCATGGTACAAATGTTGTCCAGCATAAAGATAGTTTAGGTCAGCTCCTGACAGATCACAGTCCAGGGTTATATTTGTATAGGTTGCTTCATCTGTAATAAACAGATGTCTATACAACTTTGCTCAAAACTTGAATCTTCATGATCTAAAAAAATTCTGTACTGTAGTGGTTTTCTGTTAGCTATTGTATAGCTATGTCACATCCACCAGCATTGAGAGGTATCAGTCACCAGATCATCAGTAACAACATGTAAAGATACTTGTCTCATTGGGTGCAAATTCTAATCTTCAGAACTTCAGGAGATTCCGCTCAACTTAACACCAAGCAGAAATGACTGCATGGCCAGGCAATCTTGACAAATGTAGCTAAACAGTTTGTTCTGTTGCGAAAGTTAGTTCAGATAATTTTATTTTATGGTGCAAATTCATCTCACATTGCTGATTTTAGCAAGAATTTACAATGGTAAGTCAATGTCTGTCGTCATCATTCAGTATGCTGAATCACTAGTGTCCACACAAATAATTTCCTTTTAAAGTTCTTTAGAGATTAGCATTACAAAAACCTAAGGCTTAACCCCCAAGCCATATCTGAACTTTTTGCCTGGAGGGAAAGAGGGTGAGCTTTAGCTCCACTTTCTCCATATTAGCAGAGAGGTGATTTGCCACCTAAGAAACGTATAGGTTTTTCAGCCTCCCAGATCTACCTGTCCCAAGAGGAGTCAAGACACACAGATTTCGGCACCACAGGCATAGAAGCTCAAAACCTGGCAGCTCCTATTATTGCCAGACTGTTTCAGAATCGCTAAATTTTATTTATTAACAGATTTCAAAGCCAAAAGAAACAAAGCAATCATCTTTACTCTTCCTATGCAGAATCAAGGCCACAGACTTTTACCTAGCTGTTATTGTGCCAAGTTGAATACTTTTATTGAACTGAAACTGTTTAAAAAAAAATCCAATTTTGAGCCCCAGAGCTGATGTTTGTATTCTATTGGCAGCCAAACCAGGGCTTTCTTTTACTTTTTTATTTATATCCTGCTAGAACTAGCTGGAATAGCATCCCTCTGTTAAGCTTTGCACAAATACATAGCAAGCACAGCCTGGCACAAGGAACTGATTGTTTAATGCACAAGACAAGGAAGGGCAGGGATGGAGGAAAAATGGAGGTAGACAAGTTTACAGATGGAAGGACTAAAACAGGAAGAGGCTGATAGCCACATTCCAGCGTCTTCCACTCCTACTGTAAGAACTGCATAAACATGTGCTAACCCCTTAAAAATCCTGCTCCAAACAACTTGTCTCAGACCACTCAGGAAATCAGTGACAGAGCACAAGATGTGCGAGTGCCATGGGAAGAAAACTGCCACCAAGATCAGGGCTTTGAAAGCAACTGCATAAATATCACAAGAGCCCTTCACTGTCTCAAAGTGTTTACACCCTGAAAAGACAATTAACTTGAGAGCAAGGCAAGAATTCATAACACCTCCTCATAGCCTTTGGCATTGCTAGGTTTGGCCTCCCTTTTCAGCTTTTCAGCAGAAATCACATACCAAAATCAGATACAAGGAAACTGCAGCTATGTATAATAGGTAGCAGAAAATTACCGACTTATTTATATGCACACACCCCCACACTGTTTCTCTCTCCCATGTTTTCATTTATCTGGTAAAACAACTGACCAGTAGCCAAACTTAGAAGCCTGACATCGTTTATTACCTTTTTTTAAATAAATAAATGGGTAAATGAATAAATGACAGTGATGGCGAATGCAATGTCCATTACGTTCAGCCTTCAAACAAATTGTCCTTCTGTTTCTGCTACCATATACTACATGAGATGAGGAAAACTCTAGGGAAATTCTTACTTTTCTGGGGAGCACGTCACTAGTGCATACAGTACCTCCCACCTGTGTGTTTTGTGACTGGAGTACAATCATTACCAGCAAAAATACACCAGAGAATTCCAAGGTGTGAAGGGCTCTCTTACATATTTTCTAGATGAGTAGCACTTTTCTGCTCAGCAGCCATATTAGCAGCCACCCGACAGTGCAAGCTAGGCAAGTAACTGTGGGTGGGATCCAGCTGGCAGAGCATAAGTACCTGCGCTCTGGCGGACAAAAGGTATCTCTGAGAGCCATTAAATGCACCTCTTGCTCTCCACTGATGAGATAAAGAAATTAAGTTATTTATGTTAGAATGATACATGCATTAAGCACTTAGAACTAGATTCACACACACACCTCAGAGCCCAGATGCTTCCATGTACTCCAAAAAAAAGAGTTGTCTCACTGGAAAAGCCCTGCTAGCTTCCCACACTCTCCTCAAAACTATAGGGAGTTTAGCTTGGAGGCTTTTAAGCTTGGTTCAATTAGTGTAACCTGTGTCCCGTGTACCATCGAGCTGTAGATAGTACACAACTTTGCTCCTTGTCAGCTTGTAGTAGTCTGTTTGTCCTACATATGGAAGGTGAGGGGACAGGTTTGAGTTTAGCTTTCCCCTTCTCACCCTTTGAAACAGAAATTATGAACACTTCGGAAGCTGCTTTTGCTGAGAACTTTTAGATGTTTCCTTGGAAAGCTAATGAGATTATACAAATGTATTTGTGATGTTATTCATTTCACTTGATGGTTGTATGCAACTTATTGGAAGCAAGTTAATAGTCTCAGTCCAGAGGTGAAGAACTGGTGTCTACACTAAAGAACAGACCACATTTCAAATGGTAAGAAGAAAGAAAAAAAAATCACTGAGCAGAACAAACTGGCATTACTCATCTTCGTAGCACTATAATTTCACACGGAGCAACATGTGACAATTTGTGCTGCAGGAATTAGGGCAGTACTACGAATAAATTGAGAATTCTTGTCTCCCTGCTGCATCAAGCCCCTCCCACCTTTACAGAGATCCTGTTAAATTAAGGCTAGTGGATGAGAGGGAGTGAACTCGTAAAAAGGTTATCATCACATCATAGGCTTTCTTCAGGGCTCAGAGTTGGTATTGCATGAGATCATGTATGAATAAAAACAAACCACCTAAAAGTCTTGCCAGCTGCTCCTCCCCTCCCTGCAGTTATTTCAGACAGAGTCATTTCCTTTTAATTACGCAGCTTGGTACAGGTAGAGATACAGCTTATTCTCGATGTAAATACATACCCAAAGTTCGGTCCCAATTAGATCATAGGACCAAAATTAGGCTGTAGGATCTGCCACTGATGGGTCACAAGCTTCAAGTCTACTGGTGAAACTTTTGGTTTTTTACAGACATGGGTTCAGGTGAGAACTCGAACAACTCCTCGTCAAGTTGTTGCACGAATGTTTTGTGATACAGCCTATTGCAGCCAGTGGAAAGGAAGCTGTTTGTTTTGGCATGATTGCAAGATGACTGGCACAATGGACAAGCAATGCTGTTGGCAGTTCATGTTAATAAGTAAAGACACCACCTGAATTAATACCATTATATCTAACTAGAGGTCAGTGCAGATTAAAGTATGAGTCAATACCTTTTAGAATGAATTTAAATACTTGTGAACTCCCATTTAATGCAGTGAAGTATTATATGTCTCCATGGAGAGAGAGACAGAGATTAAAGAATTAATTGAGACCAAGCTTGGGATAGAACTAAGGTCAAATCTCCAAGTTTTTAAGGTATTAGACAAGAGACAAGATCATCTGGCATTGCACTTGAGGCTAAGCCTGCTTTTGGGGATGCCATCTGACTGGGTGGCTGGCTGTCTGGCTGATCCTACATCTCCTTTGCATCAACATTGGTGCTTATCTGGTCTCACAGGGAGCTGGCCCAGGCACTGATGAGTCAGTGTTCACCTGTGCTGGCCTGTGGGAAGTAAAAGCGACGTACGAGAAATGGGACTGCCCGCTCAGCAGCAGGTAACCATTACAGCAGCTTAAATGCAGTGCAAGAACTTACCCGAAGTAAAATGGCAGCTCCCTATCTCACAGGTACATCGCAAAGAGGAACACAAAGATTACCAAGTACTCTGAGTCTCCAGTGAAGGCAAACTTCCTCTGATAATTCAAAAAGATTCTTTCCCCATTGAGAAAACTGAAGAAAATGGCAGAGATTCAACTATTTACATTTTGGATTCAAGTAATTGTCATCCAGAGTCTCCTGTAAATCCATATCCCAAGCAGAAGACCTAGAAGAATCTCTTCTGAGCTGCCAGAATACTCACTGGGTTTCCAGAGCATTTCAGCCTGCAGAGTCACCCACACAGCAAGGGGAAGGCAGCATTTGGGGGTACCTAACGCAGCTTTCGGCTACACAATCAGCCAGCTTCTTCCTGAGCAGGCTGGCTTACGAGGTGAAGCTCAGCTATGCAAGGAAAGGACTCCTACTGTTACAGAAATTAAGCAGTATATGCTTCCTACAAAATTCCTTGAAAAGGATGTCTGGATACATCCAAACCTAACAGCTTTTCCTCTCCACCATGAGGACACCAAACCAGAGCCCAAAACATCACTTGCTGCAAGCTGTAAAACTTGTTTCAGTTTTCTGAAGTTTTCAGTGGTTCAAAGCCCTGATTCAACTTCAGCACTGCTCCTTGGTAGGGAAGTGCTCCAGTGCCTCAGCTTATTGAAGCATACAATAGGCGCTTTGAGTAAATTCTGGAGGGTGGGAAGGGAAGGTCAGCGGAAAGTGATATGACAGTGTTTGCTCACAAACCAAAATTACTGAGGTTACTAATGTTAGGGCAGACTCTGAAGAACTACTGGAAAGCCTAATGAATTGGACAGCATAAGATTAAGTTTGCTGTAGCTAAGAACATGAAGAGGCACTTTCAGAGGAGCAACTTAAAATTACTCATACACTTTGATTTCTAAACTAGTTGTAGTTTCTTAGAAAAAGTTTAAGCATGATCCTCAGCAATTTAACGAAGATGTTTGCTCAATGTGCAGAAATGCAAATAAGATACTGGTCTGTACTGAGCAGCAGATGAAAATATGGTAAAATATTACAGAGCCAATGCATATATATATTTTTTCCATGAGTATATGACCTCACCTTTACTCTGGAGTTCAGTCTCTGAAAAATACCCCTATCTACTCCTGAAAACAGAAAGTTGCAGGAGGTGAACTGAAAAGAACTCAAGAAAGAGAGTAAGAGATGAGAGGAGAAGACTTCCATAGAATAGGCAATTAAAAAGATAGAAGGTCAAATTAGACTAATCTTTTTGCGGTAGCAGCAGAGTATGGGAACATCAGGAAAGGGATGCTGTTGAAACAGCTTCTTTTCTCCTCTCCAATCATGTTCCATTTCCCGTTGTGGGGTCTGTGAAGTAACTTAGGATCCTATGTAGTGTTTTGTAGCAGAAGGGATGGAAGAGCCTATAGTTCCAGACAGAACTATGCTTATTCTTTTACAAATTTTTTGGAAGTACGCATCATAGTTTGTGGTGCAGAAATGGGTGGTACTGCAGCTGCCACTACCGTAGAGCTCAGCTCTTCAAACAAGACATCCTTTAGAGACTATCAGATTAGGTTGACTAAATAGCTATTCTGTCCAAAAAGCCAGTCTTTTGGTTTTTACAGCAACACAATTTATATTTCTGCATTGTATGTGCTTTTGGTGTTTCTTCCACCTATTTTGTATTCATATTTCAAGGGTGGACTTCCCTGTAGGGACTTATGCCAAAGTATACAGTAGCATAAAGACGCGTAGTTTCTCAAGGAGCTTGAGTTTATCTATTGTAGAGAACAGAGAGGAAAGGCATCCAACTTCAGAGATAGTGAATTTCAAAATTTTTTCTTCCCTTGAATATCCTTGCTAGAAATCTCCCAGAGACAGTCCACCAAACACAAATATTCCTGGGCCACAGACCGAAAATCACTATGATAAAGAGTTAAAAGGAAGTTGAATAACAAAGAAGAGTGCAATTGAACCCAGTTAGCCATTCTCATAAGGGGAGAAAGAGGGGGAAGAGAGACAGCACAACACTTTAAACCAAACATTTAAATGCTCAATAAGCCTTCTATTGCAACATATAATTAGCATGTTGAACACATTCCCACAGGATATTGTTGTACTATATAGTTTAGTGGATACGACTGTAGGTATTCCTTGTTTTTAATGTACCCAAAGTAAACACCATTTTATGGCTTCTAACATGACAATAACCAGCTTGTACTTGTGTTGTAAATCCCATTGTGTATCCCCCACCCAACACAGACACTGTGCAACTGGTTTCAGTGTGTAAATTCTGCGTTGGAGCTTTTCACGTTAACCACTGCCAAATACATAGTTTTGGGCTAGGGAAAGTGTTGCCATTGTGGCAGTTTGCACCTCCCCAAGATCTACTCAATACAAATGATCCCCTCTCTCCTTCCCTCCCTCTCTCACTTACTCAGGAGGGTGCCTATTGCCATTTTGTAGTAAAGCCAATAAAAAAATTGTTCCCAAGCTGCTCAGATTTGGAACCTGTCTCCTTAAAAAAAGAAATCTATATCAATGAAGAGGTGTTGTTAGCTGAGTGGTAATAACAGGTGGGAAAAGAACAAGAATTGTTTCTTTCTTGTCCTTCATTTAAATGTTTCTATTTTTAAACAGACTGGCCAGCTTTGCTTGTCATATTTCAGCCATAAAAGGAGTTGGTTCAAGGTCTGTCAGCATGATAGGTCTTGCCTCTGTGGAGGTCTTGCCTCCATTTAGCCTGGAGATATTACCTTTCACGTATTCTTTTAATAGAGAATGAATATTTTAAAGTTCAGAAGTATATGTGCTCTTTAAACTCTATTTTTCTGATTTCTAATAGCTGCCTTGTTAACAGGGAGGATCGTTATGCAGTGTTCAGCACGCTATTGCACGCTCCTGATCCCCAGCTCACACAGCCAGGGGCCAGTCCAACTGCTGCATACGGAAAGAGGAGTATTTCAATTCATACAGTGCTTCAAGAAAACTGAACGAAACAAACAAAAAACAAACAACAAAAAAAACCCCACACATGCACACACACAACTACAGTGGCTTATTTCACAACAGAAAATAGGCAGAGGAGGCCAGCTTAATACCGGTTGATTTAAAATTGTAAGAAGTTCACCATTATTTATACTCTCAGGAAAGGCAATCACCAGCACTTAGCGAGCGCCATGCCTTTCTCCGCAGATCCCAAACCACCCTAGGGTACAATATCTTGCAATTGAAAATGTGCACAAGTTCCGCACCTTCTCCAGAGCCACCTGGCGCTAGCTATGGCCAAAAAGAGGGTATCGGACTGCAGCATTGCTACTAGGTAAAAAAATACTCTGATATTTCAGCCCTTCCAAAGTATTACAAACAAAACCAGCAAAAGATACTTGAAAGAAAAAAAGCAAACTCACCATTCTGGGAACTAAGAGCTTTCCCCTAGATCCAAATTACGTCGTTGCTCAAGACATCAGCAGTGTTGAAGGAGCACTTATTCTTGCTCTGGCTTTGAAAAACTCCAGCGTGCTCAGGGTTTGGGTAGGTGCTGGGAGCACACCGGGCGAGCTGCCCTCTTAGGGGTGCTGAGCAATGCCTGCTGGAACGTGCAGTCTAGCAGGTACCTGGCACCACTTGTTCAAACAGACAGGAGGGAGGGATGGAACTACATTACCCATAATTGCCTTCAGCAGGTTTATGATTACACCTGAAACCAGGAGAGGTGGTGTGGGAGTTTCGCCTTTGGGAGGAGAGATAGGCATGAACAGGAAAGAAGGAAGCCCATGCTCCTTGTGTGCCACTGGAAGAGAGTTAGGGTTTTCTAGTTTCACACACCATGTTGCAGATATATTGAACTTGCTGGGAGGGGGACAAAGGATGGCCTTCTGATAAAGGTCAAGTTTAGAATTAATTAGATTTACAGGCAATGAATACAGTGACCAAAATCGCGTGAACCTGTATGACCGGTTTGGGCATCTCTGTGCATGTGAGAGAATCAGACAACTGGGTATGAGGAAGCAAGTGAAGGAGGGGTGGCAACAGCCTGAGAAGACGTCTACAGAGGAAGGAAAGCAGAGACATTTGGGAGGGTGGGGGCAAAAGAGCTCTTTTTTGGCTCCATGAGCGTGAGGAAATAGCAAGTTTTCCCAGACGTTGTACTGCAGGTATTTTTCTCAGTGATTTCAGCATTTTGTAGGATAAAGTTGATAAAGATTAGAGGAACAAAGATTATAGCCACAGAGAGATAAGATAAATGGTCTTTGGAGAAAAGATGATTTGCCTGTCCTGTTGTTATTTGCTACCTGTGGTTTTGTGGCACTTAAGACTCACAGCTGAAACTCCCCTTTGATGAAAAGAGGCTTCACAGGCTTTCTAAGCCTACCTCCAAAAAGCTGAAGTACAAATCAAACAGGATAAAAAAATGGAGAAAGGCAGAATCCGGGTTGTTTATGGAGGAGATACTGTCAATATCGGTGGGAAATTTCCACCAAATAAGCTACTTGCCAAAATAACTGGTTTTGTTTGATCAGGGCTGATAGCAAAGTGGGGTGAAACTCAGCAAATAGTTTCAGCTGGAAAAAAATGAAGTTGAAATGGTGCCAACACCATTTCAACTAAATGGTCAATCCATAGCAGAACAATTCAGTTCCTTCAGAGAACTGAACACTTTCCCCCTGCCCCCCTAATCCAGAAAACAGCCTTTCCCACCTGACCATACGGGATTTTGTAGTGGGAATCTCTTCTATTTTGTGTAATAAAGTAAGGCATTGACTGTGACAAAGATGAAAAAAAGAGATGCCCCATCTCCAAATGCTTTAACCAACTAGATATATTGTTGAGAGAGCTTTGTCCTGCTGTCAGAAGCAGGAGGTTAGAGTAACACTGCAGGGTTATTCACTTTGTACTAGAGCTACCTGTTACAGAAAAATTAAGTAATTTCTACTCCCACTACCTCTCTAAAGGTGTAGTTTAGAAATTCAAGATCTAGAAATAGAATATGTAGGGCAGATAAAGCCCTGTCAGACAGCAGGAGGAGAAGGGAAACATTTCCAGAGACACTTAGTGGCTTACTCAGAGTTTTTAAGAAAGCAAGTATTTAATTTTTGTTATATATTTCTTATTCTAGGTTTTTTTGAGGTAGGTACTGTCTATCATGTGTCTCTAATACTAATGACAATGACACACCAAACCAGTTGAAACTCAGTGCTATACTAATATAATTTAATAATAAATGAAGATCTTGGTATCTTAAACTCTAAATTTCAACCCCTTTTCTGTCATCTCAGACAACTCCTTAAAATTTCCATTTAGATAAGATACTTTTCCCCAGACTTCATTTCTCTGAATGGACCGTTAGCTCATAACAGAAATGTTGGTTCCCAGCAGAAGTATTTTCAGAGCCAGAAGTTTTTGACATTCCATTCTTTTGATTCAGAGAATACTTTACAAAGTATTAGTGGTATTTTACCTTAAACAGAAAGACTTTAAGTTTAGGCTGATGATTTTTAACATCCCTTTTTATAGGGATGAATCAAAATTCAACCAATCTAATATGCTTCTCAACTGTTTCCCAGCTAGAAAACCACTATAGAGGATATTTGTACCCATAGCTTTGCGGGACCCTGCAGGTGGGACCCTGCTGACCCACATAAAGCATCTACAGGATTTCAGTTCACCTCTGGGCCTCAGAAAAGGGCTTGAGTATTAACATAGTCTCTCTGGGGTTTCTGTACAAGGGTGACCAATTATTAGTTCCCACATTTTTATTAAACGCTGCCACTTCGGTCTTATTGCATAACAGAGTTTACCTTGAAGACATATAAAGTAGGTGTTTAAAAGACAGCACTGCGTAGCACTTAATACCCTGCTACCCCTCCAAAACCAGGTCTGACCAGTCAGCTTCTGTTTACAGACTCTGCTAAAACCCATACTGTGCAACAACTTTTCTTTGAACATCATTGGATGAGACACTGTGGTTTTCTGCAGTTTGACTCATTTTCGAGGCAAAGTCTTCCATAAAGCAGATTTAGACTGTTAGTTCTGAGGAATGCTAAGTATTATGTGGACAGCTAATAAGCAATTTCATGTGTTTAATTAACTGCACTGTCTGTGTACAGGGGAAACCCACATGCTATACATGCAGACAAAAGCAATAGCAGATGCTCGCAGGCTCATTTGGCAATATATTTTTCACATTCTTTGTTCGCTAAGCTCAATCCATTTCTTAGATATATTTCTGTCATTGAAATAAATGGAATTTGGGGAGGAATATTCTGGGACAGGAGCGGCACCTATGAGGCTGATTTTGAGATGGAAAGTTTGGAAGCTGGGAACACATGTATTTAGAAAGCCCTGGATGGAAGCTGGACTTGATGGGTCGGTCCATGTGAATGCAGTGACTAGTGTAGCAAGAGCAGGAGAGCTGGTCTGCAGCAATCAGGGCTGCCAACTCCGGGGACAAGCAACATCATGGGATACTTACCTCACTTTGGAAGTGGGTGAATGCCACTAAGCCACATCCTTTGGCTTTTGCAACATTAGTGGTAGTGGTAGCAGGATCCTGGAAAGCTTGGGAGTGTAAACAGTCACATTCTGACTTGACATAATGTAACATATGTGGGAAGTGGCAGCCATGTCTTCACGTGTCATTTGATTACAGTATGTGCTTTCCACTTCACTGATTTTTTCCTTTTTGTTTTTTTAAAATAATTACATATTTTGACGGCTAAACCTAGCAATGATTGCAGAATGATTGCAGGCTCACTTTGGTTCTGCCTGTAAGCATATTTTATGTCTGCAACAGATTGAATAGCTGGGGCAGAAAGTAGCATATCTTTTTGGACCTGATCTCAGTTTTGCTGAAGTTGTCATCAGAAGAATGATAAACACCAAGGCTTCAGTGTACATTACATATCGTTCTCATCCCATTTGTTTCAGTTATTCCTAAAGCTCACAATAAAACAAATACGAACTCCCTGCCCATCAAACAATTAGAAAAGGGGCACCGTAAACACCCTAGGCTACGTGACAGTTATCTGTACAATTATTTCCAGTGAAAATTAGCTGTGGCCACTACACCATGATTTATGCATGCATGTGTGAGAGGAAACAAAGGTACAATATCAGGCCATTCCGGATATAAAGAAGCCATTCAGACATGATCATTTTTATTTATTTTTTTTCACCCCCGCCCTCCCCACCTGTGGAAGAAAAACTTCCATGGCAGAGAATACTCTGGCCAAAGATGTTTACACATGGGGTCGCAGCTTGAGTATACCTCCCAGTGAAATAACAATTAATAACCAAGAGTGGTGTGGGGGTGAAAATTCAGTTTCTGCCAGGTCTATACTAGAAAATCTTCAATAGTATAGTTATGCTGGCAAAAGCAGTTTTGGCTGGTTTTACTGATTCCAGAACCCTGAGTATAATCTATACCAGCAAAAGCACTTCTTCTGCCAGTTCTGTGTCCACATGAGGGCTGTTGCCAGTATCAAATATTGCCAAAAATCACATTCCGTAAGGGACATTACTTATACTAACAGAAGTTTCTAATACAAAGCAGGCTTTACAAACACTAATGAACACTCCACCCAGGCAGGCAAAACCACCTTTCCTGGTAAATAGTGAACTAAAGCAATCTACCTGGTTTCTGAAGGGCAGGATACAGTTCTGGGCAATGTTTAACATCAGAAAAACAGCTCTCAAAGCATGTTGTATCCTCAGCGGGCTGCCTCTTAGATTTTAGTCAAGGTGAAGACTTGGTTTAAAATAAAATCTGTGGCATTACGTGTTAATGAACACATAGGACTTGTGACAACAGTACTACAGTATGGGAACCTACAGCCAAAGTCTGCAGCCAAAATATGTACTGAAACTGCTGAAGGCAATAGACCAAAGCGAAACAATGTTGTGCAGCATGGAAGTTAGTAAGAAAGATGTTATAGTGAGCAGAAGCAGCTATATCCCTATTTACTATAACTGCTTGCACTCTCTCAAAAAAAAAAAAAAAAAGAAATTGGAATCAGTTCTCCATGGTGAGCTGGACCAAGAACTGAAATTTGGGTTTTTTTTTTTAAAAAAGGAAAAAAATGCAACCCAGAAAGTCCCAGTGAAAATACAGTTGTTCTGATTTCACTATACCAACAACTCAAGGAAAATTATTGATTTCCTCTAGTATTTATCTTAGTGAAGGAATGAGGATACCATGCCCTTATGATGATCGAACATTAAATTATTTTAAAAAGAGAGAGGGTTTTTTTCTAATGAAGAGAAAACTTTAAAGAGGATCATCCAATCAAAACATTAATATGAATAGGTAGCTGGCAAATTGGACTGAAGAATATCAGGGCAGGAACTTTCCTGAACGGTGAGTATATGGTTGCCAAAAGGGACTTGGAGGAAGGACTCTGAAAGTGGTAGAGAAAGATCTCGCTCTCTTGAAATAGCAAGTGGGTTGGAACTTGTGCCCTGGGGAAGGACTCACAAGATGTCTTTTGTACCATGAAAACATTTGTGTTTCCTCTCTTTAACTAAAGCTGTTTAGCTTGGTTAGTTGCTAGATTACTTTATGCAAGGTGTGTTCATTAAACAAACAATTTCTTTTTGTGTTTACACCCTTTTCACTGTTGTTAGCAAACCTCTCTCTCCCACAGCTGAATCTGCTGTGCTTTGCAGGGAAGGTTCACTTACTCCATTCCCACAGAGAAGAGGCACCAGGTGACCTCAAAAGAAGGAAAACAAATTTGGCTTGAGCATGCTAGCCTACCACCTCAGTTGATAAGGCTCATGCAAAGAACCCCATGGCTCGAGCAGAGTTTTGCAGAGACCCATCCTGGAGAAGTGCTTGCAGTGATGCCTCCAGGTCCGAGGCAGAAGCAGTAGTAGATGACAGAGCCACATAGCACTTACTTCTGTAGCATTAGACTGGGCAAAAGAATAACATCTTTCAGGTTAGGAAAACCCTATTTTTGTCCTAGTTCCTCATTAAATCCTGTGTACTCATTAAGATGGATTGCTTCACTTACATTGCATATCACCAAGGAAAATATTCCATGTGACAGTAAAAAAAATTCTGCAGGCAGGAGCAACAAGGCAAAAGAAAGGGGTCCAGGCCAAAAAGTTCATGTCTTAAAGAGTAATGAGCAGCAGGGCAAGAAAAATACTGTTCCATCTCAGAAGATTTTCTTATATCGTGTTTCTAGAAATGATTGGCACACTGTATTTAGACGCACTTTGGTAGAAAATAACTGATTACTAGAAATGAAGCAAATAAGATTTTTTTGTTGATTTTAGCCTGATTTTCGCAGGAAACAAGGTCTATACAATCATGCTGTGTCTGTCTTAAGAGTTCAACTGATCCTCCTCACTGCTAGTTTGTGAAACCATTAGCCAGTTCAGTTCAATGTAGGGACAGACATCTCAGATTTCGTAGAATGCTGCAAGTTTCTTGACAAGGCTCATCCTGGTGAAAGAGAAAGCTAAGGGTCTCTGTGGAGGAAAGGTTACTATATTATTAGGCCTCAGAGAATCACACAGAAAACAAGTAAAAGACGGACTGTTATGAAAACACAAAATCCAGAGAAGGTTTCAGGGCTTGTCCTTTTTTAGCAGTTAAAAATCCAGTTCAAAACACAAATTCATGAGAAATTCAGCTCCAGAAACTTCTCTTGTTCCTATGTCCATATAGGAAAAAAGAAGATATTTATGTGCATTTATACAACATAGACATAAAGAATCACAACCTGATCTCATTGTAGATCCCAAGCAGCTCTGCTGAATTAAGTAGTAGGTGGCTAGCTTTGGCCATATAGGTTGTCAACATGGACCAGTTTTTCAGCAATGCGCGTGTTAAGAACTTGAAAATCTGGCCGCGGGTGCCACTGGAAGTCAGGAGATACCAGATACTTTTGAAAGTCAAACTGTTGTTTAGGTGCCTAAATGGAAAGCAGGCACTACTGAAAATCAGATTTGAAATACCAGGCTAAGACCTGAAAAAGGTATTCTAGCACCATTACAAACTTAAAAATTATTGTCTCCATGTTAGATAGGGATTGAACACTGGCATAAATAATAGGAGTTTCACGTTCTTCATGCCATTTAAAACTGAAAGTATTTACTAGCTGTGGTTTCTTCCTTTTAATTCAAATTGATAAAAATGCAATTTTGGAAAGGCTCAAACACATTAAAACTTTTGTATTATGCCTTCTTACCAACTTGAATAATTATTTGCTAAGAATCTATCAATTACAGCAGAATTATAACTTTTTACATACAAACCAAATATTCATCCCTTTGTCACAGATTATATCTCCACTAATATAGGAGCTAATAAGCCCTGAAAACTTAGGGCCACAAATTCAGTGCTTTCTTCATTGTAAAGTGAGGGCTTTTTTTTCCCTCCAGTCGAGAACATTTCCTCAGGTTAGTAGAAAACATTTCTCCTATTTTAAGTTTAATAATGCTTTAGCCTGTATTTAATGATAAACTCAAATGTAACTGATTTGTTGAACTGTGACCTAAAAAGTAGCTAAATAAAAGTCAGCAGTGAATCTGTGAATAGAGCTAAAGGCTGACTCGTAGTCCCTTCTCACAATCACCTGGCATCCTTAATCACAGCATGTTGTTGTTCACTGTGGCGTTTCCTTGAGACGTGGTCTAATACAATAAACCAGATGACTCCACGTTTCTGCAATAACTGAAGCAATGATCTAGGTCTACTACATTTTTGACCTATCATACCTGATACTTTGTGTCTAATACCTTAAGTATTCATTAGTCATATTTACTGTGTGGTATATCAGATAATTCCTTAGATAATTTGACCATATTTATTTCTATAGTGACTCTAATCAGTTAAGTTCTACTATGCCTTTGTCACAGACTTGAGATAGAGAACTGTGGATCTCACTTTCTGTGTACTCATTACCTGGAAAAAGGTGCTCTGTTTCTCACTGTCAGGTACAGCAGGCAAGGGGAAAATCTTATAACAATGCAAAGAACAAAAACCACCACTGATAAACTATTCAGCTACATAATCACTCAGGTGTTCAGTTAAGTTTCTGAGTCAGCAAAACATCAGATAATCTTCTTGTTGATGCAATCCAGATTCATATTTAACTGTGTATTTTGATGATTTGCTCTTTAGGAACAGCATTAGCATACTTACATTGTATATGTCTACTTTTTTTTCTGAGCTGGAATCTAAGCTCTGGAGTACGTATCTCTTCTCTCCACAAGCTACTGATACTAACCAGACACAGTAACCATCCTGATAATACTGTCTCTAGCTTTTAATAACTGAAATGTCATTTTCAAAAAGCTCTACAAACACCCACCTCATCTGCAAAATACTATTTCTGAAACGGAAATCTTTTTTCTATAACAAGAAATTTCTGGTGCATTGTGAGCACATCACACAACCTCCTAATGCAGACAGACCCCACTCCTTTCAGAAAAGGCCTGGCATTATCATCCTTGCAAGGGAAACACAGGACCTGGTTTTAATTCCCAAGTGACCTCACATGACCAATCTGAAGCACACATAATGGCACCGAGACCTTCCTAGATGGTCTTTAATGTTGCCTACAAAAAGTGAAGATCATTTCTGGACACTTTAGGAGCAATAGGGCTGGAACCCAAGAGCATTTCGGCTGAAAAGCCACTCCCAGACCTAGCCAGCTCCAGGAATAGTTGCTGTCAGCTCTGGGCCCATGGTACTCAAAAGAGATCCTCTTATTCAGTAATACTGCCAATTGCCTCTAATTACTATAATGACTGTAATTAATGCCTATGCTACCAGAGCAGTGTGTGCTTGTACAGCAGCCCTCCACCCACTCTGGCCCCCCCGGCCATTCTCCACAGTGTACGAGGCAGCAGCAGCTGTACAATCCCTGCATGTACCGACATTTTTTGCATTGAGGCTGCTAATACGAGAGTAATAGTAGTGCAAGAAGACAATGTTCTGACCTCATTTTCTGTTAATATCATGTTTCTCTTTGTTTTAAGTTTTCTCTTTTAAGGCTTTCAGGGGTTCCAACTGAAAATGACTTGCCAGCTTAGAGAAAACCTGCAAGGTCTAATAAATAGTATGATTTAAGTACAGCGTATGCTGAGAATGCAGTTATAAAAAATAAATATTGCCAGATCTTCAGCTGCTATTAATCAGAACAACTCTGCTGAAGCGAAGGGAGTAATTCCAGTTTACATCTTCTGAGGATCTGATTCCTACATTTACCACTAAAGCTGTTAAACATGGAACATTGCTTCAGCACACTAGGTCCCTGTTAACTGAAAGCTGTGGAAATCGGAGCATATTTGATTTTGAGGCCTTTATGGGACCTGTTCTGGAAGGCAGGTTCCTGCAATGCACTGAATATTCCAGTGCTGACTGGCTCAAAGGAGTGCTCACTCAGAAATCTTGCAAGGTTCGTTCCTGTCGCCTTCATTTTGAATGTAACGATTTATCTTTGTTGACACCTACAGGAGCCGAATAAGATCAAATAACAAACTGCTTTAAACTTCTTTGAATGACATGGGTGGTTTCAGGAAATATTTTCCAGCAAAATAATACAACCAGTGCTTAACCTAGCATCTTCCAGTGTCGTACATAATTCTGTTTTGCTTTTAAATTTTCTTTCCCCTCCCAAACAAATACAGTGAGGAAGCTGTGATTATTCAGGGGTGATGAAATTGCAGTTCCATGCCAAAGCTGATTGTGGTGTTAACAGCTGCAACTTCACTGACTTCAGACAACTTTGAGTTTAGACCAGCAGTGACACTGCCCCGTAGGTGGTTCCAGTACGAACAGCAAATAACAAGGGCTGCAAACCCATTTCAAAATGTAACAAAAAAACCCAGTTGCATTTCAGTGAACACACACACACAAAAGTTAATTGGTCTATGAAGTAAGATGGCTTCGAATAACAGTTTGGATTGCAGCAGGTCCATGAGGATTCCTTTGCATCTATTTCTTGCTGAAGGCCAAGTTCAAAAACATACACAAATTGGACAGTGATGCTGGCATGCTTCAGTAAAACTTCTAGACTACAGTAATGCAAATGCAAAAACACATAAGAACTGCTCATAAATACTTGCCTGTATAAAAACCTACATTTTTGCTTTCATATTATTAGCTACTCTTTTCACTGGCTTAGTTTACTGGCACTTTGGACTTCATTTCTATATAAAGAAATACTTTTTGGAATAGGGGCTCATTATCTCACTTTATTAATAGTGGACAAATTTAGTCATAGTAAAATACTATTCATTAAAATATTAATCTTTTAAATATGAAGGAAACGAACAACTTACAACTCTGAAAAAAGTCCAGAGAGTGATCTTCCTGACGAGCATCTTGAAATGAATTCTTCAGCAACATCTGCAAGCTCTAAGTCATCATTTTTTTCCCCTCATAAACGTAAAATCGTATACAAGTTCAGTCATGATTGTTAAATTATGGATCAAAGCCACAGTTCGTTATAATGAAGAGAATACTTAAATACGCCCACGAAGAGCATTCATTATCAGTGCCACCAGGCCCATTGTTACTGCCTTCACTGCTTTTGAAAACAGACAATATTGGTGTTTGGTTGAACAAATACACATATTTCTGATCTGACTTTAACAATCTTGTGGTGAGCTGACACTGTCTCGCAACAGATATGACCTGTCAAGCCTCACGCACTGAGCGGTCGAGGCTCATGCGTGTGACTCCTGCTGCTCCGTAGCTTGGGCCACATCTCATGCACTGGCCATGCAGTGCCTTCACTCTGGTTCCTTTACCACTGTTTATTTGCTGACCAACTGCACCTGGAGCATTTGGTTACAGAGCAGGGGAGTATGCTGGGTTGCCCCAGGTGGAAAGACTTCTTCCAGGACTCATTTCTGTAGTTAAAACAGTGCTACTTCCATGCCAACCCCTTCGACTCAGGTCTCAAGCTCACATCCCCCTTTCCATCATCCAGAATCTTCCTCATACACTGAGGCAGATTAATCTTGAAAGGAAACATACTAATAAAGTTGGAAAATCAGTCAATCATAGTTGCAATTAGAACCATTCATCCAAAGCATGTCTGCATGCATGTTTCTATTAAGGTTGACATCATTATGAATTTCCAGATCTTATATAATTGGTATCTCTTCTGTTCAAAGTTTGATTGAGTGCTGGACATTGGGAAATGTATTTATGAGCCAATGAAAAACTCATAACATACTTTGATGAATTTGAGTGTCTAGTTTTATTTGTCAGCCACACTTTCTTTGGAACTTTCCTCTTCCTTGGAATCTCAGGCACCTCCAAGAATTTCTAACTTCACATCCTTTTGGTGGATTTGTCCTAGAATATAACCCTTGGCAAATTATTCCTGCCAAAATGTCTGTGGCAGTTCAGAAATTACACCCTTCACAGACTTTTATCCTTGCTTCTCTGCCAAGGATTCTGTAGCTAGAGCTCTTCTAGCATAACATATCAGGTGAGTGCTCCTCATTGCATACATAATCTGAAACTGTAGCATGAAAAACCTCCTACTGCAACCCCATTCTGCCATTTGAATTACAAGGTGCTAATCTTTGCTTGATATCTTATTTCTAGATTTCAGCAATGTGAGTGTACAGAAATAAGATTTGCCTTCTTTTGCTGCTGAGCTGGTGGTTGTACATGATGATCTTACGGGTCTTTTCCAACCTTAATGATTCTGTGATTCTGTGGAAAGAAGGTCTACCCTCTTTGGAATTTTTCTATATAACTAATATGAAAGAGGGTGATTTTTAAAACTTACAATACTTTGCAATCACTTCAAACAATCATTTTAAATTCCTTCTTTGCATGTCTCCCAGTTTTCCTATTGCAACATGTTCTAGTCAGTTCAGAAATTAAAACCAGTGCTCCTCCACAGGTATGCTATCTTTTTGGTCAAATTCCTTATGATGTCATCATGACTCTTCTTTATTTGGCCTGAAAAATAACACCTCATTTGTGTCATTTAAATTAAATTTCATGGTTTGGTAAACAACTACAGGGATATCACATACAATAGTAGTATTTTTACAGTCTGAAGCCATGCCGAATCCCAAGCATGGGCATTGTAATGAGCAAACAGAGCCCTTGCCAACTTCATTTTGCTACATATGGTAATAAGCTTTCCATAGTATTGGCATCCTTGCAGAATTTTCCATGACAGTTGTTGAGCCTCAGGACTGAATAAAATATTGTTACTTTGCCACTATAACTACTTCTCCACATTGAGTAATCCTGTGGACTCTATATGAACCTTCTGTCATTATCCTTGTATGCTTGAATAAAGCCAGTTGCTTTTTCTTGGGAAAGTTTGCTGTTTCATCAACCATAATTGGACACTGTTTACAAGAAACCGTTGTGAAAATAGCCCTCACAGAGTTAAGATCCATGATTTCTGTTATCTCATTTTGAGTAACTGGAATTGTGCATTTGTTTTGACCCTTTTCCAGTTGTTGTAAAGTATCAGGATCACATCTGCTTGCAAAAAGCAGTTGAATCAAGTTGCACTCGGCTTCTGAGAGGCAGGCATGTCTTCAGCTTATTCAGTACAGTGACCTTGTGGTGCACATCTTTGTCTTGCAAGATGATGAATGCAACTTAGAATTTTGTTATGATTTGCCTTTTTCCTTCTTTCTCCTATGAATACTGAAAACTTACCAAGTCACTGCCATTCTTTCTGGTTGTTTGACGCATCAGAGCTCTGATGCCTCAAACTTCTTTTCTGATTAGGGGACGCAGGCTAAGTAAATGCTTCTTCTGAGTAATCAGAAGTTACTCACAGTTAAAAGTTGCATGACCACAGAAATGGAGTGCATTGTCACAGACTACAAAATAGAAACCCTGAAAATCTTCAAATTACAGCGAGCAGAGGAAGGGTTTCATTTCCCAGACTTGCACAGAAGGAAAGGCTTCAGTGGCCTCTGATGAAATTTTTCAAATGTTTTCCTGGGATCAAGCACTGTTTGTTCTTGTTTCAGGTACTGATAAGTATAGGCCATTACTACACCAAAAAAAAGGTTCACTTTTTCTCAGAAATAGAATTCCATTTTTTAATTAATGATTTTAAAACATATTTCTTTTAAACATATCTCATTTTATTTTCAGAAAAATATTACACTTTCTCATTTATTTTGTTCAATCACTACTTTTTACTTTTTTTTTTTAATATGTAGGACTCCTGACAAATGAAACTCACAATCACAGAATCACTAAGGTTGGAAAAGACCTGTAAGATCATCAAGTCCAACCATCAACCCAACACCACCATGCCCACTGAATCATGCCCCACAGTGCCATGTCTACACGTTTTGTGAACACCTCCAGTGATGGTGACTTTGGGTTTACTTGTTAACTGTTCTTTATAAAGCAATCTGAAATACAGCAGAATAATGAAGGGAAAGTTAGAAAGTTAAGTTCCTATTTGTCCAGAGAAGAAGTATCTTTTCCTGGTTCTGAGTTAACTAGTTATAATCAGTTTGTTAAAGTAGAATTTTGAAGAAAGAAGGAAAAAAAAAGAAAGAAAAAAAAGGTTAAAAACATTTCTTTTAAATATCTTCTTTCCTCAAAAATTCTGGGAATGTCATAAAAAATACTTTTATGTAAAACTATTTCAAATAGCAAAAAGTAATTAAGCTGAGATTTTTACTAAAAACTTTTGATCTTTTCTTCTATTTAAAAATCTTCCCAAAGTCATATATAGATTTTCCAAAAGAGTTATTCAGATTTTTTAATCATAGTCTAACCTCACCACAAGATCCACCTCTACCTCAGTGCCTCATATAAAGTTCCCAAATGGGATAGGGCAAACTTTCACTAAGTGTCAGCCTTGCTGTAATTGCCACTTGCCCTCACTTTTCATTGTTTTCTGAAAAGCAGGAAACCAGGAAAAGAGCTATGTCTGGTAAAAGAAACAACCTTACTGTTTATTTACTTTTGGATATGTCCTGCCAAACGCTTCAGGTTCATTTTCATGAGAAAGAGCAACATTACCAGAAGTGAAGTATGTCTTTGTGGCTCTAAAAATCAGCAAAATACTGATGAATCAGAGAGATAGAAGTATGCTGCCAAATCATCATTTCAACAGAATATTGTTTTGTTTCTTTAACTGAGTACGTTGTTAGTGATAAAACACTCTTTTACCAAATCAGAGGACTAAGAAATGAACTGTCCTTTCTTCATTCCATCACCAGCAACACAGTGGCTCCCAAAAGTAAAAAGCCAGAAGCTACATCCCAGGGTTTTTTGGTCTAATAGAAAATCTGGTTACATCCATGAAGTATGAAAGGTACATTTTGCTCCCTGTCCCTTTCCTTCCCCTTCTGATTTCTTTTTAAGCTATCCTTTACTCAATGTTCACCATGAAGACCAGCAGTAACCCATTTATAAAAGATGAGAAAACTTTACATTGTTCTCTAAGTTCAGGAGTTAATAGAGGTTTAGGCTTTGATTTTGAGTATTTGGATGTTTCTGCCATGTTTCTTAATAAAATAAATGGTCATTTCAGCATGCATAATGACTTTATGTATACCTTAACAACTTTCTTAATATTATGATCTTTTTTGTTGTAGTTGTTACATTTCTATAAAGACCTTATCCCAGTTAGTCATCAGTCATTGAATTCACAGTGCTACTGATAGTTTTTATCATTAATTTAATCTCTGGGACATAAAAGTTTTTAGCTATATGTTTAACATGAAATGTTTGTATTTAATTGAAGTGTGCATTTACATGCTTTTCTGATGTCAGATATTTAAACAAAAAAAGTGTTTAAAATTCAATTTCTACAGTAACACGCATTATTTTTAAAAATGGTTTCTATTCTGCAACAGATGTCATGTGGAAAGTTGAACAAAAAATGCGATGAAGTGATTTTTATCCACACCAACTTACTTTCAGATGATTTGAATCAAGAGATTATTGAATGTAATCTGTATATAAACATTTGAAATCAGAGTTAACAGACATCTTGAAAACAAAAAAATATTCTAACATCTTTTACAAACGTTTCCACTGATGAAACACCCATGACTCATATTTTAAAACCTTTCAATAAAAAAGCTGCTATAGCAGGGCTCTATTCCACACGCACACACAGAAACGGCTGGAAACTCACACTAGTTTGATAGTGGAATAATTCTATTCCAGAACGAGTTCTTTTGCCAGCTTTTTTTTTCCCCTATGGAAACAGCAGATCTTTCTCCATGAAATACAAGGCTGGAAACAGTGTACTCAATCACCAGAAAAGCATGTGAATTTTCATAGAGTCTTCTTGTAACAGGATAATACAATTAGAAATAAAAGCATATTTTGCTTTTATTTATATTTCAGTCAATGAATTCGTATTTCACATGAAGAATTTATGTTTATCATTAGATGTAGAATTAAATATTATTGATGAGGAAAACAGAAGTGAAAAAGAAGTTTATAGAGCATTTTCTAAAAACTTAGGATTTTCAAAACCTAATGAAGCTTTGTTTTAATTTACATAAAATTCTTCTAAAACTTACATTCTGGATCACTAATTAATATACTAAAAAAATTGAGTCAATCTATCACTGGCTTACATATTCCAACTAGATATGAAATTAAGCAAGCAGATGTAAATCAGGCATGTTTGTGCCTTACAGAATTTGTTCCAGGAACAGAGCTTTTTAAGAGAGCAGCAGAGAGATGCTGCACACTACAATTGCTTGCAGGTGATGACCTTCAGAGTACTCAGTGGGCCTGGCACCCAGCCAACTTTGATAAACCATACAATTTTCTACACAGCTCTTTACTACTAAGGTACTATCAGAAATACTGCCAACGGACAAGAGTCCAGAAAGTGAGGAAAGTATTATATCAAAATATTTGCATTCCTGGATGGGAAGCCTACCAAGAGCTATCAGAGAGGCCTGGGGCAGATCCTCCAGCACAAGCAAAGTTTTATGGTTCAAGTGCAATCTTTTTCAGAGAAATTATGTGGACTGTTTTATCTGGGAGAGCAAAACAGATGATCACAATGGACCCTTCTACCTTTATGATCTATGAAAAATGAAGGATTATTTGAGAATGAAGGAGTATTTGAGAGAAAGCTATGGCCAAGCCTGTGAAGAAGAGAATTTATAAAGCCAAGGCTGGCCTAATATACTACAGCAACAAAGATCAGGCCAGGGATGTTTTGTACAGAGAACACTGTGCTAACACAGGTGAAGGGTTTGGGAGAAAGGACTGAAATAAATCAGGTCTGGAATTTTTAATGGGATGAAAGACGTAGAAAGGCTTGGTAGGGCCATGTGATAACTCTAACTGAGTGAGATGCATCAAGAAAATGCTTGTTATGGAGGCTTCTTTTCACAACACACTTTTCATGCAATGATTAAGAGTAAGGCAGTTTTTAAAATTTTTTTTGTCTTTTTTAAAAGATCTGAGGACCCACTTTAAATCCCATCAGGCTGAGGAGAACAATACACAGCTCTTACAAATACTTGAAGGGTGATTTTTTTGCATCAGTATTGTCTTAAGCATAATTTAGCACTAGCTCCCCTATAATATCATTCTTTACCAAACAGGGTGAACGCTGAAGGCACACAAGAAGCTTTCCGCACAAGTCGTGACATCTCCATGGGCAAAGCTGCATGCTCCGGGGGCTTGAGGCAGCGCCAGCTGGCTGAAGTAACCTCAGCAGCTTCAGGAGCCAAGGATGACAAGAGCAGAGTCTCTATTGCCATGGTACCCCTTCCCATCAAATGGAAATGATCCCTGTGTTTTGTAAACGATGTCGCCCAATTATCCAGCTGAAACATTGCTAAACACCTTTAAGTTAGCAGAGTTAATGCATCCTTTTGCTTCTTTTTCAATCGGCGTCTTTGATGTTCAGACTGCACATGTTGTCTTAAAGGAGAAAGAACTTTCTTGTTTCAGAGCAGCTTTTCTGTGTTTTCTTTTCATAAGACTGACTGAAGATAAAACTCAAGGGTTCATACTTGATTGTTGCCAGATACATTGCAAAAAGATGCTAGTGTTCCAGAAAGCCTGCAAATATTTGAGGGATACCTGTTTCAGATCTGCATCTGCTCTGTTGTCTAATAATAATTACACTCCAGAAGAAACCCACAGAAAAGAGGGGGAGAATGAGGACACTTCTGAGGTTGCCTGAAATGCCCCTCACTAGAGGAGTTGTAACAGGATCTTAAAGGAATTTGAGACTTGTTAATCCCATGGGTCATCATGATCCGGAAAGAAATTGCCTCCTGAACAGAGGTAAAAATATTTTGAAATCATGTAACTGTGCACAAAAAAAAATCTTAGCTGCAACATTTCCCAGCTTCTGAGCCCTTGATTTTGCAACATACATTTTCAATGGAGCAGGGAATGGTAGAGAGGAGTGGGCAGGCAGACCACCTCTCCAAGGTCTTAATTAGGTGGAGAGAACACAATTTTCTCGTGTTTGATGGGATATTTGCCAGGCCTCTGTGGGATATTAATTGTAGCACCTTTTCATTGTGCTAATGACTGTTGAGAGGAAATTATCACTTTCAGACTACACGTAAATGCTCAGGAAAATAGTTAAGGTGGCCTTAATGCATGTTTGGTTCCTGGTTATCCAGTAACTCTGGGTGACTAAAGCATTTAGTGCTGTTCAGAACAAGTGACTGCTATCAATCTTCCAAATTTCTCATGGAAAACCTCCTAGCACCTAAATTTGACTTGTGTGTATATTTTGATGTTCAATATGACCAGGTATTGGCCACCAGTGGTCTGCAGACCACGGTTCTGGAATCTGCACTTTAAAATACTGGCTAAATTAAACAGAACTGGAAAGCTTTGGAAGGTCTCTCATCATTATCTGCAGTAAAAAGATGGGTTTGGGTTTTTTTAAAAAAACGCTTACTGTGTGCTCCGTAGGGACAGTTTGTCACTTTGAAATAGAAAGTATTGGTCTTGGGAGCTGATTGTAACAAGTTAGGTGTTCCATTAAAATCTCCCTTTTTTGGTATGATTAGCACTCAGAAACTTCTCCGTTTACAGGAAAACGATTCCACTCCTATCCTTTTTTTGCAGTCTTTCATGAGAGGTCTCAGTGCCAAAAAAAGTCACAGTTGTCAGTCAGAGTTTTTCCAGGTTTTGAAGGCAGAGCTCTCACTGAAGTATAGTAATACTATTTTTTATGAGGGAGACTCTGTGTTATACTCTTTACTGTTTAAGGATCGGACCATAGGTAAAGTAAACTTGCTATAAAACCACTTCAAATAAGATCATAATTTCCTTTTCAAGACTCCATGAAAGGAGGTAATATACAAAAGGGGTTTTCAAGAAGGAATTAAATTCCAGTTTACTTTTGTCATTGGAGTGCAAAATAACGCAGAGCTGCTTTACCTTGGAGAGAAGCTTTTGCTGCTCAAGGTCCCTGGCATGCAGAGGAGGAGCAGCCATTCCCAACCGCCTGGCTGGCTACTCAGTCTGCAACACGGGGCAAGGAGAAGAATACATTATAATCATGAGAATACATATGAGTAATAGTTTACAGTCATGCCTACCTAATGCATGTCTGTCAATGCAATGTATAATCCACAGGCTGCCCCTCCAAAGCATATCCTACATACAAAATGAAAGTGAAGATGCCACGATCATTTGTACGCTGCAGAGCACATTATACAACCACTACTACTCCTTTAGCTCAGCAGGTTCAAAAGTGATAATAAACTCTCACAGGATTTGAAGGACTATGTTTTATAACAAAATCAGAGTTATACACTTAGAAACATAATCTTGTATATTGGGAATTTTATTAGGTTAGAACAGAATAGAAAGTGAATGTGCTATTCACCTGGTGAATTAATGTTTGCCGTATAGGTAATGTGCAGAATATCAAAGACACTGTTGTGTAATTTTTAGCCCTAGAAATAGTAACAACCAAGAGACTACAGGCTCTCTGCACATTAAGTTTTGTACTTTGGCCCATCATCAGTATATCAGCATCTCATACAAGAAATGGACTGATAGAATCCTTTTTATTTTTTTCCATTTTGGGTTGTGGAAAGCTTTGATTTCTCTAAGAGCTAGAGAAAAACAAAGGTAGTTAACAATGGTGTCATTCTGGTCCTGAGAAGGAAACTGTCAAATAAAAGGCTGGTGGTAGTTCTGACTATTTCTCATTTAGCCAGCCTCCTAGTAAGAATGTACAGGATTTACACACTTAATTTTTGTTTTGATGATCTGTATTTCCTGGAATAATACAACCTTCTGAAGAGCTCATAAGATTATTGTAAAAATTCTTCTACTGTAGTTTTATGTCTAAGCTTTTGCATTTGCAAAACCTTGAACTCAGCATTTGTGTTTGTTGTTTCCTATGTTTGATTTGACTTTAAGAAAGAAATAATGCAAAGTCTGTTTTTCTTCGTTGGGAACAGACTCAAACCCATACCTATGAAAAAAGGTGTGTTTCAGACCTGAGGAAGCTTTGGGATGGGGATGCTTTAAAAATTGATCTTTAATCAAGTGACTTGTCATATTCTCAGAAAGGGGATAGGAAAAATCTGGGTAGAGAACTCAGTTTATTTGGAGAAAAGGGTGAAATTCAAATACATTCAAATACAACCTACAATAAAGAATGCTTGGAAGAGTGATTGCACCCTGTAGCATGCATTTATTTGGTAGAATAAAAAGCACTTACACATTTCTGAAGACCAGCACAAGGAGTGAAACACTGAAGTACACTTGTAGGTGAACAGTTCTGCAAAATACTGTGTACATTCAATTCCCAAAACAATTAGTGGGAACTGAATGCAAGTTCGAACCTTTATACAACTAACACGTTTTTTCTAAGGGATATGATTCCATTTTTTTTTTTTTCCTTTTCCCTAAGGGGATTTCAGTGATCTCTTCTTCTAGCAGTATATTACCTAGCATATTATACAATGTGTGGAGGGCACTAGCCTGGAATCTGAGACCTTACTTTCCCGTATGACCTTGAACAAGTCAGATTTTTTTTTTTTCTTAAGAAACCTTTTGAAGGTCAGACCTTAATCTCTCTTCTCTATCATCTTCTCTACCATTTCTTGGTGTGTAAAGTGGAGATAACAAGACTTTTCTATCTTACTGATTGTAAGAAAAACTAAATTAAAAAAATTAATGCAGTCAGATACTGAAGGGTTTTTTTTATAAGACTGATAATGAAGCATTATACATGTAGTCTGCATATGTATTCTTGCTGGGAAAAAATATTAAATTATACAAACTATAATTACAGACTTGTCAGCCTCTGTCTTTGAAAGCAAGACACTGCCCATAAATTGAGTTAAGATACTAACTTGGAATTTAATATATGATAACCACTAAAAAATTAGGCTACTTTTAATTGTCACGACAAACCTGTTTAATCAGATCATTTTGAAAGATCTAAAATGCAGTATAGGTCATTGTAAATGGAAGATTGAGACTATACATTCAGACATGAAAGAGTTCATACAGCTCCCTGTTATCATGGTCCCAAAAGAACAAAGTATTTTCTGCCAGACAGGCTATGGAAAACAGACATTTTGGGTGTGTGCAACTGGGAATGATTTTCCTCTGGAATTAATATATGTATGGAAAAGTAAGAGGTATGCACAGACTTTCACATACTTAGACATGAATATACAAAAGTACACATAGGTTTGTGTATCCACTTTATATAGATTGAGAAAACCTTAAAAAAAGAAAGCAACAAAAAACAACTGTAAAAGATTAAAAAATGACAGGCAAATTAAGAAGATATAATTTCACAATTCTGGGAAAATGAGCTATGACTTATTGTTTTGGGGGCTTGAGTTTGACGGTAATGACTCTGTAATAGAAACAACATCAGTAGTTCTCTGTTTCTTGGCATATTACCTAGGACAATAATTCTGGAATTTGCAGTTTGTGGCAGCATTTTCTCATTTTTATTTAGCATAAATTTAGAATTCGTTTAGAGTTTACATACTGAAAGAACAGGGCCATATGGACATGCACAAACATATGATATATGTATGTATGTAATACTTAACTCAGCAAGTGGAAAATGTGCTGCAATTGATCCCTCACTTCATAGCTGTGAGCCATAACACAGATAGTCTATTCATTTTTCTTGGTGACTGTGATAAAGGACACACATGTTCTTTCCCTAAAAGCCCATTGCTGAATGGTAAAAGAGTAATTACTGCCCATCAGAAATAAGGATTTCTGATTCTAGTAACACAAAATGCATACTCTTACATACACACACACCACTTCAGCACTTCACTAGCATCATATGAGAAAATAAAATCTTGATGTACCTCTCAAATTGCCAATCCTTTAACTCTAGATGGTGGCTTTAAGTCTCTAATATCTCTGATGCGTCTTTATCAAATACAGGGTTTCTGTATTTCATAAGCCTGGTTTTCTGTGCATGAAATAAACTGCAAAACATAATGGCAGGCACCAATTTATTGAACAGGCACGGGTGAAGAAGAACAATCTAGAACAATCAACAGAATAAAAACATCAGTAGACTAACCTATCATGATATGAACATTCAGCTGCATGATTAGTCATAAGAGTTTAAAATAAGTACTCAGGAATGAAGACTCATATTCTTTTATTCTGAAGTATATCTTCAATTAAGAAAACAAAATGGTAGTTCTGTTTAGGCTGCAAGGAATATTTACTCCAGTATATCAAAGAGAATTTCCTCTAATGTGTTCTGAGGTAGAAGATAAATATCTAAAAGTCTAGCTTAAATTTAAACCTCCTGTATGATTTGTCCAGGGGTGATTTCATTTGCAAATTACTATGGAAGGGTACATAGTGGAAGTAGAGCAGTAAGATTAAGCAAGGAAAAAGCAGAGGAGGCCTCTGACAACATGTGCATGGGAGCTGAAGACAAGCTTGTTGTGATGGGTTTTGCTGTGAAGAAATGAGAGCTTGTACTGAAGCATCACTTTTTGTTTCTTCAAACATGCCTTGACAATGTTATTATATTAATTGTATACTGTATGCTACCAATGTTATTATATTAATTGTATACTGTATGCTACCGTCATCCAGTCTGTCTCCCAAAACCTAGAAGTTCATTTTCTCACATGGCAGCCAACTTTTTGTCACCTTGGTCACACATCATATTCTTCCATCATGACAATTTCTTTGGGAATGTGGGAACAGTAAAGCTATTGGAGATGCAGAGAGAACAGAACCTGTAGTGAGAGGAAGAATGTAAAAGACTTTGACGTGTTTCCCAATGGGAAAAATGAGAGGTGGAAAGACGAAAGTCACCAAAATACAGAGAAACTCTGCGCCTAACCAGAAGCAACCTCACAGTCGACTTTTCTACGTACTTGACATTTTGTTTCATGTTTGACGCTTTATTCTGTCTCATATTTTCCATTAATTACAATTTTAATTTGTGTCACACTGTGCCTTTTTAATCAGTTAACTCAATGGAGAGGTCCGTTTATCTCTGGTTTCACCCTTTCTAACCTTTCAACCTCCCTAACCAGACGAAATATGTTAATTATGCAAAACATGAAATATTGAAAAGGTCACAAAAACCTACAGAAGAGTGCAATGGAAATTATACATCTTGGGACAGATGTGCATGCATGTCAATCTACCTGTATTCACTCAAATGCCAAGCTTATCTTAGCCTTCTTCAGGCATGCACTTTACAGACTTCCACGTCACCCCTTCAGCTAAGTTCTCCAGCTCTTTTCCGGTCATTGCTACATCCAGTTTCCTTTGTGCCAGTCAGACTTTTCAGCCTTTTCCTAGACTACACAGTAGGCCATGAAATAGGGAAGAAACCACAGCATAAAGCTGCTAGGGGGGGATGTGAAATCTGGAAAGGTTCCTCTGCAAGTGGGGCAACAAAAAAGGCACAAAAGATGCCATGATGCTGTGTTGTGTGCGAAAGTAGGGACGGAGATGAAGGCACTGGTCTACCACCCAGGAAGTGAGGCTTGACAGGTCTGCCCTGTCCTGTGTTTGCCATGGGTTCTCCGTTCTTGGCTTCTGGTTCAGTTTTAAGTCAGATGGGGAGTGCCACCTACTGGGTGACCTTCTGAAAGTAAGTCATTAGCTTATAATTTGACTGTAACAGGAATTTATACAGAGCAAAAACACAGCAAGGGCCCAAAATTAATGTATTGGCTAATTAGACTTGGTGAGAAGGACAAATTGCACTTAAAGTAGCTCCCCTACAGTTTCATGACCAGCTTGCTGCCACTTTTAGTAACCCTTTTCTGGCACGCTGGTCAAAAATCTGTAGAGCTGATCATAACTTGCCTTCTCTATGTGCAATGAAGCTTTTCAACAGCCAGCATGCAGAACCTACCTGCCTGCTAAATCTCTCATAAATCTTAAGAGTTTGATTCTAAGGTGCAATACTGTTGTATTTATACACAAAGGAAAAGAAAGAACTGTCCATCAGCTCTTGACAAGGTCTTGCAACTACACATATCAAAGTCAGTAACAAAATATTCTGAGTCCTCCTGGAGATCCTGAAGAAATTTTCTATGGTTCACTCAGTATAACTGTGAATAGCCAATGGATGAGACGGATCAAAATATTCCGAGTGGTGTATTTTAAATGTGCACACATATCACTCCGCTAACCCTGACTCCAGGATTCCTAAAGTGGGGGGATTCACAGCAGACACCAAGAAAGGCAGACTTTTGTCTTGGCTGGGGACATCAGAGAAGATTATTTTTATAAATTGCTTTAGGTTTTCTTAGCTATTTAGTCTCTTAGATATGCCTCAGAAAGCTGGCCTAAGGAAGTTTAAGGAATAATTTTATGCATAGAAAATGTTGCAAACTTCATATAGAAACTGCATTTCTATTACTTTCCCTGTTATGGGAAGGTGTTCTAAACTAAGATGAAGGTATAAAAATGTGGCTCTTTAGGCAGGTGTGGTACTTCGGGTACAGCACATCATCTGCCTAAGAGAAGAACTATGATTTCCAAACAAGAATATAACGCTTGGTTAGTTGACAAAAGAAGTTCACATTGCACGTGATATCTCAATCTTTATCGGCAGTTATGTGGAAAAAAAATCAAACCAAAATAAAACACCAAAAATACATAATATTGAAAAGAAAAAGGAAGAATTTAAGATGGAGCAGAACTAAATGAGTGATAAAATCCCAGCGGTTCAGTGCCTGATGATAGATCTCAATGGGCTGCCCAGGAAAACACAGCAAGGTCTGTAGTGAACGTCTTGGCTTCAGAACCAGAAAGGAGGTTACCCAGAGAAAGTCAGTCAGGGATCAGCGACTGACTGTTGCCAAAATACACATTGGAAAGGTGGGGGTGAGCACTTAATTAAATGCAACAACAGTGCCATCATTTCCCAAACTGACTACCTCCTGATAAGAGAAGATGGTCTAAAACACGGTAAAGCGATCCTGTGAGAGCTGACTGGAGTAAATTAATCAACTTCTGTGTGAAAAGGCTAGCAAAGGACACAATGTGACTGCAGCAAAGGGTAAAGCAGTAGAAAAACACACATACTGGCATTGGTTTAGGCTTTTAAGATTATGGTCAATGACCAAAAAACACAAAGGTTTCAGTTCAGTGGCCATCTGTGGCCAAATAAAAGAAGGAGAATAACCTGCTGAGGGGATTTCAAAGGGACTACCATGAGAAGATGGAGTAGAATTGAGAAGGTGGAGCCGGGCTGCTCATAGCAATGGGGGGGGGTGGGGGGGGTGAGAGACAATGGGTGTAAATTGAAACAAGAAAAGTTCAGACTAGATATGAGGATAAACTTTCACCATGAGGACAGATAGGCAGTTGAAACAGGTTGCTTCATTATGAGGAGGGTGTGTTGTCTCCATCCTTTGTTTTCAAGACCACGATAAAGCCCAGAGCAACCTGGTCTGCCCTCATAGCTGCTGTGAGCAGGAAGTTGGACTAGATGCCTCCTGAGCTTTCTTTCCAGCAGAATTTTCTGTGAGTCTATGATTATATTATACTGTGAAAGTAAATAACTGAAAAATTACTTAGACTGATAGAAAACTACATGAGAAGACGGTTTAAATGGTTTAAAAATTGGTTGGCAGAAGAAGAATTATATGTTATGATGAGAAAAACAAAAAGAGCCCAGTAAAATTCAATTATAAAAAGATCACACAAGCATTCAAATACCTCAGCTGATGTATAAAGATCACACAAGAATCTAAATACCTCAGCTGATAGGTAATGACTGTGAATGACAATGCTGGTTTAAATGTTCGTGGTCAGAATGAATAGAATGAGAAGCTGGAAAATACCCACAACAGGAATATGCTAAATAAACTGCAATGTCAAGTGAACTAGATGATGATTAAGCAAGTCACAAAGTACGCGTCAAATTGGTGGCCAGCAAGGAGGACAGAAGAATGACTGCTGCATAGAATGAAAATGCGATTTCTCAGGAGAGTCCTGCATAAAAGGCAGATATGCGAAGAAATTATAATCACAGTGGAGGGAACCCCTCTCACTGAAAAGCTGTGTGGAATGAAAAATTGCACCATGGTAAAAAAAAAAAAATTATAAAAGTTTAAAGAAATCACAGGAAAGAACAGAAAGAACAGAAAGAAACTGGTCAACTTGTACGTAACAAATGAGATCTGCTGACTCCAAAAATAAGATAAGACTACTTAAATTCATAGATTTGCATAACACTTGAAAAAATAAATAGAATGCAATAATAGTCTCATTAAAAAATAATTGTCATTTATATAAATCAAGCCAGAATTTCACCCCTGGGTTTTGTTCCAAAAACCTGATAATCCTGAGATGCACCTTAGGAGGACTATCTTTTTGTGAGTAGTTCTGCCCTTGGTGTTATACTAATAAATGCTATGTGAACATGCAGATCTAGGCTGAATACAACAGATGATGATGCAAAGGGAAAAGACAAAAAGAAAACACAGATATCAAATGAGTGTGTTTTACCTGCTATTATGAATATTTTAAAAGAGCTGCATTACAATGCTAGTACTAATACATTTTCTTGCATTTAATACCCAGCTGATCAATTGTAATAATAATAATTTCCAGCTTGTCCATCTCCACTTAGCTTTCCCATCTTTTGTTTTAGATATTGTTTCATATATTTGGGCCTTTTTTTTTTATTTTGTCTTCCATCATTCATCTCTGGTCATTTTTAAGGCAACATTTCTCTTTGAAGCTGCTCAGGAAGCATGTTTCTGCTTCCATAAAAAAGTATTTTTACTTTTTAAGAATCACAAATCAAGATGAAATTCTGAAAGTTAATTTTATATTTTTTTTAATGGCAGTCCAGAAGGTATAATTATTTTTTTTTTTGAAAAAGCAAAACATTCCAAGGGCTGAGTCCATGTTTCTGAAGCCTGGGCTCCTTAGTGGGTGGGTGTTTGGGCAATGAGTTCCCAAGGGCTCTGAGCTTCCCAGTCCTTTCACACGCTGCATTGCAGTGGCCTGGAAGCACTGAGTGCTTGGGACTCAGGAACCAGCAAGTTTCTGAAGAACCAGTTGATGAAAACCCTGGGGTCCTGGTGCTTAGGTCAGCTACCAAGGTATAAAACCCACTTTGTAGAAAAGCCAAACGTGTCTACAGAGATCAACATCCCCAGAATATTTCCATTTTCAGCAGATTAGTTTTCTCTGACAGAAACACTTCACATCAGAAAATGCCCAGCTGTCATTGTCACCTTATTTGCATTTCTGCACAACGGGCCTGTATGTACAAAATACAGCGCTCAATCACAGCTCCAGCTTCCAGCTTCACTGATCATACATTGACCTCTTCTCAATGCCAAATCTGCATTTACGTTTCTAAACAGTTTGGAAGTCTATTTTACTGTAGCATACATGAACCCTTCTGATTTCTGCAATAGTCCTTGATCGAGATGCTTTGGGCTTTATGGTTGGACTTGATGATCTTACAGGTTTTTTCCAACCTTAGTGATTCTGTGTGATTCTGTGATTTGTGCTACTATAAGGAGATACAAGTTTTTCCCTGTCAAAACATCATTGCAAAGCAGGTATACAGTAATCATGTTGACAGCTTGCTCTTCCCAAGAAATTCTTTGGGCAGGACATCATTAACTCATGTTATATATCATGGCAAAGGGTGTCATGCCCAATGGTGCTTGGTAACAGCTTTACATTAGATAAAATGAAGGAAAAAAAAAAACCACCACCACCCCCTCCAAAAAAAATGCAGTTAAAGAACTAGAAAAGAGCTGTTCAGTTTTCCTGTGTAGTTACCCTACGTGTTTGTTCCTTAGCAGTAGAGTAATGAGGCTTCTCTTGGAATAGAGAAGTTATGGCCTCATATTAAAGAACTGTGTTTTTCCCCTTGGTTTAGCAAAAACCGAAAAATTTTTATTGATGTCAAAGTTTCAAGGTGGTACTGAACCTGGTTGATAAAGAAACCGTAACGTATCAAACCATTAAAACCTAAAAGAGACAAGAAGGAAAGGTTATAACTGAGGTAGATTTGGAACTGAAAAGCTGAATACAAAAATGGGGAGAGATGTGAAAGTTCTGGGGAGACTGGCTGGTTATTTATGAGTGGTCGTCTGCTGTCAGAAATATGCATGACACGAAAAGAGTCTACTGTATTGCTCCTGATTCTCATATTTTTACACTCCAATCTGACATTTGCATATAGGACATCTAATTATGAAATACCTGTTAAATCATTTATTGTCTTCTGTTTGATTAGCAGTGATATGGCTAGAACAATATTCTCAGTGGCTTCAGTCTCATGCCCCTTTTACGACATGGGAAGTTATACTGCTTGATTTGAGTCACATCTGTTCTGACACTGGTCCCCTGCCTTGAAATAATACTTCGTTATATTACTTTGGATATTTTACAGTGTTTTTTTGACTAATGCCCCCATGCAAAAGAAAGTGCAGTTGTAGAAAAACAATGTCTTCTAATTATTCTAATTATTTAGCAATATTTAAAATTCTGATTTTTTTTTTTAATTCAATTAAATGATCTCGTATTGTTTTCATCACTCTAACAAAAGCTCAATCTTAAAGAAAAGTTATACCATGTAATTTCATCAGAGTTTTCATTACAGCCTCTAGTCCTTGGGGTTCTGGAGACAGAAAATAAAAATGCTTACATTTGTTTCATGACTCTGTCACTAACATAAAAATGTGTCATAGTCAGTTCAGGGTCTCAGTATTTACATCTAGAAAATAGAGAGCGTGTGTACTTGCCTTTATAAAATATTTGAACATCTAAAATAATCAAATTTCAACAAGCTTGAGTAGAAGGTTCCCCTTGGAATTTATTTCATGGTAAAATCATGCTCCAGGTACATTTTTCATTTTTTTCTATTTGCCTACACCTTGCTTTGCTCAGTTTTATTCACTTCTATTATTCCAAGCTGAACCAAAATTTGCTTGTAGTTCACTTTTAATTTTAAGTAAATTTTAAACTGCCAAACACCCAAATAATATATAACATTTGGATTTTACCAGTAGAAATCTGAACACCTGCACAAACAGAACTTTATTTAAGAATATAGTATGTATTCCCCCAAACAGATATTTGATGTCAAATTTTGATGGAAAAATCTAGACGAGCATTAATGTCACTATATGTCACTAAACCATCATTTCCTTTTCAAAGATTCTACTTAATTGTTTTCCATTTGGTAAGACATTTGTATTTCATTAGTTTAGATTTCATGTCCAGATATGAGTTTGCCTTCTAAGATTGCTTTGCTTATCACCAACATTGTGTGCAAACCATTGTGCTCTACATTTCAGTGCGGGGGAGCTTTTTTGGTCATTGTGTACAACTGTATGTGGGGGCATGTCAGCCCTTCCTGTGGGTTTGTGTTTATAAAGTATTCTGTTTTCACATACTCCACGTAACCTAAGAACCTCCATTTGTGGTAGCTTAATGTGCTTTTTTAAACTAAAACACTAAAAACTCTCCCCGTCGAGAATATGTAAAGGGACTATTCATACCTGGCTTTCCGGGAAACTAGTCTTAGGTTTCGTATGTACCAAACTACGTACTTTGCTGAAACTTTTTAGAGGCAGTGGAAAATTAATATGCAAGAGCAGAAAGGCAGCCATCCTTATGGTTCTCATGTTCTAGTTTTCAATAAAAGCCAGACTGGCCCCTAAAGTCTACTTTGAAGGGGGTACACCAGCTTACAGTTGTCTCTACACATCTGCCTAAGAGGGGCAGAGGGCTATCTATTCCAAAAAGCCTCTAGCCTGAGACTACCTAGGGTAGGTAAGGAACTATACTGGCCCTGCTGAAACAGCCCAAGAATTCCAGCTGTGCCACTGTGCAAACATCTGGTAGGCTCTTCGTGCACCCTGGCAGCACCTAGGATCACAGCCCTGGAGACCTCATCTCTGACTGGGAGACCAGTGCCACCAGTGACTGCAAAGTAACCGAAGGGGAGCTCACTTTGTGTAATGCAAGAGAGGTTCCAGCATCGCCTCTTACCTGCCCTGTTCCTGGCTCCTGGGCTTCCAGTTATCTTAGTCTATGTTGTCAATATCCGGATACCTCACTTACGTGCCGTGCTTTACACCACCAAAAAATTTGACGTGATCCAAAATACATGATGGTGCCACAGCTTATTTAGAAATAAGCATCTGGTTTTAATGTCTCTCTTGCTAACACTGAAAGTGCAGTTGTTCTGAGTATAGTAGCTCAGCTTGCCTGACAGTGTAATAATTTAAAGCATTGCTTCTGCCTGAAGAACCTTGCCACTGTCCACCGATTTGTTATCTATGTAGCATGGAGCATGCATTCTTTGCTTGATGGGATTTTAATACAGCTGTGACTCTTACTAGTTCCCAGAGGTTAGATTTGCCATGTTTCTTTTTGATCGCTGTTTTTCCTGTCTGTCTGTGGCATATATATACCTCTTTCAATAAAAGCAAAACTTTCAAACTAATTATCTTTTACATAGCATTAACATTTTCCCTTCCTATTTAAGCTCTTAGTTATACCCTGGTTACAGAAACTTGGTTACCCTTTAAACTTCACCAAAACTTCAGTCAATTCCTTCTCTGTTTCCAAGTACCAAACCGTTTCTGTCACACGCATAAATTAACCCGTTTCAGACAGCACTGGGCACATTTATAGTTCTTGGAAATCAGGCTTTCCCTGTTACTGACCTTCACAAGCATACATATATTTCTTTTAAACCTGATCTTACTAGTGAAGGAGTTACTGAGATTGAGCCCCCAATAGCCCAGCTAGTGTTTAGGCAAAGAATAGACTCAAATAATATTTCTGAACTTCTAAGGGCATTATTTTAACAACCTACCTCGAGAACTGAATGAGGAGGTGACAGTCCATCTTAATCAAACATTAGTGACCATTTTTGAAAACAGCGTCCATGTGTTCCAAAAATGCATTTTTAGAAATGAGAGAATTAAGAGATACAGAAAGCTAACATTCAACCATTAAGTTCTCAAGGAACTAGAACTCATTTAAAAAGAGATATTTCTGCCTATACAGGCAGAGGGAATTTGGTGCCTACTTCCCACTTGATCCAGCAGTTATTTGGAAGGTCTTCCAAATATTTTAGCTCTCTAATAAGATTAATTCTGAGCATGCATATACATCTATATTAGGTAATACATATGATATAGAGGCATTATAATAAAACACAGTTAAGTTCACTCAAAAACCTGGTGGTGGTCACAGCTGTAGAGAAATATCTTAAAATCTGTGCCTTATTGTCTCTAAAACATCCCTGAAGAGAAGTCCATATGCTTTAATAGCTTCCAGATGTAATGTTAAGAATGGGGTATCCATGAAGGAGGTCTATCTAATTTATAGCTTGAATATTTTCTTCTTCATGTTGTGGTACTACACAGTGATGCAATACTATAAAAGGCCATGTATATTGAATTCCACAAGCTCCTTGCAGAAAATGAGACCTATGAAAATAATGCTTATGAGAAAAAATACAGGCGCAGTTTTAGCCTGTCCTTTTTGATATGATGTGCTAGGATTCTTACTGTTTTCACAGAGAGCTAGAGGACAGTGATAATACAATGAGATATTTAATCTGAAATAGAAGCTGTGATTTTAGACAGCATAAGCAGGTAAAATAATGCACTTGAATAAATGTAGCACTGATCTTGGCACAAGTTTTCCCTTTGCTGAATTACTGGTTACTGGAGAGAAACATCATTATAATATTTTCTCCTTGATTATTTGAGACTGTATCACTTTCATGGATATTACTTTTGGAGTACAATGATCCAAGCAGGTAGCTCACGTGTACAGAATCGCATCTCCACAACTGTGTGTTTAGAGGTCCTCTTATCCAAAAGCTTAATGAAGATTTTTTGTGTATGCCAAGTGGCAGATGCTTGGGTTTCAGAGCAGAAGTACTCATCCTTTCTCTCTCGGAAGTTGTGCATGGACTCAGCATATTTTATAGCAATGAGAAAAAGGAATGCATTTTTACACGTTTGTTATGAATACTGAACTAACAGCAAGCAAGATCTCTTTACATCAGCAAAGTCCTCACCACTGCCTTTTCTGCAAAGTTTTATCCATTTTACAGCTGATTTACCCTTTTCTTTTAACAGCACTTAGGCAATGTCAAAAAAGTTTCTGTATTGTCCTTTACGGAAAAAAAAAAAGATAAAAGAAATATTAGAAGAATGACTAATCTTTTAAAAGCTATTCCTACAACAACAACAGATCATTTAGATTTAGGGCTATTTTATTGCACTTTTGATGGAGAAAACAAGGCATACGAGGACAGTGTTTATACTGCTTAAGCAGTGTACTTATGCCTCGAATTACATTCCTCTGGGGAATCTATCTGTATCTATATTTTGTCTTTGCTCTGGTCCATCTCCATAGCAACATGTTTGTTCCTGTGGAGAATCTGGGTGAATAATTTCAAACTGAGCCTGAAATTTTTAAAACAAGGTTTCTGTTCTCTATAAAATAATTATGGAGAAAAGCAATTTTAAAGAACCTCAAAAAAATAAACATAATTTTGCCCTTGTTTCTTTTACCCTACTGTAGACATGGTTAGCTCTGAACAATCCTTTGATCTTTCTTTCCCGTGATGTTCAGACTGGGAGCAGGCTTATCCACATGACTTCAGCAGCTGTTATAAAACCTAGTGGGGAATTTTTCAGTCCAGTTTGAATGGCTCACATACTGTATTCACTAATTATGTTGTTATATACACACATTCCAAGTTTTTGCTCAGAATCTGGCACCTTCACTTAAAAAAACCACAACAAACAAAAATCTCATGAGGAGAGGGGGGAAAAGAACAGGGCAAGATGACTTTAAAATTACTTTCAAGATAATATAGGTCATTTTAGAGGTGGTCTTTAAATTATAGCCAGAATCACTTCCTACTCATATTTGTAGCTGTTCTCTCTTTCAACTCAAGGAAAGATTCTATGACTGAGAACTATTTATTACTACAAGATAAGAGTGTTAAAAATAGCTTTCAAAAAAGATAACTGCTCTTTAGCATCATGCTAATGAAACAATTGTTTCTTCATTTCTTCAAATGTATGCTCCCAAAGAAATCTAAAAAAAAGAGAGGATATTTCCATCAGAACGTACTGGAAAATAAAATAAATTTTAAAATATCAGAGGAAAGGAAAACTAAGAAAAAAATTATCCCTAATTATACAGTATGTTTCTTTAACATGAGTTTTCATAGACCGGTAGGTCTTTTAAGTCTAGTAGTAAAATGATCCAGCTAGTTTTTCACTCAAATAATTTCAGGAATTCTCATGGAATTGCCAAATTTGTCTGACCAAAGTCAGCTTTCCTGCATTGCACAATATAGCAAGACTGAAAATCCTGTGTATAAACTGACATAAAAGGAAGGACCCTTGTTTTGTTTAATTACTCAGGTGGTGTCAGCCTGTTGAATGCAGCTCAGACAATGACATTCATCCAACTTACCAGAATTACTGCTGTGAAGTTTGAACAATTCTGCAATATTTTAAGGCAGACCCAGCATATGCATCATCTGGAGTTAATGAGGCTTTCATTCTCTATGCCAGCTATTCAAGTCTTATATCTGATACTCAAAAAGTTTTCACAGATGGTCCATTCCAACCTGTTCTTTTTCTGCTTCTCCTGGGTTTGTATTATTTCTTTAGGCATTTCCCATCTGCCTGCTTTATGATCTTTAAATAGACGGAATGTTCTGGTGAAAGGAATGAATACTTTTATTCGGCCTCCAAATTCCTTCCCAATGATGCCACAGGCACATTAGAGCTGGCACGCCCATACTTTGAAAAGAAGCATAAAGTTAAGAAGCAAAATATGGACCTGTTTTATATAACAGTGAGTCACAGCTGCATTTCAATCATAGACCACAGGCAGTAAAAGGAGAAATGAAGTGTCAATGATTTAATTGGCAGTAATAGACAAAGGCTGTATAGAAACAGAGTTATCTCTTTTAAACTGCAAAAACACGTCCATTTACGGGATAGGTGCCCTGCCATCAGCCAGTGAAGACAGCTTTAAAAACCTATATAGCATAAGTAAACAGGACATACAATTATGGAAGTGGTTTCTGAACATCACTCAGAACAATATCCTTGAATAATACAAAAATAACTGAGAAATAGCTACTGAGTAAAGAAAGATGTTATCATTCATTTTGATCAGTATCAAAGTAGCAAAAGAAATATATTCCTATTCCACAAAGTAAAATAAAAAATAATTAAATTAGGTAGTATCTGTGACGACTTGTTGTTAATCATTTAAGTCAACCTTTCCTAGTTCAGCTAGGAAAAAAAGGAACATAGAAAAGGGTGGCAGCTCTGTTTGGAACCAAGATTGGATTTCTGTAACAAAAAATCCCATGTGGCATATGTGGCTTTTATTATTGCAATGTGTGCACTGAACTAGTCAACTATCTTCAGATTTCAGACTGCAATCCACTTGATTTCAGTGGGAACTAGAGGGAAAATCAGCTCTTGTTTAAATCAGATACCTAAAATTGTGTTGCTCGGTACTGAGGTACTTTGAATACCAGCCCATTTTTGAAAATTTGGGTTTCAGTGTGCAGCAGACTATATTCACTTGCAGAAGTCCACTCATATTTGTAATTCAGTACTTCTGCTTGCAAAAACTATGAAAACCTGCAGAAAGAAAGAAGAGCATGTTCATCAGAATTAAAGGTACTGAAAACAACTTAAATATTACTAGGTTCGCGCAGTTTTAGTGTTTCCTGTCCTAGAATTCAAGCTGATAAATATATCCTGCAGTGTAACATCTGTGTACCATCCCACAGTGAAAATCATGGGCATTCATCAACTCTGTGGAATATAGATTAAAAAAACAAGACAGTGAAATACTGAAAGATCTTTCTTATGCCACATGAAGAAATAGGAGAATTAACTAGCAAGTCAGGAATAAAACACAGAAACATGAGAAGAAAAAACAGCATCAGACTAATGTCAATAAATTGAACTGATCAGCAAGTCTCACGTGTAGTTTTTAAAAAGCTGGTGGATAGATACTTCAACGAGATGTTATTAAAAGGCTAAAAGCCTTTTCCTGACAAAGGAATATTTGGAGACTCGCCATCTAATAGCAAACAGTCATGGATAAACTAGTTCTCTCCAAATCCAAGGACTGTCTCTAAATGTGTGGAGACATCATAGGAAGCCCCTGGGAACACTGTATGTGTTTCGGATCACATAATGACTAAATTACTTTTAACTGTGGTTATATTGGAATCTATGTCATACTAGAGGTTGTATGAGGATACATAGGATAAAAGTTAAACAGCTAGTGAACTGAATAAGATGAACCATATTACTATTTACCAGTCTTTGGTACAGTGTATATTTTGTATAGCCTCATCTCATTCTAAATAAACACTCCACTGTTCTCATGAAGGACACAGTGGCATGTCATGTTAGAACAGGCTCTTTTCACAAATGTCTTTTCTATCTATCTATGTTAAAGAAAGTCAGGCCAGAGAAATACGCTTTGCACTTGGAAGAAAATATGGAAATATCTAAGGTGTTTTAAAACCTGTAGAAGGCAATTCCACTGTTCTTTTGCATGCATAAGTTTTACTTTAAAAAAGTAAGAAGGGTTTTACACAGCTGCAATAAGGACACAATATACCATACAATTCATGTAAGAGACAGACTGACATTCCCACTTACCAGAATAACAAACCGGAATTTAGGGTACTTGCCCAGAATTTGAAACTTGTTAATCCAGGGAGTGCCTTAACTAATACATTAGCTTTTCCATCTTGGGTTGGAGAACTTTTCTCCAGGACAATGCATCCAAGGCTATGTATTGCCAGAAAATATTCTGGTTTCAAAGGAGGAAAAAAATTATGGTTAAGAACTTTTTGCTGGCTCTACATACAATGAATTAAGAGCATATTATCAACTGCTAGGATAGGACCTAGCTAACTTGGGATAATATTAATGATCAAAAATAGTGCTTTCTGTGGAGCATCCATAAGGAATTGAATGACTTAGACACTACAGGATGAATTAGCCAAATGGAAATTTGCATCAACTAGCCAAAAAGATGAACCCTTCAGATTCCTTCTTTTTAACTATCCTTCATCTCTTCTTGGTTGGCTTTAGCACTGTCTTCTTCCATGAAATGTTCTTATCCAACATCCAAAATCATCTTGTTGGCAGCGTGGTCTTGAGTGATTAGCATTACTTACAACATTTACATTTCATGCTAAACATATATACACTCATTCCCATAAAATAAAATCCTTTACATTCATACACATAGATTTTATATGACAAATACATAAAAATACACAACAAAATGTGTTAATAAATACAAATTATGCCCCTGCCAACGTTCCCTAAAGTCTACCCATTGCACTGAGTAGGCTATGGATCATACCTTTCTCTGTAAGAGTTCTTCCTAAGCAGTTCTTCCTGAAAAGGCTTACCTAGAAATGTAGACATAATTTCTGCTTTCTCTATTTCATCACCTCCTCTGTGGCTCTGGCCCTCTGTTGTGTATGTGTTTAGAGAGTAGAAACACTTCTGCTTTAGTGTTTCTCTCCATTAAATGCTGTTGTATAGCAGTCTATGGGTGTTGCCTAATTTGAAAGCCTTGGCCACTTAAAACATGGTTGTCAGCAGCAGTTGCTAAGAAACTACAACTTCACTGCTTTCAAATACGGTTTTACTAAAGTGCAATTACCCACACCTGCTATTGTTTTTTATATGAGCTAATGTGGAATTCCTTCTTCATCATACTGGACACGTCCTCCCTCACCTCCCATTGCACTAAGCCCCTTCTTTCCGGCAACTTGTGAGATCATTTCTCATCTCATCCAAACAAACATTTTAAAACCACCCCCATATCCTGAATATTCCCTGGGCAGGGAAATGTGTCACAAAACAACTTAGCGTAGCTCAGCACAAGACAGAGCATAAATGCCCAGCTGGTCACTGTCACTTAGAAAAGCATTATTATGAGGCAGAGCCTCCAAAGATATTTTACCCCAAGATAGGGCTGAATTGGAGGTAGATGGGCATTTTTTAATTGAAGAAAATGTTTATGCAGTAATAAATTATTTAACTAACAAGTAAGTGGACCATTTAGTAACTCTGCTTCTAGTAAGTCAAGCTCCGATGTTTTGTTATATGAACAAATAAAATGCCAGTTATAAGGAATATACACTTAAGAGGAGTGGGTGTCTTTTGGGTGGAAGACTTCTGCCTTTACCTTTTTTTATCATGTAAACATCTATTGGTACCTCCTGAATAACAAGGGCATCTTTTATAGTATCTTGGCTGTATTCCACATCAGCTCAGACCATTCTGTTTACTAATTAATTTCAAGCACGTGAATTAGGCACCTTATTCTTTGCTTCCTGGAGGTGAATGCAATCAAGCAGGGACTTGAATGAGAGGAAGTTTGGGGCAGAAAATGGGAGTGAACAATTAAAATGCAAAGAATTTGTAAAGCTTGATGCCTGCCCTTTTTATGCAACAGGAGGTGAACTAGCATGCAGTAACATAGGGTAGTAAGGGGATGACAGTGTTAATAAGAACAGCATGGCACCTCTCCATAGGTGGGAAGAGCCAGGCTCGCTTACCTCTTTGCTTCCATTCTGCTTCCACTCAGAGCTAATTAGACACAAATCAGCGAACAGGCTCTGCAGGGAGGCAGATGTATTAGCCTCAGTTCAAGTGTGTGTTAAAACAGCTGTTAGTCTTCTGGAGAGACCCTTGCTTGTACCCGAAGAGTCAGAAATGCTGGAAATGGAGCTTACATATGTCCCCAGGCATTCACATGGGTACTCGCAAAATAGAGAATGTGAAGGAAAAAAAGAGATGGAAAAGGGGAGAAAAAACAAGTCTTCTTACCTAATAAATACCCACATATTCAGATAGACCTTCTACATTTACAAGCTGTTTAAAAGAAAGTTGTATTTTCTAATGCAAATCTTGATGTAAACCAATCTCGTTAATCATTGAACCACTAGTCATTTAAGTTAAACTACTTGATTTTTAACATCTGGTTTGCAATCAGAGTACACAATTACTTGTCTCACTGCTGAATTTGGATGTTTGTTCTGCACGTGTGTAGGTTTCTGGCACTGCAATGTTGAATACTTCAGCCTATCTGTGGGATGGTGAGACAATGTATGGTCCATTAGACTGCAGAGGTAAACAACGTGATTTGTAGCCGCATGTGGTTGTTAATTACGCAAAGAAAAACTTTGGGAACAGTACAATAAACAGATGAGGTTATTTGTAAATCTCTCATTTTCTGGTTTTAACTCCCAAAATACATAATACAAATGTGGCCATGTTTTCTTGCATGAAAATAACAGTAAGTTAAAAAAAAAGTAAGTTCTGTATCAAAAGAGATCTCTGTGCAGTTATTTGTAAAAACAAAGATGCATTTTCTTCCCTAAGAGAAAGTTTCTGGAGTCTACAGTTTCTTTCAAATTGTTTTATCTTCATTAACAAACATTTTAACATCTCTAGATGACTTAATAACGTATTGTAAGAATGTATTTCAGCAGAATTTCAACATGTCTGCTGCATAACTGCAGCAAACTAAGCTCAGGATTTTGACAAGTCCATTTTATGAAAAAAAAAAACAACCCCAAAACTTTTTCACAGAGCTCTGTTTTAGAGTGGCATGGGGATAATAAGCCTGAAGATATAAATCCTGAAGATATCATTTGAAAGACCACGTTTGGAGATGCAGTCTCCCATGGCATGCCCCAAACTGCCCAGGAGACTTGGAGAGGCATTACAGTGCCAGGGAGGCAAGGGGACCGGCAGGCCCTACCGCCCGGCTGTGGTGGGCCATGGGGCAGAGGAGATGCATGCCAGGGGACCGCCAAGTGTTTCCAACCTCCTCCCAGGTCCAGACACATGTTATCATTCACGTTCTGAATACAACACAAAAGAACTATATTAAATGACATTTTTATAACAAATCTGTCAATAGGAGTAAGATGTTAGGCTTCAGGGTGTGCTTTGAAGAGTACTGTGAAGGAGACAGAGGGTGACAGAAACACAGCAGACCACAGAGAGGGTTCCCAGCTGCATTCCTGTATATCCAGACAGATCCAACTTTTCAATAATTGTTTCACCTGTGTGAAATTCCTTCTGCTTTACTTTTGGATGGATTAGAAATTAATTCTTCATCATATCCTCTGTGCCACCTGAAGTAGAGACCATAAACCACACAACTAATAAATCTAGGGATTCAAACTGTAGCCCTTGGCTGCCACCTAAAGGTTTCATATACTCCTTTAGAGGGATACCATCAGACTACATTCCTGTGTTTGGAATGGAAAAATGCTTGCCTATTATTGTTACAGGCAGCCTCCACAGTCACTATTGCTGAAAGAGATTAAAGGGGAAAAAAAAAAATTTGCTCTGGAAGAAAAAAAAACACAAAACAAAGCAAGGAAAAAAAACCCCATTTGTCCAATAGCGCTCCGGAAAGAATGATTTCTTCTCTCTCCATATACTTTGGATTTGAAAGCCAATCTAAAAATTTGGAAAAAAATAGTATTCATTACTTGGTTTTCGTAAAAGAAGAAAGCCAGAAGAAGCAATATAAAAGAAAGCATAAACTACTGAGCAATGGATGGCTCAAGAGCAAAAGGGGGTGGTGTGCCTGGCCACCATTTGGGTAATGCAACGGGGGCAGCAGGCAGGTTGTGTAGGTCTTATGCTCTCTACAGAGGAGAGGATGCTCTCTCCAGGCACCCTTCAGAAATTCAAGCTACTTGAAAATAGTAGGAGCTCAATGGAAAAGAAAACCCTGGCCACTGACTCCTTTCTGCAGCAACAGGCAGAATTCTGCCTCCACTCTCTATTTAGCTACAACTACCTATAATTTTCATCAATTAACTTACAATCGTTGTTTCTTACTCATGGTGTCTGTACTAGATGGTCAATACGAACTTCTTGCACAGATATTTTGAATCTATTATAAAAAACTGAATTTCAATGAACTATCAGTTTTACATAATGAAATCATATGCTGGGAAACCTTTTTCTAATGTATCTATGCATCTAGAATTCATAACGTTATACAGTGAATGTTATGTTTTGCTCCTTATGTAAGTGGATCTCACCAAAACTTTTTGGTAGGCTGTAGAATATAAAGTGAGGATCTGAATAAAGAGAAAGAGGGCTCTGAAGTGATGTGGCCACAGAGTACAAATGTAAAACTACCAGCGAATCAACCTATGGTTTGAAATAAAGTTGTACTCAACTTTTTAGTGTTAGAGTAATACTAATGCACATTCTTTTTATAATTTCTGTGATATATTCATCCTGTATGTTTTACGTCCTGGAGCACAAACAGCAAACAAAAGAACTAATTAAGTAGGAGATATTTCAAGAGAAAAAAACTATACCATCATAGGCTCAAAGAATTTCTGGACAACAAAGAACTGTATTTCTGCTGGTTTTGGTTTTGAAATTTAATCCTGATTTATACATCTGACTCCATTTTGACTCTCCATAGGATCTGATCTGTTTTATTTTCAGTTTACCCTCTCCTCCTACAGGAATGACACCTCTCATGTTCTTATAGGGAAGTGGACCGACCAACTGACAATGATGCACTAAAAAATAAACCAAGAGTCTACAGAGAACTAGTGGTTTCCACCCACACATGGGAAGAAGCTTCGTGACAGCATCATTTTGGCCCCCATTGTAAAAATGAAAACCCACAAGTAATCAGTAAATTCCTAACTGTGCATTTTTGAGCTGTGATCATAGTGTATTTGCAGGATTCCTTGGGAGACAGTTCATGGCTGAGAGCAAAAGATCTAGTCATTCTCTTCTGTCCCTTCAAGAGGTCCATGTGTCTATGTCTTCTGTGACACACACAGTTTATATTTGAGTTTATTACCTTGATCACGTCTCTTGAGATCATAACCTTCCATGGCATTTATGATTATGATTGTTTGTGCATAGGTAAGGTGCATGTCACTGGTATTTGTACTGGTTATGGTGCTGGCTGTTCTCTCTTTTGCTTCAGTTTTGCACCTGTATTTCTCTGTTGAGCATGGTGAAATTTTAGTTTACTTTGATGTAATATAATCCTTACTTGTTTCAGAGTCAGCCAGGACACATATCCTGCAAACTATTATTTTGTGTCCCCTTTTCTTCCAAGGCCAAGTCATACAGTTTTGCTAATTACCTGTAGAAGTGTGGACACTTAGAAGGTTGATAGAATTGAAATGGAGAAAGAATTATAATCATCTTTTCTGACCTCCCATGCTATATAGGCTATACAGCTTCACCTAGCAATTTCTCCATTAACCTCAACACTTCTGTTTGATTTTATAGTCTGTCTCTTACACAACCGTTGCATAGAATTAAAGACCACTTGTGATGGAAAATGGTGCCGATGAAGTCTAATCAGAAACATGGTTCTTCAAACACAGCTAGGCTTACTAAATTATTTTGCAACCCCTATTTCCCCTCACCTTCCAGTGTTCATTAGTGTGTCATGTCACATGAGGATTCTTTGCCATTGAAGTATCACATTAACTAAATTCTAAAATAACAAATTACTAGTTTGGCTGTAACTTAATTATGTAGAATATTTTCCATTTGAGATAAAAAGATAAGGCCTGGCAAATCCTAAGGTAGCTGTGTGCTCTTATCAAGTATATGCTAACTGCATGACCTTAATTTTGGTCCTCAGTTTATACTGACTCTTTAAATATTGTTGAAGAATTCAATTACTCCTAGAGTGCCTCAACTCAGGCTATAAGTGTCTGTCCCAAACAAAGTGGTGTCTGTCCCTTAGCAATACATGAATCCCATAGTCCCTCTCATGCCTTATCCTGACTTCATTAACAGTCAGTACCAGATGCTTCAGCAGAGGTAGAAATCATCTTTAAAGAATCGCATCACTATATGGCTGCAGGGAAAATTTCTCTGCAGGCCCAGACAGCGGTTGGTTCTTGTTCTGAAGCATGAAAGATTACCTCTGTTATAATCTTTTATCCTGACTAGTGTAAAGGTACATAAAATTCATATAAATATTTCATCTGTTTTTAAATTCTACAAAGGTCTTATCTGGAGCCAATGAATTCCACAAGTTAATTATACAATATTTTAAAAAGAATCTTAGCTTTATTATAGCATGAAGGAAAAACAATAAAACCAATAACTACAGCTCTACTGGATCCTGGAATTAGACAAGGGATGATTTATTGATATGAATAAAAAAAATTTCAGAAGTAGGGATGAACTTGTATGAGGTGCTGCCCAAACATAGATGTGCCTATGCCAAAGTCATAACAATCTAAGGATAAGCAGGATGTGAGAGGCAAGGAGACATATATACAGACACATATTTGAAACGGTTACAAAAATCAGTAAGTAATGTTTTTGTTGGGTTTTTAATAATTTCTAAATGCCCTCGTCTGCCTCCATTCTTTCTCAATTTCACCATTAAACATTTATTGATTAATTTTAGTTGTCACGTTAGCAGTGAGTCTTGAGCAGGGATATGATGAGAGAGGGGAGGGGATATGCAGATAAATACCCCACAGAGAGCATCCTGGCTGTGATGTACACACCACGTTTCAAGACTGAAGACAAGACCAGATGAAATCCTATCAGAGAGGCTCAAAACCTTTGATAATTCTGAAAAAACATATACTCCCTGTCCCTGTTCCCCATGCCTCCCACTTTCCCCCTCTGCCACACACACAGAGTTTGCCTGTGGGATTTTTCCACTCATCGGACACCACTCAATGTACCAGATTGAGCAGCTTAGCTATGGACAGGAGAAATGATTTGTAGTCATCAATCACACAGTTACAAACTTCCGCATCATAATTGTGGATACTTTTGCGTCTGATCTATAAAGGCTGTACTGTGCTAAAAATTAATTTTAATTTCTGTTAAACAATACTAGTGCTGTTTCTAAACCACAACTTAACTTTCCCTTTCAACCTCTAACACTTAATTTCCTCAATAGTTTCTCAGGAGGAACTTTAATCTTTCAGAAGTCCCAAGAAATATTTCCTACTATTTCTCCACTATATTCTACCTTTTTCTTTCTACCAGTTCCTTGTAAAACATTACATAGGAAACCTCTAAGAAATATGAGTGAGCTAATGGTGACAGGGGCTTACCTGGGAGTTTTCTGTGAAAACTTTCCAAAATGTTGTCAGTCCTACTGTATTATTATGGAATATTTCATCTCCCCCTTTGGTAACCCAGTATCTTAAATCCTGGGGACAGAGAAGGGCTAAAATCATCACAGAGAGAGGATGAAGGGGAAACTGCAGCACTGCTTGAGATAGTAGTAGCAGCAGCAATCATGACCTTGGGACTCCATTAAGGAAGTGAGAGAAGCAGAGAGGGGGAAGATGGAGAAAGCAAGAGGCCTGTAAAGTATCTAAGGATCCATCTGAAGTGACTTAAAAAAAAAAAGAAAAGAAAGAGTAAAAAAATAATTCTAATGCTGGTGAGGAGGGAGGCAGAATGGGAGTAAGAGTCTGCAATGCAAAAACGAGGAAAAACTAAATTTTGAGGAAGAAGAAACTGAAAAATCCCAATGTGTAACACAGTCACTTGATTGGCACCTAAGCTGGCTCTCAGCAGTAAGTAGAGATTACACACCTTTTTCAAGTACCAGTGAGAAAGGTAGAAGACAGGCAACAAGAACAGAAGGAAATGGGTGGAGGTAAAAAAAAGAAAAACACATGGAGTGCCAGGGTAACGTGGATAGTTTCAGCTTGCAACAGTACAAAAAAAAAAATCCGGTAACAGTGCATGACTGTTGCTGAACTTCACAGTAGCTGTTGCTCCTCTGTAGAAATGAAAATGCTATTTGTTTATGTCACAAATGTCCTTTGAAATGTATGTTTCCGGAAGAGCTCAACAGCCTTAGCGTCCGTAGATCTACACCTACATCTACCAAGAGAAAAACCTGGCCTTCACCCATCCTCCATGGAGCTGGAAAACCATACAGTTGGCATCCAAATTGTAATGACTGTTTGGGGTGAACTGCAGTCCTTTGTGAATATAAAACTAAGTAAAATGATATGCTCTTCATTCTCTGTTAGTCAGTGAAGGAAAACAGAAAAATGGCACAAAGATTAGTAACACGGGGTCTGTTCTTCAGTCCTTCAGGCAAAAGTCCCACTGAAATAAGGTTAATGAAATAACTTATCTGGCTTACTGCTCTTCTATCCTATTCCTTCCAGAAATCAAGCCACAGTGCCTGTAAATCTGTGATGTAACATCTGGAAAATATTAATGACAGCATTTAGAAGAACCCCAGGTAAATTTTATACTTTAAAGACAGGCCACAGGGGAGCTCTTCTGTCTGAAGTCAGAAAGGCTCTCAAAGCACACCACAAGTTTATTTGTCAAAAGGAAGAAAACACTTCTATCTGAAATACCAGTTCCGTCACATAAAAAAGCATAGTGGAAGTACCGAAAAATCTTAGTGTAACAGTGTTCTTTAAAACTCTGCATGTGACAACAATTAAAATGTTCTTCTTTCAGAATACATCTGTTCAACTGAATGTACTGCTGGGGTTTTTCAGCAAATACTTCCAGAAAGAGATTATTAGAGCATTTCAATAAACAACCCTAAGCTTTGACCACTTGTTACAATACATGTTTTTATGCTTTTGACCATCTTAGCTGGATTATATAGATAATTTCTTATGCTTACTTATCTCTAGAAAAATCATCCTACTCTTTCTTTAACAGAGGACAAGGGCAGCTTCACTGACAACCCCCTCCAATGCTAATTTACAGATCAGCTGTCTGTATTACAGGTGTCCTAGGAAATAAGTGTCTGTATAGAGCTTAAAGCATTGGTTTTGACCTAGTAAACCCTGAACAGACTGATACCTTCTCACCTGAGAAGCCACTGCTGTCTCTGTCTCAACTGCATGCTGACCATTTCGGTTGAGAATCCATCTGCATTGCAATTTTTTTTCTCACAAAGGTGTGAAATATCTCCGGTTTATTGTCTTGTCTTATAACACACACTTCTCCAGTGGGCTTCTGGCAAGCACTGAAGCACACAAGATCAAGATCTGGGATTTCTAGAGGACTACATACTTTATTTTTAATATACAAATTTTATAATTTCTTTGGTTATATAAGAAAGGAAGAGAAGTGTACTGCTGGGGTTTTGCAAGTAATTCTCTAAAGAAAAGCAGAAGGGAGGGAATATTGCTGGCACTCAGATCAGAAAAAAAATCATCTTATAGTTAAACCCATACAAATGAATGATCAGTAAGAACAGTTAGACACAGTATACACAAGTCACCAGGCTGAATGTATGGAAAATAGAAGGCATTATGCCACCTGTCTCTGCATAACATTGACCAAACTGTTGGAGTCAAGAAGGTAAATGCAAAAAGATAATGCTTCAGGTGTTGCCAGATTGTTTCATGCAGGCCTACTGAAACCGCTCAAGTTGCAAACCCAAGGAGGATTTGTAAGCCCACATGAAATGCCCATGTGAAATCAGTGGAAGCCTTCATGAAAAACTCTAGAGTATCAGTCATTTTGGATTATTGCTCTTCCTTAAAATTCACCATTTTCTCTTTGTGCCATGTGCATCAGGAAGCTCAGTAGTGTGGACTGGTAACTAAGGCAGGCATTAATGAAAAAAATAATGAAAAATACTATTTTGGGGAGTAAATACTCTATTTTGAAAGATGTCATTACCAATTTTCACTGGTAATGAGTGAAAACTGGTAGAAATGAAAGCCTAGAAACGAGAAGCAATGTGCATAGTTTTAATATCTTATATGGAAATGCATCGCAACTTTATCAAAATGGCAAATTACATTTTGTTAAAAATTCTGTGTATTGCACAGGGAAGTTTGAATTTTATATAGAATTTTACTGGATATAAAAAACAGCATAGGTGGATTGTTCATAGTCCGCACTACTGGGGAGAGGCCTATGATTCCTTGACAATCTGTTTCTTGGGAACAGCTATTGAATTTGAATTGTTCCATCATTTTAAATTGATGGGTTATGAAAGATTTTCAAAATACACTGACTTCTTTATATGAAACAGATGCAGTTTAGATTCAAATGTTGTGTAAAAAAAAAGAACCCAAGCTATAGCAAATGCAATTGTATCTGACAGACAAGCATGTGATCCTTTTATTTAGTTATATAGCAAAGAAATACAATTTGTATGTCAGTGGGACCAAGTGAAGCCACCAAAACCAAAACAATTACTATACTCCAGCAAGATTTTAAATTATTAAAATAGGGAAGTTGAAGGAAACTGCAATTAATTTAAGTATACCAAAATGCTTTCCGTAGGGATTTTAATCGTGTCTAAGATGCCATGATAATGTAAGAAATCACGTGACAGGCTAACGAACACATAATGCATTTTCCATTTTAAAAAAGTTTTTATATTAGAAGTTGTAAAACACCATCACTCTTCCCTTTGCAATCTCGGTTTGGACTCTCCCCAATGAAATGGCACATCAAAGATGGTTGGAAACATTCAACCAAAAAAGGAACATGGTTTTTGTAAGAAATGCTTTGGGTTTTTTGACCAGCTCTAGTGAACATTCATTGCAGATGCAACATTTCCAAAACTGTTTCCTGAAAAGAGAGGCTATTCGCCAGCACTGTGATAGACAATTATATTTTGTTTTCAGTAAAGCAAATGTAAATGCTGGAAAGAAAGCACAGTTACAACACTTCAAGAAATTTGGTATACATGTAATATAAGAACAGAGAATTACATGCTTTCCACCATAAAAATTCATAGAATAACTTGGGTTGGAAAAAGCCTCCAGAGGCCCAGCCAGCCCTCTGCTCAAAACAGGTCCAATTAGATCAGGCTGCTTGGGGATTTGTTCAGCTGAGTTTCAAATATCTCTAAGAACAGAGACCCCACACCACATTACTTCAAGCACTCATGGCCCTATGGATAGGACAACGGATTGACACTTAAATTCAGTTCCAGTGGTCTTAAACTCCTAGTTAAAAGACTCTTATGCAACCTTAGATGATTCAGTTTCTCCATTTGTAAAACTAGAATTATTATTCAAATCTCCTGCATAATGTTCTTTGAGATGCAGCTTATATTATTGCATTATAAACACTGTCTAAACAACAGTATATTCAAAGATGCTAGATGCTATCACTGCAAAGTAAATATTTTTAAGTCTTTGGCTTCCATCATGGGAGGAATGAAGCTAAAGAAATAGGGAGAAGCTGCATTTTTCATAAACCAGCAGAATACTTTGGACAGTTACAGTGGCCTCAACTGATAGAGGCCTCAGCTATTGGCACCTTCAGCTCTTGGCTTCTTTGTTACTGCTGATACCGGTGACTTTTACCACTCAGGGTGCATAGCTCTCACCCAATATTGGCATCCTTTTCCTCAGTGTTTAAATTAATGAATAGAGTGTGTTCATTTTGGTTACCTTATGCTCAGATTTTATATTCAAAATTATCCGTTTTTTTTCTTCCATGTTAGACTGCAGGTGTTGTCCTTCTGCCCAGAATGCCAAATCTTTGGACATCATTCTCATAAGGAGTAGTATGTGCAAGCACTCCATTTTCTGTTTGCATGGTGAATAGCCTATGCTTAGAAATTCACAAGATAATTCATGTTGTTGAGAACAAAGACATTTTCTTTATGATGCTTATGATAATTTAAATTCTGATCGGATAAAGAGATTCATACAGAATATATCCATATGGAGTATTAGCTGTATTCTTCCCCTATCAATGCTACTTAGACTCCGCAGGCGAAAATCCCAAAGTAGAGCAATCTCAGTTTCAGCAACTTTTGCTCCTGCAGGCGTTTTGTTTAAAGGTATTTCCTTGAATTTCTTTATGTCTCATCCTGCACCCTTTTTTCCAGATATATTTGAATCACTGTGAACTTGCAACCCAGGAGTTAGACATTATAGTGTCAAATAGGAGCAAACTGAGTTTAGTTCACCTGTCACAAGTGCATCTCATCTCAAAGAATAGCACCCAACTGAGCTCCCATGGGACATGTAGCTCACCACTTACATTGTTTCAAATTGTGACTTCTGAAATCATAGAGCTTTTAGGTCAAGAATGCCACAATATTTGCAGTCCTGTACTTGCTACCCTTTTATGTTACCATCACTGCCTATGGCTTTCTCACAAACCATACCCCCATGTGGGCCATGGCCACTTGAGGAATGACACTCGAATGTCTGAAGGGGGATTTTTCCAAGACAAAGCAGAAAGATGATACAGTGTTTAAAAACTCACAAGAGTGGGAGTGTAGGACTGCTCCATTACCGTCTCTTCCTCAGCGACCTTGAACAAACCCAGCATGTGTTCAGTTTCTGACCTTTGACGTGCAGATGGTAAGCCATCCTTATCTAAGCGCCGCGAGGCTTAGCACAGGGTCTGAAAATGCTTCTTTCATTCGTAAAGACTGTGAAACAGCACGGTGTTTACACTAGTTGCATTTGCATGATTTATGAACGTTGTACCCTGCACAGGCAGACTGGGACGCCGCGCCGAGATACCGTTTTGGGATCCTGCACGCACTGACATCCGTTCAGTAGTCACAGAAATGAAGACGCAGTGACGGCTGTCGCTGCCTCTGTGCTCAGCCCAGAGGCCCCACGGCCCGAGGCCGGCGCACCTACCCCGCGGTGGGGCCGGTAACCCGGTGTGACAGGACGAGGTGCCCAGGTGCCTTCCACCTGCCGGGAAAACACCACCCACCGCCTCCTCTGGGAGCGAAGCCCTCGAGGGGAAAGCAACAAAATTAACGACAGGAGAGCCGGGAAGCGGAGCGGAGCGGAGCGGGGCGGGGCGGGGCGGGCGGGCAGGAGAACGCACCTAGGCCCGGCGGGGCTTTCCTGGCCCGCACTGCGACGTACTTTCCGCCCGGCCCAGGGCACGGCTAACCTTTGCGTTACTCCCACTTCGCCCGAAGGGGTGGAAACTCCGAGCAGAAATTACTCGGGGAGGGCGATAGGAGCGATAAAGGGAGGGGAGGTATTTTTAGGTAACGTGAAGCAATCGGCGGCGGGGGGGTGAGGGGGTGCGCTGAGGGAGGGCGGCTTGCCGGCCCGCACGAGGGGCCGGGCGCGCTGCTGGCTCCAGGGCGGGGGTGTTTCTGCGGTCGCGGGCAGCGACGGGGGGGTGAGGATGAGGAGGCGGGAGCGAGGGTCGCACGAGCGCCCGGTTGCGGCGGCCGGCTTCACACGGAGAGAGGGCCACAACGGCCGGCAGGGCGGAGGGCTGCTGACAGGGCCGCCCTCCGCCGCGCGGGGCCGAGGCGGCGGGCGAGGGGCGGCGGGCGGCGCAGCGCTATGCCCGTGGCCTTCACCCGCCTCCCCGCGGCGGCCGCGGGCGGGGGGCAGCGGCGCCACGAACAATGGGCGCCGCGAGCCGCCGCCGAACAAAGAGGCGTGGGCGCGCGCAGTGACTTCATCGCCGGGCCCGGCCCCGCCCCCGCCCGCCGAACCTGCCCCGCTGCCGTCTCCTAGCAACCGGGGGGACCCGCGGGCCCGGCGCGCACCGACCGCGGCGGGGCCCGACGGGTCTGCGGGCGGCCTGGGCGGCAGCGGCGGCGCAGGGCCGCCGGCCGCGCTCCCGTGCCTCCCCCCCAGCCCACCCCGGCCCCGAGGCGCGGAGGAGCGGCCCCGGCGGCGGCTCGGGACGGCGGCGGGCGGCGCCCACCTGGCGGCGCGGCGCCCCGGCTGGGGTGCGCGGCGGGGGCGGGCGGGGGGCGGCAGCCGGCGGGGGCGGGGACAGCCGCCGAGCGGTTGTTTCTCTGAGGGAGGTGCGGGGCCGCTGCCGCTCCCCGCGCGGTGCCAAGTGCCTCCCCGCGGCCGGGCAGGGCGGGCGGCGGAGCGCCCCTTGCGCGCCGGGCTGGAGGCGGATGGAGGGAGCTGCTCTCCGCGCTCAGCCGGGGCCCCGCCGCCGCCGCCACTGCTGCCGCCGGGGGGCCGCCCCTCGCGGGGCGCGGGGGCGCGGCGGGCGCTGCCCCTGAGATGCGGCGGCCCGCGCCCGCCCCGCCGCCGCCGCCGCCGCGCGCCCTACCTGTGCCGGGCCCGCCGCCGCCCCTCCCCCGGCCCCGCCGCCGCCCCCGCGGGGGCCGGGACTGAGCGCGCCGCGGCGGCGAGACGCGGCCCCGAGGAGAGGGCGAGGGAGCGGGAGCGGGAACGGTGCCGCTCGCGGCGCATGATGTGGGTGCCGCTGCTGGCGTGCCTCACCGCGGGGATCGTCTCCGTGCCCAAGTGCCAGCGCGGCCCCGGACCCCTCCTGGGGGCGGCCCGGCTGCTGGCGGCCGTGCCGGGACTCTGCCAGCGCCGTAAGTTGCCGAGCCCCTCGGGCTGCTCGCCGGGCCCTTGGCTGGTCGGGGCTGTGGTTGGGTTTGGGTTTCGCGCGGGGGCCGTGCGTGGGCGGGGGGCACGCCCAGGCTCGGCGGCTGCCCCCGGGCACAGCCCTGACAGTTGGGGCCGCCCGGTGCCGCGGGCAGACGCCGCCCCGGCCGGACAGGCGGAGCTGCCGGGCGGCGGTTACCTGCGGGGAGAACCGGGCTCGAGCGGCTGGCGCCTGCCCAAACTTCACGCTGCTTGAGTGCCGCTAGTGCGAGCCCGTGGTTTAATTGTCCGTCCCGGGGGCGTCCAGCCTTTACGGAGCCGTGGCAGCCTCCCGGGAGCGTGGGGAGCCCACGGGGAGTGCCGCGCTGCAGGGTGCTGCGGCTCCCGAAGTGCCCGGTCACCCTCTGCAAGCCTCCGAGATGCGGCACACAGAGCCCCCGGGGCGTCACAAACTGCGGACGGACAGTTCCTAGGCATGCAAACACTCGGGTTTACATCGTTCATGTGGCATTTAGTGGCAGGGTTTACAATGGATAGAGTTACGGGACTGTCTTCTTTTCACCTTGGGGTAACGTGTATGCTGACAAGGTCCCTGGTAGCAGTGGTACTGGTGGTGGCAAAGGCTCTGGTGAATGTGGGTAACCCATCAAATTGTGGAAAGGCTTCCCAAACCCCGGGCATCAGTTTTGATGCACGCAGGCTGAGAGGAGTTGTGCAAATGTACCTTAGATCGTACAGCAGTTGATCGGAGCTATCAGGTTCGTCAAGTATTTCACAAAGGATTTTATCTAACTAGTAGTGGTCAGACAAGCAGATCAAGTTGTCAATCACCTTTTTTTTTTTTTCCCCTTGTGGAATAAATGCATATTCCAAGTTTAAGCCTGGAGTTAATTTAAAATGTTAATATGTAACCTCTAAAAATAAGATTTACAATGGGAACAGTGTATTAGTCTTAAGTGCCTTATTGCATATGTGACAAATTCATGCCTAATTCAGTGGGATTTGCCCAGTGCTATTAAAAACAATGGAATAATTTGTTAACTTTCATAGGATAATTTATTTTGCTTTTTTGGCTTCATATTTTGAATTCAAAACCAAACTAAATGTCAATAGGAAAAATAAAATATAATATTATTAAATTTCTTATGAAACATGACATCTTGTAGTTAGTATCCCAGATTCTTTTTTATGCAGCGTAATTGAGTTGAAAGGCTAATTGAAACTTTATGGAGAGGATAGTTCCGTGCCTGAGTGTAGTCCTGTGCTTGCTCATGAGTGTAGCTCCTGGGTACACACTAGTGCAAATAATGCATGAGAACAGAATGCCATAGGGGAAGATTGTACGTGGGGCTTTTGCTCCAAAGGATGCCTGCTGTCTTTATTGTGCTTGATCATGAAAATATACATGGGTGATACGTCATGGGTTACGTGTTTATTGTAACAACAGCTCTCAGATTGGGCAGACCATAACTCAGATAGACCTTGCTTTTTCCTCGACTTGAAACCTCTGCTAATTCATGAAAGCTGAAAGTCACACTGAATTCTTTCCTTCATACATAATCACTTTACAGGCTATAGCCACAGTTGAAGCAAGCAGAGTGTTTTGTTTTGTTTTTCTGTGAATGAACACATGAAAATTTTCATTATTATTGTTGCTGTTGTTGTTGTTTAGTGCTTTTTACTTTTGGTTGTGGTAGCTCTATCAGCTGGTGCAGCACCACCTGGATTCTTTGAACTTCTGCAGGCTGCTCCGAGAGACTCTGGGCAGCAGCTCCATGTACAGCTATTTGGCAGCACAGCTTTGTTGAAGCAGCCACTCCTCTTTGCTTCTGCATTGACAGTGCTGGGCATGGAGAATAGCATCGTGCTGTTCCCGTGCCATCAGCAATTTCAGTTTATTTATGTGCAGAGTTGGCAGAACCTGCGTATCTGTTGCATTGAATCTCCAATTCTTTTAAAAGAGACTGGAATTAATATGAAATGTACATGGAACTCAAGTTTATTCATTCTTGTTGGAGCATTTGTGGCTCTTCTAATTGAAAAATGGACGGTTTGATGCTACCTGAGGTATTTGTTCTGCAAATTGCAGTTTGATATGTGAGTTACTGCTTGGGCATAAGTAAAGGTAGAATTTGGCCCTGGGTTTGGAGTTACGAGGAACACAAAAGGAAATTGAACAACGCTGTAAAGTTGCAAGTCCCAAATTAAAGGTTCTGTAAGTGCAGATAAAAAGGTTAGTGTTGCCGCCATCTACAAAGGGTCCCTTGTTCACTAAGTCTCACCAAAGGAAATTTGCAGTTCAGCAAGCCAACTAAAACAAATACCTGACCTAAGAATGGAGTTATTTCCATAGTGATTTCTACAGATCCCAAATTTATATTTGAACACTAAAACCTGACAAACTCCTAAAGATGTAAACCAGTGAACTGAATAAAAGCTGGATTCTGCAGCGAGAGCACATGTATGCATTGTGTTAAACACTTGTGTGCTCACTTCAGTGGAGACAGTAAGTTCCCTTGCCTTTTTCAGAAACTAAACTGTTGAAACTCTTCGGTTTTTATCTGCTGTATAAGCACATGGAATATGTACACCTTAAATACTGAGGAATGACTGACTGGTCAAGGTTAACAGAGGACGTTGGTTCAAATCTCAGCAGTGTCTCAAGAACAGTTTTTACATGTATTAAAATTTTCAAAACAGAGTTTACTTGTGATATGCACACAGGGATGGGATGGCATGAAAATCTTTATCCCTAATTTAAGAGTTGAAGAACAGTCACACAACACTTCTGTTGCATAGTCATGGTTGACAAATCTCTTGACCCTTTAAAAGTTGGTATTTTCAGTCTTCTTTGCAGTGTCATTTGGAAAGACCAGTTAGGGCGTTTGGGAAAGTAGAGGATCTGTGATCATGGCAGGAACAACTGTTAATTGATTTATCCCAATAGCATGACTTCTGATGCCAAACAGATTCATTAATGTTTCCTCATCTGGGTCTTTGGTGTTTTGCCAGTCTTGTCATGTCTGATTCTCATGTGTGTTCCCTCTAGTTAGAAAGTTTCATAAATCGTTACTGTGTTATTTCTCAAAGGAATAGGAAAAGTCATTCAAACCACCCATGGAAGAACTGTTTTTGAAGGGAGGTGGTCAGGAAATGTCCCTGCACACACAGAAAAAGTCTGAAATAAATGATATATCATGATAGCTTTAACTGGTGTTTGTTGATTTCTGTGCTGGCCCATTTTGTTCTGGGATTCAGTGGAAGAAAACTGTCATGTATGGGATACTCAGCACTGAGACAGTTCTGCTTTTCCTAAAACAATCCAAGAAGAAGAGAAAACCCTTTTTTAATTTCCTGAGTCTGCGTGGGTGATCTGCTCCCTAGGGGTATTGGACCATCTTTGGGAAAGCCAACCTGGGTGTTTGAGAGGGCTGTAGATTGCAGTTCTGAGGAATAGCGAGGGGGAGGTTTGCTTATCTGCACATTGCCCAAGGAGCATATTATGCCAATGGTATGCATAAATTTGCTTTGCAGATTGTACGTGTCTCATAATCCATTGCAATTTCATGTCTCTTCAGGGGTTTTATGTGGTACATTTTTTTATTTTATGGTTTTTGCAAGTTGAATGATACTGGTGGTTGCATGTATAGTATTTACAATGTTTCCATGCTACAGATGTTTGAGATGGTGCGAGAATGGGAAAGAGAGGAGATGGGCAGTTTACCAACCGAAGAGCAATAACCATACTCTTGGTGCTCTGGGAAGGTTGTCTCTGTCATTTAGGACATGCTGTTGCTGAAGGAAGTTGTGAAGGCAGCCTGGGGATTGCATGCAGCAGAAATACTCTGTATAGCAGTTTGAAGAGGCAATAGCTTCTTTTCTGGTCCTTAAACTTTAAGGGCTGGAACTGCAACAACTGAGTAAGCAGGAATTATACCCCATTAGCCAACAGGCCTGAATGAATAAATTTTATTTTCCATTAAAGTACAATCTAAGTTTAATTTACCTCCCCAGAGCATCAGAAAGATGTCACAATGTGAGCTTTATGGAAGTTTAAGAAAATAAGACCTCATCTGGTTGTATGTTCAACAAGAGGACATTAAAACATCAGATTACAATCCCTCTTACACTTCACAAAGTGCGTGAATGCTGGTAATATTTTTCAAGTCCCTAGAAAGAACTCATGATGACATGTCCATGTTAATTGTGTCTTGAATTTGGGACAATTTGTATTAGTTACTAATCTATGGTAGGAGGTATGAGAAGAGAAACATAAAATACTATATTTACAAATTGTGTAAGTTGACATGGGCTGCTGATATTTACCAGGACTTTTTCAGAAAGTCAGATTCATCATCATTATTTTTGGGAGTAAGTCCTTAGTGAGAAGCTACGAATCTCACTTTAGAATAGGCCAGTCGTAAGAAACATTAGCCTTATTGTCCAAATAAAATCTACACTACCTACATGAATTATTTTATTTATCATCAATGTACATTTTTAAAACTGCATATAGCAAAACCATACTTTTTTAGTATTGGGATAGGTGTATCTTAGGCAGTCATTGGGATTTAATGAGTTCTGTCAGGGTAGGAAGGACAGGCGGAATGGCTTTGTGTCCTGAGCTTTAAAGTTTGTTCAGTGTTCTTAAAATACATTAATGACACTAAAATCATATGTTATATTTTCAAGAATCATATATGCAAACTATCCTGTGTTTTTACTGTAACTGGTAGTGTAGATGTCTTGGTATAAATCAGGCTTCTCAAGTTGAATGTACTGAAAATAAAATTCTGGAGAATAATATCAATTCCTTTGTGTTAATAAACTTTCTGTGGTTTTCTTAATCGAATCCTTAAGGCCTCGGTGATTCTCTTTCTACTTACATCCTCCTTTCCAGCAAAATCTGTCTTCAGAGCTCCTGTATGTGTCCATTACTAATTGCTGACTTCTGTCTAACCAGTGGAAAGACGTAATACTTCTTTCTGATCTGCTTAAATAGGCATGATTTATGATGGACAAAGTAGGATATGGTCTGTTACTCTTTTCTAAGCACTTGAACTTCATTAAAAGATCATTTTTTTTCTTTTGGCAGTTTACATAAATGGACTTGGGCTATTTAGTTTAGCTTTTGGGAAGGAAGTAGAGCTCTAATGAATTAGTTCACTGTCCACTGTAATGGAACCTTTCTTCAAGAAGAAAAGTAAGCTTTTTGCCAGCCATTCAGGATTCCCCCTTGTTCTGGTGGCAGAACAAGAATAACCCCTTGGGCAAAATGTAAGTGTTTCAGGATGATCAGAATTTACGGCATTAGAAAGCTGCCAAAAAAGCAACTTCTAGCTGAGGCTGTATTTGCCTAAATTGAAAAGTTTGCAAAGCTCATAATTGACTTTTTTCTTCATATGTTTCTATGCTTCCCATGACTTCATTGTCACGTGCCTGCAGTGACTTCTTCCTGCTATTACCCATGGTGACAGTAATGAGCCTGAAGTATTTATAATTATCAAAATATATTAAGACAGAGATTTTAACTACAATTATTGGAGGAGGAAAATTCTGTAGCTTCAGGCAGGTGGAATGATGTTCCTGAATGCTCGATTTTTATTTTTCTTCAGAGTCCTTCTGTCCCCACTGACTTGGGAGTTAAGTTGTTAGCAGCAGTATTTCATTGGGTTCAAATCTTAAAAACTTAAGTATTTTTGGTATTTTGCTGTTGTTGTAGCTCTGTTCTGAATACACCTGCATCAGGTATGGTGGCATCACGAAAGTAGCCCAAGTCTGATTAAACCTGTACCTGCCCTTTCCGAAATGAGTTCTGTTCCTTCTCGGTGTTCAAGGGAATTAGGCTAAGTGAATTCCACTTATTCTACTGTACTTAAGAGTATGATTTATTTCCATGTAATCTCTGCAGGGTGACAGGGGTTATACTGTGCTGAAAACAACTTCCTTCTTTCAGATGTGAGCTTCTTCCTGGAAAGCTGAACCAAGATCCCATCCATCTTCTTGTACAAACAGGATTCCCAGGAAATAAGAAAACTTGAGACAACTTACACTCTGGCACAAATAATGCAAAATGACCTAAATAAAACTAATGACATCAGCAAGCCTGCTCTTCCAATATAAGCAAAACTGTGGGATTGCATTTTACTGTCAGAAATGTTGTGGCATTACTTCAGAACATGAAATAAACCCCTACCTGTTTAAAATCTTGAATTTGCATGTTTGAAGGCTGTCCCTTACAGAGCATTTAAACTGCACCTGCAGACCATACACATGTGTGAATACTTACTTGCAAAAGCACCAGCAGAAGCTTGCATTCAAACAGTATATGTGCACCAGTAGCTATAGTTAGTATGTGAGTCTGCATATTTTATAGCCTGCAGTCATGTTTTGTGTAATCTTTGCCCCCAAATTATAAAAACCTAACAGGCTTACATAAACCTAAAATGGAGGTTGGCCAGTGTCCGTTCCTAGGCAGATATGGTTGGGTTTCAGGTTTTTTTGTTTGTGAACAATGCACGTATCTCCTATGTGAGAAACTTAATTTCTCAGTATTCTCTTATAAGATCTTTGTGTTCATCCATTTTTATCTATATATTCAGAAAAGCGCTGTACTTTAACTCACCTTTGAAGGTCTTTGCATTCAACTGTTAATCATCAAATGGGATCTTAAGAGTCTTTTGTGCTGTGTTATCACACAGTTAATTAAAATACGACATCTAACTGTTTCTGCATTCAAAGAGCATAAAAGTAACAAAATTAATTTAGAAGAAAATCCCAGAAAGTTTTTACCACATTCTCTTTGTCTCAGGGCCAATAACCATGTTTGAAGATTGAAAACGCCATTGAAAAGCAAATTAGTGAAATAACAAATACTAAACACTTTGTATTCCAGAAGGCAATAACATTTTTAAAATAGCCCTGCTGAATAAATGCTCCTCCCAAACTTGTGCACTACATACTACAAGTCCTTAAAGAGTGGTGGTTATCCCCTCTGACGCGATACCAGTCTTAGCTTTTCTTTAATGTTCTTGAGGTTTTCTCACTGTGACTGTAAACTGCGTATTATGTGTTCAGTGTTTTGTTTTAACCCTGACATGTCTTCCTAATATACACATACGCACAGTTTTTGATTTGGGGCTTTGGGTTTGTTTCAAGAAAAACTTCTGTAGAAGCACAATTTTGTGATCATTTTGTGTTCAGAATTGAGGGGTTTCAGCTTTGAGAATTATGGTCTGAAACGCGGAGTAAGTTTATTCCAACTCACAATGTATGCAGATAAAAGTAAGTGAAGTGAGTTGTTTGCATTGCTATGGACTATGAAACCTGTGGATTAGGTCGTCTATGGTGATACTCCTTAAGAAGAAACAGCTCTGAGCTGTTGCCCATCCTCTGCACTGCTTCTGGGTTTGTGAATGAAAGCTCAGCAGCAGGAAGAGGTAGTGCTCTTACGGGGCAGAAAGCAACAATTTGGTGAAGATTAGATATGCAATAGAAAGGTGGATTAGGGAGGCGATTTGGAGTTGAGGTGCTGGTTTGTGGAGGTGGAGCTATAGAAGATGGTGAGAGATACAGCTTGGACATGTCTTTTATTCAAGTTTGAAATTCTGAAACAGGCAAAAATTAGTCATTTGTGTTTACCTTTATATTCATCATGACCTCATATTTAGGTAAAGACTTTATAGTATACACAGGAATATACTGACCATTCTAGGTTGTTGATGTGCTACTTGCTAGTAGCAAGTGCTTACTAATACACAAGAAATTAAATTAGCAATGAAATACAGCAGTAGCCGTTCCAGGCTTCGCTCGAACAGCATGACTGTATCCAAGCTGGCCAACTCCAAGGGAGATTCTAGCAGCTGGAAATGACTAGAGTATAATGATTCCCATGCCCATGTTCCCTCCTAGGAAACAAGGGAATTAACACAGCTCCACGCATCCTGAAGTTCCCTTTAAATCAAGGGATTTAATAAAGAAATATTTAAGCTCTCTGGTTCCGTATGCTTTGCATTTTTATTGGTGCAAAGCTGTGCAAACAGAACCATCAAACCTGTGCCATAAAAGCTAATGGCTGTGGGAAATGAGTCTCTTCTAATGATATAATCAGAGTAAATTGTCCTGTATGTTTTTATTTGCAAGAGACAGAAAAAGTTGGTTTCAGAAACCGAATAGTCTTTGAGTCATTGTTTGCAGGCATGAATTGCATCAACAAAATTTAACCATCTCCCATAAAAGCAGGAAGTTTCATAGAAAGGAGAGGCTACAAGTAAAGTTGGCCAAGGAACAAGAATCATGTGTTGTGAAAAATTTCAAGGTTACATTGCTTGTTTTCATTCTGTATTGTGGCTTGGGAACAAAGTCAGTCTGGAGTAGTCAATAGCTCTGTCTCCCGCAGTCAAGGTCATGCTTGAGGCCGTGGTTTGAATGTTGGGAGTCCTAACTGCTATACCAGTAGCTATTTTGGGCAGTACCTTTACCAAAATGCTGCTATATGCATCTTTCTGACAAAATAAAAAAAAACCTCTAAATTGATATATAAATGAAAAACTAATGAAAAACTTGAGTTTATATGCATCTGTGTGAGGCTTCTGTTCTGCAAGTTCTCCTCTTGAATGATGTGCAACATTCATATAAGTGATGGAACTTTTCGGAGAGATGAGGCTAAGAAAGCCACATGTAGCCTTCAGAGAGGTGTCAAGAGTACCTCCTTGAAGCCTAGTGTCTGTATCATTCCCTAATTACGGAAGTGTCCATACAGTGCTTGGGAACTCCATCTCCATGTGCCATTACACAGCAGACTTCTCATACATTTGCTGCCCTCCAGCATCAGCTACGACCGTCGTTTTCTGCCAGAGCTTTCCTAATGCTGTGTTGACAGAGGTCTCCCCCTCTTCCTCCTTCCCCTTCCATTTTGCCTTGTTCAGCTGATATCCAGCATCAGTTCTCTGGAGTGGCGTCACTCAGAGCTTGCACAATGTGCAAAAAGGGAAGATCTTGGTTATTTTGCCGCATAGTTTGCAAAGGCATGAACAATGAGGCAGACTGCTGCTGCATTTGCATTTTGATGGCTTTTTATATCATTCATGTCACTCTTAGTAATGCCCCTCATGTTCATAGGGTACTGTGTTCATATGGTAATGCAAATTAATTGGGGAACCCCAAAAGTATCAGGGGGATATTGGCAGAGTTAGGAATGGGAGCCCATATCTGTCATCAGGACTTGTTCGCTAGTGATTCTTTTCACTGCATTTATCCAGATGTGCATGTATACTTCTTATTTAATTCTCATTTATATCTCATCTTCTCTATAACCACATTATGGTTTATCTCTTCCAGTATGCTCCATTTTTCTTTTTAGGAACACTGTAACATTTGACTTGTTCTTTTTTTAATGGCTGGTAGAAAAAGAAGGTCTAGGGTGTCTTTTGGTTTGGGGTTTTTTTTTGTTTGCTTGTTTGTGTTAATGGAAAGATGTTTTTACTCACTTGCCATGGTCACAGAAGTATTTTTCCTTTTGCTCACTTGCCAGGTTTACAGAAGTATTTCTCCAGGGCTCAGGATTTAACAGTGCCAGTCATGTTTTGCACCTTTCTTTTACACATCTTCTTTTTCTTAAGAAACACATGTGTCTCTTACATGCCGAGTTTTAGTTTACTGCTGCTTCTCTTCCTGGTAAAGGATATTTTCAAATCAGTGTGCACCTTAGCTCCTGTCTGAATAGTGAAACTAAAGTGGACAACCATTAATAGAGAAGTGAAACCAATTAACAAATCCAGTATGTAATAGAAAAAAGGAAGAGGGAAGAAAAGGGGACTGGTATTTTTGCTCAAGTAATCTTAGGAATTTATTATAAAGCGTAATAGATGTACAGTTTTCAAGTTGAAATCTTTTCTGGGCAAGGGTGAGGGCCTCTTAACCTGATTCTGAGGTGTACCTCGTAACCCTCTTAGAAAAACTGGTGGTGACAAAGCAGGTTTTTAAAGCATGGCATTGTGCACAAAGGGTAGAGAGAATTATTGCTTGTTTGGAAAAAGGCGGGGGGAAAACCCTGATTCCAGGATTAGGTTTTAGGATTGGCAGTTAAAGCATAGGCACTCATTTTTTCCTTGTAATCTGAGCAAGTAAGTGTCAGACACAATAATCATGGAAAAAATTCCCCCTCTGTAACATTTTTACAATGCTTTTCATTGTATCTGCAGATTCAGCCAAAGTGAATTGAGAAGCTGTGTGTTAGCTGGGACAGTTACTGCCTGTCCCCTCTCAAGGAGTCCCGGTTAGCTCCTGAAGAAAGACAGAAAGGTGAAGATAACTGCAGTATACTGCATAAATGCTGCAACTTTCCTCAGAAGTGATGCTACACACACGTTATTGAAGGCCACATTATCTGTGGAGAGGGACAGCCGGCTGCTTGCTGCCCTAGAACAAGATAGGATACAGAATTTAAGGAAAAAAAGCACGGTAGAGGCTAGATAATTTAGAATCTTCTTGCCTTAACTAGTGTTCAACAGTCTGAGGACCATGATCAGGGAGTATAAGCTGCTAGTTATATTTTGGTTTTCTCTTTCAAGAAAGCAAATGGTACACCCTCCAAAACCAGCAAAAACGTGTACCAACAGTGAAGTTGATACAAATCCGAATTCTTGGCTATACTTGAACAAAGTGCTGCCTGTTTGAAAACCTGTTTAACATCCCCTCTCAAACGCCAGTGTGTGTTACTGTTATTCCATCTCTGAGATAAATACCCTGATCATGATAAAGTTATTTACATAATAGGGAGGCAGGATATGATTATAATGCATGTGATATTTGTCTTTCCTTGATCCCTCTTGTTGCTGAGAGTTTAGACTTGCCACACCTGTGATCACTGTAAATAGCTGCAGTCGTTGGAGCACGGTTGTATTTTGTGGAGCAGGCTGGAAAAGTGCAGTTTAACCTGCTGCACTCACTTTTTATTATATGCATATGCCTGTGCAGTTCCCAGCACAAAATTTGGCCCTTGTTGAAAATACCTTTTGGCATACATCAGTTATAACTCAGCCAGTAGAAACTTGCCCTTAGCTTTGGCTGAACAATAACTCAGTCTTGTCTGGACTCTGTTTTTGGTGAAGTGGCAGGAAAAATCTCAGTTCTTTTGTTAGCCAACTCATAAAAAAAAATTTCTTGCTTTAGCATATGACTTTTGAAAGAAACTGAGAAGTTTATACTTAATCAGTTATGGTTTTAGAGTAGGCTTATAACTAAATAATAAATATTTGGTGAATGAAAGCTTGTCCATAAATGTTACTGCTATAAGGGACTATGTACTTGGGAACGACAGTAGTGATGTAGCCAGAATGTATCTCAGGCATTAATAAACCTCTTTCAAGTTTCTCTTTAGTCCAAAAAAATCAGCTTTTTGAGCCAATGGTGCCAAGGCTGTCAATTGCCAGTCCGTGACTTCATGTTGTGAAAATGGGGCTCTTGAGACTGGAGATTTATCAGCAAAGAGATTTGCATCCAGCAACACTGTATATTTCATTTGTTAAAGCATTTCATCTGCCATGATCGCATTGAAAACCCAAACTGGATTTTAAGATCTTTTCTTCTGCCTTAGCAGTTTAGAAAGACACACTCATCCCCCCTCCATGTTTTACCACAACAAGGCCAAGTGCCGGGTCCTGCACTTGGGTCACAACAACCCCATGCAACGCTACAGGCTTGGGGACGAGTGGCTGGAAAGCTGCCTGGCAGAAAAGGACCTGGGGGTGTTGGTCGACAGCCGGCTGAATATGAGCCAGCAGTGTGCCCAGGTGGCCAAGAAGGCCAATGGCATCCTGGCCTGTGTCAGAAAGAGTGTGGCCAGCAGGAGCAGGGAGGGGATCGTGCCCCTGTACTCGGCGCTGGTGAGGCTGCACCTCAAATCCTGTGTTCAGTTTTGGGCCCATCACTACAAGAAGGACATTGAGGGACTGGGGCATGTCCAGAGAAGGGCGACAAAGCTGGTGAGGGGTCTGGAGCACAAGAAGTCTTATGAGGAGCGGCTGAGGGAACTGGGGTTGTTCAGTCTGGAGAAGAGGAGGCTGAGGGGAGACCTCATCGCTCTCTACAATTACCTGACAGGGGGTTGCAGAGAGGTGGGTGTTGGTCTCTTCTCCCAAGTGACTAGCGACAGGACAAGAGGCAATGGCCTCAAGTTGCGCCAGGGGAGGTTCAGGCTGGATATTAGGAAAAATTTCTTTACTGAGAGAGTGATGAAACACTGGAATAAGCTGCCCAGGGAGGTGGTGGAGTCACCATCACTGGAGGTGTTTAAGGAACATGTGGACGTGGCGTTGTGGGACATGGTTTAATGGGCATGGTGGTGTTGGTTGATGGTTGGACTCGATGATCTTACAGGTCTTTTCCAACCTTAATGATTCTGTGATTCTGTAATAAACTAAATCAAGCTTCGATAGATTCAGTACCTAAACTAACAAAAAAAAAAATGGGACAATTCTTTTTCCAATGCATCTGGAAATATGGTACAGTTGTTCCAGTCATAGACACATACTATTTTTTTTAGCAAGTGCACATTACAGTAAGACATGAATGTTTTGTTGCATGGTCAATGGCATTTAATTTTGGGAAATGTGTGTTAATGCAGATAGGATTATACATTTTAAGAAAGGAGTCTCAGAAATTACTGCAGGAAATTAATTAGGCCAAACTCATTATTTTATTTACTTTGGTTTACTGATTACGATGACCAGGAATTAATTTGGCTTATTCCTTATCTGTATAGCTAGATAGACAGGTCTCTTCTTTCTTCCTGTCAACTATTCTTATTAGCACAGCTCTGACTCTTATGGTGGATGTTACTGGATTGGTAACTTCAAAATTCATGTCATGTCCTCCCTGTTTTGTCCCATGGTGGTCTTTACCCACTGTTACGCTGCACATTAGCAATTCTTATATTTCCTTGTCCTTTGACACTTCTACTGAATCCATCACTTTACTCTCTTTTTCTTGTAATGTCTTTCATCTCTGCTGTCTTCGGTATCGAATCGAAGATGGGATTGACGTTTCTGTGCCAAGAACAATTACATTCCTTTTATTTTTATTCCTTCAACAACTTTTCATCCTATGTCTTTGTGCTTTACCAATACTGTCTAGAAAGGGATCTGTGGCAAGTTCTACAACCCTGTGTATGTCAGTACCTACCTGGAATCCTCACCCTCATTCTCCTCTCCTGCGGTTTGCGGTAATTTTTTCTATGGCCTCCAGGTCTGCTCTTTCAGACTGCAGGATATAAAGTTCTGTTGCCATCTTCTTATAAATGCAAAGAATTTTTATTGTGTCAGTGCCAAATGAGCTTGCTCTAATTTCACATCCAAGTCAAACTTGCTGTGTTTGTTTTTATAACAAATAAATAAAAACCTTTTGGATTTTATCTTGTTCTTTTCTCTTTCCTTAGTGACTCGTCCTTTATTTATCCCTGCCCACCTCTCCCACCCTTTAATCAGTTTTCCCTCTGTTCCACCACCTTCCTGGGCTGCTTTTCAGCTTATTTTCAGTGGTCATATCTGTAAGAGTTTCTCTCCTTTTCGTATACATTTCTTTTCTCACATTGCCTGCGTGGCAAAAATTGTCAACAGCAGTTTACATAAAATAGAAATAATGGCAAAAATTGTCAACAGCAGTTTATATAAAATAGAAATATAGGCCTGACCTTTGAAATTAATGAAATTGCCACTAACCTATATGTTATCAGTGTAATGCTGCAATTGTGCTGTACTAGGCTTTTCTATTTTTTTAATACTGATAATGTTATATAGGTTGTTGATACTAATATCTTGCAAGCTGTGATTAGTTCCTTGGATCATCCGTTGTTCAAAGTGACCTGTTGAGGACTAGCTGTTCATGTGATACGGGATCTTATCTTTGAATTCATAGCTGAAATCAGTTAAATAAAGATAAAAAAGGTATTTTGTTACGTGTTTTCCTAATACAGTTTTTCACTGTGAGAAGTTACTTTCATTATTCTAAAAAGAGAGATGGTTTGCATTTTTGCAAGTTGGAAAGAAATAATCTGAGACAGTACATGTAGCAAAAACTTTGGATGAAAAACAAACCTTTCTTCAAACTGTTTTGGTATAATGATACGCACATTATCATGATGGACCAACTAAGAGATGTAGCCTTTCCAGTATGCAGTAATTAATTTTATTTTGCTTCCAGTATATTTCATAATCGTATAATATGCCATGCTGAATATGCCACTACACAGTGTTGTTAAACAGCACTACTACTGTGCTATGCACTGAAGACTCCTATTATGTGCCTTCCTCATAGCTCTTGGCAGACAAATTCTGTTTCATGTAGAGGCACACTGGTCTGCAAGAGCCTTGTGCTGAACGTGCTGAAAGGATACGCTAATGCTGACATGCAAGTTGAGCTGACCAAGTCCCTTGAAAAGGCTATCTCTTCTTCTCAATTCCAATTGCCAAAGTTTCATAGCAAAGAGTAGTAACTTAAGCAGTGACCTATGAAACAAAACTGTGAAAAGGGTATAAAGGATTTTGCTGATAGACCTGTTAGTAGGCACAATTTTTGCAGTTGTTAGTACATAATGATGTGTCTTCAATCTGTGACACATGTAATGTTGGATAAATTTGTATTCACTTCTGGAAAAAAAAAAAAACAAAAACAAAAACTGCCTCTTCTGGGAAACAGTCATTCCAGAAAATGCAGAGGGGGAATATTTATAGAAGGTGAGAAAATATTTTGGGTTCCATGCAGAGTGAATAATGAATAACTCAGTCAAGTATATATTACTTAAAAGGAAAATGTCTATGAAGAGATAAGCTACCTGGTAAATTTTTTCTGTTAGGCAGTAAATCAGCAAGGTACACGCCAAAGATAAACTTTCATTTCAAAATTATTCTAAATCAGGATCTTAAAAATTTGGCCTTGAGAATGGAGTTTAGTCAATCTGTACATGTATTCTAGACTGTAGATAAAAAAACCGCTGGAAGTATTCCCTCACCGGGCTGCCTTTGTTCTGTTCTACTTCTGTTAGGATATGTTGTCATCACTCTTAATCTGGTGAAGTAATTTTTGAAATCTTGGTTTAAAATTAGGTATTTTACAATTCCCACATATCATCATAAATCATGAATGTTTGGTTTTATATTTCATTGCAGCGGAAAACAGATGTGCCACTTCAAATGCAGTAACATGCACAAAGTGTCTTGCTTTGGGTCCAGAATGTGGATGGTGTGCTCAAGAGGTATGGCATTTTGCTTATTTACTTTTGACTTTATATTTTAGCTCCTTCTGATCTTTATAAAGATAAAAGACTTTTAAACTGTGAAAATTATAGTGAGAAATAGCAAGAAAATCTTTAAATGACCTCTGGAGACAGAACCTGAGAAATCATGTGAAATATATTTTGTTTCCAAAGGAGAAAATACAATCTTTTATTTGGAAAATTGCAGTAATTTTAAATAAAGTGAGAACTTTTTAATGCATTCCATCTGCTTTGTAGACAGCTTTGGCAGGCTTATATTAGCTTTGAGAGTTCAACAGTTTTTGGCTTCAAAAGCAAAATTACCAGTAATTTATATTAAGTCCTCATTATATATCAGAGCAAGTCTATACATATATGCCTATTGCATTTAGCAACAGGTTTTACTAACGGTGGAGTTAACTTTGACCTCGCCATATATTATGACCTTGTCACAAATGGAAAAAATTATACTTTTCTTATTTTGACATTGAAACTATCAGTTCTGAAACTTATCACAGGAGATAGACCTTAGGTAACAAGAATTATACTGAAATTGTTATTGCTTTTTAAACTGTAAGAATATGGTAATTTCTGGGTTTGTTTCACAGAAAAAAGTTGATTACGTGATTTCAAGTAAGGATGGACCATTTTAAGCACTTCAGAGGAGCAAGGTTTTTAAGAATATCATGGCAATTGCAAACTCATATGCTTTTGAAGGTCACATGCAAATTACCTGTGTAGCAGCTTTCATTAGCAGAGAAGGTAGATAAATGCCTAGGGTGTGCCTGGAAGAGATAAGGAGTGTAAGGCACTGGTGTAACTTTATCCAAGATACTGTGTCTTGGAATGATTAACTTAGTCTGAAACAAGTATAAGGAAAAGTAATGCAGTAGAGGCATGGAGGGCTTGTTTTCCAAGAGGAGCCTTAGGGCATGTGTAGACAGCACAATGGATTACAATGTGGAGTGGTCCATTATTGTGGCCTGATGTCCTGTCTTATAAAGGGCACAATTTTATCCTGCTACATCTGTATTTATCACGGAACAGCACTGCTTAGCTTTCCAGTGCTATGGAGCTGCAGTAGATCTCCTTCTAACTAGGCACTCAGATTTGACCAGGTTACACTTCTTCCCCGCTTCTTTTGCTTTACTTCTCATGTCAATCTGAGAGCTGTTCATGAAAGCCAAGGGTTTGCCCAACCCTCTTAGACCGTGCTTTGATAGCCAGTTCACCTATGCACCTGTCCATGGTTGTGGAATGGCAAAACCCTTATTAATGCAGATAGAAATTTTCCAGAGTAAAGTTACAGGACCATTTTTCAGCTTAGCATGCCTGCTTCATCGAAACAATATATTTAATGAGAAAATCAGCCCTGAGGAACACTTGAGATGCTTTGACTTTATACTGCCACACAGAGAACTTCAGAAAATGCTACATATCTATCAGTTGTTAGTGGTAACAGTGAGAGTAGCTGAGTTCTTTATACATTTAAAAATCTACCTTTTCAAAATGTATATAGATCAGAAAGGGTATATAAATAGCAGTAATCTAAAAAACTTGTCTCTGTTGTCTGTATTAAAGAAGGTTATGGAAAAAATATATCAGAGGTAGACTACAAAAATGAGTTGGAACTCGGAAAACAAGATAAATGACTGTTCAGTCTCATTCTTCAGGGGCTTTCTCTGGTCTTTTCAGGGTCTGGATGACTATTCTCTAATACACAGTTGGCTGTATGCACTTTTTGATTGCTTATTTTCCCCATCTGCCACTGAAATATCAGAGATTGTCCATTGTTTGGTCTCCAGCTGTGGCTGGGGTGGACCAATGGTTTGAAAGAGTACAAAGGATCTTGTCTCTTTTTTCCTTGCACTATCAGGATCATGTTAATCATCAGATTTGTGGTCAGGAAGGAATTTTGCATTGGATCATGTTGGCACAATTTTGGCAACTTTGTCCTTTCACTGCAACAAAGGATGTGCTGCTTCTGAGATCATCCTACTACTAATCACTTTTCTGTTTTTACAGGGGCTTTTTTATGTTGGTGGCATCTTAAACTGTCCAGTCTTGTACTACGTAGCTTCCTCTTTCTGGGGATTGAAATGATATAGTTCAGCTGGTCTTTGGATTTGGTGTAGGGTATGGGGTAAAACTTAAATATCTGTGATAGACAAATTCAGGTTAGATAAATCTAAAGCTGACTTCGGCTGCTACTTTTAAATATTAGCCTGAGTAACATTACCAGTGGATTCCTCTGAAAACTAACCTGTTTTGATGTCATGTGAATGACACTTTCTTAGTATAACTAACTCATAGCATAGCACAGAACTTTTTTTAGTGACATAGTGACAGTACATAGTTTCCTTTTTCTCCAAAGCCAGCTTGTTCTGATTGTGCAAGATACTCTTTCTCATACAAAAGTTGTGTCCTTTGTAGAAAAAAGTCATTGTGGCAATTAGGTTTAACTTCTAATTTAAATATTTTGTCATTGCCCTTATTAAAAACATATGGCTTCCATGAACTCGTTCTACAATTTATGCAATTATAGTAGCATATTTTATTGTTTCAAAGACTATTATTTTGTTTTTCTCTTTCCTTTGAAGATATTACAGTTCTTCTTTTCAGCTCTGATTGCTTTGTACTTTTTGTCTCTTATAAAACAGGATTTCATGGCCGATGCAACACAGAAGGGACGCTGTGACACTGTTTTCAACTTAATGAAAAGAGGCTGCCATTCAGATTTTGTAGAAAATCCCACAGTTCATGTCACAATACCCAGTGACCATGAAACAAATACACAAGTGACACCAGGAAAAGTTTCAGTCGAACTGCGTCCAGGTTAGGTTGTCTCTAACACATTGATATTATAGTTAATTTAAACTAAATATAATACTACTAAGTACAGATATTTTCTGAAGAAGCGGCTGGAATAATTATTTTGAAGAATGATGCTATAACATTATATTGTAGGACTATGATGGTGTTGCTCCCATATTCAAGTACAGTCTTCAGCAAGAAGTGTTTCTGTCAAACACAGCTGAAGGTCAGAATAATGCAAGTAGTAAGTGGAAAAGGGATTTTAGGTAGTCTTTTCTGTTTTCTGTTGTGATTTCTTGGTTCTTTTTCTTTAGCTACTTACACAAATAGTTTTCCCTTACATGCCTGTAAACTGTATTCCTTACTGAAAGTAAATTGGGCTAGAATTCCTAAATTCATCATTTGATAAGCTTCTTGATTATTTGTTACTTTTAAGTGCATTGACTAGACAACTATGAAGACTCCAAAGCCAATATATAAGAAGGAACTGGATTCCTAAAGGAGACTTAGGTATTCACTACCTAACATTTAATTTATAAAATGTGAGATACCTGGCCCTAATAAAATCTACAAGTCCTTTTATGGATCTGAGATTTTCTGGTATATCTCTATTTGCCCTCAGCTGAACTCAAGTTAAATCAATGTATGTTGTCTGTCTCTAAAATAGCTGTAGCCAACAGCAGAAGTGGAAGGTGCTATAAAGGGATGCAGGGTGTGTTTCATATCACAAAATTTAATTTATTTATTTCTCTTGCAAACTGCAGTTGGAGAAAGAAAAATCTCCTTTAAGAGCAATCAGTCTTTGATAGAAAAACATTAAGTGAATAGGAAAGTATCTTGCTGATCTTTGCTGTATAAAAGATAATTTTCTGTCAATTACAAGGGAAAAAAGAAGGATCTGCATGAGTGTAAAGCACAAAGGAACTCTGTTTTTTCCACCTTTATAATAAAACTGAGAAAGTAACATCAGCACTTCCTCTCCTTTCCCCACTCTCCTACCAAAGAAATGACTGATACTCTGTTTTGTACTGAGAAATGGTCTCGGGAACTGAGCTAGCTCTAGAAGTGTCTATAATCACACTTACTTCCAAAGACATATTGGCTTCATAGAAAAAAACTTCGCTTTCTAAACTTTGGTTTAATGAACCTATTTGCCAGTAAAGAGTGAAATTGAGCTTGGGGTTCCATATGTTTCGTGGAAGTTCTTGCATCAGGAAGGCAGAAGACTGAAATTCCGAGGGCTCCAGAGGAATAACTTTTGATATATAGACATCCTGCCCGTATTTTATCCCCCAGGGTAATACACAGATATACAGCTATAGTTGTGCCTCAAAACAGAAATTTGGTACAGTATAATCATGCAGACAAAGATGTTTTTGTTTTGCTACTGGGTTTTTTTATTATTGTTTACATATACCCAACTGTCAGGATTTACATGGGAAAAAATAAAAGCTGCACTCAGCAGCTCGCTATATGCAAACTGGAGAGCTGCAAGGGTCATTTACAAAAAGTAATTCTATTTTCACTGGCGAAGAGGAAACACATAAGTTACAGCACACTGAAATTCTGTTTTCTTCATGCAACACCTGATACAGACAAATCCTGACATTTTCAGGTGGAATTATGTTCAAAGACCATTGGAAGAAAGTACTTTGCATGTTTAACTTTTCTGGGTCAGATCTTTGTTACATGTACTTTAATTATGCTATCTAGCAATGTCATATGCACTAGTAAATGTCATGAATAGGTAAGTCACACTTCAGGTGGGTTTTTTTTAGTGAATCTGTTTCTGAATATGTTTAGATAGCTTTTATTGAAAACCTTCGTAATTCTTCTATAATGTCTCCCTTCCTCCTGTCCTTTGCTGTATCATCATTGCATAATGCTGAATTATATTCTGCACTCATCACACAAAGATCCTAGTCCCTCATTTCTTCTGTGAGCTCACAATTTGGGTGACATAAAATAATGAACAATTTGAAGTAATGCATTACTGTACCTACACTGCCCATACTCCAATCACTTCACTCTTTTTGCTGGCATTACAGAATATTAGGCAAGAAAAAATGTGGGGACTGTTTTTAGTGGCTTCCAAAGCACTAACATTTTTATTACATATGAGAACATGAGGTGGTTCTGCAGGAGAGACAGACATTTGTCATCGTGAAATAAAAGAAGAGTTCTCTTTTGTATATGCCAAAAGATGGGGGGTTTTAATATTAAAACCTGGTTTTTAAAAAAATATTTTAATCCTCCTGAGTTTTCTCGTCAAATATTTGGAATTAGATTGGTATAAACTTGGAGCATAATTTACGTGAGTTTTTCAGGCTGTGATGTCTTTATGCTATACGTGTAGTTTTAGACTCATATGACAAACTATTTGCAGGATACACCTATATATTTGGAAGTGTCAAACTTGAAGTGACTGACCACAATTTGTATGCAGATCTGTGTCCTTTGTGAGTCATAACTGCTTTTTGGTGTAATGCCAAAGGGCTTGTATAACCAGGAGTTTAAAGGAAATTGGGGAGAAGTCAGATTTTTACAATAAATTGCACAGTGCTCCTGCAGGGAAAAAAAGCAAGACGTTCTACAAAGAGCCCCTTTATGGCTTATTTTTGAACGATGCTTCAAGGATTCATTTACTCTTGGGAGGTTTTCTTGTTTGTTTGTTTTTCTGTTTGCTGACACAAACAACTTTGTGCTGAGGTTGCTGCAAAAATAAATGTATTTTTGAGTGTCCATTCAAAAATAGTAAATAAACTTATTTGTTTCCTTTGAATCAGGAAGTGAAGCAAACTTTATGTTAAAAGTTCGTCCTCTAGAGAAATACCCTGTGGATCTTTATTATTTAGTTGATGTCTCAGCCTCTATGCACAACAATATAGAAAAACTAAATTCCATTGGATTTGCTTTATCTAAAAAGATGGCGAATATTTCTCTCGATTTTCGACTTGGATTTGGATCCTATGTGGATAAAACTGTCTCACCCTATATTAGCATTCATCCAGGTAGAATCCATAACCAGTGCAGGTATGTAGTCCTTGTATATTTACTGTACCACTGAGAAATTATTTAATTACACAAATATGCATTATGCATATTTATTTTTAAAGCTCTTCAGAATCTGTCTTTGTTTCATTATACCTTGGTTCTCCAGCAAAGTTCCTAAGAAAATGCTGAAAATTATTACACAATCATTACTTCTGAAAAATCTGGTGAGTGATATCAGAAAAACTGTTTCTGTATCAGAAAAAATGTGCAGTATTTTCTTTAGCAAAACAAGCCAAACAACATCTTCTTTGGTATATTTGAATATGTTTTGCATTTAATTTTATAATCAACTGTTGTGTTCTTAGTTATTTTGGATATATGTTGCCTAGATTCATCACAAAGTTTTTTGTACTTTCTGACCTAGGGCTTCTCTACTTTTGTCGATGTGATGCAGTTTCTTTCAGCTCATTTAATGAACAAAAGCAATCCTCTGATCTAATTCCACAGTTGCAATATGAATGAACTCCCATTTTAAATAAGAAAGGTGTTCTGGCTTGCATTTCATTTTTCATGCCATGTCTTTTATGCCTTGCATTCAACACGTATATAAGAAGTGAGGGATCACTTCCAAACCTTCTGGAGAACAAGATTGTTCATAACAAATTCAAGTCTGTAAAAATTTTAATACTTGGAAAGGTGAATTTTAACTATTCATACCTTCTTGCTCATTATGATCTTTCCTGGGAAGACAGGATCCAAAGTCCTGTGAAGTCTATAAGTCTCTTTTTTAACTTAAGTGATTTTTGAATTGGGCACTAGTAATGGAATTCATTAGATAGATATAAATGTCTGTGTCTGAAGTAGTCCTCTATACTGTCTATATAGTCAGTGGAGATCAGTTAGCGCTGCCAGAACACGATTCATTTTGCCTAAAAGTAGACATCTGCAGAGGTATTAATCCTTACAGTTCCAGTTTCACTTCATTGACTGTAAATTGAGTTGGGGGCAGGCAGGCTATAGTCTAGATGCCTACACTGTACGCAACAGAAGGTGAGATGAGCATCTCTGAATCAGATGAGCACCTCAGCTTGTGCCGTAAATTCCACTGCCCTAAATGGGTCGCAGAGCAATGACCTTTATAAGTGCTGTGGCATTAGCTTACTTATGTCAAACTTCACTCCCCTTATACATAATTTCAAAAAGTGTCATTTACAACTAAGATGATACAGTAAATGGAGTTTCCCATCCATATAATGAGGTTACTGTCACTAATCCCAACATTAGTTTTATGTACATTTACTTATTAATAGTGGATGTAAGAACTTAAGTTTTATTTTAGTTTTGATCCATTAGCCCATGTGTCAAACTATTAGAGGATCTTAATGCTGTGGTGTAATAGCCCTTTCTCAGGATGATGAAAAGCAAAGCTGTACCACTCTGTAGACGTTCCAAGAGGGATCATATACTCTCTGAGATCATACCATCGCTCACGTCGCATTTCTTCTTGTTCTGTACAGAAACACTACACGTGTACTGTTACTATATGAACTAAATTATGTTGTATACATTTCCATAAAATAAAAAAAAAAATCTGTTGTTCATAGTAAATTTGAACTAATTCCCACTGAACTTGATCTCACTTGGAGTTATTTTTCTTTCTTTAAGTATTCCTTTTACTGTGCATATATACATCTTCATTAGTAACAGAATTTTATGGGTTGATAGGGAATATTTACATCTCCTTCAAATGGAAAATATGGAATGTGTTAGACTTTGGTTTTGTTTTGTTTTTGTACAGTGATTATAATCTAGATTGTATGCCTCCTCATGGTTATATTCACGTGCTATCCCTGACTGACAATATAGCAGAATTCAGAAATGCAGTGAATAAACAAAAAATTTCTGGAAATATTGATACACCTGAAGGGGGTTTTGATGCGATGCTCCAAGCAGCTGTGTGCCAGGTAAGGAGCTTATTAACAAAAGACTAAATGGTAGTTCAGACACAGAGATATATAGATATATATATGGATACAACAGTGCTCAGTGTTACTGAATTCAAATTGTCAGTTCTAGGACTGATAATAGTAAGATTTCTTCCTCCTTCTCCATTATATCCCCTTTAGCTATACATTTCTGTTTCCCATTGAAACTGATAAAGGGGAGCATAAGGAAATATTTTTCAATATTGGTTAATGATGTTCTTCAAAGTCCTACTTTAACCAGCCTAACCAACATAGGATGGGCAATGAAAGCAACTGCCTCTTGCTTGAATAGGCACATGTATTAATTTCAGTCAATTACAAAATTAATTTTAAAAATCATTAAAGCTTTTCTTGTGTTCCTAAGTGAAGACATACAATTTGACATTTCTTCTACTTAAGAACACATTTGAAAACTGAAGGATCAGTTACATACCTGCTCGTGTAGATAAGGAAAACAAATGCACTTCAGTGTTATCTCAGCATCTGAAGAGTTTATATTTAAAAACAATAAAAATCAACTAAAAAATAAATTTTGTATATTAAGAAAATTGCATCACCATCTCTACCATACAGAAAGGGGTGGAAAAGATCTGCATCAGTTGTTCCCAAGCTATAAGCATATTAAATAATAAGGATTTGTTTGTTCTAAAGGGCTCTTTTGCATGTTGTTTTTCTTCTATGCCTGATAGTACAATAGCAATTCTGAAAGTTGGCTGATTTATGGGGTTGCTAACGCTCTATAAGATACTCTTTCTGGTCCTCTTAAGGAAAGTAATTCAACTCCTGTCCAAATCACAGGCATTTGCTGAGTTTCTCATCTCTTGAGATGATGTCAGGATAATTCTTTTATCTTGTCTATCTACACATTCTTTTGTTTTGGAGCAATAGAATGAGTCAAGGCCAAAAAGTTATCTAAAGTATGCTAAAAATGAATAGTTTGGTCCCAATTTTATTTTCAAATTTTGATGAGTTGTAAAACAGGTAAAAAAAAGCCACTCTTCATAGACACTGTGATCACAGCTGTTATAAAAAATTGTTCTGAAGCTTTGGAAAAATTCCTTAAAATTCAGTGTTTCTCATTGGACACATTCCACACTTTTGACATGTAAGTTCTAGAATAATATATGCTTCCAAAAACAATAAAATGGAAACATTCATGAGAATGGGGAGGCTTTCCTACTAACTGAATTGTGAACCAAAATGGATGAGAACAATGTGCAATTCATAACGACCATCATGAACTATAATTTGTATTAATCTGCACTCATTTTGCCTACAATAGAACTTTATGACTTGCTCCATCTTGCTTTAACCAATACATCCCTGCTGCAAGCAGTAGCAGGTTAGGACATGAAGCTTCTTTAAAATTTTGGTTGCTGTGATGTATGTACATAGGAGTTTTGAGGTGACAAAGTGAAATGATGAAGTCTTAGAAGCAAGAAGTTTCTGCGGTGCTGGAGGAGAATTTGGGATTATTTAAGATATAACCTGTTTGTAAATAAAACTTAAAATACCCTTCTTTAGAGGAATGCTGTCTAGGATTGTCTGAGGGAGGCTGATGCCTAATGTGTAAGCTGGAAAAAACACCACATCCCTGTGTACTTATTATCCCTACTGTTACGGGATGCTCCTTGCCCATTCAGAGCTAGCAGGGAATGAGCCTGAGAAGTGAGCTAAATCCCTCTCTGCAAAGCAAAGAAAGGAAGTTAGAGAATAAGTCACAAAGCCTGGCTGAGTACATGGACTGTATTGTAGATACACATTTCACATGGGATGAAAGATACCTGGCAGTGTTAAGGAATAATGGTAGAGATGAGACAGCTCATAGGAAGGAGGAGCAAGAAAGGAGGAAAAATTGAATTAGAGGAGAAGATGGAATAATCGAGATAGGGAATAATGAAAAAGAATATAAGGTGATTCATGTGTGCCTTTAAAGTTTGATTTAAAGCAGCCATTTATTGCTTGCAGGGAAATAAATGTTACGGAAATACAAATTGGCACCTAACCCAGTTTAGATATAAGCTTGCCCTGCTACCTCTTTCACATCACTGAATTCCTAAAACACATCAGATTCACCCTTGCGGATGCCACTTTGCTATTAATCTCTTCGGGTGGTGGATAGATGTAGTATTTTGCTGCATAATAAAGAATTTCTCAATTTGCAGGTGCATGAAGACACTCAAACTTTAGTTTATTGGTTGATCATACACCAATGTCCTTTCTGGAAAGCTGTGTAGGAAAAGGAAATTATAGAATGATGAGAATATAAAGTAAATAAATATAAAGTAAAAATAGAAGCGGGCACCAAGTGCCAATAAGAATGAATGCATATTTGTTGGTTGTAATGCTTTTTGGATCCCAGAGAATTACACAAGTGCTATGCATTTGCATTTCTAAGTAATAGTGACACACACAATGTGGCAGCTGTTACCCACTGTATAGTGCATAACTTGTATATATTTTAGAGAGATCGTTCTTCAAAAAGCAAAGAAATTGGTAAGTGGATCTCTGACTCGCAGTAATAGTTTTCAGATGTAGGACGTGATATATGTTTCCACACAAAATGCTTTAAATAGCCTGGTTTAAACTTAATGCTGCTAAGCAGTGTAATATCTGAAAGTAGACTTTCACATTCATTTTTCATTTTGTTATTTATTATTTTAGAAAATAGGTAGTTACTGCTTTCTTATGCTTTATTTTGTTTTCTTTTTAGAGCCATATTGGATGGCGCAAAGAAGCAAAGCGACTGCTTCTTGTGATGACAGATCAAACTTCCCATCTGGCCCTTGATAGTAAATTAGCAGGGATCGTAATTCCCCATGATGGAAACTGTCATTTGAAAGATAATGTGTACATCAAAGCTACGAGTATGGTAAGGTATATGTCATATATTCTGCCCTCAGGGAAGCGGTGTAAAACGGCGTAAATGAGGTTTTTAGATTGCTGCCAAACCATTGCTTTTAATTCAGTTATTAGGATAGTATTTTCCCAGGTAGGCAAGATGTGAAATAAAGAATCAATCACCAGGAAATATTGACATTGTTTTTGTCTGGGATAAAGCATTTTGGAGTCTGAGACACAGCAGAGGAGAATATATTACTGGGTTTCGTGCAGTTTTTTGTTATCGTTTCGTAATGATGAGCAATTCTTACATGCATATGTAAGAATTGCATGATCCTGCTGATGAGACAAAGGTAGTGGTTGTGCTTTATGGTCAGAAGATGTGTAGTTCCCACAGTTGAAAAGGCTTGGTAAGAGTAAGGCTGAAGACGTACAGCAGCAATGAGCTAATTCAACCATGATGGACTAGAAAATATTTTCGTGCCACAAAGCTTTGCTGTGGTAATGTAGTATTAAATACATTTGAATCTCACAGTATAAAACCAATGTGTGGTAATACATACCTGTGCAAAAAGTTGTATCAAATCCACTGTAGCAAAATAATATGCCTTCAGCAGATATTTTTAGCTTTCAGAATAATTTTTTCAAGAATGTATACAGTAGTCATGAGTGATCGAAGACATGCATTTTTTTTCTAAGATTTGTAGTTTTTAATTGCTTTGGCTATTTCCTTAAAGAAATATGAATCATTTATTTAAGAAACAGGAATCACTACTTAATTGCCATGTAATCACTAGAAAACAGAAATACGAACTGTGGTATCATTAGAGCACATTACAGTTTTATTCTCAGTGCTAGCTGCACTTAGTTAAAGTATATAGCCTGAGTTCAGCCCAAGCCAGCAATGTGCTAGTGAAGTCAGTGAGGGCTACGTGTAAGTTAGGCTAGACCTGAATATAACCTCAGCAACTGGTGTTTACGAGGATGGTGGGACAGCAGGAAGCAGCCGCCATATGGTGTGTGATCATGAAACATGGGAGGTTTCTGGGAATTGGTGGGTGTTCGGGACCTTGATGAGCAGAGGAGGGAGCTGAGCGTGTTCTAACAGGAAGGTTGTTTGGATTTCCGATTGTCTGGTGTTCTTGCATTCATATACTCCCTCTGTCACCTCTTGGATATTCCCTCACAGATGTCAGTATTATTTATTTCCCTCTAGCCAGTCTGTTCAGTTTCAGTATTTCTACAGTGTCCCTGGGATAAAAACAACCCCTTCCTTTGTTCTACTTAAAGCAAATAATCCCGAAACTTTCGTTTCCCAAAGCAGAGCATACGTACAGGTTATGGTGTCCCTATCTCTATTTTTCTTTTTTTTTTTTTTCCTAATTTCAGTGCTATAAATGAGAGGAATTTTGCTCTGCTTATTAACAATTGCTGAAGGTAGAAATCTTATTCTGCTATTCAGGTTTCCTTTGGTAATAAATATAGTGTCTGTTTCAGAAAAAAAAACCAACTATATTTATTTTCTGTCCAACTTGAGAAATTAACTTCTGTTTCAGCTGGAAAACCTCACCAATATAAAATACAAACAAAATTAATTAATCTCTTTCTGAGTAACAATGACAGATTGATGGCTGACTGAAGAAAGTGTTTTCTGGATGCTGGGTTGAAAAATCATTATTTTACTGTCCCATATAGAATAAGAAATCTCCATGATTATCGCTATTGATGCCTTTTTTGAAATGAGGTAGTTTTTTTAGCCACCTAAATGAAATTACCTTGAAAGATGCTTAGATCTGTGGTGGCACCTTTTGGCCCATGTGTTTTCTGGCTACTACTCCATACCTTTTTCAACCACGGGCTAATTCTTGCATGCCCACATGTAGTAGCGGTCATGCACTTAGTAATAGAAAAGGGGTAGAATGGAAATCTTTCTCAGTATTAGATATTTTCTGGAGCAGATTTTACATGATAACACATTAGTGTCTGTAAGGGTAGGTGTACTGGTTTTCTGGGTTTTTTATTCTCAGGGGTATACAGCTTGTGATTATTTTAGCCATACAGATCCAAAAGGAAACTTCAAATGAACAAGTAAAATCAGGGGAAAAAAAAAAAGACTATTTCATGTTTAAATGAAATGTCGTGAAAGGCTGTCAGCTTTTTAACATACACATCACATGAAACGTATTTTTGCCTTTTTTCCTTATCAGTGCAATTTTGTTGTCCTATGCTAAATTAAAGAGCCATCTGTAATCACATTGTTTTCCTACTTTGATTCTTAGCTTCTGGTAGTCTTGAGAGGATTGCATTTTGGCATATTTTTATTTCCTCCTTGTGCCAGTTAAAAGGACTTTGCTTTATTTATTTGCATAAGCATAACCTTCACATCAGAAGTGTTTCCAGTTAGTCACTTTTCTGCCTGTTTCTTTCTAACTTTTGCTAAGTAGTCACGCAGAGGTCAGCAAAAAAGCATAAGACAGGAAAGAAATCTAGTCCATTTTAATTAGATCTATGCTTGATTAACTCCCTTTCTGAAATACTTAACATCTGTATTAGTTATCCTCTCAGCTTAACACAGTAGGTTAAAAAAATAAAATGAATGATGTAATTGGAACAAGAAAGATGATCTAAAATGAAAGTACATTCGCCTGAGCAGTAATGGGAAGAGATAAGTAAAAATACTTAAAATGCAGCAAGGTTTTTACAGCAAGAAAAATGAGGCTCCATGAGTGACCAACAGTTCCTTATGTCATCTCTTAATATGCTTAAAATAATGAAAAAGATAGTGTGGGTCTGTTGATGCTTTTTTTTAAAGTCTCTTCTAATAAAAAGAAAATTTTTCTTTCTAATCTGAAGTGAGACTTGAATGTACTACTAACAAAGCTGGACACTCTAGTGAGTTAGAGCTGACGAGTATACTTGTAAGCAGACTAGGTAGTTTGGGGATCTAGTCCCTGCAACGCTTGCATGTCTATGTGTGTCATCTCTTGACCTTAGTAAGCTCCATCTAAATAAATTTTTGTTTCATGAGGGCTTGGAAACCCGTTTGTGATACCACTGATCCCAGAGTTTTGCCATTAGTTGCAGAGTTGTTGAAGGGCCACTTTGCTGGAATTCGAAGATGTCTAGTGTCATGTGTCAGGCAGGAGGACTGACTTATTTGACCACCATCCCATGATCCCTTAACACTGCCTCTGTCTTTCACACATTTATAGTGCAGGAAATATTTGCGGGACGGCTGGCTTCACTCGCCTGTGTCCTGGGACTACTTGGTGTGTCTGTGATCTGCCAGACAGTTGCATGTGGCCTGTAGGGTTGTACAGCACAATGGAGGCCCCACCACCGTGGTCTGTGGTCATGGAGAAGGCAGGAGGCTGTAGTACTGTGTTGCAGGCTATTGAGAATGGCAACAAAGCCACTCCTGCTGCAGTTCACCCACAACTGCTGTGGAGTGTGCATGCATGCTCACTGGACCCTCACGTATGGCACACTCCCCAGCTGCAGCTCTAAGAAGGCCTGTTTATTGCTACCTTTCATCACTTATCTTAAGGAATATAATCTCTTACCAAAGGGTAGAAAAGTTGAGAGAGGCATGGACCCTGGCTAAGATCAAACTGCAGCAAGAAACTCCTTTGTTCTTTCTATACGAGGCTCTTTATAATGGTGCAATATGATGGAAAACAGATTTTGCCCCCTTGCATAACTTTGTCTCACCTGTCTTGGCACTCGCATTACTATTAGGAGAGCAACTGGCTTGCAAGGTGCCTTGAGTAACAACTGACACTCTGAGAAATTAATTGTGCAGGGAAACAGTGTGTTTGTGCAAGAGAGAGACAATATGGAGCAGATGGTGAAAAATACCAGGAAGAGAAAAACAGCTAAGTATATGAGGGAAAGAGGTTGAAGGACCTGACATAAATGGAGACGTGCAGATGAAATCTCTGTAAGGGGAAACACAGGCCAAGGCCCCAGTCATTTATCTATGTTTAGTCATGACTTTCAGGTGTTGAATTTACTTCTTGAGAAGTATTCACAAATACATGGTAAATAAGCTGTGACTTTCAGTCAGTTTGGCTTAGAGTACTGGAGCTGGATGGATCTCACATAGCCCAGGTGTACAAAGCCCACTGGGACCACACAAGACACCCTCGTGCTTCCTCAGATCTTGGATGCAGGGATAGCAATGAACCTCTTGTTCTCGAATCCACGTCAGATCTCTCAATGAGAAGTGTAGAAGGGCAGGTTACTGGCACAGGGCATGCCATCATAGGTACTTCACCAAATAGAGCAATGGCATTACTGGGGAGAGGTGTGAAACTCATGCTACCTTCTTCAAGCACAAGCGTGGTTAAGAAAATGTAGCAGGTCATCACAGTGAGGACTGGAGGCATCACTCCTAAGGAAGGTCTTGGACATACAGAGAAGGAGAAAGCTGTCAGCCATAAGTAAGATATGTACAGAATACTGACATTGCTAGAACCTGACCCAGTGGCTGCATTTAGCTGATGTGTCTGATCCCTGGTGCCAAAATAAATTTCTGAGAAACAAACTTCTAATTACTCACCTTGCTGTTCCCAAAAGCACACCCCATCTCAGTGCCCTCATGTTGTACTTTCTCCCTGACTTTTGCACAAGAACCCACCTATCATTCTCAGGAATCTTGTTACTCTTCTAGATGGACCATGGACAGCATCATATCCGTATTTCTTAAGCATCAGACTCAAAACAACAAAATAGTACTGTACGAGTTAGTCCTCACACTCTGCAGCACCCCTGCATAGATGGCAACGATAAGCTGGTCACAGTCTAGCTGGTGCCTGATGATTTTTTTTGTCATGATCTGTTTATTTGGTTGGTCCCACCTTCTTTTGGATGTAGGCCTTGCATTTCTCTGTATATTTAGAAATAAGGATTGGAGTGGTTCTGGAATCCTGTGTTGTGTCATATGTGAAATATAAGGTTTTTCCCTGCTAATCTGCAGTCTTCTCTTTTCTGTTGTATTTTGCAGGAGCATCCATCTCTTGGGCAGCTTTCTGAAAAATTGATTGACAATAACATCAATGTTATTTTTGCAGTTCAAGGAAGCCAGTTCCACTGGTATAAAGTAGGTTAGAAACCTGATTTCTTTTTCCAATTTTGAAAGCACAATATTTATATTAAAAATTAAAACTGTGCATAAATGATTGTATTTTTCATAGGATCTGTTACCTCTGTTGCCTGGTAGTGTTGCAAGACAGATAGAATCACAAGCAGCAAATCTCAATGATTTGGTGGTAGAAGCCTATCAGGTATGATGAGAGTGACAATGTTGTATGCCGTATTTGTACAGAGATTTTTCACCTTTCATAGCCTAAAGTTGGAATTTTCAGCATCTTGGCTTCTATCTGAAGTCCACGAGAATAAGTTCCCTACTTTTCTGAATGTCCAGGTTGGGGGGTGACACTACCCCAAGATAGCTCTCAAATTCCCAGGCTGTTGGGGTCTCAAAGCCAAGAGCTACCACTTTTTCCTTTCTAAGGATGCTTCTAAATATGCTGTTTGAGTCTCTGCACCTGTTGCCATGTAACTTCAAAAGAAGCATCTGACTTATTTGAATTTTGGCATCTCAGATCTTTAGTTACAGACTGTCTAATAAATTCAGAGCAAAAAGATAGTGCAGTATCTAGAGGGTTTTACAGTATAATTCTTAGAAAATGGACAACAGGTAGGAATTTACAAGGAGGTAGTTTGACAACAGTGGATGTTGTGGAAAGCAGGATTTACACTGCACAAAGCAGTGTAATGACTCAGGGTTTTGAGGCACGGCAGTGAGGAAGAGTTTTGATAGGGATTTGGGAGAGAACAATGGAAATGGCTTTGTGAATTCTTGCCTGGAGTTCTCAGCTGAAATAATAGTATGGGAAAGAGAAAGTAGTAGTATGGGAAAGAGCATAAAGTAGTTTTCCACAAATGATTGACAGGGAATGGCAGCTTGAAAGTGGAAATTGGCATCTTGATAGTGAATGAAAGCCCGGTAAGAGGGGACATAAGCAGCTTTGAAAATGAAGGCAAGTACATTTGAGGTATTAGAGCACAGGGAGCCCATAGAGCAGCATCAAAATGAACATGATGGGTTAGATGGCTGAATGCTGTTCAGGTGTGCAAGTTACACAAACATACAAGTTCCAAATGTTGAAAAATCAGTTACAAAGATATAGGCAAGGTATCAACATGCATCACATTATTTTTAATTAGTTGGACATGGGAGGCTGAAATTATCCATTGTACTAGGTTAACAATCTAAATCCAGCTATTTACTTTCAGCAAATTAGCTATAATGAAGCGCCAATTCCCATGTCTGTTCCTAGTCAGTAGAGTGGGTTTGTGCATATTTTTCTCACTGTCATGTTGGAAACATTGTGCAGAATGCAAAGACATTCAAAAGCAGAAGAGGTTAGGAGTAATCAAATTGCAGAGAAGTTCTCACTGATACTGAACTTTCTCTTATAAAATAGAGAAATCTCATTTTGAATATGGAGGTTTGCAGGAAATTACTGGCAAAAAATTTTTAAGATCATAGTCCTTTTGTATGCCATTTTTACACTGTCCATCCTAAATTGTATCCTGGTATTTAGAGCACAGTGCAGGGCAAACATTCAAGGAGAGGAAATGAAAATTTACAAAATAATGATTTAGTTCAATGGAAGATTCTGTGGGACTTTCCTGCTCCAGCCACCCCCAGTTTGCTCTTGCCTTATTTTCATTTTTTGGACAGTATCTTCCTTCCCATCCTAATCTTCATTGGATTTGATACTTTGAGATTTTTATCATAGTTTTAGGGGTTTACAGTATACAGACACACAGTGAACAGGGCTTGTATGTTTTGCTTTCTTGAAAGCAAAAGTAAGTAGATAAGAAAATAAATTTAGTGTTGATGTTTGATGACAGTGGGCCTCTTGCACTCTTGTTCTCGGGAGGGAAACCTTAGGCTTAGTTGTGGAAAACCCTGGCTGAAAATCCCTGGCTAAAAAGCCAAAGATGAATCACTAATTTTCAAAAAGTTACTAAGATAAACATGTGTTCAGATTCATGTAATTAAATTTCCATTTGTAGCAGTAAAAATATCCCACTAAACTAATTTTTTAAGTACTAGTATGCTAAGAATTTTAATAATCTCTTTGTGCAATTTTCAGCTCATAGGTTTGTACAGAGCTTTAATAAATTTTTAAAAGGTCAAGAAGCAATATTCCTTCTTGGAAGGAAGTAGGATTTTAGAGCATGCAGTAAATACAAGTTACAAAGTAGCTGGCTTTTTCATTATTTTATATTGTAAAAAGCCCTAGTGGGAATCAACCAGTTGTTGACTTCTATAGTCCTAGCTGACCCAAATAAATCAGTACGAATAATCCCAATAGCTTTTAGATCATCCTAAGGTTTGTTCAGAGAAAACTTTTCCAAGACAGATGCAAAATATTGAAGTTTATAAAGTGTCAGGTCAATTAGGAACCTTTTCTGCTGGATAACAATAGTTGTATGTATGTTTACTGTTTTATTTTAAATATGTGGCTAAAAGGCAGTGTAGTCTCTCAAACAGTAAGCCATTTTTGTTGAACACAGTCGTTAGAATAGATTTTCAAATTGCCAAAAATACAGCCTCAAAACGATTTTAGAAAAGCTGAAAATGTTTTTATCTGGAAAATGTAACCCTCTTTATCAGAATTACTAGTTCACTGGTTGTGTATATTTGGAATGTAATTGGGTCTTTATATGGGAAACAATGCTTTAATTCATTCCTCTATTCACACAGACAAGATTTCTTCATTTTTAGTCAGACATAGTAGCCGTACTTGGTGTTAGTCACTAATACACATTATAAGTTGAGATGCAATGCGTCTAAGACTTGTTTTCTGGTTACAGAAACTAATCTCTGAAGTGAAAATCCAAGTGGATAACCAGATCCAAGGTCTTCATTTCAATATCACTGCAATCTGTCCTGACGGAAGTAAAAAAACTGGCATGGAAGGATGTAAAAATGTGGGATATAATGAAGAAGTATGTTGATAGTTCTCGTTCTTCAAGAAACTGGAATACTTATTTTTCTGTTTGGTTGGGTTTCAATGGTGTGAAATCTTCTAGGGATTTACTTAAACTGAAAATAGATTTATGTGATTAATGATCACAGACTCTCTATTATTCTCTGGTTTTATTTTTCCTGAATCTTATTTTAATTCTCACTAATCTCATAGAACTAAGGCTCAAAGCTTTTCCTGAAAGCTAGAGTCCATTAAAACTCTTCTCCTTTGTCCTCCACTGGGCACAAAGGCCATGTTCATTGTGATGAAATCTGTACGTAAAGAGGTTGAAAGATAATCGCTCAGTGGAAAAGAATCACTGGAATTTGTGTTCCTTGGGTCTGTACGAGACACCACCTTTCCCTCTCCTTGCTCTAGTAGTCTTCATGCACACTCAGGGTTGTGGATAATTAGTTTATTTTATAAATCAAATTAATAAAATGATTTATCCCCATTTGGATCGGTGCCACCTACTGAATGAAACAGATTGTAAAACTGGAGCATCATGCACCATGAAAATGCGGGGGAAGATGTCTGGCTAATATAAAGAACATGGTTTTCTTCCCAGAACAACTTCTCTGTGCCTTGATATATTTATTTAATTGCTTGGAGTAGTAGAGTAATTCACTTAACTTGCCAGGAAGAGGTCTGTGTTTCTGGAGAGCAGGGTCAAGGAGTTCTTTCCTTCTTGACATGTACATACGTCTCAGCTGGTGTGATTTTACTTGTGTCTGTGTGTAGAAATAGCAAAACAAATCAGTAGATTAAATGTGTGCATTTTAAATACGTTCATTTAGATGTATTTTGTGCTCTTCTGAATTTTGTCTGCATGCCTTGCTGCTGATTAGCTTCTACAGTTTAAGGGAGATTTGCTATGTTTTTCTTCTTAACTCGTCTCTTCTCCAGTGTTGTTCCTTGTGCATGTCGTAAGAAATAGGGCTGGAATTTGTTCTGTTTAATGAAAAGAAAAATATTTATATCTGTTTCTTTTTAATAAAAAGCCAAGCCAGTTGATTGTAAAAGATTGCATGTGGTCCTAAACCTCTACTGCTGTTGAAAATGAGCCATCCTCAAGAGATTAATTTATTTAACTGTAAATCCTCCTTTCAGTATTTGTTTACAGGCAAAATGCTTTTCCTTAATTCTCACATTCTTTTCATTGTCTAATCCTTCTTCCTTCCTTTTCTTACCAAAACACAAAGTGTATTATATTCTGGAAGAATTCTCTGGCCTCTTCAGGGTGCAAAACTAACTTTGGCTATTAGCAAGCGTCAGTGTTCATGGTGTCATAATTATTTAGTTGCAATATGTTTAATCTTTCTGCTGCTGTGTTCAGACCCGTCAAATTTCACAACTCGTGCACAAGATGTGATTTGCCCTTCCCTCCCATCTTCCTGCTATTCCTCCAGTAGTGTGTTCTACATGAAGATGATGTTTTCTAGCAGGGCTCTGTGTGGAATAAAAAGCACATTCTCTAGCTGCAGCCTGTCCTCCCCATGTGATAAGCACCTGCCGTATGAATTAATTAGTGTGTAGCCACACTTTTTCCCCATAACCGAAGGGAAGGAGTCTCATGCACGAAGAGTACAGGCAACTGAGGGCTTATGTGTGTGGTGATGCATTTAAGAAACAAGAAGAAGAAAAGCAAAGGGCAAGACAAAGCCTGTGTGCCCCCTCAATATGACATTAAGAAGCGTGTGCTTCTGCGCAGCATTCTTCTCCTGATGTCCGTGTAGGCAGCCGCAGCCCTGTGCACCACAAAGCCACCATTGTCCCCAAGGGCTCGGCTGTTCTCATGTGGGGGTGCAGCAGGAGGGGGAGACAGCAATGAGAAATAAATGGTCTTAGTCTTTGCGGGTAGTTTCAACCTTGTATATAATCAGTTTCTTAGCTTTTCTTGATTTTTTTTTTATTTGGAAAGCTTTATTCTTTGGGGGTAAAGAGTAAAGGTATTTGCTTCTCTCAGGCTCCTTTCTCACCTTTTCCTCTTGGTTATATTTTCATTGTGAGGAGGCAAGGAAGAGTTGTTTTCTGTCAGCAGGCTAAATAGCCTTAGTGATAATACCCTGTCAGAAGCCTACCAGTCAGAAAAAACAAAACAAAACAAAACAAAACAAAACAAAAAACCAAAAACAAAACCAAAAAACCCCACAATTGTGAGATACAGGATTGCTATCCAGTGAAAGTATCACAGATGTCAGAGATGTCAAAGAGTTTTGGTAGTGATTGATGCAAACTCTGTGGCAGTCACCTAACCACCAAAATCATCTGGGGTCCTATGCCAGGGCTCTGGAAAGCCACAGGGGCTGCTGCTGCAGTGGGCACCACCAGGGTGAGGTCCTGGGGCATGGTGGTGATGGCCATGATGTGGCCAAGAGATGGTCACTAGATCCACCCCAAAGCAGCACTTGGTCTGCCCAGGGCCACAGCAAAAGCAGCAACACTCTCTTGCTCCATCCGCATTGTAGGAATGGGAAAAATAAGCTACTGCTAAGGTGTGAGACATTTCTGTGGTTTAGTAGGAGTATATAGGACCATCCAAAAAACCTGTGTGGTTTCTATTTGCACAGACCATTTCTGCAGCAAGAACATTCATTATAGGTTCTTTTTATGAAGAGTATCTCTTTCTGTTTTTGTATTGTATTGCTCAATCTAGTCCCAATTCTCATCTGAGTATTTCTATAATATACACAGAATGTACACATTAAATAAGATCAGGAGGATGATTATGGTAATTTTATGACAATTTAACTTGTATTAAACTTGTCTTCTGGAACTATGCTTTCTTCACATGAAAAGTAGACTGCTGTCAATCTTCTAATGTTAGGGTTTTAACTGTATTTGTGATGCCTATCATTACTAATATATCATATTTGACAAATGGCCACTGTGTATTTTGTTATTATTAGCTATTGCACATTCACACATAATGTAAGATTCTAATTTATTTATGTGTTAAAAATTTTAAGCAATTTATAGAAAATAATAATGCTGTAAAATCTGTCTTTATTTCTTCTTAGGTACTTTTCAATGTATCAGTTACAATGAAAGGATGTGATACAACTGGAGGAAGAAAATATGCAATACTTAAGCCTATTGGTTTCAATGAAACCGCCATCGTTAATGTGCAGAAAAGTTGTGCCTGTCAGTATGGAGACAGTGCGAGGCACAGAAGAGTATGGGCTGATGAAACTTTTTCTGATGGCAAACAGTCCCATTGCAGTGACAACTGTAGCTCTAATAGAGATACGCTTCCTTCTGAGAGATGCAGACAACACCAGGACCAGCCCATCTGCAGTGGTCAAGGAAATTGCATAGATGGAAAATGTTTCTGCTACAACAACAAGCTAGGCAGGGTGTATGGCAAGTACTGTGAAATGGATGATTTTTCCTGCCCATATCACCAGGGAAACTTATGTTCTGGTAAGCTGCAGAGTTTATGTCTCTATTTTGTTTTTGGTTTGGTTTTTTTTTTGTTGTTTTCTGAAGCTTATATACATGATGCAGCTGAAAGCAATGATATAAGACTGTCAAGTACAAGAATTGTGCGTGCAGAATTAGTGTGTGAAATGTCCTGAACAGCCTGGTAGGAATTCACGCTCCTGGGCTTTCTTCACCACAGAGGTATGCACTGTCTTCTAAACTTCAGCACTGCTTTTTAGGGGTTTTATTGAGTTTTTTCTAAGTTTAGCCATTTTTAGGTTTAAATCTCAAACTTATTCAGAGGTAATGATAGTGATATCTTGGATAAAACAGTAACATTATTCCAGAAAGTAAGTTGATACATTTCAGTTTAATGGGGAAATGAGATACTAAGAGATTAGGAGGAATTATTAACTTCCAGATGAGGTTCTGATTTTCTAACACCCTAAATCAGTCTTGTGAGAGATACAGTGACACTTGATTTCAAATACTGATATATTTGCTAACACTGTTCAGAACACCAGCTCCAAAAAGGAGAGTGGAAATGAAACATAAACAGGGAGAGTTATTAGAAATTCTTACTGGTTTTGTGACCTACTTTATGTTTTTTAAAGAAAGCATGCAAATGAAAATTGCATATGAACAAAATACAAAACATGAACTTTTAAGTTAGAGTTATTAAGGAAAAATGGGATTGAATCAGTATCATTACTGTACCTCTACCAGAATATTTTTTCCCCCTCGGAAGTAATTAAATATTTTCAAATCCATACTGCTGTTCTGCATCCTTTCATTTCACTGTATACTGACCAATGAGTGAATTGAGGGACCAATATTTTCAGCTGCAGTTGGATAAATCTAGAGTAATACTATGGACTTTAATAGAGTTATTTTGGTTTGGCTTTGCTGGTGACTGTGAACTTTACGTGAAATGAAGAGAAATGATGTTAACTAACCCTTTAAATACTTCATTCCAACACAAAGAATTACGGTTCATCTTCTCACTCTTCTTCCCTCCCCCCAACCAGCTTTGCAAATTTACTATTTCTTAACCTACACAGACCTTTCAAACTTATAAGCTCCTAAAGCCTGAGATGTGGTGCCCTGGTCGGCAGAGGAAACAGGGAGAACTTTGTCTAAGAGATGTTGGAGATTGTCGTGTGTGATGGAGTCCTGCCCTAGGGTACCGCAAGGGGAATCTGCCATCTGGGGCCATGGCTGAGCAGTGTGCCTCTTCATGGGATATTTTGCAGTGCAGAGCCTTGCTCTGAGATGTCCTATGATCCCCTTCCCCCCTCCATTTTGCACAGCCCAGGCGAAAAAAGGGGCAGCCTATACTTTGGCCTCACTCCCATTTAGGAGATCCTGTCTGTTAGATGGGACTGTCTCCCTGCAGCTGCTCTGTGGATCCCTGGAGCACGAGAAGGGCCATCGCAGTTTGTGTGAAACTTAGGTATTGCCAAGGCATAGTTGAGGAGACCTAATGAGACTTGCTTTATGTCCTCTCTGTTTCTATATTTCCTAAAGGTGCTTTCCCACGCTGTAAAAATGTGGCTAAACATTATCAGCATGTCAGTTGTACAGCTGCCTAAATGTGCTACAACATGGAAAACATATGGGTTTTGCCCTAAAGCTCCCACTGCTTTGCCTGGAAAATTGTAAAGGCCACAAGAGGTTCTTCATAGCCTTTGAATCCTTGAGGCTGTACATTTTAAGTTCTTATTAAACAACCTACAGTTCATAAGCACAGCATATCCACTTGTCCAGCTCAGTTATCTGTCCTTTAGAAAGGCAGAAAAATAGTGCTATGGTACGTGCTTCTGAAAAGAAAAGAAAAAAGCACTCTGGCTTGTGCACATGAACTTGATACTCCTTCCTCCACTGAATCTTGCTGTTTATTTGAACTGAATGCTTTCTTGCTAAAGAGTAGTTTGTTTAGTTTGCCTGAAGACTGTTTTCTTGGTCATTGTGTAATTTTTAATCCCCACTGCTTTGATTCAAGGCAACAGGAAAAAGTCTAGTAAAACGTTTTAGGATGACATCAAGGTAGCAGCTTTTGCTCAACTTAACAACAGCAGCCATAAACACGTATCATGCTGTCAGCCCAAATTGTTAACTTAAAAACTAATTAGCGAGCCAAGGTCTAAATTAGCTCTGTTTAACATAAAGCATCAGCAATACAAACGTATGCATATAAAAATTGACTTTCTATGTTTTCATAAAAGCATATGACTTAAGGCTATCTGATGTTGTAGGTAATGGTGAATGTGAAGCTGGTAAATGCAAATGCTTTGCTGGCTGGGAAGGTGACCATTGCCAGTGCTCGTTGCAATCAGCAAAGCACTGCCTGAATTCCAAGGGCCAGATTTGCAGTGGAAGAGGAAAATGTGTATGTGGAAAGTGTGAGTGCACAGATCCAAGAAGCTTTGGCCGTTTGTGTGAATATTGCCCTACTTGTAACAAAGCCTGTGAAGAAAACTGGTACGTTTCTTGTGCTAGACTTGACTTTTTAACTCTGTAGTGCTGAAACAAGGAGAAATATTTCTGTTTGGCTAGATGTGTGCTATATTTCTTAGACATTTAGACTGTAGGAAATAGAAATGATTCATACTTGAGACTTTTCTCTTTGTAGCTGAGGGGTTCACACTGGCAAGTAAGAGAATTGCATGTCTGTATCTGTGTTCACTAGTCTGTGTCCAACTTTCAGCTTTCTGAAGTCAAAGGAGATGTGTCCTATGACTGTCTTTTTTTTCATATATTTATTAAAAGATGGTTGTTCATATGAAATCTTATGGGTAGGAAATAAAGCCCATACATTTGGAGTTTTAAAAATGGAGAGTAGATGCTACTCTGGAATGCCACCAAGTCCCATAATAATCTCCAACTTTGTTTTCGCACATTCCTTGTGCTTCTCAGCTGAAAGAAGGAGGTGTGGAACAAGAGCAATACCTGTGCATTATCACTGCCATCGGTCGGCAGAGCAGAGCTGGTCTTACCCAGAGAACAACATTCTCCGTTTTAAACCACTTAGTCTTTGCTGTGCTAGTTTTAAAGCATGCCGTTTTCCCTTACCCACGTAAAGGAAGAGACAGGGTGGAGGTGGAAATGAGCAGCCCAAGGAGGAGACCAAGCTCTCAGTGGCACACTGGCTGGTGCTGGCTTAAAGAGCCGATGAGGCCCTGTCTTTGGGCACGGCTCTTCTACACTCTCCCGTCAGCACATGTAATCTTCTGCATCCCACTGTGGCTGAGAAGGTGAGAGATCAGCCTTTAGTTGGAAAGGGAATTTCATCAAAACAGGATTGTTGTTTATTCATATTCATTTGAATTAGAGCTCTGGTGAATATCCTGGAGAGACAAGCTGGGCCATGTCTGAAAAGGTGACTGCTAAGACCTCACTAGATAAAATGCAGTTAGTCTTCCTGGCTTACACATGTTCAAAGTCGCTGTGAAATGCATACCTTTAATAAATTCAGAAGATGGTGTAGCTTCTTTGAAAATTCAGTCAGGGCTTTTTCAGGATCACTTGTGATGTCTATCTTCTGCAAGGCTATAAAGTGAAGAGGGCAAGGCTGACAGCGCTGCCTCCCACTGTACTGCTGACCCTCTGAACTTCCCAGCAGCGGGACCTTGCGTGGCTTTGTCGTAACATACCATCCGAAAAATTATTAACAAAGCTGTGTTTCCTACACCTATCCCTTCTCTTCAGTCCCAGAGTGTATCCCAATGAGACTGATAGATAAGAAAGACTAGAACTGAACTAGAGGCTGACAGCTGAAGAAAGGATGCTGGACCCTTAGCTACACCCCCTGAAAAGCACACACCACAAAATGCAGAGCAGGGGCCAGATGAAGGTGGCTTGAAGCCAAAGACATGTTTTACTTTACAACTTCTGACTACTTGGTTCTGAGAAGCATCACAGGGATAAAATGCTGAGAGGCCCATCACATTTCAGAAAAAAATAAATAAATGTCGCAATGTTTTTACTAACAACAGGAAAGCATTATGTGCAAGCGATACGTCACCCTGTTGATACAATCTCTTTAAGGGGAGTACAGACCAAGACAGGTTTTTCATTACATTTTTATTTTACAGGAATTGTGTTCAGTGCCATCATTCTAACAATGCATCTCAAGCAAAACTTGACCAGTGCACAACCTCATGTGCTTACCTGCTACATTATATTGACCAAACTTCAGGTATGTGACATTTTCTAGGTAATTTTAATAAGAGATGTAAATCTGTTGGGATTAATAATTGAATTCACTGCTGTTACAATGTCTTTCAAAAGTGTGTCATATTATTACAATAAGAAATAAAGCAAGCAGGAAAAAGAGAAAGATCACTCATAGCTTCAGGGAAAGTAAAAGATAAATAATAACAGGAAATGTGATTGGCAAGCATTGCTAAATCAGATTTCCCAGCTCCTTGAGAAGTCACGTCTAATAATAATGAATCCTGCCTGAGCAATGCTTTAAGAAATATTTATAAAAATCTGTTATGGCATCTGTATGTTTTATTACTTTGGATATGCTTACATTATTTGACATTACCAGAAATGAGGAAGAACGAAGTAGAACGCTTATCTCTTGTTCAGTAATGTTTAAATATTCCTTTCAAGTATAAAAAACTGTACAGTTATGAGGACTGTGGAAGAATAAAATCTTTTTAAATAAAATCTCGTAAAGCTTAATCAGTCCATGCTGCAACAAAAATGCATGGTAAATGGCTACCTTTGTCACTTCTCATTTTTGTACTCTTTTTATCTTACAGTTGTTCATGAATGAGGAATACTTTTGAATACTTTTCTCATAACTTTAGTATTAATTAAAGGAAAGCTTGCTGTGTGAGAGAGGTTTACCAGTGAGGAGAGCACTGAACAAAGATTCAAGAAACCACATTTTCTTTCATATTTTGCCAATGATCTGCACTGTAATCTTGTGAGATTAAACTGTCTTGGCCCCACACATCTCTAACAATTCATCCTCTCTATTTCAGCTATAAACTCACTGACTTACAGAGAATTCACAGTGGCCAACACAATGAACCCTTAGTCTTAGTTCTGTAGGAACTAAGGAATAATAGTTTGACCATTTTTCTACAGTGGATCTTAATTGAAATTGCCTTTCGTGATATACCCTTCTTTAAAAGCTTGCATATGGCAACTTTTCCCCTTAACTTCCCTTAAGTTATTTTCCTTTAACTTTTACCAGGCTCCTGTTACATTTATGCAACATTACTAGGCAGTGGTAGATATAACTGTGTTTGAGGGATGTGCCTACTCCATACATGAGGCTTTACACTTGTGTTTTGTTTTCGTTGCAGAATGTTTCTCTGGACGAAGCTACTTTAGAGTCTTTTCCATAATCTTTATAGTTACCTTTCTGATCGGGTTGCTTGTTGTCCTTATCATCAGACAGATAATTCTGCAGGGGAGTAGCAATAAAGTTAAATCTTCAGCTGATTACAGAGTATCTGCAACAAAGAAGGTAATTGATTTCAGAGCCATCATATTCAGTAATCTTTTTCTTGCACATAAAAATTAGCTAATTGTTGATAAAAATTGTATCTTCTCCTTCAAGGATAAGATGTTTTTGCCTACTGTTTGTACAAGAACAGTAACATACAGACGTGACAAACCAGAGGAAATAAATATCGACATCAGCAAGTTACGATTAAATGAAACTTTCAAGTGTGAATTCTGAAGACAGTGTGTTTTCTGCAAATGTCTATTTCCATCATGCTCGACTTTTTAAAAGTTGCCTTCTGTACTCTGTCGGAGTCTTGACTGTTGCTGTATGGTTTTGTGTCATGCGTTTGGTTGAATACTGTAACAAAGTGACATGTAAGCATATTCACATAATGTGACTATGTTTGAAATGATAGCTGCTGTATTTTTTTTTTTTTTTTTTTTTTTTTTGAAAGAGAAATGTGCGTTACTACTGTTCAGGAACATTAGTTTTGATGTAGCACTTTAGCGTATTCTAATTTATTTAGTTATGGCCTAGCATGTAGGTATGAACCGGTCTGACAAAGCACTGATCTCACTCTACATGTAGCTAGTACTGATGTGCTCTGTGGGAATGGACAAAAACTGTGACTGAAATATTAACATTGCTATATATTATGGCAATAGATAAAACTATTCAAATGCTCTTAAATAGAGTAAACGGTACTTTTATAGTTCTCTCAGTTAACTAAATTCCAGTGATTTGTCTGCTTTAGCCTCTTCACTTCTCCTCATTACTTAATAAAAATGACTGGATTAAATGAGTGCTTAGTTACTGGTGTGGGTGTATAGTTGTGTATATATATGCACACACATGTCTGTACACACACACACACACAGGTAAATTAAATATATATCGTTTTTTATACGTTATGATGTCACTTAAAGATAATTTATATCTGATAAAGAGTAATTTTTAGCTTTTTTACTTGTTTCAACATAAAAATTTATATATGAATTTTAAGGTATTTGGAAACTGAGTGGCTACAGAAAGCAAGGGAGTTCCTCTGTCCAACAACATAGTCTACATGATGATCACTGCCAGCTGACTTCACCTTTGGAGTCAGCAGCATCAACTCCATTGCAAGCAGATAAATTACACCAGAGCTGTGTTTGGTTTGCTAGCTACATGTCAGTGTTTTGCCAGTATGATGTCAGACGTAAGTCTGATTTTACATACGTGCTCTTTTTTCTATGTAAATAAGTTCACAGGATTAGTTTTTGTGAATCTTTACGTAACCACTTCAATTTTTGTGACTGTGCATTGAGAAATGTGTCCAGTGTGATGTGGAAAAGAACCTGCAATTTGGAAGAAGGTGAAGAAGGCAGGAGTCTTTCTGTCAAGAGAATACGTTAATTGACTTCTTCATAAATGTGGGATCAAATTCTGCCTTCAGAAATGGGCAAAACTCTTCTAAGCACAGTGGGACCAATATAAGCTTATCTGAGAGCAGAATTTGAGCTACAAGGTCAAGCAGAAGCATTTTTTCACGCCTGAAACTGGCTATAGTGGTAGAAGATGTGTTATTGTTATATGCTAGTTGGAAGAGTCAGCCAGCAGTCTGATTTACTAACTTTACCCTGCTGAAATACTACGAAAATCGATCAACCTCTAATGCATTAAAATGTTGCTGGCAAAAAGAAAAATCATCTCAGAAGACAGTATGCAGTGTATCATTTTAGCAACATTAATTACTGGTACTAAATATTGGTCTGTACTTGTCATAGATAAGAGTTACAGAAACAAAGCAGGACCTCTTTATATGCAGTTTTTAGAAATTAGTATATATTTGTATTTCCTATTCTGTATTTCTTCTGTAAATTCCCACTGAAATCTGAGGAGTATACATGCGAAAGGAAGGCAGGATGCAGAACAAATGATGTGTTATGTGAGTGTTCACAGTTTCTTGGGTCGTGGATCAAGTGGGATTGAGAAAAATAATATAGAGACAATGGGCCTTCCATTAAATTGTCGTAAAAGCTTTAGATTTTAGGGACTGATTTTTTAAAAAATGTAAACTGGACTATTACATATTTCTAAAGCAGTCTTCAAAGTAGTCCCTGAGCTTTCTACCATACAGGTAAAAGTGTCTCATTTAAAGAAAAGGGGGTTTCCTTTTCTGATTTTAGTGATAGCCTAATTGTAATATCTTAATTATAGATTAATTCTGTAATGTCTCAAGTAATTCGCTTTTAAAACATGTAGAACCATTTTCCTCCTGTGTAAATTAACATATTCCAAACAACTGGTTTCAGTGGGATAAAGAGAAAAGATTGATAAAGGTTTGCCTGCTATTGCCCTTGTCACAATTCATTAGTATTTTTAAGCGAGTGGGAAACAAAGTCTCTGGTTATCTGTTTCACTTAACAAAACAAACAAAAAAAAATTAAAAGCTCAGCGGACAATATCTGGGTATATAACAAAAGATGTGATTATGTTCTTTAAACAGTGTGATAATTTTTTTTTAACAAAAAAGATTCCTCAGAATGTATTTCCCATAATGGCCTTTAAAGGATTTGCTGAAGTGATAGCTAACGTTTTTTCTTTAGAAATTACTTTTCACTGTTAGAGGGAGTTAAATTATGTGGGTAGGGGACAATGGAGCTGGGTTCTTTGTAAGAAAGGTTTGAGCTGTCACACCCATTTTCCAGACACATCACACTGCTACTACTTTTCTTCTGTAGCACTTAGTTGGCATTGCAGTGCTGCCCGTGAAGCGGCACGGCCAGTATTTCCTTAAGAGACACCTGCCTGAATGTTTAAAATGCTCTGGTCAAATAGAGCAGGCTCACAAGACAAATTGCACTGTAAGCTGCTTGCTGTCCTGAGGTTAAAAAAAAAGTGTCTTAAAAAAAAAAAGTATTTTAAGGGAAAAAAAAAAAAAAAGTTTTTGCCTCTCCCTCATGGTTTTGCTGTATTGTGGAGGAGGCTAGTGAAAAAGAATAAGCTGCTGCTAATGTGACAGGTCAAGGCTTTTAGAAGGCCCATGGGGAGCTTATACAGAGCAGGATCCTTGGGAGGAGGCTTTGTTTCTAGGGATGGAATCTATCCATGAGAAACTCTGGCTTTGCCGGGTACTTGTTTCCCTCTGCCTTTGACCGTGTTTTTCAGAAGAGCTGCCGCAGGAGATGAATAGCCCAACAAAAGCCTCACTATTTAGGGAGCAGTGTTCCCTCAGCACATGACCTTAAATGAGAAAGCAGCCTGTAATTCGCAAGGAATTTCCTCATCGATTGCAGAAGGACTCTGCTTCCTATAGTGCTTAATATGGGAGATATTAAAGACAAATGAAGTCATATTTGTTTTCAATGTATTATGCATCAAAGATGCTCGTAAAAATAGGGGAAAAAATATCTAGCCTCAGAATAGAACGTTCCAAACTTCTTAAATAAAACTTCTTACGCTGGGCTTCTTCAAAATGAAAAAAAAGTCAAGTAATTTGACTGCATGCCTATACCCAAAAATATACTGGCAGATACTATTGCATCTCATCATTGGTTTTGGGAGTTGTTTTTAGATTTGGTCCCACAAACAGAGCATGACTTTTCACGGCAGATTTGTTAATGCTAAAATCCATATGTAGAATTTTCAGATTCTAATCCCACTTTTTTTACCTTTAACTGGTTATTTGTCTAACATTTCAGAAAAGACCTGTTTATGCAGTTAAAGAGCGTGCATTTTACTTCAGGTGTTTTTGAAGACTCTAAAATGAAGAAATACTATGAATTGGTGATTTCCAAGCATCATGAGTATGTTAATAACATTGCTACAGAAGTGTGTGGGAAAATAGCTGTTTCATCCAGAAAACGTGCACATGGTATGCAAGGAATTTTCATTGTGCCCAGCTGAAATTCCCTTACGTTCACAAGGAATGTTGAAAGTGAACCTTAAAAAGGAAGGACATTTGTATGGTCATAGTTTACATTTTATCCATTATTTTCAACTGGATTTATTTTTTCCTCTCTATGGTGTCATGAAAACCTGCTATGTAAAGTATTCTTCAGACTGCAGTGGAAAAAATTATTTTCCCAGTCTGATCATATATAATATCTGTTTCCTGCTTAGTGTGCATACCTAAATGTACATGTGTTGCAAACTGTGGGAGTGAGCATGTGAAGCAGCTTCAAGCAACCCTTAGTCCTAAAGAAGCCGTAAGGCATAGTGATGCCCAGGGCAGAGAGATGCAAGGGTACTGCTGCCTGTGCAGGGACTTGTAGAGGGATGGCACCCTCAGCAGGTGCAATGAGTCCTACAGTTCCCAGAATTGGGAATGATCCTACAGCATCCCTACAGAGATGGTGCTCTGAGACCACACTTCTCCATTTGCCAGGGCAGTAAGCCTCTTCAAAGTAGGTTGGCTTGGCAGGGGTAGTACAGTTTCTGCCCTAGGCAGTTGGCCATCCGCCACCCTCAGCACTGCAGGCTTTTTGCATCTTTATTGATCAAAAAGTGCTTGCATGTAACATAGCAAGGGACCGCCTGTGCCAGTAGGTACTGTAAACATGGCTGCTGCAGACCTCCATTAAAGCTTCTGGGAAGTCAATGGGCAGATGCCACCAGCCCCAGGACCTCCACCAGCCAGCCTTCAGGAATGTAAGCTGTAGCTGGGAAAGGGCACTTCTCACAGAGGCATTTGTGCTGAGTCAGTGCTGGGTGACACTTACTGCTCTGACACTTACCCTGCTCTGACTATGAGTGAAGCATAGTGCCAGTGTTCTGGCTGTCCATTTGCAAGAGAGGGGAAAGATTTATTTGTTAGGCAGAAATGAACCAGTAGTTAAGAAGAACACTACTTTTTAATGATGATCTTGACACTGCTCCGATGCACAGACATCTCATGGCTCTTACAGAGGATTGAAATTCATGGAGAGCGAAAAAAGTTTAAAATTAACCAGTGTGAACAAGTTTCTATAGCGAGCCAAATCGGTGGGGTTTCACTGGGTGCAAGCCAGCTCAGAATGGTTAGCCTTTCTTGGGGGAGAAAAAAAGAAAAAGAAAAAACCTAAAATTGGTAGATTCTTAAGCTTTAGAAACACTGCTCTGGATTGCATGTTCTCTTTGTTTCCTTTTCTGCACACACTCTTAAAAAAAAAGGTACCTACTTATTTAAAAAAAAAAAAAATTAAATGTCTGGCATTTGTTAAAATAATGGCTTCTACCCAAATCCTAAGATTTCATCCTGATACCTATATTGTGTTTGGGCTGTTTCAGTTATATTTTGAAGGGAAGTGTTGAAAGATGAAAGATTCTTTTCGGAAGGCATTAGTGTTGGATGAATTCACTGTGCTAACATCTTCACTTTTACCTACTACTGCTTCAAAAAATAAAGCTGCTTTAAAGTGTCTTATTTAGCAATGGTGTGACAGCTATTAATAATACTACAGTTTTTAACTTTCTATTTAACATATACTACCTTTTGTAAAAAAAGTATATACTGATAAATGTTTCTCTAGATTTTATGCATAGAGAATGTTAGTAAGGGAAGAGGTTTTAAATAAATTTATAACTTCTAACTGTTTATTTTACATTTTAAATGATACTTTTAAATCACTACTTTTGTTTGTCTGGAAATATACTGAATATTTTATTATTTAAAATAGTATACTTTTATAGCTGTTTATTAATTTCAGTTGACTACTAACTTCTATTTTGATATTTATTAATGAGTTGACACTGTAGTATATTGAGATGTTTATTTTTCTATCAGAGCTGTAACAACTATGACATAGCATTATTTTAATGCAACATCATTGTACCTGCTCTCTAAAAAAATAAAATCAGTATTTAATCCATATGGATTTTTCATATTTTTAATTCTTAATTTGTCTGATAAGTAAAGGAAGAGATGCTCACCTCCTTTTAAAAATATAAAGCACTTTCATTAAGGTGCACGAATGTCTGCAAAGGGAAGCATATGTTTACAGCCATTTTTAAATGGAATGATACTGTGTCAGGAGAGATAACATACAAAGAATACTGTGTTTATCAGATGTAGGCAAACAGATGAATGCATATTTAGGCTGAACTTTGAGAAGGTGGGAAGGAACACGATAGCAGTTAACAATTTGGAGGTGCAGCTGGTTTACCTTGCCCAACCCAACTGCAACATGAATGCACCAGGAGGTGTTAGCACTTTGTAGGGGACAAGAAGATACTTCTTGTAGAAATATAATCTATAGATTGATAGGTGGTTACGATAGCCTCTCTTCTGCTTGCTCTGTTGGGTGGTAGAGGAGCTGGTTTTCTGGGAATGGGTGACTATCTCTGCAGATGCCTCATCTATGCCACTCACTGCAGGCTTAGGTTGCTTTATGAGTACTGGTGAAAACGCATCACTAGATTGGGAAGGTGGCACACATTCTGTTCTCAAGCAGAATCAATAACAGCATCTGCTTTGCACAATGCCACAAAATTTCTCATGAAAAGGACTTCAGACATGCTGTGTGTAAGGACATTCAAAGTTTGTTCTGTAAGGCCATGATGCCTCAGTAAGAGACATCTATGGCACTAAGACACCTGACAGACGTCACTGGTAAAACTAGTTGTTCATGCTTCTAACATGATCCAGTTTTTGCTCTGGGGATGACAGAGTGAGCTAGAATCAAGTGACAGCTGATAAGCTCAGTCATCACGTGACTTAGTGTCTGGGACTTAACAATACAATAGAAAAACCTGGGAAAACGTGTACAGCAAAACTAGAAAGAAAAGTAAGTAAGTATCACAAGGACAATCTGTTCATCTTTGTTGCTGCTTCTATCAACGCAAAGAACATAATCCCAATATATGCCTGATGAGATTGAGGCTGAGAAATTTCCTTCCACAGAGGCAGGAGTCATCAGCCTTCAGTGGCACACAGAGCAAGCACGTGCAACCAGTCCTACAAACTGAGAAATACACATTTTCCTTGAAAGCTCTTAATTGAGGGAACATTAAGGTTGTCACCAACTCAGCGTAAACATAAACCTAGATCTGAATTTCAGACATATCATTTAAGCATATAACTTGAGCTACAGACTTAAGGCTTGATTTTGCCATTTGATAGGAATCTTGAAACTAAGGTTAGTGTTAACACTTAAGTCTCCTATAGACAGTGATCCTGGCACCAAGCTGTGTTGCATACCCTATATGTTGTGGAATGATGGTAAGTTATCTGTTTGAAGTCTTTCTTTCTTCCTTCGTCCTAAAATCCAGCAATTAAAACATGCCTATATACCTTAAAATGTCCGGGTAATGATAGAGTTTTTTACACTAGTGGCATTGTATTTAGCCAACTTTTATTCATATCCACAAAGTTGTCGGTGAGGGCACAACAGTGCCCTAATTTGGCTCTATTGTAATGCAACTGCTATTTTGTTGCAGATACCATTGACAAGAGAAAGGCTTGCTGCTCAATCTCTCCGAAGAGGAAAGAAACCTAAGTTACAGCCTCTAAAGCTGGACGAGGAAAGAGATCCTGATTTCAGCCATTTTTTTGACACCAGTCATGTAGGTGCACCCTATTACAGAATTTCTCTCCCTGCATGATTCCCTTTGTGGTAGGTGCAGAGTTTGATCCAATATACAGAGAGGATGGGAGGAGAACAGTTCGGCATTAGGGACAGTTGGTTTGAGTGAAGATCATGATGACAACCAAAAGGCAATGATTAGAATTAAGAATAAAAACTTTGTTAACAGACTGATTTTAACTAGTAAGGAGTTAATCTGAAAAGTGGGTGGTTTCTTCTGCTTTCAGGTCTACAACAAAGACAAGAACCTTGGAAATACATTCCTGCTACCCTGGGTTTAAAACCAAACAGTTTAAATGTATTGTATGAATTAAATAAAAAAATCTACTTTTACAGAAACCCCAATGGTCTGAAACTGTGTTTAGAGCACAGGTACCATCAGTGTGGCGTAGGGGCTTCTGGCTGCTTATCTTCCGCTTGGGAGTCTTGGGACGGTCCAAGTTGGGTTGGCCTGTGCAGAATTCATGTTACCTAGACACAGGCTGCCAGTCTGATTTATTAGCACTAGCGAGGCCCTGACATTATCATCTCCTGGCCCGTCATCCCAGGGAACCTGTGGTGGGTGGCAGAAAGCAGTGTCTTCCTTTTTGCAGACCATTCTATCATCTACACAGCCCACAGCATAATATGGCTTCTGATTATTTTCTTGGCCTTGAACTGCATGATTCATGAAGGACAGTTACTGTTTAATAAAGATGATGTGTATGCAAGCTGATAAAGCTAAATGATTAACCACAAAATCATAATATTGCCAAGTTATGCCACATATGCTTATTGAAATCAGTGCATGTGATGTATTTCTTTCAGCTTTGCAGCTCGCCAAGTCCCCCTTTTGGGGCCCTAAACCTCATCCTAAGACTCTTGTTTATGCCACAGCAATATGGAGAGCCCAGGGCCTGTTCCTGAGCGTGGTTCGTCTGTTCTCAAACTTGCATACAGGAGCAGCCTCTCCCACAAACCCCCATCTGACTCTAGCATTTGATCGTAGTCTTGAAACATCCAATCTGAAAGCATCACTGAGGGTGCAAGATACATGGTTGAACCACTGAGGAGACAGGGGACTTGTCAGTAGATAGGTCTTCCACAGAATTTTTAGACACACCTTTGCTTTACTCTGCTTTAGACAAAGCGGGAATTTTAAAGACTTCTGCAGTGTAAACACGGTGCTCTCTACCTAGATTGTCCTTGTCTTCAGAAGTGTTTAAGGTGTACAGCTTGTGGTCTGGCTTCTGTCCTTGAATCGTTCTGCAGCTGCACCCAGGCTCCTGTACAAAAAAAAAAAGCCAGCTAAAATAAATACTTCCCATCTTTCTCAGCTTCTTGTGCATCTTTCCATATCTAAATTGGGCTATCAGAGAAAATTTTCCTCACTGTGCCTTCTTTGAAAATTGCAGACACTGAATCAGAGGGCTTCATCAGCAAACAGCTAATGAGGAGAGCTTTTTTATTTTTTGGGCAGACAAGAACAAGTTCAAGTCTGTAGTGTGAAGCTAAACAGAGCATCTCTGAACCTGGTCAGATGCAGTCACATTCCTCTGCTCTTTTCCAATGTTAAGAAGTCAGGGCTATTTCTTGGTGAACTAGGCAGTCCTCAGATACTCGCAGGCATTCTCCTGCTGTAACCTTTAAATCTGATACCCTCACAGCTTCTGAGCCCAAAGACACATTTCCCTTCTAGTACCACCATTCTGATGACAATTTTTATTATTTGTAAATATTTCTTCATGTATACCTTTATGTGTGTGTGTGTCTGCATATTCCACCCAAATTCACTTTTCTTCAGCATCAGGAAGTCCACCTCTAATTGCTAAATAACCTGTCAGACCAAACTGTGTACATACATGTACTATATATACAGATATAGTCTTACGTACCTTTCTCATATATATTTAAAATGGGATTCCTCCCCTAATTTCTCATGCACAGCAGGATCTTCCTTTAAAAATCCCTATACATACCCTAGTTTCTGTTAATGCTAGGCTGCTATCATGTTGAAACCACAACTTGAAGTGTTCCCCAATGTTCATCTCCTCAAGCATTTATGTTTTTATCTTTTTTTGACTGCTGCCTTGCACATTAAACCTAAATCATGGAAGACAGACACAGCACCTTACACGGGGATTCTTGGTTCACAAATAGGTTCTAATCATGATGTTAAAAATAATAAATGAATATTTCTTTAGCCAATTTATTCCTTATGCCTTTGAAAGTGAGGTCTTGCTTTTTAAAAAAGAAAGAATCATTAGGTCAAAAGAAAGAAAAGATAATGTGTCAGATCATTTTGCAAACCAAAAGAAGTGGCATTCTCAGAAGGAAGATTTATTGTCATATGAGAGACTGAGAGTGTTTCATGCTGCCTAAAATGTAAACCAAGTAGATTAATTTCCAGGGGGAAAAAAAAAAAAAAAAAAGAAAGAAACCTTTGGTTTCAACAATTTTGTCCAAGGTTCAATTCTGTGAAATTGCTGGGCCCTTGCAGTTCAGCTGAAGACCATGTTAGGAATGAACACGCTGAGCATCTTTGAATCTCAAGTCCATAAGCTCCCCTTTGAGATTAGATATATAAAAGATGTAACATGTGTTATATGACTTCTTTGAAAAAAACAGTATCTTACAGGACCTGCTTGGCAAGCCAAAACATAAGAGGCTTTATTTATTGTCTTAGCTGATGTTCCCTCTTGGATCACAACGGATTTATGCAAGCAACTATTATATTCTTTCTATTTATCCCCTTTCCACTCACCAAAAAAATAGTTTGGATTTGAACTACTTGAAAACAATGCAATGTATAATGCACTGTAAATTCCTGTGCTACCCAGGAATTTTGCTTGTCTAGTTAGCTGGCTTTTTGTCAAGTGTGTTAATGAAAAATTTACTCAGTTATTTTCGGGGGAAAAAAAGAAAAGTTAGCAAATGGCTGTCAACATCACTTGAAATGTCATGAAGGAAGGTGTGTTACTGAGTTTAATTTCTATCATTTAAGCTATTTGATACATTTGGTTACCTAGTTCACATGGAATTCAAGTGCTTTTACCTTGCCAGATTTTACTCCCTCTTTGGTCAGTGCCCAGTTACTACTGCTTCTCCAGGCCAATGCAGGTGCTTTCCAACAAAGTGAAGGCTGCAATGTCCTTTGAACCAGCGAGATAAGGGAATTGTTATTCTTGAGCAAGCTTTGGCATAGAAGACAGTGTTATAATTTTACTATGATTACACCACCTGGATTATTGCAGCTTTATTGGATATAAAATTTGTAGTCAATGTATACACAGCTACTCCTGAAGTCACCAGTATAACATACCGGAAATCTTGCTAATTCTAAGGATTATTGTATGAGGGACTTACTTAAAGAATCTTTTTTTTAATTAGAATCTTTTTGAGATGTCCCTTGGAATGATATTTTTCAGATACTTCACTTCCCTAGGGTGCCTCCCTACAAGATGTTAAAATAGGATTTCATTTACAGTATTCACAAGGAAGGTGAGCAGTACTGTGTCTTCCTTACAGAAGTGACGAGTGCTCTCACAGCACCAGAACCATGTTCTGACAAGAGTACTTACTTTTTATACCAGTCCTCCATGAGAACAGCTAGAATTTTTCAGACCTAGAGTCCACCTAGTCCAGTGTAGCTGTCTCCAACAGTGGAGATGAGCTGCCATGGGAAGCGTAAGCACACTCCAAGTGTACCTGACTTCCCTGGGTTTTCCCCAGCCTCCATAATTTTTCAGCTTAGGGAATTTCCTACATCTGATTAGTTTCTTTAATCAGTAATCCTTATTTTCAGGTATGTGCCATTGAACTTACTTTAAAAAAAAGTCCACTGAGGTCAGAATTGTTGCATGAAGAACCACTTCCTTCTGTTTTGAACCCAGCATTTTGCTTGGTGGCCCATAGCTCCTGCATTCAGAGTGGACACTGAGACCCACCCGCTCTCTTCTGTAGAACTTGTCACATCTCGGCAAGTCACCATACCCAGAGTGCAGAGTCCAAGCATACATGGTCGTTCTTTATACCGAAGCCTTTCCTTATCTTTGATTATCTTTGCTGCCCGTTTCTGATCCTGTCCTATCACAGGCATCCTCCTTTTCTTCCTTAAGGATGAGGGAGTAGAGCTATTTTCAAGATTCAAAATGCAGATGAACCACCTATTTACATAGGGACATACTGATGTGAGTCTTTTCCTATTCCTTTTATAAAACTTCCTAACATTTGTACGACTTCATTTGATACAGAATTTTCATGTCTTTCCCTTTAACAGAGGTCTTATACCGAATTACTATCCTACCATGTTTAGCTCTGAAACCACGGAATGAAGTAAAGCTCATCACTCATAGCTGTCTTGAATGCAAACGCTACCAGTTTGGTTCCCCTTTGGTTCAAGTAGAATCTCTCTCTTCTTCATAGCTTCTGCTTAGTCTGCAAGTAGCCCCGTTCCTAGTGAAGCAGAAAGCTCCTCCAGATACTACCCTCCTAGCATTACAGCTCTGCCTTTCTATTCTCTCCAGTCATCTTGACAGACTGGAGGAATGGGTTGACAGAGGCCTCATGAAATTCAGCAAGGACAAATGTCAAGTCCTGCACCTGGGGAGACTAACCCCTTGCACCGATCCAGGCCAGGGTCTGCCTGGTTGGGGAGCAGCTCTGCTGGAAAGAACCTGGGAGTCCTGGTGGACACAAGCTGTATGTGAGCTAGCAGGGAGCCCTGCCACCAAAGCAAGCCAACAGCATCCTGGACTGTATTAACAGGAGCATAGCAAGTAAAATGATGAAGCGATTGTCCCCCTTTACTTAGCACTCATTAGGCCACGTCTAGATATGCATCCACTTTTGGGGCCTCAGTGCAAGAAAGACATTGAGAACCTTGAGCAAGTTCAGTGGAGGGCCACCGAGATGGTTGGTGTTGTAGCACTTGCCCAGTGAGAAGAAGCCGAGGGAGCTAGGCTTGTTCAGCCTGGAGAAGAGATGGCTTCAGGCGACCGAAGAGCAGCCTGCCAGGGCCTTTGGGGAGGTTACCAAGATGGAGCCAGCCTCTTCACCAAGGTCCATGGTGAGATAATGGACATAAATTGAAACAGGAGATTAAGACTGGATATAAGGCAAAATGTTCATTCTGAGTGTAATTAAGCATTGGAAGAGGCTGCTCAGAGAAGCTGTGTGTTCTCTGCCCTTCAGTGTTTTCAAAACCTAGCTGGACAAAGTCCTGAGCAAACCAGTCTGATGCAGTGTTGACTCTCCTTTGAGCAGGAGGTTGGACTAGAGACCTCACAAGGTCCCTTCCAACCTGAATAGGTCTGTGAGTCTGTGATAAATGTGGAACTTGGTTAACTCCCACGAAGACATTGTTGTTCCCTTCTGTATTACCTGTATTTACTTCAAGAGGCTTGCTGTATGCAAGTGGTAAGTGGTACTGCTAGCAATGGTTTACTAAAAATCTGCTGGGAAGGAAAAGTGGTGATTTTCAAACTGCTTTACAAAGCAGATAGATAGATCTTCTTCACTGAAGAAATAGCTATATAAGGTAACTCAATACATTGAAATTTGTAACATATGTTGATTTTTGAATGTGTATTTCTCATTTGGCCATGGAAAAGTTTGCCATCTAAAGCAAGGGACCATATTCTGCTCTGAGGCATATACAAATCCCCTTAGCTTCAATGGGAATAGAGTATACATAGCTGAGGGCATGGTCTGGCCCGTGATCAATAGCCTCCTAAAAGCTTTTTTCCTACATTTTTTTTTCTTGCAGTATTCATCGTTTTCCTTTCCAAAGGTTCTGATGTCATTCCTGTTGCTGCAGTTATAGAGTTCAATTTAGTGGGAACATCTTTGAAGTCTAATTAGATTTCTTGAGAAAGACCACGGGTAATCTGAAATACAAATTCATAAGATCACTTCAGGCCAAAAGTGTCATGCAGAAATATTAGACCAAATATTACGCAACTGTTCTGTAGTTCATACTCTCTTCCCACTCATGACTTGGGTTTGAAAAGTTTATGGAATATATATGACATATCAGAGAAGTGCCAAATGTTCCTCATATAGTCCATTCTCACATTTCCTATGGAAAATGTCCCTTCTCACAATCTTCCCCTTCCCATATTAGGGTAAAGTTTGTCCGTTACACCAGGGTAATATCATTCTTGTCCAGGAAGTTGCAAAGCATAACTTCGCTCACTATGATTTAGAAATACTGCGAAGGCTATTGTTAATTTATAGAGAATTTAAAGGGGGTTTATGGCACACGTACGAGAAACTTCACAACAGAATGATGTCCACCGTAAGTCAGCAAAGCATAAAGTACCAGAGTGAAAAATTTTCTCTACAGTATCAACACAGGCCAGAAGTAGAGACTGCCATAAGGTATAAGAAAATAACACCACAGGACAAAATGCGCTCAGGCCTCATCTCGCTGGGACTAGCTCCACGGACAGGATAGCTCCTCTGACTTCCCCAAGGAAAGCCTCGCATGTACCCAGGATCTGTTCCAAGTGCAGCATCCAAGGCCAGGTACAGACTGCACCCATAGAGATAGCAAGATAAAATATTATAAAATATGGCATCTAAGCCCTTTTTCTAGACATGCATAAATGATTGTGCAGAATTATTCACATACGACTATAAAAACTTGAAAATCAAACCTTACAGCTGTTCTGAACCAGTCCTGGCCTTGTCCGTCTGCCATAGTGTTTGCAATGGTGTCAAATCAGGTCTGATTTGCCTTTGAAGGTAGGGGCAGAGGGCAGGGAGAGGAGGGGATGCGGTTACACACACACATGCCCGTGCTTTACTCGGGTTGCCCAACACAAAGTGCGCTGGGAAGTACTGGGGAGTGAGGAGAGATGCTGTATCCCATCTTCTAGCATCTCAGCACTTCCCTTGTGCCCAACAAGCAAGTGCCTCCGCTTTGCAGTGCAGAAGGGAATGCGGCATGGACCACTTTCGTGCTACGGCACCATCTTGTTTACAATTGCAACATTTTTAGCCCAGAAGATCCTGAAGTGTATTTACAAACTCTAACTTAAAATTTACTTTTAGTAATTTACTGTTAAGCATATTCTGTCTGCAGTGGAATAATGACAGCAAAGCTTGTGTCAAGCTTGTTCCGAGACATGACTGTCTCTGTGGGCTGACCATAGCCATGTTCATCTTGAAACACCACAGCCACCTAATGCAGCCTAACACTCTGCTGCGCCTGAGGAGAGGGTCCTACAAAGAAAGGCTCTCCTGGCTGAATTGCTGCAGGAATTTAACTAGTGCGATTGTATGCCACAAGATGAAATACTGGTGACACGCTGGCTTTAACAGCCCAACGGCTGAGCAGAGAGCAAAGTGCCTCGGTGCTGGTGGCAAGAGCTTGGTTCATGTCTCCTTGGCACTGTCCCCACTGCTCCGCCGGGGACGGGGACCCCAGGGCCACCTCCTCCCAAACTCTCACTTTCCTTGGAGGTTTCTCACTAGGGTCTGAGCAGGTGTGACCCTGTTAAGATATTAGGAGATTGTAGCCCAGGGTTGTATGGCCACAAGTCATTACTAACATGCACTGAACAGACTAGGAAAAAAACAGTTGAGTTTTCCATGTAAAAACCTTGAACCAATACAATAGAAACCATAAAATGGGTATATGTGTTGCTCAAGGTCATACAGAAATGTTTTTTCTTTTTTGTTTGGTTGGTTATCCCCCTCTGGGCATCTATAATATTGCCTAAACTAGTGGGATGCAGCAGTAACATTTTTCTTATTAAATTGGGATCCTAAGGTGAAAACACTTCTCATAAATTTTTGAGGTGAAAACAACTGCAGGGATGACTATAACTGAGGGAGACACTTAAGCCCTTAACTGCTGACTGATAGTTCATAAAAAAATAGAGTTTGGCAGGGAAAAGTATGATTATGAGAAAGCTTAATCCACTGTCAAATATTTTATTGCATTTCAGAATCAATCTGCAGGCTCCAAGCTATTTTAAATATTAAACAGAGGAATATAACAAAGAGATTCTATAAACAAGGCAAAATGTAATGCCACTCACAATAACTTTAGGAAGGCACTCTGATACTACAGCAGTGAAGGCAGATTGATTTCATAGGGAAAAAAAAGGAAAAGACACTAGATATATGTATATTTTTATTAATTGTTTTCTTTTCCTGTCAAAAAATGAACTGATTGACAGTCTAAAGTGAAACTGCAGTAATCTTGATATTTCAAAGAAAAAAAAAAAAGAATCAAATTTCCTCAGTCTGGTCTTAATTTCCCATTTTGTGCAATAAAAATGTCAAAAATGAGGCTAAAGAAAAGTAGTATTGAGTTTAACTTCTTAACTCTTGCATCTGTGCCTTCTCTGATATTTTGAGATTGCTTTTTAACTTGTTTAACAAACAAGGAGAAAGGTAGAAGTCCTAGATTAAGACACAAACTGAATATTTTCCAAAAATATGCATTATTAGTTTGATTTGTAAAGTATGTATTTCTATAACTCCAATAAAATGGTCTTTAAAATATATTCTAAACCAATGCGTATTAATTTAATCTTCCTTGAAAGTCAAGATTTTATACCGTATATACCTGTAGGAAATGGAACTAACAAAAAAATAGAGTTGCAATTAACTTTGCAATGTTTAAAGTTAAAATAAACCAGACCTAATTTCAATTACTTTATGGGCTATATATTTATAGAATCATACATCATCAACTTACTGTCTTATATTTTCCCACATATTCAAGCATGAGTGCAACAGCTACATCTGACAAAACTTAGTCCCTTTTTAGATACTCCTGGCTAATGGCTCAGTGTATACTTCCTTGGGGAGGATTTGCAACGGCATGACTTAGCGAGGTGAACAATGACCCACATCTTTATAAGCAGGTCATGGTGATGGCAAACCACAGGGTTGCAGTCCATGATATTTCCTTTCTTTAATGAATATGAGGAAGTTTAAGATCCTAGAAGTTTCCCAGAGGTGGGATGGTATTTCTTAAAAAAAAAAAAAGAAAAAGAAAAAGAACACTTACAACTTAATCCTGCAATAGGTTATGTACTAACCCGGGAACAACGGACACAAACCACTCCTGAGACCAGTGTTCTCCAAAATGGCAAGGTGCAGGTTCCGATGTTTGCGTTGGTTCACTTTGCATAAGGATAGTAAAAGGGAAGGGTGAACTCTGGCAGGGCTTAAATCAGTAGCAGATCTCTGATGTCAATAACACTGTGCTTTCATCAGGTTTACAAGAAACTCAGTGTTGCAACCCACACTGATTTCCTTTCACTATTTTGTCACTGGTGTCAGAAGAGCCCTTTGTGCATCCAGCCAGGACATACGGGTTGTTCACATGTAAACTGTGTAGCACAGACCTGTCATTTTGGCATTGCAGGAAAGGTGACAGCAGTGTGCCATGAGTAACGCTGCCTCCCCTCCTGAGGAGCTGCTTGGCTTGTTTCAGGTGGACATGTACCATTTGGGTGGCCAGGAGAACATGGCTTCAGAGCAAGACACCAGCTTGCCAGTACAGATGCACTCATAAACTTCCTACAGATGTCATATTTATGTCCCACAAAGCTACCACACATTTCAGTTTTCATGTGACAGATTAGCACACCAGGAAAAATATTAACTCCTCCCCCAAGTATATTGCCCAACTCTTCCATTTTATAACATATTCCAATTCTTAGTCCATAGTCACAGTCCTTTTCTTAGGCAGCTGTAGGAGACCTGCGGTGCATTTCTTCTAGTGGACTCATGGCCATGAAAGTTACATTCAACCGTTACTTTTTCAACAGGTAGTAACTCTGACAGTTAAAGAAAAGCAAACTATTAGAACATTAAAAAGCCAGATTCATCCAAACATCATTCTAATGTTACTCTAAACGCCGTTTATAAAACTGGAGTTATGCCATCATGAATCAGGCCTCAAAGCTATGCACTGTAAACAGATGGTTGTAACTGAATATAAGCTTTAATTCACACAAAGGGATTTGTTGCTGTTTGTGGGTTGCGGCATCAGTAAAGCTCTGAGAACAAATTAGGGGCCTACAGTATATTTATTCTATGGGCTCCTTTCTCTTGACAATTGCTTTAAATTCTTTATGAGAAATAAGCACTAAATATACAGAATGGAAGACTTTTATCCGCAAAGCTTTGATTTCAGAGGCAGCAAAAAACTGCTGATTTTGCCTGTGGATTCTGTAGGTCCAAATAACTCTGTGTGTAACTTTAACTCCATTAAAAGTGAGGTTATTAGTTACACTGCAGGAGCAGCCAAGACCCCGGTTACTCACCCGTTGTGCTGTGGGCAACACAAGCCCCAAACAAAAAGACAATCCCTGCCCCGGGTCATCCATCGAAGTCAGGAAAATGATCTGTTCGGGAGGCTGTGGATGGGAGGAGCGTTGGTTTGGGGGCATTTGGTGGGCGCCCCAGAGTGACAGGGTGGGAAGCTGCTCTCCATCATTTGGGTAGGGCCACACAGACGGGCACAGATGTGCACGGGGCAGTGGGGGGGCAGGAAGGTAGAGGGTTGGGTAGGATCCAGCCAGACAAAACACCCCAGATAGACCACTCTGACCTACCGTGCTTTCCTCACCACTTTCTGTAGTAGCTGGTTTATATATATATATATATAAAAACTAGGAGAGGGATGAGAGCAGCATAGCAGTACTGGGGGGCCAGGGCCAGCAAGGGCCAGCTCAGGAGGAGCCCGGCAGGGGAATCCCAGCCCCAGCTCAGGATTTGGGCACTGCGACCAGTGCCCCATCATCATGACCCCTCTGCTCAGCAGCAGCGGCATCCATACGAGTCAGCCGCTGCTCTCTCTATTAGTGTATCATACTCCTCTTCGCCTCTTTTTCTGCATTTTAAACTCTCTGAGGAGAAAGAATTAGGATCCCTAACTCATATGCCTTCTATAAGACAGCCGACTTGTATGCTAGAGACTGGTGGTGTGCCAGGACTTCTCTTTTCTTTACAGAAAAGCGAGCTCTTCTTTATGCTCATGCCTTGGGTCTGTGTAGGAGTCTTTGGTAATAATATTAAGTACATGCTTTTTTTCAGTTTCATCCAGTGGTTTTAGGTCTCAGGGGTACTACTTTTCCCTGTCAAGGGGATCCCTCCTCCACACATGAACTGGTCAGCTATTCATACAAATACTGTTTATTCTTCTGTTTTTGAATTATGCCTATTAAAGAATTTGCTTTGCTGCGAGAGCGGCGTCCCTGGGATTTGGAACTGGCCATGTGCCACCGTTTCCACATGCAAACCCTTGGAGCTACTCTCAGCCTTTCCATCGTGGCTTTGTGCTTCCAGAGCCGTCATGGCTATCGTTATTTTTTTATTTCCTCCTTTTTTTGTGTGTGCGTGCATCTGAAACCAGGCATCCGATTGTGCCTTTCAGACTTTAAAGCAAATTAAAAAAGTGTCACTCGTGGATCTGATGAAGTCTGGTTGCCTGCAGACCAGTGCTCTCCATCCACCAGCAGCCTCCCCATCTTTCCCTGATAACCCCAGCACCCTCTCTCATGTCCCTGTTTGGCTGGTTGGCAGACCAGAGGTTGAAGCAATGCATGTGCCGATCGGCAGGCTGGTGTGCTAACAGGCCAGCAACAGCCAGCTTTTGGAAAGGGTAAGGGGACACTGCTGTTTCCATGTCTTGTGTCCCCAGGTACCGTTTTATTCCACCCCGAACTGGGAGAAATTTCTACGTTTAAGAACTGCAGGCTGCTGTCATCTTTCAGAAGTTATTAAAGGCAAGTGGCCAACTGAAAAACTATGTGATCATGCAAATCTCTCTTTCTCCTGCTTTTTTTTATTATTTTTTAGAAAACCACAATACAAGTTAAACCAGCAGTTCTGAAGCTTTTTTCTGTGGTTGATTTGGGCAAACAATGGTGCCCACCCACTTTGCAGTTGTCGCTGGGTTTATATCTCCCCATGAAAAAACAGTCAAAATCACAGCTGAAAAATGGAGTTGCAGACGAGAAGTCCCCTATGAGCAATAGACTGCCAGTAAAGCCTATCAAAAGGACACTGCTGCTGTTGCTGTGTATTATTATTGTACTACCAAGGTTGAATATCAGCCTTATATGACTGCTTTTTTCTTTAAATACTACCTGGGTAACTAGTAACGTATCTCACTGGAGGCAAACACCGTATGTCATAGCCTTCCATGCTATGACTTATAGAAATCTTCCTTACTTTTCTCAAGGGAGGAAGAAAGGTGTGAAACCAAAGAATGTCAGCAAGAAAAAAAAATCAAGTAATTACAGTACACTTCACATCATGAAACAGAGGCCTTGAAACAAAACAGACAATGAGGTTCCAGAAAACTCAACTGGGAAATTAGGGACACTTCCGTAATTTCAATGTTTAGACCTATTAATTGTAATTTATCTTTAAAACAATAAGTATTTGATCAAGAAGCCTAATTTCATTTTGTTAGACCTTTACACTTATACTTTTTCAGCCAGTTTTCTTTTTTTCACGAATTTGAAGGCAGGGGAGCTGCATAAACAGGAGGGAAAGCAAAGTTTAGCATTGTGACAATTGCTTAAATAGTTGTTTTGGTTGACTGATCTATTAAAGTAGTAGTGTTTGCGGGCCATCATAAATTGTGCAGTGACAAACTGTACTTCCTACTATGTCTATGACTTTGGTTTTCTAGTTTTGTTTATTACATTGTAAATAGCTACCTTGCATCTGGGTTGATTTGTTTATTCACTTGCATCTGAAGAAACAACAACCCAGTTTTGCAATAGTTAAATAGAGCAATTGTGCCATCCAGTGGCTAGCTAGGTTAACTCATTTCTTCTCCTTCCACATGATCATTTGGTATTTCTTCTTTCTTATTCAAAAAATATGTAATTATTGTAATGCACAATGTTCATTCCATTGTTGCATCCCATTAATATATGTAATAAAAATGTTAATTGTATTCACACTTTTTTCCTAATATTTCAAACTGAAGGCCCAAAAGAGAAGATACAGGTTACTACACATCCTATCATCAAATGTCATGGAATATTGACAACAGTGAGCCAAGAAAAACATAGCTCTTGACTCAGCTTGTCTACTGTGCCCATGGGCCATGGCAGAACCTTTGATGAAGTGTTCCCAATATCACTTTTTGTAATAACAACCGTAATTGAGTTATAAATCGGTTCGTGAAACATTTCTGTGACTGTTCGAAAGAAAGCGTCAGAGCGGCCAGACAATATGACAAAATAATCCTACAGTATGATTACATTCTTATATGATCAGTCTCACTCATTTCACAACCAAAGTCTACCGTGATTACTTCTGAGGAAGAAGGACCTTCCTGATTGCAATATTTTGTTGGTGAACCACAAGCCTGTTTTGGGGGAAAGCTTCATTGCACAAATTAACTTTCTGGCATCCATGCGAAGCCTCCAACTTGGACAAAAGCAACACGTGGGAAAGAAAAAACCAAGCAGAAGGTGCTCAGTGGAGGGGAAAGGCAAGAGGCTCAGACATGTATAATGCTACACAGTTGCTACAGTTGAAGAAGGGAAATGTTTTCGGATGGACTATTCTGGCTCCTTTTCCTACTCTTGTGTTTTGAGAACTTCCATTGTCCTGAAACAATAACCTTGTGCAGACAAAGTTGCACGTCCCGGGGACTGTCACCTGTAGAAAAAGTGCATAGTTAAAATAGAGTGGGGGCCTCGTGCTGTGGGTACGGCTCATGAAGGGAAACCTCACAGTCCCAGCGTACAGTTACAGGCTGGTTCTCCTACAAGAGCCCTGCTCTCTCGTGACCCTGGCAGTGAAGGAGAGGGGAATGCCCCGCCGCCTCTCTTTTAGCAGATAGACCGTCCATTTATTTTCACTTGGGTTTAATTGCAGCTTTTCAGCTTCTTGGGCTCTGCGCGCAGTCCAGCTGCAGAGTCCTTCCAGGAGCAACATAAACATGCGTTATGAACCCACACAAAGCACCCTACTCCAGGTACAGCAGCCAATCCAGCCCCCATTCTGGTGTGTCCTCCACATCTCCCTTCTCCACTACATTCCCAACACAGATGTGACTCATAATACCTCAATGTGATTCCTTGAGGGTTAAGTATTTCCCAACATATTTTCTTGAACACAAGCGGCAATTTCCCCTATGCCAGGAAGGACTTCCAGGGAAATCTCTGTGTAATGCTGTCCAGCCTTTTGGGGACATCAATCATTGCACATGGGTGCCTTATGCACTCCACCACGCTGTGATATGAGAGGCTAGTTAACATGCTGATAATCCTTTTGCTACAGAGACACAGGAAGGCTCTACCACTCTTTGATCAAAACAAAATTGTATCTTGGCCTGAAGTTTAGAAGGTGGCTACGGATTTAGAGAGTGTCTTGATTCCTAAAGGGCCAATCTAAGAGGAACTTAAAACAACTTTTCTCCTGGCAAAAACCCAGCATTTTCAAGGCTTCTGAAAAATGAGGCAGCAAAATCACTGGTCACTTTCAGAAGTGAGTTGTTTGAGACACTTTGTCCCTGATGCACACAGCTCACATTTACAAAACAGTGGTTGTTCACACCGTACCTCCACACCTGGAAAAAACATTCATACTGATATTTTTATTTTAGGTATCACCAGTTCTTAAAAAGGGGGGGGGGGGGGGGGTTGGGGGAGGGTGGAAAGGGGAGGGGGGAGAGAGGGAGAGACTTTATATATAATGTATAATATATTATGCATAAATTACTTATGCTATGTAATGTTACGTTGTATCATATATTATATTGTATTATTTTATGTTATGCTATGTTTGTTATAGTATATTGTTTATAATCTATATAAATCTATTCTCAGAATAGAGATGAATAACAGCTAAATGCAGAAGATCTCTGCTAGTGGATTTCTTTCTTTTTTAAACCGTTATAAAAAACTAATGCATTTTAAAAAAACCACAAAACAAAAAACAAAGCCTAGCATCAAGAGGTCAGGAGGGACGGAAAAGCAAGAGCTTCCCAAGCCAAATTTTTCTCACCTCCTCAGTGGTGAAACTCTAAGGAGACCAAATGAAAATTTTTAATATTTGTGGGGAAACAAAAAAAAAAATCCTCCCCAAAAGCAAGACCCAGCCTCCCGAGGCAGATCAAGAATTCAGTGTTCTGGGGCCTTGTGAAGAAGAGAAGTGCTGACAGTCGTCACTATTTCGCTCCCGCTGAGCATCTGTCTGCCGGGCAGACCTCTGCCGCCCTTCCTGCATGGATCACATTGATCAAATCCAGCTGAAGTTGGGGCCAGGTGTGGATACAGATTTGTGGCTGAGATCACCATTTCTGCAATGACCATGGTTCAGATCAAAGGAGAAAAAAGTTCAGTTTGAGCCCTCTTGAAGAAACATTATTGAATTTTTACTGAAGAATTTTTACTGAATAAATGACCTAATGTGGCCTGGAAAAGCTTAACAGTTTCTTACAGCCTAAATGAATATTTTAGGGGTTTATAGTAAACTGCAGTCCTCATATTTAGCACCAAGAGAAGAAAGCAGTATTAGTGCTTTAACATGGCTAATATTCTTGCCATGTAGTTAATAATGACCCAAAGAAGTGCTGGTAGGGATATTTTTCCATTCTCACCATATTGCTAGGAGTGTTAGCACAGCTTTTTGAGTCAAATCTGAGCAGGAAGGAGGTAAGGCCATGACCATTAGCTAGAGCAAGTCTTCCTCGCAGAGGCTGTTAGAGTAGCTTTCCAATTTGCATGAACTCCTGAGCATTAGACTTGGTGGCGGAGAGTTTTACAAAGGCATATAAGGGGTTTTGGAGTTTTCAAAACTTCCCCATGGTATCTATTAACCAGAAGAAATTCAAACCTGGTCCCTCAGTGACACTTGGTGATTTTCAAAACCTTACTCCTCCATCCTGGAGCAGCTCATGCATCTAAGTTCCTCAACTGTGGTGAAGTCTCAGTGATTTCAAAGCAACTGTGGTGAGACTTCTGCTACTTTTCACAGGAACATGCCACCCACACCCCAGAAACCCAGTGCTTTTCACCACAAGACCCCGATACACCCTGCCACACTGCAACCTTTGAGAAGGTTTGAGCCGACCGCATCCACAGCAGCTGTTGGGTCAGGTGAAAAACATGCACCCCCTCTGCTCCTGGCAGCGCCTCAGCTTCCCATGCCGAGAGAGCGCTCCACTGCAGGCTGGCACCAGCATGAGCATTAAGGGGTGGCCGGCACTGAGAACGTGGGCTCTGAGCTGGGACTGGGGCCCTGGGCTGGCGTGGTCACTCATGGCTGTGCGTTATTAGCAGATGAATCGCATGCCTGGTGACAAGGAGGTGGAAGGGGAAAGAGGCACGCTAAACACCCTCCACCCGGTAAACCCGCCCTGTTGGTGCAAAGACTGGACCTGCAAACAAGACGGCGGTCACTGGGCTGAGCTTTCAGCCCACTGGGGTATGTGTGGCTTCAGCTATCCCACTGCATTCAGATTCCCATGTGCTGGGTTTCCATGGTTCCCTAATTAAGTCCCTCTACTCCTTTCCCATTCATTTTTGCCTTCCTAAGCCTGGCTGCCTGTGTCCCTTCTCCTCAGGGAGCTCTTGGCTGTGCAGGCACAAACTCTTGTTGAAGTTAAAGCTAATCTCTGATAGTTTTGATATGCCCTGGCCATCTTCCAGGGTCTGCTCTGTAAAAGCAGAAACACAATGATGAGTTAGGCTCATGCTTTTTTAGGACTGTACGTTTGCCCCATCATGGCTTATCTATAGCAGAAGATAACAGCCAAGCCTGACCTCTTCTTAGGACACATTTATTAGCACAGTATTAAATGGTCTTTTTCATTTATCTTAAAAAGCAATTGCCATGATATCAAGTTTGTAAGGAAAACTTTGTCAAAAGCAATCTCTAGAGATGATTCTCTGTCTTCTTCCAGCCATGAATTCTTCTGCAGCAGTAGTATTTGTGAGCTACCCTGACACAAATTGCTCTCGATAATTAATTTCTCTCACAGCCTGAGTGGTCACCACCCAGGGGAGGAAGCCAAAACTCTTTTTGTGCTGTCTCATTAGTCACAAGTAATGAGCACGTGTACAAATTGCAACTCTGATTCCTCAAACTTCGGAGAGGGAGGCAGCGTCAGGAATAAACTACCAGAACTCAGCAACAAGTTTGCTTTTGGCTGTGCTCTTTTGTGTTCACATCCAGATCTACAGCTACTTGGTAACCTGTGTTCACTCATCTTTTCTCACCATCTAAGGTTATGGTAAACAGACTTTTTCCTCCTTTTTAGTACTGTCATCCCACGTATCATTTTTCTGCTGTGTTTTCCAATGGACTTTTCATGTGTAAGACTCTCCTGTCTTAGGAATTCGTGTTCACTTTTCGAGAAATTATGCGTTTACTTTAAAATTCTTCAGTAATACGCTGCATCAAAAGCTCAGGACCCGGTTAGCAGTTACTGCCTGCTTTCAGTACTGGTATGGAGTCTCATAGATGTGACAGTTTTTCAAATTCTTTCTAACATTCCTGTTCTCCTAGGAGTATTTCTGTTGCTGTGATTGCTGATTTATATAATGTAACCGTGAAGAGAAGCAGACTACCTGCAGGGTAGTCCTAATTTGTAAGAGGCTGCCTGACCTTAATTTTTCACAAAGCTGCTTCCAGAACTTCACATTCACTTGTTGTCTTCTTCAACATCTGCAGCATCACTAATCTTTTGGGGAGGAAGCAGAACAATTAAGTAGACAAGCTCTGGACTATTAAAACATTGATAGTGTTGAAAGGTACAGGATTTTGCCCACCACATCTGGCATTGGCCTTTCTATGACATGGGAAAGAGTTTTTCAAGTGGTTTCCTCAAAACTGTTCCTCTGCCCTGACCACCTCTGGTGTGTACGTGTTGGCTCAAGGTCTGGTTTTTGTACATACCTAACCATGATGGATCATAAAAGCACATTGTCTGGTTACAGGTGGAGTTAATAATAAGGTAACTTATTATAAACGGTTACAAGAGACATGAACTCTAATTGGAAGAGATGATCCTCAGTCAACGTTAATAACAACCACACATGGTGTAACTGACAGATCAAAGTAGCTCCAGTAGTGCTGTAGCTTTCATGGCTTCTAAAAAGATTTTCTCCTGTTGAAAGCTCCCAGGATTCATTTCTGCCTGATTTTGGTTGATTTGATGAATAACTATTGATTTTTATTGGTTTGACTCTTCTGTTCTTAGGGAGTTTGCTAGCATTTCATAGGGCTTTTATGGGAGAGCTTTATGGAAATACCTTTGTCCCACTTGGGGACAACTCGCAACGAAGTCCCCATGCTCAGATGAGCAAAGTGCCAACAGGGCTTCTGTGGTCATCCAGGAAGAGCCCAGCTGCAGGGCAGATGTGTGCTGGCACACACCACCACATGTGGAGCCAGGTGGCAGCTGTGCAAACTGGATCACCAGTGGGGAAGAGAGGCCCCGTGCACACGGAGAGTGTCACACCACGTACAGAAACGTCACAGGGCTAAGGCTGTGTCAGGGCAGGGGCAGAACAATGTGGAAATCAGGCCTTTTTCTGTAGGTACACTTTAAGTCACCAAAGTGCTTTAATTTGGGTTAGTCCAAAACACTGAGAGTACCAGCATGGAGAAAATTCATCACCATGAATGATACAACGTGATAATGAAGAGCAAAAAGATGACATTTTTCTGAGATAAGGTCAGCAGAGTAAAAGGAGAAACAGGGCACAAAGGAGTAGGGTTAATGCAAATTTTAGCTCACCTTACTGTAGGAATTCCTAGGTGAATTCATTTTTACCATGAATCAAAAATGAATTAATATAAAAGTATTTAACTATTGAATTAGAGGCAGAAAGCTCCTGCAATTACACAGATATGCAGTCCTCTCTCTTGCAATTCAGTTCCAAATCATTGGGAGCTCCTCTGCCTGGATAGACATTTCACCCTGATCCTGTAAATTACAATTGGTGGTGATTTCATTGGTTATTCATTTACTTTTTTCTAAAAACTAGAACAAAGGCTTTTGCTGAGTGTTTGCTGGCAGGATCTGGGAACTGGTGGCACCAGATCGAACGCTGCTGTTTAGCCATTGAGTTGTCTTTTGCTGAGGACAATGGAATTGTGTTACTGTATTTTCTTTACTTCTGTTAAAGTGACACAGAGACACCCTAACCAACATCCAGCTTTTTCATGTCAGATGCAATGCACGAAGCTGTATGACTTAAATAAATCTGTTAACACAGGGTAGGAAAAGGAAGTGCTTAATTTTAGGGAGAGAAAATAAGGAAATTAGGACAAGACAGCAATGAAGTTGTGACAGGGAATACCCAAGTCTAAGGTCAGCTGCAGGGACGCGGCTTTGCTGGCAGTGAGTAGATGTGTTCCTGCTTGCCTCAGAGTGGGTTAAATGCTGAGTGCATGCAGGTGTGGAGTTTATTCCCACATCATTGCTGCTTCTTATTGCAGATATTTCCGGAGTTGAAGGTAGTTTGCTTTGTAGGACTGGAAGACCTGCCGTGCAAGAAGCCCTCCTTTCCTCCCCCACTGACACTGAATTTATCAGCTCTAAAGAAAAATACAGCCATTCATACTGGACAGTACAGTCTGCTGTGCCTGTACAAAATGCACTTGCAGGTACCAGTGACAATGTTGACAAATGTGTCTGCTCCTGAGTATAAGGTGAGATTTTAAAATGTTCACCACCCAGAAGCCGTTAGTCAACAGGCACTTGAAAAAAAAATGTGTTTTCATGAAGAGTTCTTCTTCATGACTAAGTGCCTTATTCAACAATGAATTGACTCCCAGCCTTGCTCTCCACAATTAGTGAATAAGTTGTTCATGAGTTATTTTGGAAAGAACACCGATGATGGAATTTTTCTCCTTCTTTTCATTTGGATAAAGTACAATAGCAGGTTTGGGGAAATAATTGGGTTTTGGGGCCAAAATAGATTTATGTTGTCTCATCAAAACAGCCCAGAAGATGAAAAAATATTTTTTAGGAGGAGAAGAAAATTTTGGACTTTATTCCCCAGAAAAAAGTGTTAGAGTTCTATATTTGAGGAGAAAAAGGAAAGGAGAAATCTATTTCTAAAAAGTCGGAGGAAAAAATGTAAGAAGTCGTCATTCAGAATTGAAGAAAATCAAAATATCCTACTTTTGAAATCCCAGTTTTGATTATTTCCCAGGCTTTTTTTTTTGCCAGAAGTACCTGTAAGATTTGGTAAAAGCTTACAAACTGTTTTGGCCAGCAGGAAGCTGCGTTTTTCCACGGAAGAGAAGGGTTGTTTTCAATTTGGATCTGCTCTCACATGTGGGAACTGCCCCAGCCAGCCCTGCCAGTAAGAGGAACATGTGGTGTGAACTACTCCTCACTGCTCCTCTCCAGTACTGGTATCTCCAGCTGTAGCCCCAGGCTATCAGTACAGGAAGGCAGGGTCCCAGAGTCTATCCTTTCCTTCCAGCTTCTGCGTTGGTATTTTAAGTTCAATCAGCAGATGAAGAGCCTGGAGCAGTGATGGGGCTCCAGGACCTCAGTGCCACCCAGCAAGCGTCCAAACCCTGGAGAGACAGTGCAAGGCTTGGTCCTCTCACTGCTCAGCTTTGTGATTTGCTTTCCAATCAACTTCATCAAAGAGAATGAATCCTGTTGTGGTTTGGAGGCACTGGAAGGCTTTGGGAACTACAGGCTTCAAATGCCATGGATACTTGTTCAATACAAAAGTACAAATCACCAGAATGGGTGAAAAGTTTAATTTGATTTTGTGTTGTTCCTTTTCAAATGTAGTGCCATTCATATTTTCAAGTCATGTCTTCTAGTTGTTGCAGTGGGCTTATTCATACAGCACTAGAAATTCTGACTGAAGATGTGTTTGTTTTCTAAACTTTCCCCAACATGTGGGTTGGACAATTTTCCCTTCTTAGAGCTTCCACTTTTTTTTTCCCATTTTACTCATCCATCAAAAGCTAGGCAGCCTGGCTATTTCTGCATATACTTTGTATGCTTTTTCAATTAATTACTTGATCAATTTTTACAGCCCAAAATCCAGTCAATGTGAAAAACTAGTTCATGCTGGTTTTTACGTAATACATCTGCACATCTGGAGTGCTTAACTCAACATGAGAAGATAAGCCTTCTGTTATGGCAAACCTTCTTTTTTCCCCTTCTGGGGATCCCTCAGAGGCCTTCCAGTTGGTACTAAACAAACTGATTTGATCAAATGATAACTTCTTTCTTTAAATTTGTCCATACTTTAATGACTAATTCAAAGCAGCCTGTACTTTTGTTTCCTCATTAAGTGCTGCATCAGATCAGATAGCATGGAGTAAATACTATCTCAAGCTGAGCAAGGTATGAAAGCCATCAGATCATAGTATTTTCTAATAGTTTTGGTCAATTTAATGAGCTTTCAAAAATGTAATGAAAATTCTATGAAGTGCGTATTTGCAAAGGCTCAAGATGCACAAACCGAGGTTAAAGCACACCAAGCATCCTCTGCCTGCAATGGGAGATGCATAACTTGACAAGACTACTTGTATCAAAAGGCAGCACCAACAGCGCTACCACATTGACCAGCTGCCACTGCCCTTGAAGCTACGCAGCTCTCCTCTCTGCACACTGGCAGTGCTCCTCTTCCCTTCAGCTGTAATGCCCACCTCTTCCTAGTATTAGCTCCCTACATGCTTCTTAGATTATGTGGTCTCCCTTTAAAAAAAAAGCCCAAAAAATCATTTACAGAAGCCTCAGTCCAGATATGACAAAGTACTTAAGAAATTTTCATATATGCTCATTACTTAACAGAATATCTTCCAGAGTATTAATAACCTCAGTCTCTTTCATTAATCACATAGAGCACAGCATCCTTTAATACCCCTACTGTTGTCAGCTGGACCACTCTGCAGGTGCAAGTAAGTTCAACAATTTTTTCTCCAGTAATGTAGGAGACATTGGTATTTGGCTGAAATGAACTATGCCATCGAATTTGCTACTTTGGTGCAATTTAAAAATTGTTTGTGTGGTGATTTGGATGCAGTTGTCTCTTCAGATGCAACTTCAGTGGCAGGATTGCTAGACTGAGCTACCCAGGTACTTTTAGTGCGGTGATTCCCGGACCAGCCTTTGCAGGGTTGGCTTTCTCTTTCTCTCAGAAATACATAAGTAGAAGGCCAGCTGTGACTATATAGGCTTGGATCATTTAAATTAGGAAGGAAGACCCTTTTTTTTTTTTTAGGGATATTCTGTATTTTACTGTTCCCCTTCAACTAATGTCAGCATAAAGAAAAATCCTTCCTAAATAATGTAATTACGGAATTAAACCGTGAACTGTGGTGCAAGCTGGAAAGCACTTCTAACTGGACATCTTCAGGTTGCAAATGGAGGCTATACTTTTTCAAAGCAATCTTCCTTTAGAGATTTAACTGCGCTCTGTGATTTAGAAATACTATAAGCATAATTTTTTCCGACAGCATTTTGGCTTTTCTACTTGCAGTCCCAGCTGGGTCCTTCAATTTTGAGATAAGTAGATATGAAAAATAAACTTTGCTAAGAAGAGAGCCAACTTGAGCAAACTTCCAAAGATGCTTGATACTGGGTTTGGGATTAATCCAAATACATTCTTTTAGGTCATCCAGTTCCATTATCTAACATTTGAACAGTGAATCTGAAAAAAATCAGCATTTCTGTGAAGGTAAGAGCAGTAAATAGTTAACTTTCAGGAAAAGCACTATCGGCTTTAACATTTATGGGCCATTGGTTTTGATTTGTTTGGGGTTGGGTTTTTTTTCCTCCCTTGGCTATGAAGGTTTTTTATTAGTTTCCTGAAACTGTGCAGTGTGTCTGCAAGTTCTCTGAATTGGCCATCTCCCCTTCATGTGACTTACACAGTGGAGTCCGTTTTCCATGTTTTTAATCTTCTTTCAGGTATTGAACATATAATAAATACAAAGGTAGAAAGCCCTATGATTTTTGCAGTGCCAGTGAGGTCTCCTGTGATTAACCTGCCAAGTAGGGCATGAAATGCTGAGAAACAAATGTTCCACAAGACAGGAACTGCACACAGTAAATTAAGCAAACCATGTTTTAATGCTTTACATGAATGGTTCTGCTTTGTTTTCCCGAGGATAAATGAATATTTTATCGGTTTTCGTTGATATACTGAAAGGGATAAATACACTAATGCCAATTACCGATGACAGTTTATGGACAAAAATTAAGCAAACTACACATGTGGGAGAGAAAAACGCCTACAGTCCTGCCTTACTTAAAGTCAAATACACAAGTTTCAAGCTCAGCTAAAAAACCTGACCATTCTGTTTCATTTACATATCAAGGGCACCTCCATTAGTCCAGTAAGCTGGATTAGGGAGGTGATTGAATTTCTGAGTAGCACTTATTTCTAAGTAGCACTTGTGTTTGGATCTGTCACAGTGCCTGCAAAACAACAACAGTTACAAGTTACAGCTAAAGCCATAGTCATCCATAAGGATTTTGCTTTGGAGCATAAAGATTCACCTGGAAAAGGATCTTGAAGCAAGAAAAAGTTTCTGACTAGCACGGAAACATTCACCCAAACTTTGCACGACGTAAAGTCAACTTGCAACCCAGCCACGATTAGGGCAGGACAATACTTTTGGGGAAGAGCTGTCTCCACAAAGCAAAACAGATCCTGGAGAAAATTTTCCCTTCACATTATTTTTTATTTTTTCTTTGAACAAAGCCTCATACTGGTCCCATTTGCTTGTCCAGGTATTGCTTCACAATATTTGTGCAAATCTGCACCTGCTCCTGTTTGACTTGCACTTCTCCATGTAGTGTGCAAATGCATTAACGAATGGCAGGTACTCTGGAACAATCACATCTTCCTCACATAAGAAATCAGTGGTCTAATCAAGAAAAGTCATCAACTTCAGAAAAATCTCACTGTATTTTATCCTGCTTTCCCTTTGCCAAAGAATTTGCTGCATTCATAGTTCATGTAACCCCGGAGTAAAAACTGGTTCTAATAAATGTTTGGCTGTGAGACCTGTGCAAACCCTTTCACAGCCTTCAATTATCTTCTTCTTCTTTAGGCCTTTCATCATTACATGTTCTATAAAAATCATTAAAGGACTGTCTCTTGCATGCTTCTGAAGAGAGAACTGAAGTATATATAATGGAATAATCTCCTTTTTTTAAGGAGATCTCAGTGGCTCATAGTTTTTGAAAACATTCGAAGTCTCTCAGTTGAAAATAATGAATTTACCTCTGTTGATACTTGATTTTTCAGGAAGTGGCATGCATTTCGGAAATCCACTGTCTAAAAACCCTGTCATTTTAAAGTTGGTTTGACACTAAAGTCAACCTTACTGTCTTACAGGTAAGATCCTGCCAACCCAGGCATTGGAAATAACAAGGAAATTAGCCACTGAGAGAATTTGAGAAAGGAATAAAAAAAATGTTAATGTCTTTTGGAAAACTCCAGCTGAAATGCCACACTGATAGGAAAAATGTTTCAAGTGTTATACAGCAGATGTCAAATTTGGCTGGAATCTGGTTCAGTGAAGATAGGTCAGAAGGATAACTGGGAACTGATACTTTTTCGAAGGAGGGGAAGACATAGTTATGTTTCTAGGGAAACATGAAACAATTCCAACTTTCCTGGGCATGGTTTTCCCAGGTGCTGGACAAAATGATAGAAAATTTATCTTTCCTGTGTATTTCAGACTCCCATTTCTTAAGCACAGACATGTTAGAATATGTAGAAGATTTTACCATGAAGAAGTAAATAACAAACTTTATCCTTATAGATATTAAATTATATGACAAAGACTTAACTTTAGTTGCAGGTCATTTTATCAGAAAGTAATTTATAATTTTCATGACATTTCTACCCAACAAACATTCACACACTATCAGTGAGGCTGGAAATGCTCCATATTGTATGGAAAATTAATTTTTTGGTATGAAATGGTTGGCAACTTGCCAATATTGTGTATGACCTCCCTGAAAACCATATGATTTTGGTAAGAAGAAAAACATCATTTTTCACTGGTAGCTCTGGAGTTTCTGTTTTATTTTTGAGAAATTATACCAATTTCTAAAATTTAAAACTGAAATGTTCATCTCCCCGCCTCCCAAAGCATGTCCCTATGCTTGTTCTTGGACAAGAGCATGCCTGTGTCAGCTGAAACTGTGGCCTATGACAGATGCAAATTTAGAAAAGTGTCTAAAATTTCTTTCTAGAAAGAAAACAACTGAGACGATAGACAAACTTATACCTCTAAATTTTTTACATCCTTTTGTCACCTTTTGCATCCTTACATCACCTTGTTGTGATGTTATAGACTGTTCTGCTTACAAGGCTGTAAGTGTACTTCCCCTGGGCTGACTTACAATGCAGCAAAATCCAATGCAATCTGAAGACTGTTCTCTGAGTTCTCTGCCTGCTGGCATGTATCAACCTGGTAAAATATAAGATCTGATGAGCTGTAGCCAGGAATGACTGGCTTCTACATATCGGTCTTGTGCACCAGGGCAACTCTTTTATCTTCTGCACAGCTAAGCAGCTGCGCAGCTTGCCCAGCCCCTCTGCCAGTGATGTTTGTTTGGATTAATTAGTTAACATTAGAAAAGGATGCGTCCTGCTCATCACAATGTCTTGCTATGACTGTTCATTGTGGTATGATGTGCATGGCAAAAGGCGGCTTTTCTATGCTGAAAGGTAAGCTGAAATTAACCTCACTCCCTGTTTCTGTCACCTTGTATGAATGTCAGGAGCAGGTTCCTGGTTCATAACCTTCTTATCTCTTGAAAATATTCAACATAAACCACCCTCTGATAATAAACCACCCATCGATAGTGCATTTTGTAAGGGAGTTATAAAACAGGTAAGGTGGTTAAGAAATCTGACTTAAAGTTTTCTTTCTGGCTCAAGGGAAGCTCCTGCTCCGTGCGCACAAAATCAGTCTACAGGGGAGAGAATAACAGTAACCGAATGAAGGTGTGAGGGTACTATGCCTCTTGCATAATAATTGCAAATTCTAAATGATAAGAAGAAACAGGAACTGTCTTTTAATTTCAGCATTTTCTGACTCCTCCAGCAAATCAGTAGTGCTCCGCCTCCCTATTTATGGTCCTTTTGGTGAAGGAAGGCATTTTATCTCCCTCTCTGTTAGTGGTTATATCCAGTTATCTGCCTGCCACTGTATAAACTTCCAGTCTATTTGCTAGTAATTTGTTATCAAAAGTTTTAAGTGTAATTTGATTCTGGTAACTGTCACATTAAATGGAGATGAGATTTAGTAGCAAAGTTCAGACTAAACACTGGTCAAACCAGTCACCAAATGTATGTCATCTGCATATCCCGCACCAGCCCATAACCCTCAAGGGCCTTGCAGTGAGAGGGACACCATATCCCAAAATTTCACTTGTCTATTTCAAATTATATTTTTACCACTACTTCCAGATTTTAATGCCTGATTTTGTAGCTGGAGCTCAATGCTAGGGCTCAGCACATCTTGGCTAGGTTTACTTTACTATGATTGACTTAACTGATCGTCTACTCAGATACTGTTCCCCAGTTTCTTGATAAAAAATAAGGGAGAGAAAAGGTTTTGCTGCTTCACTAGGAAGTTGAAGCCCAGCCAATAATGTAATGCTTGCAAAGCATGTTTAGTCTCAGATGACAGGCATTATCAAAACTCAAGATACTACTAATGTAGGGGTGTTAAGTAGTAACAGCTCCAAGAATAAAATTGTTCCCACTGCAAGGGGGTAATGGGTGAATACCGAGCGTGGTCAGAGAGGGGAGGGAAACATCTGGATTTTCCTTTGATGCCCAGGGATTTTTCGGTTTGTTCTGCAAGTTCCTACAGAGCCGAGATTGGGCCTCCGACTGCCTTTTCTCACTGGTGGCAGACAGAGCGGCAGCAAGGGCACCTGTCCTTGGTGACCTTTGAGAGGCACAAGGCAGGGACAAGCACAGCTGAGGCTTGCCAGTAGCTGCCCAAGAAGGCTGGTGAGGCCAGTGGTGGCAGAAACAAGGAGTTATTTGAGGTTGAGGAGAGAGGGGAGAAAGAATAGCCCCCGGAAATTAGAGCAGGAGGTATCCTGGTTGCCACAGTGCCTTTCTATAGGCTTGTCTATGACTATATATCATGCAACAGAGGGCATGTCTTTTATAGTGGGAGGTAAACAGGAATGACCTCAGCACAGGGTTTCAAGTTCTTTAATTAGGTTGCCCTTCACATTTTTATCACGTTTCAGCTAGAGCCCAGACTGCAAATGCTGGCTGCTGCAAAGTCAGGCTGAGCGTGTTCGTATATGCGCATGTCCCCGCGTGCTGATAATTGACTAACTTGTTCAGCTTTTTCTTGCAGTGTTTCCACTGGTGTTTCCTTACTGTTTTACTGTCATGGCAGGGTTGTCACTGAGGTAAGAAACAGTGTTGGCTTCAGCTACTGAGATATTTTTTCTCTCTTTTAAATAACTTGTTCAACATGCAGGAGTGCAAATGAAGGAGGGAAGGTGACATTTTCATAAAATGCAATAGTAGCTCTTCCACTTCTTTTTCTTTTTTTTTCTCTCTTTTTTTTTTTTTTTTTTTTTTTTGCATTTACTGCCCAGAGTTTTGTAGCCCTTAAAGCTATCGCACTTCAAACCCTGATAACCTGTTCAGTATCAGGTAAATATCTGACTTTTCTGTCTGTACAACCTGGGTACTTCACGCTTTCTTTGCATTCTCACAGCACTTCTGTGGATCAGGAAAGGTGTATTTCATGAATTCCATTTCATAAATAGGTAAATATTTAATAACGTCAATAAAATCCTCCTCTTTTTTTTCAATAAATGGAGTGAGAAAATTATCTGCCCAAAATCATGCGAGTTAGTGGTAAGAGAGAGAAAAAAGCAAACAAATCCTAACTTCTTAGATCATGTCATCTCTAATAATTGTTTTCTAAAAGATTCAGAGCAAAGTTGCTTTTATAAGTCCAGGGGAGTGATATAACAACAGGAATAAGGGATATAACGTAAGGAAGGTTCTGTGTGGAGTATCAGTTTAATTCTCCACATTCACCTCCTTGAATCAAGGTTGAATCAACCACTTCAGTGTCCGATTTGCCTCTCTTATGAACCCTCTAGCTTCTGGTGGAATAACTTCAGTCTAGTTTAATTCAGGATATGCACATAAAAGCAGCTGCTGGTAATACAATAACACTCCTTAACTTCCATGTTCATGTCTCCTCAGTACTTGAAGTTTCAACTACTATCTTAAGGAAGCTGCTTTGAACCTTCATTTTGCAGTATTTTTAGGAAAGCTTTTGGAGTGTGGTATTTTGAAGAGTATAAAAATAATCTAGCCATTTGGAGAATCTTGTTTAACAAAATTATGTATGAAAAGCCATTGCCCTTTTGTAGCTATATAAAAATTGATTTGCCCACAAAATAATTTTAAATACATTTTGAAAACTTCCCTGAATGCTACATTTAGTGCAAGGTGCTCTTCCTGATGAAATCCATAGGAAGAGATTCCTTCTTTGTGGAGGTGACAAATGGGAAAAAATGGGTTCACATTTGCAAAAATGTCATGATGTACCCCTTAACATTCAAGTTGGGATACAGTTCCCACATTCAGACACATCATTTTAGATGTCTGCTTGTAAAGATGTCCAGCTTCCATTACTGTCAATGAAAATCTAGTCTATAGAGCAAGTGAGATATCCAGAGTGCAGAAATCTGGTCAGCTCACCTTAAAGTAGATGTCTGTATGATTGACTAGACTCCTGTTGGCCATAAGGGGAATTTGGACACATAGCTTATATGCAGGCATCGACATGTAGTCACATAAATGTAGGTATCTGAGTCTGTCAGCTGAATCCCATTCCCAGTGTAGGCTGTAGAAAAGCCAAGTGCAGTCCCGTTAATTTTCCAAAGATAATTTTAATCTTGCCCCACTAGCAAGGAGAATTTGCTAATCACCAGGTGTCTAATCTCACCTGTAAAATTGCTTCATGCTGTGTACAGGAATTACCATTAATTGGACCAAAAGCAGGTCTCGAAGTGCCCTGCCAGCTATTGGACATCCCACCAGCATGACTTCATCTCCTCTCTCCTGCTGCAGCGGGACCTGTGTCCTGGCACTGGGGCACCCTTTTCCTCTGGGAGACTGAGAGCCAGACCTGTGACCCACACCCAGTGGAGCAGGAATTTAAATGTTGTGTGTCCCACAGTGTTCCGAGCTGCTGGTGGAGAAGGGCTTCTCTCCTTCCCTCTTGATTGTTTTTAGCACTTCACTAAATCTTGGCTTTGTTCTGTTCCATGGCTGGACTTTTACGTGCTTTTGGCGAGGGAGGGACTGTTCCCTGTTGGACTCTGGTTAAAGCTATCGTAAGCTCACGCTGGGGCCTGGGGCTGGAAAAGAGACAATAATAGCTTTCTTATTAAAAAATAAATAAATCTCCAAGCTCTCAGGAGAAATAACTGGGGGGTTTTTTTACCATGTTTGTAGGTAGGGGAACGTTGCAGAATGTTGCTATTCCACAGCGTTACAATACAAACAGCTTGGAGGTGTAAAAGTGAATGATAAATGTTCAGATTGTGTCTTCTTATTGGTTATAGGATAGCATCCAATATAAACAGAGTAAAAAAAAAATCCAATGCATTCACAGTGATACTGTCTGAAAGCTCCTCCTGATTGCTGTCTTGGACATATGGTATGAATTTACTTGTAATTCATTAAAAGCTTTTCTGAATGACATCAAAAAGGGAAACACACAGTGCATATTGACTTCAAGGGTATTTAGCAATGAGTAGTGCAGCTGGGACCTTCTAATTATTTCCATAAGTATCGGTTCATCAGAATAATACAACTGGATCCTAGCGAATGACATAGGCTGTTGTAAGGAGGAACAGGAGGAAAAAATCTTTTTCTTCCTTTTTCATTGATGTAAATAAATTTGTATCCATTAATAAATCAAAGTAATATTTGAGTAACAACCATTTTAAAACTGAATTTCTTCTTTTTCTTTGAGTTTACTTTTGGTGAAACTGATCCCAAACAGTTACTTTTTAGAAAGCCTATTTTACTATCATTCTGCAATGCAGCTAAAGATGTATTACTTCTCTGAACATAAGTTATTTTTGGGGCCAGTTAATTACTTGATATGCTACCTGAATGCATTCCTGTACTAAGTCATTCATTAGACAATTATAAGACCATTCAGGACCTTCAAATAGATTTTGATAGTATAGCATAGATAATGTGACATCCTTTTGGAAGGAATAAAGGGGAATTAAAAAATACATGGCAGCAGCTACAGTTATTTTTCAATGTTCCTACCCTTTCTCTCATAATCACAGGCACATAAAGGAAGATCAATACATTTCAAAAGCTAGTCTCTGATGGTCTAATCTTTTTTGGCAGGCTGTTGCTAACTAGAAAGGCCTAATTGTTTCCTGAATCTTTAAGAGCTATTCAGGTATGTTCTTGTGCATACCTTGGAAGCATCAACTCCTCCTTAAAAGGAAATATCCTTCATCAGACCTTTTAATGACCATGTTAATTTAGGTCCAACCAGAAGTTCATTAGAATTCTTGTAATCTGTTTACAAAGTATTACAACAGAAGGCAAGTTTGGTGAAAGCCTAGGCATGACTGTGCAGTGATGCATACAGAAACGTAAACTTACATAACTAGTTTAATATTGCAAACACAGTTAGAACTGTAAGTTCAGTGCTGCATGAAAACAGTACAGACAGTCCTGATGACCTAGATTTATGAACAACTGCGCTCCTGAACCACATGGCATCACCTCCAGCCCAGTCCTGATTCAGCCACCCTCTCCATCAGTCAGGAGTTATCCATATATGTTATTTGAATAGGGAGCCCATTTTTATTTGTCTTCTTAAGAGTTTTATTTTAGTTAGGGTTAAACGCTTTACATGTATCTTCAAACACTTATATTCTGCCTCTGCTTTTTAAACTTTCCTTTTCCTAGATTAAATAGTATCAGTGGAAAGCCACTGTCCGTGCACATCGTTGCAAAAAAAAAAACCCTCCATTTTAACCATGGTCTGTCCTGGCAAGGGAAACACTCAGTGATGTGCTCATAAGAGTCATGAAGTGCATGCTCGGTGAGCAGGGATGTTTACACTGATTCCTTTAGATGAAAAGGACTGCATTTGCTGACCCCTGGGAGCATGTAAACATTTAATCAGAACATCATTCAGTAGTAAACACATGCTACCTGTATGAATAACACTTGTTTGATTCAGTCATGTTATTTAAATTATACATATACACAAATGCTAGATTATTGGAGGGGGAGAGGTTAGAGCAGAAGAGGGAGAGGTCCTTACCCTCAAGATTTGGCATTGTGTTGAGAAATAGAACTATTTAAAGGAAAGTAATTGTCGCTTGGTAACTCCTTTTGAGAGTCTGAGACTAAAGAATAAATGAACTGAAATGCCCTGTGCTGCCCACACCCTGTCCAGCACTGCACAGCACATTCAAAATGTTGTTCAGGTCAAAGAAAGGGGCTTGGCTGGTGCTACCCCTATAGTAAAGGCATCTGATATTTTCTTCACATTTTCATATATGAACTGTTGATAATTCACCATCACCTAACTTTCTGATGTGAGATGGGACTGAGTCCATGAATAAGACCTTTCAGAAACAGAATATGCGGTTTCTACCCACACAATTTCATTCATCCCAGGGTTATGTTAGTAAAACACTATGAAATCCTACCAGTGAAGAAACTATTATCAGCAGTTTTGCCTACACTGATAAAAATATCTAACTCCTGAAGAGGTCCATGGCCTTCATGGTTTCAACAGCTTTTATCCACTTTACTCAGAAATAGCCCCCCTGGAGTGGACTGGACACATTTCTATGGTCTACCACTTAATCTGAGGTTCCTTTGCACTTCATGCGGTGCACCCAAAACCCTGAGACATACGGATTACTTCTTGTCTTTTAACAATCCATAGTGCTGTGTATGAGTGCTGAGCTGTGTCACAGTGATGATACACAGAAAGCAAAAACAGAGACAATTTTATAGTCCAAAGTGAAGGATATGCATTGTATGCTCCAGGATGTATCATGTCACTGTGCAGAAATGAGGGCAAAAGAACCATGGTCCAGGACTGAAGAAGACGGAAAGAACGAAATCGGTCCAACAGAAATTAGTTCTTGGGAGCAAACTCAGGAATAAACTCTTCTCAAAACCAAACCCCACTTTCATCTGAAAATGAACAAATTAGTTCATTCCAAAAAGAAGCCTGGAAGTTAATTAGTATATACACCATGTCAATGACCCACCCCAGGATATGGACTAGGTGGCAAAGTCATTTGACAGTGCTTGAGATGGCACTTGAAGGACACAGGCTAGGAGAAGCTGCAGAAAAAGAAGTTATGAACCCATCCTTGAAAACCATCATGTCCTCTGAGAACAGGAGTTCACTTCTGCATCACCTTTTCTAAGTGCTCTGCCATTGGTCCGATTTCCCATCACTCACCAGCAGAAACCTTCACCAAAACTGCTGCCAGCTGTTCCACAGACTCAGTTTATACCTGACTTCATGTCTTTAACCAAAATACAAGGTGTACCACCTTTGTTCCGTCTTGCCCTTCATTATGTTATGCCCTTCATCATAGAGCTGATAAGGATGTCAGAAGACAATTTCATCTTTCCCCAATCCTCAACGCAAAAGCATCTATACTAAATTTTTCCTTGTAGACAATTGCCTGACTTGACCTAGGAAAAGAAGAGAAAAGAAAAGAAGAGAAAAGAAAAGAGAAGAAAAGAGAAGAAAAGAGAAGAAAAGAGAAGAAAAGAGAAGAAAAGAGAAGAAAAAAAGAAAAGAAAAGAAAAGAAAAGAAAAGAAAAGAAAAGAAAAGAAAAGAAAAGAAAAGAAAAGAAAAGAAAAGAAAAGAAAAGAAAAGAAAAGAAAAGAAAAGAAAAGAAAAGAAAAGAAAAGAAAAGAAAAGAAAAGAAAAGAAAAGAAAAGAAAGAAAAGAAAAGAAAAAGTCAACAATCTAGACACCAACAGCTCCATCAGTAATCTGGCCCAGTGCTTAACTATCCATAGAGTTAATGCCAGTTTCCTAATATTTATTTTCTGTCTTTCTTACTGTAATTTAGTGCCACAGTAGATGTGGAAGACACTGGATTACATTGTTCTTGCAACAGTCTCTCATATTTTTCTAAAATGAATTGCATGTTTTCCACTACACCAAACCCAATTTCCATCTGTCGTTTCTCAGAGGTCATGTCTTTTATACCTCTTCAATTTTGCTTTCTTCCATAATTTCTGTCACCCACATCTTTCTTGAAATAATCAAAATTAGACACAGCACTCCAACTGAGGACTTAACAGTGCTACGCAGAGAAAATACTACTCCAAGTGTTTCGCATATGACTCTTCTGTGTTTTGTGAATTTTACTTTTTTTCACAGCAGTTTGACATTGTTGGCTTCTGTTCATTTTTCCATCCAGCAGATCTCCTAGATGCTATTCTGTAGAAAAGCTGCCTACAAAGTCATTCCCAACCTCTGCTTATTGATAGATTATTCCTACAAAAGGATCTTGTGCTTCTGCATGAAAGAATGACCTCTTATTTGTGTTTTAAGTCCGTAACAAGTTTGTATTAATTGCCAACTCTTTTTATCCCCTTTGCCCTTAGACTGCCTTTCCATGAATAACAATAATCTTCCAATATTCAAACTTATTTTCTTTATTCTGTTGCCATTCCTCTCTTTTTTCCTAAAAAAATCATGAACTTCATAATTTCATCATTGCTTTTGTGCAAATTTTCTTCCTTGATCACACTCTACTTCTCAGGATGAAATGTAGAAAATCCCATCTCCAGTTACTTCTCTCAGCTCTTGAAAGAAAATTTTTAGCACTTTCCAAGAACTTAAGAGGCATTTTTTTTCTCTTGCCTGTGTTGCCCAACAGATGTCCAGGCATGTCATGGCTTTAATCCTTTCCTTTAGCTAAACTAAAGAAACACCATCTTCCTAATACTCCTGGTCTGATGGACCAAAACCCCTTGGTTTGTCTTGCTCCTGACATAGGGAAGGCCTTAAAATAAGTAACTTGCTTACATAAGGCAGTTCCTCCTCCCTTTCCCTTTCTTTCCTCCCTGTCTTTCTGAAATAGGTGTGTGTCTTGACATTCAGTCCTATGAATTACCTCTATACATCTTTATCATCTTGGTAATGTATGAAGTTTTCCTGTTTAAGGTATACAAGGGTTCAGCAGAATGACTGCCTTCTGTGCTTCCTACTTAGATCACTCTATTACTTAGAAGAAAAAAAATTGTTATTTTCTCTTCTTCTATAGAAAGCAATGAGCCACATTGACCTGACTTTTTTTTAAAGGCAAGAAGCATTATAGTAATTACTTGAGAAATCTGCAAATTCTTCATACTTACCAATTTAAGTCTTTCTTAAAACAGACGTGCAAACTTCATAGGAGAGAATAAAATGCATTTCCTTGGTTTTGTTCTTTGAGTAAATGTGTGCTACAGAGAACTTACGAAACCATTTCAGCCTCAATAAATTCTTGCAAGTTGTTCTGGTTAGAAAAAATTATAATTAAATAGCTATCTTTGATGTAAATCTGTTCAGCTAAAAGAATCAGGTATGTTCCCACTCCCCAATTTCAGGAAAACCACAAATATAATTGTTTTGCTTGGTTACAGCATTAGGACTTTTGGAAAACATAGCTCAGTCTTTCTCAGAAAGTTCAAGAAGTGCTGTAACTTATTTCTTTACTCTACCTGATTTTTAATTCTTCCAACACTCACCTCTACCCAGACTTTCTCCATCCATTGCACCAAATCCCTGACAGCTTTGCGGTTGCCAGTGCTATAGTAGTATATGTATAACTTGGTTTTGGTTTGGAGAGTTACATTTTAGTTAGCTGCTGCTCCCTGTGAAAAAACTAGAAAACTGCTTACTTTCTAGTCTGGTAATGTGATTAATATCCCCAAACTTTTTGACTAGCTTAACCAATGGTGTAATTAAGCTTACCTTAGTGAACAGAATTTACCCCACTGTCATTGCCCTGACTGGTAGTTTGAAACTGTGGGCTTTCTATTTTGTACTACCCCAGCTATGTTTAGCATGGATCACTGTGACAGAGAATGGGGGAAAAAACTGTATCCTCTAAAAGACACAGAAGCCCAGAAGTTCCTCAGAAGTCCACAGCTGCTCCACAAGAGAGTCCTTTTCATTCCCTGTGGGTACTTGGTACTGCCAGTTTGTATAGCCCAACCTGGCTCAGTCAGGCAGTGATGGAGAAAACCCTACCTCCCCCCTGCCCAGGCATTAATTAAGCTTAGGCAGAATCTTTCTGTTCATTTTTATATTGACAAAAGTTAGCTATGTAGGATATACTCGTAAGTCCCATATTCATAACCCAAATGGCCAACATCCATAACCTATTACTCAGTAAATTCAGCGAAGAACTTCAGATGATAATAAGCAATGCCTTTTACACCCACCAAAATACGACCCTCTCTCAGATTAAGGCTGCAAGTACTGTGCCATGACTGCAGCTACTACCAGTGTTTATTAGTAATATCACTGTTGAGCTTGAGTACAATGCATATGTCCCTGTGCTGCTGTAGAAATGTGAGAGCTGATTACAACTAATGATGACTAGCCCACAAAGCCTACAAGACCTACAGTATCAGTGTTCCATTTTGGTCTGATTTCTGCCAAATAAATAAGAAAACAGGACTTTTCTTTTTTAAGAGATTCTGGCGAGTCTTTTCTGGCTGAATCACAGGTACAAGACAGATGTGAAAGTCAAAAAGCAAGCAACCAACACTGAAGAGTAGTAGGTAAAGATAAAGGTCGTTTATAGCTCCATCTGTCAATTACAACCCAGCTGCATGGGAAAGGTAGGTGATCAACTGTGATTAAGGCAATGGGTCAAATACTAGCCCTGGCTCCCCACGTGTAGCTTGTGGGTGCAGGCTGGGTGTCTTACTGGTGCTCTTCTGGTCTGTTGCAGAAGTCAAAAAGTGGTAAGCAGCTAGAATGCTTGTAAAATACAAGTCTTTGTATTTGACTGTTACTTTGAGGAGATGTTCCAGTAAAGTTGGGTGTCTACTACTTTTGCATACCGTATGTTGTAGTCTCTTCAGTGTTAATGTTTTGCTGGGGAAATGAGTTGTCATTTCCAGCTTGTGTTTGGGGGGGTTTTTTGGTGGGGTTTTTTGTTTGCTTGTTTTTAATAATGTTGTGCTTATGGTTAATAGTTCTTTAAAGTAGATATCTTTTCTAGTTCAGTCAGTTATGGCTGCTGTTAATTAATGATCCTTGACTGTGTTTAATTTTGCTTTTCCTGTCACTGACTGCTTTTTGGACAGATGAACTAAACACACAGAGGCATGGGTGAAAATTGCCTGTTTAGAATAGAATACTTTTCAGATGCAGCGAGTATTTTCCAAAGTTACACAAATAAGAAATAGTATTTCCCCTCCAAATTGCTTTATGATAAAATATCATCATGTCCCCCAAAAAAATTGCAAGGGCATTTACTGTAAATTACCATTTCTTGTGTTCCTTTGTTGCCTTCTTTTATTGATGGAAATCTTCTCTATTTGATATGTGCCTGTTTTAGTCCAGAACTTTTGCTTCTGTGAAAATGTCAGATTGCGCTGATTTATTTTTTATTTAAGCACAGAGTAGTTAGCTATAATTAGACTATGAGTCCATGTTTCTCAGTAGGTTAGATCAGGAATCTTTTTCTTGGAGACTATTTCTTACTCCTTCTTTTGTTCATTTTCTTTTTTAATATGTTTGTTTACGGTTTTGTGTCCTGTCCTGTGTGTCAACCCTTCCCTGCCCCCCCCCCACCCCCCCGCCCCATTTGGAGATGCTCATTAACCTGCATAGAGTATAACATCACTCCCAAAGGAAGAAACTGAGAGGAGAGAAGTGAACAACTTTCTTCTCAACACCCCATACTTCTCTTTTCTGTGCTGTCAGTTGCTTTCCCTGCTCAACTCGCACACCCTTTTTGGACTGTCTTTTCTATGCAGGAGAACTCTGAGGCTTTTTCTTACCAGGCATGTGCTGTGTAGAGCAATGGATCTGAATCATAATTGACACTTTATTGCTACTGTGTGTGAGTAATTAATAAGTTTTGGAAAGTAAAAGTGTCTGCGTTTCAGAGGTACCAAACACTCTCTAGCTGCCAGTGATCCCAAGTAAGACGTGTGGGTACCTGGCAGCTCTGAAAACTGGTCCAAGAGTTTTTTGGGTTCTTACTACCTCTGTTCCTTTACTCTGCTACCTATGTGCTCTATCAGCCCCACACCTATCATCAAATCCAGGCACTTGCTTTCTAGGTGGGATGTCCCTATGTTTAAAACTTTTAAATGTGATGATAGTTTCTTCTGAAAATAACAGTTAATCACCCATTTTAACAAAAACTGAGACATGGTGAGGAGTTGTTCTTGCTTCTATTGAGATGAATAATAAAAAATGTTGCCTTTGGTGAAGGAAGTACTGCATACAGCTGTGAACCTTGGGGCTGGGACAGTGAAGTACTTCAGCTTGCTGTTCTGTCTCTTCTCCTAAAAATCTGTAAATTGAGATTCTTCATGGCAGAAGAAGCCAAAACTTTTCATTAATTTTTCTGGAACAGAGAACATGGCTGTGGATGTGCATTATTGCAGACTTAATGCTGATTGTGTAATATAAACCCTGGGTAATGCGAATGAGATAAGAAAGTACTAAAAAAGTAATAGGTCTGACATGTAGGCATTTGAATCTAACTAAACATTTAGGATCCCAGTGGGCAGGAGGTGATGATTTCTTCTGAGGTTCTTTCAGGGCATCATAACCAACATGTAAAACATAACCTGAATCCTGTGGGGAAGGCAGAAAACGGAAGGTTGAAGTAGGCTGAGTCCTGAACTTGTTACTTGGAAATAACTTCAGCTGAGTAACTAGTTTAATTATTTGGGACTCAGCTTTGGGATAATGGCAGTTGAGTGGATGGGAAAATAACTAGGAGTTTATTTTTCATAAACACTGAAGGCATTACTGGAAGCAAATGATACAGATTCTGATATGTGCAGGCAGGGAAGCTGAAAAACTGTTATTTTTAGGGTTGTGCAGAAAATCTAATTTGTTTACCTGTTTTCTTCAGAGGGAAAGAACCCAACCCCACCCTCTGAGCGAACCCAAAACATGAAACAGTCTTACTTTTGCCCAAACAAAACCCCACACAAATTGTGAGGAAGAGGTGGGAATTAAATGAGCAAAATGTGATGCTTAGCTTCTGTAAAAACAATAATGAATTTAGCTAGCTTCAATCTTCATGTCATTTAGAAGTGGGAAATGAAAACACTTCTCTTAATAACATTTCTTAGTTCAAATTCACCAGTGCATCTTCACTCTTTGTTTTAAAGCACCAAATGCAGTGAAGCAATTTCCCAAATTTGATACGACCTTGCAGAGAGCTTTCACAAGCCTGAATTTTTCACCGAACAAGTGGCTCTTCTTCAAACACCCTCTCGCCTCTGCTTGTCAGCAGCTTTCCAAACTAAAATTCTTCTAGTTTTAGTAATGGTGAGAATCATGGTGGCAAGAGATACTCTGATAACGGGCCCGAGGGGCTCGCCGTGTGCACTTTGTAGGGCCGAAGACCTGCGGGCTGTTGCCGAGGGGGCTGCTGAGAGCAGGAGCCCGCCGGCCAAAATCAACCACCGACGACAACTCTTGCGGGCCCCGCGTCGGCGGCGTCTCCCGCCCGGCTGCGGCACGGACCTTCACCTGGAACCCGAGCCGAGGGAGGGAGGGAGGGGGGCGGGCGGTGCCTGCCGCTATAAAGCCCGTGGCCGGCGCCGGGCCGAGCTGGGCCGGCGGCCGTAGCCGCTGCGGGGCTGGGGGCACCGCACCGCACCGCGCCTCGCCCCGCCGGGGCGGCCGTAAGGGGCCGTAGTCACCCGCACGTATGGGCACAGCGCGGGTTGTAAAGGTAAGCTGAAATAACATGAGGAAAAATACCACAGCAGGGAATCTACCAAGAAGGATATTTTTTAAAAAAAATTTTTTTAATGTCAGGTTGATTATGCATTTTGTTATTATTTTAGCCTATGCCAAATTAACGTGTGTGGCTTTGCTTTTTTTTTTTTTAAAAACCGTATATGTGATACATCAAGAAGAAAAGCCTAGGGAAACTTGGAGCATCACCCACTTACTGCCTCTAAATCTTGCCTAGTTGGCGTATGGCATAATTTGTATGTGTATCTTTAGTCGTTGTCATTATAATCATGACCTGTATTATGACTGTTCAGTAAGTTTTAATTAAATGCAAGATAATGAGGGAAATCCTCTATTCTGTAATAGATCATCCACAATAACTTGTATATGAATGACCTAGAGATTTAGCATAAAAGACTACGAAAACAGGCGACGGAGTTAGGTTCCATTGTTTGCACTGTTCTTAATACCTCATTAAAAGTAGTTCTCTATCATGCTGTTACGTATTGCTTTTAGTCGTTTTGTTTATGTAGGACAATGTTGCAACCAAAAGGTAATTAATGAGTCACAGAAAAATCCACAAATATTTTAATGTGAACTCTTAAAGTATTTACTATTTCTAAATGTTTTGTTGCTTTTTTAAGGTTTTGATTAATGTGATTTTTATCTCATTAGCATACAACAACGAAGAACAATGACAGATTGTTTTGTAAATTCCATAGAAAAGGAGCTCTCCGATGCTGGTAAGCCTCGTGCATGAAAGTGGTATCTGTATTTGATTAACATATTCCACAGCTCCAAATCTAAAGGTGCATTATAAGTCTTTCCTGATTGTTCTAGTGGTTTTATAGGAGATAACACAATGAGTTTACAGTGAACTAAAGCCACCACCTAGAAAATATTTGTGCGTGAGTCATCCCACCAAGTTCAACAAAATTCATTCACATGGGTAAAACTATTTAGGTGGGTCCTAGGCTGAGCATGAAAATGCTCCGAAAATAAGCTCAGTAAGGTGGAAACATGTTATTGCCTTTGAATGGTTGTCTAAACCAGTCTTTATAGACTGACTGACATTAAAACCAGTATGTGGATAAGTCTATTCATAGTGAGTCAGTAGTTAAGGTAAATGCAAATTGGGGATGGCTGCTGTGTGGAGCCCTTTTCTCCCCATGTGATTCACAGCTGGCTCCCTAGTGTGCTTGCTCATCAGTTTCTTCATCCATTTATTACCTTTCATTTCATGGATTTAGGAATCGTACCCCAGAAAGCTTATGTTTCTCTTTTGTCTATATTTCTAAAGCCCCTAGCACAAAAGAAGTGGGACATGTGGCAACTACTGCCATACAAAGAAATAATGAATTATTACAGGCAAAGACATGAATCTTCAGTTAACTCATCTATTCTGTGTTACCTCTGGCAATTATAACCTTCACTATAAGCAATTCCACGTTATTTCAGTAGGGCTTCTCCTCATTTGCATTCTGTTGTGTAGGTGTTTGCAGATTTAATTAAGTCTTGCTTTTAGTCTTTGATAGCCTTTCTGGATAAATACATTTTAATTGTAAAAATGAAGTTTCTTCCATCTCAGAAATTGAGCTGGAAGCTTTTTTCTGGAGTAGAGAAGATGAACCTAATTGAAACAAAGTTTCAAGAAAAATTCACCAGGCTGTTTCACAAACATGAGGAAAAACTAGTCTTAAACTTTAATGCAAAAGAATCAGCAGTGGGTGTTGCAAGAAACTGGTACAAGAGATGGGATATTATGTTAAAAAGCCTGGTTTTCATTTCACAGAATCTGCAAGCAAGGGATATGCCAACCCTTCTTTCCAACATGATGAAAATCTTGAACAAAGTGACCAGTTAAAGCCCACGAGAAAGACGTAGGTATTCTTTGAACTTAACACACTGGCCACTGATGTTTTGGGGCGTGGGGGGTGTTTAATACAGCTTTGCTAGAAAAAGCTCATCTTAATTAGTGTCTTGTATTTTCCTCTAGGAAGGGAAAGGAGAAGCCAGAGAAAAAGGTGGTTGGCATTTTTGAATTGGTTAGTGTCCAGTTTGATGGTCAGCTTTATATTTCCTTTTCTTTATTTGTCATTGTAAGTTGTTTGTTTATGAATTGCAATAAATAGGCAATCAAAACTGGAGAAGAAGCCTGAAACCTATGAAATACTACTGCTGGTGTTAGGACTCTTTAAAATTTGGCCTGTTAGGTCAGATTCCCACCTCAGTGTATTGGTAGTGCTTAAGCAGTTCAACCTTAGTGCTGTTGGAGAATGAAGCTTACCCCTGCTGAGCTGATCTAGGACATATATACTGCACAGGCCCTTGCCTTGGCTCTATTTATAAAGGATTTATCCTGTGTTTGACATCTGAGGGATCTGCTGTCTGAGAGAACCAGTGGTACGGTTTTGTGTCAGTTTTCTGTACAACTGCTATTCCCAAATAACTCTTACGCATGGACTTGCTTGTTCTGGAATAAGGGGACTTTTATTCTTCTCTGGTTTATTCCATGTCCATTTACACTTTGGAAGAGGATTAGGACAGTCAGGAATAAAATGTTCTGATTTCAGATTAACCACATCCAGGAATAGCTATGGCAGTTTAAATTTACATCCTTCTTTAAACCAAACAAATGTTCAAGGGTGACAAGCCTTAAGATACAATCTCTGCTGCAAACATTTTCTACTGGTAGATATAATCCAGGTGCTGGTCGATAACTCACTCTTGTTTACATTTCAAAGGCATTATCTTAGTAAATAAGTGACTTACTGGAACACAAAATGCAATATATTGTATAGAGAAGATCATCACTTAGAAATATGCGGGACATACGCTTTGGTTTTTCTCCTGCTGAGTTGTGGAAGAACTATGTGTCCTGCCAATATTCCCTTAGCAGCCCTACTGAATACTGTTTTAAAGATGTATGGGACCTACTACAAAATGCTTATGTTCTGAGTTTGTCTTCAGTTGGAGTGTTGTTGCTGCTTAGAATACATAGGTAGAAATAAAGCATGTTCTGTAAGTCTGCTGTACTGCAACAAATACATGAACTGTCAGGTATAACATCACTCTGTTTTGTTTTTTTTTCTCTCTTTAATGCTCATATAGTTTAGCTATGCTGATCAGGTGGATGTCCTTTTGATGGTAGTTGGTTTGATTGCAGCTGTTGCAAATGGTACTGGATTGCCACTTATGATCATTGTCTTTGGAGAGATGACAAACAGCTTTGTGCTAAGTGGTGTGAAATCAAACGTGTCGGAAGGTAAGAAGTTAAAATTATGCTTCTCTAAATACCAGTTATGTTTTGCTACCGGGGCTAAGATTTTTTTTTCCCCCGAGAATGCACTGGTGCACATCTGAACAAATATTTAATGAGGAAAATCCATCTTGCTGCTAATGACCCAATTGTTTTAATCGTTAATGGCTTGAACAGGACAAAAGCAGTTGCATTGGCTGTGCTCTTTATGAATGAACTTCAACTTGGAGATAGTAAGGAGCATGACCACCTTCTGTATCATCAGTTATCAGGCACTGTAATTACTAGAAAATATAAATGTGTATTTGCCAAATGATTTTGTATTTTGCAAAACCCCACTTGCAAAATAGAACACATTCCCAAACTGATGACCCTAGATTGCCATGATTTATCTTCTACATATAATACTTTCACAAATATTACTACTTTTTTCCCCCGCAGATACTTCAGTAAATAGTTCCAGCTGTCCATTAATTCCAAGCATAGATATAGAAGCTGAAATGACTAAGTAAGAATCTTTGTAGTTATTCTGTTAACACGGTATTGGGGGGTTTCTCTTACTGTATTATCTCTTTGAGCAGAAGCCAAATGTTTGCCTTCTCAAAAAGGCTTCCCAATAATGTATCACAGACTTTGGTATTTACTTTGATGGGGTAAATGAAGACTAATTGTTGCTTTGTGTGTCTAACTTCTCTCACAAGATACAGCAGGGTCATATGGCCTTTTGTTCCCTCATCACAGGTTTGCTTACTACTACGTGGGACTTGGCTGTGCTTTGTTGGTCCTCAGCACCATCCAAGTATCGACGTTTTTGATTGCTGCTACGAGGCAGGCAGCACGGATCCGGCAGAAGTTCTTTTTTGCAGTGCTCCATCAAGATATGGCTTGGTTTGATACTACCCAGATAGGAACGCTGAACACCAGACTGACGGAGTGAGGGCTCTCTTCATTTTTGACCCACCCCACCCCCCCAAGTATGATGTTTAAAAGAAGACTGCCATTTATCTTCTATGGAATAGCCTATAGGGAGTTTAAATAAAAAAAACCAACAACCATCCCTAAAGTGTGAAATATTACAGCTCTGAGAGAGAAATTCATTATCCTTTTCAGCTTCACTTGTGCAGTTTCTGTGATATATGCATTGGAAGGGTTTTTGGGTTTTTGCTGTGAAATGCCTGACGTTGGCTTTCTAATGTCCATGAAGTACGTGGCAGACAGTACTGGATAAACAGCTATGCTGTCTCCAGCTAGTTTACAAAGACTGAAAGCTCTGACACTTCATTGAATGGAAATGAGTTTGTATTTACATCCAGCCAGATCTCAGGCTGGACTCCATCCAGTCAGTTAAAGTCTTTGGAGCTTTTCCATAGACTTAAATAGATTTAGGGATGAGGACTGTACGCCCCAAGATGCAATGGGACTATATGCATGAACACAGATTTTTAATTTTTCTGGAATTTGAGGTAGCTTTGGACAGAGATGTGTCCTGAAAGGTGTAAGAGAAGCTTTAATAAAACCACTCTCGGCTCTAATACCTGTATGTGCTGGGAAGAGAAAATGGGGAAGGAAATTTGTATGAAAACCAGAGATTCTTCCAAATAATGTTTTTTTAATGATAGATCAAGGGTTGTCTCCATTCTGAGTCTGTAGCCAAAATTAAGAACATAAGATGCTTCAGAGAGCTGAGAGGAAGGAATCGTTTGGCGATGGTCATGGGAGGTGAGAAGGCTGTTTAGTTGTACTACTCCATTTGCGTTCCGGATAAGGAAACTAGGTCACCTATGACCTAGTGACAGGGCATAGAAACAGCAGAGAATGATGGAAAATACAGAAAATGAGTCCTAAAAAATAGGAGGTTTCTGCTGTGTTTTGGCTACCCAAGAGACTAATGATACCGTTCAGTAGCTGTGGTTAGAAATTTCCCTGTGCCAGTTAGGAAATGGCAAAGCTTCTGACATTAGGCCACACAGCATGAAATGGAGGGGAAGGCGGTTAGAATGAAAGGCATTCAAAGCTAACAAATCTTTTTTTATTATTATTTAAAGTGACATCAGCACCATCCATGAAGGCATCGGAGACAAGATCTGTATATTTGTACAGTTTTTTGCCACATTTCTGGCAGGGATTATCATAGGATTCATCTACGGGTGGAAGCTGACACTGGTGATTTTGTCAGTCAGCCCTCTGCTTGCTGCATCAGCAGCAGTTTGGTCAACTGTAAGTGTGTGGGGATTAATAAACAACGCAAACCAGAAAAACATTACAACTCTCATGCACAGGAAAGGGGGAGAGAATGGGAGAAACCTAGTGTGGTTTCTAAGTTGGGAGGTTGGCCTCATGCTTACTTCATGATTTCCGCTCCTCCTATAGCTCTTCTCTGGGTTCCCAAGCACGTACTTGCATGTCATATTCCTTCTGTCCGCCTACTCTGTCCTTGTGCCATGTGACAGGAGGGTAATTGCATCAGAGCATCTTCCTTGCACAGCAATTTGCTCATGCAGAGCACCGGGGAAGCCCAGGCACACGCTTATGCCATTCACTCTTCCCTCTTAACACAAATACCTTTCAAGCTCTTTCCATCTGCCCATATGCAATACCACATCTATTGCAAATAATTTACCAAGTTTCGTGCTGTGTAAAGAGTAGATGCTAGGCCGTATATACAGATACCACAGACTGGAGTGATACAAATTAGTGAAATATCTGGAGAGGGTTCCTTTTCAGACAGGAAAACATTTTTCCCTTTGTAATCTGTTGGAGCCATATTAACAGGTACTGCTTGTATTCCTGAGTAGTTATTTACACATAATACCAAGGTGTTTTTTACTTAAAGAGTTTCAAATAAGCTAGGAAGAAAAGCATAAGAAGCTGTAACGTGACTGCCTTGCTTACTTCAATGTCTACCCTTGCTCTAGCTTCCAAACACCTCAGACACACCTTGGAGCAGCTACAGCACACCTCCCTGACCCCACACACATCATAGTGTAGTTCATAGGCTGTCCTCAGCTTGGGAGGAAAGTGGGTCAGTCACGAAGCTCATCTGATGCTTGTCTAGTCTTTCACTGTAATGAGAACACAATGAGAGAATGAGCTGAATTTTGGGGAAATTCAGGGCACAGAGAGGAGTTGATCCCCTCTTTCCTAAACTTCATCTTCTGCCTTGAACATTGACCATTCTTACTCACCAATACAGTGTGTATACCCTTTCAGTAGGCTGCAATAACATCTGTTTCTCAACTTTCCAGCTCCTGGCATCCCTTACTGCTAAAGAGCTGTCTGCTTATGCCAAAGCAGGAGCTGTGGCAGAAGAAATCTTGACAGCAATAAGGACTGTTGTGGCTTTCAATGGACAGCAGAAGGCATTAGCAAAGTAAGGTTTTGAAATAATTATATTTAAAATATGGAAAAGGAGTTTGCCTGTGGGTTGGGTTTGTGGATTTGGGTTTTTTTGGAGGGGCAGGGGAATGGGAATCTCTTTAGTGTCATTTATCCTTCTGTAAGTGGATAGCTCACCTAGAACTAAAAATGTGTAAATAGACCTAGTCAGTGAATACAAGCTATTTTGTGTTATCACTGCAGCATAGACTCAAATTTCTCTTCTGATTGAGATCTGAAGTTGAATTTAAAGTGAAAGTGGTGAGGTTATCTTCACCAAGTAGCCAAATGCAGCAAAGCATGTGATTAATTGCGTAACTTCTAGAACATGTGCACTGCTGTTCTGATCTTTGATTAACGAGCTTATGTTTTAAGCTTCACTGGATAATAGCCTTAAGTAAAATTGCATCACTGGCTTTCATTACTTTAATGATTTGCACATAACACTAGTAGTTGACCTAATCCAGTGTTGGCCCTAGTCACATGTAAAAAGTCAAGTGGATAGGGCTGACCACAAACTTATTCACATATCATAAACAATAACATTCAGTATACAAATACAGAGCATCATCAATACCATGCAGTTGGGAAAGGCAAACCAAAAGACCTGATCCATATGATACTTGAACCTCTTCTATCCTTTCAATTCCCACATTTGCCCTGGTCTTGTGCAAATTTTTTAAGGTGATGTTAGCCTTAGCTCGGGGTCCTATAGCCTGTTCCTGCATCTGTCTGCTTCCAAGGACTGAGCTCTGACTATCTTATAGCACTGTATTCTGCTTACTGGATTTGTCCTTAAGTTGCAACAACATAAGACCCTTCCTGCCTGCACAGTAAAGGCAAAAATACCCTAAGATGGCCTAGATCAGTTGTCTCTCCTCCCCCCATCTTCTTCTTGGTCCCTGCAAATACCAGTGTCTGAAAAACCAATGGTAGGAGCTGCTTCAAACTACTTTTTCTTCTTTTTTTTTGAGGTCTAGAGACAAAATAATTGATACCTAGGTAACTCCATGCCAGTAAGACACTTTCTTTTCTCCACAGTTGACCAGTCAGCCTCTTCACAGCTCCCTCTCCATTTCACACAAAAAAAGCACGGAACTGTTGGCTCTCCTAGGAACATCTACTAGGGACAAACTGCTACCAGGGACTGACTAGGGCATTTGCAAACCGTGGATTGTGACTCCTACACAGCTCTTGAACGATGGCCTCAGAGTTAGGAAAAGCAATCTTTCACGACACAGTGCCTCCACTGACAGCAAATGTTTACACTTGCAAGGGACCTTCAGTCGTCTTCTGTTTCTGGCAGTGGCTTGGCTCTTCCTCTGTAGTCAAGTGATCACGTGTACTTGTTACAATGCTTAAATCTAGTTCTCATTTCCCTGGAGGACCTATGATGCTGCTGACTTGAAGGTAGGGCTTGGTTTTAAGAACACAACCAAGCCAAAACATTTAAATATATTTCAGTAGCATGTAAGCAATTTACAAGAACAAATGAATGCACACTGTTTTAAGATTCCTTCCCAGCTGACTGAATTTCATGTCTTCCTACTATGGGGATGTTTTGTGTAGAAAATATGTATTAGGAAAAAGTGCAAGCTGCTGAGAACGTCGCTGACAAGTAAAAAGACATTATTACTATTCCTGGGCTATACTTTCCATAATGAGCTTGAGTAAGTGGAAGCTATTAGCCGGAAACTATAGATGAATGAATATGAACTATCCTTAGAAGAAATAATTCTTTCACTGAACTTATCAGTCTTTATAGTAGTCTCCTGTGTTCACTTGTTTGCTATGTTGCCATATTAATCAGTAAACTAATCTAAGGGAAAGATTCCTGACTTCCCAGAATGGCCAGTAAGAGAACAAATCTGGTGTCAGAGGGAACTCTGGCTTCTACTTGTTTACCTGCCTTCATCCATAGTGCCTGGGGTTGTTTTGTGTGGTTTTTTTGTTTAGCCTTTTTAAATGTGGAAGACTAAACCTTACCTTTGACAGGTAATGTTGATAAAACTTCTTCAAGGTTTCCTTTTAGGACTAGTGCAAACAAATGGCTCAAGAGTGGTATCTTGCCTTCCATCATGGTAACTAAGTCATGCTACCTAATTGTTCTCCATGTCTTCCATAGCAGTTTGAGAATGTTGTCAGCGTATGTCAGAGCAGATTTATTCAAAGGAATTACATCCCTGCTAGTCCTTTATCAAAAATATCTTTATTCTCTTTGTGAGACTTGAATTGCTTTTATGGCAAAAAACCTTCTAATTAAAAAAGGGCACTGGGAAATATAAATCAGAATGGCATGTGGTACCTGTCAAATTAATGGTTTCCTTATCCACTTTCAGATATGATGCTAACTTAGAGATGGCTAGAAGTGTTGGAGTGAAAAAATCCATTACCACCAACACATCACTAGGTGTTTCACAATTTCTTATCTTTGGATCCTATGCACTTGCATTTTGGTATGGAACCAAGCTCACTGCTGAGGAGGAAAATTATGACATTGGCCGTGTGTTAATTGTGAGTACAGCAATGCAGCTTTGAAAAACAGTCTGAAATTTCAAGAAAATAGTTATGTAAGTGGTATATTGTATTGGGTTTGCATGGCAAGGTTTTGGGGGGGGGGGGGGGGGGGGCTACAGGGGTGGCTTCTGTGAGAAGCTGCTAGAAACTTCCCCTATGTCAGACAGAGCCAATGCCAGCCGGCTCCCAGACGGACCTGTCGCTGGCCAAGACTGAGCCCATCAGTAGTGGTAGCACCTCTGGGGTAATATATTTAAGAAAGGGGAAAAACAACTGCACAACGGCAGCCAGAGAAGAGGGGAGTGAGAATATGTGAAACAACTCTGCAGACACCAAGGTCAGTGAAGAAGGAGGGGGAGGAGGTGCTCCAGGCACCGGAGCAGATTCCCCTGCAGCCCGTGGTGAAGACCATGGTGAGGCAGGCTGTCCCCTGCAGCCCATGGAGGTCCACGGTGGAGCAGATATCCACCTGCAGCCCGTGGAGGACCCCACGCAGGAGCAGGTGGATGCCCCAAGGAGGCTGTGACCCTGTAGGGACCCCATGCTGGAGCAGACTCCTGGCAGGACCTGTAGACCCATGGAGAGAGGAGCCCACGCTGGAGCAGGTTTGCTGGCAGGACTTGGGACCCCACGGGGGACCCACGCTGGAGCAGTCTGTTCCTGAAAGACTGCACCCTGTGGAAAGGACCCACGCTGGAGCAGTTCATGAAGAACTGTAGCCCGTGGGAAGGATGCACGTTGGAGAAGTTCGTGGAGAACTGTCTCCCCTAGGAGAGACCCCACGCTGGAGCAGGGGAAGAGTGTGAGGAGGAAGGAGCGGCAGAAACGACGTGTGATGAACTGACCTCAACCCCCATTCCCCATCCCCCTGTGCCGCTCGGGAGGAAGAGGTAGAGAAAATTGGGAATGAAGTTGAGCCTGGGAAGAACAGAGGGGTGGGGGGAAGGTGTTTTTCAAGATTTGTTTTTATTTTCTCATTACCCTACTCTGATTTTGGTCATAAATTAAACTAACTTCCCCAAGTCAAGTCTGTTTTGCCCATGATGGTAACTGGTGAGTGATCTCCTTATGTCCTTGTCTCGATCTACGAGCCTTTCATCATATTTTCTCTCTCCTGTCCAGCTGAGGAAGGGGAGTGAGCGAGCAGCTGTGTGGTGATTAGTTGCCGGTTGGGACTAAACTATGACATATATATAACTATTTCTGTTTTCTGCCCAGTGCTTTCTAAATTAGCTGTTAGAGACTCACTTGGTATAAAAGAACTGAAAGGAAGGCATTCATCTTACCTAGCTTTTGATATAACAAGTTTGAACAGGGGATCTTGAATTCCCACTCTAATAAACTCAGAGGCAAAAATATCTGCAGAGCGTTACTTTCGTCACTTGTTTTGGACTCTATTGTAGGGCAGGACGACCAAACTAGAGCTGGAGGTCAGGGAGCAAAGACAAGTAACCTGGACTGCCAGCAAAATTCTACCTAGCCACTAGGATTAACAAATCCCACTGGTGTGCTGAACACGTACTGGGAAGTCCTCAAGATCTCATTTAGCCACTGTCTTTTCTGCATTTTGTTGTTGTTTACTTGCAAGCATTTACTGTACGTTACCAATATGTCTAAGTTGGTATTTGAGGTTTCAGGATATTTCGCTATCTTCTTGCTGTCAAAAGTTTGGCTATGTGCTTAACTTTCATACTCGGTGACTTCTGATGTCCTGACTCCCCAGTGTGGTTCCTCATAGCATGTCAAGTTAGTGGTGCATTGGTCCCAGAGGTGGGATTTCAGTTAAGAAATTCTGGACTAAGTTTTGCAAGCCTCTAACTTTGGGAGCATCTGGAAAGCAATGGAGAAAGATATTTGTTCTACTTGTAGCTGATAGAAAATGCAAAAGAATCAGAAAGAAAAGCCAATTATGCCACTAAAGCATGTGTCAGTAGTTACCATTCACCCCTGGAAAATGAGGAGTGGACACGAGCGACTGTGAACTGCAACTTTCACTTTTGTATTTAATTGTCCTGGAAAGGGTGCACTAGAAAGACTTGGGCATTTAACAGCCAGGCAGTGGTGGCTCTGTAATCACTGTCAACTGTGATGCTTCCCTCTGTCTTCTGCAGGTGTTCTTCTCTGTGCTCATCGGAGCCTTCTCCCTGGGCCAGGGGGCTCCCAACCTGGAGAGTGTGGCTAAGGCACGTGGGGCTGCCTATGAAGTATATCGGATTATCAATAAGGTAAGTGTCTAAGTAGAAAAGAAGCCTTTCAACCAGACTTAGGTGTTTTTTCCCTTGTTTCTGGTTGTTTTTTTTTTCTTGAGACACATAACAAAAGCACTCAGAAGTCCCTAAACTGTAAACTCTATAGCTGCCTATCACTGAAACCCATAATATTTCCATTCATACCAAGAAAACTGCCTCTTTAGTTGTTACAATGAATGTTGGGAAAGCTGGCATGTGTATCTGAGATTCATGGATGAGGTCCTTCTCTAATATTAGACTTGCATCTGCAGAGGGAAAGTAGTAAGGCACTATACTATTTTTTTAAAAATGCATGTATGCACGATTTCAGCTGAGCTGGGTTTTTTTGGGGGGGGGGAGTTGGTGGGGAGGGGATTAATAGTGCTATTGAAAGCTATAATAATATAAAGCTACAGTGCTGATGTTGCTATGAAAAAGGGTTTCCACTTTATCATTATCTTGATCTTGCTGTGTTATGCAGCAATTGGATATCTGTGTATGTAAAATATTTTAAACAAGTAGGACTAGAAAGTTCATACAGAAATGGCTAAATGGTTCTTTTTGATGTGAGTATAAAACCCTCCTATACGGATAACTGAGGGCCATGTTTTGGCTGCAAGATAGTATAGTTAGGTTCTGCAATTACAGATTTTCTGCTGTGGATTTTGTTGCATTTGAAAATGTGCTGTATTTGTCAAAGCAGGATTCACAATTAGATGTTCCCCTGCATTCAGCATCCTGCAAGTAAAATGCAGCAGCTCTGCAATGGTGTGCTGCAGTGTAAACTAGCAGCTAAGAAAGTAAAGGCAAGAACAGTGTATCCAGCTGAAATGGCAGTTCCAAAAGTGTAATAACCAGCAATATATTTTAAAAACGTCTTTCCAGAAACGGCTCATAGATAGCAGTTCTAAGGAAGGCTACAAACCAGACAAGCTCATAGGAGAAATAGAATTCAGAAACATCCATTTCAGTTACCCATCCAGACCTGATGTTGAAGTAAGTGTTCATTTTAGATTAATCTACTGTACTGAAATTCTGCAGCTTGTGCCCATATTATTTCTCTAATCTTGTTGTTGTTGAATGCAAAATGTATTCTTATCTTGGGAGATTGTGCACTACTGGGGGAAAAAAATAATGTCGAAAGACAAAGCTCTAGAACTATTGCCACTGGCTACCTGCTCACCATTCTCATGTGCTGGACAAAGCTAAGAAGAATGTGTTGCTTCTAGACTGAATTTCTGTCAACAAAAGCTATGATAAACCAAATAAGTTTTTTTTTAAGATGTGTCATTAAAATTTCCAGACCTTACACAGTTAAACCAGGAATTTGCTCTTTCCAGTCCCTTGCTTGTTCTGAGTTGCTGTGATATCCCATGTGAAAAGTGACCTGTGAGATAGGCTTTACAACGATTATGCCATCAAATGGATTGAAATATGTTATCCTAAATATACATTTGGAAGTCAAATGTTATTTTGGGCAGATGTTAAAACTGCTGTTCAATAAACAGATGTCCCTATTCTTTGCCAGTTGAACTTCCTTTAGTAACTGCATTGTGCAGTGCTGTGTACGTCATGTCATGGTGATCTATTTTTGTGGTGATACAGTTGGTTTGACCTCTCTACCATATTCAGCAGTTTATAATCTTTTGAAGACATTGACAAAGGTGAAAGGAAAAGGGATTTGCTGCTGTTCTTACTTGATGAAGAAAAAGGTAGAAATAGATATTTCAAACATCAAAAATTAAAAGCTGGGCATGCCAATTAAGGCGTGAGAATGGGGAAGTTCATAGCACTATGGCTATTGCTTCAGATAGCTCTTCCCACCTCAGCCATCTGAGGCCTGTCCCATGGTGCATCAAATCTGTTTCCAGGACACTGGGGCTGCCAAAGGACAGACCCAGAGCTAGGCTTTCTGCCTAACTGAAGTCAGTGCAATGCATCTTCGTTCTCTCTTGGCTCAGAAATCAGAAGTGACAGAGCAGACTCTTCATCCTTCTTCCTAAAAATGCTATTCAGGCTGATGAGCTATGTTATGGGTCTGCATGCTAAATGGGAGGGGAAAAAAGAAACATTTTGTTGTCCTTCCCAAATCTACTGAGTCAGCAGCTCTCCCTACTAAGAGTATCAATGTTATTTAACAGAGCCAAAAGGAATCACAAAGATGTGTAGAAGTTATCCACAATCTCTCAAGCAGTTGATGCAATACAGTGTAATCTCTCCTGTTCAGGCTAAACCAAATAGAAGAGATCTAAGGAGTCTAGTTATTGTCACTTTTAATCTTGACAACACCTTGCCTGATAAGAGAGTTAGAAATAGCCTATTAAGTGGTTGTGACTATTTGCATCTGGAGAAATTATGGTATCCAGAATATAGTTCTTACTTGATAACGTAGGCACCAGGATATCAGCTTCTTGGAGATACAAACCCTGCTGGATCTAACACAGGGAGAGGAGAGCAATATTGCAACTATTTTAATCTCTCATTGCAAAAACATGTGTAGGCAAAATTACAAATGAGCCTGGTATAAACAAGAAGAGTTCCCATAGCAGCCAAATATTTTGGCAACTACACAGCATTACTCATATGGATGACATGGACATCTTTTGAGGTAAAATGTTCCTAAATGTGAACATTGCAGCAAAGATATTGATCTGTAACTACTCCCCAGGTTGCTGAAGGTGTTAACAATAAGGATTGGGATTTATTAAGGGCTTTCCAGCAGTTACCTTGTCAAAACAGCCATTTATAGTCTAAAAATAGAAGAAAGCAGGCTTGTTTCTCACCAATAATGTTTAGCACCTTAGAAATATTTTTCTGTGAGATTCATCACTAAGTGTTATGCCATTGTCTAAGCACTGGAAAATGGAGGATAGCAGGAGAACATAAGACCCTGAGCCTCCTACCAGATCACACAAATTGGAGAAAATAAGCTATCAAGGTTAGAATACTGTGGCTGTGTCTATATTAGTTGGTTTGCATGTGCTGGGGAATTTTCCCAGGCACTGGAATGCAATGGGCTATGCAAGGGAACTCTAAAATGTTTCTTGGCATGCACTTGGCCTGTTCCAGTTATCAATCTTCTCAAATAATTCCCAGGCTTGGTTTGGTAGCCAGAAAGATCCAGGGACCTTTCCCAAAAGGCAGGTTGCATGTAGCCATCCTGTTTGAAAGGCTAATACATTTCGCAAACGTAGCTGCAGGCTCTTTCATATCAGTGCCCCAGAATATTCCCAGTTACAATTAACTTACAAATATTGCCATACTTTCAGACTGCGCTCCTTACTACTGCCTTGATTATCACTAGTTACTTTGACAGACTGTTCTCAAATTAAACTTGTCAGACTAAGATATAGTTTGTTTTGGGTTGTTTTTTTTTTACTTCCAGATCCTCAAAGGTCTAAACTTGAAAGTTCAACCTGGGAAGACCATTGCTTTAGTTGGTGCCAGTGGCTGTGGAAAAAGCACTACAGTTCAGTTGCTGCAGAGATTCTACGATCCTGTCCAGGGAGAAGTGAGTGCCTGCAACTGAACTGTAAAAACTGAGAGCTGTTAGGATAAGCATGAGTTTCCCCATATTGACTGAACCTTGATTTTTATTTTTATTGAATTTGAGCATATCTCTGCATAGTTCAGTATTTCCACAATTTAAATTTCAAATGAACTATCTTCTTCTGTTGGCTTGACTTCATTATTCTCCTCCTTGCAGTACTATGCCAGAAGCAGTAAATACCACAAATCTTTGAATAGATGCATGATCTGAATTTAAAATTATTTTCATCAACAATTGGCTTTTCCTTAAAAAAACATTTCTAAGCAAACAGTGCTGTGTTGTATTCTGCTTCCTTTTCATTGAATGTAAACTAAAACCTGGACGGAGTCTTCCTATTTTAAATGGTTGTTGTCTTGGCTCATTTTTTTCCTTATCACTTAACCTACAGCAAAAGTTTCCATCATTACACATTGTACATCTGCTCTACCACTAAACACTAGATCCAGTCAGTAAATGGTAAATACTTCTCATAAGAAATTTCCAAAGGAAAAAAGGAGGAAAATAAACAATAAATTTGTAAGGAAAATGTTCTTCTTCTACTTAATATTTGAAGAATGTTACTTCCTAGTTGTTAATGCTAGTTGGAACTAGATAAGCATTACAAATATTAAACAGTGAACTATCACTACATAGTGTATCAAGGTGGCTATCTATTATCAACACAGTTGTTTCTTAAATTTATTGTTTCTGTGGCTGTTCATCCCTGCCCCTATGCCTCAGTTTGCTGTTCCTCTCCTGTGCTAATGTCAGTGTTCAGGGTGTCAATGTGGTCAGGGACCACATTGCAAATGATCTAGGTTAAAATTAACTTTCCCTTCCTTTTTAGTCATCTTGGATTATCTCTTTGATCTGGTATAAAGCGCAGCCACGGAGGCTGTGTAATTGTGTAGCCACAACTGAGAGCAGCAAACTGGCACAGGGGCATGAGAACAGGGTAAAAAGTATCCATGGTTATTGAAGGAAAAAACAAAAACCCTGATATCTTCCCTGTTTATGCTGTTCCTCACCATTTTCTAGCTTGTGCAGTGGATGGAAAAAATACAGTTGAACTTCTCCCCCAATATACTTTTCCACTAAAAACAATGTCCTTGTAGCTGATACTTAAGTAATAGTAATTGATTTATTATTAACAGAATACATTTCCTCAACTTTGACACACACTTTTCCTCTCAGATTACCTTAGATGGTCGGGATATTCGGACACTTAATGTAAAGTGGCTAAGAGAAAATATCGGTATTGTGAGCCAGGAGCCTGTTTTGTTTGCAACAACAATAGCAGAGAACATTCGTTATGGCCGAGAAGATATTTCTGATGCTGAAATTGAGCAAGCAGCCAAGGAAGCCAATGCTTTTGACTTCATATCTAGACTGCCTGATGTGAGTTCATGAACTTGGTTTGAGTGTAAGAACTAAAGGTCCATTTAGGCTGGTGTCCTCTTTCTGAGAGGGAGAGCATGGGAATTTAAGTTCTACTACAACTTCCCAAAATACTCCTAAAGCCTCCAGCAGCTTTCAGTTCAGGGACTTTCTGGACTAGATATCTTGCCTTTGTTTGGTTGCCCTTGCAGGATTTGTGCCTAAGTCTGGAAAAAATGTCAATGCCTCAACTCAGGAGAAACGAAGCTTCACAGCTGTATTACCATCACTACCCATCTCATGAGGCATGGGAAGAGTTGAGCTTTTAAAGAGAAGATCCAGAAATCCAAAATCCTTTGTCAGGAGCTGTCCGCACATTCAATAGGAAATGGAGGGTGGAAGTAAATAAGTATGCCCTGAACCAAGGCCATTTTTAGCAGCTGGAAGCTTGAGCTCTCCCTCTGCCTGAGATTCACAGCTTAGAGCCCTCTCCTTGCAGTAGGTGCATTACTCCTTTCAGGGTGGGGGCAGGAAGTGAGATCAGTTATTCAAAACACATCTTCAGGAGTGGATGATATGTCCTTCCTTTTGGTGCTGCAGTTAAAAACATGTGGAAAAACTGTCCACCTGAGATTTGATTTCAAATTCTTCTACTACTGCAAAGACCTCAACCCCCATCTCTCACACACGTGCCATATCTAGTGTGTTAGTCTGTTCCAAGGTTTCTTCTTCTCAGGAAGAGTTATTTGATCATATTTACTCTTAAACAGCTATATAATAAAAGACTACAGTAGACTTTGAGACTTGTCACTTTGGAGTGAGTGACACAGTCAGTAGGAACCGAGCCATAACTCCAAGGGGAGTGTCTCAGGTTCAGGGGGGCAACATTAGAGGTCCTGGTGGGTCCCTATGATCCCAGCCCTGTTGGAAATGTAGGCAGTCCTCAGTAAATCCAGAAATGTCTTTTATGGGCTTGTCTTGAGAAAACCTAGGGTTTGGAGCACTCTCTGAGCAAGCAGTAAAAATCAAGACTTTAAGGAACCGTAAGTTCAAAGTTAGGCATGTAAAGTATGTAATGGGTGTAGGAGGGCTTGGCTAAGGGCTAGACGGATGGACATAGTTGCATGTTTTCTCTGCCCATGCTCAAGTCACCTGGATAAAGCTGCCTCTTGTCTAGAAGCTGAGTACTTACGATTGCACAGAGAAGCAAGGATTTCATTTGAGACATTCCACAACCTCTGGTTTTTCTCCTTTCTCAGAAATTTAACACCATGGTAGGCGAAAGAGGGGCTCAGCTGAGTGGGGGACAGAAGCAGCGAATAGCTATTGCTCGTGCCCTGGCAAGAAATCCCAAGATTCTTCTTCTGGATGAAGCTACCTCTGCACTAGATACTCAGAGTGAATCCATAGCTCAAGCAGGTCTCAATAAGGTAGGAGTCATGTTACTGAAGCTGTCAGTCACCATGAAAAAGTGCAACAGTACTTAAGAAAAATTAACATACAATTTTCAGCACAGGTTTCCAATGGAATAAGAACACTAGAAAATAAAATTTGGATGGATGTTTCAATTTCAGTGTTTTAACAGGGAGTTTAAATGAACAAAATTTTACTTGGGAATCATGTCTCTCTGGGTTTTTTTAGTGTTATTACTAATTACCAAGTCACTTACACTCATGTGTAACTGTAACTTAGGTCTTCTGCACTCCCTTCCTCAAATCACAATTGTTCATTCTCTGGTGAAATATGGATGGCATCTTATCAAGGCAAGGTGTGAGGACTGAATGGCCTTTTTCAGGTAGATTAATAGAAATGTGTAGTACGATATTCCTAGTGTTCTTCACTGAACAGTTGCTTCATAATTTTCAGAAAGCCTTGGGATTTAGCCCTTTTCTTTCTTTACAGACTGAAAGCAAATCAAACCCTGCACAGAACAAAAAGCAGAGCCAGTTACAAATACTGAGTCTCTGCCCCGCTCATCTGGTTTTCTTTTTATCAGCCCCACAGCTCTAGGGTGGGCACTATTGTAGAGCAGAGCTGTCAGAGCTTGTACCCGTGCATCTGTCCCACCAGCTCACAGTCCCTTCCTCTCAGCCCTCCTTTGTCAGCAATTTCCACCAGGATCTAGTGGAGCCTGGAGGCTTTGACTAAAACAGAAATTCATGGTTGGGCTGGAATGTTGTTTCATTTATCTAATATTTACTTTAATGTATTTTTAAAAGTTAAGTGAAAAATTCTGCCTTTCAGTACTTATGAACAGAGAGATATGAGCTACAAGTATGGTTCAAGGGAAATACAGAATTTATCACCTTCACTGACAGTCAGTTTAAATCTGAGGTAAAATGTAGCTGTTGGTTATATTCACATGATTATACTGATATTATTAGTATTGAGGTGACCTGTGGAAGCAAAAATAATATTCATCTAATATAATTTGTATATAAATTATACTATTGTGGCAAAGTTAAGCACTAAAAGATTGCCATTTCAGCCATAATTTAGCCCTCTTCTGCATGCTTTTTAATTTCATGATCAAATACTAACCTTTTCCAGAAGCTTATTGCTTCATTTAGTGCATAACATAGAGGGAGATCGCTCAGTTAAGTGGACTGTTCTATATACTCTTCCTCATCCTTCAGCATGTTCCCAGAACACACCCAAATGAGCCCTGAATCATAACTTATTCATCTTTTCACAGCTTTTTAATGTGCATCAACGTAGTCTCCAAATGGGATTTACAGATTTCTTCTCAACATCCCTGAGTGGAAAAAGTGGTGCTAATCTCGTTCATTATTGTTGCAGCTGAGGAGCAGAGATACCAATCTCACAAATGCACACTGTTCCTGAGCAGTCATATACAGATGCTTATAGTCTGATGTTTTTCAGATAACTTTGCATCTCCTAAAGCATTTTGCTTGTGCTGATCACAGCTCCTAGCTGCAGTGGTGAAGGCTCTGCACCTCTGCATGTTAGGGCACAGGTATGAAAATTGCACTGAGACAACCTCCTGTGACAGGCTTTGCGTGACTCAGATCTGTGAGAACTTGATGGCAGGTGTGGGGGAATAATCCAAATCTCCATGGAAGCATTCATCTACTGAAACTGTCGTCTTCTCCATGCCCCTGTTCCTGTGCCCATACGCTGTACAACTTCTGTAGCAATTAGCTTCCAGCAGGCTCCTTGACTGCAGAACACTTGTTGCGTGAGGCCCCTTGGATTTCTTCTACTGTCCCCAAGCCACCGTCTGCTCCAGGCATCAGCAAGGAGGGAAGCCGCTCTCTCCAGCAGCTGCAAGCTGGTGTGTGCTCATTTGCTGCATGGGGACTCTGCGTGCCACTGGTCTGCATGCGGGAGCTGGAGAGGGATGGAGCATGTAACCTGCAGCTGAGGCGTCGGCAGCTCTCGCTGCCAAATCCCAGCAGGCCCCTGCGTATTAGTTGACAATTTGAGTTGTAGCTTATTTCAAAAGACTGGGAGAGAGCTTTAGGCAGTGGCTAAAACCATTTGTGACCCCAGATGTGCTCCACTCCTGTATGTTTTCCTGCAAAGTCTTGTCAGAAGACATGTTTATATTATACTTCCAAAAATATGCATGAGCGGTATATAAAGAAAATATCCTTTGTTTATATACTAGCTATCCTAGCTTTATTTTGAGAAAGATCTAACTATTCTCACTCCATTTCCCTCCTATGTGTGCATACACATGGAAACACTTTATGGGTAACTTTAACTCAGACAGTTCAAGTTTGGTAAAAAGTCAAATAACCTTAATTATAGCCTTTAATACCTGCCTTCACTGTCTAATAAGATTAATGTGGTTTTCCCTGCCTGAATTAGGCAAGTGAAAGTGTCCTTAAACTATTAAACAAGAGACATGAATCCAGGAAAAAAATCTTTGCTTTTAATAGAAAGTATTCTTTTTAAAGTTTGGGTTTATTTTATAATATAAATGCCTGAAATAACTTTATATGCTGTTTTCTTGCACATTTTAATGTAAATTGCTTTGTTGTTTTTCTGTAAGGCTCGGACTGGACGTACCACCATTGTGATTGCTCACAGACTGTCGACCATCAGGACTGCTGACACTATTGCTGGATTTGAGAAAGGTGTCGTCGTTGAACAAGGAACACACAGTGAACTCATGTCGCAGAAGGGAGTCTACTATTCTCTTGTAATGCAGCAGGTAAGGGCAAATTTATTTATTTTCTTTCTCCATTTCACAAAGTTGTGAAATGCTGGTTATGTGGAGCTATTTTCTCTCTGTAGTTCCTGCATGTTGTCCAGCTGGCAACTGCTCAGTCACTCTAGTCTGGGCACAGACACAGGCTTGGAATTCTTAGGGGTTTTACCCATAAGTGTTTCACATTTATACAATCCAATATGTCAAAAACATAACTGAGTTGAAGGCACAGACTACATAATTATGGCATAACCTCAGAACTGTTAGATTCCAGGTGGATTCCATAGACTGCTTAAAGAAAAAGAGAAAAGGGGGGGGAGGGGGAATCAGGACCACATAGTCTCCTGCTCTGCTATTTCAGACTGAAATATATGTTGCCTATAGGCAACAGTGATCACATGATTGAAACAGCCATACTCATGAGAGAAAAGTTTTACTCTTTCTTCTCCCGCTCAAAATGTCTTGTGATTGTACATCCTGAATTCTCACTAGGGTTGTAGCAATAATGTTCAAGATAATGGGACATCAGAAGAAAGTGAAGACAGAGAGGATGAGGAATATGAGGAAAATGACAGAAATTATCTTGTGGAGGAGCTGACTCTTCAAGATCATTTTGAAGAATTGGTGATCTCTGGGAGAGGCAGCATTCAAAGAAGATCCAGCAGATATAAAAGCAAGAGGTGCTCTTCTAAGAAAAAGTCCTCTGGAGAAAAGAAAAAAAAAGAGCTGGAGGTTGGTATTAAAACTTTAGTTTATAATTTTAGTGATAACATGTAAGCATCAACACAGAGTACATAATTTTAATTACTTTTAGATATCTGGCTGCCATGCAACCTTTACTCTGGTGCTATTACAGTCAGTACTCACCAGGCTGAGTATTTGTCCTAGGAATGTGGGGACAATTGTGTATGTCTTACCAAAAACTTCATTTTAACACTGACTTAGTGTGGAGCTGCAAAAAACTTGTGCTGTTGATTTGTTATGTTTCATAAAATTAAGCGTATTATTTCAGTGTTACTGATGTTTTTTAATTCTGTCTAATTAAAACAAATTGTGAGATTTCATTTGCAGGATTTCTTTCTCTCTCTCTCTCTCTCTCTCTCTCTAGTGGACTCTGGATCAGACTTTGGGTAGGCAGCTAAATAGAAACTTGATTTTGTTTTTTCCTATTTTGTACTGCTTGAACTACAGCATTTTTTGCATTACATCTATTGGAAGAGTTGTTTAGTGTTTTTTGTGTTTGGGGTGGTTTTTTTACCTGATTTCAGGACCCTTGAAGTGAAGAAATAAAATGTAAATTCTGCAGTAAAACCATGGATCTTTTTAAATCTATAGAAGTTAGGATCTCCTCTGTAATACAGCATCTGATTATTTAAAATACTTACAGAGACCTTAGTGTAATTTGTATCTATCGATATTCCTTCTCACTAAAATATAGCTTCCAGCTAATACATATTTCAAACAGTATGAAGGAGCTGGATCCATTGCTATTATCACAAAAAAGTTATGCAACTTCAAAAGATGCTTTTTGTGTATTAATACTGCTTAAGACCTCAGAGGAAGTAGTGGGTGTTCATGCTCAAGACTTCAGTATTCATCACATTCACAAAAAATTAAGAAATCAAGCAGTTGTAATTATTTCTGAAAGCTCAGCCCCCTTTTCTAGTTGAGGCTTAGCCACCCTTATTCAGCATCCAAAACATGGGATAAAATAACCAGGAAGCAGGAGCAACTTACTTGTAACCCTGCCTAGTATTTTTGTCTCGTTTTGAATGTTTTCATCTTTTGCTTTTCCAGAACTCCCCCTGTGGAGGCATAGGCACTTGAATAAATTAGTAAAGCAGAACAGGGCATTTTTTTGTGCTTTCAAAGGAGATGCAGGCTGACTGTCTGTTATATATGCCTCTTTCATGCTTTTGGTAATGATGCATAGGCTATAGTTTGCAAAAAAGAAAGATGACCTCTCTGCCCAATTGTATTACTGCCAGCCCACTAGCATGTAGCTGAACCAAAGGGATCTTTTCTGTGCTCTCAACAGTGAGACTTTTTAGTTCTTTACAGAAAGATTCAAGTGTTAGTTGCCATTCATGGTGACCAGTCCCATCTGACCTTCAATGAACTGTCCTGGCCCTTCTCCCCTCATGACTTAGCCTTTTGTTAAGTTTTTTGCTTCCAAACTTTTTACAGTGCAGTTGAAGTTCTAGGATATGAAACAGCAAAGCTGCAGATATCCGGCATGTTTGCTCAGTCCGAGTGCACAGAGAGGGCTTTCAGCAGTTTACCAAGACAGTTCACTACTCAAAGCCTAATGAACACCCACTGTCTGGGGAATTTCATGTTCTGCAACCTTCCAAGGAAAACTTGCAGCTTTCCCTTTCCTGTAGGAAGAAAACCTCCCTGCTGTGCCTTATTCAAGAATCCTGGCTCTGAACAAACCCGAGTGGCTGTATGTATTGCTGGGAGTGATTGCTGCTGCTGTCTCAGGTGGGGTCCACCCTGCATTCGCTGTTATATTTGGAAAAATCATTGGGGTAAGGTTTTGTTTGGTTGGTTTGTTTTGGAGTGGTTTTTTGCAAATGGATGTTGCAGTCCTCATGTTGCCTGCCTCATGCTCAGCCAGTTCTCTCTATGTAAGACTCTGGGTGGGATTCACCTGTATAAATGAATCCAATGAAAAATGGATAAATGTTGGTGAAGTGACCCTCTAGAGGCAGAGCCTGGTGGAACTGCATCTGACTAGCAAAGGAAAGGAGGAACGATAGTTGGAACTGGGGGAACAGATTAGCGAGGTGTAGGTTAAATGGAAAGCTGGACTGTCTTCTGGCCCTCAACAGAAAGTTGACTGCAGACTGATTTCAGGATCCAGGATACTTGCTAAGAGAAATTGAAGTAGACAAGTTTCTTGATGAAGGCTGGTTTATGTTAACTGGCACTCATAGTCTACGTACTCATTTTTGTATTTTTTTTTCTTGCATAGGCTTTTCAAGAAACAGATCCAGAAAAGAGGAATAAAAACACTTTGGTGCTTTCTTTAATGTTTCTTTTACTTGGAGTGATTACCTTAGCAGCATATATAATCCAAGTAAGTGTCACTACACTGAAATGTTAGAAGTTCTTAACTCCCCAGCAGGCTGCAGGTGTAACTCTATCAATGCAGTCTGAGAAGCAAAACACCCATCAGAGCTTACAAAAACACGCAGAAGTGCCAGGGTTCTTCCTGAGATATGTGGGTTTTTACGGATGTGTTTACTTAAAGACGTATGTCCATATTTGCTGTTGGTTTAAAGAAGCCACTGAAGGCAATGTGGATTCAGCATGATTGAAAAAAAAGTTGATGGTCCGGCCTTAAAAGTCAAAGTTAAGACTGACGTTTCTCACTGACAATCTATAGGGTCTTGCCAAAGTAAGTATAAAATAGACTCTTCCCATAGCAGACGGTGTTTTGCATACCATCAAGCAAACTCCATCGTTTGCTGTCCTCTTACGACTGCTCCACAGCCTGCAGGAAACAATTACTGCACGTTGATGTCCATACCATAAAATCCACAGGTATGTCTGCTGTGAGCGAATGTCTCTGGTAGCAGTCAGAGTAGGGAGGCCAACGACTAGATAGGCTGATTAATCTTTTAGTGCTGGGGTATACAAATAAGGCATTACAACCAAGCTCCTGCCTTCTTTGCCATGTTGCCTCCATTCTGTGGGAAAATAGAGTTGCAGGTTCCAGGAATGTGAATGGTGCTTTTCCCAAGGCTTATATAGAGAGAGAGAGTTGTAGGGTTTTTATGTCATTGCTTTTGTTGTGCAGCTTTATAAACAGAGTTAAAGCATCAGATGAGAAAACGTGACTATCTTTCCTCCCTCAGGGGTTCATGTTTGGGAAATCTGGGGAAATACTAACCATGAGACTGCGCTCTTTGTCCTTCAGAGCATTACTTCACCAGGTATGAATTATGCAGCTAGGGTATCATGAGAGCCAGATGGCTTTTGCAGACTGTTACAAGGTACACATTGGGTTTTAATTGTGTGGTCTGGAGAAAAGAAAACAAACATGTCTCTTCTACCACTATCTTAGGAAAAAGTACAACTTTTCTGAAAATCTCCTAATCCGTGTGCAATTTGACTATTTGCAGTAGCAGCACTGAGCCTAATTTTGAAGAGCTGTCATTGCAAATGTGCACACTTCTGACATGTTAATATGCAAATGGTTTGCAGCTGTCTGTGTGTACAAGGATGACCAAAAAGGTTTAATCTCCCCTTGCTTGGGTGGTCATGATGCAAGTATGTAATATATAGATTTAAGTCTAATCTGTTTAGTTATTTAAATTTAAATCTACATACTGCAATCCATAGCAAGTAGACAATTGATAATTTTTTTACTGCAAAAAATTCAAATTGCCCTATTGCATCAAGAATTACCCATGAGAAGAATAAAGTTACTTACATTAAACCCTTCCAGTTAATTTCTGCAATTTCATGTTACTTGCATAGAAGTTTTGAGAACGCATAACTTGGCACCCCACACACCCATTGGGGACAAGAACCTGTGTGTTCATAGAAACATCTGAAAGGGACTAGGAGAGGGAAAATTAGTAATTTAAAAAAAAAACCTGCCATAGCCTTTGGAAGTAAAAAGGCCTCATTTCCTTTCTGTATGTACAAATATAAATGAGCAATTGCTCTTCTATAGTGAATGGAATAGGTAACTTGTAAAAAGAGAATATTAACGTCTTTAGGCCCAAGGAAGGACTGAGTAAAAGGGGTTTATAGTAAGTTTCTAAATAGGCACATTCAGAAGTACATCCCAGCTAAAAACACTTTGATTGCAAACAATCAGATAATTCACAACAGAATAATACTTTCTAAGCTTTTACTTTTGGCTTACTTGGAAGATGCTAACTACAGAGGAAGAATATTGCATTTAACCATCACGACTTGTACTTCCATTTCCCCGTATGCTACCTGAACTGGAAGTGTTTACTCATTTTATTAGTAATCCTGATAAATCTGAAATATGGTAAGAACACGTAATTTTTGGAAACAAAAATTAGTGTCTTTTCTTGCAGGAGGTTGGATGGTATGATGACCAGAAAAATGCTGTTGGTGTTCTGCTAACTCGGCTTGCTACAGATGCTTCTCAAGTCAAAGGGGTATGCTGATTCTCTTTTTTTTGTGTGCTTTTAAAATTTTTTTCCTTATAAATATTAATTGCAATTGGCAAGGGACACTGAGGTTATTATTACAAGGCAGTAAATCTACCCCACGGACTAGCAGATGCATTTACATAGCATGCTGTTGACACCTTGGAAATGGCTTCCCAACTCATAATTTATGAGAACAATCAAAAATCCAGCAGATGTTCATGTACCTTTCATTTCCCTCCCTGCAAGTCTTTAAGCTAAGTATACAATAACTGTAGACCACTTCACCATGCAAAGTGAAATCTGCATATATGCTGGGAAGCAGAATTAGTGGACCCCAGGTTTTTACACCCTATGATGGCTGCCATGAAGAGGTTGCATCTGCAGTGATACAAACGCGTACTGACCTTAATGAAGAGAATTATTCTTCCCATCCCCACCAAATATGCTTCACACACAAGCAGACCAAACAGTAAGAAATGGCCCAGCATTAATAAAGAACACGAGGGAGTGCGATGGCCAAGGGAGGGAATGACTCAAGGCGCTGGTATGGGAGAGGTGGTCACTGGACACTGGCAGGAGAATGAGACAAATTCTGCTCAATTCCTCCTACTGCTCACCTCATCAGCAGTCCCTGACAATCTGCCAAATGTCTCTCTGTTTCTTCCCTTCTCCTTGGAAAAAAAAAAAAAAAATCACTGCAGGACTTGCAGGGGAAATGTTTCCTGGTTTGTTTTGAGATGTTTTGTTTCCTTCAAATTTGTACATCAAAAACCCTTTAATCCCTACATTTTTCAGTCTCTGTAGACTTTTGTTTCTCTCTCCTTCCTTATGGGCTTGTAGTGAGAAAATAGTCTTTGACAAAACTTAGTAATTTTTATCTTTTAAAGTTCCAGTTTGCTTGAGTGGCATTGAACTCTATCACCCTGTCGGGGCAGTAGAAAGGAGGGGTGCGCAGACTGCCCTAACTAAAAAAGCCAACTAAGGGCATTAATTGGTCTCCAGCGCTATTGTGTTCCCTGGAGCGCTACAGTGTCAGTAAGTACGTACTGTGCCTCATGCTGCGCTGGCTGAAGTTTCCAAATCCATCTTTATGTGCAGCCCCTAGAACATATGGCAACAATTCACCTTGGCATTGGTTTAATTATTACTATTTTAAATTTTATTGAACAAGAAAAGCCTTTTCAGGGCAGGAAAGTCTTTGGCAAAAGAGAGAATAATTTTTGCTTTCCGCCCAAGAATTTTTGTTTTTTCCATCAAGCCAAATTTTGGAAGATGAACTATTTCCACAGGGCTGTTTTCAGACCTTTTTTTCTGCAGATCAGAGCCCACCCGGATGCTGGATGCTAATCATCTCTCATTTTAAAAGTTCTTGATGAAAAGGTTACATGGGCTGGGATGAGATAGGAGTTCTTGAGTATGAGTTCATCTTTCCCACTCATTATCCCTGCTGAGATAAAGCATTTCTGCAGGGTGGTCATATCTAGATTATTTTTTTTCCGAGAACCCAACCCCAGGTACAGCAGTGTGAGAACCTCAGAATGAGTAGTTTCCACCACCATTAGTGGGACAGGTCAATGGATGGCTGTTATTAGAATGAAGCCCCTCTTGCCTAATGCTGAGCACCCAACAACCAACCTGCCCTACTGTGACAGTGGCCACAGTCTTCTGTGCCTCCAGTAGTGCAGGAAGTCCCAGATATATATTTTATTAAACAACTATCATGACCAACTGTTTAGACTCCTTTAACCTTGCTTGAAGGCCCGAATGCTGGCAGGTAAGAGGAACATCTAGGAACAGTTCCCTAAGTAGGTGCATAATGTCCACACACATGACCATGCATGGTTTAGTTTTCCAGCTGAACTGCTGGCCTTGACTGTATAGTGATTTCAAGTGGTGATATAAGTAACAAAAAGAAAATCTAATTACTGATATTTGGGGGTTTCTGGGGTTTTCTTAGGCAACTGGAAGCCGACTTGGACTGATAACTATGACTGTCTTTACCCTTCTGACTGCCATCGTTATTGCTTTTGTATATGGCTGGCAGTTAACTTTGCTTATCCTGGCCTGCGTTCCTTTCCTTATTGCTACAAATGCTGCAAGAGTTAGCTCTGTGTCTGGTCATGCTGCAAAAGATCAAAAAGCTTTGGAAGAGGCTGGAAGAGTAAGTTCTCCAATTTTAACTACAGGGTTATGGTGTGAGATCACTTTTAAGGACGATACTGTAGCGACACTACATCTGACTCAATTATCCAAGATAATTGAGGGGGAAGAGGAGAGGACAGGACAGGGTGGGAGATGAAGGGAATGTTTATATATCCCCAAGAAAAGCAGAACATAGATAACACAAAACATCTGTAAATTATGCTATAAAAATGCATTTGAAAGCTTCCATGGCAGATTTCTGGGTAGGGACAGATGTAACAGCAGCAGCCCTGGCACTGATGCGCCTTGTGCCTAGGGTGAGCAGCGTAGCTCTGCACTGCTCTGTGCTGTGGCCAGAAGCGTTGCAGGGTTGAGCCATCAAGCCCTGACATTGCTACTTTTTTATTCCATCATAAAATGCAAACCATTAACGCACTCAAGAGTTTCAGGGTACTGCCTTCATTCACCTGATAGCATTCTTCCAGAAGAAAGTAGTTGTTCATGCAAAATTGCAAGTTGTGTCCAGATGACTGGGGTTTGTCCCTATTTTATGAAATAGGGTTTAACTCATTGGGATCACAACCTACAGGTCAGAGCAGGGGCCACTGATGCTTCCGGCGTGCTGGTCCAAGGTTCTGAACTCAAACACATTGTTGGCTTCAGCCCCCGCCTTGTCTTGTGACTGTGGGGTGAATAATCTCATTGCTCTGGGCTTTCCTTCACCTGGTAATAGACCTCGATCTCCTGTCTTAAGCAAATGGTTTCTGATCGAAAAACATTAAATGCTAGAGAAGAGATCGAGTGTTTAGGAGTTGTAGATTGCAATTGTAAGGGATTACCTCTTGTTTTATCTCCCAATTTAGATTTCAACAGAATCTGTTGAAAACATAAGAACTGTAGCTTCACTGACCAGGGAAGAAGCATTTTATGAAAGATATGTTACAAGTTTGAATGGTCCATATAGGTGGGATTTTTTTCTTTAATAATTCTTTCTTTGTACATTTTAGTCTTTCAGGTTTATTGTAAATACATTTCTCGCAAACTATCCAATACCCAAAAGATTGGGAAGGCTATTAATAGCCGTTTACATAGTTTAGAAATTTGTTCACTCAGTATATTTTAATATACACTTTTAAATGCAGAGTGAAAAGACATTTGCAGGATTTGCCTTTTCGTTACACCAACACTTTATAAAACTGCTTTCTCTCCATATGTGTTACAGAATATTGTGTTTGCTTGTGTATGCCTAAATATAGGACATTCTCACTCCATTTCAGTATATTGGTTTGATACTAGTTAACTCAGGAACTGACAGTTAACTCCCATACCACACCCTTTATAACAAAAAACAGTTTTATTCCCCTCATGACTTTGAAACCCTGAAATGAACTTCATATGTTTCCCTTGTTTGACCCGCTACATCCCACTGATTTGTATCCACTGAAACGCGTTTGAATCATCAAGGATGCCAGATTTTTTTCTAGCTCCATTTTATTTAAACAAAATAGCCCAAAATCTAATTTGTTTCTTTCCTCCTTCAAGGTAACTAATATAAAAGAAGGAATTGAAAACAATGCATTTTATAACCTGTCCTCAGCCAAAACAGTGTTAAAATTCAGTGTCTGAACTGGTAATATCCCAGATAATGGGCAGGATGCTCACCTGGACTGTCAAAGGTCTCAGGTTTACAGCTCAGACTAGAAAGGAGACTTGCAATTCCTCAGAGAGCATCCTAAACCATGAGGGTAGGGTCCTCCAGGCTCTGATTCAGTGTGCGTTCAATTAGCTACATAAAATGAAACTTCTCCAGAAGGATGGATTGAGAAATAGAGGCTTAGTTTAAATCCCTGCGGGGATACCCCGAAATATGTCCCTGCTCCAAATCAGGATGAGAGGTCTCTGCTCGGATGGGAAGACCTGGCAGAAGACTGCAGGCAGCTCTTAGCCTGGGTTGGAGCCTGCTTGTTTTCTTAATAAAATGGGTCATATGTGGTAGTTATTAAATTTTATTATTTTTTTTTACTGCTCTAGTGACCTGTCCTGCTGTAGAAAAGCAAAGGAAGAGATTCAAGATAGCATAACTGAGGATGAAGGAACTCATTGCTTTCTGTCCTAAGGGCAGTTCCATGTCACAATGTGGGGTGCTTTTAGGGTCTGGCAGGGCTTCTTTGTGAGTGTGCATGTGTTCTGGGCTGATTTGTTGTGTTTTTGGGGGGTAGGCTGTATTGTTTGAAAACTTTAAGCCAGAAATCTGGCCATCCCCCAGCCAGTATCTGCTGTTTCTGTTTTACAAGTTATTTATGGAAAGTCTCTTTCTTTATTAGAGATTCTCTGACAAAAGCCCCTTTCTATGGATTTACCTACGGAGTAGCTCAGTGTGCAAGCTACTTTATTAACGCGGCAGTCTTCAGATTTGGGGCATGGCTCATTGCCCATTGTCTGAGCAACTTTGAAAACGTATTTATGTGAGTATACTTTATAAAATGTGAAAAAATATTGATACACAGGATAGTGATTTCAATGCATGCAAATTATTTCATCAAACTACAGAGGTAACTGGGCATAGAGGTTCAGGAATTTGGTCTGGTTGGGAGTGCAGTTTAGGCAGAAGCGCTGTTTTGGAGAAATGTGCATACTTGGGCAGTGAAGCAGCAAACGTGTGGCCATGCTCAGCACACCTACTCTGGAGAAGTCTTTGCTGTCTGACGTTCCTTCCAGGCAGAGGGTATTACATAGAGAAGTGATGTGACACCACTGCTCATCTATAAAGTAGTTATAGGAATAAATAGAACTTCCTAATACTGGATCCCATTTTGGAGGGTGAGGAGCTCCAGAAATGTCATAACCTAAAGATGCTAAAAACCTTTACTGTGAAGGTTTGTTTTATACATGAGGAAAACAATGCATTGCCCCACCTGAAATGAATGATGCTTTGTATTTTGTTTTTTAGAGTCTTCTCTTCCATCATATTTGCAGCTATGAATGTTGGTCAGTCTGCTTCCCTGGCACCAGATTATAGTAAAGCTAGAATGTCAGCCCAAAGAATCTTTCAACTTTTGGACAGAAAACCTCTAATTGACAGTTACAGTGAAGAAGGTGAAAAATTGGTAAGGGTTTTTTTTTGCCTTGGGGGTTGTGGGGTTTTTTGGGTTTTGGTTGTGTTTTGTTTTGGGGTTTTTTTTTAGAAAAATGTTGAAACAAACTAAATTAGTAAGGTTTCATTGTCTGCAACTGTATTCATAGCTTCATATTTTTTTAGGGTGTCACAAAAGACAGACATTAGATAAAATAGTGATACTGACTCAATTTTTTTTAATGGACCATATTATTTGTGGTTTTCAGTCAGAAGTGTATAGCCTTGAATGTAGTTTTGCTCTGAATGAGCTATAAAGAAAATACTTTTCATTCTACTGACCCACATCTTAAATGGTTTCAGGAAAACACTGACAATGTCAGTTCCACTAACAGTTGCATTGTCTTTGTAAGGGTTTACAAGAGAAATAAAATACAAATGTATTCTTCTACTCTTCTTGTAGATAAGAGAGAGACTAATTCCTTCAGAGACACAACAGTTTTGCCAAAAGCCATCCTCTTACAACTGTGGAAACTGTTACAAGTAAAAATGTGCTCTTCTGAAGTCAAAACTAACTTAATGAATAATCTGGTTTGCCCTAAAGTTTGGGGGCGGGGAGGGGAGGAGACAACAAGGAAAAAAACAAGAAAAAGGAAAAAAAAAAACCCAAAACACACTCAAAATCCCAAAAAACTCACCTCTAAACCAAAACTGTCATTAAGGAAACTGACATCAGTACTTGTTAAATTTCTGCATTAAATGCTTTCAGTTTACGTGATCTGGAAGGATTACATTTGCATATCCATCTAAGTTTAAAATTAACTTCTCACGTAGGCTTTAGATGGTAGCCCCTACTCAGGAAGCCATAATCCAGTTTCTATAACTTTAAGCTTATAGACAGGATTTTTAGCCTTTAAAGTTAGGAGCATGCTTAGATATCTTCTTGAACCATGGTCCTCCAGCAGAGACCTTGAAAGATTTGGCAGAAGGTCCCTGGTAAAATAAAACTTAAATGAAAATATTTCTAGTATAGACTGGACTCAAATGCCAGTGATGCCTGTGACTTCAGCAAAGCAAAGCTTTGAGCCCATTAAATTAGATCATCAGCTGCTGTGAGAGCATGGTACTAGTGGTGCTGCTAGTACGTGCATAGGGCTGGCTCCTACCCCAAACAATAGGAGAGGCCGTAGTCTTAATGTGTGCCCCCTTTCTTCCACTTGGGCTTAGAAATCGCCCTGGCTAGAATGGCTAATTAACAACTATCATTGCTTTTTAAAACACAGCTTGTCCTACATGCCTGTGAGTTACCTACCAAAGAATTTAGCTCTGCTATCTTAACACAAGATCAAGCTCAGCTATTAAATTCATTCAAATTGTGCTACCTGCAATGCGAGATCAGGAAAACAAATGCTATAGCTTATATCAAGAGTAGAAGTGCCTCAATTACATGTGTCAGAAATGAAAAATATTGTTGTTTATTTGTCTAAAGATAATCTTTTCAAAGCTGAAATGAAAAATAGATACAGGAGATGCAGAAAACTATTTCTCCAGAAGGATTCTAGCAACTTACATATGCAAATCATCCCACAAATAATGATACTACACTTCATCCAATATGTAATTGAAAAGGACAGTTTTGAAAACACCCTCCCAAACCTCTTTGAAAGTTCTCTCATTTAAATAACCAAGTCTTACAAGTGTTATTTTAGTTAAAGCTAATAAATGCCAATATGAGTGTGTGAATTCCTGTTACTTTTCAGAGCAATTTTGAAGGCAACATTGAATTCAGAAACATCCGTTTTGTGTATCCAACAAGGCCAGAAGTTCAAGTTTTGCGAGGACTCAATGTGAAGGTTAACAAAGGACAGACTCTGGCATTAGTGGGAAGCAGTGGCTGTGGCAAAAGCACATCCATTCAGCTCTTGGAGAGATTTTATGACCCTGTGGAAGGACAAGTGGTAAAAATAGACTTGTGTGGCTATTAGTAACAATTAAATCTTCAGAACTCTTTGTGTTCCAAGGTTTCAGAGGCTTTAAATGATGTTGGCAACATCTCTGGAGAGGTGCCTTTTTAAGAGGTGTGGTTTGCTGAGGTGGTGGCTCCAGTGGAGCTGTAGATAACCTCAAGACCCCTCTCGCTGCCTGTCCCTGGGCATTAGCCACACGTACCAGCACTGGCACCCATGTTGGCATGGTGTGCTGGCTCAGGGCGCAGATCTCACCGGAGAAGAGAATGATGGGGTCAGACTGTGTTGCCTCCCCAAAGCTGCTCACAGCCTGGTCACACAAGGGCATAACCTTCATGTTGCTTGTCAGTGCGTAAGTCATCTCGCTAATATGAATTCACACATTAAGTACATAAATACATGCTTCAGATAATACAAATGTAATCTCACACAGATGCTACTGCGTCACTGTTGGAGGGTTGCAATGGGCTTTTTGATGCAGTCCCCATCAATGGGTATAGAAAGTCCAAAGAGACCTCCTTGGAGGTTTTAAGATTGAGTTAAGGGCCTGCAGCTGAGATTATTTTATTGTTGTGTTCAGCTTCTTAGGGATAGGCTTTCCCGTGAGGATCCTGGTGCTTCTTGTGGTCAGTAGGGCTGAAAGGACTGCAGGAACAGCCCATAATCTGCACTCTGTGTTTCTGTCTGCTGGGAAATGGAAGCAAAAACACACACAAAATTAAGAACTAATGAAAGGAAATGTTTCATCTATATTGCTGGTTCTTTTCCATTTTGCATGCAAAATTTACTTGATTTCATCTGGGAATCTAACTCTTAACAGGCTTCCTCTTACAATTCGTGTTTCCTGTTTACAGTGTGTATCTGTGGATGAGCTCTGGAGTCAACTTGGCATCATTTTTCTGTTGCTTTTTCTAGTTAGCAGATGGATTTGATACCAAATCTTTGCATTTACAATGGCTGAGGTCCAGACTGGGCCTGGTGTCACAGGAGCCCATTTTGTTTGACTGCAGCATTGCTGAAAACATTCAATATGGAGACAACAGTAGGGTGGTTAGTCAGGTGGAAATTGAAGAAGCAGCTAAAGCAGCAAATATTCATACCTTCATTGAAAAACTGCCGGAGGTAAGAGAGTGATCTTCTCTTCACAGTGAGATTAGGTTTTTGGAGTGACATGGAAAAATCTAGGCAACGCTTGTTTACATTGATCAAATTTAAAAATAGATTTTTGTTCCCCTTCATAGGAAAAATATAGAATTTATGTTTTAAAACATCACTGTGTTTCAAGCTTAAAATCCTTGTTAGTTTGTTCAAAAAAAAGTCCATGTTCCAATTAATATAGTGGTAGACAAAGCAGAATACAAGGAAACAAGTAAGAGGACACTCTATGTACAAACAGGTCCTCATTTTTCTTTTGATATTTTTTCCTTTGACAGCTGAAACTTCTCAAGTTACTCTGAGAAAGATTATTTTCTTTTCTAAACTAATTCACTACAACTAAGTGCTCTATTTCTAATTGGATGAGCCATGCATAGGGAGTGTTTCTTAACAAATATGGAGGGGCAATAAATCAAAAAGTGAATGACATGGCATTTGACCTTCATGCCTGCCAAGAATTTGGTTCTAACAAGAAAAAATGGTTTGATAGTTTGTTTTCACTGTAGTTTTGTGTAACTTGAAAGTTATATAACGATGCTGAAAAATATTTCATCTTCAGTACTACTAATGACATTTGGGATTCTTTATTCACAAGTAATGCAGGATCAAGTTCTTCATCTGTATATCAGTAAACAGTAAATCTCTAGTTACTCTTATGATCATACGCTCATGGCCAGATGTCTGTGGACACCTTACCACTGTATCACTGGTGGTACCATTCAAGACCTATTCCAGTCTTTGGGGAAGTAAATTTTCAGACCAGGTATAAGTATGTGTGGTTGTGTGTATATATAACCTGTTTATACTGGAGGTGTTTATAAAACCTTAGCTTTATTGAAACCACTTGCACTATTCTTTTCTTTCCAAATGGAAACACCTAATCATTTTTATAGCCACACATAAAACTTTACTTTTCTAATCTTCCTTCTCTAAGAGTATTCACAGGCCTTCTTTTTTAATTTTCAACATCCAGAAATATAATACCCGGGTGGGTGAGAAAGGAACACAACTTTCTGGAGGCCAAAAACAAAGAATAGCAATTGCCCGTGCTCTGGTTCGTAATCCTGCCATTCTGCTTCTGGATGAAGCTACCTCTGCTCTTGACACAGAAAGTGAAAAGGTGAGTAATGATTATTATGTGAAATATATGTCTATATACATGGCTAGTTGCTTTCTGTAGAATACAATCAATGCAAACATGTTCCAAATGCTCAGCTGTGAAACAACAGAGCAGGTGTATCATGGTAGCTTTTCCAGCTGCAAGCTGTGAATTGAACAACACTAGGAAGCTGTGCATATCTACTAAATAAACAAGCAGAAAAAACCAGAACTTCAAGTAGAAAACACCATGGGGAGCTGATACACTTCAGCTATTGTCTTACTAGCTTTATTTGATGGTAAATACTGAATTTGTGTTCTGACCCAAACTGGATGCCCAAGAACCCACTTCTCAATGTCTCATGCTCATTTGATCAGTCTCACTGACCTCAGTGAGAAACCCTGTTGAGTAAGGGTCTCATGTATGCACTGGCTTGTATACCTATAGGAGGTACATTCAGGTCATACAAAGAGTAAGAAATCAAATGTGGTTCCTATGATGAGTGAAGGCTTTCCAGGTGCTTAACAGCATTTTCACAACATCTGTGTGCAGATCGTCCAGAAAGCTCTGGATAACGCCCGGCAAGGTCGAACCTGCATCGTCATCGCTCACCGCCTGACGACTGTACAGACTGCAGACATCATTGCAGTGATCCAGAACGGCAGGGTGGTTGAGCAGGGCACCCACAGCCAGTTACTGGCAAAGGAAGGACACTACTATGCCCTTGTAAATGCACAAGTCTCTAATTAGTACTGTTTGCAGGGTTGTTTTTTTTTTTCTGGGAAGACATGAAAAGCCTACAGAGAATTAATGTTGGCTGTGTCTGTGCTGATGGAGTAGGGGCCTTGTGTTGTACCCCGGTTGCTGCACTCGGTGTAGTCCTTGCCCCACATAGCCATGGGGATGAGCAGCGCATGCCCCAGGGTGAGTCATGGAAGGTGTACGGGGGAGTCCCAGGGGCTGAATCTGCTGGGCATTTGTGGGGATCGTGTGATCTGGAGGGAGCCAAACCTGGAGTAGCCTCATCCACAGCACAGCTTAAGTGGGGCATCCTGCTCTCACTGTCCCCCAAACCCTGGCCCACACCATGTGCCATAGACCAAGGCGGTACCAGATTATGACGGTGGTTAAGAAGCATGGATATGCAGTGAGCTGGTGCCTGTGCTTGTCCCTTGGGTTTCTTCACCAGCCAGATGCAGCCATAAAGTCGACTTAATTAGATACAGATAACTGTCAATTCTTACTGCTGAGATTCCAAATAAAGGCATTTGTATTAAATTTAGAGAGAAGGGGTTGGATATGTGGGTTTGAGGTTTTCCCCATGTTATGGAGGGGAAATTTTATTTCTAATATTACTGTGCTTTATGCATTTCTTGGAGATTCAATAGTCTATTTCAGACAATAATTGTAGTAGTTGCAAGCCTTCCATATAGAGATAAATTGACATAAAAGATACCATTGTTTTGTTTAGCATTTTTCAATTGCTGACCTAACAGAGTTTAATTGCTCTTTGCATCCATCAGGGTCACTTCAAAAGTCTTGTGGGGGAGCTAGGATGGCACCTTTTGGAGTAGACTCATGTCAGCCATGTAAATAAATTTTCTTAAAAAAACCCAATAAAATTAAAAGGTGGTTTTCAATATGGGATCCTTTATTTTGAATAGATGTGGCGCTTGAGGACATGGTTTAGTGATGGACTTGGTCGTGTTAGGGTAACAGCTGGACTTGATCTTAAGGGTCTTTTCCAATCTAAATGATTCTCTGAATAATTTTAAAGATTGTTTTAAGTGTTGGCAAAACTCACTTACACATGTGCTTTAATAATTGGTTATTCCACTGATAAATTCCTCAGCATGCTGCAATACATCCTTCAACAGTTGAAGAATATGTACTGTGTAGCCAGAGTGACTCAGCAGCCTTTTTTTTTTTATTTGGCTGGTTAAACCCAATTGCAGCATTTTAATTTTCCAAGGCTTTGCACATGGCTTTGGGTTAGGATTTATGGCCTGGAGCAACCTGCAGTACTTTATAATTTCCAGATAACTCTGCTCAGTTGTAGCAGACACAATTTAGAGTAATGACTATCATCTTCTTTGCTCATTTCAATTGTTTTCCGGCATCAGGATCCATGAGGGAAATAAAACACACAAAAGAAAACAAATTCTGGTCTCAGCTTTGCCAAAATAAATACAGTCCCTGTCCCTCACGCAATTTTTCACAGGGGCTGTTACAAGAGCAGTTATCACTCATTCAGGAGCCCCTCTGATGTGACCTCTTCACTTTCTCGTGATGGGCAGATACTACAGGAGCTGCTGCCCTCATTACATTCCCAGTTATCCAATGTGGGCTCCAATTAATTCCCTTTTCCCTGTTTTGTTTCTGCACTGGAGTTGAAATTACAAGCAGTAGAGTTTGATTCTCAGTTTTGAAAATAAAGTATCTTCCTTCTTAATCCAGAAATCTTTTGTAGAAAGGGTTATTTTTGTACTTTTGGTTAGATGTAGATGTGGTTTTCATTACAATTGTAATGAATAATAAATTTTTGTAATATTACAATTCATTATGATCTATTGCAGTAACAATTAAGTAAGATGAAGTAAAATGGGAAATTAATTTAAATATATAAATAGAGATAACTGTCGCTAAGCTAAGGCTCTGTAACACCATGAATCATCTAACATCTGCAGCTAGTTAATGGAGTATCTCTGTGGAAAATACTGCATTCACATCCATGCAGATAACGGAGAAGAATCCGAAATGTGCTTCCTTCCTACCAGCTTGGAATTATTACTAGCACTGGGGCAAGAGGAGTGAGGAAACATGCACTATTTGACCTGGAAGGTGCTGAAAGAGCTGCAGCATGGTCAGCCTAGAAAAATAAGTTCTGTGACTTGTGTTTCCCCTTATTTGCTCTTTCAGATGTCAACATTACCTACCACGGAAAGAAAAGTGGCTACACTTGCATCCCTTTTGGCATGTTCCTTGCCCTTGTTTACATAGAGCATTCTCATGCTGCAATAGCTGGACAGACTCAGTACTAGCTATGTATGTTAAGGATAAACAGATAAAGGTCTTCAAGTAAGATGCTTGGCAGCACTGTGTCACATCGTTCCTTATGGAAAGGTAGATGGGGGTTTTGTTCGGGACCAGAAGGAGCAGGTGCCAGTGCCGTGATGGAGGGAGCATGTGTGCACCACTCTGGGCTGTGGCAGCCAAGTGGGGAAAGAGCAGTGCCAGACAGATGTGCCTCAGGAATGTCCTCTGCCCTTACATGATTAAAAAGGGGAAATAGAAAACACAACTGAAATAAATAGTGTTGATTTACTGAAGTTCACAAGTGAGATGTTATGTAACATAAGAACACGCTTTACTGATTTATCTCAATACAAACATACCAAAAGCCACTCATAGTGCAGTTCTGTGTAAAAGATCACCTGCAGATGTGAGAAAAACACCAGACAAAAGCCTGTCCTACCCAATGCAAAAGAGATGGCTAAGCAAGGAAACAGAGTGAAATCCCAGCCACCTGTAAAAATGACAAAAAAGCACACTAGCATGCCTGCTAAAAGACAAACTGAGCTGGATGACTTTACAGACTCCATGAGATATAAATAGATTAACATGCTCAGCTTGTAGGCACTAATAACAAACTCTGGTGGTTTATTTCAGACCATCCAAGTCACCTTCACAGCTAGATATGCCCATACATCTTGCAGGCTGGCTCCGATTAAAAGCAGACCTAAATTCAGAGACAAACGCATGTTAAAAGCACCTTTTTAGCACCAAACCCTAGACAGATGTAGAGATCAAAAGAATTAGCCCTGACAGAAAAGAAAAGCCTATGAGGACATGTCTCGAGCAGAGGATTTGTCGACCCCATCACTCTCTGTCCTGTGCTGCCATCTACCCTAGGTGCCAGAGTTAAAAAAAGACTTCCTTTATCCCTGCCCAAGCAGGGGCTAGTGTTCTCCAAACATGCCCACAATATGGTGAGTCGCTGCTGGTGTCACTGGGGATCTCACCCCTAAGATGACTGCCACGGGGATAGCGATGAAGGAAACACATCAGCCCATGCTTGTCAAGGAACACCTTCTTCGTGACTAGACGAGAAGCACTTAACACATACACTTGCTTTATGCCAGCACTGATCTAAGCCTCCTAGGGAATTATTAGGGTATGATGTACCAAAAAAGAGAGTGAAGACTTCAGAGAAGGCATTCATAAGGGATTTTGGAGAATGAATTGGGAGTGTCTTAACCACTTGACCCCATTGTAGTATCATACATAGCTGTTAATTTTGATTAAAACTTTGCAGTCATGAGTCTAGTTAAAACGTTAATTATTAATGCCCCAGAGATGGGATAAGTAGTTGATAGAAGTGTGTGAACTAGAGGGCACAGGACCTGATCATCCTTATGGCCTCAAAGAGTTAATTGTCCTCTTGTTTGTATGAGCATTGGAGTGCATCAGTCCCAGTGGGTGTGGATGTTTCCCATTCCTGGATGTGCTATTTCAGTTTGAAATACCTGTCAGCAATTCAGGAATAACGCTATCTGCAAAACAGTAAATGAATATAATGTTTATCATCACGTGTTTTTTCCCAGATGTCTTCTTTCCTCTGCAGACTATAAAATTTCAGTTTATGTTCATCTAAAACGTGTAAAGTACGCATCCTCATAAAGATGTTATTTAATGATGCTGATTGTATGGCAAGAAGGAAAGCTTTCATTAAAATTGCAATTCATAATACCTGTATTTTTAGAAACAATCTTTTTTTGAAAAATGGGGAGAAAAGAACAATTGAAGGTTTTTTAGGGTCAGCTGAAATACCACATCAATGCGTCTTTTAATTTATTTTTTACCTGGATTAGATTTATGAGTTTAATTAAAATTTGGAGAGTTTGCAAAATTCTGCTAAACAATCTGTGGCTGGCAACACCTAACCTGTCCTTTCTTGGCTACCATCAACACACATCCTACCGCTGACTTTTCACTTACATGTTTGCAAGTGGGAATGTGTCTGGCTAGAAGGGCTCTTACTATACTGAGCATTAGGAAAATTCCTGTCACACTTGGGAGCGGGCCTATTTAAATGTTAATGTCGGTGATTTCACCTAATTAGTAAGGGAAATATTAAGAAACTATGCAGGATCGTTAAGGTCTGTTCACCTGACATTGCTGGAGGGTTTGAAGTGAAACTGCTCTCCTGGACTGTGTCTGCTGCAGGAAAATAGCTGCCCTTGTAACACCGGTAAAAAACCAACCAGATCTTGATCTGCTAGGTCCTACAATATAGCTATCAGTAGGCCAGCTGATAATCTAGTGCCAATGGAATTTGGATTTCAAGGGTTAAATATTTTCTCTGGATAAGGCTTGTACCTCCCCTTCCATGAAGAAACGTTTTGTTACAGAAATGCTCCAGCTCTGCCTGCATTTAGGGCTCACCCGCTGCCTGCTATGCTGGGCACTCTACCCAGGGAACTCGTTTTTTCTAAGCAGAAACAACCAAAAGCAGAAGAGGTCATACAGTTTATCTGGAGCCGTGGTTGTGTCTTGCTGAAGAAGGAAATAAAGTGACAGCTTTTCCAAGGTATTTCCAAGCTCTTCTGTTTGCAAATGGACTTGGATTATACTGGAGAAATGTGGCTTGGTAATCACTATAGCTATATCCAAACTGTACATGAACTGGTCAAGACAGTGGGTGAAAGTCAGTACCTTACTTGACCTCTTTCCGTGTATCCATACAGCTGCATGTAGGACAAACTTGACTTCTGTAAAACACATCTTCTCCATGTCTGAAACGTTAAGGTGCTTCAAAGATCTTCAACATAGTTAGGCAAGAGAGAAATAGCTAGGCGTCGAGGCCACAAACAGCATATATGTAGTTTCTTCTTGTAAAATATACTCGAGGGGCTTATTTTGTTAAGTCCTGATCCTTAGGTATTTGTAAAGGACTGGTAGTTTTCCATGCAAAGGTAGAAGAATCCAGTTGCCTCGCTATTATTTACCAGCCTCCAGCTGCCCTATATATCAACCTTACCACAGATTGCCCATTGCCCTAATGTTTTCCAGGGTTATAGCCCTCCCTGACTGTTCTCTTCCAGTTGCCTGGGCTGCTTTTCCTCCTCGAGCACCTTCCCTAGCACACACAGCAGATGCTGCACCATGTGATCCAATGCAAAAGGACAGACAGAGGTGAGAGGGGGAGTGCCAAAAGCAATAGCAATGCAAAAGGATTACTTTCTAAAATTAACAAAAATTTCTCAGCAGAAGACTGGTCATTGCTCTCAGTAAGTGAATCATTTACACTGGATTGCTTCCATCTGCCTCTGTGCTGTGCTTTGTCATCTAGACTGCAGGCATTTCTTACCTACCTGAGACCCTAGCAGTCATCTTCTAATTTTAGCCTTTATTGTCTACCTGGCTCATCAGAAGTTATGTCCAGAAACTATTTTCTGAAGCATGTCCTTCCATCTGGAAATAATAATTTGCTGTGCCCTTAGGGAAGCTCACACATCCGCTTGAGTTATCCCCAGCCTGTCCAACGACATCAGCATCACATGCTCCAAAGCAAACTCACTAAGCCTTCCTGTAATTCTCCTGAAGATGCCAATCTTTATTTTACTGAATGCCTTCACAGAAAGATATTTTAAAGCCGTGGTAGCTCAACAAATAGATTTTGTGGACTTGTTTGAATTGACCATTATATATTTCCTTGCTCTGCTGTTGCCATAGGAGTAACATCCTCGTTTCTTTCTAATCGTTGTGAATGCAGTCTGTGACTACCACCTTCTCCTATGTAGTCCAAAGCAAATCCATCTCACAGTTAATCACCACTAGAATAGTTCCTCTTGTTATGGTCGTTGAGGTTTGAAAGAATGACCTGAATATGGCTATTTTTGTGGAAATAATTGTTCAAGTTCACCCCGGTTGCAAAAGGATATCCTCAGTATTTGATCCACCACGGGCAGCATTTGTGGAGAAAGCACATGGTATTTATGAAGAGGGAGGCAAGGGGGAAACAGGCACTGCTGTGGGACACTTACCACTCAACTGCAGACATTTAGGGCTGAAGCAATCAGTCAGATATTGCCTTTAAAGCACTCTAGGATATGACTCATCTGTTTCCAAATGTCGGTCTGAGCATACAGTGAACTACACCAGGGAAGTGCCTATTGCTTACCATAAATCTAAAAGGGGAGTCTCAGTTTCTGTTCAGATTATACATTTACATTAAGTGAAGGGAGTTCCACTCGGAATGTTTCATCTTTCTTAAAGAGATTGCTAGGTTAGATTATCAGCCCTGCAAATAATATTTGGAGGTCCTGTCCAGAAAGGGACTGGGGAGTGCACTCTTGCAGACAAGGAGTGCTTCGAGGAAGAGGAAGGGCCTCTGCAGTGCAGGAGTCTGAAGTTTCTTTGTCTAGGTATTAGCAGTGCAAGAAGGTTGAAGTGAAGGACAAATGTTCAGGAAACAGGAATTATTTATCCTGAATGTGTAAGATGGAAAAGAAATTTACAGACTGCAGAAGCATCCAAAATGGCTTATAATAATGAGTGAATTAGCAGAATCTGGAATTTTTTTCCCTCTTGGATGGCACGAGGGGAATTTTAAACAAGGAGTTAACATTTTCAGGGATCAAAATAAATTATGTCTCTGACAATCCCATACATTGCCTGGGTTTTATGAAACCACACTAAAAATGGTAAGTGGAATTCCCTTTTTCACATCTGCTCTTCATATGAACATACACCTGGCAATGTAGTGTGTGTGTTGCTTCAGAGGAAACTCAACCAAAAACTATCACTTTATACAGCACTAATGGTCTTGGTTAGAAACCCAGTACATGTGTTTTATTTACTGTAAATGAAGTGTATATCAGCAACACTGAATATGAAAATGAAATTTTAATGGGCCACTTTTATGATGCTAGAGCAATGTGAAGAGACATCTGTAATGTGATTTACTTTTTAATATTCAGTAATGTAGTTTTAGTTGGAATAAACAGGGTTCCCAATAAAGACTCACATGACTATTTTCTTCAATTTCTTATTTCACACATGCTTTGAGACCTGGAGCAAGTTTTCCATTAATTTATGCCAATCCTTTCGGGACTCTTCCACTGTTATGTTTTAACGTTTTCTTTCTCTCTCGGTCTCTTTTTTTTTTATATAACTTACTATACATATATATCTTGCTATAATTATTTTACTTATACATTTAGTTGCACAGTGTGATAATGTATATTGATTCTGATAAATTTGTCTGCATCCACCACCGTTAAATAATCTTTGCATCTATCACTTCTTAATCGTTTCTCAAAAATAAACAGTTATGGATGTGCTTTTTCTGAGAGAAAATATCTAATCTACCCCATTTATGGAAGAGAGGAAAGCACACACTTTGCAGTATATATGAGTATACTTAAATGGATATATAGTTTATATTTATAAAATACACATTTGTATATATTTAAGTACGTTAGAGATTGCTTCATGATGAGAAGTTTGGAAAGAATACTAGCAAAAATTCAAATGAATCATGGGAAAAATCCATTTTCTTTCAGCATTTTAGTTCAATCTTGCAGAGTCAAAAATAGCTTTTTCTTCTGACAGTCATCAAGCTTTGATGATGCAATTTCTCTTTTCAGCTTAGTCAGACACTTAAGCCATCAGTCTTGACTCACATACTGCACTTGCCCACATGATATTAGTTACTCACGCATATTTATTCCATTTTTCAGTAGATAAACCTTTGTCAGCTTTTACGTCTGGGCCTTTTAGCCATACCTCCTGGGAAAGCAATTAAGCTCCTTGCACTTGAAAAGCCCAGACAGCTCAGGCTATGAAAGCAGCAGCAGGTCTGCACAGACCCCAGAGGCTGCCCCATGGCTTCCATGAGAGATGGTATTTTGAAAAGCTACGCAACCTAAACCAGCTTCTCTGAAAACACTTCTTCAAGCAAAATTAAACGTCTCCTCAACTCGCTGCTTTGCCAGAGGCTTGCTTTCTTCCAGAAACTATAGCTTTCCTGTGAAGGCTTCGTATGTCCATTCCCCCCCCAGCCATCCCACAGTTGCACATCGTTCTCAGAAAAACACAGGGGCAGCAGTGCCCCACTGCTGCTCTGAACCCCAGTCAGTGCTAAGAAAATGCTTAGCAAAGAAGGAGCCTAGAAGTGCCACCCGCCATGGGCCAACACCCTCACACTGAGTGTCCTTAAAAACTGTCTCAAGCCAACAGGAGCACAGCTTATCCCACCCTAGTCATCATTACATAGTTACTGCCAAACAGCAGTAAAGAACTGTATTATGTGGATGACATTTAAAACGCATTTCGTTAAAGTTCAGCTTTTGCCATGACTTCTTCAGCTTGTTTTCATCTTTATGGGGGGTATAGCACATCTAAAAATGTATTTTATCCTCTTCTAACACAAGTCATATTTAAGCTGAGTTTCAGTTTTTTTAACAAAAAAACCAAAAGCACAACCAAAAGAAAACAGGCATTGATAAATGTTTTTTAATGTTGCATACAACAGGTTGTGTTATTTGATTATGTGTGATTTGTGAATAACAGAATATTGCTAAAAACTATCTATTGCATAAGATATATACTTTTTTACATCAGTAGTTCTGTTTGTTTCCCCCAAAATCTGATGGCATTTCCTTCATCCCCCCTCATTTCTTCCCATATTGCCCCATGTTCTAGTCAATGTCTCAGCTGCAACCACTGACACAGAGAAAGAAACTAAGCTACTCTGGTAGCTCCGTCCTTCACTAGGACTAACAAAAGCCCACTTGGTGAGACCATATTACTTGAAATAATGATTCCCTGGAAACAGAGGTACACAAAAAGTGGCTTGCTGTGTTTCCTTTACTGGGGGGCAAATAAAGATGGCCAGATCGACTGCTAGAACTGGAAATGTCTGGGAACTTCAAGTACTGAGATGCAGTTACTGCATGTAACCCCAGTTTGACGACAAGTCAAAGTCAGAAGGAGCTTTGCTATAATTGTTATCATGTTTATTATTTAGACAATTGCCTCTAAAATGTGCCAGCTTCTTTCTGATGAGGCAGGGAGAATCCCATCCCCAAATGAGATCAGCCTAGGAAAAAATAAAACAGGAAAAAACCCAAACCTTAAACACTTGAAGTACATGGTTAGGTGAATACACACAAGCAGAAACATCTCCAAATCTTTCCTCAGGACTCTGCACTATTGTAACCTTCCAAAAAACTTGGCAACCGTTAAAGGTTGAATTGAATAATAGTCAGATGTGTGTGTTTTCTGGAAATATTTCATGAGGCTTGAGGGGGTAAATGATGTTCTACAAGGACATTAGCCATACATCTTTCATGTGGCCTTCCCTCTTTCAGCTCATCACATTCGCTTGTCCTATCTTGCTTCAGATTAAATGGCAAGCCTGTCAAGAGAGGGGGAGGTATTTCCCTGAGCTGTTTATGAAATGACTAGTACCGTTCAGCTTCGGTCCTGCCTGAATACTTTCAAGCACATGAAACACAATAATACAGTGTCTCAAACAAAGAAGTCCTACACATGAAAAGGGTAAGCAAACTCCAGAAGTGGTGAGTAATGATGCTACAGGAAACAAACAAAAGACAGAGGATTTCTGTCGGGTATGGTTGCTCTCTGGGTGATTAGTAGTAGAGATTTCAAAAGGTCATATTTTTCTAAGACACCGCGTTATGCTGAGATCACAAGACAGGGGATTTTCTCCATCTAGCGACAGCTGAGATAAGCAATCTGTCCACCCAGTCCCAGGTTTCGAAACATGAGGTTCTGTCACAGTACCCTGAGACCACACCAAAAGACCCTTGAGGAGACAACAGGGAGGCGAGCTATGTCTGCAGGACTTTGTTAGATACACCAGGATCACTGCCGGGGTGTGTATCAGCTTCCAAAACCAGCTCAGGGTCTTACATGACACCATTAATTCTGTCACAGCAAGTTCCTCTCCAGCAAATTGCAACTGCAAAACCATTGCAAAGATGTTCTCCCCCAAATTGTTTTGGGGGAAGACAGAATGAAAATGCATTCACTAAAAAATTATTTCCGCTAAGCCAACAATTTTGAACATTTGTTCAAGCAGAAACTGAAAGAATTGTTTCTGGGTTTAAAATCCTTTATTAGAAACAATTTCTTCAGGTAAAAATCAATACTTTTGTTCTAGAAATGTTGAGATGAAGAACTTCACCTTCTTAGCAATTTTTCATGGCTAAAACCTTTGTTCATATTTAGCTGTGAATAGTTGTAGCTAATCTCTGCTGCCCTTTTTACTGAATAAACTATACATCCAGAGCCGATCACCCAGTTTCTAACAGACTGGAGATACAACTCTGGCAGGTGACTCCCGTGACAAGGGGAACCTGTTGGGGAAGGGACGCTGAGGAGAGGAAAACCGGTTTAATTGAACAAAGCAGAAGTTCTTCATGTTCCCGTTATGCTCTGTAGTGCATCACAGAGCACTGTCTCACACACTGAGTGAGACTGCTCTGTCCCCAGCTGTGCCTGCCTCATCCAGGGAAAAGGGTTTGGCTTAACAACCTGGGCCAGGGAGGAAAGTGCTTGAAAAGTCCCCCTTGCACTAGGGAGGCCCGGCTACGGCCACAGCGTCTGAAGCTGGTAGCAGGAAGAGCTTGTGCACCTTGCGGAGCCCTTTTCATCAAGCTGAGCTGCTGAGCACCTGGCACCCTGACCGTCACCCCATGTACGCTCGCCAGGTTGCTGAAGCAGGACTGGAAGGAAGGATTTATGGAAAATGGATGGAGGCAGATGTGTGGAAGAGGAAAGGGAGGACAATGACAGGAAGCCACAGATTCTGCTCCCCCATGCTTGGTCCAGTGCTACCCCGACCTCTGGCCGTGGCGGCTGACAGCCGCTGCCCATCCTTGCTATGCGTCGCCCAGCACTCGCCACACAAACACTCGTTTCCGTGTGACGAGGATGACCTGCCACTCTGCACTTGCCCAGCACAGCCACCACCTGCACCACCCCAGCAGACCCCCTGAAGCGCTGTCCCAGATGGGACATCCCTTCTGCCCTCCTTGACCATGGGAGACAGCTGGGGTCCAAGGCTGCTGGTAGTGTCCTGTATGCACCTTCTGAGCAAGCCTAGCCCTTCTGACGTTCTCGCTTATGGGACAAATTGGGTCGAGAGGAGAAAGGAGAGGTGTTACCTATGTTTTCATCCATATTTGGTTTGATTACCTTATTTTAACATTTTTACTATTAAAAAACCAACACCCAACTTGCTAGTATTAAATAAAAAGCCACACTTCCTTCTTCCTTAATACATGCCCACAAAACTTGCAGTGCTTTTTAATGCTTCAACAGACAGTCAAATATTTTTAAGTCGCCATAAATCAAGATGTTTTTAGCCAAAATAGGTCTTGAGCAATGTTTTCATGAGAAATTCTCTGGATCCTCAATGCAGGAAATGTCTGAGATTCCTGAGGAAGAGCAGTATTAGCAGGGCAAGGTGATGATACTCAATCTGTACCTCCAGGTTTTGTTACTGGGATGACAAAGGTTTCAAGGCAGCTTAAGTTTGAGGTATTCTGGCTTTTGATATAAATTTAGTAGCTCACATGCTCCAACAATTAAATTCTAATAATTTGCCAGAAATGTTTTTTAATTAGGACAGAGTAAAGGGGGGTTGGAAATAATAGCCCTGATTTAAATCCTCATTTTTTTCCCTTTTTTTTTTAAAAGTATGTACCTTGCAAGATGCATATGATATGATTGCGGGAGGAGATGAAATGAAAAAAAAAAAACGCAGGAGGACAAAACAAAACCTTCTCACCAGTTGGACCCTTCTGTGTAATTTACATGGCAAATTCCTCAGGTCAGAGTCTCATCCGTGGGGATTTTCCACTTCCACAGTCTTGAGGAGCACAAAGGCTATTGCCCATCAGCACACACTGACACCCACGGAGAACTGAACTGTCTGATAAGAGATTGCTTTTGTTTCCCTCAAGCTCCCACGAAGGTACTCAGTGCACAAACCGGTATTTGTATTACGCCGTGAAGGGACGGATTTAGGCCAAAAGAAGCTGGCAGCCATGGCTTTTTAATGAGCCATGCGCTGACAGGCCTGGTTGTGAGCTGTTACAGATGTGCGCCGGACAGTCTAATGAGATGCAGGAAATTCAGGAGGCCAAAAAGCCTCTTTCGATTTTCTGGTCGTGCTGGTAGGATCAAAACCGCTTGTGTTCTACCTAGCATCGCCGAGCAAGGGATATGCTCAATGTCCTTAATAAAAACATTACCATTTGGGGTAAAGGCACTGATGCATGTTGATTCCCATAAGGGGGAATAAAAGAGGGGATGAGTCATTAGCCAAGAATGAGAGCACAGGCAGGACAAGATCCTGCAGTGGCACATTAATTATAGTAACATTTTCTGTGATTCCCCTGCTACGTAACCAGAGATGCAGAAGCATGAGAGGGGGCCGCAGTGTGAAAGGACATGGCCAGGATGAATGATCTGGCAAGTAAGCGAAAGCAAACCCCTGGTGAGAGAATAAAACCCCCTAAAAAATTCTCCTCCCGCAGAGCGGAGTCTCCAGCTGATGCGTCCAGCGAGGAAGAGGCGCCTTTTCCCGGTGCTTGAGCAGAGGAGTGTTCTGGTATTTCTCTCGGAGTGTGAGTCAGACACAGGGGTTGCCAAAAAGCCGTGCCAAGTCCTGCTCTCCATTACATGTGCCCACAACAACATGGCACATGAGCAGATACTCTTTCAGTGCCAACTGAGACATGGGACCAGCTGTGGGCTGCTATGGGCAGCTCTGCGGCTCCTTCGTTTCACCTTTGTTATCTGTGTGAAGTCTGATTATCAGCTCTGCTGCAGACGGTATTGCTAATAGCCAGGCATGCAAATTCAAACAGAACAATGGTAAAGATCTGCTTTAATTGTTATGTGACAGATAAAACTTATTTATAACAACCTAGCTGATGAAGCACTAGCCAGCAGATGCCCCAGTTTACTTCTTCTTTGTCGTACAGACAGGCTTATATACAAAAAAACATAGACAAGAGTCTATGAAACAAAATAGGACACATATACAGTCCTTTCCCAGGACAGCTAGGTCAGATAGCATTTGCCAGACCTATAAAACTACATAAGATATGCAACAGTGACACCTATTGGCACACAAACTTTGTACAGATCCCTGCTTGTTTATTCTCCTGCAATATTTTTAGCTGCGTTAGCACCATCATGAGTGCTCATCACATGCTATTGCGATAGCACGCTGCCACTCTCAGGCACAGGCCCTGCAAGCTGGCAGGACTGCTGCGTAAAGAGCCTCTTGGATAACTTGCCCTTAAGATGCAAAGAAATTAATCTCAACTATGAACAGACTTTTCTCTTTGCACAGTCAGAACGGCAGACAGTGCATGCTTCTGCAATCCCCACTAACAGTGGACTCCATCTTTTTTTTTTTTAAAGACATTTCCACTTGTGTAAACCTTCATTTGTAGCAAAAACATTGTCTTGTGACATGTTAGCTTGGGGGGAGAGGGGAAAGAGACTTCACTGCAAGAATTTCTGCTCTCTTGGGAACCCAGTGGTTCTCCAAGGCAAAAGCAGGTAGACGTGAGACTGCTAGTAAAACTATTTCTTCTTTTTGGCTGTAAAGTCCTTGAGGCTGTGTGTTAAGTCCAGCCCCAGGGAACTATAAGGATCTTCAAGTTCCAGATTTCCCAGCCCATGAGGCAATTGCAGAGTTACGAGTTTTGGAAGTTCCTGGGTTAGTATTTTTAGATCACTTGACTTGCCAGCCCCATCTCTTTCAATTTCACAAAATTTACACCACCGGAGTATCTTTCCCGAGGAAGAGAACTACTTCTCCTCAGAGCCCCAGAGAGTTTTGCAGTCAGTTTCTCTGCTGCATCTATTTTTCAATAAGCCTGTGCATTGGGAGGGTAAGTGAGATGCTGTCACGGAAAGACTTAACATGTAGGCATTAGAGGCTTTATCACCTTCTCCTTGCTTGTCACCTTGGAGAAGGTGATACAATTGTGAACAATAAACAGGTGGGTTTACTCCCTTTTTTATTCACCATTACATTGCGCTCTCATCTTCTCTGATTTGGGGTGGCATAGTTTAAGTGTTTTCAGATTTGCTTCTAACGAAAGCTGCCTGCTTACTGCGTGGCCAAAATAATGATTCTAGCTGAGTATGTGGTTCAATAACTATTATTAACTCCCAGTGATCTTTCCTATTTCCATAATTATACCTGAAACTGTGTAGTTCAATGCAAGAGGATAAACGGAGTTCCTGCAATACAATGTGCTCAAGTATTTCAGGAGCATTGTTAAGTCAAGTTAAATGTCCAATTTTGTTAGGTTTGTTAGGTTTTCCAATTATGTCACTTGCAAGCAATTTACCTAGCACCATGTGGCTCTGAAAAGACATAGGGAAAAATTTAAAGGACAAGGTATTTTAACCAAGAGACATTGGTTTGCTTTCCTTGTCCCATCAGAAAAGTCTGGCAAAAAAGAGAAGAGACCCTATAAAATTGATTTTAAAGTGGATTTTAATTTCTATTTTCCATATCTTGTAATAAAGTGGTGTCTAGTTAAGTGTTATTGTATGAATTAGTTTTGAACATTCTCACATCTAAATCAGCTATCTATAAAGAAACCTAAGCTGAGTAAGATCTCACATCGTGCTCATTACGAAATCTTGTGTAAGAAAAGCAAAGGAAGGGACTGTGAGGAGACTGGATTTCCGTTGTGGTCGGGGCCATTGCTGTTGCCCAGGGAGAAGTGGTAGCTGATGCACTCACGGCTAATGACTAGGAAAATAGAGCATGAACAGAGACAAGTGCTGTGTCTAAAAGAAGTAACTTTCCTACACAGCAATGCAAGAAAATCCCCAGTGAGCAGTCAAGACAGTAAACCTGTGGCATCAGAGCTATCCTGGGTGAAGAAGTCTTATGCATGCAGTACATGATAATGCCCCCAGGGTTACAAGGTTGTCCCTCTTTTCATGAGTAATCATCCTGCTAGGTGTCGTTCTCGCTAAGGAGTCCCTGGAGCCAGAGCTGAAGACAAGGGAAAGCAAATTCATAGATGTTTCCACAAAGCTTCATTCCTTTCTTCTTTTTTTAATTTTTGAAATTAAAAGTACTGCTTTTATCTGAGGGTTTTCTACAGTTCTCATATATTGGTTGTATTTGTGAATCCAGACTTGTCAGTTTGAAAGATATCTCCAAGCTGGAGGCACTTGATCCTGATTATAAACTGAGTCACTGTTTTAGGAGCTAAAATGATACATATAGGTTAGATGATCAGTCATCATGAAGTAAAAGGAAAAAGCCAGAGTCAGAAGGGTGTGTTGCAAATGGCCTATATTTCTGTATAAAATGTCATTGTAATTGCTTTCTTCATGAATTCTGCAGATATGCTTGGCTTTTTAAAGCCTCTGCAGCTGTCTGGCTGTAGAGACAATTTGCTGGGCTTCAGAAAAACACGACATGTCTCCTCCCTAACTTTTTTTCACCCATGTGTCCTTTCTTGATAAAGCTGGCCAGCACAGCATTGCACGGAGAGCTATCAAACGAAGCATCCAGTCACCAGCATGAGGATTAGGAGGACCAGCCAGTGAAAGAATTGTTAGAGTAATATTAACATGGAGACAAATGTGAGAAAAAAAACACTACCACAATAAAAGGGTCCAATAGCTTTTCTACTTTGCTCCAAACTTAGCTTGGTGTCTTTTCCTGGGATATCAAAACTAGTTTGAGCTTGGACTGGGGTTTTATCCCTAAAACAAAGTCCTGACAGATACTGACACTTGTGATGAATTTGGAGAGCTGGCATGGACACCCATGGCTTGAAGATGGACAACATTCTTGCAAGGAAAGATGGAGAGACAGACACGCACAGGGCTTTTTTTTAATTCCTTAGCTTTCCCCAATATGTTCTGCAAAGAATGTGCTTTGGTAGGACTGAAACACAAGGTCCCCTTCTAGCAATGCTCACCCACATGTTGGTGGGTGATCCTAGAAATGTCCTAAATAAAAAGCCTATTCCAAAATGCATCATGTCTTTCCATAATCCAAGTACAAGTTTCATAATTCTGGAGAGAAAAGGCTTGTCATTTAAAAATAAATTATTATATTGTTACCGAAAAACACCTTCCTGCTCCAAGCTCCACGCTTTCCTCAGGCACATTTTCACCATCATCTAAAACTTTCAGTTAAAGTAGGAAGCTGATTTTTATGGTGCATGGCTGTAAGTTTTATATTTTATTTTGGCAGTAGGGGAATGTTTATTTCCATCAGAATTCTCTTGTAAATTCACTAAGCCATAGAAAAAAAAAGGTATGAATCCAAAAAACCTTCTGTATAAAATTGAGAAGCGATCCCACTGGACTTACGTTTTGGCAAACTATTGATTATATGATCAGGGCCAAACATCTTGCCAAGAAACACAGATCAGATTCTAATAAGAAAATCCTTTCAACATATCGATTGGAGAGTTGCCAGAATTTTCAAATGCTGTATAAGTCACCAGTATTAAACTTGGGGAAAGGAAAGGTATGGGTGGAATCTGTTCAGAAAAGAGGTATCACTTGGTATTTTAAAGGAAAAATACAAAAAGACAATAATGTTCATAAGCCTAAAGCAAGTCTGTCGGCATGTAATTACACATCATGGAAAAACTGATCACAGCTCTTTTTTTAAACAAATTATACTCTAAAAGCAAGGATTTAATTAATTCATTAAGAAAATACCATATAGTGACCCAAATTTCTGTAGTCTTTCTGCAGAAACACATATATATCCAGCCGGAAGAAAATATTAATTTTATAACACATACACAGTGTGTAAGTATATATCACATGCAATGATAGATTTAAGACATTTAATATATTACATGTAATATAAGTATATAATATATAAACATATTATAAATATGTAGTAGCATTTATTTTATTACAACTATATTAAAGTGTATAAGCAGGACTATCACTTAAATTGAAAAAAAATTTTTTTAATGTAATTTACAGAATTTTGCTCCCCATGGCAGACTTTACTCTGTGTAAGGTATCATTAATCCCCATAAAATTGAGAGACATCAGTTTTGAGTTCATATAGTTAGTATATTTTGTGGAAAAAGGAGATTTTTTTTTTTGTCTCAGTTTTCTTGTTTCTCATTTATCTTTTTAACCGTCAGCTTCTCCCTCGGCAAAGGATAAAGATTCAGTTGCAAAAGAAATTCATGAGAAACTTCCTTGCTTCAGATGACTGCTGTCTTGTACTGCTTTGAATGGATCAGAGGTTGCACGTTGCATAGCCATTGCCACTTTTATTTGTTGCTTGGATATCTATACACTTCCTCTGTGAATACAGAGAACAGCATTTTGCACAAAGCTAGCTTGCATCACTGCTGGTTGAAATAAGAGACAGCAACATTCTTAGCTGGAAGAACCTAAAGAAAGTAATACAAAAGGTATTAACCATAGAGAAGTATTTATAAAATCTGTATGTTATACCAAATCTGCTGAGTGTAACTACAGAGAAAAGTGAAGGGAGAGGTATCTGTCAAAAAGAAGCATTTTTCAGAAGAGCGTATTTCTAACCATAGCTCAATCTTTGCAAGTCAGGTTGTGTTCTCGACACCTCATCACTTATGATGATGTATTTATATATGTGTAATTTATAAATTAACACTCCTAGAAGTGCTCTAATACCATGTAAAGGCACCAATGAAATAGTAATTTCTGGTATGAGCTTCTGCTTTATATGCAATAGTAATGGCATGAATCACCAGTCTTAAAAACAAACTTCATACGCTGTAATATGCTATCTAAATTTAAAGGAGTTACAGATTTAGTTCTGAAATATCTTGTAAACAGAATATTCTGGTGGAGGTGACCCTGTTGCCTTGTATTACACCAGTTAATGTATTTTTTTTCTGGATTTGCAGGTCATGTTAATCCCTGAACTAACAGGGAAAATTTGCACCAGAAACTTTAAACAAGCCCTCAGTTATGTATTGAAAGGTTCTCTTTATTTAACCTGGTCATTTAAAATTCAATTTTTGCTGATGTGGGAAGAGTTCATTAGATTAAATTACTGATTACCAAATTGGATACAAATTATACTTTTCCCTGATTCCTCTTACACATACCATTGATTCAGTAAAATAAATTGAAGATTTCCTAAACTGTTCACACAAGTATAGAAGATGATAGAGTCATTTCTAATCAGCTATCTTCACATCCAAAAATATTCATAATATCTCTTTTCTGCCAAGTAAAGCATGCAACATGCCTCTGATGCACCCAGAACGTCTCAGACTGGCTGCCTCCGGGCAGAACCTCACATGCCATTTCCTTTCCAGAACAGAGATTATCTGAGCTGAGCTCATGAGCTCCCTGACCATGGTCATTCCCATTTCCGTGCTGTCTGCCCCTTTCGTGATTCTGTCTTTCCCACAGATGTGACATCATCAGCTTCCTGGAAAGCTAAGACAAGGTATTGACTTAGTAGTTTAGGTCATGCCCACATTATGCAGTCATGGTGGAGGCAATTATGCACCATGGCCCTGCTGCTTCTTTCTTTTTCTATCCATGTGTCTTGAGAACTACCTGATATTAGTCTTAATTTTTTCAGCATCTGAATCTGAAGTGAGGTTATTCTCACTTCATCCTTATGCTTCCTGACATCTAAAATACAACGAAATTTTATAAATATATTTTTCCCTTCTCGTAGGTTCTTTGCTCACTCATAGTATCTTTTTTGAGATGAGTATTTGCCCTAAGGCTGTTCAATTCCTGGTAGCTTTTGCTCCTACTAAATAGAATAACCTTTCAGTAGTCCTCCCTATTCAGTTCCTGAACTCTACAGCCCAACTGACTTCACTGGATATTCAATCCAGCTGAATAAAATTCGTACTAAATATTTTCAGTTAATATGATGAGTGGTGAAATCAGTGGAAGAATGGGCTGTGATGGCTGGTAAAGAGTTTTGTTTGTCTTTCAATTTTATCTATTTTTATCTATTGCTATTATCAGTGTTGTCAATTATCCTAAAACTGGTTCAGTCGAGTTTTTCAAGACTAAAATCTTTGCTCGTTATGGTTCTGTAGTATTTAGACAGTGAGATTCATGGGTTAGTTATGCTCATATATTTTTAAAAGCATCTTCAACCACTTTTTAAATGCTGCCTTGGAGGTTTCATTCCATCCCCATTTCCCTGCATTATAATTGAAAGCAAATAGGTGTACCAGTTCTTCTTACTCTGTATTGCTTGCTATTTTTTTATATGGCCACCCTTTCCCTCTCCTATACCTCTGACTGTTCTTGTCAGCAGTCTGGGAAGCTCTTTGTGAAAGCTATGGTTGCTACTGGCATTCATACAGGTGTATCAGCTGGGGGATCACCTGGCCTCCTAGCATGGTTTGGATAAGCGTGCTCTTTAAAACAATGCTGTATAGTTGTGTTGCGGTTTTATTTGCCTCTAGAGGCAAAACGTAGAGGTAAGAAACCACAGCTGTGAAGGTGCGAGAGATCTCAAGAGGTTGACTTCAGAGGATCCTTCAACCCTCAAACTTACGTCATCACAGGACAACTTCAGTGGTGCTTGTGGGACCCTCGACAACTCTCAGCAGCAAAGGCTCAGGGCCGAAGAAGCAATCATTGCAAGTGCCCCCTTGTCCACCACATGCAAAGTCGGCATGTCTTAGCTGAAAGACTTTGATTAAAGCTGGGAGTTCCTGGTTAACACAACAGGCTACATCTTCCATAGAAGCTGGCGGGCAGGTGGTCTCGCTCTATGTTTTTCTTATCGGTCCCCGCAACCTTAATTTCATAATGTTTTGCACCAGTGCTTTCAATACATCTTTTGCTATGATTTCTGCTTCTAAAATAAAGGGCAGGAGTATTATTTCTGCCTTTATATACTGTCTGAGTAAGTCCATTTTTCCAAGTTAACGTTTGCTTTGATAAACTGAAAACAGTACTCCTGTAGCTATCACAACATAGTAAAGAAATAATAACCCAAGTTAAAAATAGTCTCATGCAAAATAGTCTCCCATGGCAAAGGGCAGGAAATTGGTTGCAGTTGAACTAATATTTCTCTTGAAATGATCTGTAGCTGCTATTTGCTACGCAGCTTTTGCATACCCCCAGGCAATTCCGGACGCCTTTGGAAAACCCTCTGAAGCTGCGTGCTTGCACTGCCTGTATATGGAGAAGTGGTGTGATTTCTCATGCTTGTAGCTCTTTAGTACCGAAGAAATATTTTATAGGAGTGCTGTAGAAAGTGTATGTTGTATCAGATGACTCATTTACAGTATTTCCCCTTTCTGAGTAGAGAATAAAGGAAGTGCATCCCAAAACAGGGAACTTGCATCCAGGCTTGTAAATTCTTCTGTCTTGGATGTTTTAAATAGATAAACAGAGGCAAAATCACACAAAAGGACATGTACAGTCCAGTACAGTCTAGGTTAGTATATTGGACATAAGGCTTGTAACAATCTCTGGAAATGTATACAATGTTCTTGTGCATTCCAGATGGACAGTTATTTTGTTCCTAGATATTGAAATTATGCTATTCCTCTTGCACAGGGAGCTACAAAGACATTTCCAATCTCTTTTCTGTGTACCCTATATACAAATCATGCCCATTCTTTCCCAGGTGAAATATTCCTAACCTTTTTTCATCTGTTTGTATGATAGATTTCCCCATCCCCTGATTTTCAACAATTGTTCCTTTCACTCCAAGTGTGGCTGGGAGTAGGGACACTACAAGCAATGGGCATGTCAGAACTGGTATAATACAAAAGCTTATAGGATATTACATGTACAGCTGTATTTTTTAATGATTTCTTATAGCTGCCACACCAACAGAAAATACGTTCTTTACCAATTAAAAGATTTTGCAGTAAATAATAATCTCAACATTACTATATTTTTGAAGGATAAATAGTCTATATACATAATGATGGGGAAAAAAACACTAACACAAAAATATTCAAGTATCATATGGATGGCTGTGGTAAGTACATTTATTACTATCTTGTTCTGATTGACTTTTTTTCTTCAGTATTTCAGCTGTCTGAAAAGCACTCCCTAACATTTTCAGAGTAAATATTCAGAGCTGATCCTGAGATCAGCTAATGGTATTAGTGTTCTTGCAAAAGCTGTACTGCTGCTGTAGCCACTCACTCCCCAGTATAAATGAGGTCGGGGAAGGGCCCTGCCAGCACCACTGGCACGGCACCTTTAACTGTATTTACCTCAGTCAGCTACCAAACAGAACTCAAGTATGATGGGAAAGAAAAGCAATCTTAGCCATATCAAAATGTGTATTTTCCTGTCTGGTGTGAATATGGTGCTAGCAGAATTGAAACAGCTTGAAACGTGTGTGAGAGGTGACAGTAAAATTCAGTTTCTAGACCCATTAAAGCAAAATATATTACTTGTGAGATATTTATTTAACTGAGGAACATAGGCAACATTATGGGACTTCATGGAAAATTTATTTTCTAGTTTGAAATACCTAAATAGAGAACATCATAAGCTATATAGGGACACCCCAATAGCAGAAGAGGAGAGTATTCTTGGAGTATTCATCACAAAATACTGACTCATCTAAACGTCATGAGGTTACTAAAGCCTAACCAAAGTTCAGGTTGCCTTTCCTCTGAACAGCATTGTGCTGGGTAGAGCTGAGCGTTTTCAATACACAGAGATAACTGAAGCTTGATTTGCTACTTGATGCAAGATTATAGATGAACTAATGATGTTTACAATGCAGCCAGATAAAAAGTTCTCCCTGTGCAGACTGCAGGAGGCTGCAAGTTTTCTGTAAAACTTGCTACAGTAATAACTACTTACGTTAAGCCAATGAGTATTTGAGAATTACCTTCTTGTTGTTTTTTTGCGATAATCACTTTTTCTCAACAGGAGATGAGCAAAATTGAAAACAACCTATTTATCAACTTTTCAGCCTGTAGAGCATTCTAAGTTTAAACTTAGTCATCTTTTCATTTCATGTGGGCATTATTTTATCCAGTTTTAACCATCTAGAAGTCTGATGTCTAGCCTAAGCTCATCACCTAGGTTCCCTTTGTAATCAACGAAGGGAAGATAAAAATGCCTCCAGAAAGGCTAAATGAAAAAACAGAAAATGCTGTCATTTGCAATAACACTCATGTAGGTGGGATTAAGCATAAGAAGAGTGAACAGAATTGAAGCCATTAAGGCATGCATATTCTCTCCAGATCAATCTGTAACATGGCAAAATACACTCAAGCCTAAACTGCAGTGCAAGGGGCTCTTCCATGCAAATGCATGAGGCAGTTGTTCAGCTCTGTGACCACCCGACATATACACATATGTATATGTATGTGTATTTGTATAATCACTTTCTAGTTGTTACCTAAAGAATCTGCAGGTACATTTGCACATCCACCTAAAGCAGAGAAACCGTTACCTGATGACTCGTTAATCTGGTATCAGATTGCCCTATACGTCAGTCTGATTCATAGATTAAAGGCCATAAAATGCAATCTTGCACTCTGATACAGGGTGTGATATTTTCTTTAGATCACCCTGGAGGAACATGATGTAAAAATTATTTAACTTAAGAGGTTTTTGAGCATTCACGGGCATGGTCAGCCAGGCAGACATCCTTTTAGGATGAGAGTTAGAACAGGTGTAAGAGGTGGCAGAGAAAATGTAACTGATGAAGCATTTGTGACTGCAACAAAGGAAGAAAATACCTATGTTAACCTACAGGATTTTCCTGTTATGCTATTGAAATGTCTTTCTTCCCTGGAAATAAATTGACAGAAAGTTCAGTATTGAACGGAAGCTGCTTTTTCCTTCTGTGTGGTAGAGTTTTGTGTGCTTATCTACAAAACACATCTCTAAAACCTAACTTATTTCTAAACTCACTGAAATGAAAACCAAGGGATACAGAAGCACACTGAGAATAGAGAAATGGAGATCAACAGGGTAAGAAGTACAAAGTCTAAAGCTACAGCGTGGCTGAGTGAACGTAAAGGCAGTAGAAAAGTTAGACTGACATCTCGGGGCCGGGGCAGGGGAGGGGGGAGTTTTACACGACAGTCCTAAGTGGGTGACATCTGCCTCTCCGCAAAACAAGTAAAACACAATTTAAAGCAAACACTGATTTTCTGCAGCCATCTTGTGTCGAAAGTGGAAAATGCAGCTTTCAAAACCGGTGTTTTTATAAGCACAGCACCCTGCTTCAGCACGATGCTTGACACAAGTGTAACTTGAGGCTCGTACACGTCGCTGATGTTGCCAGGGGACCTGCTCACGTGTGTGGCGTTATGCCAGTGGGCAAATACTCTGAATTAGGATGGACTTGCACTCATACTCAGTTTCTAGGAGGAAATGTCACACAGCAAGAAAACATTGCTTTTAGATCCCATTTCTTTGCAGCTTGAACTCTACAGAAATCAAAGGGGATCTTTCCAGTTATCTGTACTTTCAGTCAGATCTTACTAAAAATTATTTGTTCACAGTGCAAAAAATGATAGCTCTCATACTCTTCTTTTTGAAAAGTGCTACAGTTGTGGTTGAAAGAGGAAATTTGCAGAAATCAGGGGTCAGAAACCGGGAACGGCTGTTGACCGAGCTTCAGTGTGCAGTTTTAAAATTCTCTTATTAGATGACACTGCATCTGCTCTAGACACAGAAAGCAAGATGCTGGTTCACATTGGACTTAGAAAAGTAAGTGCTTTGTCATTGATATAACCCTTTCTTTTTTCTCGAATCATGCATTTAATCTAAATTCAGGGAGAAGGCACAAATGACAGTTACAATTTTCCACGATAGATTTGTAACAAGGACAAGGATTATTTCCCCGTTCACTGCAAAAAGCTGCCCACTGTTCTTCTGTGACAATATTCTCATATCTTCCACCTCACCACCACTGAAACAATGATTTCCACTTGTCTCATCTAGCTAGGGGCTGGCACCAAGCAATAGCCATCCGAGCGGATGAGCCCTCACTGCAACACTCCAGACAGCTTAACTGTTCTGAGTGTTTAACTCGCAACAGTTAACACAGAAGGAAGCTGAGTCAGAGGCATTTTGGAAGAAGTCTTTGTCTCTCTTGTTTGGTTATATAGGCAGGCTGCAGCTACTAACCTGTATGTTTGTTTATTCCTGGCAATTTGGCATGTGCACTTAGGTGACCCAAATAGCTTTCCTCCATAAATTACCAAATTATAAACCCTATGTTTTTTGTGTGGCGATGGAGGCCCAAAGCTACCTATTTAAGGCAAACACATTGCCTTCAGCCAGATAATGCTGAACAATGTTTACCAGAGGCAAATAAGTGGTATCATGCTGTTAGAATTGGTGGGACCCAGGGAGCAAAATAGAGACACGTGTCCTCTGCCAATGAGCCAGTCTCTATGGAAATGCTCCCAACTTTGTACTTCATGGCTGCTCTTTTCAATAGCATTTTAAAAAACAAGAGATACTTCAAGAAAAGCAGAAGCGTCAAAATAAGCCAAACCAGAAAGCAGGTAAGACGCTAGCCTGCCAGGGAAAGGAACAGGTTGTAGTTTAAGTCAGTTGTGAGAGAATCATGGATTATACAGCTGTTCAGCAAATGAGATCAATGAGATGTAACAGCAGTATCAATATGACAAATTAGAGGAATTACTCTGAACCACTAAGCAACAGGGGACATGAATTACAGTTTGGTATTTTGTTTACAGGCCAGGCAAGGTCAAACTACTATTATTATTGCTCATCGGCTTTCCACCGCTCAGTCTGTGGATGTAATAGTGGGCATTGTGGATGGCGCAGTGGTTGAAAAGGGAACACACACAGAGCTGATGGAGAAAAAGGAGCCATATTACTCACTTCCAACCTCACAGGTACGTTTATTATTATTACTATTATTATTTGTATAATCATAGTATGCAGGATGATATATCATGGATCAAATCCCCACTAAGCTTAGTTTTAGGTGTGAGAGCTGGAAATATGACCATGCATAGATGCATTTGTTACTCAGCAATTTGACAAATGCTGGTTTCTTTTATGCAGCATAGTGAGTTTGTTTATTTTTGAATGTCTCAGATGATCTTTAAAAGACAGCTTAGCTCATGACTTATGCATAATCATGCTTTAAAGTGACACTTACTTAAGCACAGTTGCAGAAGCACCGAGTGACCTGAGAGCCAGACCATGGCCTCCAGTGGGAAAACCCGTCGGTGTTGTGCTGTCAGTGCTGCCAGGCACTGAGACATCTCCAAAATCAGCTCATCTCCAAATGAGGCCACACCTTTCTATGTTGTTCTTCTGCAATCTCCTGGCAGCAACTATGCCTGTAATATCAGATTTGTTTTCAGCGTGGGTGAAGGTTTCCACAGTTCAGAGCAGGTTATAAAGAAAAAAGCAGTAGTTTAGGCTGTAACTCTGGGCGCTACCTGTGCTGTTGGAGCCAAACTAAAACCAGAAGCAATAGGAAGGCACAAAAATCCCCAACATGCCAGCCAGCACTTTTTTTGTGCAGACATATTATCAGCTTCAATCATTTTTCCCATGCTAGTCTACCTCCATCATCAGAATGAAAAGTGCAAATGAAAGCATAGGAAAGGCAGAGGGAGGCCAGGTATGGGCAGGTTCTCCACCATGCCATCTAACCAGGTCTGAGCAATTGTCAACACTGACAGGGAGGAAAGTGCTGGCAGCATGGTAGGAGAGACAAAGTCTTGACCTAGCACACTGTCAGTTCGCATGCTATTTGTAACAGCATAACTTGAGATGCTCTTGTTTAACACAACCAAGTTAAAATGGATGGTAAAAGTAGCGGGACTGGATTTCCAGGGGTTACTAAAGCACAGCTTAGAAGCTACGTTCCAGAAAATGTCTTTAAAACATATACTTATCTGGCCCTGCCCGGGATTGCCATGTAAACGATTTGGTAGGTGTGGTTCTACTATGGCTGGCAGCGTGCTGTGGCCAGGGAGTTTTTCAGGCGTGCTATCTAGGATTAGCTAACTTTGCTATTTGTGTGGGGAGGAGGCGGCTGGAACTAGAAGGGCTCACAAAGGAAATGACTGCAAAATTTTAAGGGTGAAATCTTGCTCTACTTGACCTTAATGGTAGCTTTGTTGAACTGTAGACAATGACAAAGATGCACCCACAAATTGCAGCAGCCACCAAACACATTTCCTTAAGAGTCTGCCAAAGCAGTCAAAAAAATGGAATTAAAAGTTGTCAATGCTTGTAGGAATCTATCGTTTGCTTGCAAACGTTGCCATTTGAAGAGATGCTGACTAATTACATCTGTCATTGTAGTCAATGGATTTTGTAGGAACCTTTCAAAATTGCACAGAATTAACCTCTCTGAGGGAAAACAAGTATAGTTTTCCCAGGGCTTGAAACAACATGCTGTAGTGGCCGACAACTGACGACCCCCTACCAAGGGCCCCCTCCCCCTTTCCTCTTTTCACAGACACATGCGAACATTGCAAGTACAAACCATCATTACCTGAAAGTACCCAGTACAAAAAGTATCCAAATACCCAATGGTGAAGTTTGCAGAAAAGGTGGTCAACCTGTGGGTTTTAGTGGTTTGATTTCGGATCATAGCTGCAAGCAATTGCGCATAGGTAAAGCACCTTTCATATAAACACTGGGCTTAGGATAGAACTAGCTGAGAATCTCACTAGCGTGGTGAGAGCCTCCAGCCAAGGACACTTGACCATGTGACACTGCCAGTTGTTGTAATTGCAGTTGTAAGTATGATTTGTATTGTTATCATTTTAATTTTAATAAGGTGTTAGTATATTTTTATCAATAAGTATCTGAATAGAGTTACATCTTGCGTAGTTTTTATTTGTGAATATATAGATGCTGAATAAATCATATATAAGTTGGCAATCTCGATGTTTGATTGGTTTACTTCTCTTTCTCTGGGGGCCCAGTGGACACTTTTCTTTTATTCTCAAACATCATTTTGTGGGCACTAGTTTGCTATTGCACATACACCCATTTTAGAGAGTTGGGCAGAAGCAAGACAGCTGAGGAGGAGCCTGGGTATGGGGCCCAATACCTGGATCTGTCTCCACAGCAGCCTGAACCTTAACCAATGCACAACCGCTCAGAATCATCGAGTTATGACACGTTTGCCTTTTTTTATACTGTAGACTTGTATGTAGATTTCCTAATGACTAAGGGAAATGTTTATGACCTTACATAGCAATAGCTTTGAGAAATATAGCTAATTTGGTCAGATGAATAAATATAAAACAGAATACCAGAAAACAGAGTACTTATGTGAAACTACAAGCAAAAACCAGTCTGCCTTTCACAGCCACAGTGACCAACACAATACATTTCTGACTGTTTTTTTTTTTCTTCTCTTATGCTCTTTGAATTAGTTTGAATGGGTGATACTAGAGGAAATAATGACCACAGAAGAACCTAAGGATGCATTCAGCATCAACAGCTTGGAACCCAATAAAGCAAATGGGAAATCATGCTCCATAAAAAGAAGATTAAGAAGGAGAATCAGCCCCTCAAAAGGCAATGATTTACACTGGCTGAATAGGTCCTGGGTCTCACTGAACCCTAAAATACATAGCATGAAGAGGATAAACATTTATCAAACAGCGTAGATATGGAATCTCCATCCTTAGAGCCAGTGAAAACTCAAGCAGTGAGGCCTCAAGCGGCCGGCTCTGAGTGCAGGTTGGACTGGATGACCTCTGGAGGTCCCTTCTGACTGATGAGGTTCTATGAAAGCTAGTGATAGCTGCTGCACATCGCTTCCCCTTTCATACTCACATCACTTCTTTGGAAGAATGCATCAAAGACTATTTCTGTAGCAGTCAGGAGGACTGTTTCCTTTTTCCAAAATTAGTGTCATTGATTCAGCACAGTTATTAAGGTGGCTTTTGTTGTTACCTCTGGTCCTGAGGCAGTACTACGGAATGATTCAGACCTGTTTCCTCACTCTCGCCAACTACCTTGTTCTCTGCTGCTTGAGGATTCTTCTGTTTGATTCTTCCTGCATGCGCTGAAGAAAACATTCAGATCAGTTTACCTTAAAAAAGTAGAAATAATTGTAATTTCAAAATATTTTTTTAATTTCTTATTACTGTTTTATAGGAATCCCAAATTTAGTGCCGGAAGATAGTGAAATTAAACAAGTATGAATGGTCATTTATTGGGTTGTGAGCACCTACCACAGTTTGAAGGGTGCTTAGTCCCCTGTTTTCCATTATGCTTGCTGAAGGTGTAACAATAAGCAAAGACGTGACTTTTCTTCCCATAACTTAATTGTAAACATAAATTCATTGAAGTGACATTACTGTGTGTCACTGTACCTTTGACAGTCATTGATTATTCACACCACAGGGAAATATCAGCTAGAATTGTTTCTTACACTGATCCTTTATTAAACATTATTGTCATCACTTCTCTGATCTTCAATCCCCCAACTTAAATGATTATGACTTTGGTTTCTAAAACAGTCCTGAATGTGGTCATGCTTGGTTCAGGAAAAGAATGACTGAGTCCTACTACTCAAAATAGTTGTTCTTGATGTAGTTTCTCAATGGTATAGTGAGGTCTAGCACATATATGGCACATTTCCCATTTACAAAGCATGTAGAACTGATGACTGAGCATTTACAGTATATTTGTGAAGAAATTTTCCCAGGAGTACTGTGGTGGGTTGATCCTGGCTGGACACCAGGTGCCCACCAAAGCCATTCTATCACCCCCTCGCCTCAGATGGACAGGGGAGAGAAAAAATAACGAAAGGCTCGTGGGTTAAAATAATGACAGGGAGAGATCATTCACCAATTACTGCACGGGCAAAACAGACTCAACTTGGGGAAACTAGTTTAATTTACTACCAATCAAATCAGAGTAGGGTAATGAGAAAATAAAAACAAATCTTAAAACACCTTTCCCCCACCCCTCCCTTCTTCCGAAGGCTCAACTTCACTCCTGAATTCTCTGCCTCCTCCCCCCCGAGCGGCACAGGGGGATGGGGAATGGGGGTTGCGGTCAGTTCATCAGACGTTGTCTCTGCCCCTCCTTCCTCCTCACTCTCTTCCCCTGCTCCAGCGTGGGGTCCCTCCCACGGGAGACAGTCCTCCATGAACTTCTCAAATATGGGTCCTTCCCATGGGCTGCAGTTCTTCACAAACTGCTCCAACGTGGGTCCTTTCCCCAGGGTGCAGTCCTTCAGGAACAGACTGCTCCAGCGTGGATCCCCCGTGGGGTCCCAAGTCCTGCCAGCAAACCTGCTCCAGCGTGGGCTCCTCTCTCCATGGGTCTACAGGTTCTGCCAGGAGCCTGCTCCAGCATGGGCTTCCCCTGGGGTCACAGCCTCCTTGGGGCATCCACCTGCTCCAGCGTGGGGTCCTCCACGGGCTGCAGGTGGATGTCTGCTCCACCGTGGACCTCCGTGGGCTGCAGGGGACAGCCTGCCTCACCATGGTCTTCACCACGGGCTACAGGGGAATCTGCTCCTGTGCCTGGAGCACCTCCTCTCCCTCCTTCTTCACTGACCCTGGCGTCATAGGCAGAGATGCTTTTCTCACATATTCTCACTTCACTCTGCTGCTGTTGTGCAGAGATTTTTTTCCCCCTCTTCTTAAATATGTTATCCCAGAGGCGCTACCACCATCACTGCTGGTTGGCTCGGCCTTGGCCAGCGGCAGGTCCGCCTTGGCACCAGCTGGCATTGGCTCTATTGGACACAGGGGAAGCTTCTAGCAGCTTCTCACAGAAGCCACCCCTGTAGCCCCCCCCACTACCAAAACCTTGCCACACAAACCCAATACAAGTACACTTTGCTATGTCTCAGGAACACATGAGGCTTTTGCTCATTTTATTTACTCCTACAAGTGAATCCTTGAAGTCTCTGACTTTCAGTTGTTGTGTTTACACTGCTAAATCATGCCTTTTTCTAGCATCTCCTAGTGCAAACTGAAGTATTTCTGAACAGAGAGACACTAACAGCTCCAACCTAAACTGTTCTGTGATTCTACCTGATGCAACCCTTGCTCAAAGCAGAGCTAACTGTGAAGCTCAGGGTGAAGCTCAGGTTGCTCAGGGTGTTGCCCAGGTAAGTCCTGAATAGCCCCAGGGATGGCAAACCCACAGCCTCTCTGGGCAACCTGTGCTAGTGCTTGGCAACCCCACTATGAGGAATATACCCCTAATATTCAGTCAGAATTTCCCTTCTGTAGCTAACGTCTTTCACCCCTCATCCTTTTGCTGTGCACCTCTGAGAAGAATCTGGCTCCATTTTTCTATATCTTCCCCTTACCTTGTTGTAGACAGCAACTGTCATACTTCTTTTCTCCAAACCGGACAAACCCATTTCTCTCAGTTATCTCAGTAGCTTCTTGTACACAGTGCGCTCCAGAGCCCTCTTCATCTTCGTAGCCTTCTGCTGGACTCACTTCAGTATGTCAATGTCTTTTACTGCAGTGGGAAGCCCAGAATTTGACACAGTGCTCCTAACATGCTCTCAGTTTTGAATAGAGGAGAATAATCACTTCCCTCCACCTGCCAGCGGCACTCCTTCACCAACAGCCCCCCGTGCTGTTGCCCTCCTTTGCTGGGAGGGCACACTGCTCATCACGTCCGCCGTGTTGTCTGCCAGGATGCTCAGGTGCTTTTAGAACAGCACTTACGGAATAAGGAAGATGGATGACCCAGTAGCTAGCAGCTGAAAACTGGCAGTAAGACAGTCTCGCAGAGGACAGTCAAAGCCATGGTCAAGAAACCATACAAGTATGTTCCAAAAAATATGTGCATAAACAGTTTTTCTCTGTGTAGCTGAAATATGTACCTGTATGTGTATCTAGGTGTATTTTGAATACATGTATTCAGTGTAGATAAGCACAAGTTAGACCGTTAGATTTGTACGGTACAAATCTTCCTGTGAGATCTAAGCAAAACTGCAGCTGTGTATTTTAAACAAAGCTACATATAATTCCTTGTTTCTATTACTTTTTTTCCTATGGAAATACTCTATGTAAACATAAACTGTTTCTAAAATCAGTATCCTAACTTCACCAGAACATACTACCTTAATACACCTGTCAGCAAGAGTGAATTTATTTTATTGATCAGTCTGTTAGGAAAAAAGTCAAGTTAATATAAACCTAAAAAAAATTCCCCATACACATTGTACATGGTCTGGAAAAGTCCTTTTCATTTCCATTCTCATTTAATTTGTGCTTCCTTTTTAAGTTTTCATCTAAATATTGATCTGTGGGAAACAATTTCCATAAAAGAACTATATATAAATGTTCAATTCAAATTGCAAGTTCCTCCATTTTTCTAATGCATCAAACAACCAAACCCTATTACAGTGAACAGTTTGACATCATAAATATTTATCCTAGCCCAGTGGTGATTTGTTATAGTGAGGTTAGACTGTGTCTTCAACACAAAATTATTTCCACAGTTGCAGTTGGAACTAACAAAGTCCATATTGTCACACTGATGGTGTTCTTTCAAAATGCACGTTAAATCCCAATGACTTCTACAGAATTTACAACACAACTGCTTTGGAAAGTTTTACACTGAGTCTTCGTTCTCTGGAAATAATCATTCATATAGTATTTTCCTCTCTTCTCTATTCAACTGTCAAGACTGTGACTAAGAACTGTGTAAAATAAAGTTCAGCAACCATAGTATTCTTTAGTGAGTTCCTAAATCAGTATTTTTTCTTGTCTTTTTACTTTTTTTAAAAATAAAGAATGATAATTAGGGGACTCAGAATGAACTCAATGTCTTTTCCATTACATTGGTGATATTTTGCTAATCACTGAAATCTTGCAGGTAATTCTTAGGTTTAATAGAATAACTTGTCAAAGAAGCAGTTTCTCTTCATGTTTCTATTCTTGTTTGAATTGTGATGGATTTAGTGTTCACAGCCAAGGGATCATGGTATGAGAGGTGAGGAAGCGTTTGGCTGTGCAACTGTCTTGATCCAATCACTTTAGTATTTACCTGTAATACGTCATTCTTACAAGCTACTGCAATAACCTGTATAGAGCATGCAAAAATAGAGGATTGTCTAAAAGTGTAAAAGTGAAATGTAGGATGTACACAGTTATTTACTTGGAAGGATTTCTTTGTAGAAAAGTGGGAGAAATTCTAAGAACAATGTTCAGGCATATAGCATTTAAAGACTTGCTTAGACGGGTTGTTGCTAGGGTCACTAATAAACTCAAAACTATTTTACTACAAAAATAGAAACATTTTTTTCTTGTGCAGCTCAATCTTATTGTATAAATTTATACAAGGAAAAGAAAAAAGAAGAAATACTATTTGAAGCATTTGCTAATTGCCTATCTTTTCAGGCACCTATCTGTCTGAGAGGAGAGTTTAGCTAAGTACATCCGCACCTAAACATTGTCTTCTCACAGAATTTCCCTGACCAATCATGGCACTGAAATGCAGTGGCAATGGAGTTCAGCTTCCTTTTAATAATTGGCTCAACTAACCAAGCAGGTTGCAGTAGGCATTTGTATGCTTCTCTCCAACACACATCATACACATCATCTGCACAGAAGGTTTGCAAGAATCTCCCCAGTTTGGTCACCGTCCCCATTTCACTGATTAAGACACAAGACATTGTTTCTTATTTTTAGCAGTCATAACTCTGCCTGCCAAGAGCAAATGATTAATCAGGTCCTTAAAGTGACTTAACAGCTGTAAATCAAGTAGTAATTTTAAGAAGCAGAGCTCATGGACAAAATAGCTGTTTCGTTTGCCAGGCAGCAGAAAGATATATTTAGTCACCTCTGGATGCTAAAATTGCCTCCCCATCAGATCTTTCAGAAGGTCAAGCTGATTATTCCACAGGCCTTGTCTGCATGTTGCTCCTGAAAAATCTGACTGCAACTTGAACAGATTCCTATTTTTTTCTCAGGATTCCCCCGTATCACAGCCGGAAGTCTCTTTGAACCTGGACCTCGCTTGAGAAAACAGGAGATGTTTCCACACCTGGACTTTGTCCTCCACACCTCTTTGAGGCTCCTGTCACTTCCTGCCGTTCATGCTGCTCCTCGCATCCTTACTTCTGCCTCGTCCATCAGCTAAGACCAATCAAGCAAGTGTGTCTGAAAGCAATCATTTTTTCCAGAATCGCCTATATGTCTCCTCATGTTGTATCCCAGCACTCATAATTACGCTGGGACCTCATTTCTGGCCATTCCCAGTGCTAGGTTCAGCAGGTTATTTCAGGGACACTTTACTGAAAGGTATTTTACAAGGTGTTCATGGTATACCAGTAGTATGCATTTCCCTGGGTGAGAACGGCTGTGGCCAGGGCTGCAATGTAGGCTGCAGACTCAGAACGATGAGTGGTTGAAGTTGGAGGGGAAGTATTCCTGTGTATCTACTGCCCAGCAGTATTTGCCATAACCAAATAACCTGCTACAGCTGGTTCTGGAAATAGAGCTTAAATCCTCCTCTGGTTATTTTACAACCAACTTCTGTTTAAAAGGCCTGTTCCTCCATCTAGTGGAGGCAATGGACCATCTCTGTATTCTTCAGGGTCAGACCAAGCTTTTTTCATGTCAAGAAAACAGAGATTCTGTGTTTCATGAGCTCTGCAATACATCCACTGAAAAGTTTTTAGTAATGATTTTGAAAATCTTCCTTTAAACCTCTAGAAGGCATTTTAGTTTTATCTTGAACCTTTTTTTTCAGACCATGTTGAAGTCGTTTGGACCACAGCGTTCCCTGAACAAGTGTAGTACGAACTGTAGTGACACAATGAAAGTACTCTCAGTTGGAATCAACGCCTGCATCAAACAGCCTGCTCAGTGTTATAGTGAAGTTTAAGTTGGAGAAATATTTGAATAATTAAGCCTTTTCCATATCTTCATTTTACAGTTACCTTCACTCCACTCCAGCCTTGGAATCAGCCTTATCCAGACACTAACAGACCAGCAGGCTATCTAGTTTCTCATTGTATCCCATAATTGATTTTCAATTGATCAGTAACTAAAAGTCAATCTGATATATAGGACCACCCAAAGCCCTTACATTAACATGCCATCATTTTGAAAAGGCTAATTGCTGACCTCCTTTCCTTTCAGACTACAGGTTGTAGGGCATAAGATTTATAGAGGGGGCAGAGCTCATAGGGAGAAAGAGGAGATTCAGTGCATAGAACTTGAAGAAAATGCAAAATCCAGGTCATCATTAGAGTCACATACTGCCTTTACTAAGAATGCAAAAGGTCAACTTTTTAAAGCAAATCTGTAACTGCAACTGTAATACTGCCATGAATGAAAATTGGCTGCAAAAATACCACAGAATAATTCTGTAGTAAATATAAATCAGCATAGTTTGACTGAAGTCAGTGGAGCTATGCCAGTTTACAATAGGTTAAGATCTGCCCTCAGATGGACATTTGCATGCATAAATCAAGTAATTGCATGCACAGACTGATAGTTAATGTGATTTGCATGTGTAAGTGTTCACATTAATTAGCAAGAGCACTATTGAACTAATGCCGGTGGTAGTTTTTTCATGTGCAAACAGATGCACTTGCAGACACTGAAGATTTTGTTAATAATAATGTGGGAAGGAGAGAAGAGGCCTCTTACACACTGAATAACCCCTTTTCTTCTCCCTCTCCCCCCACCTTCTGCCCCAGTCTGTTCTTATACGAAAACCCCTGCTTTGATAAAGAAAAAATAATACTGGAGCTTTGGTGACGAGGTTAGCCAGAGAAAGGGAAACAAATATAATGCTGTGTCTGTTTCTGGCATTTCTGCATCAGTTTAACATTGACATTAAATATGGGTCAGTCTTAAAGGATATTAATCACATCAAACTTACTACAGAGTGCATATTTCTATAACGAAGCATTGCAAAGCAAGCAATGAGTCACACTTGGGAGAAAAAAGTCAGATTTTAGACAGGAGGGAAGGCAATCAAGTAAACCCAAACTGTACTTGCACAAACCCAATGTAGAGCAAATGTATTTGAATGAAAACAAATTCTAATTAAGCTCAAAGGATGAAGAGGCAATAGACATTGAGCTGTGAAGTTTGAAGTTTGCACCGCAACTTTCTAAAAGGCTGGGTCTTCTCAGATCTTGGATTAAGAGGTCAGCCAACTACAGTGAGGGATACCAAACTTCAAGGTTCCCCAAATTTTAAGTGTACTTGGGGATAAGATTTCAGACTAGCCCAGTTCCAAAAAGAGCAAGGAATCAGTGAGAAGGAAGGAGAGAGAATGTATGAATGAATGTATTTCCACTAACTGTTACAGAGACCCCAGACAGATAACAGAGGTTAAACAAAAAATTTGCAAATAGTAAATCTGCCCATACAATCTCATTTCTCAAGAATAAAAACAACTTCTTAAATTCAGCAAATAACCAGGGTTAGAAAAGGGAAGAGAGGAATTTGGAAAAGCCAGAACATTTTGTTTTGACATTTTCAAGCTGAAACTTTCTGTTTCAAAACAGTATTTTCAGTTCAAAATGAACTTCAACTTTGCAAATAGCACTCAAGGAAGGCTGAGTAACTCAAAAAAGGAAAAGAAGGTATTTTGAGTATTTGAACATTTTTTATAACCATTAATTCTTTTAATCACTGAAAAATACAGTAATTTTCTGATTTGGACCAACTTTACTCTATGTAATTTCCTTATCTTGTTGTTCAGCTGCCAGACTAAAAATTGCCATTATTTTCAATGTCTTCAGTTCTGTATTCCAGTCTGAACTGAAACCAGTTGATATAAAATCCTGGGACAGGCTACTTTTCGAAGATTGGTGTTAAAATACAAACTAGAATGGGAGAAGAGTAATTGTGAAATCTCAAGGTGTCCTAACAAGGGTAGTGTGATTCTGTCCTCCAGACATATCACTTCCAGCTCAGCGTGACCAACAACTCTGTGCACACAGTCTGCAGATACATGCAGCCTAGGAGAGTCTTTAAAAAAGTGGGCACTGGCTGGTTGACAGATTGCAATACACATTTCTGTCAAGGGAGATGAGACCATGGAGAATGACTTCTCTGACATGTTCATGGCCTCTTATTTTTCTCCTCCCTGTTTCACTTCTCCCTTATAGTGCTTGCTGTGAGCCAGGGGATGAGATTTAAAATTAATTTAATATTTGATACCCAATCGCAAGCAATAATTTTTTTGAAATTACCTGATTATAGCTTACTGGCACAAGACTTGGAGCTGTAACATAAACCATGTCTATCTTTGGTTTTTCTGTTATTATATCTTTCATGTACGGATAACTGCTGATCTTTTCTATAGCATCTGTGCTCACTGTCACAGGAATGCTAGAGATCATGGCACTAAGTGCCATGGCCAACTGGGATGAAAAAGGACTTACAGGAATTAGGAAAGGCAAGCCAGTACCGCTCAAGATCTTCAGGATTTAAAGGTACTGCAATCTGTGTTGCGGCCTTGATAAGACGTGTTTTCTATACAGCACCCTTCCTCTCTGTCTTTACCAGACTTGTCACAGTGGGGTTCTATAACTGAGGCTCTTGGAGCTGCCACAGTGGTGCGTGCACAGTATCAACACAGTAACACAAATGACCCAATAACTATCATATTTTGCATATACATCTTACTCAAACTTGATAATATCCCCATTCATTTGGGGGGAATGGGACATTTTTTCTATAAAGAGCACATTCAAACTCACAAAAATCACAAGGATTGATTGCATAGCATTAAAGGAGACAAGTTATTTCATTAAGAAAATAATACTTCTGAAACAAGGAATAAAGAAAATCCACAGAGGCTGTATGTGTCAGAAAATATTCAGGCAATCAAGTCTTACCAACCTGAGTGATTTCAGTCGTTATTGGAAGCACTGAAGTTGCATGCATTGTCTTTTGCATCCCTTTTGCAATCATCCCTTTCATTTTTTCAATTTTATTGACAAAATTAAAGATTAAATCAATTAATAAAGTCCACAGGAGCAAAAGGCAGTAGTTCTGTGACCTCATCCTGCAAATAATTCTGCTCTGATATATGAGAGAGAGGTATCTCTTACCTTGGGTGACCCAAGCAGAGTAAGACCAAGTTCCTGTTGATTTCTTAGACAGAAGTAGAACGAGAAGTGTTGAGATTAACTGACCTCTCACTAAAACTGCCAGGAATATATTGATAGACAGGATTCCATGGAGTATTGATGGAGAAATATGTTGTTGGCTATCACTGCCCAGATGCCTTGTTTCAAGGATGCTGTTCTTACTGGTTCCAGAAAGCTTTTCCCCTGCTTTTCTGGTGTTGGGTAGCTTTAGTGATACAAGGTCTGGACAGAATCAGGGGGTTATAGAATCATAGAATAGTTTGTATTGGATGGGACCTTTAAAGGCCATCTAGTCCAAACCCCCTGCAATGAGCAGGGACATCTTCATCTAGAACAGGTTGCTTAAAGCCCCATCCAACCTAACCTTGAATGTTTCCAGATATGGGGCATCTACCACCTCTGGGCAACCTGTTCCAGTGTTTCACCACCCTCATCGTAAAAAATTTCTTCCTTATATCTAGTCTGAATCTACCCTCTTTTAGTTTAAAACCATTACTCCTTGTCCTATTGCTACAGGCCCTACTAAAATGTCTGTCCTCATCTTTCTTATAAGCCCCCTTTAAGTATTGAAAGGCCACAATAAGGTCTCCCTGGAGCCTTCTTTTCTCCAGGCTGAACAACCCCAACTCTCTCAGCCTTTCCTCATAGGAGAGGTGTTCCATCCCTCTGATCATTTTTGTGGCCCTCCTCTGGACCCACTCCAGCAGGTCCATGTCTTTCCTGAAGTGAGGACTCCAGAGCTGGCCACAGTACTCCAGGTGGGGTCTCACCAGAGCAGATCTGGATGCTGTGGATGCTCTGGTGGATGCTCTGTATTACGAAAATATTTTTACAAGTTTTCACCAACCATTCATTTGCCTGTAACCACACCTGGATAATAATTCATCACTTCTTATACAGGTCCCCTGGTGAGAGCAGTGAGAACGATGCAGCATTAGGCAATATTATGTGTATTTCCACTTACGCATGCAGTCTGTGTGCTGTGCACCTTACTGTGCGCAGGATCTTTCTGCATATATGGACCACATCTACGGGTGAAGCTGTCTCATTTACAGAACTCCCTGCTTCTCCCAACAGACATGATGTTGAGTTTTTACAATTTATTTATGTTTATAAATAGTGGGTATTGCAGAAATACTTAGAACAGAGCTGAGATAGGTGGGTCCTGTTAAGGATTCAGTCTGGATTTTCTGTATTTCCCCTGTACTGCGGGATTGCAGTTGAGGGTGTATCTAATTGTTCATATGAGACTGACTGTGAAGGGTGTTTTCATGCAAGTCTTATAAATTAATAAATATAAATGTGTTTATTAAGAGTATGCAGATTTACACCTCCCTTCATATCCTGTAGATTATTTCCCTGTCACAGAGATAAATCACCTTCTGAGTAGAAGGAAATAAATTCTGGTTTACATCTGTGTTCTTTAAAACACCAGAGACTCTCTCAAAACACTTCAGCCCCAATTTCAGCAATAGCCTTTTATGACAAATGCCAAGACTTGCCATGGGGAGCTTGCAACATGGAGAGCTTAGGAAGTTTCCTCTCATTTTTAGTTGGGCTCAGGGGTCTGTTTGTGCCAGATCTGTGAGGCCTTGCCCAGGACCTACCACAAAACTTTATTACAGGATTGAGGCACTGGAAAATGACCAAGTCACTGATATCTGATTGCTGCCTCCAAGGACATGCACAGCCTGATATGCGTGGCAGGTTTAGAAGCAGCACGTCAAGACCAGATTGATCTTTGCAGTGTGAAGACTGGTTAGAACTCTTATACCCACCACGACCACACGCCTGGTATATTTGCACACCCAAAATGCAAGAGACACGCAGGAGCACTCTGAGAGCACGTAGTGTGTTGAGCACATGAGTAAATTGGAACCTGGAGGAAAGGATGGGAACCTTTTTTGGGACAATATGAAGCATGCCTTGCTAAGAATTTTGCAGTTAAATTGAAACCACCTAAAAAAAGTTTCTCAGCTTGTCAGTCTTTATTTATCCCCTCTTCAGGCATCCCTTCTGCCCCCTTACCACCTTGCATTTTGTGGTAATTAGTAAAATATGTAGAAAGATTTTTTTTTACCTAAAAATGAAAAGTCTAGGCACAGTCTGCATTTTGATCGAAAGCTTTTCTGTAGATGACACATTTTTGGATCTTGTCTGATTCTGGTGTCATACTGCTGGCAATAAACTGTATTTACTCTTGTTGTGCGTAATCATATATGCTAGTAATATCTGGGAAGATATTGGCAATGTAGGTGAGACAGATCTGAAGGCAGATGATCAAAAATTTTAAATAGCTCCCCAAGAGGGGGAGTGTCTGGCAGAGAAGTTTGCCATATTAAAAATGTTTAAGTACTAAATGTAGTTGTTCCAGACAAAGATGTATAATGGAGTAATATGACCACCCAGAGCCAGGGAAGAGAATTACATCAGTAGACAGAGCACAGCAGATTGGCACAAGGTAAGAGAGAGGCCACGGGTGAACAGGGATGCATTTTTAGTAGCTGACTATTAAAATGAAAGCTTATGAAATTCACTTTTTGTCCTCATTCGCCTTGGGAGTCAGTCCACTGGTGTTGGTAATTTTGTTTTAAAAGGAGACTTAGGTTAAGAAATACCTTTGTTCCTCCTTTTTTCCATCAAATGATGAGGCAGCCTTGCCGAGACCCGTGCTGGTGTCAGTGTAACCCTGACCCTCAGGCACCCTGGCCATCTGCCAAGCTGAGCCATCGTCATGGGGGACCTCTCAACACCATTAACTAAATCAACCCGGTGGCTTTCTGCCTGCCCCTACCCCGCGCGATTCACCCGGCTTTCCAGGTATCACCGCCCTGACCCTTCCCCTGCCAGCCTGCCTCACAGCAGTCCTGGTGCAGGGACAGCCAGAGCATCACCGAGGTAAAATTTGGGCTGTAAACTAGTTTGGGGGAAGTTTCAGCAGCTCTCTGACTGGCATGGCCGCAGGCTGGAGCACCTTCTGGGACCCTCCAGGCACCGTGTCCCCTCCAGCCCAGGAGGGAAGGCTGCCTTCAGGGTCCTGGGGCAATGACTGGCTCTAATGTCCCTGGCCAGCCTCACTGAGACCTCACCCTCCAGCTCCCCAGCTCTTCAACCCAGTACACCCAACAGGTCCCTCATTTGCCAAAAAAATCGCTGTTCAGAGTGCAAACTGGGTTTGGATGCATCTCCCTGTACCTTTCCAGGTTTTTCTTGTAAGAGATGGATAGTTGTAAAGATAGTTTTTCTCTTTTTTCTCTCCGAAAGATAGCAAGGATGCTGAGAAACAGCAGTCTACCAAATACCAGGGGTAGCTACACCACAGCACTTCAAACCAGAAATTGCTGTCCCTTTTACCACTGACAAAAGTATTTTAATCTGGGCTATTCTTTGGAAACCAAAATTCTGGAAAATGTTGTTTCATGTGTCATTTGAATCTGTTTGAGCTTTGCCAATGTCTTTTACCATCTTCCCACTTACATATCCAGAAGGATCAATATGCCGGACAATAGGGCTGCCATTCAGAGGGATCTAGATAGGCTGAAGAAATGGGCTGACAGAAACCTCATGAGGACCCTGTGCCTGGGACAAAGTAATGCCATGTAGCAGACCAGTTTAGGAGCTAACTGGCTGGGGACCAGCTTTGCAGGAAGGACCTGGGGATCCTGGTGGACAGCAACTTGGGTGGTATGACCTTGCAGTGATGAAGGCTAACCACATGCTGGGCATCATTTATAGTACTGCACTGGTTGAAGAAAGTCTTTACAGCGCTTGTAAGGCCACTCCTGGAGTACTGTATTCGGTTTTGGGGTCCCCAGCAGCAATTTAGCATAATGTTAGAATAAACTTGTTCCTGGAAAATGGGAGAATATGCAGAAACAGGGTTCTAAAGCATAAATCTGACCACTGTAGGGTGGTTTCTAAGTCAGACATTCAAATAACACTATGTATAGTGCTCACAAACAGCACAGCACCTGGTTGCTGGGAAGCTGGAGTTAAGACAATAGGTTGGTTTAGTAAATATCTTGAACGGGCTTCACATAACACAAGACGTATATGGAGAAGGGTTACACTGCAATGTTGCTTTCCTCTGTAGGAGGACAGCTGGGTATGTGATATCTCTAATATCTCTAGTCTGTTTAAACCTACACACTGCCAACTTCTATACTGGTTGGCAGTGAGGCAAATCTAGCTGTTTGCTTGAGCGATGAACTTGCCTTTCTGGATGTTGTTTGAAAAAACAAAATAATCCCCTTGCCTCCTACACCTTCAAAAACATAAGCAAGACAAAGGAATAAAGAAAATTTTAAAATTTCTGTTTTCTGAATTCTCTTTAAAGGCGCATTTTAACAAGACCATTTTATGCTTCCTTTTTAAAAATACAGGAGTGGCTTTTGCCAAAATATGTTATTCTGTCAAAATGTGTCAGTTTTCATTAAACTTTTATCAGGATACAAAAGAAATAAGTGACACTTCAACCAGAAAATCAGGAAACTGCTTTGGACTGTGGAAGACTAATTTCCCTGCTTTGCCTGATTTGAAGAGTTTAGAGTAAAAATAAGTATTAAGAGTTACTGTTTTTTTCTAGTCCTATCTGCTCAGCTGTATTTTTGGTGGAAGGGCTTGGTTTTGTGCTGCATACAGTCTAAAAATTAAATTTGTTCTGAAATTTCGGTCACTGTCCCAAAACAGTGTTGTACTGCCAGTCTGCTTTAGAGCTCAGTGTCACTGATGTTTCAGTCACTGACAAGAGGCAGGATCTGCAGACAAGTTGTCTGAGAGAAAAAAATACTTGATACACAGTCAGAAACCATGCAGGAGAGCTCCTTTTATTTATTTTTCTTGCATTACTGTGAGATGCCCTGGTTATTTCCCTATCTCCCTTTTTATTTAATTCCCAAAAGTAACTGCCTTACACCTGATAATCCTTTTAAAGCAATACTGTGTTTGCCTCCCATTACTGAAAATTTGCATTTTTTGCATCAATCCTTTAACTATAGAAAATCAAATGAAATAAGGACTATTCCAAGATCTACTATCAGGCAGGACAAAAAACCCAGTTTGCTAGAGATGCCATGAACTTTGCTACTAAGAGTCTGGTGATGAAAAATGGTCTTTTCCAAGATGATTATTTTTGTGTGATGTAAAAAGTTCTTTGTGTTGCAGAAATCAGCAACATAAAGCTAGACCAACCTAGTAAAAAAAGGCTGTATCCCACTGTGGCCTTTGATAATCAGAAAATGTGATCTTTTTCACAGTAAGTTCATAACCTATAAAAATAAAGTTCAGAACAAACATGACTTAACTGAAGTGGGTGTTTTAATTATACTTAGGGTATACCACCTTCCCTCATACTGCAGTTTTATTGGTGACGAGAAGACCTGATAATACTACATTATAGAAAAAGATAGCAGAGTCACGGTGTCTTGGTATGATTTTCAAGGGATCATAGAGGATGGGCACTCAGACCACAAATGAGTAGTGTGGTATTTAAATCATAAGAGTTTCAGAGCCCAGAGGCTGGCATAGTTGTATAATTGAGTTGTATCTGTGTGTTTTAAAATTGTTTAGCTTGGGAAGGACATCACGCATTCCCCTACATGGAGACATATACAGTCAACTTTTGCCATTATTTTCTACGCAAACATTGAACAAATTCTTCTCCTGGAAGTGTTAAGAATACAGCTTCAGACCTAAAATTAAAGACTGATTATAGCAGAATAAAACTGAAGAACAGCTAATAAGGGTTATTCAGAATAGTTAGTCACCGTTACACCCACACCAGCATTTCAAGGACATTGCAGAAATCTTTTGGTGAGCGTAATACTTCAGGGCATCCGAGTATGGCAGAGCTATCTAAAAACATATGTTTGTAATAGATTCTTAATCTGACATGAGCATTTTAAGGCAAATGTCTAAATGGATTTATTAGTTTATGTAAACATTGTCTGTCACATCTCAAAGGACACTTTTGATGGAAATGTAGAGCTCTTGTGACATTTCTTTTGTGCATTCATCTCACTCAGATGTCCCCATCCTAGAAGGCTTGTCCATTAAAATTGAAATTGGACATATTAACATTTGTTGACACCTGTGGATGAGGGAAAAGCACTTCTTTTCTGTTGCCCTGTGGAAAAGCAAGTGCTAAAACTACAGTTTGCTGTACTGATGATTTCATTATGATTTACCTAACTAGTGCCACAGCTGGAGAAAGAGAACTACCGTCCAGTCTTGAGGGGTTTAGAGGGAGGATGACTACTACTGTTACTTACTACTAACTTAGTGAAGTTTAGTATTGCTAATCTGTAAGAAAAAAAAAGATGCAGTTTTCATTATCTAGCTTAAAAATGAGTATCAGCAAGTTGCAGACTAAGAAGAGGAAAGCTGCTATTTTATTCTGCTTCCACATGACTCCATTGAGGCCAATCAGGCTATACCAGTTTGCATCAGATAAGACAGATAAACTATCATCATGTCACTGCTGGTCCAGTTTTACTGAGGAATAATTCCAGTTCATCTAAGTGGAAATGAAATGCTACTTTCAGCCTCTATATCAGGGAGGATGATGAAGACTTAGTAAAGGGTGGTTCAACTTCAGCAGCTGCCAGAGCTTTGGGTTTTAGAAATCTCCTTCAACCCCTTGGGTTGGTCACATCCTCTCATCCAGTGTACCCTCCTGTCTTATTACTGTTCCACTTCACTGGGGGATGTACCAGGACTGTGCTGGCATTTCCTATTGCTGTTACCCAACTAGGAAAATCAGTTACCACACTAGAACTTCTTGGCAGCCACAGAGACAGCCTCTATGGCAGCCAACAGAGACAGCTGCTGTTCAACAACCACCCTTCCCTGTGTTCTCCAAGGAAAAGTAAAAAAACTGTGATTTTTCACTGCAAAGCCCTCAGAAAAGGTAAATCTTGTGATCTTGTATAAAAAAGTACAGAGTTCCTTAGCAATGTACAAGAAAAGGGGAAAGATTAAGACCAGCAGGGAAGATCTGATCCAGTGTGGATACTCCAGATGGAAACTCAAACTTGTGCCCTTGCCACAGTGGAAGTACAAAATGGGTAACAACTGGTCTTCAAGTTTCTTATGCTACTCCACTGTACACAGCTATGTTCAGTTATTACCTCGGCTGCTTGCTCAGACACTTGTTCAACTGCCCTCTGCAGGGCAAGTGCAGGGTCTTGGTGCAAGTTCTATGCTTACTTCAGTTTGAAAATAGTTTCCTGAGTTTGTTTGTGCTTCCTTTTTGGCTTTTAAATGCTTAGGTTTCAAAATTCTGAACTTTCTTTTAATCCTTAGTTTCTACTTTATTGCAATTTTCTGTGTTTAACTTTGCCAGATGTCTAATTTGTCTTACACAACCAGGAGGTGTTTCCCAAATTGGTAATTCTTTACTGTCTTTTCACCCCTCTACCAATTTCCTTGAATGGAGAGAAATTACAGCCATCCTCATAAAAGCAAACCAAAGCCCAAGATGTTATGTTATGAACTGATGAAACTAAGTGCTCAGGAATTTTTTAAAACCACCATAGACCTTGTTCAAGCCTGTTAACTGCCATTTTAATACAAGTAGCTATTTCACTACCTTCTTTCACAGTTGTATTTTTTGATGTTTTAGAATTTGTCTGGACATATCCGCTACCCAGTGACATTACAGTTGTTCGAATAAGTCTTGGGTACAAATCATACTATACAAACTCATTTTTTTCAGAATACATGAAGGGGAGACTGTTGCGATTTTGGTTTTGTTCTGAGTATTTTGGTTTTGTTTGCTTGAACTAAGACAGGTATTAAAATCTTAAAAGTATGGTTAAACTGGTGCCTGTCAAAAGCCTTTAAAATCCAGCAAAAGCCGGTAAAACCAACACAGAGGGATAGGCAGTCATGAGTTTCCTTAGCATCCAGAAGATCTAGAAGGTGATTTCAGTAGTTAACACCTTGAGAGCCAGGCAAAGCCTGAAATTGCAGGCATCTAGCCCAAGGATTTCTGATCTTTGTATGAGCAGGTGACTGACAGCAAGGTGTGCCTTAGTGTGTGGCCCAGCTGTGGTATTTGCAAGACTATTCCTGGGTGGACAGCCCTGTTCTAGTCAAGATACTTACGCCCTAAATTCACACTGAGTTGCACTTTATTCATAGTTTCTGATGACACGTGGGCCTATGTGTTTGTCATATACCTTTTTACATTTTACAAGACAGTCTAAATAAAAAAATTCCTGTGGCTTCCAGTGAGATCGGTTGTCACCCCTCAGAATATATTTAGAGGTAAGTGGGGTATAAAAAGTCATTTTAATGTATCTTCTGCTTCTGGTCTAATGCTACTTTCTTGGTACTTACGGAGTGTAAAAAAATACAACTATTTCTACAACACCCATCTAAGCTACAAAAACAGCAGTATGGGATTACCACCAGACTGTAGTCCTACTCCTGCAGAAGAGCTAAAGTAACTCTCAGTAGATAACTACCCATATTTTATCCTGCACTTCTAACAACTTTACTGTGCTATTCCCAGTATAGACTTAGGTTTTCTGGGAGCAAAAAGATTTGTAGACGTTTCTGTAAGGGGTTTTTGCTTCATAAAATTGGGCTCAGGGTCACAGACAGCCGTGCTGCACAAAGCTGTGCTGAAGTTTACAGGTTGAATGAGTCCTGATAGAGGACGGCAGGAAAAGACCTCCTTGTAACACAACTGCCAGTAGTTGTCTCTTAAACTTGTTTGTTGTGTGTGTAGGTATGACCAAAACCTCATGAAAATATGTACATATACTACTCCCCCAGGAGAAATATTTAATTTAGCAGTGTTTCTTGAGATGTCTGGGCCTGTCTAAATAGGAAAATTTACCAGCTTAACTATACCGCCGTAATTCCCCATGGGGATGGAAGGAATAAGTGTATCCGTGAAGGCAGTTATAGTTCTGGCAGTAAATTTCTACAGATAGACAAACCCTTCAGGTTTTGCCTGTAACAGGAAAATTCAGACCTGATAGTCATAAGACATAATTGATGAAGTTGCAGCACGGAGGTGACACAGCTGCTTAACCTCAAGGGAAAGAGCAAGGGGGCCTGTTTGTTACTTTACAGTATATCCTATCGTATAAAGGACTATCATCGCCTACTTTGGTATTGTTTTGTGCCCTCTCAGTGCTCTGTAGACCTCAATTTTATTTGGATTAGACATTGACAATTTGAACCAAACCCAACTGATTTGGCTAGTTAGACTCAACTTCATGAAGAAGCCTGTGCTCTCCCCATCCCCATGGTGGAAGGGTATTGCCAAAAAAGTGCCAGATTTTGCCAGCAAAGAGTTACCACATGAGAGAGGCATTATACTAGGATCCTGAATGGATGCAACCTATCTAGTGAAGCAGACCTACAAAAGCACAGTTTCCTTATGTAGTCTCTGACAGAGATGTTACACAGAGATGTTTTGCAGACTTGCAGAAATAGATCCTATCAGTCTTAATTTGCCTAAATGTGCATATCCAGAGCTGCTTTTCAGAGGCTTTCAAACCCATTTCACCTCTTGCCTGACCATGTAGACACATTATAACTTTTCTTATTTTTCTTCAGGTGGTGGAACAAGCTCTCACCTGTGCCCAGAATGGAAGGACCTGCATTACAATCACTTACCAACCATCACCAGCACTGAGCACAGTTAGTCTTCTGGTTGTTGCCAATGAAAAATAGTAAGAAATCACCAGCAGTGATGGCAAGACATGAAGCATATTTTAATTTAGTAAATGCACAAACACTGCCATAAAACATCAGTAGCTTGAGGTCTTCTTTAGAAATGAGCTGTCAGGAGGGAAAAAAAAAAGAAGAACAGTTAGTATCAAAAGGGTGTTGCCCGACCTGGTGGTTTTACAGCCTTTTTTTTTTCCCTAGTGCGTAAGTCCTATTTAGGACCAGGAGTCTTTTAACCTGATCAGTATTCTTGCCTTCAGAGAATAAATAAACACTTTTTATATTGAGCTGAATATGAATGTGGGCTGCAGATAATTTTTCAGCTTTTCACTCAAGTGCTTACCACCTCTTTTCCTACTCCATAAAATATGCAATTGAGCAGACTCCCTTGGAGCTAACAGTGACAGATATAATTAATTAACTGTATAATCTTAAATTGTTGCTCTAGTTTTTATGTTAATTTTTATAAGAGGTAGTTTAACTCATTAAACTGAAGTCTTGGTGCTAAGGACTGTAGCGGTGGACCTGATCTGGAAGCTCAAATTAAACAAATTAAAATTTGTAAAATAGTTTGTTCTGGTTTCAGACCTCGTAGCTCAGCTAAGCTAAAATTTAAATTAGTATTTTAGTCCTTTAACAATTTCCAGTCTGAATTTAAACTGCTACAGATCCCTTTTAGAGCTTCGTATTCTGCTCCTGAATTGTCTATCCCTGGACACCCTAAATGTTTGCTTCCTGTGCTTCACTTTCTCCTTGTGTATATCTGTATTACTGCTAGCTACCTCTACCTGTAAAGTACCTTAAGACCAACTGATAGAAAAATGCTAATAAGGAGCAAATATGATAAAAAATATTTGTGATGAGGGTCACATTTTTCACAGAAACTTGAGGTTTGTGACTAATGAAATTTCTGTATTTTATTTTTCACGTTTGTAGATAAATTATAATTTAGTTGACAATGTGGTTGGCACACATTGTGGTAACATGGAGGTGCACAACCTCAAGGCTAAGTTGGGCTTCTTTAAAGGAGAATTGGAAAGGAAAAGAATTTTTTACCATTTTTATCAGTCAATTTTCAGCATATAACAACATCAAAGTTTCATGGTTTTCTTAAGAGTTTCCTTCTGCCTATTTTCTGGAAGAAATCTCAGTTCACTGGCTGTGGTGAAGTATCCTGCAGAGTTAGATGCCCAGAATAGGAAATCTCAACCCATAATAGAAGACTACTGGCTCCCTCAGAGACGCACATAATCCCCCAGCTACCAAACATATACCAAGAGTTCAAGAAGTGTTAATAAAACATGTATTCTTGATAAACTGGATAAGTTGTCTGAAAAATAGGCTGTATAAGTGCTTAAGTTTCAATCTCTTGTGATGTTGAATCCTTCAGTGCACTAAGGGATTCAACACCAGTTCAATAAAGATCATGATTTTACCAATGGCTTGGAAAATGGTGGGGTTTTTGGTTTTCATTTATTGTGTGACCCATGGTACTATTGAAGTTACATGGGGGAGGGGGTGGGGGTGGTAAATGCTTTATTATTAGTCAGTGTAATTATGACTCGATCATGGGTTTAGGAAATTAGAAATGCATTTTCAAATTTGTCAAAGCACTAAAGAACCTTAAAACTTTTATGGCTAAATAACCTATGCATTTTTTTTAATGAAGGATAAGCTTGGCTGAAATACAGAAGTAATGATACCTGAGGTGCTTCTAAACAGCATATGCTAGTCATGGCCCACTTCTGAGTTTAAGGCAGGTATATCTTCTAAAAGCATTTACTGAACCATAACTAATTCACACTATGGTGTGCAAAGCCTAGAATAAACACAGGCCAATCTCACTGAAAGGATTTATTAGACTTGCAGGTGAAGTGCCTAAAGCAGACTTTCAACTTTCTCATATAAGGATAGATATACAGTGTATCAAAGTATAATGCATAAAATAGAATTAAGTGCCCTTGATTCATATTGTTTTAAAATAGAAGAGTGAAGATATTCACCTTATATTAGCATTTGAAATTAATAACGAATACAGAAACTTTATTAAGATGATTTTCCATAAGCCAAAAATTATTCAGGCAGCCTGAGTCAAACACATTAAATCTGAATCTTATATGTTTTATCTCAGATACGAAGAAAAGCTATTGAATAACATTTTCCTGAATTCAGCCTGAAATATATAAGAATATGAGACAGTTTCTAAAAGTGTACCTCAAGACTATATTCATCTCAATCATCGAGAATAAGCTGAAAAAGAATTTCTGAATATGATAAGCTTGTTTTTTTCCATTACAGTCATGAAACTGCATTACTCAAGATAATGGGAATGTAGGCAAATAAGCTAATGCCATTTTGTGCAAAGAGGATGCTCAACGCAATTTTAACTTACATTCACCCCTCATATACTGTAACTAGATCAAAAGAAATCAACTCAAGTTCAAAATAGGGCATCTGCTCAGGACATGGACTGAGTCAAACCTGCAAATAAACCAAAAGGTTGGTCCTCTTTGACCTTTGAGCTGCAGTGCTCTTTGCAAAAAACTGCCACAGTCACTGAGACTGGTTTTTGCCAGAAAGTGTGGCAATAAAAGCAAGCCCTGATGGCTGGGCAACCGCAGGGCTCCCAGGCTGATAGTCACAGAGGGGCTGAAACAACAGGTCACCCTTTACATCAGGAAAAGAACAGACCAGGCAGACTTTCTGCATAAAAACAGGTCTGTGGATTCTGGTTTTGAAATCCTCTCTCTTTTACATGAGCTTGGACAAATCTAAAACCATTCACTAACTCACAGGTGACTCTTCTGATTTCTGCCAGAGCCAGTCACCCAACATAAGCCTTCCTGAAACAGAGGGCTGGAAGACACCCAAGAAGGTGACCCCATATATCCTCAAGGCATGATCAGCTACACCAGTGTCATTCATGAAAGATGCTTGTTCAAATAGTTCTTTAAGATTTCCACTGCTGACAATGCCTAATCATCAGCAATCTCTGCTTCACTTTCCTTAAAGTTGAAAGGACTGTTTTGACCTGATATCTAGCCTGAATCATCTTTGCTGACCGTTATCTGCTGGGTATTTTCCAGCTGGCACACACTCTTCATGAAGTCTTTTGCCCAAAGCCAGGCAGCATACTCTAGCTGAGGCATTCCCAGGGCTGAGCAGAGCAGGAGGATTATTTGCCATGTCTATATTCCTGCCTAACACATCTCAGGAGGATGTTTTGCATGACACTGTTGACTTGTGTCAAGATTTCATTCAACCATTAACTCATATGTTCTTTTACATAAAAAATGCCACCTAGTCAGTTATGGTTAGCCCACAGCCTGTACTTATGCAGCTGGTCATTCCCCACTCAGTTTAGTTCCTAGAGCATGTGCCTATTGAATATCACCCTATTTTTTCAGACAATTTATCCAGTTAGTCAAGGTCATTTTGAATTCTAATCCTGTCCTCCAGCATCCAGTCTTTCTCAGCTTGACATTTTCTGGAAATTTAATAATCATACTCTTTGTCTCCTCTAGGTCATTAATGAAAATATTGAGTAAAACACAACCAGGGCAAACTCTTGCAGAATTCCATTTATGCATCTGTTAGCAGGAGGGATTCATAGAGAAGCAATCAGAAAAAGTTAGTATGCAGATGCATTTAAATGTTAGAATTACCTCTTCTTCTAAGTCAGCACACTTTGACATGAATGCAAACAATTCAAGTTCAAGCTGTAAGGTTTAAAAAAACAAAGATGATTGCATCTGTTCTCATCGGAGCAGTCCGTTTCACAAGGGACCCATTTCGAACCTCATTATAGTTAATGAATGGCCCCTATAAATTTCAGTGGGCCATGAATCAGGTTCAAAAAGAAGCCTAAACATGATCCTTCACTAACACTAAAATACAGTTCTGCAGAAGTCAGCATTTGATTTTTTTAAATAATATTTTTATTCATTAAATTAATTAAATCAGCAAAACTCGCCAAAAATGGGGTTTTCTCAAACTTTGTTTTTTCACCAAATGATCAAGGAATAAATTAAAGAAATTGCAATTTTATTATGCAAACATCTAGGGGTAAATGAATAACCCACTCCAACCTAATTACGCAAATAATATCTCAGCATGGGCTGATGGTGGGCCTCACTAGAACAGAACCATGAGTTCAGGGTCAGCCTCTTCTAGCTCTCGAAGAGTTTGAAATGCTAAATACGGTTTAGAGTGTCCTACAGCCTCCAGCAGTCAAATAATTTTGCAGTTTTGTAGCTAATCACTTGAAGGCTTATCTCCATAGATTCAGAGATAGTAAACTCATTGTAGAGGACTGCTGTGATTGCCTCCACAATACTTATCAGGGAGTTCCTTAAACTAATTCCTGCCTACACTACATTTTATTTCCTTTAGAAAATAAAAGTGGTTAAAGAGTTACCATTAGCAAGAGTTTTACTGTAGCCTTTGATGATGATTCCAGTAATTGGTTATTTTAATTCCAATGACTGGTTATCATCACAGTTAAAATTTTGCAACCTGGACTCTAAACTTGGCTCATTTCAGCCAAGCTTGCAAACAATGAAACTCCAAGGATCGCAAGAAACTGTCCCTTTTAGATCTCTGTTTTCCATAGAAATACTTCAGGTGTAACCACTTATTCTTCTCTCTCACAAGCCAGAAATGAGTGTTCTTACAGTCTTTTTTATCCAGCACCCAGTTGTTCAGTCATTCCTGTGGATCTTCACTAAATTCTCCTTATTTTTTCTGCATCTTCCTTCAATCTAGTTTCACCAGAGTCCTCTTTTAGTGCTACCGCTAAATAGCAAGCTGAGTGAAACACACAATCTGTATATCTTAACAAGATAGGGGTTTTTTAAATAGGAATTCAATTACCACTACATGTCCACAGCATTCAAATAAAAGTCCTCTGCCCTTACACATTGGAGGCAGACATCACCAGAATTTCTTATTATGACTTTACTGTTTGGACCATCTTTACAGATTCTTCCAAGTCAGCTGTCCCTTTTCTTTCTTGCCGTGTTCCAACATCTAATTCAATTCTGCACTTAAGTTTCCACAGTGCCCCTTACATGTGAGCTGCTTTCTGAGTTTAATGACAAAGACCTGTTGCTCTCTTTTTCTGTGAACTCATTCACGCCAGGAAATCAGCAAGAGAGCAGTCACTGCTGAGAGTAGGACAGCCCAGCAGTAATGCTGGGCAGGAGACCGTCCCATAAAAACTTCAGGTGACAATACACACAAATGCAAACAAGACTGTTCTTTCAAGAGGGAAATGGGAGGGAGGATGGAGGAGAGGAAAAGGAAGACTACTGAAAGACAGGGTAGGGTGCCATCTCTGAATAGACAGATCGTATTTCTTAAAGATAAGCTTATAATGTTTCACCTTTGTATTTCTTACAGCTAAGCTTATAAATTTCATCTACTGTATTTTGTTTGACAGTAAGATTTGTCTTTTTCTGAATTTCAGTTACCTTGATTGTCTTCTTTGGGATGCCTGAAACGTTAGGTCTTCTGTTCATTCATCATTTTGCTCTGAGAATTGTTCTTTCTCTCTGGTGTGCAAGCTGAGACTGTCAGAAGTGTTTGGCTGCCTGTTTGCATAATGTTGAATACTTTTTCTTGTGTAAGAGAGTTCAGTGAAGTGGTGGTCTAGCTGGAAAGATCTGATTTATATTTTGAAATCTGGAAAAGAAAAACCCAAACCATGCAGCAGTTGGGAACCTTCAGCTGGGACAGTCACTTACCCTGCAAGTAGATACAGCTGCTCGCCCAGGCTCTCCACCCTCTTGTCCTACTAACTTGTTTCAACTTGTTTCAGATGCATCAGGGCACAAACTGTGAATATGCATATATGAAAGGTGTTTTTTTACAAATCCTCAAGTAGACACTTACTGCGATAGTGTTACTTCCGCCTGAGCTTTGCCAGAGAGCAGTAGTCTAGCCTATCATCCTATAAAAATATACTCTTTATCTTCCAGTAGACAGGACAAGTATGGACCTGAGCACCCAGCACAAGACCTTCAACATTGACTGAAGTCTTCACGCACTCTTCCCGTGCTAATAAGAAGCCTAATTCCTGTGTATATTGTTGCTAAAAACACTTTTATTGTGTCAAAAACATAGGAAAGAGAAATTCAGTATATTATTATAGACTTCACTTGTGATTTTTAGCTAGCTGCTTCAGCATCTGTGTTTTAGTTTTACTTTCAGGAAGTAAGTTTTGACACTTTTGACTGGAAACCACTGTGAAAATGTGAAAACCTTCTCAGAATAGTTTTGCAAATAAAGCACAATAAGGCTTGTCTTTTCATAGAAATTACCAGTCTACCTAATAACTTCAGATTTATTGTGAAGGTCGTAACTCCCTGTGTCAGTAGTGTTCTATAGATAGGAAATTTTATATGTTTAGATATATAACTTTCCTGTTAAATTTTGAAAGTACCCCAGGTATTCTTGGAGTTTATTTGAACTGCAGTATAAGTTGGGCACATTTCCACTTTTCTTCCACTTAAATGTGTACTTAACCATTACAGCTGCTGCATTTTGACTCCATGGCTCTTGGAAGGAGGATCAGAGCTGCTCCTTACTCAGTGGGAAAGAATATCTTTTAAACAGCCCTAAAGCCATCCTAAATATGCTGCTTTCCACATTGCTATAGTCCTGTGATAGAGAATATCATCCCAGCTTCCCACTGGGAGGAATGCGACTGGCCCTGGCGGCAGGATTTGCAGTTTGTAAGATGCCTTCCCATGAGTTAAAAGTGAAATCTAAGGTTCTGTCTGCTCAGGGAAAACCACTGACGTAACTTTATCAAATAAAAAGTATTCCAGAATGATTCCCATGCAGAAACTAGGTTGTAAGGCAATAGCTTTTAAGACAAGTAATGTGCAGTTCAATGACTTTAGTTTGCAAGTCTTTTTGTACCAGGTTCTGCGTTGAACAGTTTTTTGTTACTGAATTAGTTTATGAGTCTGGGATAAGTGTGCTACAATTCCCTTCTGAATTTCACTAATTAGAATAATCCATTCTATTACCTCAGTTACACAGATGAGCTTCATGTAACAGGAAAGTGAGTTTTTGTCAATGATTCTTGGTCAAATGTAAATGCAACCTCAAGAAAACAGGCATAGTCATACTAGGAACATATCCTTGTATTGATTAAAAAATGTAAAGATTGTTCTGAGTTCATGAGATCCTGGTTGCCAGTGTGGCACATGTGAAGTTAAATTTGTGTTTATTTTGAAGGGATTTCTTAAGGAAACAAACCCCATATGATCAAACTACCGGTATGCTTCTGTACCGCTCCTCACAGGAACTCTTGTATCTGTTGGCTGGCTTGAGGGGCAATTACCTTTCCAAAAATTGTAAGAGATAGGCAGCTAGGTGGTGATTGTTACTGTGTGTCAATTAAAGAGAAGGCCAAGCTCACGTCGTGTTGCACATTAGGGTATCTATACAGCACAGCAGTTTTTGTAAATGTCCCCATTGAAGAAGTTGTTCATCAGAGTTCACACCTCTGTAAAGATACAGATCTCTTTGTTGATTGGTGTGAATCCAGGAGAAACCAAGCATCATTTGATCTCTGGAGCAAATGCTTAGTTTTGCCTGTGTGCATTTAGATAACGCCTGGGGGCAATGTGACTGAAATTCTGCTCTCTTTTCAGCTTGGGCACCTCTGCTCTGTCTACTTGGCAGTCCTACCTTGTAGAGTCCCAGGCAAGTGGTGATTTCACAGGAAATGGAGATACACTGCTGTGTCCTTCCTCTCCTCTTTCATTAAAAGCAGTTTCCTGTACATTATGTGGTGAGCTAAACCCTGATGGTATACATGGGGAATCCTCAAAGCACATCAACGGGATCAACCTCGTAAGGGACCTGGCAGGATAGGACACCAAAGTGGTCAGCCACACAGAGCCTGAGGGTATGTTTGGAGATGCATACCTAGGCACGAAGGGACCTGCAAAGTAAGGTACCCATAAGTGCTTGCTGGTTTGGCAGCAGCCAAGGTCCTATGTTCTTTTTCCTATTCCTGTTCTCTTTATTGGGTCTTATCTTGCATTTTTTTGGCAGCAGTGGGAAGGCAAAAACCTTGACTGCTTTCTCTGCTGGTACTACACTCTTTGGAAATACAGGTTGTGCCTCAGAACACTGACATGCCAAACTAGAGAAACCCATGCTAGCAGGGGAAGCACCATAGCAAAATCAGCCTTGAGATCTGCCCATAATCAAGACACTTGCTTCTCCCACCTGTCCTCAAGCACCTTACAATGAAGGCACAGCCTGAGGTCTTACTGACTTTTCAGCTCAGTCTTCACCCAGGCAAAGTTGAGTAAAATCAGTGTTTCAATGAGAATGAAAATGTATCCAGCAAAGACTAAACACAGATTTTATCAGAAAAGTTATTACAGTTGGGCTAGAGATGGCAGCTGACAAAACAAAGTAATGGAAGGAACCAGGTTTAGCAAGATCGTGACGACTACTACTAATAGGGGAGGTGTGGCTAAATTATGTGCCAAAAATGTTTCTAGTAGATGCAGCTATTCCCTTTTGATCCTTTCTGTGCCTGTAGAAACACAATAAATTACATGAAAGTATTTGTAACACAACTTTCTTGAATTAAGCCTGACTTCACAAGTGCATTTTTCTCTGCTACCAAATGGCAAAACCCACACATCTTATTTTAAACATATTGCAGCAGGTAAAATGTGTGCTTAGCCCAAAATCAGTAAGTGCAATTCACCAAGCATTTTACAAAAAGCTGAAAATAATTTTCTTTCATATTTCGCTCTTCGGTCTCTCTCTCTCTATTTTCTTGAGTTTCAGGTTTTTTTAAACGCCTGTTAATTCTCCCATGAGCATTTTGATAGCAAGCCAGCAATTACGTTATGAAACAAACTTGTCTTGCTGCTACCAAATTGCAAAATCAAAACAAAACAGAGAAATACTACCATGCAAAAAAAAGACTTGTTAACTAAGACCATTAACTATGTTTTATTCTTGGCTTTCATCTTTTATTAAAGTTTAATTGAAAGATATTGAGAGTGGGTAGTCTATCCTGTATAATGTGCATTATCTCTAGCAGACAACACAGTTTCTCCTGTTGTCTGCAATAATGTTATACAGTATTACTGACAACAGAAAATATCATTGCCTACTGTACATTTAAGAACAAAAAATACTGAGACAAAAGGAGGAAGATATTTTCTTCTGGTTATCTATATTTCAACTTGGACATATTTGTAATAGATTTTTTTACATCCACTCTCTGATATGCCATGATGCTGAATAAAATGTACCTTGGAGTATTTACCTGATAAGAGGCAAGAGGTAAGAGATGTGGAAAGTTAGCACCTTGGCTACTAATTAGAAGTCCATCACCCTTCTTGCCTGACTCATACAGTCAGAAAAAAAATAATGTCTGCCACAGCAAGTGAAAATTAGCAGGGCCTGACATGAATATAAATGCTAGCCAGGTTGTGATTCAATGTCTATAAAACATTATAAACCCTTACATACCATATGCTTTGTAACTGAACTCATGTTTGGGTACCCAGTAGCTATCCGGAACAGAAGCAAGAGCCACATCATGGTTTTGACATCAAGTGCATTTTTTCACTTGTGAGTAAAAACAGGTCAGACTGAATTTTTGGTTTTCTGTGTCATGAAGAGAGAAGAGGCAAAGGATTAGGCAGAACTACATACAAATACATTGCACCTACTTTGTCAAGGATGTCCTCGGCAAGAGTAAATTTTTCAGGATCCAAGTCTTTCAGAATTCACAGAGCTTTCAAAACTTTTTTCTAATAAAGTTGTGTTGTTTGCATGTGGTTTCAATTCATTCCTTCTTCTAAAAATTCTGTGCTTGGCAAAATGAGAGGTACATTTAGTCTGCAGCTGTTCCCACAGGCAGTTGAGTTTAATGGAAGGTAGATGTGACCCAGTATCAAAGTGAGCACTAAAACAGAAGACTGCTGGAAATCTTAGGCTTGGTGCATGAGACTGATAAAGCCCCTGGCTGCTGAGCAAGGGATGTGTGAGTGACACCAGTGCTCTGGAGGGAAGAAGTCGTGCTCTGGACCCCTCTAAAAGATGAGATCTGGTTTTGTCCTAACACAGAAGATGGAGGTAGAGATTGCTTACTGCATTCAGCGCAGTAAGCAATTGAAAACTGTGTTTGGCAAGTGTTTTCCCCATTCGGCTTTGTCCTTTCATATGTATACGGCTAAGCAAATTAAGCCCCATTCTCAGTGTGGTAATGGTTGGACTATCCAAAGCAAAGCAAACACACACAGCAGACAGTGATACTGCCTCTTATGGACATTCCAGGTACCAATTTCTTACCAGTTAGGGATTTCCTCCTTGAGACAGCCTGTTTCCATTGCCCAGCTAAATTCTTCAGCCAATCTAGCTCCCTTTGCTGTTCAGCAGTTCTGCTTTGTAAGTTATTTATCTACCTGGAGAAACCCAGCAATGGCTACAGGCAAATAGTTGTGGCTCGCCTGCTTTCCCCTGCTAGAGGCGAGGAGCACAGGACTCACCTGGTGACTCTGAGAAGGCATTTGTTTGCTGGGGAAGGTTGGTTGGTTGTTTTGGGGGTTGGGTTTTTTTGTGGGTTTGGGGTTTTTGTTGCAGTAGGAAAGGTTTGCAGGGGTAGGCAACATCTTCACACCAGATTGATTACTTTAATGCAGGAGAAAATCCTCGTACCTGTTGCCATGCATTCATGTCTGATCTTCAGGTATGAACGTTAAAAAAAAAAAAAAAATCTCTGAAGGGTGGAGGAGAGGAGGCGACTGAGGGGTTAAAAACATCGGAGAGCTGTGTAGGAAGGGGTAGCAGTGAAGAAGGGAAAGTCCCTACAGTTCTGAGCATTAGAACTTCTTCCTCCAAGTAGTTCAAAATCTGATCGTCTTTTCCTTGCAACCAGAGGCAGGAAAGCAGGCGGTGTTAGTACTTTGACACCTCCTTGCAGGCTCAAGGCATTTTCCTTGCCGACCACCCTTCCTTTGAGAGGACACCTTTGCCCGGTGTGCCCATTCCACTGCAATCTCTCCCCCCTAACAGCCCCGAGCCCCGGGAGCCGCCGCCGCCGGCCTCCCCGTCCCGCGGGGCTGCAGTGCGGGGAGAGCCTGCCCGGCTCCCCGCTTAGCCCTTTCCAAATCGGTTGCCAACGGGGCCGTAAGAATTTAATAACACGCTGCACCCTTTGATTAAAAAAAAAAAAAAAGAAAATAAAAAGAAAAAAAACTTTCTAAGACGACTGCGAGCTCGGGAGCAGCATTAATTAAGTGCGGAGCAACTGTAATCGGCAGAAAACACTTTCTGCCTTTCGCACGCACAAGGCGGTGTAGGGAATACCGCGCTACCCTGAGAAGCTGAGTTTACAAAATATAGGAAAGTAGATTGAAGCGTCTCTTCGGGACTGAGTTCTCCCCAATATAACTCGCAAAAAAAAGCCGCCTCCGACCTAGCATTAAACGGCATGCGTGAGTTTAGCAACACAGCCAAAAGCCCTCGTCACCTTGACAGCTCCCCCCTAGCAGCTTTCAAAGAATTCAGGGATGAAACACCTAAAAGAGATCCCAGATCCTGCCCTAGTGTCTGCTTTCGTATTTCCAGCGTCTCTTCACCTGCGACGAGGACATCGTCCTGCCCCGGCGGGAGCCCCGGCCGCCCCATCGCCCGGGCGCTGGGTGCTCGGCAGAGCCGGGGGGCGGCAGGTACCTTCGCCCCCTTGTTTATTTCCAGGCGACTGCACGCAGATTTGCTCTCCCGCAAAGGCGGGGAGCTGCGCCTCTGCCCGCCGAAGCGAGTGCTGGACCACTTGCTCCGTAAATCACTAATCCCACCCTCCCAACGAGCATCGCGGAGTGGCGCTTGGGGGAGAGAGGGTCAAGGAGGGGAGGAGAGCTCTTCCTCAGGGGGAGGGAGGGAATTGGCTGTGATTTGGGAGGAGAGCTCTTCCTTAGGGGGAGGGAGAGAATTGGCTGTGATTTGGATTAAAAAAAAAAAAAAACAACAAACGAGTTTGAAGGACATTTGCGGCTGGTGTCTGCGAAGCCTCATTTAGCCTCGCAGGTGGCGGGGTGTTGCTTTTTAGTGATGGGGTCGACAGCTCAGCGGCAGTCCCCACTCCAGCAGCCCAGGATATATTCCTGCAAAATACACACACACACCGGCGCCCGATTGCGAGGACCCGTGTGATGCCGGCGGGGGCGGCCGGGAGGCGCGGGTACCTCCCGGCCGGGAGGCGCGGGTACCTCCCGGCCGCCCCCGCCGGCATCACACGGGTCATCCGCGGAGCTCCGCGCAGCCGGCGAGGGTTCCCCCCGCCGCCCCTCGCCCAGGCAGCGCCACAGGTGCAGCTCGGTCCCCCCACATCGCGGGGCAGCCCCGGGCGGGGGGGCCGGCGGCGGGGCCAGCCGCCGACGGGGCGCACACACCGGGTGGCGCTGCGAGCCCGCGGCAGGACCGGACCCACACCCCCGTGTACCTGTGTCTGTGGCCGAGCCGGGGCGGAAAAAGAGAAGGGGAGGGATGGGGAGGCAGCTCGCCCCTCCCGAAAGAAGCAGCCGTGCAGCGATGGGGAGAAAGTCCAGGCGAGGTGCAAAGCCTGCCGCCCAGCAGCACCCGGGAAGGGCGAGTGGCCGCCTTTATTGCCAGCGGAAGGCGCGCTTGTAACGCGGGGGGGCAGCTGGAGGTTGCACGGAGTATATAGGCACACGCATACATATGCTTCTGTCTCAAGAGATGTGGCCAGGCGTAAAGCACAGTGCGTCACCGGCAAAAAAAAAAAAAAATATATATATATATATTATTTCCCCCGTCCCCGCAAAGGAAACTTGCACCGCTGTAACATCTCCCCAGGAGGAAAAGCTGTTCAAAAGGAGCCTCCCCCGCCATCCGTCGCTCTTTCCCTAACCAGAGACGAAGTTTCTGTGTCACTATTTGAGGACTTCAGTATTACAAGCGCACAACCCTCCCTTCTCCGCCCCCGACCCGAAGGGAAGCCTTGGGCCCCGGCCGGGAGCAGGGGCTGCCCCCAGCACCACCGCCCTGGGGCGACCGACACTTCACCTGCAAAAGCTGCCGTGCTTCTGACTGCTTTTTGCACTTTTCAGAGGAATATCGCTCAGCCTGAAAAACAGAAATCTCCAAATGCCAAGACCGAAGTCGCTCCCCAGGAGATGGGTCCGTTATCCAGCCTCTCCCTGGGCCTGGCAGGCAGCATAAATACGCCTCTCGCAGGATTGTTCACTGCTCAAGGAGTAATGCGGGGTCCCAGTTTGTTTCGAAATCCACAAGTGTAAAATGGAGTTACTCTGTTTAGAGTGCCCCGCTAAAGCTCCTATGCAGTATTGCTTGCCATTATCCCCTATTTCCCTAATCCCTTTTTTTAAAAAGTGAATAATTCCAAGCGGCAGTTAGAAAACCATAGAACTGGAAACACAGTAATTGTCCTAAATGGCACCATTTTTCTCAATGCACACCTTCCTGATGTGTAACAATTTCCCCATATGCTTTAGCACAAGATGGCCAGCTAGCTTGAAAAGATGACACACACAAAATAGTCAAAAAATTGGTGTTCTACATTTTAAAGCAGGTATTGCAGAATGTGCTTTCCTCCATGGAAACATTGGGGATTTTTTTTTAATATCTTTAGGATAATAAAGCAAAGTGCAATGGAGCAAGCTGAGAAAGCAGATCCTGATTTATGCTAAGAAACAAAGTTATTCTGATACAGCAAAGGAGTTTTGTTCTTTTATCATAAATATGGTGGAAGTGTGAGCAACCACACACCTAATTTGTTCACACCTTTTCCCGGCTCTTTCTTCCCAAAGCTAAACCAGAGGTCGCTTCACAGAATGTAACTAAAGTGTGGCGGGTTTTGGCAAGTGCATACTTACAACCATTTGTACTGCAGGATTTCTTGGACTGCATCACGTATCCTTGCTCAACCACCTTTACAGCTGTGAAGGTGTTGACGGCTGGGTTAGCCATCACATCCACAAATAAAGCATTTGATATTCCATTTCTTGCGTTCTACTTTCACATTCCTAGACTGGAAGCAAAGGAGAAGCCAACACCCTTCAATTGCTGTTTAGTCTCGGCAGGCACAGGCCGAGGGTAGTGGGAAAGGCACTACAGCAGGCAGAAATGAAGTGGTGTTTTCAATCAGCTGTGCACATCTCCCATCACTGCTCTATTGAAAATTTAAACTGGAAAATGACAATGAAAAGCCGGAATAATGGGAAGAGCAGGACATGAAGTTCGATAGACATTGCTACGAGCTTGAAGGGGAAAGACTTAAAAGGTCAGAGAGCAAACGGGAATGGCCACAATCATCTGAAGGCAGTTGGAAGGTAAGTTGATGGACACCGGTTTGACCTGTGGGTCAGCAAACTAGTTTAACTCTACCTTGATCTGCACAGTGCAGAGACAAGTTCCCGGCTCCTATCAAACAACTCAATGCCCTTATCTGGAAGGGTTTAGTAAAAGTAAATCAACTACAAAAAGGAGCTATTCAGCCTTCAAGTGCTGGGTTTTGCTGGTAAAAGAAAGAAAAAAATGTGTTCTCACACAGCCCGGATCCAAAACGGCAGCTCCCGAGCAGCAGGAACACACGCTCCTTCCCGGGCGAGACTGCCCCGAGACGGAGCAACCAGTGCCCTAAACAAAACAGCAAGCTCCTGGCTAGTGGCATTTTGGTAGCAGTTTCTTTTCAGGAGAATATGGGAGAAGCAGTACTAGAAGTTACCCAGTGCTACATTTCACTTTCCTTTTCACTCGGTGCTCAAGCCATTCTATCAGGACGGAAACCTCCAGGTAACATAAGCACTGCCTCTCGCTCCCACTGGGGAAATCTGGTGCTGCTACACCGCTCCATTTACATGGCATAAAAAAAAAAAAGAAGGAAAAAAAAAAAAAGCAGAGCAAACTGTTGCTTTGTTTCAGTAGGAAACTTTGCAGGCCTCTGAGGGTTGCATCTGTAATGAACCAAATTCAGAATGCAGTTCAGTGATACTCAACCAGAGCAACTCCTGTTTCCAGAGCACATTAAAAGTCCCTTCTGATCCCTACACCGTGCACAGAACCAAAATCTTCAGTGCATCTGGAGCTGACTCATCTGCACTCTTTTGCTCCGCATTCTGATATCTGCTGTTTCGGTTATCGCGAACAATGTGCTTTACATGTATGCACAAAAGATCTTTCTTCTGCAGATTCCATGCTCTACCCCTGATTTTTCAGTACCCCGAAAGTGAGTATCACCTCCCTATGCAATCCAAGAGGCCAGATTTCCAAACAGGCACAACGCTTCCCCCACGTCCCCCCAAAAAAAAGTATTCAGAGAAAGCATTGGCGTTTTTTCCGCCAAAATGCTGAGCAGATGCTGTAACCGCTTCTCCATCTCGAGCAAAAGACGCCAGATTTTAGCAAACCCTCACAATATTGTTTTTATTGTTGTTCGGGGATGGCTATGGACAAGATTTAAAGGACACAGCAAGGGACAAGATTTAAAGGACATCGCAAGGGCGGTAGCGCTGCACCGGCTGGTTGGCAGCACCCCACAGCCCTTGAAATCGCCCCGATTCCAGCTCCTGCGGCAAAACGCCCCCGGACCAGAAGGGAGTTTTCAGGCACAACCGCGAAGTTTCCCACCCCCGAGACCTGCAGAAGTTAGCGCTCACTACGGCGATTAGCATCGCTCCCAGCCACAAACGCGTCACCTAAAAATGAAAGCGGCGGACCGCTTCTTATTTTGTCTTTTAAAGCAATAACGACCCTCAGCATTTCAGTATTAAACCGCCCTCACGATGGATCTGGCGCGATGTGAAAAAAAAAGTCCGAGGAGGAGGTATATGCAAAGCAGTCCCTCATATACACTCGGGTTTGCGAGGGGCACTGTATCCTTAGTTTGATAAAAATAATTCAAACGAAAAAAAAAGGTGTTAATGCCTTTCCTCTCGTTTCCTCTACTAGTGCATTAGGAAAAGCTCGAAGCAGAATGCCGACTTACTCGTTTTAACGCCTCGAAGCTGTTCTCACTAGGTGCTACGGTTTACAACGGGCTTGAATTCGTTGTATTTTCACTTTTCTCAGAAACTCTAGAGAACGACTCATGCCACGTGAGTTCAAAGTAAATCATTGCCTGTAACGATGGAATTAAAAAGAAGAAAAACAACTGGCTGACCTAAGGTAGAATGTTTTATCTGGAGTTTATTAATACCATTTAAAATATTACAGATAAAAATCAATTACATTTCATGCATTTAAAATGCAAATCTAAAATGTTCCAGCGAAGGGCTTTCCATTTCAATGTGAAATATCCAAATTATTTCAACATTACAATGAGACAATTAGTTTGCAGCATTGCAAACCGCTAATGTAGTGTCAGGAGTGTTTATTAACATTTACCAATATTATTTTCAGGAAATACACATAGGCCAACGTTAGTTCAGTTTCACTTGGACAGTTTATTTAATACATGGGTCGTGGCAAACCCACTTTATGAAATATAGGAGAACTCTCACTGTAACTATACCTGAACTGCCAGCAAATGCAAGTAAGTACATGCTCCATTAAATTAAATGTCATTCAACATTTATCAAATATTGTTTGCTTAATTACAGTTGTATGCCTACCTAAATTAATATTCAAGCAAAACCTATATCCTGAAGTGCGATTTGATGTACACTTCAAGGAACGAGTCCAGAAAAAGAATGCAGTGAACCAGGACTGCAACAATAACGCTTTCTCGTGACAGGAAAAGAAATAAAAATTAAAAAAAAAAAAAAAAGCTCAAGTGTACTTCAATATATTTTCAAATATTTACTGGAAGTCATTTACAAGAAAAATACTATACAAAATCGTCTCCTGGACAACTGCACCTCACACCGATACATTGGTGGAGTTATATTTAATTGTTAGCTAATCTAGAACGATTCCCCAGTTGTACAAACCTATAGGTTCAGACGTATTTTACAAATATTTTATTATCCTATCCCCCCCGCCCGGCCTCCCTTTTTGGCATTGGAACTACAGCTTCGCTTGAAACCCACGGTGCTTCTTCATTTGTTTGGAGTTAAAAAATATACGACTTTCAACCCAATTATTTTCAGCGTGTTTCGCGATTCCTACTCAAACGGGAATTATACAAATGCGCTGGCAAACGTCATGAAATTTGGACTCGGGGAGGTAAACGATTTGTTAAAATTAAAAAAAAATAAAGCCGGGGGGGGGGGGCGGGGGGAGAAGGGGAAGCACACCGGTGCCGGGGAGCAGCAGGGCTTTGAGCAGTTCTGAGTCTCAGCTCGGCGCTGCGTGGCGATAACGACCGCGGCTGGCGGGCGCTGCCGTCGGGGCCCCCCGCCGCGGGGCAGCCCCGGCCCGCCCGCCCGCGGTTCCCGGAACACCGCTGCTTTACCGGCGCTAGCGGCGGAGGGAGGGGGTGCGGGCGGGTTTCCAGCAGAAAAGCGAGAGGGAACGTGGTTTTTTTCCGCTCTGAAGGCAACCCGAGGGGGGGGTCTCAAGGCGAAGGGGAGGGGAGGCGGCCGCGGAGCTTCCCCACGCGGGGGCTGCGGCCTTCGCCCCTTGCCCAGCCGCTCCCCTGCCCCCGGTTGCGGGGCTTGCGCGGCCCGGCCGCCCCGCCCTCCCCGTGCGGGGCTCCGGGCGAGCGGCGGGGCGGCCGCGGAGGCTGAGCGCGGTCCCTGCGGAGCCGCGCCGGCTACTTACGTGTAGCCCGAGGGGGCGGCGGCCGGGGGCGGCGGGCCGGGGGGGCGCGGCGGCCCCGCGCCTCCGCCCGTCACTCCAGGCCGTTGCGGTGGCCGGGCTCGGGGGGCGGCAGCAGCTCCGGGGAGTGGCAGGGCGGGCTGCCGGCCGCGCTGTGCTCGCTGTCGGTGTCGCTGCCCTTCTTGCCGCCGGGGCCGGGGCCGCCGCCGGGGCCGCCGCCGCCGGGGCCGCCGGCGCCGCCGGGGCCGCTGTGGGTCTTGACGTGCTTGCTGAGGTGGTCGCTGCGCATGAAACGCTTGTTGCAGACGGGGCAGGCGAAGCGCTTCTCGCCCGTGTGGGTCCGCAGGTGCCGCTGCAGCTCGTCGGAGCGGGTGAAGCGCTTGCCGCAGAAGAGCCAGTTGCAGACGAAGGGCCGCTCGCCCGTGTGCCAGCGCAGGTGCGCCTTCAGGTGCGAGGTCTTGCCGTAGACCTTGCCGCAGCCGGGGATGTGGCAGCTGTGCAGCCCCTTGCGCCGCAGGCTGGCCCCCGCCGGCCCCAGCCGCTCGGCCTCCTGGCAGTTGGGGCAGTCGCAGGTGGCGCGGCCCGAGTAGCGGCGGGCGGAGGAGCGCGGCGAGGCGGCCAGCGGCGCGGCGGGGCCGCCGCCCAGCATGGAGCCCCCGGCGCCGGCCAGCGGCGAGGGGGCCGAGTCCGGGTAGGAGCCGGGCAGCACCGGCTTAAATCCGTCCATGAGGTGCTGCCCGGCGGGGCTGAGGAGGTGCGAGGAGGCGCCGCTGCTGAAGGCCGAGTGGCCCAGGCCCGAGTAATCCGAGTTGTAGCCGCCCAGCGGCGAGTGGAGCGAGGTCTGGAGCCCGCCGGCCGCCGGGTGCAGCGAGCCGGGCAGCGCGGTGGCCCCGTTGGGGCTCTGCACGTCGATCCAGCCGGCGCCCACGTCCCACCAGCTGGAGGCGCCCGCCGAGCCCACCTCGCCGGCGGCCAGCCCCGGGTGCGAGGGCTTGAACCAGGACTCGTAGGGGTGCGCCATGCCCACCCGCGGGTAGATGCCCTGCAGCCCCTCCACCGACGTGTGCACCTTGGAGATGAAGACGGGCTGGTGCGCCGCCGCCTCCTGCCCCGCCGCGCCCCCGCCGCCGCCTCCGCCGCCGGCGCTGCCCGGCGCCTGGAAGACCGAGTAGTCGTTGGCGAAGGGCGAGCTGGCGGCCGCCGCGCTGCTGGAGGTGAGGGAGAAGGCGCTGGAGCCCGGCGAGCCGCCGCAGCTGAACGAGTCCGAGACGAGGGCGGCCGCCGCCGCCGCTGCCGCCGCCGCCGCCGCCGAGGAGCCGTTGCGCGCCGCGCCCGCCACGCCGAAGCCCGGGAGGCCGGAGCCCACGGCGCCGCAGCTGCCCGCCGAGGACGAGGAGGAGGAGGAGGAGCGTTTCCAGGGGTGGAAGCCTTTGCCGAAAGAGGACGCGCTGTCCGAGAGGGCGGACGGCGAGGGGCTGGGGCTGCCGATCTTGTTGCAGGTCGCGGCGAGCATGGCCAGCGGCGTGGAGCCTACCCGCGGTTCCTCCTGCGGGCACAGAGGGGAGAGGGCCGCCCCGCCGGCGTCAGGGACGGAGCGGCCCCGCCGCCGCCGCCGCCGCCGCCGCCCGCACCCCGCGCCCGGCCCCGCTCCGCCCCGCTCCGCTCCGCCGCCCGGCCCCGGGCGCAAAGTTTCGCGACTCCCGCGGGAGGATCCCTTCGCCGGAGCCGGCACGGCGGCTCTGCCTCCAAGCGCCTTCCGGGGCTTTTTTCACCATCCAACCCTCCTCCCACGGAGGAGCTCGGGAAGGGTTAAAAAAGGGGGGGAAAAAAGAGAGGGGGAAAAAGTTGCGTCTGTTACCGTAGCTTAAAAGATGCCCCCGGCACGGCGGCAGCTACGTTTCAGCCTGTTCCCTTTTCCCGGGACCTGGCCGGTCCCCGTCCCGCAGGCCAGTAAGACTGTTTTCTTAAATATAGAGTTGCAGGATTATCAAATTACTCTTTTTAAAAAAAAAAAAAGCTTCCTTAATAAAGCCTCATTTACGTACCAACGATAATTAAATATATATATATAAATTTAACATATGTACATATGTATGTATACACAAGTTCAACGTACCTGCTGGACACGGCGGGCTGTGTTATTTTAAAAGGGAAATAAAAAGCCACAATCTGTTGCAAATTAGAAATTGCACACGAAAAACGACAGTGCTGAGTTTGGGTTTGTTTTTTTTTTTTTCCTTCCAGCAGTCACATGTAAAGAAGAAAGGCCACTTCTCCGGGGGCACAGGAACAGCACAGCCCAGGCGCTGTAGGTTGTTTCTACAAATGCCCTTAAAACCTTTTCCTGCTCACTGAAGTGACTCTGCCCCCTTTTCCCCCTCTCGCTCTTTCTTTTCTCCTAAACTCAGTTGTACTTAAGTTAAAAAAAAAAAAAAAGGCAAAAAAAAAAAAAAAAGGCTGAATAGAGGAGACTGATAGCCCCGGTCAAGACAGGGGTTATTTTAACCCCCTCCAATCGACAATAAAAAGAAACTAATTAAACCAGCAAGAGAAAAAATCCTTAGACTCACCCCTAGAAGTGAAGTTGCCATCACACAAAAGTGCCCTCCTCTCAGAGGATCTTTTTTATATTGATAAATCAGAGGCAGTGTTTTTTTTAGAGGTGTGCAATACAATGATCAGTTCCGCCCATTCCACCACAATTGTAGCTCCCTCGCCGGCTTTGAAGTGCCGCTGAGCCTCAGCCAGCCAATCCCTGGCCCCGCCGACTCGCTTGACGACGTGACTGCGTGAGGTCATCAGCGCCGTCAAGCCCCGCCGTCGTCGGCGGGGCTCGACGGCGCTGATGACCTCACGCAGTCACGTCGTCGAGCGGTGCGGGCCACGGTCCCGGTCCTGGGCCCGGTCCGCAGGGGCCCCTCGCCCCGAGTCGGGCTGCTTCGTCCCGGCCGCCCCTTTCCATCACCCACCGCCCCCCATGCGCGTACTCTGACACAGGGTATTTTTCTGACCGGTTTACATTTGTTTGGGTGTTTTATATCATCATCATCATCATCATCTCAGCGTTACTATTCCTATCGCAACGATGGGCGAGTGCGGGAGCATCCCATCTCTCCGCGGGGTCCCCCCAACCCGCTCGCCTCCTCTCAGCCCTCCCTCTCCCGTTCCTTTCGGTACTTGTGGCAGCAAGCGGGGGAAAGACTTCAGGCGACCGCTGGCTCCCGTCGCCCGTCCCCCGCCCTCCTAGACCCGCTGTTTCAGGCGTGATTCTTGGCGGCGGGGTGGCACAAGCCGCCCCAGGAGCGGTGCCGCGGCTGGAGGTACGCGGAGGAGCTTTGCGGAGCGCGTCCCCGGCGGAGCCCACCCGAGCGGCCCCGGCGCTGCCGCGGCTGTCTGCCGGGCGGCCCCCGCCGCCTCCTCCCGGAGCAGCGGGGGCTCGGGGGTGCGCGCTTCGCTCCCCCCGGCTCCTCGCCCAGCGCTGGGCGGCTGCGGGGAAGGGCAGAGGCGGCGCCGGCCGACCCCGGGGGGGGAGCCGCCCGCTGGGGCCGCTCCGGCCCGGCCCCGCTCGCCCAGGTGCTCTCACCCCCGCGGGTTTTCCGCAGCAACGGCCTCACGGAGCTTCGCTTCGTGGGGGCTGTTTTCCTCCTTCTCTCGGCCTCGGTTTTGACCCGTTTCCGTGTCTTGGGGATATTGACTGTACATCATATCTATTGATCAAGGGGGTAACGTACATTATCATACTTCGAAGTAAGAGTGAAGTAAATTAATGAACTGCTTTCTTTCTCTGAAGGCTGACGGTTACCATAAATGTCGCGTTTCTCTCTGCGAGCTGCTCTGAATGATTTTAGCCTGTTGAGAAGGCGTGACAGGCCAGCCCAGAAGGAGGAAGGGGTGGGGGAAGGAGGGAACTCCGTTTAACAAATAAAAAAGAATTAACTTCATTGCTTTGGTCTCCTTCTATAATGATATTCATTTTACAGACCTAATGCACACTTGTTTAAATTTCGGGTTTAATTTAATCAATACTATCACCCGCGAAGAGGGGAAGAACATTTCCCGGAGATACTCCCTTGTATGAATGCTTATTAACTTTTTATCTCGACTTCCTTTATCTGCTGGAGGAGGGGAGTAACTATTAAGACATAGATCAGAAAGCGTAATAGCAAAGCAAGCACCGTGAGCATTATATTTTAGAGGAACAGAAAATCGCATTTTGTGGTGTGCCAGGTTAGGTAAAGAGATCGACACGCATTGCTTTCAGCCCCAGAAAGTCTGAGAGACTTTGCTATCCACCGGGGAAGGAGAAAGCGTTAGTGATGTATCTCTTTTTAGGAGAGTCTCTCCGGGTGGGTCTGCCATTCGCATCCGTGTTTTGCCTGCACTTCTCTGCCCAGCGGAAACGTGTCCTTTCTTGATCTTTTTCGTGTTCCCTTGTTCCGGTGCTTGCCCTGGCTCTTTTGATTTGGGGCCGAAAGTCCTTAATTTTCAGCGCGCTTTTCCTTTAGAAGCACCGTGTTGGAAATTATGAAAAACTCGTTGAAAAATAGTCGTGGGAGTCTTTACAAGGGAACTCAACAGAGAGGGAGGAAAAAAGGCAAATACCTCAGAACCGAATAGAATTCACAAAACTCCTCTCAGTGGCATCCTCCTGCTACTCTGATAATTCCCCTGAAACTGGAAAAGCAGCGGCTTCTGAACTTTGAGAGCGGTGAGCTGATCTTTTCTGAATTCGCCACGGAAACATCTGTAACCTTCCCCCTTTGTATACATTGCCTGCTGGGCAAAGGATTTAAGGAAGCTTACAATTTTGTTTGCATTTGCGTTATTGACCACTGCACTTAAGGGTGCAGTACATCAACATAATATGCAGGTGGGGGCGGGGGGGGAGCCAGCAAGGAGAGGTTTTCCCGAAATTAATTAAAACTTTTTTTTTTTTTCCCCCCATTTGAAGTTTAATGTACGGGAGTAGATAAATGTTCGTGCTGTTTCTTGAAAACCTGTGGGATCCACTCTCAATAAAGCTAAAATCTATTAGCATTCTGTATGCATCTGCAGCATAAATTTCATTTGAATTTCAAATTTAATAAACCAGGAGGTTTTTAATCATCCCTGGTTTTATTTGTTTGATATTAACATGCTTATTGACCGGGTCTGTTGACCAGTTTGATCATTACAGGACAGCAAAAAGTTAATTAAAACGACCACAGCTCCTTAATCATATCATCTGTCTCATCCATGTCGCTCCCTTTATTACAGGCTATGATGGATAGTCTCCCAGATTAATTTCTCTGTTTCTTCGATTTGGACAACAGCTTTTGGGACCTAATTTACATCCTGGGAACAACTTGCTCAAGTCTACCTAACATCTTGTGCCTACAATATACATTAGCAATCTCGGAACTTTAGCCACAAGGATAGCTGTCGCTAACCTTGCCGGGGGGGGGGGGGGGGGGGCGGGATTTGCCTCGGAGAAAACTGCGACCCTCCGCGCTGCGGCCGGCGAGCAGAGAGATGGATAGACCGCTTCCAGGGGTCCTTGTCTGTCTACAGACAGTTCCACCGGGGTGGTGGGGGAGATTTCTCTTTGGGAAAAGAGAGGTCCACGCTATTTGAAAAGGCATAGCTGGAAAGATTAAACTGACTGCTAACCACGCCGTACGTCGAATGTCAGTATTAGCGAGGGAGCGCATTTCGTGCCACCCTTGCACCAGTTTACGGGCACACACGTTAGAGCCTGACCCACCTCATGCCTTCCCCGCTGCACGGCTCCGCTCCGCCGCCTTGCAAGCGTCCAGCGAGGACGAAACCTTGGTTCCTCTACGCCCAGCGGCTCCCAGCTCCGCTCCCGCGGTTTGCACGGGGAAAAGCCGCTGGACGGGGGGGCCTTGCCCTTGCCCTCCCCGGGCTCCGTGCGCTGGAAGCCGCTGCGTTCCCCCCGGGTTTGCCCCACCGCGCCGCGCCCGCCGCCCCCGGGGAGGTGGGGGCCAGGAGGTGTCCCCTCCGCCCGCCACCTTCACCTGGAAGCTGTCACCTGGACGATTTACCGAGGGGTGACAGACAACTCTCCAGACGCAGGAGGGCTCGACTTCGACGGGGAGAGGAAACAATTGTGTCTAAATGAAACGAAACAGCCACCAGCCAGAAAGGACCGTGCGATGCCTGGCGGTCACTGAGCAAAGGGGGATGATTAACCTCGTTATTTAACCTCCATTCGCACCTCTGCCTTGCTGTGGTTTACCTGGGACGTTTCTCCCACTGCCTCACTGGGTAGTTTCGTTGACCGGGGCTCGCGGACGGGCACCCCGTGCAGCCCGGCGACGGCAGACAGTGCGTGTGCGCGGGTGCCTACGACTGTCGTGTAGGTTACCGGCGGTATTTCTTCCATCAGTGCAAAGGTGACTGTTCCAGATACCTGCAAACCCTGCCGGGCTGCCCGCCCCGCGTTTCCCAGCCCGGCTGCGGCGCAGCGCTGCGCGGCCTGCCCGCTCCCCCGCGCAGGCAGCGGGGGGACGCCCGGCACAGCCCGGGCTCCTCCGTGAGCCACTTTGGCGAGGGCACACGCCGACCTGCCTGCTCGCAGCCGGCGCAGGGGGTTCACATCGATGTCTTTCGGCGTTTATTTATCTATTTGTCTGGGCCTGTGTCAATAAAAGCAAAAAAAAAAAAAAAAAAAAAAAGCAAGCTGGCTGCGCCTGTGAAAGGTCCCTGTAATTAGATTAGCCCGGGAAGACGCCGTGCACATGCTGGTGTCTGCCTGCCCTGGGAGGCAGAGGAAGAGGCGCCTTCACACCCACCCTGTTTACATTGCTGGTGTGCGCCCAGATCCCATCCGCATCTCCCCTTTCTTCTCCCCTTTTTTCCTTGCCCCCCGCCCCCCGGTACATTATCGCTGTGCACGCATCGGCGGCTCCGGGGCGGTCATGTAAGTACCGGGAGGCGCCGGAGGGGAGAGCGAGGAGCGAGCTCCGGGCTGGGCGCGCTGGCACCCGGGCGGGGCAGAGCGCGGAGCCCCCGCCGCCGGCTGCAGAGCCGGTCGCTTCGGTCCGTCCTGGAATAGATTTGTTTAAGGTGCTTTCTGTTTTTCCTATTATATATCACTTTCTCCCAGGCACCACTTACAGTTAAAAACTACTAAATTCTTCTCCTCAGCGGTATTGATTTCTTTTCATTCTGCTCCGTTAGGAGAGGAGGTAATGCTTCCAGATTACCCCGCGTCTCCTCCAGACGGTTGACAATTGCAATCGCAGTTTCGGGAAGATAAATGTTACTTTGGGAATTGTGTTTAATTACAAATAATCTAGGAGCTGCTCTGGGTCCGATGGTTTAACCACACATGTGTTCAAATCATTGTACAAGCTTTACAAACGGGTGACAAGATACAGTAAACGTTTGAAAAATCGGTGTGCAAGACAGGACATTCCCGTCAGATAGGCTGCCTGAAGCTGGGTCATGCCCCGAAATACATGCTATTTATACATAAACATACAAATATGTATATACATGGCCGCGTGTGTATATGTGCGCGTACATAAATGTGTGGGTGTGACAGACACTTGCATATACGAATCCTACAGCACCCGAATTCATAGCCTGCAGAGAACGTAGAGGAAAAGGAAAGCTTTCCGCGCAAGTATGCGTGCGTTTGTTTGTTTATTTATTTATCTGTTCTGCCAACTGCACAAAAGTGTCAATTTGGGGAAAAAAAAATAAAAAAAAATCCTTGCGAAGTGGAAGAACTCCTGGTCCTCCGGAGAGACATACCTTCGGAGCGCTAAGCCAGGAAGGCTTTGCCCACGTCGGTTCGAGCACTCGGTGTGCCCCGCAGCCTTCTCTCGAAGGCAGAACTCCTGCGACCTGACTTGCGAGTCCCTAATATTGATATATTTACTGTTCCGCTTACAATGTAGCTGCCACCTTTCCCTGTCGTTATTTGCCTATATGCCAGAGCAATTAGGTCACCCCCCTCCCGCCCCCCTCCCCCCCCAGCATCCTTATTAACTTGGTGGGAGAGGGAGGGGAGGCAGGAGAGCAGCGGGAAGGAGGCAAGGTGGCGAACAGGTTATTCTCTTAACCCGACCTGGCCGCAGGAGCGAGATGAGCAACACTGAACAGATGTCCCCATTTAAGCCATTCTTTTCCCACATGCCTGCTGGATACTGCCAGGGCGCAGGAAGCTTGCCGCAGACCTGGCCCATTCCCGGCCATTATGGCCAAGTTATTCTGGACCACTGAGCACGAACAAAATGGGCTTCAGATCGCGTGCTTGAGAATAATTCTACTGCGAGCCCTGGAAGAGCCCCCTCCCCCCATTTTTTTAAGTGTTGGGGGGGGACGGGGACGTGTTTCAGCTCTGATCGCAGGAGAAGAACTTCTCAAAAGATCGTCAGCCCCTTCCCCCTCCCTCCCTTCGGCAAATATGGTATAATTTACAGAGCAACTTAATAATCCGAGGGGCACCGCAAAAGCCCTTTGCGTTGTAAACCGCTTCTAATTACCTGCCAGAGCAATTAGCTGACTATCACGAAGAAATTAGATCGCTCAATGTAGCATAAATAATGCGAATAATTTTGTAAGGAGAATGGAAAGCGAGACCTGGTGTTTCTTTATAAGGAAATAACACCTCGTACTGTACGAACCCTACATGAACACATATTAATGTCTAGGCATGCACGGAAATGAATCCGAACATGAACCCTCTGGCTTAGATTCAGCACTTTCTTCATTTACATATGTGGGGTGAAAGTCGGCTTCCAGGCGTTTAGATACAGAGCTCTTCCAGATCACAGTAATTAACACATAGCGACTTCAATAGGAAAACCTGTTTTCCAGATGATTTTTACAATGCGGCTTTATGTCTCATTTGGCAGTTTAAATAGCTGGAGTTGTTTTCTGGCTGCCTGTCCACTATCATCTGTTGAGCATATTTTGCCTAGAATACTGACCAAAACTTCCGAGCCCATTTTTTAAAAAATAGATGACTAATACACCGGCTGTGCCTAGAGATTTCGGGCGGTTTTTCTTCTCGTACGGGTTACTTCTTCGAGAAGATTTTACGGATCCGCCTTAGAAGTTCATGCTACTTAACACCTGTATTTCTTTTTTTCTCGCTGCGTTTCACCTTGAAGGATCGGAAGCCTTTGCACCATTCTCGCTGGCTGAATATTTTATCTGAAGAGGAAAAAGTTGTTTTCCAAATTAAAATTTACATGTAATAGACAGTCTGCAGGGATTTAAATGTGCGTGTATAAGCCCCTAAGAATTAGGCTATTAAATAACAATCTTTGCGAGATCTTTCTTCACGCTGCTGGGTCTACAGCTGCGGAATCGAGGGAGGAGATTGTGCCCACAAACGGCAGGAGCGTCGGGTAATGAAAGTGTCCTTACAGCTGAATTCAGCTAAAGCGGATTGCGTTTGTTTCTGCTGTGTTTCCCCCTCCACCCCCCAGTACTGAGAAAACTGCTGGTCAGAAAGCTAGACGTGAAGGTGCCGGGTCGTAGTGAAACTCATCCCAGCCCAAACTACAGCTACTTACTGCTTGGAGGCACTCTGGAATTTTGCATAAGTCGTTAGCAGTGTTCCAGGTTATGGATAAACACAACTAACAAGGTTTATCTTTGATAAACAGAAGCAGCAGCGTATGCTGTGATTCTTTTAAATGCATCTTTGAAGCGGGGAAAAGCTGAGTGTATAATGAAATCTTCCATAACTTTTCAGAGCTTTTTCTCCTGCTCCCACGCTAGCGCAGCAGCTATGAAGTGGCTGGTCAGACACCCTTGTCCCCAAGCTGTCGCCGCAGAAGTTAGAATTATATCTGAACACGGTTCCTAAGCTTCTCCAGGTCTGAACGGGAGTGCTCAGCTGTTCCGCAGCCTCCACGTAGCACACGCTGAATTGTACAGCATGTTTAACGATTCTTGCTCGTCGGCTAATTAGAGACGGCTTTGAAGCTCCATTACCGGCAGCAAAATTATCGCGGTCAGTTTAGGCCAAATTCTGCGGTCCTTAATGGAGCGAAACTCCCATTGAAGTCAATGGGATAGAAGTCAATGGGCGTTGTGCTCTATTAAGGAGCACAGAATGTGCCCCTTTGTGATTTAGAGATTAAAAATCGGTATGGCTAAGACGTGCGTTTAAGACGGTCACACTCTCCGGGCGGGATCTCATCCGCGACACGGAAAGGGCCCGATCCCTCTCCCACTGCGCGGGCTGAGCCCCGCGGCTCCCAGGGGCGATGCCGAGGCAGGATGGGTGCCGGGGGGTTATTAATCATCAGCCGGCGCCAGACAAAAGGGCTTTCCCGGCGGTTCTGAAAGAAGCAAAACTTCAGCCTCCCGCGGGCTTCAGCCCCCCGGGGCCGGCGGGACTGTCAGTGCTGCGAGAGGAGTTTGGTCCCCCCGCGGCCCCAACCTCCCGGCGCGGCGGGGCCGCCCCGGGCGCGGACACCCCCGGCGCCCCGTCCCGGCGCTCCCCGTGGGTGATGCCCCCAGCCACTGACCAAAGAGGCTCGCTTCCCGAGCGGGGCTTTGGATGCCGAGACTCCTGCGTGAGGACACAGTAACTAGCCCCTTCGGAGCCCACATGCAGTGCAACATTTGGATAGAAGCTCAGGGATTGGGAAGTCCCGTTCCTAACCATGACCACCCACTGCTATCAACGTGATTTGACAGCCAAATTCAGAGCACGGGTTTAAGGTGTTGATTTGGGCTAACCCTTGATCTCTGAAGTGGGGTTTGATTGCGCATCTTAAAATATTTCCTTATTATAGGCGCTAAACAGCGCTGAAAACGCACGAGGAAAAGTCCGTTCTATAGACCTGAAGGAAATGCTGCAGGTTGCTTAAATAGGACTATAGTTCAACATTCTTTCTCTTTGGGGGAGAACTGGGGAGGGATGGGGTATAGTGGTCTTTCTTTCTTCTTTTTCCTGCCCTAGTGGAAAGTACAAGCCTTCAGGAAAACTTCGCAGTGATTTTCCCTGAGCGCGGAGGGACACACACAGCTGACCCTCTAGGAAGCTGTGCACAATGAAGACTCATTTTCTTTCTGCTGGAACAACTAATTGTACAAATGAAAGGTCAGGCATGTGCTTTTCCTGTGTTTATCAACCACAATAATAAGCCCCTTCTATTTTTTCCCCCAGTGCATTATATTGCAATAAAGTGCGGCCGCAGCACCGTCTCTCTGGATAAACATCTTCAAAGGCGATTCAGCGGAGCCGAGAAGTACATACACATATTTTAAAAGGACGCAATGGCCGAGGCGAACACAGGTGCGAGGTGTGAGAAGTGAGGGCTTCCCCAGCCTCCTCGTACCCGCAGACCGGCAAGGGAAAGGCACCTTTTCCCTTGATTGCTCCTCGGGTGCCGCCGGGCGGGGTTGGCTGAGCCCAGGGGGGCCGATCCTGCCGCCCGGCGTTTCTTCATCCCTCGTGGTCTGTGTTACTTTTGTACAGGCGGGACGGATCCTGCCCTTCTTCCCCGGGGATCCAGACCACCTTGGCAAATTCTCCCTGCTTGCGTCCACATCATAAATCCAGTTACTCCCGAAGAGATAGGCTGGCACCACCTCCTAGTCCATGAGAGTGAGTTTTTCTTTCCATCGTAGGAGACCTCTGCTCACATCTTCAAGAATAAACCACGTGCCTGCCAATTCCTAAAAACATTTAAACAAGGGGTTCCAAACTTTCATGCCAGCTTGGTGCAGAGTGGGCTCATTGGACTATGTCTGGTACCTGTGGGATAGAAGTATGGTATTCCATACTTTCATTAACAGTTAACTTTTTTCCCTGTTACTTGAGGGAATGGGCAAGTCACCACTGGGACTGTGCCTGGGGGGGAACATAGCTAGTGTTGACAAAGTGGTTTTCTCCCAGCCGGTATGTACCCTGCACACAACTGTCCAGGACATTTACGCTGTGTGATGTTTGCCTTAACCTCAATCTGCTGACCCTCACAGTGGATATATTTTTCACTGATTTTACCCTTGCTGAACACAGACATCTGCACTCCTGACATGTGTGAACTGATGGAGGAGAGTAACCCTACTGAGAACTGGAAAGAAATTTCAGGAGCCATGCAATGAGCAGGAGAAGATCTGGATTTTTCCTCTTGAAGGAGTCTAACAAGCATGTTGTGCCTGTCCAGGTGACTGGGTCCATTTTAATTTTTTTAAGTCATGCTGGCCTGAGATGCCCAGAAAATTTCTCAGAAGGGTCAGTCTCCACCAGGACCCAAACCATGGGGCTGTTTCTCTTTGGTTCGGAATCACTGCCCTATTTCCTGCAACATCCGTCAAGAGGGTGCCCTGTACACCTGGCAACTGCGGACAGGCAGGTTTGGTTTAAACCAGCAGGAAGCTCAGAATGACTCCAGCTGGCCTTTGGATCCAGTGTTTCTGCCACGACTAACCGGAGAAAAACATCGGTCTGGAAGTGAAGGGGAAGAGCTCTGCTGGACAAGGGGCGCAGTGCAGACTCTCGAAATGGCCGAAGTGGTAATAGCAGCGCAGAGTCCGGGAGCCCAGCTCCAAAGTGAAGATGTGGGCTGACATTTTAGTTCTGGCAGACGCAGAGCACTTGGGCCTGCACAACGAGAAGCCAATGCCATTGCTCCTGGTATGTTCAGCTAATTGTCTAACAACCATTCTGGACAAGAGCTGCAAGATAAAAGGCCAGAGTGACCCTCGGCTGGGCGGACGCGGCTGGTAGTAAAACTTGTCACTCCTCTGAAAGGCCGCTCACTATTGTGCTGATGGAAAACTGTTCTTCAAACACAGAGCAAAGTCTCAAAAGCTGAAGTTTACTGTAGTTGCCCGTTTCACAGAGGGTGGGGAAGAAAAACAAATAAATAAATACAGACTTCTGCCACAGTGGGAGAGAGGGTTGTCCCTGGGCTGGAAACAGCACTGAGATAAACACTTGGGCCAAGCTGAAGACGGCTGGGCCTAAGCGTGTCAGGAAGCAACAGCCTTACACCTGCCGGAGGGCCTCCCGAGTTCAGGCGGTGAGCCTGGGCTTCCCCGGCAGACTGCAGCCCCGACCCTCTGCCCGGCCCGCAGCGCCCCTCTCCCGCCTCACACTGATGCGTGCACAGGCCAAGCGCGCCTGCAGGTGAAGAGCGGACACATCTGTACGGACAGACTGAACACACCCCTACGCGGCGGCGGCGGCGGCGGCGGCGGCGGCGGCGGCGGCGGCGGCCCTCCCCCGCAATCACCCTCGCCCTCCGCGCTGACAGGCTGGGAGGGCGCCGCACAAAAGGCGCGGGCGGGCGGGCGGGCGCGGCGCACCCTGCCCAGCCCCCCTCCGCCCCCCGGTCCCACCCCTCCGCCCGCTCCCGCCCCGCTCCGCCCTCTCGGCGGGAGCGGCGCCCTCACAGGCGGTCGCGCAGGGGGGCCGGGGTCGGCCCCGCCGCCGCCAGCGCGAGCGGAGCGGAGGGGAGCGCCGCGCCGCGCCTTCCCGCCGCGCTCCGAGTGCCGCCACTTGCCTGGCGGCAGGTGGGGGCGGTTGTAACGGCCGACGGGGCGGTGGGGCGGGCGGGGTGAGGGCCCCGCCCCGCCCCGCCCCGCCCGGCGCACACGCGGCCTTGCCGGGCGGGACGGCGGCTCCCGCGCGGTGGGGGGAGCTGCCTCAGAGCCTGAGGGACGGTGGCGCCGTTTGCCTCCGGGGCAGGTCGGGGCGGGTGGTGGTGGTGCGCTGCTGTCCCGTCTTCCCCGCCGCTCCCTGCCCGCCCCGGCGGCGGAGGGGAGCCCGCCCCGGCGCCCCGCTCGGCCTTGGCTGCCGCGGGCGCTGCTTGTGTGGAGGCGAGTCCGGGAGGCCGCCCCGGGTGGCGGAAAGGCGAAGCCGTGGCCAGGAATGGCGCGGGCCCCCTCCTAGCCCGGGTGTTGTTACCGGGCTGGAAGTCGGGAGAGTTTCCAACATTTTCATCACCAACAAACCCGAATCTTAAGTTTTTCAAAATAACGCAAGCAAAGCTTATACAGGTAGATAAGAGTAAACCACATGCTTCCCTATGCTTGGGTCTGAATATGTGGGGCTGAGTATCATAGTTAATTAGAAGGAACTTGCAGTTTTAGTGATTAGTAAATGCTTGTAATGGGACCATAATTTGTCCGTATGCTGACTCTGTAGTTTTCAGATACTGCCATTCAAAATTCAATTTTGTGGGATAAACTACTCTTTTCCTTAGATGTTTTTGGCTAATGAAAAATTGAATAGTATTGTAAAGAACTACAGTTTTAAATACCAGTTTGAGTCATGCTATATTAAAAGCAGATAAAAGAGAGATTGAATAGCAAAATGGATTTTCTGAAATGGTTAAAGTCCATTCATTGGTAAATTAGAAACCTGTTAACGTTGAAAAAAATTGCCCACGAGGCAGAAGGCTTAAAATCGTTATTATTTTTTATACAGGATGCAGTCAGTGTTTCATATATGATACCAGTAAGTATTAATTAGATCTTGCACAAAACTTGGGGACAGCTTCAAGTAGGAATTTAGGAACCTGGTGTGTTCAGTAGTAAAGACATGATTCATTCCTTGGGGAAAACTGATGTTAAGTCTGTCCTACTTTTTTGTGGAATTACTGTTTCCACAGAATCATTCAACAGATAACATCATGTTAGTAGTTCTTAATTTATTCATCTACTTTCTGTTATGCCAGGAATACTGCCTTCAACTGTTAAAGAAGCAGCTGGCTTTTTTATACAAATAAACTGGGCTCTGAGACTGTCAATCTTCTTTGTTTGACAGAGAGGAGTTCCCGCCTGCACTGAAAGAATAGCTCAACATCTGTCATCCCATTCTCTGCGATGGCCCAAAATCAGGAAGACTACAGCTGTCCTGTTCCTTTCAGATACTTCTGGGATAGAGAGGTAGGAGGACTGAGTATTTGGTCAGTGTGTTCATCATGCATTAAGCAAGTGTCTACAAGCTCTTGCATGTAATTGTATTGTTTTCCCACTGCTTGAATAGTAGAATGTGAGTTTAAAAGGTCTTTGGAATTTCGATCCTACTATGTGGTTTTTTAATGTCTAATTAGTTTAGTCTGAACCTGCATTTGTTAATAAAACACATTTTAATTGAAATTAAAGTAGTTAGCAATAATTTCTACCTAGGCATGTGGCACATGGGCATGTAAATTGCAGATGTATACATGAGCATAAGGCAGAAAATACTTATTCTTACAGGTTGGGAGTTATGCTACAACTACTGAGTGCTGGATGAAGATGAAAACAAGGGATGTAAATTAGCGTATTCCTTGCAAGCTCAAAAGTGGCATCTTTTGAAATATGTCTATATGGAGCAGAAGAAAGAGGGAAGGGGAGTGGGAGGAAGAGAAGGGGATGAAAGAGGCTGGGAAGAATACGCTACCACATAAAAGAAATGCTTAACCACATAACCTCATCAGTTCTTTGGTTTAATATCCAGTGAATTAGTCAAAAGCAAAAAAAAAACCAGAATAGAAATTCAAGTAATTTATTGAATTAGTCATACTATCTTCTTCCAATAGCAGACAAACTAATAGTCAATAGTAGATTGTGTGTTGCTTTTCTTATAATCACAGTTAAGAGCCACTGTAAACCTTAGAGTCCCAACCAGCGGCAATTCCATTAGGCATACACCTCTGTACCCTGCAATTTCAGCTTCACAGTCCCAAGATTTGGGGAAAGCATCATGAAGTGCAAAATGCTCAGAGGGATTTAGGCATTGTGAAACCCAGTTCTGCTGTCCAGGGGAATCCACGATCTGAAGTCAGGCCATCAGGCTGCCCGTCACACGCATGGTGACGGTTAGGCTGTGGTTACATGGTGATTTTGATTTGGCTTACATCCATGCTGCCGCTGAAAGAACAGCTCAGCAGCTCAGTCACACTGTTACCTCCTACTTAGATTCAAGAGCTCTACTTACTGTTTGTCTGCTGATCTTAGGAACAGAAGAATGGCAGCAAAAAGGAGGCAGTTTCTCAGTGAGACTGGTCTTGATCCATTTAAGGTTTTCTAAATAAGAATAAAGGAATTGCATTTTTCCAAAGCAATGCCAGTCTAATCTCAAGGAATCTACTGTCAGCAAGTGCTAGAACAATGAGACCTTACTGGACCATATCAGATCATGTTTAGGGGAGACTTTAATGTCTTTGCAAAAATTGCAAAAAATGGTATCCAACCTTGCATAAAAAGACCAAATAAAAATTTGTTATTGGTGCTTACTGTTTACAGATAGAAGAACTGGCTTTGGTCCATAGCCTCTAGCGCAGAATTCGGAAAAAGCCCAGAAATAGGAAAGTCTGCACTGAAGAAGAGAATCATGAACAATGAGCTCCTCCTTTCCCTCCAGTCTCTCTGGGTCAGGAACTGAAACCATGCCTTCCATTTCCTCTGTTTCTTTCTACATACATACCAAACTTGTCTCTGCCCTGTGTGGAGTGACATACTCATCTTCATCTAGGCCCCCAGATTTTTGGAGACAGCAATTGATTTGGTGCCTCCTCAGGTATATAGGTCTCTGCTCTTCTGTCTCCATAGTGTTGGAATCTGATACCCAGAGCAGGAGGGAAGTTTTTAGTCAAAAGGACAGTAGCTTAAAGGAAGGAAAGGGACTTGCTAGACTGCCCAAAGGTGAGTATCTTCCTGCATGTGTCTGCTGGGGGAAACAACATGTAACTGAATTAGTTGTTGACCACCTCTCATTCCTCAGAAAAGACAGTCCTGTTAGCTGTCTTACTTATTAAGTAAACTAAGTCAACCCTGGCGTGTAAATTTCATTTTCCAATAGAAATATCCCAGTAAGTTTTCTCCAGATCACTGTGTATAGGAATTTCCCTGGGCTCTGTAACAGAAGTCAAACAAACTGTTGCCAATTCTGCACAGCCTTCTCATGAGATGATACAAATTAAGTATTTTGCATTTTCCTTCTGGTTTATGAGTTTGGGGTGTACTCTCATTTTAAGCCTTTTTTGGTGATACAGTGCAGAAGAGAATTTGGGTTTTGTTGTGTGCCTTTTTAATGAGAGCTGAGAATCTTGCAAGAGAATTTTGTTCTGGTGCTGAAGCTTGGGAAAAACACCAAATATTGTGACACTCACAATAAAATTGCCAAAGTTATCAACATTGTAACTAGCCATGGAGATAGTTTGCCTGAGTACCTCCCCCAAATCTTTTTGGGGAGGCAGATCCTGAAAGTTAGTAAGCTTAGGAAGAGTTTAATGAGTATATGGACACTGAAGCAACTCGGAGCATTTGTCTTTGTCTTATGAAAAGAAATTACACTTAAACTCCTTATTACTTATAACATGTAGTTTGTGCTTTGGATTGGTAACCTTCAAAGGTATGTTTTCATGATTTGTTAAATTATGTGAAATAGGCAGAGACAAATTCACAGTCTTTAATGACCTGACTGAGATTGGCACTTTGTCAGCTTCCAGGAAAACTGCTCTCACTGTTGAGGTAAGGAGCAACACTACTATTGATTACATTAGGATCCGTTGAAATAACGTTCATATCTGTATCATGGCAGTATAAAAATTATAAAATTAATGTAAGAAAGAAAATAGGGCTGTTAACACGGTTACCCTGATCTACATAGAAGTGAACACCTGATATTCAGGCATCTGTCTCACGTCAATTCCTGGTTTGGATCACAGAGTACATACACTGGCTTCCCAGACTCTTTAGTATCCATACTATCCCACAGCTGGACAGCTAGCCTATGGGGGCTGTTCTAGTCGATGTCCTCTTGCTATTTCTGTGATCCGACTGAGAATCTAACATACTGAAGACTGTAAAACTCACCCACTGGATTGCTCCAACCCTGCTCCATTTTTCTCTGTGCTAAAATGCAGATAGGAGTTGACCTGAGGCAGTGAGTCACTCTCTCCAGCCCTTGCTCCAGGTCCTTGATCCCCCAAGCGTTTTGCTACTTGGGTGAGCTCCCTCTGTCTCAGGTGAGGGAGATACAATTGCCCCCAAGTTCTAGACTGTGTTTGGTTTTTTTGCACCACATAATTTATGTGATGGTTAAACTGTGGTCTGAACAGTGTGAAAATAGATCTGTTATGAAAAGAGGAACCTTTGAATCCAAAGATTATTTGGGGGTCTAGACCCTTTAAGGAAAAGAAAAAAAATAGTTGAGTGCCATCTGTATTGTTAGTCCTGAACTTTACAAGAAGAGTTTCTACACAAAATAGTGAACAGGCAGGGACCACCTTTAGGGACGTGTCATGGGTGGTTGCACAGGTCACCACAACGCAGGGTCACTATTCACACAAAGCGGGAATGTTGCAGTGTCATGCCTGTGCTGCTGATTCAGCTCCTTTTCAGGCCCTGGCTTGGATGTTTGATAGCTGATGTGACAAACCATAAATAATGGAAGGTCAAACTGAGCAATGTTGTTCACTCTGACCTTCTAATACTTCTGGCTTATTAGATCAGTCATTAGAGTTTCAACAGGCTGCTAAGCAGCAGAGTACAGTGGCTATAGCTGCCAAATCCTTGCCTATTCACAGACTGCCTCTCTGTGTGGGTATTAAATGCATCCCAGTGCAAAAGTACATTCCTTAAAAGGAAACCAGGTTACAAACTAGGGTGAAAATCACCAAGTAGCCAAATATAAAACATGGCCAGGTATAAAGAGAATCTATGACAAGGAAAAAAAAAAAAAACCCACCACCCCCAAAAAACCCCAAACAACACCAACAAAAAGCTCATAGCTATCAGGATAAATAATTTTGTCTTTTTTTTTTCTCAAAGGGATATGAGTGATAAAGTAAGAAAATAAGGCAATGAGAACAGTCAGAATTCAACCAGAGATAAATATACTGTCACCGCTGCCTCCAAAATTCTGAAGTTAAGGTGTTTCAATAGTTTCCATTCTAAGGCTCTATTTTTATGCTTCTTATAAAGTTGTCAAATTTTCCATTAAAACTGGGAAGCTTTCCATAACAGTGATCTGCCAAATCTTAAAACTTTCAAAATGTTTAAAGAAAAAATGGTTCAGAATTTACAATCCCATCCATTCCAAAATTAATTTTGGGAACAAGCATCGTTTAGCTAATTTTAAGAATGATTTTACAATTCTTTTGTTGAATAGGTCTAGATGGACTTAAAAAAAGGGAGAGGTAGGATCACAAGAGGTATACTAGAAGGAGAAAGACACTACTAGCGAAAACTCCCCTCAAGACTTGCTTCAAAATTTGCCTCGAGATTTTACCATCTGCAAAGCAAACAGCTATAAAATCTACTGGCAAGATGTCATGTGCACTCCCGTGGTGGTTTCATGTGGAGCTCAGTAACTACCATTGCTGTTGCCCCTATGTTAATCTTGACTTGTAGAAGGTGATGCTGTGAATCACAAGATGTCAGCCGTGCCAAAGAGCCACCCTGGGCAACAGTGTGGTTCTACAGAGAAGAAATCCTGTTTAATCAGGATGTTAAAAAAAAAAAAAAAAAGAAGGTTAAAAAACCCGTATACTAAAAATCAGCACACAAACACCTTTTAAGGTTGTGGATTGTGCATTCGGCTGAGAGATTAGAAAAGGACAGCCTTAAGTATTGCCCTTCATGTTATGAATCAATCTTAAAATACATGGTCACTCTCTTTTTTTTCTACAGCATTCCCACTTTGTTCCTGGCATGGGCACAGGGGATTCTCAGGGAACGAGCCAGGGTGCTTTAACATAGGAGGCTACTGTCCGCTGGAATATCATGAAAAAGTGAGAGGCTGCCATAAATGAAACCAGAACAGGGAGAAAGCAAGCTCTCTCAGTGAAAACAGCTGAATATTACAGTGGATAAAAGGATTCTTCTGGAACCATAATGCTGGAAGTGACCTCTTGTCTATCCTGATTTTGTCCCTGTTGTAGACTCGGGTTCCTCACATGATTCAAGTGAATATTTCATAGGTGGAATGCACTTGCTGTGTATTCCTTATTTTCTGAGTGCACAATTTCAGATACTTAGGCCTGATTCACGGAAGTGCTGAGTACTCACAGATGCTGCTGAAATCAATGGGACTTACGCTTTAAATGTATGAAGTACCATAAAAATGCTAAGCATCTTGGAAAATCTAGCTCTAAGCACATCATACTGAGGACCTCAAGTTAGTGGACGTTTTCATCAGTCTTGGCCATAACGGCTCAGCACTTCAGTTCCCCATCTAAAAGCAGGTCTAATAGTACAGTCTCACTTCACAGGTTTAAAGATAAATTAATTAGTGTTTGGGAAGCACTCAGAAACCCTAGCAGAGAATGCTATAGAAACACCCATAAAGATATTAATAATTCAGTATTCTGCACAGGGTTTGAATGATGTGCAGTAAGGAAGGCATGGAGCCACATATTGAGTGATAAGAATAAAAAGAATATTGAACAGCTGCTCACTCAGGGAGCATCGTCCATCCTATGCACTGAATGATGTATGTGTCTGTGCAGTTAAAGACTTATTATCATGCATATGTGCAGCGAGCTCAAATTAAAGTTGCAAAGGCAAGCTTAATTCTGATTGTTCTGAAGTTGAGAGGGCTTAAATTTGCGACATGAACATGCTTTCAACATAAATATTTTGTGTCATCATCTCTGTATTTTCACGTTTTCCTCCCAAAGACTTGAACGGTTTTCTGTGTCAGTGAGCCCAGTGACCACTTACATAAAGCAGCCATGTGGCCCGGTTGACTCAGGGAACAAATGTATTGATTTCCAGGGGACCTACACCAGGAGTGAATTTGACTCAAATCATCTTCTTTATCTCATTGCGTAGTTTTGTAGTGGCTACTGGGTAGAAGTGAGGCATTAAACGTGTTCAGGGACAAGAGTAACAGACTTGTCTTTTGGCTTTACTTTGTGTCAGGTTTTTTTGGTGGTTAATGTAGCATTTGGAGAATCACATAAACTTCCATCCAAGAAATGAAGTTATTGCCAAAGCAAAAATTCCTATATTTACATATAAATATCCCCATTCAGCATGACTGAATACCTTTCTCATTTATAATGAAATGGCAACATCCACAACAATCAAATTCTAAGAAACAGTTGTTAGATTAAACTGACTGTACATATCTTTGGATGGAAACCCAATCTTTCAGAAATTCTACCTGATCCAAATGAATAATCCTTACTAAACCTATTCTGAATTATGACCAAATTCCTGGAGAATATTACTTGATAGTAGCTGAGGAATTTGTAAGACCTTTACAATAAAAAAAAAAGACTGCTGGCTCCTTCTGTCTCATTCAAGGATGTAGATTTATTTTTAGTATGTCATCTATCTTTAGATCAAAGGCCAAAGCTTGGATTTTCATAGTGACCTGGAGCAGTCAATGAACATTGTGGTCTTCTATTATTTGTGACCAAACCGTAATCTGGTCATTTCAAACCTGTCACCTACTTAACACTTCAAGTGCTGGAAAGAATGAGAACGATATTTTGAAATTTTGTTTGACTGGTCATTTAAACACAATTAAAAATATCTGCTTCTCCTTTTCTTTATTCTCACTTTATCCCAGATTTTGTAATAAATGTGATGCATTCCAAGCTAGATGTAGCTCTGTTCCAGGTTAGATTTTCTTGTTACACTAATTTAAAGCTCATTTCAGAGAAAACTCTATCATCCCTTGTCAGGAGAGGATTTTAATTATTAAATTGTATTGTTTTAAGCAAACCCTTAATTTTATTTGCATTTTAAATGCCTTTCTGAACACAAATACTTTTCTGAGGAGAAAGCCTTATTGTTTATTTACATAACTCTCCTTTTCCCCTTTTTCTTTTTTTTCAGAAACGTAACTTATTATCTACTCCAAGATTAAAAGCGTTCTAAACCATATAAGCTGCGAGAAATAGCTAGCTTGTTGATTTTCAGAAAGTCTACAATACTCCATCTAATGTATTCAATGAATTATTTATTTCTTAAAGAGATACAATAAATCTTTACCTACTGTATTTGATGATTTTCATAGTAGGAATAATAAGTAACATGATTTGAGTGTGATTGGAACCGGGTACTGGGAGGGGGGAAGGGAGGTCAATTTAGACTATTTACCAAGCACGTTGGAAGAGAGTACATCTGTAAACAGACTGGACATTGCTACTCACTTAAAATTTCCAGGTGAAGAAAAAGCAGATATATTTTCATTGAAATTAAAGAGTAGGAATGACTCAAATACTTGTATTTTGAAGGAGCAGCTTAGGTGCAAAAGCACAATAGTGATGTTCAGTGCCATTGTTCTCCGTTACATTGGAGTGAATCCAAAGTAATTCCATTGATTTCAGTGGACTTTCATTGGGCTAACTGAGAATAGAATCTGACTCCATGTTAGCTGGGGGTGGGGGGAGTGACAAGAATATAAATAACCCCAGATAAATATTTGAAATACAAATACTCTGCAAGATGGTTTCTGTTTTTTAAGACTGATCATATACCACATCAGAAAAGTTCTGAATCAATTCTCTCCTATTTAGCTCTTACAGTTTAAAAAAATAAATTAAAGTACTGTTGGTTGGGTTTTTGTTTTTTTTGATGCTGTTGTATATTGTTAATGTCATGTCCTGAAGCATCCATCAGAGGATCTCAAGAGTACCTCAGAAGAACGCTGTCCCACAACAGACCTTGAATCAGCCAAAAGTTTTAGCTTAGTCTAATTTTTCTTGACAGTTAGTAAGGGGGATTGGTGAGTCCTCTGTCACACTGCTGTGTGTCTGCGCAGTGGCTAACAGAGCTGAATAAACAGTTAGGACCATAAAAACCAAGCTTTTTTATATTAGTGTTTTCCAAGATATTCAAAGGAATCTTGCAGAACATTTATGTGCAATATAGGCATTTCAGGGTTTTACAATCCCCTTCCCTTCCCTTCCCTTCCCTTCCCTTCCCTTCCCTTCCCTTCCCTTCCCTTCCCTTCCCTTCCCTTCCCTTCCCTTCCCTTCCCTTCCCTTCCCTTCCCTTCCCTTCCCTTCCCTTCCCTTCCCTTCCCTTCCCTTCCCTTCCCTTCCCTTCCCTTCCCTTCCCTTCCCTTCCCTTCCCTTCCCTTCCCTTCCCTTCCCTTCCCTTCCCTTCCCTTCCCTTCCCTTCCCTTCCCTTCCCTTCCCTTCCCTTCCCTTCCCTTCCCCTTCCCCTTCCCCTTCCCCTTCCCCTTCCCCTTCCCCTTCCCCTTCCCCTTCCCTTTCCCTTTCCCTTTCCCTTCCCTAGATTCTAGTTCAAGCAATTTTTAACATAATACCTTCTTTGTCTTGCCTGCTTCTGCAGGAAGAGGTATTTTGCATGGATTACATGCAGTGGGATCTTGGTCTAGCTAGAATCAGCAGCAAAGAAAAAACTGGTGCCAGCTCTCTGCATTTAACTGTATACATTATCCATTGACCTCTGAGGCTTACAAGATATGTTCACACCTACAATCTTTAAATCGCCTTGAGGTCTGGTTCTTCCAGATCATAGGTACTATATCAATGTATGCTATCAATATTTTAGTCATCAAAATACCTGATCTTCAGAACATGCTGTTAAATAGCAAACAGACTGACTTAAGTAATTTCAGTTTATACACTTTCCTACTTAAATATGTCTTCTTTAAAAAGCTATTCCAAACATCTGTTTGCAAAAATGACTAAGTAATTTGCATCTGTTGACTGGATTGCAGATTCCATTTTCATTTTCAGGAATAGTTTACCTTAATATTCCCGTTAGTGAATGACATTTGACTGGTAATAAGGCATAGTGCTAGCATACCTAAATAGATGAATTCTTGTTTCACTTTTTTTCTTTAGAGCATTTTGATCTCTCTCCTCTCTTTTGCACTAGAGTTTTGTGTAACTGTAATACTTGTACTGTTAATGCTTGTACTGCTGCTGCTCCGGAAAGCTTTTCTCTAACAGCACAAATGAACTCAGCATAAATGTAATTCTAAACTTTGGTTGACATAACTCAATAAATCAAGACCTTTATCTACCACTCATACATTTAGGTTCATTATGTACATAAAAGTAAAGCTAGTAATAGCATTAACACGGCAAAACAGATAGCATACCAACCTACTGGAGATTCCCCTAAAATAATGCTAAATAGATACTCATGCCATGAAACCAGCTTATTTCAGGACTGAATTTGACCTCACCAGATGCAGGTATGCACACCTGGGTGGCAGGACGTTCGTGCTGTACCTCTCTTACCAGCTGTGGTAGGGAGGGGGAGTTCCCCATTATTGAGATGTCTGGCAAATCGATGCTTGTTTGTCTGGGTTAGGAGCAGACAAGACCATTCTGAATGCAAGTGTTCCCCACCAGTTCCCTCAACATTCCCCACCAGTTCCCTCAGTCTGGAGTAAAGAATGTGTGGCTATGGAGATCCCGTAGGAAGGGCAAAAGGGTCAGTGTAAACTGCCACTTGCCTACCTGTGACCAGTAGGCAGACTCTTTACAGGAAGCATTTGGAAGAAGATGGGGCGAAATAAACCAGGGATTTTGAATCCAGCATCTCAGCCAAATCAATTGGAAGAGTTGGGCAAAGCCAAAGATCACAAAATCTGTCCCAAAAGAGCCCTTATCTCTATGACAAAAACCATGTTCCTATAGCCTCACAGCTGTCACATCCAGCATTTATTGTAGATCCTTAGGTTTGTCATGGGATGTAGAATGTATTTGCAGTTTGAAAAAAGAATGTGAAAAAGCCCCCTCTTATTTAAAGGTAGCTTATTCAGATGATGTATGAGTCTCTTGCTTTTATTAAACTGGAGTTTACAGGGAATTGTGCTGAAATAAACCTTCCAAGTTTTCTCATTCATTGCTTGCTCTTTCGGCTTAATTCTCCATCTTGATTTGTTAAATATGGTGTAGGTTAGGGACCAGGAGTCTTACTTTGTTCAATACATAGAAAATCTAAGAGCATTAGTTCCGCCCTAGTTTTGTAGCCAACGGTGTTTTCTCATGGCACCAAGGAAATGTTTTCCAACTTAACATCAGGTGATTGAACTTGGCAGTATCTGTTAAATCAGCCTTCAAGCTTCATGCTGTTCTTTTTAAATTAAAACTTTTACATATTTATTCCTGGCTTTACTGTACTGTGACGGGCTGCTAAATTACTAGTAAAAGATTTCTTTAGTAACAATTAAAAGAAACTCTAAGTCAGCTTCACATGCATTTTTCTCTTAGATTATATTATGTTCTCTGATATTAGAGAGGTACCTGAGATTTGGCTATCACTAATAAATAGTGTCTGCACATCAGCATTGCTATAGGAATGTTGTGTCCCATTAAGATATTAACTTTTTAAAGGGATGATAGAAAATTGGAGCAGGTTCAGAAGAAAGCTGCAGGAATGATTTGAGGCTTGGAAAGCACTCCTTACAGTGACAGCCTGAAGGAAATTAATCTACTTAGTTTATTTAAAAGGTAAAGAAGTTACTTGACTGTGGTCTATAACCCTCTGCATAGCAAGGTATTAGCTGAGGCAGGAAGATTCTTTAAAAAAAAAAGAAAAGAAATGAACAAGCCACATATAACTTGGTTCAGTGGCAGACGTCAAAGTCAGTGGTTTTCAAACTGGAAACTTTTGAGGAGGGAGAGCAATTAACCAGTGGAAAAGACTGCCAAAGGATGCAATCAATTTTATATATGTTAAATCAAACCTGCTTGATTTTCTGAAGGTACACTGCAGTTCTACCACAAGCTGTGTCTTGAGGCAGAAATTGTTGGGAGAACTCCTGTTGTGTGTGTTATGTAGGAAGGCAGGCTACACAATCATAACCGTCTTGGCTGAGAATTTGTGATTCATGTTCAAGTGCAAACACGAGGCATTCTTCCAGCAGTGTCTCTAAATTTGTATTAAGTGCTGTCCAGGTCATTACAATCCTTTAAAAAATAATAACAAGTCTGTAGTTATTCAGAGACTGACCTTTTTTCAGCATATAGAATACAGAATCAAATTACCACTACTTTTTCTTGGTGGAAGGGGTAAACTTTAAACATGGAGGAACTGTGAGGAAAAAAAAAAAAAAGAAAGCCAGCATATCATCAACTTCCTCAGTCCTTCCAGCAACTACAGGAACATCTTTTTCTTGGTGCATTTAGGGCAGCTTCAGCAGAGAAAAGGCAGCTTGAGTGTGGAAGTCTGCAGTAAAAGACCACCGTCCTTTTCCCCAGACCTGGCTTCCTTAACCCAGCATGCAGTTTAAGCTCTTAGTCATGACTCGCTCCAGAGTGTGTGACCTAGCTACATGTGGGATTGCCAGAACTTCAGATTTTTGTCTTGTATGAAAGACTTGTGCCAGCCCCAAACCAATACACCACAAGTAAGTTTTTAATTTCCTAGAGATACAATGAATTCTGAAAGCAGAAATATGAGCTACTGCCAGACCAAGCAAAGCAGTTAACTAAGCAAACAGATCTACCCTTGGAGGGTATGACTGTGCTGAAGACTGCATTTTGGAGGTGGTGTTGGATTGCCAGCAGTACCCAAGCCAGCTCTGTTACCCCTGCCTCATGTTTCAGTCTTCAGTGTAGACATACCTTGAGAAATGAGTGGAAATGATAAAGCAACTTCTGTGCAGACTATTTGATCCTTTGCAATAGACTTCAATGCTTATAGCTGAGTTATAAACTGATTTTTTTAATCATGGATGTACTATATGAGGTCAGTCTCAAGCTAGGAGAACAAAAATACTTTGTTCGGATTTACAACACCAACTACCTTTCTTATGAGTGGATTTCTCTGCGACTATATCATGTTATGTTCCTTTGGTGTGTTAACTTCACCTACTTGCTAATGGGTAGCTCACAGCACTTCCTGAGGGTTTGCATCAGAGGTGTTGTGACTGCCTAGGGCTTTCCAGGCAGTCCAGTCCATTTTGTGGTAAAGACCTGTTAAGATATCCTTCTTAGTGACATCAGAGTATGTGATCTATTGGCGTCAATCACCAGTAGTAATTGTCACCTCATAGGTGTATCACTAGTTCAATAACAACAAATTATTATTTGGTATTCTGGGCTGTGAGTTAGCACCAGTATGGCTGGTGATTTAATATCTGAGCTGGAATTCACTCTGTTTATGTCCCACTTGAATCAGGACAAGTACTTGAAAACCTGTACACGTTCCAGGCATCAGTCCTATAAACCTGTTTCCAGTGCTGTAGGTTTGCTCTGTCTTTGATGAGAAGCAGGATCTTCTTAATTTTCCTTCTCACTGAAGGATTTTTGCATTCCCACCTGCCAATGAACCAGCTTGCACAAATGGGAATTCTCCAAGACAGCATTTTAGCCCGACAGTTATGATCCTCTTCTGGAGGTTTTGGAAACCTTACCTTCCCCTACCTTCATACCTGCAGTTTTGGAATATCCGCTCCTAAATGATGTGCTTATGTTGGCCCTGTTCAGCCCATTCCTGATTTCTTTCCATCTGTGCTCTTAGCCTGTGCATGGTCTTGAGAGAGTAACTAGTTGTCTCTGGTTTGCTTCCTACCCATTCCCTGTTTTGTTTGTACATTTGTACAACACCTGGCTCAACCAGACTCAAACACAAACAATATGTTCTTAGAGAGAGAATAAGAGCTTCATTTCTCGCCAGTGACATGCCATAAGTCTCTGGGATCTCAGAGGGATTAAAACAGCTACGTTTCATCTGTTACCAGGATCCTGCAATCAGTCCATCAACCGTAAAGAGGTCTTAATTAAATCATATGTATATTTTGCCTTCTGTGAGGAATTTTGCTGTAATGGTGAAATTTAAGAGGAGTTCCTGGAAGTCCCAGGCCATGTTGATCCTGTCTGGGATATAAGGTTCAGACTAGGACAAGAGAACTATGGAGACTGGGATGTTCAGGGTTTACTGCTCTGCCAAGTCATTTTATTGAGGGCAATTGATCCTAAATCTCCCACAGTAGCCAACACCAGTTCAGTTTAGCTGGTGCTGTTGCAGATAGGTTGCTACTGGTACTGTCAACAGTGCTTTTCACTGGTACCAGCGTAGTCTTGGGAAAGTGTAGAATGTATTTTTTCTCACTAAGATTAGTTAGGCTTTGTAGAAAAGAGAACACAGAAAAAAATGACAAAAGCAAATGATGATGCCTAAATAAAAGTGAGCTGTAGTTTACTTATTCCTGTAATTGTAGTCCATAGATCTAAGGAAGATTTTTGAGAATTAATAGGAATAAATTTCTCAGTCACTTGTGATTCAGATTTGTTCTGTCATTGTCATTAGTGGCAACAAATGAAACTAGCTTTTAAATGAAGATAGTGGGAAAGGACTTGTTTGTAGAGCTCTGCTAGAACAGATTGCCTAGGAAAGGCACCGAATCCGTATTTGCCTTCATTTTTGTCCCCTTCAACATCCACCCGGACTAGTAACCTCCAGGGACCCAGACTGAGTGGATCTACTAACTCATCTTCTGTGGTGCCTTTGAGGCAGACAGACTCACCCCAGAGAGAAGTGCACCTCTATTTTTAGAGAAGAGCACCCAAAGATGTCTATAGAAACCACTGAAGTTGAGAAACAAAGCATTTCTCCATTTTTGCCAATCCTTTGGCCTCTAACTATTGCAGAACAGCTAAAGAATCATATAATGTCGTCAAATATCTGATGCATAATGAGCTAACTTGAGGACATATTGTCATGCCTTTCCTTGAATTCTTGTCTTTTGTTGTCTTGTTTCCCAACCAGAAGGTTACTTGACGCTCTCAATATGTTAATTAATGTGTTGTTAATTATTTTATTTTTTAAAAACCTTTGTCTTGGTGTATTTCTATCACGCAAATCTTTACATATTTCCATATTTTCAGCATATTTTATGCAAATAGTTGTTAAAAATGAAAATTCTAATTTCAAATGAAGAAAATTCATGACATGCATCTTGTGTTGCAATTTAATCACCGTATACCCAGGAAAGTATTGACAGTTGTCCCGTGGAAGCTATTAAAGTTCCTGTCCAAGGTTAAATGAAATTGCAGTTTATCAGAGCAGCATTGAGAAAATAAGGGAATCTGTTCATGGCTCTTGATTAATGCCAAGCATGATCAACACAAGGGGGTTCATTAAGCTATACATCATGTGGGTAATTTAACATGTCATTGTGCCTGCTGTCTGCTTTAACTCTCTGCATAACCCAGTGTTCTGAACTTGTATCAGCCCTGCACCTGAAGTGTTGTCTCCCAGACTTTGTCATGCTTGGGTTGGCTCAACATTTGCATTTACACCGGTCCCTTTTTTATGATCATTCTGCTTTTTTAAAGAACATTCACAATTTCCAAAGCTGCAGTTTTCTGTCCTGTCTAAATATACTTTTAATCTGGTAATTTTTATGGGAGAGATGCAAGGAATGTGTCCTTCATTGTCTAGATTTTCCCTGATTTTTTAAGTGTTGCTACCTTTTAGGCAGTTGGGTTTGAACAAGGCGGTTAGAATGAAAGGAATTAGATCCTGATCTTGGGAGAGAACAGCCATCTCAATTCCCAGTGAAGGACTGCATGTCCTTACAAGATCAAGCCGGATAGTTTTCCACATAACTGTTAACTCTGAAGGATGGAGTAGATGAGGCTTTCTACAAATAGCTAGCAGAAATCTCCTGATTACAGGCCCTCATCCTCCTGGGGGATTTCAGCCACCCAAATAACTGCTGGGATGGCAGCATAGCACTGTGCAAGCAATCCAGGAAACTTCTAGACAATTGAGGGGAATTTCCTAGCACAAAGGCCAGCCAAATCATGCTTGACCAGCCTGATTACTTTCTATGATGGAATGACTGGCTGTTAGAATGGGGGTAGAGTGGTGGATGCAATGTTGTTTGACTTCAGTAAGGTTCTCATGCCATCTCCCACAGCTTTCTCATGTAAGGGACTGCTAAATGCATTGAAACTTGTCTGAACTGTTGGACCCAAAGGTGTTTCTCAATGGCTTCATGTTCAGTTAGCAGCTGACAATAAACAGACTATCATGAGGCTGATGCTAGGGTTGATACTGTTCAATGTGTTCATCAACAACATGAGTGATGAAGCAGAATGTGCTCTTAGCAAACTAGAAGGGGTAGGTAACACGCGGAGCAGTAGAGATTCAGTCCAGAGGGACCTTGAGAAACTTGAGGGTTGAGACAACATAAAATCCATGAAGTTCAGCAAGAAGTGAAGAGTCTGGAACTTCTGAGTAACCTCATGTATCAGTACAGGTGGGGAGAACCAGTCTGGTTGAAAAGGTCCTGAGGATCACAGTGGACATCAGGCTGAGTATGAGCCGACAGTGCACTCTCATTGCAAGTGAGACAAATCCTATAATGGGTCATAATTGCAAGGACTGAGGCCAGTAGATCAAGGGAAGTTATTATCTCCTTATGCTGAGTACTGACGAGGCTGTACTGGGAATATTTGTATCCTTGGGTTCTCCAGTTCTGAAAGGGTGTGTAGAAACTGGAGAGGGGCCAGCAGAGCGTTATGAAGATCAGGGACCTAGACCACTTGCCTTTCAAGGAGAGGCTGAGGAAGTTGGTCTTGTTTAATCTGGAAAAGAGGAGGCAAATGAGCAATATAATAGCATCCTACAAGTACTTGGAGGAGATCTGTAGAAATGATGGAGTCAAGCTCAGTTTTGGCAGCTGGTAAAAAAAAGACACATTGGCCTAATACTCCACTCTACTGTAACAGAAATTGTAGGAATGTCCAGCTGTGTATCTGGATGCATGCCCAGGCTATGTCCAAGACCATGTTGGGGTGGAAATGCTGTAGAATGCACTGTCCCTCTCCCCTTGTTTCCTATATCCATCTTTCGTCCCATCTTCCTTCATCTCCGTAGGAGAGAAATCTGGACAGGTGTGTGGGGGGAGGCAACTACAGCATCTGGGTAATCAGTGGCCAGGATTGTGGGTCAAGTGATGGTATTCCTAAGCCTTTAAGGACTTACGTTTTAGTACTCTTTGTTCTACTCTGAAGCCTCCAACAGTGATAGAACTGGTAAGGTACAGTGGTGGTGAGATGGTGCATGCAGTACCTCTCCAATAAAGACCTGTAACATACCCCTTCACTGGTGCTACTAGTGCTGCCAGTAGTTTAAAGTACAGCATGGACCAGCTGTGATAATTTTTAAAATCTGTCTTGATCCTGATGATTTTAGAAAATATCTGCTACACACTTTCATTAGCTGATGATTTTAATCTCCTATTTATTTCCTGTGCCATTGCTACATTATCTCTGGGAATCTAGACAAGGCAAAGGATATTGCATTTATTTTTCCAAGTGTAACAAAGCTGTCAAATGGAAGAATCATAGGAATAAGTGATTTACAGGAGGAGCATCTACAAATTCAAGTAGCACAATTCAGTTTATGTAATATGTTTTATTCAAGCAATTGGAATAATTTTCCATTCTCCTCCCATTCACTTGTTTTCATATAGTCTTTTTGGTATTAGCTGAGGTTGTTGTATCTAGGAAGGACTGACTGTGCCAGAACTTTCACAGCATTCTCATTTAATAAGAATTTAATCTTAGCTATTAATTTCTTTCGCAGAAATTGGATTTGCTGCCTACACCTGAAAAAATTATCTAATTTCTTTTAATATAGGGACTGAGAATTAAATTAGTAAGACAGATATTACAGTCTAAAGCCAGATTGCAAAGGTGTACATTGGTTACAGTAAGTAATACAGAAAGGTTGTTTAATGTAATGGTAGTTAGTGTAGCACTGCTTCTAACAAGTTGGTCTTTAACTACAACTATCTTGTCTCCTGCTGCAGTGTGAATACCTTTTACCTTGAAATCTAAAGTAGTTTTCAAGTATTCATAGTTCCATACTGCAATAGCTTTTAAAAGATACTGTGTTGTCTTCTGCTACCATTAATTACCAAATTTTTATTTACAAGACAATAATTAATTATACTTCTGGGATGCTCGAGAGTCTAACATAAATCAAAGCAGACTTGATAAGAAGCGATGAAAGTCTCACATAATTAAGCAGGGCACTAGAGACCAATTGTTTATAGAATGATTTGCTGGGGCTAATTGACACTAACTATTTAATCTGATTTTCTTCCTCCAAGTATCACTTCTACCAATTCACTGTTCTCGGCTGATGGCACAAGCGTATTTGACTTTATCAAGGTGTTCTCACTGTAGCCACACAAAGGATTTGCAGCTATTACCTTCACTAGACTTTTTTTTTGTAGCAATGCAAAAGAGAAGGAAGGAAAATGATGATCATTAAGTTTTGGTAGTAATTTCCTAACTACATGGAGTATTGAAGTGTTGTAAAAGCTAAGAAAGGTAATGACTTAGGTGATGATAAAAGTTAATTCTACAGCAGAAGCAGCCTTAGGAAAACAAATATGAAATATATTTGCAGGCCAACTGATAGTTTAGCTCACTTGGTACAGCTCTCCAGCTACTACAAAAATTTCAAAACCAACTTTATTTCTAGGTAAGATCAGTAACATTTTCCTGATGCTTAACTATCTCATGTTGGATATGTATGAACATGTGGTACAAGAAACTGTTAGAGGAATTCTTTAATTTCTTGCAAGAAACTGAATTCAAGGCCCAGAGATGTTACTGAATCTCTTGTGCTATTTTACTGGATCACCACTCACATGCTGGAGCAGAGCATTAGCATGTCATATAACTCTGCCATGTCCTGTACCCATATAGAAATAGCAGCAAAACACCAGAGACAACCAAGATAAATAGGCTAATCCTAACATACTATTACATTATTTCCAGACATGCCATTTATTTTATAGACATAGTGTTACTTTGTCAGTAAAATACTTGAAAATATGTTTATATGTATTTTTAGCCTGCTTTCTTAAGGTAATGCGGCTAATGTGGTACCTCTACCAGGATGCCCAGAGACTTCCTTTACCAAAGTTTTAACTCATGGATCAATTTGAAATGGATATAACAAAGGAAGAGATGGCTCAATTATATGAATTTCCAGTGAAATTCATGAAAATAGGTGTTTGCATAGTGGAAAAAGACATGTTTTAGAATCCCCACAGAGGAAATGGCTTTAGTGTAAGTTCATATTGTTAAACAACAGGGAATACATTTGGGATACAACCTAAGACTAGTTACAGAACTAATGTTTCTTATGCAATATTGAAGTAATTATCATAGCAAAGTTTTTGGTCTATGGTTTGCAAGTGATACTGGGTCACAGTTTGCAAAATAACCCACCCAATACTTCACAGAGTGAGTGAATCAGTGAATACAGGAATATTTGAACACTGGTCACCTCTGACAGTAACTGCAGAAATGGTGGCTTATCCAGGGCTTTGATACTAGAACTAGTATTTCACCTAACTATGTCCTGACTAGGTCATTACAAATATCTATTACTAATTATTATTTACTGAATTACTTCATAAATAAAATCCTATTTATCATCAGGGTTTGCCCGTCTTGAGATCTGTACATAGGAACTGATATCTCACAAAACTTCTGGTCCATGTTACCACCGTGATTTTTAATTAAACTTTGCAAATGTCTTAGAATGCTTGGCTAAAATCTGCTGTAGTGTATAAAGCTGTGTACATGCAAATATGAGCGATAACAGTAAGTTGTTAGTAGCTATTATTAATAGTAAATTATGGATTAATGAGGAAGTTATGAAGGCTGGCTATTTTCTTCTTACATAATATAACAAGGAATCTGTTAAAGTGCTTGTTAACAGAAGTCTCCCATGAATAATGTTCTGCATGAGATAGAAATGCTGGTGAGTGATCAAAGCACAAAAAACAAGAGACCCTTCAAATTTCCCAGGTGAAAGCTAAATATTTGTGTGTCTGTATGTCTCTCTGTACATACATGCTTAACTTTTGTGAATTTGTTTCTCACAGTAAGCTACAAGAATGCAACAGAAATCATTATTTTCTATCTTGTCTTTTTATCTTGATGCTGGTTTTAAACTAACTTAAATCAATTTCAATTGAGTTTGCTTGTATGCACCTTGTAGGGGAGATTTAATCAGTCTGTTATAAATTTACTTTTAACAGGCAAGGTAAAAGATGGTTTAGTGTTGGAATCTAATTATCTGTATATAAATGGATCTTGTATAGAGAGGCATTAGAACAGTATGGTTTTGAGGATATCTCAGAGCTGTGCTTCAAAATTGAGAGAAGGATATTGCACTTTAAATAATGACTTTCTAAATGGAGAAACTGAAGCTGTGAGGAAAAAATATATGAAGGTGTAAACTACAATATGAGAATATGAGTAAGCAAGCATTTTAAGCTGAAAGTGAAGGAAGAGTTTAGGGCTAAAATGTGAAAATGCAGGTGTGTGAGAAAGAGTACCTAAATCTACAATATGTTATTTCAGCTATGAGTATCATATAGACTAAGGATTTTTTAGATTATTTTCCAAAATAATCAGGTAAGCTCATATTTAGACATTATAAATAAATGTCCCGACTTTTCAAAAGCACTGTGCCACATCATCAGCCTAATTCTAAGACAAAGTGCTCTGTATTTGCTCAGCTTTTCAGTACATTCCTGGATGGGATTCAAGGTGTTGGTTTTCATCTCTAAACCCCTAACTGGCTGGGGTGCCAGGGTGGGAGTGGATCCCTCCTTCCCCAGGACAGGCTGCCGCAGCTGAAGACAAAGAGCACAGCTGTCCAGGAACTGCCGTGTGTCCCGTGGGAGGCAGTCTGGCCACAGCTGGCTTCGTGTCTGAGCATAGGTGCGTACACGCTTCTCACCTCCTTGCTAAGGCTGCTGAGGAAGGTGTCTTTATGGATTGATTTTTATATTAGCTGTTTTATGGGACAGGTCCCACAAGCACTAAAACGCAGTGGGAAGACAGAGAACATTTGGTGTGAACGTTATATAAATGTTTGTAACCATACAGTCAACATATTGCACCTAGAGCACAAGAAATTAATTTTGTTTCTAACCACTGGAATTGAATAACTAGGCCTTGCTCAGTCTAGGTGTTTTATAGGTTTAAAATCCAGTATTGTCCAGTAGCAAAGTTCTGTGTGTCTGCAAGTAGGGTCAACAATGTGATTTAGACTTTGTTTAAAGCTGCTGTGGCATGCGCAGCCAGCAGAGCTGGAATCTGGCAGTCCTGCTAAGTTTCTCCTAAGAGCAACCTGGCAAATTAGGTACACCAAAGGCAACTCAGGCTTAGAGGTAGCACAGGGATAAAATGCATCAGTGGCCGTTGGGTGCTTAACAGCACAATGGAAATGCTAGGCTCAGAGCCTTTATTGGGTTGTTCCTGTAAATGCAAGATCAAGTTCAGAGGTTGTCAACTTACGTGAGAAGTTTCCCAGGCCAGAAACTCATCTGCTCTTACCACCTTTAAACAAAACTGTAGGTACTTCTCATTGATCACAATAGGCGTCACTGCATTGCCTTTGATAAATAACTATGGGTTTTGTGAACTTTTATGGTCTCTCATCCTCTCATCTTCTTGGGAATTATGCCTCACTGTGTTAGCCCACAATTTTTTTTTCTATAAAGCGATGGTTTTGTCACAAGGATGCACAGAGGCACAAATACCTGCTGCTGAAAGGAGACAGGAACCTTGCTGAGTTTATTGCCCTCTGAAAAGAATACACACCATTCCCATCTTCACAAGTAAGTTCAACTTATCCACAAAATAATAAAAATCATACCCCCTCAAATACCAGCCTTATGTACAAGTGACTCACTGACTCCAGTCAGCAATTTTATACTTCCTGCAGCTGTAGAGTTTGTGCTGCTCAAATATAGCATCTCTGGTACATATATAATGAAGTACACATTGTGAGGAGTTTTTCAGTACAATCAAATTTGGGATGAAGGATTTGTCAGACCTTTGCTCATACTACTCTCAATAGGAATTTGTATCCTGTGTAGACTTTAGAAAAGAACAGCCTGCTGCTCTATGCTACAGTGCTACAACTCTACCTCAGGATCAAGAATATAAGAGAATAATTTCTTTTTCCTCTCTTACATTGAGCCTGGTAATCAATGGGAAGCAAAGCAGAATCAATTGTAATCGATCAGTTAGGTTTTTAAATAATTGGCATTCACTCCAGTATCTCAACAAAATAACAACTGGTGTTTGGGGTTTGGCATTTTCCAGCTCTTTTTACCAAGCGCATGGCAGCTGCTGTGATGCAGGAGATGCCCCCAGGGTACACGGCACAGCTCCCCACACACATCCCAGTGCTACAAATGAAACTCAGACAGGTAGGAACAGTGCGATGCAGCATGAGAGCATGTTTTAGGAGTGCTCTGCTCAGTGCAGAGCAGTGGTCAGATTCACCTTCAGATGCTGTAGGTTCTGTTCCTTTGAATTGTTCCTACTAATTCTAGCACTGTGATGAAGCCAGCCTAGCTGCAGCACCAGGCCTGGTATGAATGCAGAGGTCTAAAATACTGACAATGACACTGTAGTTTATCTCACACGATCTACATTTTTGTAGAATCCTGCAGAGCACACTAAAAGTGCTAACAGCACCAGCGAGAGCAACAAGATTATAACTGTAGAATATATCTTACTGGTGTAAAAATATGGACCAAGTAGCGCTGGATGTACGCACACCTATTCTGCAAGGAGCAGAGGAGACATTGATGGCCTTTTGCACTCTATAAACCTCTCCTCAGGCTTTGTGGGGTGGATTTGTACATGGATGCAGCTGTCCCATTTCTGGCCCCTGTGTGCCTATAATCACTATTGAGACGTTCATTCAGCATTCAATCAGGTAGAATTGCTGGTACGTTTTTTTAAATACCATCTCATGTTAGGTGACTTCCACTCCAAGAGCTAATCAGGATGACTCTTGATCTTCTGAGACCTGATTAGGAACTCTTTGGCTGTCAGTGCTGCATGCTTTCCATAGATGTCTCTGTGTAGTTGCTCCTAGGCTTATGTGACAGCCAGCTGGGACTTCCAAAATGCTCTGCCTAAGATCTTTCTAGGATCTAGTCCTTCATCTCTCTCTCTTTTGGTTTCCCAACTCTGAAATAGTTAGGAAACCTGTGCTGTGACATAAAAACATTACAGGTTGTGAGGTGCCCAAGTTTGTCTGTGTCTCCAAGCTATTGCTGGCAGCATGCGGTCCTGGGGACTCACCACATGCTTAGCTCTTGGAGAGGAAAAAGAAGAGTACCCATGGAAGACCTGAAGTCTGCCACTGTACACAGTGCTGCTGTAAATCTCAATTGCTTGCTGCCTGCCTATTTACCCAAAAGTATGGGAAAACGTATACCTGAGACATTTAATACTGGTAAGAAAGAATTCCGGATCTTGCATTGTGGAAAGTGATTCTTAATTGACTTTCTGATATTGTGCCTGAATTTATGTTGTTTGGCACTTACTATACATGCCATTTTTTTATTGGGTAAATATGACAGAAGCATATTGATCACCTGTCCTAAGTGCTTAATCAAACTCTATTATCCTACTAACCACAAACTAGCTAACAGAAAGTTGCTGCCTCAAAATGTTACTAACTATGGATTGGACTTGAATAAAGAAAGTAATCATTCATGCTCTTTTCCTTGGGTGTGATAGAAGCCTCTGCTTCCTGGAACCAAAATATTTTCATACTTCGCTATTAAGTTTCATTGTAGTTTTGTCTACTTTTATGTAAAGTATACTGATTTATTAGAAAGCTCAGTCCACAGTAAACTGATAATTGGATGCTGTTGAAAGAATGAGTTTCATTGATCTAGTCAATGACCACAGACATTACTGAAGTAAACCTCTTAACAGTGCTGGAGCGTATTTTGGCCACAATCAATTTTTGTGAATCTTCCTTTGTAGTTTTTTGTGTTATTTGGCACTATCTGCATTGATTTAAACCTGGAGCAGATTTAATGTATAAAATTTATCTTGACAGAAAGTTTCATTATTTTTCAGTCAATGCAAACATCTTGTTCTTTATTACATATTAAAAATCTGTTGTGACAAGCTGCAAGTAACCTGTGGGTACCTGTTGCATCAGTATGCATGTGCCATAGACAGAAAAAGGATCGTATTCAGAGAGCCGGGATTCAAATAAATGACATATTGCATTTGCTGGTGTTGAACAGAATATTTTGTAATATCTGGTGTGAGGTAAAAGCCAGAGTTCTACAACTCTGCTTTTGTTAAACAACATGAGTTTCAAGCGAAGTACATTCTTTAGGTGATTTCAGGAACAGAGCCTGATTCTTCCCTCCCCTGTGAACCCATATGTGGCTCAACACAAATGCAGCCATTTTAGCATTAAACTCCATTGACTCTCTGACAGGACAAACCAAAAGATGAGAGCTGATACATAGAAATACAGGAACACTGAAAAATACTTTCTTACATTTTCAAAGACATTTGAGTGCTAATGTTTTCAGGTGGATCATCAGAATGTTTTAACTGTAGTTAATGCTTAGAAATCTGAGCAGAGAATTGTGGTTTAATTTTAATCTAAAAGACCATTAATACTAATGTTGTTTTTAAAAGCACTTCAGATGAGATGCTTAAGTTAACAACACCTCCAGGGAGGTTTGCACTCAGTGTGGAGGCATCTGATTTGCGGGTGAGTTCTGAGGATTTTATATATATAATATTTGAAATATTGTTGCTGATGAACTAGATATACTTTCTGAGTCCCTCGATTTTATTTATGTTGCATTATGTAGTAAGTGAATTAATAAGAATTAATAAGTGGTGAATAAGCCTTAGTCATATTCTGATAGAGATCAGGTTCCAATTTTATAATCAAATGCACACTACCTAGTTTGTGGCTGTTTCGCTTCTGGTAGTAGCTGCTTCTCATCTCATGCTTCTTGGCTGGTGTAAAAGCATGTCAGTTTACAAATAGTTGCATTTGCACGAAATTTATTCCTGGGGAAAAAAACCAACTGTCATTAGGAATTATAAATATTTGGTTTTATGAAATGCAAAATCAGAAATATCTTTGATTAGGCAGTCAGTGCTGGATCTTTCTATTTTTAATATACAAGAGAGAGGAAATATTTGTGGGGTAGAAGTTCCAGGATTTAGTTAAATGCACTAATATCTAAAGACAATTATTCAGCAACCTGAAAAGTTTTAAATGTCTTTCCTGAGTAGCGTGAATTACAACCATTTCTGGGGAAAATTGCTGCCATCTTGTTGCTGATTTGTGGGCTGACTCTGAAGATGAGCCTCAGGCTGGTAGCGTTGTTTGGATTGTTTTCAAAACCAAAACAATTTGTGTAAACAACCTGAAGCCCTTTAAACAGAGACCCGAACATTGCAATGCAAGTGGGAATGACTTTGCCTGATGCAGAAAATCTTTATAAGAAGGTGCATTATATGGCTGGGAGGTTTCGGAAGGGGAAATCCAGCCCTGCCTGCAGAGCAACAGTGCTTTGCCATCACCAGGATCACTCTGAACCTCTTTGGGCCCTTTATGTGACTCATCAGTCTGAGATGGAACAGCTGGATCTGCTGAGCCGCTGACTCGGAATCCCTAACCCTGTCTACGCTAGCACAAAATTAGACCTCTGTGCTTGACAGTGGTGAAAGCAAAGTTCTGAGAAAACCTAAAATATTTACAAGATTTTAAGTTCTTTTTCTGTGTAAAGGACAACTGAAAGTGAGCAGAAGAAAGCAGTGTTTTAACTTTCTAATATTCCAAAAGCAGAATTAATAGAAAGGTCATTGAATGGTTGTTCTATGTGTCTGTAGACAGGAGATAATCACAGGAGGTACAAGTGCCCATTCAGTGGGAGTGGACTTTGCAAGAGATTTGGTAGTGGAGGAGGAGTTAATTTCCCTGGTAACCTAAGTGAGATAACATAGTTTCATCTTTTTCAGAAAATTAAGGGTAAATTATCTGGCTCAATAGCTCTCACTGACTACATTTAGATAAGCATTTTGTGTGTTTATTAAGTTGTTTATTTGTTATAATAATACTAGCGATCTAATAAAGATAAGAATTTAGATGGAAGTCAACAAACTTCGCATTATGCAGCTGGCTCATTTAAAGCAGTGAGAATAAATTAAATGATAAAATGCACTCTCTTGTTTGATTAAGAGTCCAAAATTAGTCATTGTGGAAGAGAAATGTTTCAAATTGTAAGAAGCAGCTCTCATTCTCTGTGCAAAGAGATAGACATACATGTGCAGTGAATGGTCTAACATTTCGTTGCACTATTGCATTATTTTTAAAGAAAGAGAGGACTGGAAAGGGCACATGTTTCATGAGCAAGACCGTAAATGGCACGTAATGAAAGAAGCACGGTCCACTTTTGGGAAAGGATATTAGTTAGAATAGCTGCAGTGTTATACAGGGTAACAATTTATCTTGCTGCAGAAAGATGTCTGGAATTTCACACAGTAGAAATAGGAGAATTTTCCACTCTGCCTTTGAATTCCGTATAGAATAAATATCTGTTCATTACCCTGTATCTGCATGCATACACAGTGAACTCTGAAGCCTGACTGTCAGAGAGGAAGAGATTAGTCTATGTCTGTTAAACAGTGAACACCTCTAAGTGCTTTTATGTTCTTGTATCTTAAAAGCTCAGTCTGCCCTTGTATATGCAATCTGCAGCGTGGTGTATCATCAAAAGAAAAGCTACTGAGTTTGTGCATGCATGTGTAGTAATTGATTTTTTCCAAGGTACTTGCCTGGGTGCAGTATTGCATATTTTGAGGGCAAGATCAAATCATAAAATAGTATTGAGGAGTAAGCCACTGCAAATATGGTAGTGATAACAGGAGCACAAGTGACAACCAGATTTTGAATGTAGAGATTTTAAATCAGTGCTCTTCCTGGGAAATCAAGATAAACTTCAGTGATAGAAAGGTCTGGGGAAACAATTGTGCCAGAAAAAGAAAAGGCCTAGGTACTGTCCTTTCTCTTAAAACAAACTGTAATAGCTATCAAGAGTGAAACCCTGGCCCTACCAGAAAGTGGGCTTCTTAGGGCCTTGCCAGGGTTTGATAGCCTGCTGCTTCTCTGGCAGGATTACCCACTGTGAGCCATCTACTGGGACCTATAATTGCAAACAGTGAAAATATTCCGTCAAGACTTGACAGTTTAGGAGAATGCAAACATTTGGACTGAGCAGATGACATATGAGAAGAGGCTGAGAGAGCTGGGTTTCTTCAGCCTGGAGAAGAGATGACTAAGGAGAGCTCCATTTTCTGCTTTCATCTCCTGTGGTTAGTTATAGAATAGATGAAGCCAGACTCTTCTTGGAGGTGCACAGCAGAAAAACCAGAGGCAGCGGACCCAAGTTGAAACAAGGGAAATTCCTCTGAAGCATAGGGATTCTTCATAAGGAGATTGATTTAGCACTGGAACAGGTTGCCCAGAAAGGCTCTGCAATCTCCATCCTTGGAGATATTAAAAAGTCAGCTATACAAGACCCTAAGAAAACTGATCTAGCTTTAAAGTTAGCCCTCCTTTGAGCAGTGATTGGACCCCATGGCCTCCTAGGGTCCCTTCCAACATAAACTAACTTTTAAAAGAAAAAAAAAAGAAAAAGCAAGCATAGAGCTCTTTGCATGGCCAGTCAAAAGCTCCCAAAAAAGGGGATACATACATACCTACAGTGTATGCTTTTTGGGGCAGGAATTCACTTTTCAATTGGGTTTGGAGAGCATCAGTAGCAGTGGGATTCTCATCCTTGGCTAGGGCTTTTCTGAGCTATAGCAATACAAATACCAGAAAAGACAGTTGACTCCATAGGATGAAAAAATTGATGAAAAATTTTAGCAAATATCTAAGCTGTAGGATATCTGATAATAGGAACAGAGATGCCACCAAAGTCATGCCCTTAGATGGAGGGGGAGGTAGACTGACAAATCAAAAGATAGTGCTTTTTCAGAGACTTGGCCAAACATGTGATGAGTCTGTGACTGTCGGGGACAGAGAACAAATGTGCTGACTGGACTGTGACAGGCAGTTTGGATGTCTCGTGAAGTGATTTGACATCTTCTTTGTGATTTTGGTAGTGTAGATGGCTTTGATCAAAGCATATGGCCCTCCCATGCATCTTTAAAGGCAGCGTGGCTTGTCCCAACTAAAATTTGGTCACTCTTGGACTAAGGGAATGCTTACTATGGAAACAAAAGTACAGCCAAGTATTATCCATCTCACTACAAAACAGTATCCTTGCCTGAAGAAAAGTGACAGATGGCTTACCATGCGTAGCCCTGTAATTCACAACCTGCTTTATGTGGACCTCCTGGCTATTGCTTTCTTCCTTCCCTCATTTCCATTTCCATTCCCACTCCCACCATCCCTTGGGCCTTTGCCATCACCCTCCCACTCTCTCCCCATTCCTATATTGTCGCCTCTCTCCCACAGCACTGCTGCTGCTCCATTCCTGAGCTTTTCTTGTAGGCAGAAGCTGAACCGCAGGCCTAGGGGAATGTCTGCCAGCACAAGGTGGTGGGGAAAGCCACTGCAGTGCTGCTCCTCTTTATCCATATTCTTGTTAGCATTACGTACCTCAGCTGCAGGGAAGTGCTCTTATAGCCTATTATGGCTGGATGTGTGGATGTTTTTCACCCCAAAACATTATTTTGTTTAAATGATGAGGGAGAGAGAATACGTAAAATGTTTTCTTTATTTACATAGGACACTCCAGGGCAAGTTTCACGCAGTTCCTTAGCTGGGATTTATTTTGATTGTTGCAATACAAAGCTTACCTGGCTGTACGTGTACTGTCAGAGTGTTTGTGTACATTTCAAGGAAGGGAATCTGGTTTGGATAAACACAGAATCCTCCTGAATCTATATCCAAATAGAAAATTTTTCAAGTCCAGTAAAACTTGCTGAATTCTTCCAGCATTTAGTTGCAGTGGAGGTCAGAAGTACTGAAGATGAAGCACCGGAGAAATGAATCATGCATCGCTCCTGGAGTGACAGGAAGAAGGAAGTCCGATCTCTCCATCTCTTCTTGAACCTCCCCACCTAAGGGATATAGACCACAGAGGTCGTGTAAAGTTCAAATGCAGATGTGTCCAAACTGGATTTCCTGAGATCCAGTCACATTCAAATGTACACAATTCCCCCTCTGAGTGCTTTTCACCTGCCTTCCTTAATTACTTCAGTGACTGCTACTGTGATTATTGCCTGTGGTTGCTTATGAATGGCCTGGGTTGGTCGGTGCGTGTGTTTCTGGACAGGGATGTCGGCACATTTGAATGGATGCTGGCACCAGCTTGGAAATGTTACCACTCGGTTCAGTGGAAAATGTGAAATTCGGAGGGAGCTGTGGCCTGCTGCCATTTGCAGGCTGTAACGACAAGGGGTGTTGCGAAAGGACACGTATCATGCACGCAGAGGCTCAGACTGTAAAACAGGTTTGGGAGAAAGTGCAGCTCCACTTTTACTTTCTGCTCCCATTGTGGCACACATTGGGCAGCAGCCTTTGGTCTTTTGAAAGCCTCCTGATTGCCTTTCTCCTTAAATAGCCCTGCATGGCAATAGAAACTGAGTGGCTCTATTACACAGGCTGGGAGATTTGTGCAAGTTTCCCTTAAGTTGTAAAAAGTTTTAATTTTATGAACTTAAGGACGGCTGTAGTTGAAGACTTTAAAGTTTCAGGTCACTCTTAAGATTAGGTTTTGAGAATTAAAATGAAAACTAAGCTTTGAACCAAAACTCTGCACCAGTTTTTTTTGCTTTGAATAAAAGCAGATCGTTCCAAAAACTTGCCCAACATGTAGCAAGCTTTGTAAGTACCTTCCAGTCAAATATTCTACCACTAGTAACCTAGAAACATAAAAAGATATGCAAATGGCAAATGTTGGTAATGATTTAAAGGCAAATACAGTTCCAATACAAATGGGGAGGCTGAGGGTAAGGGCTAAAAATCTGTTATGGTTTATATTGCTGTAGTTGCCGGATTGTTACATTCTTTTGATTTTTAGATGAGGTCTGCAGATCAGGGGGAACTGCTCAAAATGGGTAAAGTTTCTTAACAATTTAAATCAGGCTGAGACCCAATCTTAATAAAATGGAGTCAATCTTAAAAACAAACAAACAAACATCAACCCTGACATAAGTAACTAGTTTTAATTTCAGCTGTTTTTAACTTTTCTTCTCAAGGAAGAACTTGATTTTAGTTGAAGATTAAGTTTAAACCTGTTGCTATATGGAGAAAATAGCCTTTATAGTATTTGTGGGGTTTTTGGGTGGGTGCCTTGCTTGGCTAATCATGAGGATGAATTACTTACAGATTTAGGGACCATCCCCGGGGGAAAGTCTAGGCTAACTTTGCAGAGGAGATACATTTGGTGCGAAAAAGTTTCTCTCAGCTTTGCTGTGTGAGATGACCTACTGATTCAGCTGGACTATTGAAAGGGGGAAGATGTACTTACTGAGGACTAAGACTTGCTAAATTGGCCGAAATTACTTCTTTAAAATGTATATGTAAGGGGAGGGAGAGAAGGAGAGAAGTAACAAAGTACAGTGGGGCTTGTAGAAAAGAAGAAATGTGTTGTGAACTTGTTAAGTGAGACTAAGCAGGATAGGGAAGGTCAGCCTGTGGCTTGAAGCAAAGGGCAAGCATTAAAAGGAAATGCTACTGAAGAGTGAGATGAGAAGGAGTGTTTGAAAGCAAAGAATTAGAGACCATGGAGTGCTGGTGCAGTAGAAGGCATTGCTTTCTGAACGCTTTTTACTGGAAAAGCACAATTTTGTTTTTAGGAAGATCATGGTTTATGATCAGTCAGTGGCAACACATGGTACACTAATGCAGAAAGCAGTGGAAAAATCATATTGCATCAAGTTTGTAAAATTTATTCCTGTTGAAATTTGATTCAAGGGATACTTCTCATTCTGGCAGCTAGGTGCCATGAAGTAGGGTCTAGCTATCAAGGGTCTGGGGTTTCCAGGGACAAGGAGGAGCTGATATCATCAGAAGAATTTCAGGAACGATTTGTGGAAGATTTCTTCTTGATTAAAAAAACCCAGAGCTGTGTATCAACTATTTTGAAGAGGGCTGTATTTCAGGTTATGTATTTGCAGCAGAAATTGGGGATTGGCAGCATTCAGTGCCACTGTGGAGATAGAGGTCTATACCAGGGCTTGTGGTGTCTGACTATGTAAAATCACTAGCCACTGTTTGATAAAGCAAAAAGACAAAATGTGACTGGTGGTGTTTTTCTGAGGCTAAATAATGTTTTCTTTTCAACTGTATTTTCAGTACATGGGCCTAATACTTCTTACACCTAACACTGCTGTAATAATGTGCTTCCTGGGGCATTCTTTTCTGCAACTTGGTCAGAGCAAACTGGCAAGAACTTTTAGTGTATGTAAGTGACAGCATCGAATGTGTCTTTTTTGGTAAATGTTTATCACAGGTGGGTTACTTGTAAAGTATTGTTTAACTGCCATTTAGTTGTGAACTACAAACCATCTTCATATTTGCTGTCAGTTTTTGAACTGTAATAGTTCTAAGGCACTAGATACTCTATCAGATAGCAACACTTTTTAAAAAAAAAAAAAAAACAAAAAAGATCTCTCCAGAGCCAAATTGTGGAAGAATCAATGCAGATTAAACTTTATAAATATATTTAAGTGGTAGTAAAGGCAAGAATTTCAGCTGTACTTTTTAATAACTCTTTAGTAGCTGAATTCTTACACCGTTTATATAAAGTGATTCTATACCAGGAACTGTTTATTGAAATATACGACATAAAAATAATCTTCCTCTTTGAACAGCAGGAAGGATTCATCTCCAGAAATGTTCGCCAGGACTGTGCATGTGTTGAAATTTGTCATAGAAGAGATCAATAAGTGGGCACTGCTTGAAAAGTAAATCACCTGGGGAGAGGCAGCGAATTGTCATTGTAGTGGAAGTCTCTCAGTAGAAAGAGGTATCTGTCCCTGTTCATTAGAAAGGAAAATGAAGAGGGACGGAGGGAATGAGGAGGGTGGATTGACTAATATAAAGAATAACTGTGGGGGGTTAACTCTTCCTGTTTGTGCTGTCAGAACTCGTGCTTTGAGTTAATTGATGTCTTTGGGGACCCCAGAAGGAGGTAACAAATTGTCTCCTCGTTGTACCAAATTCACTGACTCGACAAAGTGGTCTGTTCAAATGCAGAGGGAAACATTAAATGGAGCTAAAAAATGTATCTGCATTTGTATCAAATGTACTGCATTAGAATTTGAGGAAATGTTGAGAGCAGTGAAATGGTAAAAATTGCTCATATTATTCCAAGGAGTTATGTAGAAATATGGTAAAAAACCCAGAATAAACCCAGCCAATAAACAAACAGTGAGACCCCCTACTCAAATCTGTTTAAAAACAGCAGGTCTTGTTCCATTAATTTCAGTGGGCTTGGGATAGGGATCTAAATTGGTGGGAGGGGGAAGACCTCTTATATCTCATGAATGAAGTTCTTACATTCTGGGCAGTAAACCTGTAGCAAATACTTATAACAAGTCTTCTAAAAATGCAGCAGATCCAAGAAACTCACCAAGTTTTCTCTTTATCTTGTTGTTGCTATATTTTGTTGACACTAGGGAAAGACAGAGCAGTGTGTACAGGTGGAAAGGAATAGAAACCATGTCTATGAAACCTAGTGGAATTTAACTTATTGGAAGTAGCAGGGATCATAAATTTTATCTGGATTTTAAAATAATTCAATTTTTAAAACGGTAGATACCCATAACTTCTCTGGAGTTTCTGTGTGTGGATCTCCACATGCAATAAAACACTTTACGGCTGCTGGGCAGTAAAATTCCACTAGTCCTACACAAATGTAGTGTTTGATGAAATACAGCCTGTGGAGAGCAGGAAATCCCAAAGACACATGCAACTTTACAGCCATAAAACTGTGTTTTGTAGCTGGCATAACAAAGGCTAATAAATGGAACTAATTCTCAGGTTCTCCAGACATTGTCCAAAAGGTGATGTTGATTTCTGAAACTTGAACAACATCACAGCAAAAATACTGTTCTTCAACAGTAGCTTTCTTAACCATGACTCTGCTCTTGTTCTTCCTACACTCCTTTGGCTCTCCAGTATGCCTTTTCCAGCTTCTTCAACATGCGAGGCAAGACTCTGATTGACAACAGTGTCATTCACTACAGAGCTCTTGGATAAGGTTCACCCTGTGCGTTGCATTCACACTCTGCGTGATGAGGAAAGAGTTTACTGTGATGTAATTGTACTTAGATACCTCCAAGATGTTTATAAGAATAATGCCACAAGATGATTAAGTATGACTGAAGCCAGTGGTCCAGCAGGTCTCTTCTAGTACCTGCAATCTTTAAGCCTAGATCATAATTCAGGCACACTATGCTGTCTGTTCTAGCACCTGCTAAGTTTTAAGTGTTTGATTTTTCACAATCTTGTTACGGGAAGCACATCAGTAGCAAACAGTGCTTCTGCTTGTGGCTGTAATAAGAATGCCATATGAACATTCCTTTTTGAATGCTATTTTGCTGAGCACTTAATGAACAGCTAGCTATGCTCTGCCTTAATGCTTTTTGGTCTTTAGTTAAGAATTTCTAATGGAAGTAGAAGGAGTGCTTCTTTCATTTTATGTTTGACAACCTGAACCCATTCAGCGAATCAGACACAAAAGTGTTGTCTGGAAAATGCAGAGCAAATTTGGCAATCTTTTTTTTCCTCATACACATCCAAAGTAAAAGAACCAGTTATCCTGTGTGGTTAGTGTGTTACTGCCACAGCCTGAGAGTAAAGCTTTTGCATGAATTCACCTTGCAAAAGTCATTACAAGAGAGAGTCTGTCTGTAGACTATTGGACACAAGGACTTTATCTGAGCACTGCTGATATCTCCGCTGATAAACAGATATTGCATTTCTTGCTACTGCTTTCTCTGAAGAGCCATAATAGATCTGTACAATCACTAGGGAATAAAAACATCAGATAAACAGTTCTTAGTATCCGTCTTAAACGTCTCCCTAATTGACCAAATACATTTCAGTACTAGTTTAATTAGATGTCTTCCCAAAAAAGGATCAAATATCCATCAAAGCTTCAGGTGGCTAAAATAGATCTAGGGGTTGGCAACCTGCAAATGTTCCTATTCACAGAAGGTGATGTGAGATGTTGTCTCATTTACTTTTGCCTTTTCCAGAAATTGGTTCCCTCTGGCAAGCAGCTACTATGTCCTCTCCCTCTCTATTGTCACCAGTGCCATATTGTATGTAAAGACAGGTATTTGTACCACTGTGGTCTTTCCTCTACCAGCTCAGAAAGCACTATCATTTGCTTCACTGTTCAACTTTTTGTGTGCTGTGGGATGAGTACAATGGTAGAGGAAGAGAGACAGGAATGGCTTCTTGGGTGAAGCAAGGTTGATTTCAAATGAGCAAAACCTGGTTTTGGTGGATTATACCTGTCACGGTGGAGAAATGAATAAGGGATGAGGCTCTGGTGACAGAAGTTCCACAAAATAAAACTGCGAGCATGGTAAGGTACAAAGGTAATAATTCTAGGCCCTGTCTTTTGTTTGTTGCCTACCCCTTTGCACTGCTATCAGAGGATGCCTGACTGTAAGGCCTGTTAGGTTATCCCAAGTTTGTCAGCATTCTCACAAGCTTTCCCCCAAAAAATGCTCGACAAGCAAGAGGGAAATAAAGAAGATAAGTAAATAGAAGATGTAAGTCCTTACCCTCCAGATGATAAGCCATGTTGTCCTGAAGGCTTACTTTACAGCCCTGATTACTAATTGCATCTATTTGAATGGGTGTCTGTGAGTCCATTATGCATGCTCTGCTTAGTATTCTTCTAGATGTCTTTATAAAACTATTATCCTGTAGCATTCAAATGTGTTTCCAGTAGTGCATTAAGTAACATGACTGACGTCTGTCACATATGATTTGTTCTCTTCTCTTTGAAAACATACCTATGTCTTGCTCTATAAACTCCCTTCAATCAAACAACTCATATCAAAGTTATTTTAAAAGGGAATTCATCTCTCCTACACAAGGATAGACTGATTATTAATGCAACCAGCAATGATATTTTTTGTCATACCTGGAGGCTGTTTGACCTGTGAGTAATCATTGGCCTTGCTGAAGTTGATGGGTGGGCTAGCTTTTGGAATGAGTAGAAATGCCAAACTGTTTTATGAAGCGAACTGTTTTAAACAGGAGAAGCTGATGTACAAGGTTCACACCAGCCATAGAAGTGCATGAGCTGTGACGGAGGAATAGTCTCTTGGGCAACTTTACTGTTGCTCCCTTCACTTAACAAGGAACGTGCACCATACAAAATTGTGTTGTATGGGACAGAGTCAATCTGCATTCTACTTTCTTTGGAACAGTGAGAAGGTTTTTGATGGCACTAATAGAACATGCAGGGGCTATGAATTTTATTGGTGGAGCTTTGCACAGCATTGAAATAAAAAGCCAAGAGAAGGTCAAGGAACAGGAATGGTATTGCCATGTGGGGAAACAGAGCTCTGAGAAGGGAAACAGACTCAGGAAGTGAAGCTGCAGGAGTGGTGAGGAAGAGTTTACCTATTGGACAACAAGGAACGTATGGTCCAGCAGTTGAGTGTGCTGGGCTTAAGTTGACCAGCAGTGCTGTTAAATGACAACATGCCGACAACCAGTTCTATCTGCCCAGCACCCAGCTAACTCCTCCTCTGGGCTACAAAAAGAATAGATGTCCATAGCTTTTTAAATGTCTCTCTGGCACCCCTGTCTTTCTGTCCAATATCTTTCTGCCATATATATTTTGCATGACTGTGTGTCGTGTCAAGGCCTGTGACCTTGCTGTTCTCCAGTCTGCTGGGCTCCTCACTTTGTCCTTACTTTCACAAAAATGTGTTGAAGGATCAAGACGTACTCAGCTGAAAAAGCTCTTACTGAATCTTTTCTTCAGCTTGTTTCCAACCCCTTGTTTCCCACTGAGCCCCTGCCAACTGATATATACCATGGCAGCAATGAAGACTAATGAGCTCCAAAGACATGCTATGAACTTGAAGACTCCAATAATACAAGTTCAGTGGGATAAGAGGAATAGGCCATGCATCTGTCACATGAACTTCCAGCTTTTAATTCTTTGTCACTCTTCAATATACCAGTGATGGGCCTGAATTCTTGTTTTGGGTGGGACTGTCTAGGAGACTGGATAACATTTCTGAGCCTACCAGCCAGTAAGGAACAATTCGGTTTGGCAATAATATGTGTGAGCACGTGGAATAACAAGAACTGCCTCTCAGACAAAAATATTTGTTGGTGACACTGTCTCTGATAAGAATCATTTGTTAGCAAGCTTGCTTACTGTATTTTTTTAATTTAAGGATTAGATTAATATTGAGATAATGAAATATTCATTCTCCCTGGATCTAGAGACAAGAACTAAAGATGATTTAAAGGACAGTGCTTAATAAAATGTAATGTAATTACTGTAATTCTTAAAATAAAAAGAAAAATAGGAGGGGGGAAATTTGTTGTGGAGTTTTTTTGTCTATACACTAGTTGTGTGTCTGCAGCGCAGTTTTAACAGGTCTTTCTCAGTGATGGCATCCAACTGGCAAACCAACAATAGTAAGATACCAGTCTTCAGGGTGCTATAGTGCTTTCTTAAAATCTCTGCTTGCTCCCACCAGGAGGACAGAGAGCTGATTTTTTCCTTCACTGCCTTAGGACTGTTGCAGCTGCATTAAAGGAAAATGTGGGTTTTCTAGGATGAGTACAGCTATGTGGGCTGAACGGTGAGGCATAGAGTCTGCTTGAGTCTCTAATTCTGACTTTAGAGACCCACTGGGACACCTTCCTCTGTACAGGGACAAGCTGCAGCTCAAGTCTTGAGGATTTTCAGTGAATATTACTTTGAGCTTAGCCTATTGCAAAAAGGGCAAGAACATCAGCATTATCAGGAGCTATGGCAAGCGTGCCCTGCATGTTCCCTTGAGATATAGAGAATGAATGAAATACTCTGCTTCTCTGAGACATAATTATTCTTGGAACTACCTCAGTAGCATGGCAGTCCTGTACCACTTAAGGTGGCCTGTGCTTAAAGGTTGTGTGTTGGGTCACAGATTTTATCAATGGTATACCTAGTAAGCAGGTTGCGGCTGAGACATATATCCCTTTGAGGCACAGAATATGTCTCATCTGGTGAGTCTGATACTGTGGTCCCTGTGACCTACAATCAATCATCCATTAAATCTAATTTCTATTAGATTAAATCAGGCCCTGTGGTCTACCTGAGCGTCAACTCAGTGCCAAAATTTCTCAAATATTTTTATTCTTCAGTAGTAGTTTGGCTGTTGTAAAATCTGATTCAAAATGATGTAGACATCTTGCAGGATCAGCCCATGGGAATTTGATTAAATTCAGCATAATTGTGTGCTTACTCCTTCTTGTAAGACCTAGCAGGGTTCACAGCAAGCTTAACTTTCAGCAAAAATCAGTTCTTGCCCAAAAGCAGCAAATTCTAAGTGGTATTCCTTGCTGATTAACTAAGAAAAGAGAAATGAAACATATAGATGTACATAAGTAGAGAAGTCAGAAGGACACCTACTGTGAAGGAAAGCTGTTTGCATGATAAATAGTTGAATGTATGTTACAAGTTAGCAGTAATTGTGGACTAATAGACCTATCATAAGACTTTCAATAAGGAGATATTCTGCTACTAGCTTCAAAAAATAAAGTAAGTTCTCATAAGGAGAACTCTCATCTTGAAAGGACATTTAGAGCGAAGAGAGAAAGAAAGTGACTTTTGAGTGAATATCAGATTCTTTGAAACTAAAAAATAATGCTGTCCAAGCAAAAGATAACAGGGGTATTTAGCAAGTTGCTAAGAGCATAGTCCTTGGAATTGCTAACTGCTTTCAGCTGTCATTGATTTCAGTGAGAGTGCAGAATGTTCAGAAGAAGCAATTGATTTAATATCTCTTAAAAACAAAATTCGTCCTGGGGAGACTTTTCTGTTGTGCTCAGCCCAGTGGCACAGGAGCATACCCAAGACCAGGCGATGGTGTGTGAGGAGGAGAATCAAACTGTGTGGCTCGTAGGCAGTGCCCGTAGGGGCTGGAAAGCCAGCTTGTTAGCTCTCTGCAAAGAATATCTGTATGAAGAATTCTTGTTCTAGTTACGTGAATGGGAAGATAAATGACTTCTGAAACTCTATCTATATTTTAAAGTGACTCAGAGACTGCAAGTATTGTATACTCACGCATTGTTCTTCCAGTGACTATAACTTTTCATACCAGCAACCAACATACAATAGTTGCTGTTATAACTAGCACTCCCACAGTATTACTGCCTGTTTAAATGTCCCGTAAATAGTAAATATGATTTTAAAGTTTTTATAGAACTGCACATGAAAGCAGGCTTGCAGTTGTTAATATGCATTTAAATGAACTCTTAATTCTACATCAAAGTTTGGCCTGTTGGAGGGTGGGAATACCAAGGGAACAATGGCAAACCTTCCAAGCCAAGGAAAAGGAGATGGTGCCATGACTCAGCTACACTGTTTGTTCAGTCAACCAGTCCCATTTAACAAAATTAGTGTAGAATTCCCACTCCTAGCTTCCTAGAGAACTCCAGAAGGAATTTGCATGTACTTTTGGACCAGCAAAGAAACACATCACTTCCATTGTAGACCAACAACAGCACGTCATAGACCAACAGGAGCACATAAAAGGGAAAAAAAAATCATAAGGTGACTTGCACAAATAGAAAAAATTAAGCTGGCAGTAACTGATCTCTTGCCTAAGAGCTGGAGATTCTGATCAGGAGCATGAAGATCTCCCACTGAAGTCTTCACCAGTCTTGTGTGAGAAAATAAGGCTCTAACTGGTTTCTAAATATAATTAATGTAAGAAGGTTAACAGATCTTCAAAAGTTTTTGATGAGCTTAAGTTTCCTGATTCCTAAATACCCAAATTAAGATTCCTTAAAGTGTCTTGATGTCAGTAGAATACAGAATATAGTAGAACTGCAAATTAATGTTTATTTCATATTATGTTTTTTATTAATTATTTAAATATATTAAAAATGATTGGGTGAAAATTGTGCATGCATCTGGAAATAGATGATTTTGTAGCAGGCTGCAAGCTGAGGAAACATTGTTCATCTTACAGTTTAGAAGCTATGGTTATATCTGCTCTTTCTGAATTGATCAAAGCCATGAGCCACCGAGGCAGGTGGGACATCCTATGGCAGTTGGGACTGCCAAGGATGGTCCCCAATACAGGAAAGTATGCATCAAAGCATGGGGCTGGCATTCCTTTTCACCCTGACTGCTTGGCATAATAGTATAGTATGTTCCTAAGTGTGAATGACATGAATAGTCAAAACCATTCCTGTAGAGCATAGTTTGATGGAATAATGCTCAAGAAAGGTCTACTCATCACACTGCCTGCTTCTTGGTTTGTTGGAGAGTCTTCCTGGGTAAATTTCACTTGCAGGATTGGGGGGCTTTAAAGATTAGTTCACTCCTTTAAAGTTTTTTGGACAAAAGACATCCATCAGAGTTGGTTAATGGTTATTTAGCTTCTCCAGTTGATCCATCATTTTTATTTCTTCTGTATGTGTATGGCTGAAAGTGTCCTGCCTGTACTACCTGGTGTTTCTCCATTATTCTCATTAGATAAAGTGCAATGTAAGAAAATCATCAAGCTCTTTTTGATTCATTCTGCTTATCTGGTTTGTGCTTGGGCAATGAATACTCATTCTCTGGTGATCAGCCTACTTCAGATGTACTAGGTAATTTCTTACTAATTTACTGACATGGTAGTTGCTTTATTCTTCAGATTTCTTGTTTGTGTCTATAATTTCTTTCATAGATTTTTTGTGCTAAGGTTTGCTCCCTTTCACTAGAGTCACTTAAGCTGCTAAAGGGACACAAATTAAAGTAAAAATGTGAAGCTGATGACTATGTGAATATTGTTGCTAGGCATTACCCTTAATATTACCGTATCTGAAAGGGGGGAGATGAGGTGAATAGGATACAGAGGTACTTTGAACTCATTAAACTACTGTGCAAGACTTCAAGGGTCAAATAGTTGTAGATTGCAACTGTTAATTTTTGTTCATTGAGGGAAGCTTTATACACAAGCACAAAGACACTGTGGTCTTGGGGTACTGTAATTGCAGATCTGTTGACAGTTTTTTAAAACCTCAAAGGTTATTCATGCTGGCTTGTTCACCTGCAGTAAGTTCTAAAGTCCTAGAACAAGTGGAGCTAAAGTAGTAATCAAAGCAGCATTTTGTAGACATGAAGCATTTTAATTCTCTGGAACAGTTCCTTCAACAAGCTTTTCCTAACAGAGATTTTATTTACTGTGTGACTGGGATCTAAGCACTGAGAATGGAAGAGTGGCTTTGTGAGCAATGTGTGATTTTCCTTTGGTCTATGGCTTTCCGCAGTGCTGGTGAGGGGTTACAGTGATTCTGCAGTGTGAAAGTAGGAGCAAACTTAGCTTCAGTATCACACTGGTTTTACACACATTTAAGTGCTTTTGTTAGTTCATCTATTGTGTGTTTCATGGTGATGTTGTCACTGTGTTCCTACACCATAATTTGCTTGAGCACTGCTACTTTATCATAGAAGAAACTGTAAGGTTCAGCGATCCACTGCACCACCACTTCCATTTCCTCATTACAAAAATTGACCTTCTTGCTGTTGTTTGAAAGGGCTCAGACCACTGTCATTCAGACTTCAAGACTGGTGAGCAGTAATAATAGTATAGGAAGTAGGAGCAATAGTTAAAGCAGCCTGGCATTGTGCTCCCTTCCTGGAATCCATTTTGAATTTCACAGTACAGGCAGCGGGTGTTCTTTGCTACCTCCAGCCTGCATTGTGTTTTGCCGTAATCCCCTACTTGTCATTAAATCATTTGAATGTATTAAGGCAACACACTGCAGGAACATTTTGCCATGTTTCTTTTGCTTTGTGGGTGATTTTCCTCAACCTGTTTCAACAACCCAGAAATAGCACAGCACTATTAAAAAAAAATAAAATAATAAATCGCTGATACTTGTTTAAAACAAACTGAGAAGATTGCGAACTGACCTACAAAATCCATTCCCACACGTTATATACCACGCTGCAAGACACTCCCGCACCTGGGTGCCCAAGTCTGCAGCTGCTGGTGATGTGAATGTGGACTCTGGTGCAGACTGCCCAGCACCTCGGAGAGCTTGGCCATGTTTTTGGGTGAGTAGCTTTGCTTTCCCCAGTCTGGAAATTCTGGCTTCTGCCCTTTGCAAATATACTCGGCAGGCCTCGGATATGACTGTAGTGTTCTCGGTGCATACATGGCACGTGGACCTCACTGAAACTGCTCCCTGATATTGCACATTTTCCTGCGAGATTGAGGGAATGCGTACTCTGGCCACGGCAGCATAGCAACGTCAGATATGGATCACACAGTATTGCAGGTGCAGAGGCAACCCCCCATCTTGTGAAAGCAGGAGGTTTGTCAGAGTTTGGGGAACAAAAATCTAAGATTTTCCACAGACTAATGTTAAAAATATTTTTGAAATAACTAGCCTCATTTTAATGGAAGCAGCTGATCCATATGATTTGGTTGAATTGCCAGACTAAGGATTGCTTTAGGACCTCTTTTTTCTCCCCCCCCCCAGCATTTTTCTTTTTTTTTTTTTTTTTTCTTCTTTTCTTTTCCTTTGACATCTATACTCTTCTTCCAATGTGTCTAGGAAAAGAGTCATGGCTCAGGGAAATCTGGGATAGCTGTAACCCCCATAGCTAGCAAAAAATAGAGAAGACATTTTTTCAGACGCAGTGAATGTATGCCTGTTCATAGACGACAAATAGGAAAGCAAATGAAGTCTGGATGTTGTCAGCTGTGTTAAGCTATTAGGTTTTTTTAAAACCTCGTTTTTCTCACCTGAAAATTACTTAACAGTGCACAGTTGTTCATAATAAACCAGTTTTACCAACAGTATTTGCTTTGGCAAGCTTCTTACTGAAACCTCTGATTAAATACTGTAAAATATTGTACTGTAAATACTCCATAAATGTTCAATAAATTCAAGAGCTATTACTTGTTCATTTGTGTTACATTTGGATTTTGCGGGTTTTCATTATTACTGAGAGATCATAGCCTCCAATGTGTTTCTCAAAATATTCTTTTGATAATATAGATCCCTTCTGCACGTTCTTAAAATGGGTCAAACACCATACTGATACAGATTCAGAACAAGGCCCTGGATCTAGCAATTTTGGGAGTTAGATGAGTTTAGAATCCAAACCTAGTTCAAATTTCAGTAAATGGCTGCTGTCTTACAATAAGTTAAACAAAAAACCCCAACATTCAAAGTATTTATTATCTTTGTGATGGAAAGTCTCAGGCTCTGTCTGTAGAGTCTAGGGCTGAGCCTGGTCACCAAAGTCTTAAGTTTTCATTTTCTCACCAGGATAGTAACGCTGTTTAAACATAGGAACTGTAAATTGGATTTGGGATAATATGAGTTCTCAAAAAACCACTTATGTTAAGCAAATATTTACTAAGAATATCAGATTTTTGATGAACTTAAGCATGTGCTCTCATGCTTTCCCAAATGTGGACCTTTGCTTCTGGGCAAATATGAGTTCTTGAAATATTGGAGGTTTGTGTTAATTTCAACAAATGCCCAAACGGTGTCTAAAATAGCCTTAAAACTGTAACATGACGCCTCCTAGCATACTAGAAAGGTGCTTTTATTCAGAAAACTTTGAGGAATGTGTATTACTTTTTACCTATTTATTTGAACTCTCATATGGTTTGCAGTGTCATCTAGCAGTAGTTACTCTACCCGTATATTTTATCCCCTCTTTTCCCATGCCTTTCACATTGCAAGTTCCAGGGACATTCTCTCAGTCTACTCCTAACCTAACTCTTATCCTGTCTGTCCCTCTACCAAGACAGAGGCAATCTGACCGTGGGCCTTCAACCATGGGGATGAAAATTCAATCAATTTTGCTTAGTTTTTTTTTTTTTTTTAAAGAAGCTTTGAGATAACTCTCTCTAGAGCAAGCTTACATATAGTACAGAGCTACCTGGACTAGCTGGATGCTCTTAAGGCTGGATTGGAATCCATTATTTTGATTGCTCAGAATAAAAAAGGAAACTTAATTGCATTCCCTAGAAAGGAGGTTGTAAATAGATCATGTAAGTTAAGTGGTGCAAAAGGAAAACCTCTCAAAACCATGGAATTATTTTAATGTAAATAACGCATTTTTAGTGTCATTTAAGATGAACTATCAAAGTCATTGTGCTGTGTCTTTAAAAAAAATAAAATAGACAATATTTGCTAAATGAAGTTGGGTGAATAGGTGAAGGGTATGATTTCCAAATTTTAAAGTGAACCTGATGCCATAGTTCTCTTTTTTGTACTTTTTTTGGCCTTTGGGATTATTCAAATAATCTCCAGAATTTAGAGAAAACACAGATGAACCCAGAACATGTCATACACTTCAGCTTGATTAAATATTCAACTGGAACCTGTACCAGACATTAGTGATTCTTGTTTATAGTTTTGTTGTTTGCCAGCCTTAGATACGCAAACTCATAAGTCAATTCTCCGAAACACTGATAAAGCTAAAAAATAGTAAAAGGCTTGGGGGTACTTTGAACTTGCTTTCTGGTTTAGAAGCTCATAGTTTGTCGTTCAATAATGTTTTCAATTTTTCTCCACAAATGTGAGAACTAAAAATTACTTTCTGAACCTGAAAACTATCTTTCTTGAGAAATCATTTAACTTGAGAGCTGAAGTTCAAAGAATTACTAGAGAAATCCAAGAGAGAAATCTTCTTGGTGGAATTACTGTTACTCTGTTTAGAAGTGGTGTCATCCACCCAAGGAGCAAACCTAATTCTTTGTGATTATTTTACTGAGTCGTCATCTAAACCACTCTGCAAGTGATGCAGTGGTTGAAAATGATTTGTGCAAATTACTTGACAAATTCAGACTAATAAGGAAGAGGTCTTTGCTAATGTGTTGCTCTGTTGTTAGCGGGTATTTACAGGCTTTATGGATGACAGTCACTTTTTCCATTGAAGGTTGCCCTGTTGAAAATACTCCTGACAGTAGCAACACTGGCAGGATTTACAATTTGTCACCTGACAAGGTTGTCAGCATCCAGGGCCTTGTCTATGGGACCTGACATGAATGTAAGAATATTATCCAGTGAGGACTGTGAACTTTGTTGAACTGATCTATCTCCATTATCTCTTGGTGAATGCCAAACTTGGCGTATCATCTACAGAGAAAGCAGCTAGCTTTTGCTGGTTGCTGAGTTCCTGTTGCATTTATCCATATTTGTCACCTTCACTGTGGGCTGGTATATCAAGAAATGAATGAATAAGAAGTAACAAAAAATGGAAAAAAATGGTCACTCTGAATTAATCAATCCTGCATGAACTTTGTATGCTTTATGCTTTTAATGCACCCACAATCCTCTACTGTGGCTAATGCTTAGCTAGAACAGAGATTGCACTTGTATCAATATTTCATGTTCTGTTGAAAGCCTGTGGAAGTCATCAGGACGTCGCCCATGGGCTTTATTGGGAGCTATTGTTTCTTCTTTTCTGTTAATTGGGAAGGAACCGGAAGCACTGGTGCTTGAGCACTGGAGCTCACAAGCTATTCATTGCCAGGTGTAAATCTATGTGGAGATTTTTTTTTCTAGCTATTACTTCTCTTTCTATTGCTTGTTTCATCTTCTCCCCTGCAGCATAGCTACCAAATGGGCACATTTTAAATGGGAGGGTCCCCTTCTGCTGATTTTGCAAAGAAAAGGAATAACATTTGAAAACTCCAGTGTAATTTAGACCTGTGAATCACGCCAACTTCTGACCTGATGTTAGAGAATATCATTCCTGTGAAGTTAGCGATGCTGAATATACTTGCTCTTAACCTGAATTTGGCTCATTTTGATATTGAGGCATCTTTTCCTCTCCCCAGAGGAATTCGTAATTTTTCCCCACTTATAAGAAGGTCCCGTTGTACAGTTGTTTACTTTGGAGAACTGGGTGAGTACATGGCAAATGCAGTCAGCTGCAAATGTGTTCACATTTCACTACAAAGAACATATGAACTCTTTGTACCTGACACTTTACACAATATACTCTCCGGCTTTAAGAAAACATTATTTCATGTTCTTACTCTAATCAGCCTTGTCTGCCAGCTCAGAGAACAGAGAGGTTCATTGTTATATGCAGCTGTCATTTGTTCCATCTCCTTGCTCTTTCTGACTTCAATATCTTTGTGGTATTTAGTGAAAGTAATTTTCAGTTAGAAATCTTCTGCCCTTTCAGTAAGTGCAAGTATAGCACTTCATCAATGGCCAAAGAATTCCAAGCTATCTGGGATGTATCAGGACAGTTGATAAAACCTCACAGAGCAACCTATGATAGTACATCCCATCATAAATAAAAAAAAGCAGAAAGGGCCTTTGTCAGTGTTTATCTGTAGCGCTTTTATTCTTTGCCCTTGATTTCCTCTTCAGAAAATTGATGCACCCTTAAATTGAAGCAGGAGGCTTGACAGGTGATGGTTAGTGTGATAACTGCTCAGATTTCATCAGCCAGTGTTTTTCTGGTGGTGCAATTGTAGGAACTTTCAGCTAGATTACCTGTCATCCACTACATCAGATAAAAGAGGGAGAGTTGAAAGATGCAGTTTTGCCACTGTACCTTACAGGAAATGAAAAGTGTGGGTGAGGTAACACCAGCTGAAAAGAAGTACAATTATTTTCTAATCAGGCTATTCCGTCAAGAATGTCACTCCTGAAACTGGCAATCATTGGGCAGAATCCATTGTTAAATTTGCATTGTTAAATTCATAGGGGGAAAAACCCTAAAAGAAATAGTCAGTCTCACTGTGGGTAGTAGCTCAAGCACTACTTTTGACTATCCATTAATTCTTCTGTATAGTGAAAGCAAGGTACAATCTATAGTTAGACACAGAAAAATGTTCCTATTTTGAGTATATTTCAGTATTCTGATTTCATTCTACTTATTCTGGTGTTAGTTTTTTTCTGAACTTCTGATAGCTCAATTGAGTTGTAAAAAGTTTTACTAATTTTTTCTTCATCCAGAAAACTTTCTTTAAAAACTAGTGCATTCTACCAGTATCACATGTGAAATGTATATACTTTTGCCTACACTTCTGTACTGTGAACAAAATTGGATTGGTTTTTGAACACATTAAATCATTATATGCACGAAGATGACCTGAGTTCAGTTTAACTTAATTGTGCTTTATAAATTTTATATTTTTAAGTTTCTATACTGACCTCATTCTGTGCTTTAGCAATTACTTTTCAGTGCTGAATTTTCTAAATATAGAGCAACTTAAATATGTTTTGTGTTATCTATGCTTTATTTATCTTGGTTATCTTCCCTAATCTATTATTCTAGGTAGCTGAGATCTATTGTGAGTTTTCTTGAAAATGATGACATGAGCAAACTGTAAAAAAGAATAAAATAAAAACATAACCACTGGTTTGTTAAATAGCACTATTCCCAATACTCTAGTTGAAGGTGTGTCAGTAATTCTATTATAAATGCTTATTTTTCTAAGGCTTATGCAGTGCCACATACTCTCTGGGATGAGACTTGGCAGCTGAAGGTTCAACATGTGACTGCAGCTATTTGTTGCTATTGTTTTACCAAATAGTCTCCATTTGTTAGAAGATTTGTTGTCAAAAAAGTTATAAGTAGAAAGCAACTTTGGAAAGCTCAGAAGATTAAATCTACAGTCTCATAATTTCTGTTTGTGCCCTTGTTAATAATAATTCCGTGCCCTACAATGGTTTTGAGAGAGATATATTTCTATTTCTTCTTTGTAGATGGGTAACTGAAGACACTGAGAGATCAAGTGGATTGGCAAAAAGCATCAGTGGGAAGAAGAAGTGTTTTCCCCCAGGTTCTTTGCCTTTGTCACTATTTTAACCTCCAAATGATTTCTGTAAAGGAATGTTGACCTAATGCAATGCTGTTCATGCTGTAAACCACTAAAAATGTTATTCATAAAAGAAGAGAAGGTATTTTTTGCATATCCAGACCTGAAATCTACACATTTTAATTTCAATGTAATGAATGAAGTGCCACAGCTTCTTTTTATGCAATGATAAAGGAACTTTCTGAGAATTGTGGTCGTCTCTGGCCATTGCAGAAACCTTCTCATGCAACCCCTTTCCAAGCATATCCAGTCTGAAGGGGTGCTCCATATACAAAATGGGGATTCTTGAGAAGTAATGACAATAACTTGAACCTCAGGTTAGACAGTCAGCTGAACATAAGTTTGTACTGTAAAAGAATCATGATAAAAATTAGGAGAGGACTCAGACAACACAGAAGAAAAGTTAAAGGCACAGAAAGTCTGCTTGAAAGAGACAGAGAAGGAGATTCATAGGGTCAAATCTGTCTACTGAAGAAAAGGTTAAGAGGTCACAATCATAAGTTTCTATATGAAGAAGGGAATTTTAGTAACGGGATGTTCTAAACAACTTTATAACAACTTGTTATAGAGATTTCATGATATCTGTCATTCAGTTGTGGTGGCTGGCAGGCCACTGTCCCGCCCTGCCCACCATGCCCCTCAGCCAGAAGGTGCCCATTGTCTAGCAGAAGGAAGAGAGCAAAGACTGTACCTACTCCTCATAGCCCGCAATGCTACAGCAAAGAAATGTAGCAGCACTTCACACCAATAAGCTCTGGATGGTGGTCCCTGAGGAGCAAACACAGGGCTTCACTGTCCACCTTTGCTCCCAAGGCGATGGTCCCTGGCAGAGGGGTGGGAGAGCCAACCAGGGATGGTGACCTCCAGCAGTGGGGAGTGAGGGAGGGATTGCTGCAGGCACCTACCTCTGGCACAAACGACGGCTGCAGTGGTAGGTAACCTGCTCAGCCACCGTGCAATATCTGACAGGAACCATAAATGAAAGCCCAGCAACAGATTTGGATTGTATGAGAGGTACCTGTTTTTAATGGAGTAAAGTAGCTGAGCATTTTTTCCATCAGGCCTTGTGAGGTCTCCAATGCTGGAAGATCAAAAATTGATTTATCTTTTTCTTTTTAAAAAAAAGAAAAAAAAAAAGTTGTAGCTAAAACCAGGACAGATGTAGGCTGCAGATTTACTCGGTATGGAGAGCGCAGGAAAGCATAGAAGATGTTCTCATTAATTTCTCCTGTTTTTTGCTCCATGAGACAACGGAGATGGCAGCTGGGCCTGAGTTATCCTTGCCTGTATATAAAGGAGGAGGGATCTTTCTTTTTCCACACACATCCTCAATATATTTTAGACCAGATGTAGTCATGATCAGGTATAACAGCTGTCATACCAGGCAGTGAACCATGTTTTTCCTGTACTTCTAAGGCTGAGACTAGTTTTGTGTTCATTTGGGAAAATAACAAGATTTTGGTGGGTTTATTTGCTGGTCATCTGTGTGTCAGATTAGCATGTCCTGATGTTTGGCTCAGTATGAAAATGGCACCAAAGTAAGAATAGTTGCCTAATTTTTCTCTTTCCTTAAATCTCTTTTCAGCTGCTGGAAATGTAAGGGGACAATAAAAAGTGGATATAAATCGTGTAGATGGGTAAGACACATATACATGAAATTGCACATGTAACTATTAATAGTAATAACACTTGCAGAACTATGAAGTGATTTAGAAGCTGGGGAAACCAGTCTCTGGATGCTTGCTTTTCCACCAACAAAATGAGGAAATGAACTGGAAATCTTGTGCCACCTCTAGCACCAACTGAGCGGCTTGATACTCTGTGTTGTGCACAGCTTTTCAGAGGAGTTTAAATACTAGAGCTGAAAGTAATGTTGTGTAAGAGAAGACTATTTAGCTGACACAAGAGCTAGGCAGGCTTTGAAGAGGCCTGCAGTGTCTTTAAAAGAGGTCAAAAATCCGAAAGAAAGTCAAAAAAACCCACCTAAGAAGATAGTAGTGATGCACGAGCTACTGCTCACTGCATCTGCTGTTAAGTAGACCAAGTGAAACCATCCAAGCAGACTGCAGCTTCCAATTTTTAGAGTTCTGGACAACTAATTTTGCCTTTTCACACCTTCACACCTCCTCCTCCCCCTAAATTTAGCTACTGGAAAGAACTGCTCATTTACTCCATGCTGTGCTTTTTGTATATTATTATTGTTGTTATTATTATTGTTGTTATTATTATTGTTATTGTTATAATTGTTGTTGTTGTTGTTGTTGTTGTTGTTATTATTATTATTATTATTATTATTATTATTATTATTATTATTATTATTATTGAATGCTGAGTCTTAGAGAAGTACCACAAAGACATAGTACAGCTGTAGTAACACATCCCAGTTTTGGCAAGCTGCTCATTCATATGCCTAACTCTGAGTGCAGCAAAAGACCAAAAAGATAAATAGATGGCAGGGAGAAGAGAGCAGGTAGAGGTGAAGTTGTCTGCCTGAGGTCACGGAGTGGGACACTGACTGACCTAAGTGTTTGACTCAGTCTATTACCCTGATCACATTCAGGCATTGCACCTTTCTGTTGATAAAATCCCTGCTGATTAAACAACATATATAAGAAATAATTAGTTAAAATTGCTTCATTCAGTCTTTTTTTTCCTTGAGCCAGCTTTTTAAATGAGATACATGATATAAAAAGAGAGATTTACTAATATTGGCAATAGGTCTTGCAAGATAAAAAAAACACGCATGAACAGAAGTAACCAGGAAAAGCATAAAACAATAGCAATACGATGAGTAGCTTGCAGGGATGCAAATAAAGCACTACTGTGCTGAACAGCAGCATAGCAGAGCTTTTGCTGAAAGAAGAACAGACTGGAATGCCTCCTGTTTTGCATCGTTACAGTGCAGCAGTATGCACTTACACATGCCATTAATTTATACAAGCTTTTTGGCCCCCAAAAAGCCAAATGTTAGAATAAGCCATCTACTCACCCTGTCCATAAATCGAAAAGTGGTTGAAATGATTACGCTTGATCTGCAGCCATATTCTACTGGAAGGTCTATTGGCTTGTAAAGGCTCTCAGAGCATATTAACCACAGAGTTCTCTCCCAAGCCAGATATTCTTAGCTGCCATTTCTGTGCCTCATATTTATATGAGTTTGGTCTTAAAATAAGGTGTCATTAGGCAGAAAGTTGAGTAGCTGTATATTTTAGCACTGATACACAGAAAAAAAATCAAACAACAGCAAACTCATTGTCCACTGTATTGTGGGCAATGCGTGGGGGGTGGGGGAATAGCACAGCATTTGCACCTTTATTTGAAGCATTAGTATTTAAAAACATAAAGTCCTTTAGTATGGTTTCTATTCTGAAAATATTTATATCTAATGGCTTTAACAATTTTTCTCAACCAGAATATTCACTAGACAATGTTTTTCTATACTTGGCTAAGCTGCAGTGTTCGCGTGCCCAGTAGGAAGAAAAACACACTCGGTGTTTGAAGCAAGCATGCCACTTCAGGGATTCAGTAAGTAACAAAGAAATTGTCAAAGGAAAATATGGGACATACCATTAAGTTTCGGTTTTGAAAACTGACTGTCGTTTGTTAACTTCTCATCCACATCTTACTTGAAGTTTTCATTCACTGGTAATACTAACATGATGTTGTCAGTCATATATTGACTCCTCTACACATTGTTGTGTATAAAAACTTACTCAGGTATACCAAATTCCACATATAGGCTACAAGATCAGAGCTAAAAACTGAGACATCTGAAATGGACTTATAATCAGATACTATCATTTGGTTAAATGCTGATGAATTTCAAGAACTTGACACCATTTATTTTCGATGCAGTAAACTGCATTCCCCAAACTGAGTTCAAATCTGTTTGCAGATGTCAGGTTACAGTATAAGACAATTCAACAACTGTCAAAAATTCATTTTAAGCTTTTTCTTAATTTCAGTTGCCACAAAAAAAGTTTTTGCTGAGGGCTAGAAATCTCTGCCACTAGTCTGTGGCTCATGAAACTGGGACTATAGTCTAAATTGTTATAGCCAAGTCTTCATCAGTCATTTACAAATGATTGTGTATATTTTCTATACAAAAAGCTATCTTTTGCATGTGGATGACTATAAAGCTTTATGGATCTGCTTTTGGTACCTATATTTGTGACCTAATGAGAATTTCGTGCCTGTAAAGTTGACGTCTAAGTTTGGAGGCTTGTTTAAAAAATAGCTGAAAATGTGACCTTAAGCTGTCTGTATTGCTTTGTACATGAGGCTGACTCCTTTCATGGAAGGAAGAACATCCCCCTGCAGTTCAGTATAGGAGATCCCATCTCTGGGAACATTTCCCATGCAGCTCAGAACCCCCTTTTACAAAATATGTATAAAACCTAGCAATTCAATTACTAGGAAGACACAGATACATTCTTTGCGAAATTCTAGGTCAGGGTTGTGCCACACTGGCTTGACAAAGGACAGCAGGAGGGTTGAGGGCTTGGTTGGTTGGTTAAATTTTTGTTATCGCTAACAGGGCTATGTTTGTTTTGAACAGTGAGAGAACTTTGCTGAATAGTTCTGTTAAATCTTTTCTTGAGCAGTTTGTTTAAAATTTTATTTTGTTGATATTTTATTAAGAAATTGGTAGTTTAGAGCCCAAACAGTTTTATTTTGGCATTCTGCATCTGTACAGATTCTGTGCAGGAAGGGCAGAGTGTAGATCCCACATAGTAGCTTATGTTAACCATATACGTGAATTTGTGTCCACAGTAATAATTTTAGATACAGAGCCTGTGTAGTCATTGAGCAGGTTTTGCATATGAGTTCTCATGTGTGTCCATTGCCATAATAAAGTCTTAGACATACTTTGGAGAAAACATGTTATACGATTCCTAAAGTAGGGATTGATAAGGTAGGTTGTAACTGGCATCAGTATTTAACAAAGCTGCACGTAAAGCAAGTCCTTAAGTAGCACGTATCCTATATATCCCATTTATACAGGAAAATCTTTAGGGACTGGTCATAGAAAAATTGCTGCTCTCCCCATGCAGGCAGACCAATGCGGTTGGGAAAGCAATGCCATTCATTTCTACTGAGAGGAGCAAACAGCTTTCCCTTTTCCAGACCTCAGCTGGTTCCCAGGGAGTCCCTGTCCCCAAATACTCCTCAGTGATTCTGGTGGAGGGTGTGGGGCCAGCTTGGGCATCTCTGTACCCGGCCAGTAGACACCCTAAATATAGGATGAGAAACAACAGATGGCTACAAACAGATGGGGGAATCTAAGTAACAATTAGATGCTATTGATCAGTATGACGACAGTTCTCACAACACAGTGACATTTTCTAGGGTTTTGTCTGATCTGCTTTAAATGTGGTTCAAACTTTCACTGCTTCTTTTAGGCTGCTATTCCAGGGGTGAATTTGCTGGGGTGAAGATGGAAGGAAGAGTTAGATGTATTTTGACCTTATCCTGAGCACTGGAAGGAGCGCAGTGTGTATTTTTACATTGTGAGATGGAACTGCACAGGGTACACAGCCCCACTCATGGCTCTCATGAAAGTGGCTGTATACGAGGCTGGCAAAAGCCAGCAGCGAAATAGGCTGCTGCTGAGGAGGGAATCAGATGGTACTGGCCACAAAATCATTATCTTCACCCCTTCTGCCCTTCTGAAAAGCAGTAGGCAAAACAAGCACTGTTCCTGGTTTTCTGGTGACAAGGTTGAATTAGACCTAGGTTTCCTAGGTCTAGAGAAACCTTCTGTTTCTCTTATTCATCATAGCTACATTCTTGATAGCACAGGGTTTATTTTTCTGTCTTTGGTGCTCATAAACTTCAGATATTTGTAGACAGCTATCTTGTTGGTACCTTAGTCATCTCTTAGTGTATGTACAAATATTTTTTCCTTGAAAACCAGTCTTCTCAGTGTTCAGATAACTTTGTTGCTCTTCCATGGTTCAGACCTCACCATCTCATGTTTTTGACGCTAACATAGTGCCCACAACAGTATGAGACCCTGGCTGGGTGTTGACTTCTAAATTCTTGTGTGTGTTTTTTTAAAAAGGTTCTAAAGCTTCTAAAGAATAAAAGAAAGAATAAAAGCCCCCTCCCCTGACCACCTGCCGTTAGAAAAGAGAATCTATTCTGTTCATATTAGCATTGTGAAAAAGTCTAAGCATTTCTTGAAATGGATGGTACTATTCACAGTCAGGTGTAGGATACTGCAATAGACGGATGGCAGGCCTGGGCCAGCATGGCAATTCCTCTCTCGTGTTCATCAGTGCTGTAGAAAAGGCTGACTCCCTGTTCTCTGAAGCTAATGCACGGACAGCACAAAATAGGCTTTTTTTTTTTTCTTCTGCCATTTTGCATTGCCAATTAATGTCTGACTCTGTCATTGAATATTCATGCTTTGGATTGTTTTTCAACAAATGTGTTGGGAATTGTGTCTTTCCAGTCCAAACCTCATTTTGTTACAGTATTTTCGCCTATGCTTTTAATCTCTCAGGGTGCCTTTGTATTATTTGTCTTTGTTCTTACTGGTACTTTCAGCTCCTCCTAAATTACTATTGTTAGCTCATTATGATAGTGAATTCATTAAGATCATTACTTCTTTCAGATTATTACTGAAGATGTTAAGTAAGACAAAACTATTCTCTCTCCATGGGTAAACCCCCTGGAACACCTCTCATCAATGCAACACACTGCCTTTTCCTTGTAGCCACTTTCCAACCCACCAAATCCTCTTCTCCAAGATTATATGAATCTGTTTTTAAACTCGAATGTTGTGAGATGCAGCTTCAAGGCTCTAATGAAATCCACGTATGTTGGCTGCATTCTTTGTGTCCCACTGCCAACAAACACCCCACTCCATCCAACAAACACGTATATGTTAGCTTGAAGTTGAAGGGATTCCTCAAGTGGATAAAGTTAAACAAGTACTTGCAGGATTAAAACCTTATTGGTCTTTTTAATTTTCATTTTTTTTAAAGGAGATCCAGTTAGTCCAGGAAAAGTACTCTCAATAAAACAAAGTCAAAGGTTTCACATCCTTTAGATATCTAGTGATTTTATTAAAATTTCTTACTGTTGGTCATTATTTTATTTAGGTTAGATTTCTATTATTCAGATCACTCATCCCCCCTGCACCATTGCTTTAATTTTTGTTCCTTACCATTTTGGCATCATTAAAAACAAAATCATCAGGGCTGTATTGAGTAGTAAATTCTCATAATAAACAAGCATAAGTAGTTTTTCCTAGATGGTTTAAAAATGTCAGAATTTCCTGAATAATTTCTTTCAAGCTCTTTTTATTATTTAGATAAGGGTTTCCTTTATTCTAAAATAGTAACTCTCCTTTAAAAAAAATTTCTTAGCAATTATCTTACTGAATCATCATTAATTTTGAATCATTAATTTTGTATCCTTCCTGATTTCTGTCTCCATTAAATATTTGCGAAATCTCTTATATATTGTGCTTGGCTCTTTGGCCATTCCCTCTTCACTGAAGGTCCTGGTCAATCCCAGTATTATGGCAGAGTTGCTACCTGCTACCTGTTTTATTTAAGGTTGCTTTTGTCTTGGAATCTTAGGTTTTTTAGCAACTTTCCCTGTAAAATTCACCTTAGCTATTCTGCCCCCCGCCCCCCCCCCCCGCCCCCCCTTCTTGTAACAGAGAACTTGATATTTGTTTGGCCAGATTCCTTAACCCAATTTCTGATTCCCAAAAATTCTGTCAACTTTCCCAGAGCAATGGTAACAAGAACGGCATCACTCAAACTTAGGACTCACGGATCCAGGAAGGGATGGTCCATTGCCTCAGCCTTCTCTTGAAAGAATCAGACTCTCCCTGTTGTCTGTTGCTCACTTGTTCTCTAACTCTCTCTATTCTGCATTGCTTATTAAAGGTGAAATTGCAAACACAGCACACGTTCATGAGAACAGGGTTCAGACTTTGGCCCTTATGAGGTGTTAAATAAAAACGGTGCTGGGTTTTACAGATATATGTCCACAGGCATCTTTTCCAGGCTTGATAGCTTTAGTACTTTGTGGCCTTCAAATCAAACTGACCTCACTGGGAACTGCATTACTGCAGTATTTAGATGCCGTTATCACAAGGACAGCATATTCTTTCCAGTTTTATACTCTGTCCCATACCATTACAATTAATGTTTATGCAATGTTTGCTTAAACTTTTCTAGCAGTCTGTAAAATGTTAGGTCACTTGATTTTTCTCATGGTTAAAAAATTAACAAAAACCTACAAAGACCAGAGCGTTAAAAACAAACTGTGTTAGTCAGGTGATGATATTGTATCTTAATTCCATACGCAAAATACAAGACCCGTAGCTCTCTGTAAATTGGCTTAGATTCACCCATTTACCTTGTTGTCTAGTCTATGAAATTCACATGCAAGAATAAAAATCTCACATACTCTTTCCTTGGTCTCCTAAGTAATGGTCTATATGGATCTATATAACCCGTGGATACATTTCATCTGAATTTTCTATCAAATGACCTATCTTTTATGAAGAGAAGGGAGACCATTCACATCATTTTAGCACAGTATATTGTATGTTTATGCTTTTCTTGCAAATAAAATAAATTTCCACCATAGCTCAAAGATAAGATATGTCAGCTTTACTCCATAGTCAGAAAGTAGATCTGTATATTTTATTATTGATGTAACTTGAGAGATACATGTTAAGTCTTTTGTTTAAAGTACATTTGGAATTAAAGAGGCCATACTCAAAGTAAATTATCTAAATAGATTTTGGAAAGAGAAAGGAGTCTGTTCATTTTAATATACCTTCAGAAATATTTTACTTCTTGATGATGACAGCAGCTCTTACTGACAACTATTAATACATTATAAACACCCCATCAGAGTTATATAAAAACATGTCAGTTTTAAAGAGAACATCTTTGACAGCAAATTTTCTGATTGTGAAACAGCTGTGCCTCCAGTACAATGCATTAAGTAGTTTATTCCTTTTAGATAGTTAAATTGTGCATGAAATGTTGCTGGCGCAAGGGCTCCAAATCTGGCCTGATTAGCGAACATCTGTTACATTGGAAAAATTCATGTCTACCCTAATTAGCTGTCAGGCTGATGTACATCAGCCCTGATGGTGAGGGATCCTGTGTTGTTTAAGTCAAACAGGTTTCTCTCCTATCCCGTCACCTGCCCTTTCAAATCTCTTCCTCTGGTGTGTTGCTGTAATTAGAGATTGTTGGAAATACAATAGAGCAGGTTATGGTCAGTTATAGTCCCATCTGTGCAATTTTTTTATTCTCACAAAACTTACGAACTGACATAAAGCAGTTCTAGCAGTCAGGCTAAGAGGTCTATATATTTTTCTAATCCTAATCCACTCACTAAGTCTGGAGACTTTTCATTCTCCTAAAGCCAACACTTTGTGGTGATTGAAAGAAAATCGATAATGGGCTGACCAATTTGTTATCTTTTTTTTTTTAAATAAGGGTATTTCTGGGTTGAGTATGAAATATGGCAAGGAATTGAAGAAATCTCATGAAAACGGTGTTCCCAGCTATTGACAACAATCTTTTTACAGTCTAGACAAACAGTTTGGCATCTGTTTACTGAAACAAGTATGGACACAATACACCTCATGTAGCGTGTATATATATGCATGTATATATTTAAATTTCCTTACTAGGTGGATATCCTTTAGTTTGATGATCCAACAATTTTGAATATGTTTGGAGGGCTTTGTTAATTTGTTTTTAATGATATGTTATTTTATTTTGTATTATTAGAGAGATCTTATTACTATTAATTGTAGAAATATTATTCATTAAGGATGTACTAAGTTTATTTATTTTAAACTGCAGTCCCATAATAGAGGCATTAGCTAAATAAAATAAATCAGTTCCTCACATAGAGTAAATTATTATGACTCTGTTAGAGAAGGTACACAGGCTTAACATTAACTAAGAATCTAGTCCTATTCAATGAAAATAAATCATGTTTTGATTACTGGCTTTTCCCTATCTCCCAACAGTAAGGACTAAAGCCAAACTGAGAAACTCATATTTGTTAAATTAATTTCTTTGGCTTCTTCAGTTCACACTTGCCAAAATATAGTTCAATCTTCAGTCAAAGGTCATGGTTTTCTTGATCCTGAAATGGTTTTAGGCATGTACAACCAAAGTATTAAAATGTGTAATAGACTAATTAGTGGCACAGTAATTAATCCTCATTCATATAATTTCAGATTAGGATCTAGTCCCTTAATCTCTATTGTAAATTTGTGGACTGTTAGCTGAGTGGCAACTGGTACCATGGGGATTCTTTTAAAATACTGTAAAAGGAATTATTTTCCATGTTAAGGCATCTTCTTTATTCTGTAGCCCTATGAAGGGAACTGAAAGGTGAAAATCTAGAATTGCATAATTTCTGACTGGCCATCCCTTATGGGACAGAATTGTGTCATCTCCTCTCCCTCCCGTATCCTCTGGAAAGAAAAGCAGTATCTCTGCTGCTTTCCACCGAAAGAATTAGTATGGAGACCTCCAACATGATTCCTGAGTTTACTGGTAGTACAGCCCCTGCTGAAGAGCTCCTGCCCTAGCTCCGCTTCTCTCTGCCTTCTTGGTTTGTTGGAGGGCTGGAAGAGAGACCATGATGCAAGAATAGCCTTCCCTCTTGATACCAGTCAACTCCATCTTATTCTGGTCTGTGAGTACCGAGCATAAAGTTGGTGAGGAGTCCTGGAGCTTTTGTAAAATCAGAGATGCTCACTCTTTATGTTGCAGAACCATCTTTGCCCACTTTCAGGCTTGCTGTTCCCAGCTCCCTTGCTCTTTGCTATTCTCAGTCTACACAAAAAGAAGACTGCGTTTACACAGCCTTTGAGAAAATAATTTCTCCTGGAAAGCAGTGGCCAGTCTGATTTTGAAAAACTGCTATGAGTAAATTAAAGGCATAAATTCTGTCATATTTTAATTCTTCATCCAGCTTGCAATAACTACCAGGGTGACTAGTCTGAACACCATACTCACTCTTCAGCTTGTGTCAGTTTAGAATGGGTTCCAGGTACTTGTTTCAAGTGTTGCTGCAGTGGCATCTCACTGAACTTTAAATTATTACTGAACATTGACCTTCACATTTAATGGTGTCTCTAACAACAATTATGATAGGAAGCTTCAAAGCATAACTGAGATGCAGTTAAAGTTGGTTGTGTTTCAACTTTTGAATTTATAGCCAATGAAAGATTAATTTCTTTGCAAAAGTTATAGTGAAAAATGCTTCTCCTTTCAGCCAGCTGTGGATGTTATATATATATACACACGTTTGTGATGGTCAGTATTGCTGTCCCATTGAAGTATTAGAACAGAACACACTGTAATTAAAAAGGAATGATCCAACTGGTAAGTGTAATGTCCATTATAAAGGCAGGCAAGTAAACATGGTAATGGTCATGTGCATGGGTACCAACCAGCCAGGGATGGTGAAGTAGCAGGTGAAAGAGTAACCAAGGTGCAATTTATGTTCAGATATTAACCACAGTTAGGATTTTCCAGTAATGCTCCCTTAGCCAAAAGTGGCACTTCATTGTCCTTAATGTTACAGATTTGGCAATGAGGGATGTTGAAGGTTCACTAAGTTTTTGAAGTTAGGATGCTGAGGCCCACGAAGGATGAGAAATGGTGAAAAAAAGAAAGTGCTGAGATTGTCAAATGTCATGTTAGTGCCACATTGCATGGATGGGAGAAAGGCAGGAAAGGACAATATTGTAAAAGGCAAACAAATAGGAAGAGAAAAGACTGGGAACAAAAATGAATGGAGAGGAGCCTTGCTTCAAAATAGAAGTAGGTTGGAATTAAACTACTTTAGAACTGCAATTGTATATGTAACCTTGGTGAGGAATGGGCACTGAGGGAAGCCTGTAAAAGGAAGGCTCAGCTGAAAGGTTTTTGGAATAGCATCAGAAGCCTGTGAGTAGTTTAAATACTTATTTGTTCTGTTGTCCTTATCTGTAACTTATTGTTCTATGCAAATTGGTGGAGTTGCATGCAATTTTAACTGCAATACTTAATTTGTTTTGTTTTCATCAAAATATTAGCCAAATTGAAATCAAAATCTCACAAATATCTGGTGGGACATTTCAAACACATCAAAGGAAAACTAGGTATCTCTCATGTTGCCTATCTAATGTTTGCACTCGTGTCATATTTAACCAAGCAGCTAATGACATTCAGAACAGTATATAGCAGTCGTCTTCCTTTTGATAGAGACAACAAAAGATTGTTAAGCATTTTTCACCGGAGGTGTTATACCACTGAAAATGTGGACGAGGCATTGTGGGACATGGTTTAATGGGCATGGTGGTGTTGGTTGATGGTTGGACTTGATGGTCTTACAGGTCTTTTCCAACCTTAGTGATTCTGTGATTTGGTGAAATATTTTCCTTCTTATCAATTCCCTAGTGCTGCCACTCCTTAACAACTGACTGATGCTGTTCAAGGCCAGCCATTTAAATGAATATAATCTACGTAGTAGTTATGGATCTACTGCAGCTCAGTATGCAGCATGGTAATGGTCCTGACAACTGAATAGCAATGTCCAGAGCAGTTCACTGGATCAGCCATTTCTGACTGCATGCATGGTGTAAAAAAGATGACTGCAGGAGCTAACAACACTTGGCTTCTAGAGCCATCAGAGTACATTTGTTGAGCTGTGAAATGAAAAAACCCAAACAGTAGAAGTGTTCTGATTCTCTGAATCTAGCCAATTTTCAGAATGACAAGGTCCTAGATGCCTGAACTTCCACTGACCTGAACGTATTTTCATTCAGACTGTAAATGGTGACACTTTTTCTCTTAATAAAGTTTTGGGATCAAACATCTGACAAAGGAGGTGCATTATTTTCAGGATGTGATGTCAGAGAAAAAGTTGTTACTCTCTTGTGTGATGTCAGAGAAAGGCATTACTGTTTTATTTGGTGCTGTAGTTCACTAAAAAAGCATAAATCATTAAATATACACCATAAGTCAAATCTCCCTCACAATCTGACAAATTTATATCTCTCTTTAACACGGGAGCCCTTACATGAGATATCAATTACTTCAAAAGTCATCTTTCACGTTTGCTGGGCTTACACTGATAGAGATGCGCAAAGGCATCCTATGTTCTGCACCAATATCTGAGGGAGTACCTACAATTACCTTTTGGGGCCCCCTTCCCAAGACTGTAAACCAAGCCCTAGCCGCAAGTGCATCATCATGCAGCTAACATATTTTGATATAAAACTTGTGTAGAATTTACATTGAAAAAGAACAGATCAATATTTGAGTTTTATCAGTTTGGCTCCAATTCCCTGAAATGTAAAGTTTTTTAGAACATCAAAACAAGTAAAGAACATACTCAAGTGCAAAACAGATTTGTTGGAAGAAGAGTTGAAAAAAATTAAATACGAGTTTTGGGTTGACATAATCCAGGTTAAATCTAAAAAAGAAAAATACTTACTTTTGTAAAATGAGAGGCTATTTTATCACTCAGAGAATGTCACATCAATTGTAAAGCCATCAGCCTCGAGGCTTGTTGGTGATTGCTTCATATTTACTGTTAGTCCAGCAATGGAGATGGTACTTTTACAGTCTTTGGACAGACTAGTGAGTGTGACATTTAAAGTGTTGATTTTTGCAGCACTTATGTTAATTGTTGTAATTTTCCTGATGAACCACCATTCTGGTTCCCTGATGCAGCCAAGATAGTTTTACATTTTCTATGCAGGCCTCTTTGCCATTTGGTCTGTGTAGTGTCAGCTTCGAGTGCTACTGAAAGCAGACAAAATTGCAAGCAAATTGCATCAGATTGCCAACATTGTGAAAAGGTAAATTGCTTGCAAATCTATTTAAACCACTGCCCTATTTTCATCAGCTTCAGTACTTGGTATTCATGATTGCTTAATTGGCGACCTTTCCTATTGTGTAGTGCTTTATGGTGTAATGGAAAGCGATCTTTACCAAACCAATTACCCTTTTTTTCTCAGCACTACATTATTGCTGTGATTGCAACTGCCAGTCCTTTGTAAATGAACTTTCTGATTTCAATGATGTTTTTAAAATGTAAGATAGAAAAAAGTGGCATTCATATTGTGTGATGTTCTATTTTGAAGCCTCTTTGTAGTCACCATTGTCTGGGAAAATGGACTGAAGGGTTACACAGTACCTACAAATATCCATGTAACTATTATTAATATTATCATAATGTCTCCCTTTGTACAGCAGCTCAATTAGGAAAGGATAGGAGAAATATTTTGTCACCCTGTCAAGTGCACAGGAAGTGCTTTTGATGCCTCTTTTTTGACACATACATTATCTTCACTAATAGTACGAGATTCCTTTTTAAGATATGGAAATAAATATACAAAATCTTAGTTGCTATGATAATTCAAACCGCTATACATTTACAAAATGTATTTTTAGAGAGTCTGAGCTTTTCCAGACATTTAGGCATAAAATATTTTGAAATACTGTGGGCAGTATAAATAAAGGTAAATGTAAACATTTCCTTGTGCTAGAACAGGGATGCCAGCTATTTTTCTTGTAAATACAGACACAGTGAAAGAAAAAAATAATTCGCAAGCTGCATATTATCTAGTTTGTTTTCAGCAATAATAGGATGTAAATGTTTGAACATGTTCCTGTGCAGAAAATAAAACTGAATTCTATAAAAATGACCATTTTCATTTATTTTTATAATACAGGATACAAAAAAATACAGGATTCCAAGAGTTTAGTTTGTGTATTTATTTATGTGATTTAGGAAATGATATTGTTACTCATAAGTGGCGACACGGAAAGGGCTCTACAAGTAATTTAGTCATTCCCTAATATGGTACTGTAAGTGCAAATGGATGCATCATTCTACCCCCTACAGTTAAGAATTCTGTTGTAAGGACAAAAAATTGAAAGGATTTATTTTACTCTTTGTCCTCTCTTTTCTTTAACCAATTAAAAAACCAGATCTTCTGACCAAGCTTTCTGATGATTTTAGTACTTTTGATACAATATAATGATTTATTTACAGCTGTACTCTTAAGTAAAGCAAAGTGCTTCCCCAATTGTATTTTCATGGGTTTTTTATTTGTATAAGACAAATATTACTGAAATCTACTGTATGGCACTGTGAGTCTGTTTCAAAACAGTGCAAAAATCATTATTTTCTCTATTTTAGAAAATCACAGGAGTCTTCAAACCTATCCTTCCTTCATAAATTTGCATATTGAGTCACTTCCACATTTGAGTTCCTGTTCTATACCTATAGCACGGAAGCCTGCATAAAGTACTAGTGATCTCCATGTATAAGTCATCATACGTACAAACATGTGCGTGCGCACGCATACACACATACTCACTAAGTAACCTGTAGTTTTGGGGGGCAGGGAGAGTGGAAGCTGTCCATATCTCAGCCTTTGTAGAGGGGAAAAATACAGCAATAAAAAATTATCCCAATATAAAATTTAATTATTCTTTATTGCAAAAATTTAGATGGGGGAAATGACTGAGAAAGAGGAATGGATAAAGAGACATTTGGAATTTCTCCTCTTCTCGTATTTATGTTTATGGTACATCCACATTGTCAAGTATAGCATGTTACTCTTTCAAGTTACTCTGTGAGTGCCGTACAGGCACCCCTGAGTGCTGTTGTGAAGAATGACGGCATCATCTCAGAATGGTGTTCCATTCCTCAGAAACCAACACAATGATATGGTGGCAGTGAATAAGCGGATGATCAAACCTGGTATTACTGATGTGCAGAAGGGAATCACTAGCTGAAGAAAGCTGGCAATGATGGAGCCAAAAGGTGAGGAGGGGAATTTTAACTTGGTGGAGTGAGAGCAGTTTAGCTGCAAAAAGAAGCCGTGGGTTTGGGATGGGGCAATATAGGTTCAGTAAAGCATCAAAATAATGGAAGTGCTGGCAAGGTTTGGATAGGCTGATTCAGTGGGATGAAGGAAGAGAGGAATCCAAGGTAAGTCTTGGGTTATCAGAGTGAGCTGAAGGGTTTTGCGAGTTACAATGTGTATATAGGGGATGACAGAAAACTCAAGGAGTTTGCTACAGAAACCTCGCCTTGATAGTGAAACACTATCTGTGGGGGTGAAGAAGTTTCATGGCACAAAATGGACTGTGTCTCCATATTGTAAAGTGGAAAATTCCAGATAATCTAGAGTAGATGAACAGAAACAAGGAAGTACTCTGTAAATCTTGACCACAGTTCCCTGTAAGTAATTAGTTCTTTGTTGAATAACGTTCTTTAAGACTTAGTTGTTGCATTGATTTCAGTGTTGACTCTTTGCCTTCAGTGCTATAAATGGCATAATGTTAACATAGTTATTGCAAGTAAATATTGTGATCCATGACTTTGCTGTTGTCCTGAATACACCTTTAAAGGAACACATTCCTTGGCGAACTACCAGAGACTTCTGCCTCGCTGCATTGAGATGTTTGCATACGTTGTTGATAGGATTTTTAATCCTAATAATTCGGCTACTTAGTCTACTTTATTACACATAAATGTCATAAAATAATTGTAAAATTAGGGGACAGATCTTTGCCACTGGTTTGAGAGCTACAAGAATCCATGAGGCTTGCAAAGTAAGAGCAAATGCATTCAGAGAGGAATACATACCACCATCTTTTTAGCCATTTTATGGTGGAATGTCATTAAGCATTGCTGAGTTTATAAAGGAAGGCCTAATGAGATCCATCCATTTTCAAAGTGCCTGTGTACGTGTGTGTATGTATATAATATGTATGTTCTGGTTTTCAGGGTGCCTGATGATGAGTGGAAATTTGGCAGTGTGATCTCTGTGATGAGTAGTTCTAAGCTGAGCTTAGCAGAAACTGGCTTGGAAGTGTCCCTGTCCTTGCTCATTTACTACTCAAAAAGGTAAGAGGGCACATCACTAAAGTTTGAACTAAGTGTGGATGACAGGAATTAAACAACAACTTGTCTTGAGAAAATTACTTGTGTCTAAATAATGTTATTGTATTCAAAGTAAGTATCCCAAGATTAATCCTACAGGGAGTAACTGTATGCTATTTTTATAAATTATTGTTATTTTTTATATGGATATACAGTTTTTGCCAGTTATTTCATGCAAACAGAAGCTTTGTCAGAGCTTGGTTGACATGGAGTCTGCAGGGACTGTATAAAACTTAATGTTTAGAAAGACGGCCATTCTATAAATTCTGTCATGCCATCAGCAACTGGGTAAAACTTTGGTTAATTAAAAAATTGGGGACTGTTGGGAAGTCTATTCATCTGCAGGTTAGAGGCTGGTGATAAGCATTGAGGCATTGCTTTGTACATCTTCTTTAAGTTTGTAAAGCTCTTTGATATCCCTGGGTGTAAAAATGATACATAGATATAAGATATCATTTGTACTAACTTACAATTCACATAGCAATATGTAATCTCGCATGAACTTTATCAGTATGACACAACAGCAAATACTATCACAAAATTTCCACATGTTCCTCTAAATGAAAAGAGGGTGTTCCTCTGTGACAATATTTGGTTTTATTCCCTCACATTTATGCCCTAGACTAAATTATAGTATTTTGTTTGCAATTTTTTTGTCATATCATGTTAGCCTAATATTCCACTAATACCATTTTAATACAGAAATGTTAGTACTCCTACTCATCGAATGATACAGTACCTTATCACATTAGCCTGCTATGACTTTTTCTTGTGGTATCAGTTACTACTCTATAATTACATTTCTACTTTATTTTCAATCTGATAGGCACCATAATTGTCCACACTTCTGCATTTGAGACCCTACATAAACTCCTTGTTACAAAGTTTTACAGTTGAAGAGGTAACATTGTTTAAGTTAGCAAACTTTAGTAGTGTATTTCCAGGTAATGGAGTCCAGTCTGCTACAATGCAATAGCTATGCCTGAAAAGTGAACTTTTTTGTTTCTAATTTAGAAAAAAGAATAAAGGAAAAATATACTTAGTGCAAAACAAAAAAAAAAAAAAAAAAACCAAAGCAAAACTGTGCTCCCACCAGCAATACCAGGGTAACAGGTGTTTCTGCAGTAAATGAAAGAGGAAACCTCTCTCAAAAGCAGTAGAAAAAACTCTTTTGTTTCCCTACTGCTTATTTTGTTCTGTCATGTTCTATTCCCCTGTTCAAATAGATATATAAGCCTTTAAAGGAAGAGGAAAGGCAAGGAAAAATCCCCATGGCTGTGTTGGCACTGTGGTTGCAGCCTCCCTGCAAGATGCTCTCTGGTGACACTCCCTTCCATGGAAGGAAAGGGGGAGAGTTTTGCTGTCCTGGACCAGCCAACCTCTCATGGTCATTCTGACCAAACTGATGAAATAATTTATTTCTCACTCCTTCTTTTTTTCTTTTTACCTTGCCTAGGATAAAATTTTATTCCTTGGCGTAACTAGAATGTTAAGAAACTTGGTGTAGCAAATTGATGGAATGATGAACTGTACAGCTGCCTGGATCACTCATGTACTCTGTTTGATTCTTAGAGCTAGATTATTTCCCATCTCTGCATGCCCAGATTTGCCTCAGGTCTGCAACAGTTTCTTAGACTCACAGTACTAGACCATCTAGGAATACTCATTCTAATACTCTAGTTTGGCAGTTATAGCAGTGGAAGTCAACGAAACAAATGAAATACCTGAATATATTGTGTTCTGATCAGAAATAGAACCAGGTACATTTTAGTAATGCTTTAACAGTGCAATATTATCCTTACCAGCCCATCCTGAAGCTAATTCTTACTCCCGTTAACCTATTCGTATCATTATTGTTTCCTCATCCACTCACTTACAGAGCATTCTGAATGTGTGAGACTCATGCTGAATAAAAGAACAGCATTAGAGAGGTGAAAGGGCGAATGTGGTGTGAGAGACCGTGCACACGGCAGCAGGAGCCTTTTGTACATGGACTTTTGCAGATGCCTTTCCGGGGTCTGGCTGCTTAAAACAGCCAGAGTCCGAGAGCTGATTCTACGAGGTTTCCATTTTGATGTGGCTGCTGCTTGGAGCCCCCCTTCCTTTCCAGCTAGGACTCTCAGTTCCCTCTTGAATTCCCTCCTGCCTTCATTTTCTTACCCAGATCTCACAGTTGTAATCCAAGGTAAGAAGCTGGCTGATTTTTTGCCTGCTTTCAGATTTTTAGGATTTGCATAATCCTGTGTGTGTTTTAGCCCAAGTTGGGTGTTTAAACCAACTCATTTACAATTATTTGTTTCCCAGATACGGTCTTGGGGTTCTTTCCTTGTAAGTTATGGCTCGATGCCTTTGCACCTTTTCTCTAGCTGAGGAGGAAATGTGTATCTTTGGTCAAAATAAAATTGCAATAGAACAGCCAGAGGTGCTCAGTTCAGCACAGTTAATGACTGGAAGAAATTCTAACACCTGAGCAAGACCTGTATCATCCAGGATGTGCATTTTGGCTCTTGGTGACATTTTTTGAAAGGCGCTTTCTGTGCTTCAAATTGTGGTATTACTGATGGTTCTTTAGGTTTTGTGCATAAGTGATGAACAGAATATGGTCGTTAGGCAAGCAGGTTTACAAAGCATTGGGAAACAGAACAATTCTTTTTTGATTCTCTGCCTTTCTACTTATTGGCAAAGTACCTTCCCCTTTACTGCAGTGTGGGTCTACAGTAACAAAGGTAGAAATTTCTGTTCGATTATGCAAACTACTGCAGTGGCTCCCTCAGTGTGCCCAGTTGCAAGAATATCTGTCCTTTTGAGTGATATTCTGCAATGTCATATATATTTTTGCAGTAAAGTCTTCTGGCCTTATAGTGCTTTTTGGGGAGTCATCACAAGTTCTGTCAATGCCCATATTCATCCTTTTAAAGAGAAAGCGTCATATGAGCTGGATCAGTCATGATGGATAAAGGCTTCTCAGCCCTTTCAGTGCATAAAGTAGGCATAGTGCTGAAGAAATGTGTCTCCTGTTGCATGAAAGTTTTCTATTTTAAAATCAGAGTCTTCTGTGATTAATCTGCCATCCACTGATTCCTGAAATTCCTGGAAGCTTGCTATTATTGTTTTATGATTTGGTTTTAGTAGCACTAAAGTCATCACCCAGATTCAGGTTCTAAGTATTTTGCCCAGATTTATAAACTAAATATTCACTCTGATATTTAGTCTGTTTTCAGCCCACCAAAGAGGACTGGGCAACTTTGTGGTTGCTCACAATTTCAGAGAAGCAGGTCTATCTCAGAACAGATCAGTCTGATGGGACACATTCCCCTCAAAGACTCATCAGGAATTCAGTCTATTCCTACCATTAACATGTATTGACATTGATATTAACAAGTGTTTATCCATAATGATTTTACTTTCCTAACCCACTTTCAGTATCCCAAGTTGTCAGGGAAAGCTAAGGACTTGCAGGATAATCGGTATCTTTACTCAGAGCTCTCTAATTACTGGTGAATCTAGTAATACACTTTTTAATTTCTTTGTGTAGCTGTATTGTGGTTTTATAGATTGATTGTAGCTTTGCCTACATGTGCCCTCAGGCTCCCAGAAAATGAGATTTGTCATTTCAATGAATTTACACTAAATATAGCTTGATCAATTATACTACATTTCAGCAAAGAGATTATAGGAGGTCACCAGACTAAAGTATAAAGCCATTTTTTAAACACAGTGTAATTTCCTTTGGATAATTGTCCTGCCTTTTGAATTGTTAAGGAAGTGCACATGTTCCTTTGCTCCTGAAAAAAACACTGGTTAACCAACAAGAATTCCTGGAATTTAATGGGAAGTCTGGTGCAAATCTATGTGATGTAATTAGTAAATAATCTCAGCAGCACTGGTGATTAGCATCCTGGACTGGAAGGCTGGTCATTGGAAGCCTCTCCTCCCATGTTGAGTAGTTGCTGTAGGGCATGGTGAGCTTTTGGTGAGCTATGACATTTTTTGAAAGTGCAGCAGACTTCAGGGCAACACACTCCAGTGCCTCTGACTCTGACCTTGTGCCTTTGGGATGTGCAAGGACTGGGATAACTTTCAGAACTGGGATACCTTTCAGAACTGTCGTATTTTTGCTCTGGTTGATGTGGTGTATCTTGCATGATGTGTTCTACAGTTAGTTCAGGTATATGAAGATGCTGAAGGAAATATGACATGTGTGATGCTGCACGTGTTACAACCCAGCCAGAAATATTCATTTTATGCAGGTGGCAGGTGAAATTCATGGGGGTATTAAAGAAGAGTTTTGATGAGTAGTTGCACATTCTCTCCGCCCAAGGTCTGTTGTAGCATTTGAACTGTAAACTGAAATGACAGTCGCTTTCATGGCAGAACACCCAAGAGAGCATGCCAACAGCAATGCCACCTGTTATTCCTTGCATGACTAGTGAAAAGACACAGGGTCCTACCTGTGTATGAGGAGATATATTCTATTTCTTTTTTCACTGGTGCAAGAGGTTCTAGCGCAGATATGTGTACATTGAAAGGTAAATATTTACATTGTGTGGTTTACATGCTGTAGCAGTAGCTATTATTTCCTTCAGGATCTCATAATATTTAGCAGTAATTACTTTTTAAAGAAATATTTAAATCAATACATATAATTTAATTACATCTTTTTTATTTCTTAGGCACCATCAGTTTAAAAAAAGGTGAGATGTATTATTGACTAAGAAGTTTTAGAAGGTATATAGAATCCTATCGTTTATTCTTGACCAACTTGCATAGCATATATGATGCTTTTCCAATAACACATTTCTTTATATGTCACAATAGAAAGTTTTTGGAAAATCATATCAGCTTGAAAAATATTTTAAAAAAATATATTAAAGGAAATAGGACCAAGTACCAAATATTATATCTGTAAAGGGAGAAGAGTACAGTAAGTGTTCTGGTTTATTAGTGAGTATAGCTTTAAATCTTCATGAAGAATGTTGTCTGCTACTTAGGAGACTATCAGTATAAATGCAAATGTTTATAAATCTTATAACTAGCTGTGAAAGTGAACCTTTCCTTTTCAGAAGCGGATGAAGTTTTTATGGTTTCTTTTTCTGTTCCAAGTAGTATGTATGAATCTCAGATACAGGGATTTAGAAGATCCTGTGAAGCTGGAATCCAGTGAACACATTTAGTGCAGCCCTTTCCTCCACCTAACTCGTGCTGCGGGAGCACAGCATCACTGCATCTTCCTGGTGTGGCTGCCAGGACAGACCTCCTGTCACTCCCGTTGCACAGGCTGCAAACAGAACAACCCCACCTGGCTTTAGCAAGGGATTAATTGGTCTAGGAGTCTAAAAATAAGGCTGGGATTAATTGCCTTCCAGGGTCCAACATTTCTCTCCACCGATTGCTGAGGGAGGTTAGGTTTAGCATTCAAAAGTCAAGCAATGAATTGTCTGTTGTCACACTAACAAGTTTGCGGTAGAGCCAGGGGCAAGAACTGAGCCCTGAGACCCAGTGAGAGACTTGTGCTCTGGGTAAGTTACAATATCTTTAAACAGTCCACATCTTACATGCCTAAGTACTCAACGTTGCCTGAAATTAGGTTCATTGAAGAGACTTCAGATTAGGCTGACAGAAGCAGGCACATCCTAGATTACTAGTTGTATTTGAAATGCTTAACCTAAACACAGACTTTATTTGCAGTTATTCAATAACTATTTTCTATATTAAAAACTGAGCCCTTGGCTTTAGTCAGAGCTTGTGGTCTCTTGGAAGACCAAGCCAGTTCAGCGTCCTTTTGCACAAGGTAATCTGCTGATCACGGCAAATGTCCGTGATAGTGTCTGCAAATGCAAAAGTGAAATAAAATTGATTGAATTTAGAACTTGTCCCTATCCTCATTTTGGGATAATACTGAATTCTTCTCAGGCTTATGCTGAGAGTGGCTCAGAGAGTGTGAGACTATCCCATAAGAGAGGAGAACCAGGGGGCTAAAAAAGGCAGAGACAATATCAGGGGGAAAAGGCACCTGCAGGGAAAATAAGTGGAATATCCCTCATGGAAGATGATATCTTTCTAATTTCTTGAGGGTTGGTCCCACTGTGTCAGACAATCACAAATGAAGGGAAAGGAGAAAAAGTAAAATAAATCAGTGCTCGTCATACTGGTTTTTGAAACCATAGTAATTTACTGTCATAGTACTTGAGGGCAAATCATACTGAGGTGCCATAAATAAACCATGTAGCGTTTGTTTTTTTGCATGTTGTCTCATTTCTGTGTTTCAGAGTTCGGATTGCAAGTCAGCTATCATTTTATCTTTCTACCCATTTTGGTATCGGTTTTGTTTCTTCATCCTTGATTCAAGATGAGTCCAAAAATTGCATGTCTTTACTTCCACTAGCATGAAGAATTAGGACACGGGAAAAAGCAGAACCCTCTGCTATGATGTGTATTTGCAAACCTTTGGCACCAGCTTCTGTTCTGCTGGCACAAATAAGAAGAGTTTGTATTTTTGCTAATTAGTTTTCAACCCAGTGAAATGTGTACAGGACCCTTAATGAACTAGGAATGTAATAAGAGCAGTTCAAAGTCTTGAAAGTGTTGGTTGTGGCTTCATGGATGTTATAGAGGCAGGTTCAACCAGGTTCATTTTAACTTATCTAAGAAACACTTTTTTTTTGTTTTCACAGGCCAAAAAAAGGTCTCACGTGAAATATCCAGTGTAAATAAAACACCACGCAAGTAAGAAAGCAGTACAGTCTGTAAGATAGAAACAGCTGTTTTACTGAGTCATGTTAAAATTGATGTCCATGTATGAGGATGTATATCTACAGATTCTCATCCCTTAGCAGTGTATGAGGCACTTGGGCTTGTTCCAAGGGAGAGGAATGTTTTACACTGTACTGCCAGGCACCCCAGTTATACTACACAGATTTTTAATTCCTTTAATACTAAGTATAAGTGACTTTGTGATATGCTGAACTTCCCAGTCCTCCTAATAAAGGCAAAAGGAACAGAGGATTCTGAGTTACATAGAAAATGTGTAATGTCTGAAGGGATTCCTTCCCCCTTCCGCAGTATTTCATCAGATGATCAAAAATGAAAAAAACAAAACCCACCCCACAAAAACATGCTGGATTTTGGGGCATTCCTTATCCATTTTAGCTCTTGGACCCTCAATGCGTCTTTTAGGTGTTGAAGTGACCAACAAAGCACTGCCTGAAGGAGACGACAGGCTTGAATTTATGAAAACCTGCTGATCCTCAATCCTTCTCAGATACATGCTAGTTCTTTCTGAGCTCAGGTCTTGATTTTTTCCTCAAGCGAAATGCAGCAAATATTTTGTAAAACAGGTCTCTCCTTTGAGCCCACAAGGGACTAGCTGATCTTGAGGTCTGTAGTGCAGAAGAGACCTATCTTCCTCCTCTAGTGTAAAAAGTCAGTTGGGAGGCAATCCCCAGGCACAAGCTAAATCGCAGTGTGGAAGCAAGTTAGCTTAGCCAACAACTGCCTAAGCATCACAGCTCGTGTCTTTTCTGTAATTATTGCATTTAATACAGCTAGTTAGTTGCACAAAAGATCTTCCGGATACAGCAATTTCCATGGAGGGCTGTTTGGGAATGTAGAGGCCCATCATTTAGCTCTGATATTGTTGGGTTGTCAGAATTGATCATAGCTCTTGACGGAACACCTCTAGCTTTTTTTATGGAGTGCATCAGAGTGACATTTCACATTGTTTAAGTAGGAGTGATCTGTTAGTTTATATTTTATCTAAAACTGCAGAGCAGATGACCTCCCTCAGGGTCTAAATACATGAATCCTATGTGCATGTTATAATTAATAGTAGAGCTGGGAGAGAAATTCATAACAAGGGGCCGAAGAGCTGGGCAGAGCAACTTGTCAAAAAGAAGGAAATTCCACTACAGATTAGCTTATTTTTAAGCATGTCAGGCTCTACATACAAACATGATATATTGCTTCCTTGTAATGTCTGTTTAGGCCCAGATGCTCGAGGCACTGTCAGGGAGTGCTGTAAATTTTGTCTGAGTCAGGGCAATTCTGATTGATCTCTGAGTGTAAAATCGATAAGAAGACACTGTCATTTTCTTAAAGGATGAGCTAGAAAAGGAAAATAAATTAAGACTCCACTGAATGTCTATCTCCAGTGCTCATTAATTCAGTGTGGTCTGTACTTTGTTAATGTTATGTCCACAGCTTTAATCTTCCAGGTGCTCTTCCTGCAGATAGACGACAGCAGCCCTTTATTATGTTATGTATATTTCATCCACATGTGGTGGAAATAAAATGTCTGCCCTCTTCTTTCCCTTAGCTCCTGATTAATCCATTTTATTATTTTTCAGAAATACATCACTTGGGTACTGATTAACTTAAAAATGGAAAGCCATTGTCTTTCTTGCATGTCCTTCATCAGAACTAACATGCCGGCTGCTCATTTGTCTTGAGTTGTTACAGCAAATAACGACTACCAAGCATTTCCCCTTATGTAATATACTTCAGGAAGATTAATTTACTTCTGCTTTTTCTCTGTTTCTTTTTTGTCTACTAAGAGTTTTTTGACATGTTTTTAACTCCCTCACAGCTCCCACTCTCCTGCTTCCTCTTAAACATTTTTACAGCATGCACTGGAGCTGCGGTGCTAACACTGGCCATTATAATCTTCAAATGAAGTCACCCAGTGCTGCTGCAGGTATAACTCCATTCTGGGCTGACTTTCCTCTATCTGCACTGGTGAATATGAGCACAGGGGTTTGAGGTGGCTGTCCCTTAAAAATAACAGGCTGTCACTTTAGTCCCACAACCTTCTCATGTACAAGTAGCCACGTTGAAGTAAATAGGTCTGCTAAGGTAGAATATAGGCTACTCACAGGAGTAAATATTATAGGCTCAGATGCTGTTACACTCAAATATAAGATGATTTTTATCACTAAGCAGTCATTTTCCCTTCTATATGTGTATTCTCAGTATAGAAATAACTTCTAAACAAAAATGAGAGTTCATCTTATGCTTCGGTCTCTGCTTCAAAATATTAACATCAGGACACAAATGACCTTACTGTCTCTGCACATTCAAATGAAGAGGCTATTAATAATGAAGTTTAACATGTAAATACTTTTCGGCAAGGAAAAGAAATATTTTCTGTCTTTTTCTTTTTTCCCCCAACTATTCCTAATAATTAAAAATGCTCTTTACTTACAACTTCATTATGTACCTTGAGGGTACTTTGATTGGGAAAACAGACAGAGGTAGTTAAAAACGACCTCTTGGCTTCAACAAGCATTTAATTCGTATTTATGAAGTGTCTTATTCCCATTCTTTAACAAAGCACAACGCATGCCAATTAATTCATTTTCATGGAGAGGTCATTGGTGAGACTAGATCTTGGCCCGTCTGTTTCCTAGTTGAGCAGGCTTCACCTAAGCTAAAGGAGTGTATTCGATGATCTCATCAAGCAGTCTGTAACATTTTATCTGAAAATTATCCATCAGGACTTCAATGTATTCATTGAATTTTGAATTTTTAGATAAGCTCATCAAAGCTTTTAAAAGTTGCAGTAAATATATCTAGAACTGAGTATGTTCAGCTAAATTGCGCTTTATCTATGTTTATCTTTGAAAAGGGCTGTAAGTCAACCGATAGGTCTTTTTTCTGGTTCTATGTCAAAAATTTATACTTTGAGAATAGCTCACTACAGATGGTAGCGCTCCAGAAGAAGCTGAGCTTTGATCCTTTGTTCTTACCACAAGACTACCTTCCAGTAACATCTGAAGTATGAAAATTGCTTCCCTGGCTTCCACTGTCAAAATGTCTTTTGTAGTATTTAGGTTAAATTGTGGATGGTATCACCCTTAGGTTAAATTGTGGATGGTATCACCCCTGTGTATAAGGAGGAGAGAACCAAGTGCCTGATTTGCACTTGACTTACATGGCCTGATCCCCAAGTGCCTGAAAAGTCCTGACTCCATGAGGTTAGCAGCCACACTGGCATTGATATCCCTGAGATAAGCAGGCAAAGGTGAGGTCATGGCCAAAAAGCCTTCAGGGCAGAGACAGGATATATGGTCTTCTGTAGCATCATCCAAGCCACCCATCAAGATAATCTGGGTTTTTAAACAGAAAAAGCCGTAAACTTCCTTCAGTCAATAACATTCCATGTTAGAAGGAAAATTATGACGAAGTAAATGCAGAGGGTAGCCCCAGATACAGAATCGCCTCTGGGTTAGATAAACACTGATCTGATTGTTGTCTGAATTACAAATCTGTAAACCCCTCTGACAGCCAGCTATTTGCAAAGGCAATAAGCATTTGTGATAGGAAGGGATTTCATAGTGGTTATGCTGCCTAGCCACATATCTAGATCAGCTGAATTTGGGAGTCAACTCAGAAAATTTCCATCAAAATAGAATTGCTCCAACTGAGCGTTATTGAACAAGTGTATTTTTCAAACACATTTTGAATGTGACTGAAATACAGCAGTTTTAGTTTATAAACTGTATCATAGTAGACATTTTTATACTGTCCTTGAAAAATGCACCTATAGTTGAGTGGATGGAATGGATTTAATAGTAATATATAATAGAAATACACATAGTAAATATATAAAGCTATGTATATAATGCACATACTAAATGACAGTACATGTATATCCCAGCTTGCATTATATTTATACCAGGCCCTCTGCCTGTTCTCCAGAGCTTCTGCTATGTGTGTACTTTAAACAGTCGGACACTCAAACCTGTGCAAGTTCACTTACCCTCAGCAGATAAAGAGTGTAACATTTGACATCCCTTGCAAGTGTCAAAGTTTTTAAAGTTGTGTCTGTATGTAATTGAAGGATTGAGCATGCATTATTGTGAGCCTGTTTTAGTAGAGAGGGGTGGTTCTAACGTTAGATCTATATGTTTGGTGCATATACAGAAGAAACGTGGATTTTTACGCAGAAAAAAATTAATACAAATAACCACACTTCCATTACAAGAAGAAATAAAATAATCTTATTTAAATTAAACTAGTGCTAAAGTGGTAATTCTGCTGGCTTTATTATTCATGTTAGTATTCCCACTGACTTAAGTAAATGAACTTCGTATTTCCTGTCCTGTTCTTCCACCACGTGACTAAGCTAAATAAACAGTAACTGATCCAAAAATGAATACTGAAATTCTTAGTGTAGCAAGTAGGGTGATAGAAATGTAGGACTGGGCCAAGACACTTAGACAGTCTAGATCTAGTTCTGGGAATAGTAAGGGGTTTATTAAAAATATCAGAAGTGATGGCTAGCTGCTTTTCAACCACAAGTCTTGACAGGGTTAACTCCTTCCTTAAATACAAAAGAAGAGATGCTTTTACAGCTATACCCAGGATTTGTTTGTGAGTCCCTTAAAGTTTTATTCAGTCAGACTTCCATGGACTCCGTGGAAATAGCAAAATACAAATCAAGTTGAATCAAGCTAATTTAAACACTACAAAAAGAGGTTAGTTACACAGAGCATATCGATGTGGATCTGTTAATAAAGGGATAATAATTCAAGAGACCTAATGTGCTCTAGTATCTATGGTTACTTAAAGGTTTGGGATTTTAATGAGTGCAGCCATGTTCCGGTGTTCTAAGCAAAATTATTTAGATGGGAATCACTATTGATTTTGAAAACAGAATATTGCTGTACAACTTTACAATGAGGTGTTAGTTATAGACAATGAATAAATAGTTATTGATAGAATGTCACATATTTCTTCATGAGATTTTGTTTAACCATGTTTAGCTTCTGTCAAATGTGTTTGGGATACATAGCTGAAAAGGAAGATGGCATGCAACTTGCTGTGGGATGGGGGAATAGAGAGTCAAAGAAGAGCTACAAGAAATAGATATCCAAATGATTTTAAACAGGTGCATTGGCCCCAGTGGCAAAAGCTAAGTGTGAAATAGGTAAAATTAGGGATTTACATACAAATGATAAAATGACTTTAGGAAAATTTGAACTTTGACATGATTAATTCAGCTGAGTCTGTCATATTGATCTATGAGGGTTACCATTGCAATGAGAAATCCACATAGGGTTTGTGCAGTTTGTGGCAGTATTCGTTACCTGTTTTGTTACTGTCTTGGACAAGCTAACATTTCGCTAATAACTTTGGTTATTAAATATCTATGAATAAATTTTCAAACCTGTGAAATTTATCCACAGCTTTTCTATGAACACTAGTGGAAATAGGTAGCTGGTATTATACCAATCAGAACATTTCATAATGCTCGGCACATAGCTGTAAGAACTCACTGCTTTTTCTGAGCAGTAATTCATTTCTTCTTACAGTGAATTCGTTCTTCTTACACATGAATGTCTGCAAATTTTTAAAAGTCTGGGTGCTATTGAAACCAACAGGTTAGTTTCCTTTGACTTCAGTGGGGGGCAGGATTGATCTGAGAATGTAACCAGATTGATGTTCTTTATGATTATGCATACTGAGAAGTATTAATGAAAACATGTTTTACAGTATGTGTACTGCGTGTGCTTCCCTTCTCAAGAAACCTCGGAACTGCTGTACAGTTATATAGCCATGGTATGGCTGGAATCCATATCCTTTTCAATATGAATAACAGCAGTAAATCAACATACAGCAATATACACATTTTTACTGTATCATGAATCTCCTTTTCTACTAGAATATTTGAAACAGCAGCAGATCATTTGATTTTGTGAATTCTAAAGCAATGCTTGTTACAAGGTAGGATGTCTTCAATAGTGACTGCTATTGTAAGGATCTTGGCTTGGTGGCTTTATGAAATCATCGTAACATCCTTTCCCCCTTTACAGTTTTTTCTTAAATAATTTGCCTTAGTTTTAGACACTCATTGTGGAGCAGTTGAGTTCCTGTGCTGAAGCAGATTTCACCTGCCATTTATCATTCAAATCAAGGTACCAAAAGAGAAAAAAATGCTTCTCTGTAAATCACGGTATTAATAACCTTATATATTTGAATCAATTGCCTCTTCATAAGGTACCCTTTTGAGATATTCTTTTGAAATAGCATTGTTAAAATGAATTGTAGCTATGCTTTATAATACAGGTGTTGAACATTCACCTCACATACGCTGAAATAGCACCCACAGGCATTTTTCCATCTCTTCTGCGAATCACCAACATTTGAAAGCACAGCTGTTGCTTCAGGTAGTTTTGCTGTCAGTCCTTAATAAAAATGGAAAGTTGCTAAGAAAAAAACAACAACGAAAGAAAAAAGAAACAACCTGGTGGAGGGAATAAACTCCTCTGTCAAGCATGCTGGTTAAAGGGTGTATTATTATGTTATGGAGGAAAGGGACTTGGGAGATTATTTTTACTCACGCTTTTTCCTTTCCGCCTGGCCCCTTTTCCATGCATTATCAGTTGCTATCAGAATGCTTGGCTGTAATGTGGTTTCCATGATTGGGAAGACAAGTTTCTGATTCTTTCTCTGTTCTATCAAAAATATGACAAAGAGATGGCAGCTGCACTGCTCCCCTTCAAATGCATCTTCACAATCACTTGTTCTGGCACTCATCTGCTCTCTTGCCTGCACTTAGGCACCCAACATTACTTACCCTAGAACTCATCAGAAGACGCTTATTAGCCAAACCAAACCCAGAGATGGTAATGACATAACTTGGTAACTCAAATGATTGCAAGCACAAATTCCCATTTATGACATATCAAAACAGGGATAAAAATGAATGTATTACCAAGAGATTTTCTTGCTCTGTCCTCATTCTTTTACCTCTGTAATTTCACTCTTGATGTTGTTGTTGTCTTTACTCATTCTATTACCTATTTATGTTAGGGTACCCCTCTTATCTGTAAAAAACTATGCATTTCCATTGTATGGTCCTGTAAGAGTAAATAACAGCTTCCAAACCACGTTGTTCACCTTTCTGGAACGCAGACTCAGTGGTTAACAAAATACGTCTCCCTCCTAAGAGAGAGATTAACTCTTTGACTAGGTCCTTTCTTTGAGGAAATGGAAGCAGGGGAAGAGGACTTGCAGGAAGTGCAGGAAGAGTTTTGTTTTCTCATCCAATGGGTTGTTCAGACTATCGGAATCAAGGTCCATTTTCACAGCAGCTGAGTACTTCTGTCTGGGCTTCTGGTCTCCTTGGGCCAGATGGAGCTCCTGCTCCCACATATCTGTGATACAGAGCATACTTGAAGGGTCAATGCTCCTTCTCTTGCTGAAGCTGATTTATTGGAGTCCTGCAGGATTTGTCTAGAAAATTTAGGCAGGATAAAAATGTAGCCAAGCCCTGTCTCTGTCTTCTGTGCTCCTTGCATTCTGCTCCTCCTTGCTGCCAGGACCTCTTGTCTTCTAAGACAGGCCACCTGCCATGGTGGCTGGAAATTAGCTCTTATCCTTCTTTCCACTAATGCTCCAACCCAGAATGCTCCACCTTTGTAAGGCAGGACTGTAATCACAGGAGCAATCCTACACTCCACCATCTTTCTTACATCAAGCTGCCTGTACAAGACACCATATAATGTGTAACATACCACAGAGCCAGTGCTATGAGTATCAGGTCTGGTTTCACCCCTGGGTGGACCCATAGTGCCGGTCCATTTGTAGTCCAGAAATAGGATCTCAGTGGAACTAGGGTCATGCTATTTCTCATCTAACTATCCAAGATGTCCTGCCTTTGCAGGTACAGGGAAAGATTTTAGGTAGTCAAATGTCCTTAGGCATATGAAAAGACAAGAAAATCTGTAATAAATACTATTATACAGTAAGCTTAAATGAAGTATCTTTTGAAAAAGCATTTTCTACAATGTAGTAATAAAAAATAAAAAGGGCAGAAGTAGCATACCTGAAATACGACCAGTGACCCTTATTTCCAGTGGTGTTTCCACTGCCTGTCCAGCTCTCGCTTCTCAAAAGTGATGTTGATACTCATCATCATCAGTGCTAAGTACATTTCTCCTCTGGCATTCTTTTCTCCACTAGTCAGTGCGTTGCTAATCCTTCCACTGTCCACATTCAATTTCTATTTCTTCCACATTTTACTTTTTGCTTTTATGACTAGAAAAATCTCTCTTCTATGCAAAATAAAAATTCCTGGAACAATTTGGATCTTGTTCTCCAGTGCCAAGAAGCTTAATTTTGCATTTAAAGAAATCTTTTGATTCTCTATTTCCTAGCTTTCTCCTGACTTATTAAGACTGTATGTGACATGTCATCAATGTTATTAAGGTGCTTAATTGCCAGTTGATTTCAAAGGAAATGTAGAAGTACAGATAAGTAAGTATTTGTGGGAAAAGGAGCATGCCTTTCGTGCCTGCTAAAGCCTCTGCAAGACCCCTTCACACTTTGGGGAAGTGAAGTCCTGAAAGTTGTCTTCCATCACAACTGAGGCACCAAAGTGACTTCACAGCAAGTGCAATTTTACGTTGGTGCTCAGTATGTGAGCAATCAGAGTTCTTTGGTTACTTGATTTGTCAACCTGGCTTCCACAGTCCTATTCCTAGAACTATAGTATATCTTATCTCCGTGACATAAACCTACCACAAGCTCACAAAGAGTAATATAAAACCTTGATCTATAGTACTTTTATGTGAGCAGGATCTTTTAATCAGGTCAAGATGTGTTATACTTCTTGCATGTAGCTAAAACATCCCTTCATCTTTGCCTTCTGTAGTGTTGGCTGATGCATAGTAGAGTGCTGTGAAGAGGTCTGATAATGGTGGCCATTAAGTTCAGCCTACTCCTTTTGATTTAAGAAGCTTCTTGATAGGAAAGGAAGGCCCAGAACCCACCTAATTTATATATTTTGGTGGATATTATCATTAGGAAATAATGGGAGTCTAAGCAGAATAAAGCTTTTCTTTACTGTGCCACAGCCTTGTCCTGCGGACCATTTGCAGATTTTTGAGCTGGTGTTCCAGGTTGGTATTTCTAGCTTTGAAAGATGCTGGATGTCACCTCAGGCATCTTTTAGCCTCCTGTTCAGTTCCATTCATAGCAAGAAAGGAAGCTATTCTTATCCCAAATGTGATCCCATTTAACTCCTGCATGAGATAATGATGAAATTTGCTGCCTTTATCATTAACTTGAATTCTGTGCTTTTCCAGGGTATCTTTTCTGACATGCCTGCTTATTGTACTGTTCAGTGAAGCTGGTGCTTTCAGTAAATTTATCTCAGGACTAGCTGCTGGGCACCATTCCATTACCATGATGACATTGGTTATTGTATTACCTAAAAGTATGGCTGTATAGAAACTTACCGGAGCAATGTATATAATGAAAACGCTTCATACTCCCATGGGCTCTTCACTTGAAGGTGCCTGAAGTTGACTCATCAGTTGAAAACATCTCTAACAAATTCATGGTTTGATTTGTAAGATGAACACATCCTTGTTAATTCATTAATTTTTTGGTGGAGTAGAGCTCTTGTTCCTGGGAAAAAAGAGCAGACTGTGCCTCAAACACTTAGAGCAGCTCCAGGAAAGGATCTTATAGTGGTGGTTCAAATGCAATGTAAGGACAATATAGGCAACTATATCCAAGTGACCCCCAGAAATCCTGCCTGGACGTGCACAGAATTCTGTAGAAGCAGATCCACGTGTCCTTAATTACCTTGGTGCCTTGCTCTTCTGTAAGCCTGTTTGTAACTCAATTTTTGTGCTCCCTTTCCCAGGCCAAGCAGGAGTGCCTGTTCCCCTGTTTTGCCCTTCCCTTTTCCTTTTTTACCTCACCATTGACTTTTGCATCTTTGTTTCCACAAAGAATACAGAAAATAGCTACGACCATAAATTGGCTATTTGGGCAGTTTTGTTGCTGCAGAAAATGAATTTCAGCTGGTTGCGATCTAGGACTTGCTTCCTATGAGAGTGCTCTAACCACTAGAAGCGTTGCCTTCGCCCGCACCAACCAGGTCCTCTTTTCCCATAGAGATAACCTGGATGGCAAGAGAGCAGGAGACTTTCCGGCCCCTTGCAACACCACGCAACATCGCTGCCCAGCACAATGCAGTCTGGCTCCCAGATCTGTAGGAAAGGTGGAATTTTTTATTAGTTGCCTGAGCCTGTGGCCTGTGCAGGGTGGTGGCATCTCCTAGGTGCCCAGCCTAAGAAACTGACACTCTGAGATTTGGCTTGTCTTTTCTGCTCCTGGCACAGGACATTTTGAAGTGAAGCATAGCCGAGAGTCACCACATGCAAGTCCATATGTGAACCTAAGAACTGAATCTAAGAGCTGAATGTTTCCTTTGCCATTTGAATGTAAGGAGTCGTAATAGCAACGCAGCCCTTAATGAGATTTGATATTTCCAAATGTCATCTCTTCTGGTTTCACGCGCGTTTGTTGATTGTTCTAACATCTTAATTAAAAGTGTAACTCTAATAATGAACTTATTTTTAGACTGCTTCTCTGAGCGGTGCATTGTATCAAAGGACAGGCAATTCAGAAAGCAGTTAGCTGTGGATCAACAGTGACACAGAGCACTTGTGTAGTCGCTGGGGGTCAGTCAGTACATTTCTTTCACACTGGTGCTAGTCAATCACTTTTGTTTTCCAGATTAATTATGTGGCCTTTCATTAAAAAACGAGGCACTCTGGTTTCTTGCCATTTCCATTTCACTTGTGGAAATAGACTTTGCCAGGGTGAATTTTACATCAGGGCTTTGTGTATGTTGGTTTTTTTTTTTTGCAAGGAAGTGGGAAGAGCTTAAGTAATCTGACCATGTAAGGTGGGGGGCTGGTCTGTAATATCTGTATATCTATAAAGAAAGTTGGATAATATAAACTCCTGTTGCAGAGGTGAATATTTCACATTAGGAACCACACTAATGTCATTGTCTCCTTTCTCTTCATGTTCTAGTTTCCTGTAAAAGCTGAAGCAGTGACTTTATTCAACACCTGCGTCTTTAACAGCCAGCGCAGTATAATTACCTTTCTTGAATATTCTATAGAATTGTCAAACAGCAATTTTCTTTTACAAGAAAAGCTTTTCAATAATGCCGTTTACATACAGAGCTTAACATCTCTTACGTTGAAAATCTAATTATAAGTGTCCAAAATTTACTGCATGTTTGCTGTTTTATAATTCAGTCTACATAAAATTGCTAAAACACAGCACCTTTAACATTTATTCTGGAGCTGAATTAGCACACTCTTTATTGGACACTGTTTCAGTGTTAAATATAGTTTATTCTTTGACAATTTTTTTAAATTTTTCTTATTGTGTTTATCTTAAATTTTCAAACATAGGTACGGAGCAGTTGCAGTCTGAGAAGAGAGACTATTGATAGGGGTGTCTCATGTTCTTTTACTGTTTTTTCATTCACTGAGAATTTGTTTTTTGTTGGAAGAGGAATATATCAGCATTTCAGTGAGATAATCTAGGAAAAACACTCTGGAATATATTACTTTATTTCGTGTATTATTCACTGGATATTTAAGGCAGATGTTGATTGATTAGATCAGACTGTAGATAATTAGCCAGGAAATCTTAGAGCAAATTGTGGCGTGAATTGTGTAACGTACCATCATCCTAGTCAGACTACTTTTGCAATCTTTGTGGTACAAACAAGATAGACAACCGTCTCTACTGTCTCAAGCAGCACAACTTCAGTATTCTGTTAGGAAGGTGACATTAGAATAGAAAATTAACATAACATCGTATTATTTCTTACTGGTGCAAGCTATAAATTAATGTTATGAAATGTTATGAGCATATCTACAAAACTACCTCTTATAAAAATTAAAGAGTATCGTTATAATCTTCCAGTTGTCACTCTGGGAATTCCTGTGTTGCCACACACTATTTTCAGCGTATGGTAAGCTACATTTTCCTTCTCAGTTGCTCTTCCGGATTTCAGTTCTTGTTGCCAATTTCTGTCCAAGGTTTCTGTAAATCTTTTGTGTCCTTTTTCTAAACATGTTCTATTCTTAAAAAAGAATCTCTCAGCTATTCACTCCGCAGCTTACAGTGAAACCCTCTTCAGCTTTTCCTTTCAAATACCATATTCTATGAAAGCCATGTAATACGGAAGCTGAAAAATATTTTTAAAGACTATTCCATGTCTCTCTGCTATCAGACATAATACGAGACAATTGCTCTGTTTATGATTCTCTTTCATTTTATGCAGATAAGTATAAAAATAAATCTTTTATATTTTAGTCCTATTGCTGAGTTCGGTTCCTTTTTTTTTGTTTGTTTGAAGATCTTAAATATGCCAACGTCATCACAAATTCTTAAGGCTTTTGAACACATCCCCTTTATGTTGGTCCGGTTTAACTCTTCACTGCCTCTTCCAGGAATGAAAAAATTCTCTGTGGAGAAGAACACAGAGTAAAATACCGCACTTCAGTTAAAATCTGTGTTTCAGGTTCACTACTGGGAATAAGTGACACCACATAAATGCACTTTGTACTACAGCTTTCTAAAGAGGTTTCTTCGAAGTGAACTGTTTTGAGTAAAATGTGAATATGTGCTGGCAGTAAAAACTATGTATACGTATTTGTACTCTACTTCTTAAGAGAATGCTAGATTTTAGAACAAATACAGAACAAAGAAGTGACAGTGTTTGCCACAGCAACAGCTTTAATTTTTATGTGGCTTACCTCATAAGATCTTTCATGGATTAAAGAGTAAGAACAAGTTTTCTCCATTACAAAATTCTCATTTAATCCTTATCCACACTTAGTTTATCAAATTAAATTGGACAAGATTGATGCAGGGGCTTTTTAAGCCGGACATCATGTGTAAAATCGCTAGACAACAGATTTTAAAGGGTGCCCACCATGACTTGTCACATCATCTTTCCTCAGCCTCAGCTGCCCTTGCATAGTCTTATGCAGGGTCAGGATTCTTCTTGGTGTTACACTATGGACCACTGCAGAGAAACAGAGCTGCGACACAGTCTCCAGCAGAGTTACTTATTACATCCTCAGCCCCCTTCACCTGCCCCAGCCATTCAAAATAACATCACACCATAAAATATTCATGAAGAGCCCAGTGCTCCAGCGAGGGCCTCGCTTCTGCAGGTGGCTGTTACATCAGTAATTGCCCGATACTTCCCTCCACAGCGTAAAATTGTTTTCATTATGTGTCATGCACACAGAGCCAAGCAAATCCCTCTTGAGTGGTTTCCCAAGGGCTAGAGGGAGGTGGTACTTAACTTAAACAGGCGCTTTTGGCTTAGATTAAAAAAAAAAGAGAAAGAAAAAGCCAGTGAAAGCTCATCATTAACTCTACTTCTAACTGCAACAAAAAGCAGAAGCTCATGCAAAACTCTCATAAAGATTATCCTAAATGTCTCAGTTACTAGGAAGAGCTTTAGTGGCTTTAGCTGTTCTTACGATACTTAAAGCTGCTTCAGCCAGAGAAGAGAATAACTTTCCACCTGACTGAAGTTCCCATGGTTTGCAGTGCAAGGCGATAAGCAGGTTTCAGCAATAAACTCCTGCATTGTGAGACAATAATGCACAGTCAGGTCCCCCCATTTTGATTCAAGGGTGTCTTTTTCTTTCCCCCCTGTGGTGGACTAATCACAGCTCCACTTTGTTTAATTGCAGCAAAGAGAGAAATGTGTTTAAGAAGTCATTCTGGCCCTCTTTAAATGAATGCTCAAGTTCTTCAAAGACAACAAACAGGATGCATAATAAATAAGATTTAATTTTCAGATCAAAATAGGCAGAGTTAAAGATTTTATTGACTGATGTGGGAGAGAGAGATGCTTCTGAAAAGGGGGAGGAAAAAAAGGAAGCAACAAGTGGGATTAAAGTCTTGGGTTTTATGCAGCACAAGCTGGTTTTGCATGGTGGGAGGATCAGTACAGGAATAAAATCTTTCCAGAATTAGTGGTCGGTAGCCTGCCGGGCACTTTGCTTCTGATAAAAATGCCTGTAAAACTATGTCAACCCCTCGATAATTGACACAGATGCACCCACTATAGTTTTCAAACTAAGACCTAGAAAACCTTGGGCACGATGTATTGTAAATTATGGCTCGGGGTCATGAACTCCGGAGTGGTTGTTGGGGGGAGAGGGCTGGACAGAAAAGCGTTTATCAATCAAAAGTTTTCTTTCTGAGTTTGACATGACTAAGCTACAGCCCAAGCATTTGGGAGAGAAAACCTTTTAATTCATTATTTTTAAGGCTATGTTGTTCATTTTTTGTTGTTCTCCCTCTTCAAGTTTGATGTTATGATCACTCCTTAAAGGCAGACATACCTATACCAGCAGAAATTAAGTAAACTCATGACAAATTTCTTCAGTCTTCTTCTTTTTGAAAAAAAAAATAAAAATCACAATTTATTGAGTATGCTCTGTGCAACATACAGTGAAGTAATTTTTAATTTGCTTCAAATTACTTACTAGGGTCTCATATAGGAAGGAGTACAGACTACATAATGTGATATACTCCAATTAATAGTTACATCATCTACACACTACCTTTCCTGGTGTGAGTTTCCCAGGCTGATTTTGAATTCTGTCAGAAGAGAAATGGATCTGCTCCTCCTTAACATCTTATGGCTCAACTGCTATCGACATGGTTTGGAGCCCTTTCGTTGCTAACACTCACAGTTGCTGGTGACTGTGAGATGTGAGGTCTCATAATTTTGAGTAGCAACTTGGTGTGCATAAAATGACCTTCAGGAGCATCTGCTGGGGGCTTTTTTCCCCCTGTGTTAAATCGCATATGTGAGGTTATCTGGGATACTGAAAAGCTATACTCAGAAAGTATTTATTTTTTTTATAATGAATGATGGAGTTCTTTTTGCTTCTGGCAACTATAGGCCTTTTCTGAATACAGCAAATGACTGTTTCAAAATGAAACCCACTATGTGTTTGAATGTAGTATTATGCCTAGTTGCTTTTTGAGTGAAAGGCGGCTTTAAAAAGTTAGGTATATCATTGCCAAAAAGGGCTAAATAGTATTGTCAGCATTTTGAGAAGGAATAGGTCCTTTTTTTCCTGAAACTCCATTCTGGACAGCTGTTAGTGACTTACCAAACTTTTCATATGGATATGTATGTTAATGACAGGCAATGAACTGGAGATGAAGAGACCCAAACACAGACCGATCTCTTCAGTGCACATCAAAAGCCTTTACAAAAGGAGCAGTAAAAGAGGCAGTGATGGTGGAGCCTTCACTTTTGTACACTGAATTAGTTCTGCAAGCAATGAAACTGATCTTTTCTCCTTGCCAGAAAAGTCTGGTGATTTTTGTGAGTGCTCATTAGCACAAGAGGCATTTGTGAAGATAATTGACTGACGCCGATACTGCTGGCTGTCACAACAGTGCCAGCAGTGTATGTGCGTTTTAATAGTTGTATTTTTCCCCCCCTTTCTTAGATATAATGCTTTCTGAAAGATACTGGCTCTCTAAAGCTCTACGAGCCCATGTGAAGCAGGGAGTTTAAAGAACCCCTGCTCGGAGGCTCTGTCCGTCCGTCTGCCCTGCTATCTCTCTGCTTGCAGGGTATGTGCGTGCGTGTTTGCCTGTAGGCTCATAGGTAAGGGGCTGCGGAGGCAGAGGTGATGCGAATGTAGATAGATAAAGGTCCCATAGACCTGCCTCGGGTAAATATTTGAGCCTCACCTTACAGGAGAGTGTTACCGACACAGAAATGGCAGCAAAATTAAATGGCGAAGCACACACCCGATGAGCGGGGAAAAAACCCACACGATGTTGGACTTTAACTAGACAAAGAGATGAGTTGGGGAAAAGCAGGTCGGTTGTTTGCATGCACACTCGGAAGGGAACAGTGTGCTTAAAAATGCACATCTTGTGTATCATTAGATGGATTCCAGACATCTCCAGTTGCAGAAGTGTTCAGAGCCTGAGATGCTCTTTTTAGCAGAGGAATACCGGCAAGTGGATATGGCTGGGAGCTGTTGTATGACTGCTGTATTGCATAAGGCTAACATCTCTCAGCTTCACCAGCACAGCTTCATGGTATTAAGACATTTTCCTCCAGTGTAAATGGAAACTGAATTTGGCCTGTAACCTCTTGTGTGTTAGAGAATTAATTACCATCAGCAGTGCCAGACTATATTTTTATTTTGTGTTTCTGATGACAATAAAAACCGAGAAAAAAAGTAAAGCACATTAATAATTTTCTGACCCGGTATTTCAGTTATTGGAAAATCCTGAACTGATGAAATTAACCCAAGGAAGCATTGCTTTCAGTAAGTCTCCAGACTCTAAAATATTTTGAAAGAAAGACTTCCAAATTTGTCAAAACAGCCTTGTTAAGCATTTGAAAAATGTAAACTTTAAGGGCTTTCGCTTGAAATATTAGCTACTTCAATACTTTAAATCCCACCATCCCCAAATGAAAAGGTCAAAATAAAAGTAGAATGTTTTGGATTTCTTAACACAGAGCATGTATCCCGATGAACTTTATTTCTTCATAGTATTTTTTGAATGTTTGAAATTTCAGGGCTTTTTAAATTTCAGTTCACCATGGGAAACCAGTTTGAAATCCCAAATTCTCACAGGACAGGAAAGTTGCTTCCTTGGCCACCACTAGAAATAGATCGCAAGCATTTATTGATACCAGGAGAAACTGAAAATAAAAAGATAGTAATTTGAAGCAGGTTGCTTTCAGAATGTATCTCTGTGTTAATGCTTAGCACAAGACAATGTCGAAGATCTAATTTCTCAGAAAATTAAGTCCCCTGCTTGTCATCTTGAATTTATATTTAATTTGCTTCTCTATATTTCATTTTATTCTTCCACTAGAATATTAAATCTGGATATTTTGGAATACAGATCTCAAGAGCAAAGCAGTTGACCTAAAAGTTTTTAAAAAGGAATTTCAACAGTGATTTCATGACCTAAAATAAATGTTGCATAATATTGTCACCATTTGAGCAAGTAAGATTATGCTACAAAAGACTGTAATCTATATGTTCATTAAAGTCTATCAAGAACCTGACTATCTGTGTGTGTGTGTGTGTGTGTGTGTGTGTGTGTGTCTGGAATACCCACTGTGGTTTGTCATATGGTTTTCTTGACATGTTAGGGAATGTTGTATTACTTACAAGTAGCAAAAGCGATGTAGTTAATTTTTAGATAACAACTAATGGAACTGTATCTCTTGATTTTCTTGTGATCTATTGTGCAAAACAGATTTGGTTAATTGATACTAAAAATATGAAGGATATTTAAGGCATCTCTGAGCTCAGTCAGTCTCTAGTTATGACTGCAGCTCTAAGAAATGGTGAACAAAGGAACTTAAAACTCATTTTAAGCTCCCCCGAGGGACCTGGGCTGCTTATTCCATAGTGAGTAACAACAGTAAAAGCTACGATTTTATGTCCAGACCTTCTACAAGTAGGAACTGCCTATTGCCTGGGGAGATTTCTTGTTCTGCTGTTTAAAAACATCTGACTTTAAACCTGTGTTAGTACAAACTACTGATTCGGTAATATCCAGGACATTATTAATAGTCTCCTGAGGATGCCAGTTTGTGAAAAGAATTGCATGCATGGATTTGAAAGATGGATCTCTTAAAGTGAGAAATGGCAGAAAGTATGCAGAGATTTTAGGTAAGATTTTTAATGACTAGGCCATCAGTGCGGAGGTTTGAAATCTGTAGTAAATTCAAATGGTGTCTCTTTAGACAGTATGTGGGTATTTCCATTTAATAAGAGATTTAAATATGATTGTGTGGTTATATTTTAGAACCATTTAAAAAGAAATAACAGTTGCACCAAGTTAGCACGTAGGATGTACCTTTGCACACACATGCACAATCTCTGAGTAGATGGAATAGATAAGGGTTGATATCCTGCTCATGAGATGAGGTTGATAATGTATGTCCCAGCCAGAAATTGTATCTATGGTGTTAGCCTAGTGTTCAGAAAATATTTTATAGTACATTCCAATATCATTTTATATCAGCAGGCGATACTGTGGGGGCAAAAGTTCCCAGAGCTGGACACTGCTCAAAGGATACTTTACTGTGATCTGTGTCTTGCTAGAATAATTTACTAAAAACACAGATATCAGGCCAGTAGTCTCCGAAAAAGAGCATTTTATACTTTCTGTGTTTAAACATGCAAAAGACAAATGAAATAACAGATGTTCTGATAGAAAGAAGTATGAGGGAAATTTTGGTTTCAATGCGATTTTTTTTAAACAGTCTCTGTATTTTCTTCAGCATCAGGTGACATTTAATGTCATCTTTTTGTGCCTCATGACTGAAAATCCATTAACATGCTCTGTTTAAAAAAAAAGGCACAGAAGCACCATTCCAGTTCTGATTACCCCTGAAAAGCAGAAAATTTGACATGTCAGCATTTCCTGAAACATTATTTTCTTAAATTGTTATATTTAAGAAAATACTACGCTCCAAATAGCAGTCAGTAAGAGAAACAGAGCTGAGGAAGGGACAAGAGGATGTGTAAGAAGCCAGTCAGCCAGTTCAATAACTAGCTGAATACTTCTGTTCAAAAAGTAGCTAAGGTTTTCCTCATTTTTCTGTTTGTATCTAACTAACCACAGTCAGGCAGTTTGTTAGCACTGTAATTACAACTTCCAGAAGTGACCAGACCTTCCCAACCTCCTCCTAACATCCGCATACTCCCACCTCAACAACCCAGCCAGAAGTTAGGCAGACTTTAATTTCAATGATTCCTCCCTCACTTCTAGCATATGTATTGATCATCCTATGTTGTCATTGATCTAATGGCAGCACGTACCATTGTAATTTTTATTCGACTTCACACAGATGGTGAAAATCTAGTGCTTTCTTTAATATGTTAGCTTTCAATATCCATTGATGGTCTTGCCATAGCTTCTAAGGAGTGATCTCACCTGTCCCATAGCCAAACTCTTATGTCGTTCTGCAGCACACAGTCAGGAAAAAACCCCTCACTGGCAAACCGTATATTTGAGGTACGCCCAAGTCATCTTTTTACTTCCTGGCAGTGAGCTGGACAGACACCCTCCTCCTGCCTTCCCACTCTTGTGGCAGAACAGTGATGGTACCCCGTGCTGTAATCCAAATACTTTGCAGTCATGAGGTGAAATACAGGAGGGAGGCAGCTGCAGGCAGTTTTCAGAAGGGTGAGGCATCAGGTAGCAAAGAGCTGTGTGCCCACTTGCTGCAAAATAACAACTTCTGGTACAAAGAGCTGAATTTTGGATTACAGGAGGAAATAAAAATCAAATTCTGAGCTGCAGAGGCATGCAGTCATTTGGATCTGCAATAATGTGGTTGGGGAAATTCATACCTTTGAGAGCTGGTGTTCCAGGTTAATTGCAGACTAGGACATGAGTTACACTCACATTATCCTGACGAAGTAAGAACATGCAAAAAATAAGTCTAAGATTCTGGCACAGTGCTTTTCCCTGGGTTTTGCCATACTTGAATTACAGATGATATAATTTTCATGAAATATATAGCATAAAATATTGGGTAAGCCATTTCAAAGGCATGCCTGCTTAGATTATTATATGAAAGACATATTCTGTGCTATTCACTGCCAGTTAAATGAAGATGACGATAACATGTGGCACTATTAGGTACTATCATTACCTTACTGGATAGTTCTAGAGTAGAGTTCCTCCCTTTTAGGGGTGTGACATGTCGGTATTGAGGACCTGGAAGCTGGAGACTTGTTCTGCAAGTGGAGCCTTCTGCGACACTTTCCTTGTGTGACAAGCTACAGACACAGGTGGAACAAAAAGTTCATCACCATTTTTTGAAGTGTTGACAAAATGAACTCCAGCTTTTTAGATAGGAAGTGAATTTGGTGATAAAATGTCTGTTATGAAGCTGAAGAAACATGTTGTGCTTTTGCAAATACTGCATGGCAGCTGCATTTCAGAATAACTGTTAATGGGTCAACTCCAGACAGTCTCTTGGCAGTCAGTTGAGTCAGCAATACTGGAAAGCACAGTCTAGTCTATGCTTTTCTTTCAAACAGGGTTACAGGACCTTCTGGTCTTCTTTTTGTATTCTACATGGGGGACTGCTCTGGCCCATCTGAAACATGAACTATATTACAAATGTCATTTACCCTTAAAGAGAAATCTCAGGTCTTAACAAGGCAGCCTATTTAACGAAGATGAGATACTGCAGACACATTAGACATCTAAAGTTACTGGGAGAAATTGATGCAGGAAGGTTATAGGCACATAGCTGGCATCTGACTATGGCCTAAGCAATGAAATTAGTTTATTCCAAACAGCATAAAAAATTTGTCCTATGCCACCCAAGCATCCCTTGAAGGTCTCTCATGTAAGCACAGACACTGCCTCACTCAACTTAATATATGAATATAATAAGAACAAAGTCTGAATGGCAATAGCCAAAATGGATGACTCCTTGTGCCGTATCAATTTTCTGTTTATATCAGCATGCATTGGTTAAAGTTGTGTCCGCAGTCCTTGAACTACCACCAGATCCCCTTAATGTGCAACATACTCTGCATTTTGCTATTTCTAAATTTAGCCAAGAGGCCTGTGTTTGTTTCAATGAATGTCTTTCTTTGCATGAAATATTTCACAAATGCCATTTATTGCTATGTGCTTGATTCTTTGTAGGGTTTCAAGACTATGATTTAATAGATTGTCCCAACAAAGCCCTGCTTAAAATTTGCTCAGGTTTGCTTAGAAACCCAGAAACCCTGTAATTATATGGAGAACTTGAAGGAGAAAGCAGTTTCATTAACACCAGAAACTACTGTTTATGTCCATGAACTGTGTAAAACTGCATTTTCAGAAATCCTGCTGAAATGATCCTTCAGTGTAGTCAGTAAGCCAAAATTGTAAAGAGGTGGTACTTCCATGTGACCTCGAAGACTGGACCTGTTGTTTTCACGTGTGATTTCTTCCAATCCCGTATTACTCGATTTACAACATCTGAAGTATAGCTGATGCACCACACCCTACTCATTGATGGTGTTCCTCTCCAGCTAAGGAGCAGAGATATCAGGGCAGAGGCAGAGCTCCTGCTGGTGTCATGAGATGTCAGTGGGGGTTCAACCTGTAGATGCAGGGCTGTGCATGGCCTTAAGTTTGTATTTGGCTAACTGACGGTTTTCTTTTTATTAGGGATATAAACCTACCTATCTAGCTACAAACGTACCCTCCTTGGCACGGGCCTTTCATCTTCCCAAATACAGTAATTAGGGATATGCATTCCCTACTATGTTGTGTGGTTTTTTTATAGTGCCTTTGAAGGATGCCAGATTGACAGTCATGAGGCTTCAGGTCCTCTCTTTATCCACAGAGCCATTTCTGTCATTTGGGTTCTGAGCAAGCATTATTTGCACATATTTAACTTCAATGAAACCAGTATCCGTGCACAGCAGCTAATGTTGGGGAGAAACAATGAGCTGGATTCTGTACTGTTTGCTTGTTTGTGTTTGTGTTCATACTGAAGATGAGGAAAGTGCAACTTCATTAAATTAAATTAAATTTTATAACAATCAAATGATTTAGGTAATAAAGGGGGGCAAAGAAAGAAAATGTTGCATTTTAATAGCTATAACCTGTAAGCAGTGCTTTATCTTGCCGCTGCTGCTGTAAGGACTAGTAATTGCAGTCGTCTAGACACAGGAACAGATGCAAAGTAGAGCTTTATTATATCAGACATTTGCCCTACTATGATACAGTCTAATTGCCCAGAAAATATATTTCTACATGAATTATTTCTAATTTGATTTGAACTAGACCAACTGTTGTATTTTGTTGAACTTTATCAAGTGATAAAACGGAGCACTAAATTTCAAAATAGTTTCCGTTATCAATCATTTTAAAGAAAAGGATGAATTAATTGAAACTTAAAATGGCATGCAGTTTTCTAGCAAATAAAATAGTTTTCCTTCTCGCTAATTCAATTTTTGTTATTTCTTTCACCTGTGTGGCTTGAAAAGGAAAAGCAATGCTCACGTTAATTTGTGATTTAGTATGTTATGTCTACTAGTGTTGCATGAAAATATTTTAAATTGCAAGTTTAAAATGCGATTAGAAATGATGCCGTTGTGAGAGATTTAAGGAGTTCAGTTTGGTTATCTGAAAATGTGAATCATTTAAATCAATTTTTTTTTTCCTCCCAATTGATTTTGTTTTCTTTTGAGAGTATTAGCACAGAATCCTGAATTTGTTAATAAAACCTGACAAACATTTTGTGTATTTCAAGAGAGTCTGAATCATCGGTCTACTGAAAATGGATAATCAATGAAATAAAGGTAACTCTTTGGATGCCTGGGTCCCTTGTTTTAAAAAGATGAGATTTTGTTGCAATGCATTTCTATTCGTTTCACAGTTTGTATTTGTACATTTGTCCTATTTTCTTGTCACATTTTAAGAAGTGTTTAGGAAATGCAGGGGAATCTCTCAGTGGCTTTTGCATAAAATGATAATAGTAACTCGCTTCCTCCTCCTTCCCCTCCCCCCCAAAATAGGGCATACTACTGAAATTATTTAAATTGACTGAGCCTTTTAAGCAAGTAAACACATTTTAACTAGTTTTTTTTCCCAATCCTTCCATTCATGCCCACTATAGAAATTAGCCTTCACTCTTCCTTCACTTACACATGGATACACACACTTGCATGGACACAAGAAAAATTTCTTTTCTCCTGTCAGCATTCCTACCCAACAATAGTTAGATTAGTGGAAATGAGGGCCTCCGCAGAGAAAGGACATTCAGCCACAGAAGGCTCCCTGCAGGAACAGCTGGTAGGGGTTAATGGCTGCTGAACCTCACAGCCAGGGCCTATTCTCTATTGTGTGTTCAACTCCTGGGAAGGAGGGAGACTTGTGACAGCTTCTGGGGTGCATGGGATCAGAGGTATAGCAGTTAGGTCAGAGAGGTAGTGTTCGGGGGGAAAAGGCTAGCCGGGAATTGCAATAAAAATGAACTCTGCGGCGGGGACGGCGGAGGCTGGAAATCTGCAAAAATTGGGCGCAAATTGCCACGGGGAAACAGTAAAGGATTATTCAGTAACGTGGCTTCTAACCTTTTAACAACTGCGATATGAATTAAAAGAACAATTGGAGGGAGATGGGGGATGAATAATTCATATCCGAAAGTGGATGAAATCCAAGTCGGAGCTAAACATGCACCACTAATGTATGTTATTTACGTTTGTACGCTAACCCCTTAGAGTTCAGCTCTCTGGATTATGATGTGAGCGCCGTGGCCGCCGTACCAACCACACCGGCCAGGAAGCACGAGTGATCGTTCATCGCTCAGCACGCTTAAGCTTAAATAGAGAGTGATTAATAAGTATATGTTTCCCCTCAAAGTGGGTATGTTTGCCACACCATCATGTCACACGGAAGGAGCCCTCCTTAGACGACGTGCTGGAAGGTCAGGTCTCTCTAGGGACCGCGGGGTTCCTGGGGTAGCTCCTCTGCTGCCCCTTGTGCCCGGCACACATCAGGAAACCACCTCTCAACAACGTTGGGAAGCAATGATTTGATGGGCTGAAAAGATCACCTCTGGGAAAACACGGGGATGTTCCTGTCCGACCCGCCCCTCCCTGTTTTGGGATATTTTGGCAGGATGCTGTGGTTTTAAAGGGACCTTAGAGGGAGCTGTATTTCCCCTCTGACAGCTGGTTCCTCTCCATACAGTCTCTGAAAACTTCCTAAATTTAAAAGAAGTAGTGCAAAACCACAAAAAAATACTAGATTGACCAATTCTGTGTGGAAACCTCCTCTCCCTCTACCTACCGTAGCAGTAACCTTTCTATTTGTTTTGCTGCTCTTTCAGTGTGGCAATGTCTGACGTTCAGTAACATTAAATATTATGAATTGTTGGGCATGTTGTACTTTTAAGTTATAGCTTAAGCAAGAGAATCACAAGTTTTCTGATAACGCAGCTCTTTTGCGCTGAATCGTCTGTTTCCCTATGCACACTACGCTTCTAGATAAGATGTGTAGGTGTTGGGAGACACCAGCACAAATTTAACCCAGTGCAGTTTGGGTGAAAAAGTTCAGGTGTAATTATTGCTCCTTGTTTTTATTTGTTTAATTGCAGACTTTAAAGCCACTTCAGTCATTTTGCTTATGTTTGTCTTCACTGCGTGAGTTTGTTTAAGGAAAGAAAAGAGAGAGCGAGGGAGAAAAATGTTCCATTGGGATACTTACCTGCAGCAGAAGCATGAAGGATACTGTCAGTGAGCTCCCAGTGAGTCCTCTGGAAGCAATACAGATGCAATACGCTCATAAAAGTTCTTCTATTTGGATTGTAACGGCTCAATGAAAACGTATGAGCCGGTGCCTGAGGCCTTTTAAGAATATTTAAGATGCACTGAAGTATGTCATGCCTTGACATAGTATTGCAGCCCTCAGAATGAGGATTGACAAGTACAGGTAAAAACAACAACAGAGACATAACAGAACAATAACAAAAATGCCTCCCTGAAGTACCAACACTGACAGCTTTATAGAATAAGCAAAAATATCACCAAAATGACTTGCAGGCAGGAATAAATGAGGCTTCCAAGCACTCGTGAGAGAGCGCTCGGAACATTTATTCTGCTTTACGTTGTGGATACTGAAACACTGAGTGTAAGTGACTTACCCAGAGACATGCAGCAAGACAGTAGCACCTGCCACCACAACCCTTAGTCATGATTTCTGCTGGGCTCGGCAGGCTCGCCTCAAAAAAAATACCCTTTCTCCACATGTTCTGATATGTCCTCTGTCCAAATGAAGGCCCCGATTCTGCAAACAGCTCTGTGCGTGAACAGATTCCAGCATGTGCCTAAGTGTGGTTTTGATCCGGACTTCCAAAGCTGTACTCAAATTTACAGAGTGTGCAGATCCTCAAACAAGAGGTTCATACTTGGACTGTGGGAAACATAGGTTTGCACTGAATGTCCATACTTTGGATGCTTGAATTGTTTGAAAACAGTGAGGATGGACCGCAAATCTGGAAAGAGAAACAGACAAATCGGCACACCTGGGCTAAGACTTTTGAATGCATGATTTCAGTTCATAGACAATTTTTTACACTTATTATAAACATCTGAAAGCAAGGCTGGCTCAACTTAACTGCAACTTAGAGCAGCAGAGTTAGCAGGTGTGCTTGTAATAAGGCGCATTCAAATTCCCATTTCTTTTAATAAAAGAGAAAGTAAGAATAGGGGGTTTTATTGACCTCTTTGCGTTGCTATTCATATTGCCAGTGTAAAGACACAAAGGGGTATGAAATTAAGAACTCAGAAGGGAATTATTCTGATGACAGACTCTCACACTGAGGGTTTGTTACATTTAGTAAACTCTTGGTCTCCCCAAAGTGCAGCAATTGATTCCAATAATTTGTTGTCACTTTTTTTTTAAATATAGCTAATTGAGTTTTATGAAACAAATTTAACAGAAGACGCTGTTTACAAAACCATAATGCTATTTTTAAAGCTGCTAGTTCAAACATTATGTGTGATATTCTGTACAGGATGTGCTATTGAAAGGGTTAAGCTTTTCTGACTTTCAGATACAATGAAATTATGACAGGAAGAAAATTGTGCCATTTTAGCATGAAAATGCTTGTACAAATACTGTCGTTCCTTCCTTCTTACTTTCTTTATAATGCCTCAACGATAGCTAAGATGACAGACATTTGACAGGTATCTGTAAGCATACAACCCAGGCAGCTCATTAAAGTTTTTCTTTCTATGCATCAGCTTTCACAAAGGCAAAAACCCATTAGCATTGACTATTTTGCAGATTAGAAGAATTAAGGGCTTCAAACGTTGGCTTATACCAAGCAATGTCATTTGTGAAGTGATGTTTGCTTTATTATTTCCCTTTCTCTCCCTCTAAAACCAGACTGACATGACTTTAGCTCAACGTAGGGCGTAATGTGCAAACCAAAGGACTGGCTCACCGATGAAAAGAAACACATTCCCTTTTATACATGACTGGAATGGCAAAAAGGGGAGACTTTACATGTACTATTTAGGCTCATTAGAGTACTGATTATGATAGTTCTCCGGTGTAATCTTTAATCGACTTTGACACTAGATTTGCCCCGTTACAAATCCTGTCATGCAAATTAAGTCATTTGTGTTGTTTGATATGGAAAGATCTGCTATGAAATGAAAGATTAGTTCACAGATGAGGCACCAGAGACTGCTGCCCTTGTGCACCGTGCAACTGATTACAAGGATGAGAGCATCCATTTTTACACTGCTGTTAACATTTAGGAAAGAAGATTAAATTAACGCAGTTTATTTCCTTCTTCCTGCATGCAGTTATTTTAAATAAGATTTCATAACCTTTATTTTTATGGTATACAAAACTGGCAAAGCCGGTTAAATGCCATAGCACCATTTCAAATAGGGAAACATATTTTCGGAGGCAATGTGGATGGTGGGTTGGGTATTTTTTTTGTATGCCCTTGAATGAGAAATACAGCATTTTTTTTTATTAGTAATCAAAGGGCAGAGATTTTGCCATCATGTACAAAACAGCAATGAAAAACTACTGTAAATTTTCATGCACTAAAAACCTACCCTCTTGACTCATGGTGTATAGGATACCTTTTATTATTGCTGTTATTATTTCCTATTGACTATTTGTATCTTGGATTGGTTATATTGGCTTGATAAGAAAGATCTACTTAAAGAATGATGGTTTTTTACTGCTTAAAAACATAGTGTGAGAAGCAAACATTGCACATAGGCCCACTAATTATACATTTAAGTAAAATTTATGTTGCTGATGAATGGCTCCAGGCCAGTCAGAGCTGGTTTTTTTAAGCTTTTAGGACCTCTCATGTCGAACTCGCAGTGCTTGGTTGGCTTGGTTCAGTTCATATACCTGGCCTTGATTTAGGTAGGCAATCCTTTCCTGGTGACAAAGAATATCAAAGTCTTTATAAGAATCATTTGTTCTGTACTTTTGGACCAAAATGTTTGATCTGCCTGAGGAATTTCAGATGCTTAGTTATTCTTAACACTTCCCTCTTTAAAAAAAAAAATCATGTTTACATTTTAAGCAGGAGATCACCTAATTTCTTTGAGAGGGTGGGAACTGTGGGCATCTCCACAATTTCAGACTGATACAGCCAGAATCTAAACAAAACAAAATAAATGACAAAATATTCACCATTTGCTGTTTTCATTAAGCATTCTCAGTGAAGAAGCAGCTGTGCAATATTTTTGTATGTTGCTATAGCTGTATGGGATGGACATACAGAATGTGCCTAACACCATGGCGGGGGATGGGATGCAAAAAATCACTAAGTAAGTACCACTGCAACATATTTTTTAAGACGATGAATTATTAAGCACCTCTAATTAAATGTGCTCTCATTTTGTCCTGACCATTCTCTCTACCTCTCATTTATAATCTATTTACTTTGCCTTTTTAAAAACTGTATGTTAAAAGAAAGCACCCCTACCTTTTGTCATTGTATTTTGACATAGCACAAATATTTCATATAATCTGAGGGTTCTATTACTTGGATGAATATGAGTACTGCAGTTACTTAAGATTCCCTTAAATGACCATGACACAAACTGGAATGATCCATGAAAAGATTATCCTACTTTTGCATAATTTAAAAGGATTTTTAGCCTTTAGGTTCTACACACCTATTATCCTGCTTGTTTGCTCCAAGATTTTGTGTGATCATTTCGTTACAGGTCAGTAGTGCTAGATATTTCCGAGTTACTGAAAAAAGCTTTAAGGATGAAACAATTTTTCTTGGGAACTTTGCAGAAGATGAATATTTTACTTCATCAGTAATTCAAGAATGAGATAACTGAAATGTATCAAAGATATATTTATTTTAATATGGTATGTTGAAATTTACAAGGATGTCTTTGTCCCCTTAGTGTCAGGTGACAGTCTTCATGTGTGTAAGAAGTATGTCACAAGGATTCACCTGAAAATCCTAATTTTAGTACAAAATTTTTTCCCTCTTAATGTCAATGAAACCATAAAATCCATACTTTTTGAAAAAGTCAGTTTTTTAATGTGTTATGTTTTAAAAAATGTTTTAAAACATAAAATGTAATGGTGGAGCTTAAAAGTAAGGATAACCAAGGATTATATAATTTAGGTAACATTTGAAAAGCGCAAATATTGGCTATGTGTGCTGTGTTATTACTGTACAATTATTGTATTAGGATAAAATAGGTTGGGACATGCTTTCATAAAGATCCCTAATACAAATGTACACACTTTCACAAAGCAACATGAACAATTCAAAGACATGTTAGATTTCTATCAACATACTTAGCTATTGGATCTCTTTCTTAGTCCTGTTTGAGAGCAACATATTGTTTTCTATTAGCCAAAACGTTACAGGACTTATGCAAAGGATGCAAATGTGTCATATTTTTCTGCCTGGGCTCATTTGCCCTCACTGCTTGATGCTCCCTGCATTACAGTAATGGAGTCCATAAAATGTAATAAGAAAAAAGTGTACTTTAATTAGCCAAGTCATGCTATGAATAAATTTTGATATAGATCACTTCTCTTTATTTGCATGTATGAGTTGTGTATAGTAACAATTTATATTAAGTTTATTGAAGTGTCTTAAGGTGTTTTTTTTAGTAAGTGTGAAGCCAGGCCTGGTCAGAAGAAACCTTGAGACATTAAAATATTCAACTATGGCACTGGCTGGCTGGATATGAAAATTAATGAGAAGACTGCTAGCATACAAGGGTTTTTTTAAACCCCAAGACAGAAATCGGAGTACATTAGTTAGACCTATTAAACTGCGTAGTAGTTCTCTGAGAAAAATGCTGGAAGCTCTATCACTTAAGTCTATTTAGAAATATCTTGGTTTAAATGGATTTTCCTGGTAGTGAAGTAGGTTAGGTAATTTAGTAATTTTTTTCCTTCTGTGTTACAAGTCTATTAATGGCATCCTAGGCATTACAACCCATTTTTTAAGATGTATTCAGACTCTAAAGGACACGGAGATTTTCAAAGGCATGAAAACTGCTTAGATGCTTAATTCCCATTAATTTTGAAATGAATATTATGTGGCTCTAAAGTGTTTTTTGCTTGCCTGGGTGCATCTGGGTGTGTGAGTATACATGTCCAGGACACCACTAACTGTCTATCTAGGCAGGTAGGCCAAAGTCTGTATAATTCTCAAAAGACTTGTTGCTCTATCGGTATGAGTAAAAGCTCGCATGCAAGTTCTTGGCTTGCACCATTCAGCACAAGCTGCCCATGAGGTCAATAGACCTGGCTGCCTGAGGAATCCCTCAGGGCAGTGGAGTCCCTGAGTAATGTAAAGGCTGGGTGACACCTACACCCCATTCCTTTCCCTTTTTAACTCCTTCTGGAAGGCAGCCCCACTACCTAACTTCTCTAGACAAAGGAAAGGATCCTTCTAACTTCAAGCCTATATTTATTCATGACCTATTTATAGAAATTTGTTCTTGTGCCAGGTTTGTTATCTAAGCTAAAGGTTTCTTCCCTATGTTGTTGACCCCACACACTCCTTGATTCCAGCCATCTCCCTGCTCATTCTTCATTTCACTTGAGTATAAACTTAAAATTCTTCTAATATTCTAATTTAGTACTTGTCCTTTTTTGCTGTGTTGTCTCAGTATCTTTTCTGTGTCTATTTCAGTATGTGCTCATTGCTCTTGAAAATGAATGTGCAAAACCATACACAGTGCTCCAAGTGAGATCTCAACTGTAGCTCATTTAATGGGAGCAACTTTTCTCTACTTTCGCTGACATATCTTGGCCGATGCATTCTATGATTGTATCTGCATCAAGCTTGGTGACTCTTCCTGAAAATGCCACCCATGTCTTCTTAAACAGTCATTGTCACCTGTACAGCAACACGTCTCATTAATAGGCCACAAGTGGATGTCCTTGCATACTGCACCATTGAATTTGGCCCATTTGTTCAGTCCAGCTTTCTGTATGGTTTCATTATCCACTTTTGTATCCTAATATGTGTCCTAACAAATTCCATCAGCACACTTTGTTTTGTGCCAATGTTTCAAAAGACAACATCAAACAAATTCTGTCTCATGATGCCTGTCCTAAGGGTATGAACTGACCTTGAGGAACTCACTGCTAATATCCTCCCAACGTGTACCTTCCCTTCTAGCACTACTCCCTGCCATCTTTCTTTTAACCAGATCCTTATGCATTTTGCAGTTCTTCTGTAATGGTTTTTTATGTTTTCCATCATAATAAGTCTGTCATATTTGGCACCATATCATGCTTTATCAAAGTAAAAGTAAAAGATATGTAGCACATTTCCCTTTGCTAGAAAGATGGTAGCTTATAATGTAAAGTTGGCAGGTCATTCTGGCACAATTTACATTTAATAAGCCTGTGCTGCCATGTAGCTAGTTTCCTTTCACCTTAACACTTTAACCAAAATTTCCCCAAAATTTGCTCTCAAGCGTTTTATACTCTACATCAGATTAAGGGGATCAGATCCCTGTATTTTCTTCCTCATCAAATAAAAGTTTCTAACAGTATGATCTCTCTTGAAACTTGGTACATTTCTTAAAATCCTTCATTTCTCGATTGATGCTCAACTGATGGGCAGTTCTGAGATGGAAGTTACTCTAATGCTATTCCACCTTTTACCTTTATTTCTCATCTTCCCACATAACGCAAACTTTAACACTTGGATTTCAGTCACCATCACAGTTACAGTATGATTCTGTTATCTCTGTCTGGTTTTAGGCTAGTTTCAGTAGTTTCTCCATTTTGTTTTTCTTCTGATACTTCTGTATACACATCCTGTGTTCCTACTGACTACTTTCTATCCCCCAATCAAATCACACACAAGTCTTTCAATAAATTAATTTATTTTCTTTCCAACTTTCTTCCCATAGATATTCTTTGATCCATTCCTGTATCATTAGTTACTTCTTTTTCTGTATTAAAACAAAAAATAACCTGCCAGAGCAGACTGCATCATCTAAACTGCTAAAATCAAACAAGGAAATAGTGAGAGAGGCTGTTAAATGATGAAAGAAGTTAAGCTGTTTTAGGAAAGCTGCAGCTTAGGTGAAGATATCTATTTCATATGCATATGAATTCAGGCATCTGCAGGCTATTGTCATCTAACTAGGGCAAGCACAAATTAGTTAATATTTGAAATACCTGGTTGGCTCAAGGGGAGCCTTAGATGAAAAAATCAATATGTTTCGAATGCCTTTTCCTATGGACACTCTACTCTGTTCCAGCTAGAAGAAAATAACTTTTCTTTAGAAAACTGCAGATGTCATTTGCAATCTGATTTATTCCAGATGTAGTTTAAAAATGACATATCTTTTAAAGTATAAACGGTCACAGAGCTCACGGGAAGTCCCCAATGGCTGGAGAAAGGTAAATGTTATACCCATCTTTGAAAGAGGCCAAAAGGACAACCTGGAAAACTACAGGAAGGACAGCCTCACTTATGTCCCTGGAAAAATCATGGATTAAATCCTCTTCGAAAGCATTTCTGGGCATATGAAAAAGAAGATGGTGACTGGGGAACAGTCAGCATGAATTTACCAAGGGTGGACCATACCTTACCAATTTTATTGCCTTCTATGATAAAATGATTGGATTTGTGGAAGGGAAGAGAGCAGTGGATGGCATTTACCATGACTTTAGCAAGGCTTTCAATACTGTCTCCTCCAATATTCTTGAACCCAAGTTGGGATGTTGTGATCTGGATAGATGGGCAACTAGATGGATAAAAAACTGGTTGGCTTGTTGGGCTCAGAGGGTGTTGATCAACAGGCTTTACTCCACCTGGAGGCTGCTTACAATTGGAATACCACAGGGACCTGCGTTAGGACCTATAACATTTCACGTCTTTTTCAATCACCTGGAGGAGGTGAAATTTGACAAGGACAAATGCAAAGTCCTGCTCCAGAAAGGAGTAGCCTCTTGCAATGATATGGCTGGGGACTGCCTGGCTGGGGAAACAGCTCTCCTGGAAAGGCTCTGCAGGTGTTGGTGGACAGTGAGCTGAACATGAGCCAGGAGTGTCTCCTGGCAGCAAAGACGACTGACAGCATCCTGGGCTGTAATAGGAGCAGAGCCAGTAGATCAAGGGAAGTGACTATCCCCCTCTACTTGGTATTAGACTGCAACTAGATACTGCATCCAGTTTTGGCCCCCAATACAAGAAAAACATTGATAACCTGGAGCAAGTTCAGTGGAGGGCCACTGAGATGATCAGGGCTAGAACACTTTCCCAGTGAGGAGAGTGAGGGACCTGGGCTTGTTCAGCATAGAGAAGAGACAACTTCAGGGGGCTTAGAAGCAACATGGCAGAGCCTCCAGGACAACAAGGAAGAACCAGGCTCTTCACAAGGGTGGATAGTGGGAGACAATGGACATAAATTTTAAAAAGAGATTACAATTGGATATAAGGAGACACTTACTCATCAGGAAGACAGTCAAGCAGTGAAACGGTTGCCCAGAGAGGTTGTGATCTCCATTCCTGGAGATTTTTCAAGACCACTCTGGATAAAGCCTTTGAGCCGCCTCATCTGATCTCATAGCTGACCCCGCTTTGAGCAGGAGTTTGGACTGGAGACCTCCTGAGGTCCCTTCCAGACTGAAATATCCTGTGATTCTTCAGTTCCATAAATTCAGGATGGACAGATGTTGCCTCCGTTCGGTTCCATCTGCTAGGATGACATAGTTTGCACTGACAACTGAGACTGCCTGTTTCACTACAACACAGTGGACAAATGACAATAGGTTTGGATGAGCTGATCTAAAGCATTCAATTGGCAATTTCTTTCAGGGAAGTGCCACTTCTCTTACGGGTCTGCAGCATTAGCTCCATGTGGTAGTGATGCATGATTCACATGTTATTGCTGTTATTTAACAGACACCAACTTTGTACTTGGTGATTTACCCACAAATAAAGAATATGTGTTTGAAATCAGATACAAATGATGCATGTTATAACCATGAAAAAATTTATGTTGGAAAGGACCCCTAGAGATTACTTAGTCCAAACTCCTGCTTAAAACAAGGCTAACTTTAAAGTTACATCAAGTTACTATGGGACTTTTACAGTTCAGTTTTGAACATCTCTAAGGATGGAGATTTCACAACCTGTGTGGGCAACCTTTTCTAGTGCTTATCTGCTCTCATGGCAAAAATGTTTTCCTTATATCCAGCTGGAATTTTCCTTGCTGCAACCTGTGGCAGGTACGTTCCACCTTCCACTATGAATCTCTGAGAAGAGTCCAGCTCAACCTTCTCTAACCTCCCTTTAGGCAATGGAAGGGATCAGTTAGGTTTCCCCTTAGCTTCTCTGGAAGCATAACAAACCCATCCTCCTAACCATTCAGTGTTCCTTTTCTGGACTCCAGTTTGTTCTGGGGAGGCCAAAACTGGACACAGTACTGCAGACATAGCTTCATTAATGACAAGTAGAGGCAAAACCCCCACTTCTCTTGGCCTGGTAGCTGAGGTCTTCACCAGGTTGCTCAGATTCATTTCAGAAGAGCTGCTGCATAACTAGACACTCCCCAGCCTGCAACAATGAAAGGGGTTATTCTGCCCCAGATGCAGAACTGTGCATTTGTCTGTTGAATTGCATAAGGTTCCTGTCAGTTCAGTCCTTCAGCTTGTCAAGCTCCCTCTTTGTGGAAGCCCTGCCCACCAGTGTATCAACCCTTCACCCCCAGTTTGGTGTGAGCTGTGACATTGCTGTTCACTGACAGATATTAGATGGTACTAACCTCACATTGACCTTTGAAAGGTGTCACCTATAACTGGCTACCAGTTAGATTTTTAACAGTTAACCCAAAGACTTTGATCTATGATCAAGCCATTTTTCACCCATATTTCACCCAGTTCAAGTCCCAATTTGGTTTCAGGGAAATTATGGAAAATTATGTGAAAAGCCTTGTTAAATTAAAGGTAAATTGCATTCAATGCTCTCTCCTTAGCCACCAAGCCACTCATGTCATCACAGAAGGCAGTTAGGTCAGGTAAGACTTGCCAGTTATAAATCTTTGCTGCTGGCTGTTCCTATTAATTTTCCTGTTCTTCAAGTTCCTGGAAATGGCTTCCATGAAGACTTACTCTTAATGTTCTCAGGAAGTAAGTGAGGCTGACCAGCCTGGAGTTCCCTAAATTGCCCTTCTCGCCTGTTTTGAGGATGGGCATAAGATTTACCTTTTCTTGGTCAACATGGACACCACTTTTCAAAGATGATAACAAGTGGCCTTGCAATGCCATTGCCTAGCTCAGATTCATCTCGTTTGGTCCCATGGACTTGTATATGTCCAGGTTATTTAAGTAGTCCTAAACAGAATACCTATCTACTGGGAGTACTACTGTTCTCCCTCAGAATGATGCTATTTGGCACAGGGATCTGGGACATCTGAAAGCAGATCTGAGGCAAAGAAAGTTTTAAGTACCCCTTTTCTGTGTTCTGTGTTACAAGACCACCTGCTCTGTTCATCATCAGGCCCACGTGTTCCTTGGTCTTCCCTTTGCTGTGAATGCATGTGCTAAGCCTTAAAGTAGGCTTTACCAGCTTGCTTTTGCCAGGCAGCTTACAACAGACAACTACCAGGACATCCTACTTTGTTGGCTTCCCCTCTAATCTTAACCCATAAGCTTTCAACAGGATTGTCATCAAATTCATAGCAAAATTCTGTGTATTCAAGGTGTGCTTTTGTGTAGACTGCAACTTTCCCACACTTGTCTTCCCTGCCGGTCATTCCTAAAGAACCTTCATCCATCCACCCATCACAGCACCCCAGTTGTGCAAGTTATTCCACCACATCACTGTGAGACCAGTGGTGTCCATGCATTGCATCGATGTATGCGACTCCAGTTCCTCCTGTTTGTTTTTCAAGATGCATATGTTTGTGTATAAGCACTTGAGATGTGCCCCTAGATGCCCTGCTTTCTCAGTAGAAGTGAGAGAGCATCCCTCGTCACTCTGTCCTGCACACTGTCTTCCCCCACTTACCCAACTGTTGTGTCTGAATTTGGGTGGGATAGGAACATTAGAAGAGGTACTCCCTCTTTCAGCATAGAGACTTTTCCCCTAACAACAATGAACCTAGTGAGTAGACTGTAAAGAGGGAAGATGGAACTAAGATCTAAATTGTATATTTGATTGAGGTAGATGTAGCAGCAGCTTATCACCAGTCCTGATGCTTTGTATCTATATTTTTCTCACAATGAGGAGACAAAAAAGATGAAGAGCTGGATATCTTTCCTTTTATTCTTCATTTGTACAACATTAGTGCTTAATGCTTGCAAGTGAGCTTCAGGTGGTGAACACAACTTGCAGCTAAGAGCTCTAAAGAGATTTCTAAATTGTGCTTGTGCAGCCTGGGAAGTAGGGATGTAGCCCTTAACCAGAATAAATAGTCATGAATGGCACACTTGTTCTGTGAATGGTCTCTAAATTGTAGGGGGTTTCTTAGTATGTCAAAAAAGAGAAACACTAGTTTGAAGGACAGAAAAAGTGGAACACATCTTCTTTGTCTAGTTGCCTTCTAATTTTTTTGCCCTCTGTCCCTGTAATGCAATTAGGGATCTATGTTTTTAAGGTGCTGTAAGTATAACTGATAATCTGCTCTCAGTATTGAAAAAGGATTTTTGTATTGCGACAAAATTGGCAGGAATATGTGACACTTTTTTTCCTCACACAGCCTTATAAATGTACCTTAAGAGTATTTAGTAAAGGTTCAGCAATTTAATACTCAGTAATTAATGGGAATGATTTATTTGTTGCAAATCATAACCACTGTCTGCTTTGGATAAGTAGACAATAGGTGAGCTCCCAGAAGAAAAGGAGACCTATGATCTGCTTGTCAACTGAATCTGCAGGGGATCGCGTAAGGACTTTGCAGCCTTAGATCTTCCCTTACCAGCCTCTCCACCCACTTCCCTTGCCCCTTTCTTCTCCAGATTCCCATAAACAGTTTTTCACATAAGCACTGGGACCACTTGAAAAATGGTTGGTATATTAACCAATAGAATTATAACCCTCTGGCTCAAACACAGAAACTGATACATCTAGATTAACTGTAGTAAGGAGTAAGATACTGACTCTATAAATATTGAACTTAGTAGGAATTTAAACACTGAAATATAAGGTAGCAGAATTGCCCTTTCACTGACTTGCTCCAACCACACAATAAATTAGTGCAACAGACAGGAAACACACAAAATATTCTGTATCAGTCTTACCACATTTCCTATAACTAAAGGTCTTCCGTGCATTTATGATGTAAAGGATGTATAGTACAAAAATTAAGAACTCTAACTTTGTGTATGCAAATATAAATTATATCAACACAGCATGAAGATTTGGATTTAAAGGTTCACAAAATTAAGTCCCACCCCAAAAAGGGTCCTTACAAGCAACAGGTCTAAACTTAAAATACTGAAACACTAGATTGCTAAACATGAAGTATTTTAAAACATCTCATTTATTTTTGCTAAAGATTATTATAATTACAGGCTATCAGGGTGGAAGGGTGCCACTGAATTGAGAATGACTACTTGAATGAATAAAACACAAGAATCTATTCAGCTATTGAAATGTCTGTGCAACTTCCATTACCAGAGCTGCATGCACAAAGCACAGCAAAGTGAACTCTGTTGTATTTATAGGTATATCTTAAAGAGCAGAAGTGGTGCGAAAATACATGAAAAAGAAAAAAAATCCTAAAACAGGGTGTGCTGAAATGCCATGGAAAATTCCGTCTCATGAGGGCTTCTGAAGCCGCAAGCACATGGAGATTTCAGTGCCTCTCCGGCCAACATGAGACATTCTGCTTGCCATGGCAGAAGCCAGGCTGATTCCCAGCCTGAGCCACCTTCCACCGTATCTTCATACATATCACTGCATGGTTTCATGCCTCCATAAACATCATTCACTTCAAAAGGCACTTATGTGGCTTCTATGTAAGGCATTTCCGGAGGTGGCTGCTCTATGGGTTACTGGAACCACCTGATTTAAGACGAGGATTTTACACCGTCAACTCCCTGGCATTGTTGTTTTGAAATTCTCTGATATATGTGTGTAGCAGTAAAAATTTAATGTGCATTGTGGAAGCAGAACAGTTGGTAGAAACAACATGGCAGAAGATCTGTTCACTGTACATGGAAAGCTGAGCAAAGTGTAACAGATAATAAGTATATAGGGCAGAGGTGACATCTTCTTTTATTAGGAGTTACGTTTTTGTGTAAGTGAAAAAAATGAACATAGAGGAAAGAGTTTTACCTCTGGAAAATCAACAAATGGAATAAGAATAGATCAAGTACAATAAAATGTGAAAACCCCATGGCACTATAGCAGTAACTTGTATGTAAAAAGACACAGCAAGGGACTGATTATTACTTATAGACAATCCCTTCTGCACCACTGTTGAAAGAAGAGGCACCTTCAAGAGAGGAAGGAGGGTGTAGATGTTGCTGGACATCACTGAAAGATGGCCCAAGACTAGAAAAGTAGTGAGACCCATGAGAGTCAAACTTGCGGTTTATAAAGTATGTTAGACTTTAGGCTAAGCTTTGATTTTGGTTTAAAAACCAAGTATGTTTTGGCTCTGCCTAGCTACTGTCAAAATCTTCAAACAGTACTGGGTTTGTCTTAAATGATTAGGTTGTCATCTAAGATGACAATCTTAGACCATTCAGGAGCTGTGCTGGTGAAAAGTGCCTTCATTAAAACTGGACCTGAAAAGCAGAATTGTTTTGCCTCTTAAAGGAAATTACTGGGGCAGGTTCAGCTCTATTGGTTTGAATGTGAACTCTTTACAAAGTCAGCAACACAGATTAGAGATTCCAGTTTGGGCCTACCACTGTGTATACTGAGATTGAGGGAAAATCAGTGTTCTGCTGGTTTAGATACAGGTTTGGTTAAGATCAGAGATAAATGGCAATGCAGGATTTGATGGGAGTCCAAATCAACTAATAAGCAAGTGCTGTACTTAGAACATGCACACTGTGTGATAGGAAAGACAGCAGAAGAAGCTGAAGATGACAACAATGAACTGGAGAAAGTGTATATACACACACAAACGTGTACGCGCATGTGCTTCATACGTAAACAAAAATGAGAGGTGATATTATCACATCTCTGTGATGATCACTGGTATCACTGAATCTGATATTTGCTGTTGTTTCAACAGGCTAAAGTTTCTCATGGGATGAACACATACGTTCTCACGTAGTGTTAAAGGGCAAGCCTGAAATGATTCGTACACGCAATAGATGTCAAATGAATCCCTGGACTACGGTGTCCACAGCAGACTAAATTAAGGCTATTACGTTGTATGTTGTTTAATTGTCATACAACAAGGAGCTAAATTCCCACTAATAACAAGTTGTTTTCTCCTTTCTAGGTCATTCATTGGATGATGTTGTCTTCTGGGTATGAAACATTTTCCTTGAGTATATTGTGACTTACAAATGTGCAATTCTAGCTCTGAAATGTCCAAACTTTTGAATGATTAGTGGTGTACCCTTAGAACTTACATCAGCACTCCATTTAATTAGATCATCTTCTTAAAAAATGCCTTTTGCCATCCTCAAAAATTTCTGATGCTCAGTATATGACAGCTGAATTATTTCGGTTGCAATATCAAGAAAGCAGTTTCTTACCAAGCTGCAATTTCTTCCTTGTGTTTTACTTAAGTTGTTGAAGACACTTAGCAATGATTAACTTTTCAGTTATAATTAGACAAAGTAATTGGAGTATTTTTAGTATTGCACTGATCTTTCCTTAACTCTGAATATGTTTACCTATAGATAATGTGTTATGCTTTTCTCATGTGTAATTGTCAGGTAGCTATAGATAGATATACACATTAATATACCCGAACACTTTTTTACAAAGAATATAAACATCCTTTTTAGAAACTGCAGAACCACTTATGATGTGGCTTTCTACTATGTCTCTGGTGTTGAAAGTAGGTAGAGGAGCTGTGAAATGGTGGTAGATGACAAAACCAGAACCCCTGATGAGTTGCTCTGCACCCTACAGAGCAGGAGACAAGGAGCAGTGTTTGAAGGCAGGACAGAATGCACCCACCGACATACGTGACAAAATCTTGTGTCTGACTTACCAGCCTGCAGACAGCTCACCTTGAGGACCGATGAGATGTAACTTTCTTCCTGTCAGTTTGTGTTGCCTTTTTGTCATCTGTGTCCTCAAGGGAGAATTCAAGGTTTTATTTTCACGTTATTTGCTTAGGAGATGATAATGTTTTTTTCAACTGCAACACATTTTTTTTAGATCAGGAACCTTAGAGATCCTGAACTGATAGTTACTTTTCTCATTGTAGAAAATTAAGAAAAATATTTATTTTAAAAAATCATAAATACTCTTCCATAGAATTATTATTTTTGCACAGTAGAATCAATACAGAAAAAAAATCCTTGCAAGTTACACATTTACACTGTATATTATGTATATACCATGAAAGAGGACTTGGTAGGAGATTGTACTGAGATAAGCATCAAATGCACAAAGTTGATATGGGTGTCTGTTACTAAGAGAGGAGATTAATTAAAGTTTGGACACAGAATTTATCTCTGTAAGTCACTCTTTTCCTGCAAGTACAGTGTTTTGAGAACTGCTGCTAAGTCTCCAAGGAAACCACTGCTATTTGTGACTCTGTTTAGTGGTGGAAAACTAATTTTTACCTGCTTTTCTAAGACTGACAAGTCATGACAGCTCTTAGAAGTCTGCAAATCGATTAGTAGTCAAGCCTTGCTATATTTTTAGTTACCTTTTCTGTGTATTTAGACTGAATCACTGAACTACAATACAGATCAGAGGTGGAAAAGTCAGTCGTGATTTGAAAAAATGATACAAATCCTAATTTTCACAACAAAGCTTGTGGTATAATGGTATTATATTGAAAAATTAAACCTCTTGTTTAAGTCAATTGTCAGTATCCCACACAAATATTAATTTGCTCATACAGATTTGCTTTCAAAACTGCATATGTAGTTGTATAGAAATACACACCATGAGGATGGACCAAGCACCTACTAGACTGCTGCTATCATGCAGAACCTTACCCGCAGGATCAACCTTGCGTAAACAAAAATCTTTCTTTATTCTTAAATCAGATGCTGACAGTGAGAGCCAGAACATTAGAGAAATACTGTATTTATGCTTCGTAGTGGACTGCTGTGTTCTTTCTTTATCCATGTTTCTCTGCCAGCAAAGGGAAGCTGTTGACATCCCTGCATTGTCAAAGGCAGAGAGTTTGTTGTTTTCCCACACGACAGCAGAGGTGAGATCAGAGCACAAAATGTCTGTACTAGTTTACACCAAAGAGACCCATCTAGCCTCACATCTTGTCTCCAACATTGGCTGAAGGCTGTTGTCCATGGAGTCGTGTAAGTACAAGGCAATCACATAGTAGAGGTGTCCACAGAATATCCTATCCTCCCAGTCTCTCGTGGAAGGGACCGTCACCACAAGTAGTGTTCTTGTGTTTCATAGCCCAGAATGCTTTTTATCTCTGTTAATTTGTCTGGTCACTTTTTAAAACCATGAAAACCTTTAACATCTTCAAGATGCAATTCAGAGATTGAAAAGAGGACTTGCCATGCAGTTCAGGAGAAGCAGGGATGTGTAAGAGCAGCAAATTCGGAATTAACCTGTGGGTTGAATAGGAAATGCTCATGCACGTGATGACGAAGTGGTGACAGGATGATAGTAGGGGTCCTGGTTTGGTCATCTCTGCACTTCTGCCAAATAGGAAAATACATATAACTTCTATGCTTGTGTTGCCATGTTACATGCTACCTTTCAACTCCTCTGTAGGACTTGGAGTTGCCTGATAAGTGATGTTACTGCGCCATGCACAGAGCGTGGAGCTCTTTGAAACTGCAAAACAGCTCTGGTTAGTGTTTCCTATCAAAAAACTTTTTTGGTGCAGTCTCAAAAGAAGGTTGTTTATTTCTTTTAGTATATTTTTGTATATTTCATTTGTGGATGTATCAGTGTATATTAGGATTCAAATTTCCTATTTTCCCATGTATGATTTTCTGCCTAGATAGTCCCTATGCCTTTAAAAATACCATGTCATAAACTGCACAAAATCAAAAGACAGTGGTGGGGAAGAAGAAAGTGATAGAAGCAACAGGGCTGTTGAGGAGAGAGGTGTTGTTACTAGAGATGGAGATATGAAAGCTATTAAGGTACAGATGACTCTAGGGTAAACTCCCTCATGCATAACCTGAGCATGCAAAAAATTCTTACTTTTTTTTTATGACAACTTGTGGATTATATACCTGAAACCATGGTAATTTAATCTTTCTCAATCCTGGCAAGTGTATACAGTGATATCCTTTGTGACTCATTTTACATTTTTGTTATTTCAGTGAGAAATCTAAAGTATATTTTCAAGCCTGGTCAGATATACATAATTATAGCCCATTAAAAATTTTCAAATGCAACAATTATTATTAAAGCTTCACTGTTATTTATCCAATTTTCTGTTTTTATCAATGACAATTACGTTAAATTGTGTTCTCAAATGTGCTGATGTTGCACTCAGAAATCTTTAAAATCCAAATACATTTCAGTATACATATGAGTTTCTAAGACCTGCAGATATGTGGCATGCATGTACATTAACAGTAACTCAGTGAAGACAGTGGAGATCTGGTGATTAAATACTGGAAAAAAAATAGGATAAGGTCTACTATAATCTTCAGGTCATCAGAGAGGAATCAGAGAGCTTCTGTCCACCCAGGATTTGGCTCATCCTGTCTCACCTGGATTGCTCTCCCTCATTGTTCACACCACTCCATTGGGGCCACAGATGTGCACTTTTCTCACAGTTTTTTAATGAATTAGTCCAGAAGAGAAAAGTTGTCAATGGATTTGAAGGCGTATGACAGAAAGTTGGTGGTAGTGTGACCTTGCTCTTTAGGTTTAGACATAATCAAATGCCGACTCAGTTTGGGAGTCAGTTGTTGTGAAAGAGCCTGTGCCAGAGGCAAGTGACTCCATTAGTCTGTTTTCAGGTTCAGGTTCAGAACACAGACATTACAGTCCTTTGAGAGACTTTTCCTGCTGACGTCTTCTTCAGCACCAGGCACCTCATCTGGTTGAGCTCTTCAGTGGGAACTTGGGTGTTTGGCTGAGCTCCTGGGGACTGTTGGGGGGTCCTGTTCCCAAAAGCATCATGTTCCAGGTGAGCTGGGATATTCTGGCCTTGCAATGTATGGGATACCTATGATGTTCCTTAAAGGCTGTACTGAATAATATGCATGGTGAATTTATGTACATAGCTACATAAACAGGTGAAAGCAATGACAACCAAAGTCTCATTAAAACCAGTGGCATATACTAGATTTTGCCCCACGCCATACCTGTACGTTTGGAAATCTAGGTCTTGGCTCTGCAAAGTTTACTCAGTCAGATTAATTCCTGTTTGTGTTGACTACCATGGAGTTATCCTGGCCATAAATTCAGCCTGTTGAGTTTATTGTAAACGCTTTTGTGAATATGGCCAGTAGCACTAGATGTTAATAATGACAGGACTATCCACAGAGCTATTTCCACCACAAAAGATGTCATTAAGCCATCTAGTTCTGCCTCTTTATTTTTCCTCTGTCTTAATGTGTCCATCAATGCTGATGCAATGCAGTGTAGGCTGCAGTGTCAGAAGCAATGCAGCCATTGAAGTATTCTGTTCTTCTATGGATGTTGATGAAAAAGGAGAGCTGTTTGTGCCTCAATATTGTGACAATGAAGGAATCATAATGTAGCAGCTTTTTTGTTCTGTTTTTTTTCTTGTTTATTTTTATTAAAAAAATATTTGTCTAGTATTTGCTAAGAAAATTCAAATATCCTGCTCACTTAAAAAAAGTAGCAAGGCACAGGATAAATGGGGCCAGTAGATTTTTTAGTCATTCTGGGAAGAACAAAGCCTTGCTTCTTGTTAGCCATCACTGACCTTGAATCTGATGCAGCTTTCTTGGACTTTTTAGTTGATGTGGGCTTTTCCAGTTTGCAAGATATTGGATGGCCCCTTCTGGGCTCTGAGGGCCTTAGCATGAATTAGGTCCTGATAACACACATTTATGTTAACAGGCCAAAGAATGCACTGTCAAGAAATTAAAAAATAAAATCTTGTTGATTGTGGAGTCTCCTTCTCTGGAGATACTAAAAACTCGCCTGGACGCATTCCTGTGCAATCTGCTCTAGGTGAACCTGCTCTGGTGGGGGGTTGGACTAGATGATTGCCAGAGGTCCCTTCCAACCCCTGTCATTCTGTGATTCTATGTGATTCTGTGTAATGCCTCCACTCATTAGGCTACAGACACATCAGTTATTGTTAAAGTTTTGTTCCCTAAATATTAAGCTCTGCATGAAAGAGAGCAACAAAGGGTCTAGTTCTTTCTCTGCTTATGTCTACTTCAAAAACCTTTCCAAAGTCATGGCTTTTTTCAAAACCGTATCACAAAGTAATTCCAAATTAATATCCTGTATTCCTTTCCAAAATCATATTCCTTCTCTTTATAACCCCCTTCTAACCTTAAGATATCTCACTGTTCTGATTCACCCTGATCTGATCTGAATCATTGCATGGTTGTGTCTGCAAACTTGTTTTGGAACACAGAATTGCAGTCCTGCTATGTAACATCAAACCAGATCTTGCTGGATGTGTTTTTAATCATTGCTGGTTTGCAGATCAATGGCTACAGTTCTGATGGGGTTGGGGAAGAATATTATTTAGAAATATTGCATGTGCAGCCAGATAGATCTTTTCTGATCATGTGAATACCTTGCTTTGGAAGTTGCCTTTGCTACCAGCTCCACTACTTCCACACTTGTCGTGCCCTTATCTCCAGAGTTGCCTGGCTCCCTTCTAGGAGACAGATACTTAACTGCTTTCACATCGCTTCTCATTGTGATCCCCAGACTTCCAGTGTATTGCTTGTAAAACATCCTTGTTTTCACCTGTCTGACATCCCCTTAGGTACACTAATTCCCCTCCTTCCCCCCAAATCCTGACAGTCATCAAGTACACAGGCATCCAGCATACCTTTTTGTGACTATTTTCTTCCTATGTTTCATTCAGATATAGCCAGAAAGACCACAAGCAGAAAGCTTGTAAAGTGATTAAACTAATTTTCTTCATTTGCCGTGGCGCCAGCTTGCTAGGTTCTTTCTAGAAACTAGCTCAGTCATGCGGCAGGTTGAGCTTGAGATTCCTGATGCAGATCATTATGCTCCCATAAATTATCTCAGATGTACCTGAGCCAGGGTTTGAACCAGACATTGACAGGAGAGGTTTCTTCCTTTTGCTCTTTTCCTTTCTTTGCTATCCTGCACCACTTTGCTCTTGCCTGCAGAATGGAGAACAAATTAATTTTTGGAACAGTTTATTGTGTTTGGCACCACTGTCTTTGAAAGGTACTCTCTACTTTTAAGCCAAAATTATTTTAAATAAAATTCCTATAGTAGCCCAGTCTGGTGAAGAGTAGAAAAGAGATGTTTTCCATTTTTAATTATTAATTCAATGAATCATAATCTATTTTAATTAAAAATTACAGTGGTCATACAAGGTAGTATTTACTTCTGACTATCTTATGCCTGTGTAGGTGTACAATTTATTAGCAACTCTCAATGGAACTGATCACTGAAATAGAAAAAATTCTTTGAATAAACTTTCTATTGATATATTTAGTACTCAAGTTTTAAACTGCATTCTTTGATAAATTTGTCATGCTGTCCAACTGCAAATCTTAATGAAATTTCTGTTATAAGAATTAATATAATTATAGTTATATAACACAATGTGCTAAAAGCTTAGGCAATAGATATTCGTCAATTGATTTCTGAATTTTCTTTAAAAAGCAGAGAAAATGTCATGCTTTATTTTTTTTCTGAAAAAACCAGATAAAAATACTAAAAGCCAAATGGAATTTTTAATACTAATCTTTGAAATCTAGGCCAAACAGTTTCACATGTTCCAGTTTTCAATTTTCAAAAAACAAGTTGCCCAACTTTGAGGGAAAACAGGTGTTTCCCAGGAATCTTTGAGTTCAGTTCACAGTTTTGCTTCAACCAAACTTCTGGGCTATTTTGGTTTATATGTATTTGCAATCCTTATTTTTTCAAAGACCCTTGAAAAATGTTTCATACATAAATAAGACAAAGGAAGCTAAGGAGAACAAAGTGGCTACAGTAATTGTGCTGCTCTTGCAAGGCATCACAATTATTATAAGCAGGCTCAAGAGTGTCCATACCATCCACGCACAAAAATCTGTTAATCAGATAGCAACATCTTTGGATTTAAAAATAAACCGTAGAATGATCCAGAATGAGTAAATATCTCCCTACCATCCATGGAGATATGGAGGCTAAAAATACAGCAAGGTTGGCTCAGCTCCCTGGGGAGGGTGAAGCAGATATGACCTTACACCTTCCACAAGGAAACGGGATGTACTGGGTACCAGCTGCTAATGGTCCTTGAGGCACACCTACAGATACGTTGAAGTGAAGGGAACTGGGCAAGCTGGGTGATGCTAGTGAAGGACGTGGTGTTGCAGTGGCTGTACTCACCTCCTTACTGCTTTTCTGGCACTTTCTGGTCAGAACGCTGAGTGCATTCATGAAAGAGCTCCCAAGGCAAGAAGGAGAGCGAGGATTTTCTTCACTTCCACATGACCTGATTTATAGCCAAATAAGGAGACCGATCACTTCCCACACATAACATTTCAGCAGACTTGAGAAAATTTTCAGCTCAGACCTTTCAGAGGGATTTCTTTTTGTCGTGGAGGACTTTACTCAGCCTTACGTCTCTTTATAGTAGGATTTGTGTGTGCTTTCTTGGAGAGTATACAAAATATTATTCTGAATTTGAAGATTTCATTTTATTAAAACATGTTCTCTGAATTTGTGCTCAGCCATCTCTATCCATTTTCTTTTTAATTTTTGTTTTTCTTTAAAAATAGATACAAATTTACTCAAATGGCAGAAAAAACTAAGGGTAGGGAGACTCCTTATGGAGAGGTAAGAAGAAATCTAATAAATTAATGGTCTTAGTCTATATTCAGAAAGCAACTGCCAAAAAAAAAAAAAAATTAAGAATTCTGGCATGAGGGAGGGCAGAATATCTGATCTGAGAAAACAGATTTGAACCCAGAAGAAATCTGGGGCCCATTTGTAAAAACAAGAAATTGAGCTCAATAGTTTCATAAACTGCAAGTGCAGTAGCATGACAGCAGAGGTTTGATGGCCTATAATGCTTTGTCAGAAGCTTTTCCTCTCAGAATTGTTAGAGTTGTTGCCCGTAGAGAAGTAAGTGCCCCTTAGGACATGGTTCAAGTATAGGAGTAGTTTAGTCTGTCTTGCATCTGAGAGGACAGAGGAATTTATCAAGAAAATCGTGTAGGTTTTTACGGTTGACTGAAACTCAAATCCAGGAATTGAAGGTGGAAAGTTGATATTTTGACTCAGGCAAACCAGAAGGGAGAGGTTTCTGCTGTTTTTTAGAGGAGCAAGGTGAGTTTCCTTTTATATAAACCAACATTGGTCATGTATTTCTAAGAATAACATGCCTCGCTGTCATTTCAGCCTGGGATTATCCATGTGTCCTGGAGACAGGCAGACACCTGTGAGACAATTTCAGTGAGCAGAACATTCTGTAGTTGCGGGAAGTGTTTATTACACTAAATCATTGTTTCTCACTTCATTTCACATAATCATAACTTCTGTGGCATTTCCTTCTTTCACCTTCAGTATAGATCAGAGGACACAGCTGAAATCAAACACACTGCTTATGTGGGCTTGGCCCCTTCCAATTAACGGATTTTTTTCCTTGCAGTTTTCCCCACTATTTTTCCTTCAGTATTTCAGTATTATTGTCTCTTAAGTTTCAGTGGCCCAACTTAGCACTCTCTGTTTTCTCGGGTGGAATACATTCCTCTTTCACAGATGTTATCAGAAAATTCTCTACAAGTAATTATGTATGGAAAATATGTGGTAACATTTTCTCTTTTGCACAGGTGCATGGTAGATATTTTATTTCCTTTAGGCAGGAAATCAAAAAGGAGCCAAGTATTACAATGTTCAAATTTACAAAAAATAACCCAGAAAAGGCAGTCAAAATTGACAGCATCAGACCCTTAACAAAAAAAGGTGTTGTCGCCACAGAAACGATACTTAAGAGCAGTATATTTCATTGAGTTATTTAATTTTCTCTGTCATTCACCCTTCTCATATCATCTTTTGCCTCTGCCACTTACAATAATTTTTATCCTTATTTTTCTGACATAGTTTCCCCTTTTCCACATCCCAAATGGACAGCTCTGACTGCAAATCGTTGATTTGCCTGTTTTCATATTCTAGATAAAGGCTTGCTTGTTTTGTCTGGATGCATGAAGGGAAAGGTGCTTGCAATATTTTATAGCTTGTACAGGATTCAGTAATTAAAGTCAGTCTTTGGGCTTAGACCCATTACCATAGCAAATATGCTCTAGCCAGAAGTTATACGTCATTCCCACTCTCAAGTAAAATTAAGCCAGATCCTGACCTTGAGCCTATGGTTTGCAGAGAGCTTTAAATGCTGCACTTGTGCACATTTAACCCCACTGTAACAGTTGTAGGGTCATAGGGAGGTGACAGATGCTATCACACATTTCCTACTGTAGATGATCAATTATGAAGAGACGTCTTTGCATAGACTCGACCTGAAAATTTCAGCTGATTTCCTCAGCAAGGTTCTTGGCAGACCTATAGGAGCATCTTTGTCGATTCAAGCCAGCTAGTGTCTGTTGTGATTATCACAGATTTCCTTACACAACACAACCATCCAGGCTGATAAAGGCAATGAAATTTCAGTACAACACAGTGCTGGAAATTTGGATCTCAAATAAACAAATATTGCCATCAATATTCCCAGCACTATATAGCTGCTATTAACATCAGGCTTACATATTGTAATTTTATTTCTTAAACTACAGAGATAGTGCTTAGATGTATGGATTTATTATCACATTTGGCGTATATTATTTATAGCATAAGAAAGGTGAAACATCTTGCAGCATGCATGTAAAGATTAGGATTTATTGTCCAGGAATCCTTGAACAATTTTATCAAAAGCCCATTTCTAGGTGGTGTTTTTCTGCAATAAATCATACAGCAGAAATCTATCAGTGGACACCAGTAGGAGATAAATGAGAGCAGAGGAAAGAGGGTCATCACAGATTTTTTTTTCTGTATCATGACCTGTCATTGGCAGAAATCCATTTATTATCGTACATGAATGATTTTTTTCCCTTACTCACTGGATTTGCCATTCTGGGGACTGTTATCTAAAATAAAATGAAAACTCCACAAAATGTAAGCTTTCAGGAATCATGAAAACAGAGATAACTTAAAGACCAGAGGTGCAAAGACTAACATTACTTCCACTTCTCTTTCTCTCTCTCTCTCTCCCCCTCTCTTTCTTTTCTCTTTCCTCCACCCTCTACATAACAACAAATTGTTTTGAAGTTTTCATTATGGAAATAGGGGAGGAGGAGGGACAGGACCATAAACCTGGTGCCATGGTGGTGTATACAAGAATTACTAAACTCAACTGGTTGGTATATGCAAGAAGGAGGCAAACTCTGTAACTCTGTTAGAAGTAGGGGAGCTCTTGCTGAGATGCATTTACCCCAATTAAAGTTCTTCAAGAACGTTTCTACCTTTTTTAATGAAATAAAGTTACGTTTGTCTTTAAGTAAGGGACAGCAGGGCAGGGCAAGAAGGAGGAGGGCTGAAGTGTAGCGTTTTTTGTTAGTCTGAGATTAATCAAGATGGGAAGGAGCCATGTAACCTCACATATCTCAATGAATATCAGCAACCAAATTGCTACAGGGTCCTCTAGAATGATCTACTCATGTTCCAGGCAGCTGGTGTGGGATATGGTTAGGTAAGGGGGCCCCCACCCAAGCCAGAATGATAGGAGGAGCAGCTCAGGTCACTTGGCTTGTTCAGCTTGGAGAAGAGAGGGCTGAGGGGTGACCTCATTGCAGTCTACAGCTTCCTCAAGGGGGGCAGTGGAGGTGCGGATCTCCTCTCTCTGGTGACCAGCGACAGGACACGGGGAAATGGTATGAAGCTGTGTCAGGGGAAGTTCGGACTGGACATTAAGAAAGGTTCTTCACTGAGAGGGTGGCCGGTCAGTGGAACAGGATCCCCAGGGAAGTGGTCACGGCACCAAGCCTGTCAGAGTTCAAGGAGCATCTGGACGATGCTCTTAGTTGTATGGTTTAGCTTTAGGCAGTCCTGTGAGGAACAGGGAGTTGGACTTGGTGATCCTTATGGGTCCTTACCAACTCGAGATATTCTATGATTCATAGCAATCAGCCTTCTAGGAATTGAGAGGGGAGGTAAGAGAAACAGGTCTTCTAGAGACCATAGGTGAAATTTTTATAATACTGTTGTGGTTTAACCCCAGCTAGCAACTAAACACCACACAGCTGCTCACTCACTCCCCCGCAGCAGGATGGAGGGAAGAGAATTGGAAGGTTAAAAGTGAGAAAACCCGTGGGTTGAGATAAGAACAGCTTAAGAATTGAAATAAAATAAAATAGTAATAATAATAAAAATAAAATTGTAATGAAAAGGAAAATAACAAAGAGAGAGAAATAAAACCCAAGGAAGGCAAGTGATGCGAATAAAACCAATTGCTCACCACCAACTGACAAATGCCCCGCCAGTCCCTGAGCAGCAGCCCCACTCCCAACCTTCCCCCTAGTTTATATGCTGAGCATGATGTCATATGGTATGGAATATCCCTTTGGTGAGTTGGGGTCAGCTGTCCCAGCTGTGTCCCCTCCCAACTTCCCGTGCACCCCCAGCCCACTCGCTGGTGGGGTGGTGTGAGAAGCAGAAAAGGCCGTGACTCTGTGTAAGCACTGCTCAGCAATAACTAAAATATCTAAAAACTAAAATATGAAGACAATTAACTCTATCCCAGCCAAAACCAGCACAAATACAAGAGCAAAAACTTTAATGCCAATCAACATCAGGAGGGATTTGTACATTTGAATCCTTTTGTTTGTACAAGTAATGCACCACTGGGGCACACACTAATTAAGATACCCAGGTTGTTCTCCTTCTGGAAAACCTTGGCTACTTCTGCCTTATTAATTCAGGGTTTTATCTCAGTGCTGAAGTTTTACGTGATTCCTCATCCCTCTGATCTGTTTACCTTTTGGACATGTGCCATGAGCATTTTTCTTTGCCTGGGCTAGATAAAAAATAAGCACAAATGCTGGTAGGTTCTACATTCTCCTTTGAAAATTGATGAAATAGTGACCTAACGGCCATTCATTTGTGCAAGCTAATGGTTCAGCTGGTCCTCATCAACAGAGACAAAGGTGAGACAGTGTAAGCCTGATCAGACCAGCTATGTAAGTTTATGTCACTATTGGGAAGATCTAGCTGCAAGTGAACCACCAAAATAGGATCTTTCCTTCCCAATGCTGGACTGTCAGCTCCACGCTACAGCAAATGAGATAACCATCCTTGCGGAGTACAGGACACATTGCCAGATACATCCATATGCTGCCACAAAGCAAGGCTCTTTCTAGTACTGGAGTATGTAATATATAAATAATCCAGATTTTAATTTTTTTTCCCTTTCTTATCACTAAAGTTTGAGTTACTGAAGCAATTTGCCAAATGGCTAGTAACTGTGACAATTATTCTTCAATAATCCTAGCATAAGAAAATACAAGACGTTATTGTAATGTATGGTTTACTAGGTTAATACTGTGTATTTACTTAATTTACAGGGCAGAGGGGGAAAGAGAAAGGCTTGAAAGCAAGCAATTCTGATTGATGACAGAAAAAAAATTTAAAAGCCAGTCAGGCGAAATCTTTCTTTCTGTTGTAGCTAGTGAAAATTTATTGTTGACTTCATTTGAGGCAGGATTTAATTCCACATTTCGATTTGAAAAGTTTTTGATTTTTACTGCAATAGTAGAAAAAGGTTACTAGTACAGACAGACCATACAGTTCAAATAATCTTTAGCTGTAAATATATTTTACGTTGAACACATGTAAAACTTGTGTATATGAAAATTATACTTTCTTGTTTGCTCTGTGTGTCAGTTTGCTCTGTGTGATCAGTTACAATCCCACGTGCAGGCTTGATTTTAATGGGTTCCAACACATTTGCAAATTTTTAATCTTTCTGGATTAAACTTTAATAATATTTTAATCTTTCAAGCTCTCCTTGAAATATCGTCGTTTTAGATCATTTTCCTTATTGCTTTTATAAATCTTTTACAACAAAGAAATTCATTAATTTGAAGTAGGAAAAATGTGATACAGTAAAAGAAGGAAAAGTTGCCTAGAGTACTAAGATACTACAAGAATCTATTATTTTTTTATTTCCTCTTGGCTTCACTGTTTGCCTTCAACATGCAAACTATTCAGAGTTGTATTAAAAGCTGAGTTGCACTTCAGAAAACTTTAAGAAGTCCTATTTTTTTCAGATCTAATATCATTACTACTTTTTTTATTTGGCTGACTTAATTTTCAACTAACTGGAAGATTTTATTCCTTAGAGTTGTAACAGCTACAGACATGAACAATAATTTGTGGCTACTGCATCAAATGAATGGCTCAAAATATTAACCCACACTTCAACTTTATGGTAAACTCAGCTAAACAGTTTAACACGTTTGCAAAGCAGACTCTTCTAAACATCTAGGACTGCTATTTGAATAATAAAACAATAATATTGCACATATTAAATTAGAATATAATCTTATGCTTGTAAGCCAGGAAAAAAAAAAAGATAGACTACAGGGCAAATTACAAATTTTTAAGTTAAGATTTAAGGTTTAGTCTTAAATCTATGTATTTCTTCTTCACTGCCAAAGGAAAACAAGAAGTAAAATAAGCAGTAGTTTACACTGCTGCAGTCTAGCTCCCTTTGGGGATAGACAGTTTGTATCTTTCTTTTTAGTATTTTGGTTGAAACCTTTAATTATAACCAATTGAATCTCCTTAAAGATTAGGGGGCCCACATAGACAGGTTGTGCATACCCAGTTATTATCTAGAGCTCAACCAGATTAATGTGGGTGAATTTTCTATGATATCATGCACTTTCACCTATTATGAAAATTTAAGATATATGCCACCCAACCTTTCATTTTAATATTCATGCTGGTTTTAAGTATCTTTTTCTTACAAATGCTGCAATCAAATCTTTCCTTGAGGCAAATCCTGTTCCACTGGCTGCAAGTTGGATGCAACAGCATTGGGGTTATTTCGAATGGGGAGGAGGTGTCTGCAAGGTGATTATGGAGCTTTGAGAGTTACAAGAATTGTTGGAATTGAAAAGCAACAGCAGGAAACCAATTTAGCAGGGCCTTGCAGAAACCCCCGTGCAGGGGGCACTGAGGATGGGTCAGGGTAACCTGGATAGATAAAGATCTCAAATGTATGCACCAAAATGTGGATCACACTTTGACCTCAAACTGAATACCACCCTAGGTGTTGCACAGAAATGGCAAGACCCTTTTGTCTGTTCTCTGTTGGACACGGCTGGGCAGCAGACAGGGTGGAAAGGAGCAGAGAAGGTACGTAAGAGGCAGCAGCCCCTTAGACTGGCACAGTGAGTGGCCTCAGCTGCCCCGCCGTTGTCTGTCTGGAGCTCACGCAGGGAGTGAAGGTGTGAAGAGATAGTTCACCGTGGGCAAATACTCCACCCTCTTGCTGCATGGGACAGGGATGAGGGTCTGGAGGGCTTCCCGCTTCCCTCCATCTCTGTAGGCAGCCACCGGGGTAAAGTCAGCTTCCTGGCATTAGTCTAGGGTAACACTCCTGGCTTCCCTTTCCATGTTAACCCTTTAAGCCTATGTGCACTCAGTTTGTAAATAATTTTGGCAGAGAGGAAGGTGCAGAAATAAGTATATCTGTGGCTTGGAGTTTGATACTATCAGGTTGATGAGTCATGCAAGTCAAAGAAATTCCTTGGCCTCTTTTGTTTCACAGCCACAGAAATTCGTTCAAGGCAAAGATCCCTCATGCATCCTCCCAGTGAGACCATTTTGTGTCTGCTTTGCTCATTCTGCTTCACAGGAGAATGGTTTTGTGGACCACATCCCCCTTATGATGCTAGTGCTTACAGCACCTATGAGATTTCCACACGTAAAGCAAGGTGTGAATGTAGCCCAGGAGTTTTAAGGTTTATGTGAGAGATTAAAAAATTAGCTGGGAACTCGAAAACTGTTCATGCTTCAGACATCTGGCACTTTTATATGAATCCTCTGCAATGAAAGACCTCGACGTATAAGGGAGCTGGAACACTGAACAGGAAGTGCAAGTAAGTCTGTGGGACTCCAGCCCCCTTATGCATCATCCATAGGACCCCACATTAGAGAAGGACTTTGTCTTTTGCTGTTCACAAGCACCAAATTCTCCTGGGAAAATGTAGGACTCAGAAGCAAATTTATTGTTGTTCTGTCAGTGTCTGTTCCTGAGACACCATGAGCAAGTTGGGAAGGTTGCAGGATATCCAATTCATTTTATTTTTCAAATAGGCTTACAAAGGTGTTTGGACCAGTGCATTTTTAAAGATAGGACAAAGTTGAAAATGTGATTTTTACAATGAAAATGTGAGGAATCTAAATGATTTTCCACTTTTAAGGCTTTTTTTCCTTAAAAAAGAAAGGAAAAGTGACTGTTTGGAACAGACAAAATGCTACAGTGAAGGTTGGAACTGAGTCTGGAAGGCTTAATCTAACTATTTAGCCATTTTTCATAGCAGCATTTTTTTTTTTAAAAGGAGGACAGAAGGAAATCCGCCAAGTCAAATTCCCCACAATATTCAGTGTTCTCCATTCCTTATGTTTTATTGGGAAGGGTTCCCCATTTCTCATGGCACTTTGGAGAACGCACCTCAACAATAATTTAATGGAGCAGATCTTGAAACATTTCTCCCTTGAAATAGCTGCAAGGCCTGTAGGTGGGATTTGTATAGTGAGGGGTAAAATAGATCCCTTTGCTAAAAATGTGACAGGGAATCTTCAGGAAAAATGAGGATGGGATTGTGATTTTAACCCTCAAACTTTTGAAAGATAAAATGACAACTCTGCTAATGATGTAGGTCTGCATAGGAGGGTATTAAACTCAGTCTCCTCTAACCCACACTAGAAGCGCTAATGCGGGATCATCACCGTGATTTATAATATTAAAAAAATCATTTTGTCAAGGCTTTTACTGTTACCTCACAAGACATCAGAATGAATATTCATGGTTAATCTATTTTCAAAACTTCCTACCTCTCGGTCCCAGAGAGACATATCGGCAGTGTATCATGTTTCCAGCACTTAGGGATCTAATTGGGATATTGTTCTGTACACGCTGTTAGACACTGTAGTGACAAGACGGATCTTAGCCAACGCTGGCGGCCAGCCAACACATACCTTCCGCGAACAAAGTGCAGGGCAATTAAAGTGTAAGTGCCGAAGGAGCACTGCCGACAGAGAGCACAGAAATAGCCATCAAGTAAAGCACTTGGAAAATATATTTCTTTGGCATATTGGAGGATTATTGTTCCCACCATTCATTTCTTTCCCTTGATGTCTTCCCCTGAAGGGGATGTTTTTTTCCCTCTTCGGTATTTTTATGCTTTAGAGAAGTTTGGGAATGCCTTGGTGAGGAGGAGACTTTTTCTTCAAGGGGAGCAGGGAAGAGGCATTTTTCTATTATGAGAATTGAAGCAAGAGGACATAGGAGAGAAAGAGCTTTGGGAAGTGTGTTATGAAATAGAGCTTTTTATAAAATACGTGGATTGGGCGCGCTATATACATATCATGCGCTGCAGGATGTTATATAGAGCAATCATTCTGCACAAAGCTATGTATAAATACTGAAACAAGGCCTGTAATTCTGCTCATCAAAATGAAAGCCCTTAAGAAGTCAGGTGTCCGTCCCCATCCTCCACACAGGTCTGCATTACCAAACTGAATTCACAATCAACTTATTAATAATTTGGGCAACCTGTGTTGAGTATCTAATACCCTAAATGTTCCACAAATAATCCCAACACCGCGTTTTGTGACGTTCAGTAACAAAACTTAACAGAGATGAAACATTTGTTACTTTGAAGACTGTTTGTTAGTAGATGGGTAAAAGATTGTTCGAGAGGGAAGGGGAGAGTGAGCTGGGGAATTAGCTGCTGGAGTTAAAGGATACACAAATTTACAAACATCATTTTTGTTCTCATTCCCAAACCAAGCGGCTGATCACAGTGTGCATTTTCCTTTCATGCAGATCTACTCAAATGTTCTTGTGTAGCAGGTGTGTGTGTTTGCAAAGATCAAAACAACGGCCTTTACTGAATTTCTGCCTACCCTGAATAGTATTGTTTAGTGGGTTCCCCCCCCCACCTCAGAATATATTTCTCTAATGAAGATTTGGTCAGCTGTTTTATGTCTGCAAGGTATATTTTTTCTCCATGTAGGTATAAAGAGAATGTTTTTTTCATCATTTTGCTATTTGTGGGCAGATTTACATATCGTCTCTCTAATAGCATCAGCAGAAGTTACAGAAATAATGTCCTAGGCATATGGACAACTATGGGTGTATTTATTAATCTTAACCTTTCTAAAGGTAACATTAAAATTCTTTCCTAAAATGTGTTTCTTTACATCATGTCTATGTCAGGTTATCATCAGCAGATGCAGCCTTTTTAACTTACATTTGCTTTGAAAAACAATTATTTATTCTGTGGGAAGAAAAGGTTATATTGCAGAGGTCAGACTTTTATCATTTTCTTTTTATGGAGTAAGCCATTGGGATATTATAATGGTATGTCAGCTAAGCACCTAGATGGCTCTACAAGGTCAAACAGAGAGTTACAATGGGCGTATTTTATGTATGTATCTTGTGAGTGTTGTCCCAGTACACTCCGACCCCCCCTAATAAACCATTTTACTGCTTTACAATAACACAGCTTTGTGTTTCATAGGATTTTTTTCCCCGCTTTGAATGAATGCTAAATTCATACAAATGTCAATAATAAAAATTTACCAAGTTCTTCCTGGGGTTACTTAATGACATTGTTAGGATTCTTAATGTAGCTACTAGGTGAAAGAGCTGCCAGTACCGCATAAAGAATGAGTTGTTCTCCTCCTGCCACAGCCCCAGCTGATTTACAACCACTTTGTGTTTGATGTTGGACAGGATAATTTCATCAGTCTCCAGCCCTTGTGATCATGTCCCAAAATGACTAGTCAGGTGAAGCCCTAGCCGAAGATTGCTTGTCACCTGTAGGAAGTAGCTGTCTGCTATGAGTAGTCTTTACTCATAAATGTAATCATCTGTTAGTTATTCATTGAGCTATACTTCATGGTCTAGATGTAGTAGTGAGGATAATACACAAACACCTCACAGGGAAAATGCTTTGAAACAACAGATGTGTCCGTTAAAAACCTTGCTTTTTACAACGGGACAGCATCTTAAACGGAAGTAACTGGCTTCCAAGTTCATTTCTGAAGGTTACTTCAGAAAGCCTGTCAAAACCTCTCCCCCTTCCCAAGTGATTCACTGCAGCAAATGGCCTGTAGTTAAAAACAATGATTTCTTAAAAGTCCAACACCAGCATTGTTGTAGTGATTTAAGGCAGTCAGAGCAAGACAGGTATAAGCCTTTGGTGCGCTATTGTTTTGAAAGAATATGTGATGTTGTGATAGAGCTATCTGAGAGAATAGTATGATAATGCAGCCGCATCTCCGGGGGGCAAATTCTTATTTATTTTGGTTAAACTCCCTGAAATCGTGGAGGATGTGTCTATTTCTAGTACCAGTGATGCACTTTCATCACATCCAGACATATAATTTGGCATGAAATAACTAACACTCTTCCATTTTTGATATTCAGCTGGGCTTAACCTGGCATTTGTTCTCTTATTTTATAATAAATAAAAATCTTGTTTCAGAAAAAGAGCAGCTAGTAAGAGTTCTGTAAAAGCATTACAAAATTGCCAAAAAGAAAAGCGGTGCTGTTATTAGGCCAATGCTGCTGTAAATGATAAATTAAAAAGGCAACATGAAGAGGCTGAAAAGTAGTGACAGCTACAATGAGTACATTTTCTCCTTTCTCAGTGTGAGATCACAGTGCAGGAATATATGAACTTCAAATCCCTTTGTGAAATTTGTGCTCATTTTAGCTGTCACTGCTGCAGGTGATGAGCACTCACAACCTGTTGTTTCTGCTTTGTGCTTATAAAAACGCAAAGGATAAGTTCTAGTAACAAAGGAGTAAATATTCTGATAAATATAATCATGTAGCTAATGGGAAATTCTGGATAGAATTTGCAATGCATTTTGGAATTTATCCAAGGCTTGTGATATAAAAGATAGACAGATATTTAATTTCTTAAATTGTAGTTGGAAAAACAAGTATGCCATTTTATATGTTTTAGTTACATTTATTTTGTCAGGATACTTCCAAGGTTTGAATACACTATTTTTCCTCCTCAGGTTTATTTGTCAAGGTCTGCTTTCAGTATTCTTTTAACTAAAAAATTATAGATCTAGCTCCTGAAAAAAAAAATCTAAATTTAAACTATGGTTTCAAACAACTCAAAATGCAGAAGACAATGGATTGAGACTTCTGGTTTACTTTACCATGAAGAAAGAGGTCATTTACAAATCTACGATGTATGTGCAACATTGGATGTTGAAATCAGAGGATGTGCAGACTTGACATCTGGTGTGAGATAAGTTTCTGATTTACTTCTTTTTTTGTTTGAATAAGAAAGGATAGAACTCAATAGACCCATACAAGAACAATTCAGTTTTTCTTCCACAGACTGAATTTTCAAACCATATTCTGTTAGTACAACTCTTTATGTTAATCATTTCCATATCTCTCTAAAAAGATGTGTATTTTAGAAATGTGTATAGGGAGAGATTATCTGTTTTGTTTCTAAAGCTCTCTGTTTATTTGATCCCTTGCACTCTTAATTTTGCTTCCCTGGCTCAACATTTACATTTCCATCTTTTCTCTTTATTCCTGGAAGTCCCTGTGGCTTGTATCAGCTTTTAACATGATATAGAACTTCTTAGAGAAAAAAGCTGTCCTACTGTGGCTGCCTTTTAGTGCCCATCCATGCTGCTGAGCACAAAACAGAGAGTCACAGTGCAGGAATAAACAAACTTTTTCTCAGTCTTTTGACTTAAAAATTAAAATAAGAAGTTACGTATGTTTTAGTTACAATGGAATATTTCCTGCCTGGTGGATTTATATTGCTCTGGTCAGCACAGGGACACATTTTTATTATCCAAAGGGGGAAATCCTTCTCAGAAAGGTAGCTCATGGTAGACACCCAATGACTTGACTCCTCCCTGACTGCTATAGTACTAGCAGGCACGACAGTAATAAAGGTGTTACATTTAATAAGGCTTTTCCATGTATAACAAATGAAGAAAGAGCCTTTGGCAATTGAAGCAGCTTTTTTTAGGACCTAATGTCATTTGTCTCCTATAACTGGTGTGCACAAACTGACCTGCATCATGAATATTCCCTGTTTGCCCTTGCAAAGCATTGCTTGACACAAGCCATACCTTGTAGTTCACTCAACAGTCTTCCATGAAGATGTTTTTAAAAAATGATCAGTGATGTTCTGCTGTAAACCTACCAAGAACAGTAAAGCTTTAATACTCATGCCGTTGTCTTATTGCATGCTTACTGCAGAGAAGGCCTTGGGAGACTTTCAAGTCGAGTTGCTGTAAAATTACTGCTTATAGTATGTTATTGCCTGGTCCCTTCTTCACAGGGGATAGTGATGCTCCTGGTGTAATTAAGTGGCTGGCAGGTTAGATCCTCAGGAAATACTCCATTTTTAGTCAATTTATAGGCAACAGCATTTTCTCTGAGATCACTTCCTCATCATAAGAAATACGCAAATGCCAACACCTTCCCTTTACAGGGAGGCAATTGAGATTACCTAGTAAATGAGAGAACCAATGCTTACAGGAATGTGGCATCATTACATCTCTAAAGTAAGTAAAAGTAAAATCTGCCATAAGTTAAAAAAAAGGCAAGAGCAGGTAGTCTGTAGCTTTTTGTTGCTATGTGTTGAAATAATAGCATAACTGTTATCATATGGGCTGTGATGACTGTCACTGCCTTTGCAAGTGCTGAGAGGCCATCGGTGCTGTTGTAGCTATGTGGCCATAGAACGTGGCTGTTTGCCCTGGGTGCAATGCTGAGTGTCCAGAAAGGTGGTGTCATGCTGCAGCTACCACTGCTGGGACATGATGGCTTTCCAGGAGAAGCTGTAGCACCCAGTATTATAATGGGCAGTAGCACTAGTGCGTGTTCAATAGCCTCTGCAAATACCAGAACTGAATCTTTTCCAGCAGCAGCATTGAACGGTTAGGGCTACTCGTTGCTAGTGCAACTGAAAAGCCCCCTTCCCTTCCCACCCATAGATTACTTTGTATTTCCATTTAAAATAATGTACAGTGACACCTGTATTTCTCTAATCAGGATTCTTTTTCCACAAAGACTTTTTTTCTGTGGCTTTTCCTTTGAAGATATTTCTTTTTTAACTCTGATACATGCAATTCTATCCATAATTCTTTCTCCCTTTTTTATTCCCTTCTTCACTGTCAAAGAAAAGATGTGACTGCACAGGCAGCAATGTCCATTTTTCCAGGCTATTTTCATGTGTGATACTAACTGGCTTCCTTTGCTGTTTCAGATGTTTTAGCTTAGCTTCTCAGCATCAGGGTAAGATGAAGAGCTAATTCTAGCCTAGATCTGGAACTGGCGGTTTGGCAATACTGGTTTGCTGGATCTTGTGTTTTTGTTCTGGATCCAGGAGATAATTTAGTTTTTTCTAAATATTGATTTAGATAATCTCAAGTAAAACACTGACCGCCTGTAAATAATAATGATTATTGCTTGCCAATAACAGGCACAAAAATAATCAGAAATTTACAAAACATAAAGACAGTGAGACAGTGGCCACTGTAAAGAGATTAAATGAACTAAGCTAAAACACTATTTGCATATATCATTGGTAAGTACTATATAAGTTATTTTGGGAAATTAATGTGAAAGTGAAGGTCGTGTTATATACACAGTATCCAGGGCACTTTCTTTTCATTAGTGAAATCTTCCTAAGGAAAATCTTGGGTTTCCCTACTTTTGAATCACAGTGTGGTTACCTCTGCAGAAAAACTCTGAGGAAAAGAGAATTAGTTTCCACTTCTAAACCTTGCAGCAGCAGTAAAACAGCATCAGCAGACTTAGGAGAGCCATTATCTTACAAGAGATTTCCTTACCTGATTTTTAAACATTTAATAGATAGATATATTAGTCTAAATTAGTCATCCTGGCCTCGGTTTATAGGAATCTATGAAGAGGCACTACATATCAATACATGTCAATTCACCACATCCTAAGATAGGCCAGATGAATCATCTTTTGGGGGTGTGCATTGCTCTTGATGACTATAGAAGTAATTTAGCATATTTAGCTCAGCCACAGGCACCTGCCTTTGAGATGGTCAGGTCAGGGTGGGTGAATTACACCTTCTTGTGCCTGCTGCCTCCACCTCTTCCACATTTGCTGAGTGGACACAGATGCCAGTGGATATGCATACCATGGAGCTGCACACCAAAGATCTCCCTTTTTCCGGGTTGTAAGCTACTCACTGGGTGCTGGTGAGGGTTTTCCACAGAACTGAGCTCTCCCACTTCCGCTGATGTGCCACATCTACAAGTCCCAGAATCTTCTGTAATGCTTCGAGCAGATGAGTGAAAGGCAATGTCTTGTGTTAGTAAAAAAATGGGGATTTGCTCAGTTATTATCTATGAGATATGGTTCATAACTTCCCATTCAGCCAGTTTGTGGGGTTTAAAACACATTTTAACACTGAGATTTAGAGATGGCTTGAGTTATTTCAAATGCTGTTAGTATGCAAAGAAATCAACTTGTTTTGAATGTTTGCTGTGATGTTTAAACTGAAAAAAATATATGACTGAAATGAAGAATGGGTCCCTTAATTTGTGTGATGATACACAGCTGACGAAGACATACTGAGAAAGCTTGAAACAATAATGGCATTAGTTTCTGCAGCGTGGATGTTTCTTTTTTGCAGCAACAACTGCTTAAGAATTTTTACTATTCCTTGCACAGATTTAATAAGAAAGATTTTAAAAAGAGTTTACTATATATTTGCCTGGGCCTCTTCAGTGGCAGTGTAAGCAAATCATTCTGGTGCTCTGCATAATAATTGTTTTTTAATTACCGTGCTATGTGCAATGCCTACCTTTTCCAATTTGCTTTGAGCAACATATGGTGTTCTATATAATAAAAAGTTAAGAATGCAAAAAAGAAGTTCTAAAACTAACAAACATTCAACTGATGATGTAAACCCATATTTTTATGCATGATGGAAAGTTCATCTTTTTGCCTCAGTAGAACAACACTTTGCCTCGTCACTCCGTTAGGATGTTACCACTTCAGCACTCACTAACATGCTCTGATTGAACCTATACAAATGTCAGCCTTGAATGTCAGCTAATATTGCTGAGATTGTTATTAAGATTTTTTCCAGTTCTATGAAGGAGGCAAAAATGCTGGACATAATGTGCTTCCTTGTCCAGGGGAGGCAAAAACACTTACTTGGGAGAAGGTGGGGAGTCAGTCAGTAGCAGTGAAGAAGCGTTGCATGCATTAAGCAGAGAGTATTACAACTGCACAGCTTTTAAGACCGAATTTTATGTTGGCATATGAATGGATTTTGCAGAAAAGTTGTCTCTGAGGATAAGGGGTGAATGAATAATTTTTCCCAGCAAGCAAAACACTGTTGTAACTGTTGATACTGCTTTCCAGCTCTCATCATATTGCGGTTACAAGCAATTTTCATAGTCGTTGCAATTCCATTGTGTCTGGGGGTGGAAAGACAGTCATGCTTAGGCATTGTCTCTGTGGCAATGTCATTGCCCTGTCCCTGTCTTGATCGTGCTTTGCCACCTCTTTCTCCTCAAATTCCCATCACATCGGTATGAAGAGCCCTTGCTATCTACTGTTTCGTGACTAGAGGAGAAGCAGACAAGGTCAGCAGCAGGTTCTTCTCTGGATACCTTCTTCCACCCAAGAAGGGCAGAGCAGCACAGGTTGTGCTGCTTGGTGCTTCTGTGGGAAGCAGGCAAGGATGCTGAAACGGCAGCCAGCAGGCACCTCTACTTCCTTCGGAAAAACACTTAAGGAGCCCTGGGTGGTGACTTCAAAGACCTTTTATTCACTGCCCAGAGGAATGGATATTTTGTAATACAAAATGAATCAAATTTCAAAGCCTGTAAAGGTCAAAAGCAGCCTCTGGCCAAACAAGAGTAAGAAGCCTATAGGAATTGCACCTCTCCACGAGAGGCCACTTTAACACAAACAGCCCTTGTGAAGTCGCACCTGCAAAGAGTTAACTACAAACCTCCACAGTGTCTGATGGATGAGAAGTGATCACTCACCCCTCGGACAGGCAGGGACCAGAAAGGCTGGGCTGATGCGGTTTCACTTTACGTGCTTTTATTCTTTACGCTTTTAGTTAATGCCACTTTAGGCTGCTTTGGTACTAACCTCGCTTGAGATAGGATTGTGAGCAGCCATTTTCATGGCTGCTTAGGCCGGGTCAGACACTGCAGGTATAAAAAGCCCTGTGTGGTCATAGTACTCACTCTCTTTAAATAAGTGCAGGAGATGGAAAGTCTGGAAGAACTAACATAAGAACTTGTCACAGCTCAACAACCTCCTCCCCTCCCCAAATTAGTCCTCTTTGAATTACAGCTACTATTATTTCTATTTTCTGTATGGAACAGTACAGACCTATGTGATTTTCCAAAGGAATTGATTAAAAAGTACTCTGCTGTCACTGGTTTAAGCTCTTGCCACCCTGGGTGGAATGCAATGGGTAAGAATAAGCACAATCATGCAAATATCAGAATAAAGGGTTAAAGCAAGACTTTGGGTTGGCTGCCTTACTCAAGACCAATATGATACTAATGTCTATCCTATTAAACTCCTTACCTTATCATCAGATTTCTAGCCACTTCACACATTTCAGGGGAAAAACAGTATTTGATAACTTTTTCTTTTTCTGTTTTACCTTTTTTAGGTATCTTGCTACCAGAAACAGAACAGGCATCACAAGTGGGAACAGGTTTCAGAAGAGAGAGAAAAATGACTCATAAAAATCTTCTTATGTAGCTTGTCCACAATCAAAGGAGTGATTTTAAAGACTACTAACCTGCAGTCTAACCAATATTTGTTGTCTTTTGATTACTTAGGTCCCTTGACTTTAAAAGCAGACTGCCAAGTTGTGGTAAGGAGAACTATCGGATCCAGAGCCTGCAGGCTTGGTTGGAGATCAGGAAGGATGAATTGGTGTTCCTGTATTTCTGAGCTCTGTAGCTGTCTAGCTGTAGGCCACAGAAAAGGCCATCTCTTTCTCTGAGGTTGCTGCTTGATGGTGGCAGATGCTGGGGGCTTTGCAGCGTGCCTGCAAGAAATGGAACAGGAACCTCATAGAATTCTGCAAGGGCAAATGCCAAGTCCTACACCTGAGATGGACTAACCCCTTGCACTGATCCAGGCTGGGCTCTGCCTGGTTGGGGAGCAGCTCTGCTGGAACGGCAAAGGAGATTTGGGAGACAGCGGGATGAACATTAGCCGGGGTGTCCTCTGACAGCAAGGAAGGTCAACAGCATCCTGGGCTGTATTAACAGGAGGAAAGCCGGTAGATTATTTTCCCCCTTTACTTTGCACCATGTTTGACCACATGCACAATACTGCATCCGGTTTTGGGCACCCCAGTACAATTAAAACATTGATAACCTGCAGCAAGTTCTGTGAAGGGCCACCAAGATAATCAGGGCTGGAGCACTTGCCTAATGAGAAAAGGCTGAGGGAGCTGGGCTTGTTCAGCCCAGAGAACTCATGGCTTCAGGGGGCCTGACAGCAGCCTGCCAGGGCCTACGGGGACGTTACTGAAAAGAGGGCCATGCTCCTCACATGTGTACTGAGAGGACGAGAGACAAGAAGTTGAAAAAAGAGATATTCAGACTTCATGTAAAGAACATTTTCACCATGAGGACACTCCAGCAGTGGAAGAAGAGGGGGTCTGCAGCCTCCATCCTTGGAGATTTTCAAGACCAGACTGGATAAAGCCCTGGAGCAACATCATCTGACATTCAAGCTGGCCCTGCTTTGAGCAGGAGGTTGGATGAGAGACCTCCTGTGGTCCCTTCCAGTCTCAGTTATTCTGTGATCATGTGGTTATTACCCAGCAGTGGAGCTGCTTGATGCTGGAGTCATTTCAGTGGCCAGTAAAAGTCACATACTCCCTTCCTGGCTAAAACATCATCTGAAAACTCCTGCACCCAAAAAACTTACATTTAAATTGAATTTTAAAAGAAGAAAAATGAAAAAAACAAGGAAAAATCCCTAACTTAATCAGCATGTAGCTTGAAATTAGTTTGTTGAAGACAGCACCCACCTTCACTTGAAAATAATGGGCAAAAAAGAGCACAACTGTCATCTGGATCAGGTTAAACAGAGGCAGCATTTTTGTTGCCCTGGCCTGTGTCATGGCCCTCTATGTGAACAACATCAGCACCGTCACGTTTCAGCTGCCACCGCAGGGTGCCTGCAAAGAGAAGAGAGAGAAGCAGTGATTTGTAGCTACCACCTGCAAATCTCTCATTATTGGCAGGTACTTTGCAATGGAGTACTAGAACAGGATAATTGCTGGAGATAGAATTGGCAAGAGCAGTATATGGGAGACACATTCAATTGCACATGAGTATGGTAGGTGAACTATAAAAAAAGCAACCCTGCCATTATATGTTGAACAGCCGGCAACTCTGGATCTTCTATTTTGTTTACGGCAGAATGGACAAAAGGCTTGTAGTGTCGGCAGTAAATAGCTTGGGGACTGTATGCCTTGTAAAGGTATTCTGGATGCCTTTATGAGCCATAGCTCAAACTTTTGTGACAATAACAGTGAGGCATTACAAGTTTATTTGCAAGATTAAGTCTAAATGTCCTCCCCAGAGTGCAGTATAAAAACTAATTAATTTTTTTATTCTTTATCATTGAGATCAACATTCTCCATAGGAATTTGCATTTCTATATGACCCTTGTGTAAGCCAGCTTGCATGGGAGGGGGACCAATTTTGGTTTTGAGATTCCTCAGTAGTGTTGTCCATCCTACTCAAATATTCCATTTATACAAAATATTCCACTAACAAGTATAATTCTGCAGCTAGTCTTAGAAGGAAAACAAATACTTCTGAGAGAAACACAATTACTACTTTTCACTACACAACGTTTTGCTATGAATTTGTATCTTACAGCTGCTCTGCCACATGGGTTCCTCAATATCTAGTTTGAGAAGTGAGTTTACACTGCGGTCTTCCTCTCTTTGAGAGCACTGTCTGCTCTTTTCAACCAGGTGTTTTAACAAACCTTGGTTTCAAGTCATTGTCGTATTTATACCTCAGCTCTTTTTTGGGTTGCAACAGGTCTGTTCATCAATTTGAACATTCAGAATTGTTACTTGAGAATGTTATTAGGTGGGCACAGGTGCAAACACCTACAGAGTGAGGACATAAGCCACCAGGACATGAAAGTAACAGAGAGGTGGAAAAAGTAGTTTAATGGCAAAAAATATTTTACCGTGTCATCAAATCTGAGACCCAGAGCCTTCCCCATGCAAATATTTTGCCAGACATTCAAGATTCAAATCTCACTCCTAGACCTTCTCCCTGCTATTGTTTCAGCAAAGAGGAATGTTCTCTATAGAAGAATGTTATAAAGGGGGAGGATGCTATCCTCTGGCTTGCTTTCTTGCATCACTAATGCCTGCTATGGAGCTGGGAGAAGACAGACCATAGACACACCAAACAGGGGAGCATGCTGGATCTGTGCTGGGTGCAGGAGCTGGGAGGGGAGGCACACTGCAGCTGTGGGACCTGAACACCAGGCTGCCATCATACAGGAACATTTTCTTCATTCCAGACTCATCCAGCCTTTGTTTCTAGAAAATTCAGCCCTATGCAAAAAGTCCACTTTTAATATTGTTAATCCTCATGTGGTATAAGCACTGCTCCCCCAGCCACTCTTTCTGTACCCTTATCCTTTTTAAAGACATAAGAAGACTCGGCAAAAGTAGCAATCATTCGCCACCGTGGTAGAAAATTTTCTACATGATGATGTGCACATGCTGTATGGGACAGCCTGGTCTGTTTTGTCTTGTTTTCCCCTTTATCTAGAATGAAAGTCATTCAATCAAATTGATAGAAAGGTCAAACTTTTCTGTATGGGTAGTGAGAGCTCAGACAGTTGGCATCCACTTCCACTGCTCTAGGAACATGCCTCTCCCATGTTTCTGATATACTCTACCCCTATATTAAATCTATGGATTATGTTCACTGTTGGCTCAGGGGGTCCAATGACCTACCAAATCAACACGTTTCTCCTGTGCTACTGGGAAGAGCAAACTTACTCCTCATCCTTCAACACAGCACATTGAGGAAAGCATTTTTTAAATTGCAGTTAGGGTCTTATTCTAGCCAAATTTGCAGATGCTACACAAAGGTATGCACAGAGCCAGCACTCCTGACCCATTGCTTTTTGACTATGCAGTCCTTAAAGGTTTTGGCAGAGGAAGATTTGTGGCATTTTCTATCTATCTGCTACATATTTTCTGGCTTGAATTTGTCTGGATGTCTGGATACAGACATCCTCATTTTAGAGGAAGCCAATGATGTCTGCAGATCTTCCATCCATTTCTGTGTAAAGACTCAGAGAAGAGTCAGCCTAAACAGAGCTTTCAAAGCTAACAGCTTTCCTGATTAACTCCTCTTATTATCCAACATGCTGTATTTTCTAGGGGAGAAAAAAAATCTCAAAGATGGGAGAGAGTAAAACTGAAACAAACAAAAAAAAATCACACTTTGAAATCCGTCCCTTTGGCAGCTGTCCCTTTTTCATTTTGGCAGACGGAGGGTTGCTGGCAGGACTAGTGAGGTAAGGGTAAAAGACAAATGGTTCATCATGAATCCTTTAACTAAGCTGATATTTCAACACAGCACAGGCCAGCATTTTTCTTTGGCATACGCTTTATGGAACGTACATGACAACAACATCAGCATTGTTAATATATTGGCATTACCTGGCTTATTATTCATCTCCCTCTGAATCAGACCCCAGACTTTCAGGAAAACATCACACAGCAGAAGTCTATTTTTTTGCTAGCATTTATTTCCTTAGGTACAAAAATGAAACTAAACCTATGTTACCATGATTTAAAAAAAAAAAAGACATAAGAATTAGCTTTTTAAAATTAACATATTGTTTATCAGGATGCTGTCTTTTCAAATACTGATAATGTAACTACCAACTTTCAAGAATAAGGTATATCAAACAGCTCCACTGTTTGAGTGAATCAGTTAATGTAAAATAAATACAAATAAGATAACTAATTTTTAAGAAACAAAAAGCAAAAACATGGTTTTGAGGGGTTTGTGTAATTGTTGGGTTTTTATTATGCTTTTTGTGCTGAAAAACAGCCTTCAGATTTCAGGGATAAACGTGGATAGATCAAGATGTACTGATGAAAACAAAATATCTTAAATGCCGTAATAAAAAAACCAACCTGCAAGCTGCATTTAGTTTTCATTACAGTTAATGGCAAAATTCATATTGACTTGAATGGGTCCAACACTACACACTACAACATGTGGCAATTCATTAAACCAGTAAATTTGAATTAAAAAAATAGAGAAACATACTGAAGAAGAAGCTAGGTTAATTTATTTGTTCATTCTTTCTTTTTTTCTTTCTCTTTTTGCTTTCATTTTTTTCTTTCTCTTTTTCCTTTAATTTTTTCTTTCTTTCTTAATAACTACCTAACTAATTATCACTTAACAAATTTCGTTTTGTGTTCCTAAATGTCCCACAGGTGGCATTCCATCACATGCACCTCTTGCAGAAGAGGTTGCAGTTTCAAAGAGCCAGCCCATGCGGATGTATCAATCACTAAATACTATGTCTGCATCTGAAATGATGAAGAATGTATTACCACAGCTGATGGTCAAGAAGACTTCATCTGGCATTTCCAAATTAAATTTGCTAATGTTTAGTGGTAGAAATTCCAATACAGCAAGACACTGTAAAAATCACTGGAGAGATAGTAACTGAAGGAAATGCAGTAAGATATGTGCAATACAGTGTACAGTGTTCTGGCCAGAGAGCTTAATTAGTTCACCTCCTTTCTAACAGCCTACCTTCATTTCTCACCACTGCTAATAGAAGATTAAAACTGTAAAAGCAAAATTACAAACTTTGCCTTCTGAAATACTGATTATGACTTTAGGTTTTATTGCAGGAAAATTTGTTTGCAAGAAGAGACAAAAAAATGATAGGTTTGGATTTTTTTTTCCCTATTTGAATTGATTGTAATGTTAGGATTTATTAACAGAAGGAAACTGAAATGTGAGAGCCTAAAAGGCAATATGGAAGAGCTCAACAAGCTATAGAAAGAATGAATAACAAACCGTATATTTTTCCTGCCGTGACAGGTCACTGCATAAAAACACCAGGGGATGGATGCAAACAATGTGCTGGTGAGAGTGACAATAAAACAGGGATGACAGCATAAAGAGAGAATGATGAATGTATTAACGCAGGTAAGAGGGTTAGATAAAAGATCACAGGGAACAGTAGAAAATTCACTCTAAGCAGATCTTAAACAATCTAAGAGAAAATAGTGCTATTGTTAGATGTGGATTTGATAGGGAATGTGGTGACAACAGAAAGTGAGACAATCTTTGAGTTTATATGGAGACATTTATATTTATGCCTCTGGATATACATTTATAGATATTTATACTAAATATATATTTTTATATCCCGGTAATAAATTTCTATAACCATATGATAAACTGTATTTACTGAGTTAACACCCTTTGCCTGCCTTACCTGTGCTATGTTCTCTTTTTCTTTTCAGTTTGTGATTTCTCTAAGCAGCCCAGAACTGCTGTCAGAATTGTTGAAACCTGCCAGAATTTTTTATTTCCTTTCCTCCCAAACACCTCCAGAATTTTTTTTTCTTTTCTTCCCAAACACCTCCAGAGATGGGGAATTCTCCTCCTCTGCTGCATTCTGCTTTGAAGTACTTGTGTTGAATTACCCCATTTTGGATCAATTTAGATGTAAAGGTCCAATTTTTCTTACCTCTCAAAGATGAGAGAGGAACAGAGGAACTGAGGCTCTTATTATAAAAAAACCTGGCATTAATTTAATAGGCTGATTTGGTAAAAATGGTGTTCCTAAAAAGTTGGAAGAAAGACGTTAGTCTGCCAAAGAAAGTTACAAAACCAACCTATTTTTTTGTTTAAAATCTTTATTTTCATTTTAAAAGATTTGTAACAATAAATCTGTTGAAGTGATATATTTTTGACTAACGGCTACCTGCCCAGGATTAGTCACTAAAACTGTTGGTTTTCAACAGTTGAACCAGCAAAGAAGATGAAAAACCAATCGACTTTAGTAGGCTTTATATTGGGCCTTTAGATGCAAATAGTTCAACATAATTTTATTTTATTGCTTGTTAGCACTCTCATGTTTCACCTCTTACGGTCGCTCAATGAGTGGCTCTTTTTAAAGCCTTTCTCTTTATGTCATTATTTTCCATAGAGGAATATTAGAGATGTGGAGATCCCTGATTGCCTTTTTCAAAATGCATGTTATGTATTTGGGCCATTTGTTTGAGGTTGAATGAAACACAGCAGCTCTGCCTAGAAATCTAGGAGACGAACTGAAGAACACCAATTTCTTCTGATGCTATAAGTAGCTTTTAGAGAGGTTACTCAAAGAGGAAGAAAAAAATTACCAAACTGAACCCCACTGCACATACCAACGCACAAAATTGGGAAAATTTGCTGTGACAGTTTCAGGATTGCCAAACATTTTTGAGGATTACAGACTTTTGTTTTACATTTTCCCTCAAAAGAAGCATTTTCAACATTATGGGTCAAAATGTCACCATTCAGTGGCATTCATTTGTTAGCAGTGATTCAGTAGACAAACCCTGCTTGATGAGTCATCTGTGAGGGATATCATATTTACACAAATTTACTTGGCTGAAATGATCAGTCTGAGACAGATTAAAACTAGGCATTATTCACCTGTAAGTCTAAGCATGAGAAAAGGGAGCCTGAAAACCACCAGAATTCGTATATTACTATATGAATGGAAGTTTCAGAAGACTAGTCAGAAAGGATTACTCTACAAAAGAAAATGTTTGTCTTGGAGACTTTTTTATTGACCTATGATATGTTTCTGGTTTGAAAGACATGTTAAACAAAGAAAGCTCCAGTCTTTCAAAACTCTCACAGCTCTATAAATAACTTCACATAAAATGTACAGTATGTATAAACAGCATGACAAAGATTTTCTGAAAGGATTTTCTCTGCAGTAAAAGTAAAGTCAAAACATCCCATTGATGGCAGCTATTTTGAAGAATTCCTAAGGATACAAGTGCTTACGAGCTGGCAAACTCTCCATGGGTGAGAGAGAGTATAAACAATGAACTTTTATGAGGTTGTAGCTGTCCCAGCAAGATCCAAATGCAGCTTGAATGGACCTTAGCCAAGAAGTGACTGCTCAGCATTTAGTAAAGCTTCAGCTAAGGGAACCGCAGAAAAAACCAAACTGTTCCAGCAGTAAAAGTATTGGCCAGCAACATTTTTGAGAGTTCACCATCTGGGTCCTGCAGCCATCAATCAGACTCAATGTGTCACTCCAGCTGTTCTTCAAGGCTCCTCATGCTCAAGGTAGAGCAGCTGTGAGAAAATAAAACAGAAAAATTGAGAGAGCACAAACAGCTGTTGAAAGCTCAAGTAAGTCAGCAAGCAAATAACTCCCAAGTGCTAAATGGCACACAATTGCTTCACTACTCTGCAGAATTCAGATTGTCCACTTGCACATCTGAAAATATCTGTTTTCCATACTGCATGTTGTTATTTTTTTTGACTATTCTGTTTTAGTGGATTTGGGGTTGTTTCATAAATGCATGCCTAAGTCCCTCTAACTTGTGTGGGAGATTAATCCACAAAAAACAGGTCTGTAAGTTTATTTTCTATAGTGCAATGTGTATTGGCTGTAGTCATTGGCTCTTACTGTGACAAGCACTCGTTAAAATTTAGTCACTAGTAGTGGAGATTTTGACTGGAGCTGAACTCTGAAAAAGTCTGCCATTGTGAATCTCCCACCTGACTGAAAATTAGGGCCATTCAAAAATGTGCACATGGTTGGAAATATTCCTGTGGAAAAGGAAATAATCAAAGTAGTAGCTTGAACAGGAACTGAGACACAGAAGTAGAGATGCGGTAGGAATTTCAGAAGAAACACTAGAAGAGGTAAGAACAGTTATTAAATTAGCAATTCAGTATCTGTGAGTGACAAAGTAAAGAGAACCTGTAGATGGCTGTGGGGAAGGCATGCCGAACTAGGGAAAGGAGAAGCTGATGGTTGAAATAGCAACTCTGACACCCTGAATGGATTCAAGTGCAGACAGTCAGGAAAAAAAGCCAGGGCCACAAGTAAGGCTGTGAAAATTTAGTGGGGAAAAAAGTAACTTGGTTTAGTAAACTTGAGAAACCAGAGAAAAGTTTCAGAGACTTAAGTGGAAAGTTGAACAGGCAAGGAATTGAATGGATTTCTGCTGTATTTTTTTAAATGGAATTATAGGGGAATAAAGTGGGTTTTCTGCCCAAATATGGTTGATTAATTTTTCTATCTATGTTTCATTGCAAAATGCCTCCAATATTTCTTTCACATTTACACGAGGTTTCAAATGTCTGTGTGGTGAAGACACTTATTTTAAAAAAAAAACAATTGACATTTCTTTATCAATGGTTTTAATAAAAAATATGTACTGGCATCCAAGGTTTGTTCTACTGTACAATTTAGGTGTAATCATCTCCATATGATGGCTTTACTAAATGTCCAACTATAAATAGCCTGGCCCTGGAGCAGGAAAAGAGTGTTCTTTAGAAATAAGAATATAATTTTGATTAATTTTTTTTTTAAGATCTTAACATAATAAGGTCTTTTGTTTATTTTCTTTTTAATATTTAGCGAGATTTATTGTATTATAATTATTCAGTACTCAGTTTCTATAAAGCTGAGTTGCAGACAGTAAAAACTGCATAATAGTTCAATATTCTCTATTCCAGGTGTTTTAAACAAATGTTTCTGTTTCAGGAGTTTTCAGTAAGAGAATGGTAATCACACAATCACCGAATCATTTGGGTTGGAAGGGACCTCTTGATATCATCCAGTCTCTTGTACACAGATTGTACCATTTTTGTGCCATTGTTTCACATATTGCAAAACAAACTCAGGGCTCTAAGGTGAGGATACAATGAGAGAATAAGAATGACACTAATTTTGGGGGGGTCATTAGAAATTCAGTAATTCCCTACTAAAGATTTGATTTGATTTTTAGAAGCAGGTGTCAATCTAAGCTTTATAAAAGTTCCTAGCTGCCTTTCTCTTGAGGCAGCTTAACAAGCAAGAAGCCTTATAAGTCCCATATAATAGTGTGCATTTTTAAGAAAGCTCATAAATGTTCTAGTAACTATCACATGGAACAAAAATTCTGAAACCTGGGGCTTTCAACCCAGAGAGTACTGAAACATGGGGTAGGCAACTGAAAGCAAAATGCTGGCAATGAAATTATGGTCAATGACTTCAGTGAGGCCAAAATTTGAACCCAAACTGCTTCAGGAACTTCTCTGGAAAAAAAGAATGAAAACAAACTTATGAAAGTTAGCAAAACCCTTTACATGAGAGATCCAGATCTCCGCCCTGAATGCCTCACTCCATCCAGCAGAGTAGGATGCTCAGATACTTCAGAAGACCTAGACTGAGAAGGACAATGAGAAATTGCAAAAGAGAAATGTAGGAGAGGAGGATGGGAAAAGCCCCAGGGGTCTGTTGTTGCAGGCAGCCATGTCATAGCATGTCATAGCATTTCTTTTGCAAACTTTCACAAAATCTTTGGAAGCCTGGGCACACAGAGGAGATCAGCCTGTATCTCATACCAAATGAGACTTTATAGGTGAGATTACCAGGTGTTTGCCTGAGTTTGTAAGGGGAAGCTAAAGAACATTGGATGTTATGACTTCAATTACTTTTTGGCAAAATATGGTAAACCAACAGAAATGCACACGGTTTTTAAAAAAAATAATAGACCTTTGTTTTAAATACACTTCCAAAAGCATTATTATCCCTCAAACTTGTCAGAAAAAGAATATAGTGCAAAAACTCAAATGAAATTTCAAATGGATTGGCTACTTCCATGAAGCTGTGATTTAGTCTATCATCACTGTTAACTGGTGCCTCACCTAGGTGCTTACTGGAAAACAGAGGGATTCAATATCATTTAAAAGACAGTTTGGAACAGCAATAACTTTTTCACACAAGTCATTTAACATTGGCCAAGAGAGTCTGTAATGTCTTTCCTACATCTGTGTAGTCTTTAGAATAAAAGTGGAAAATGCTTTTGGCAAAAACAAGCAATAAGAAAACCTCCCTCGTTATACAGCAAATAAACAGAAAAGTCTCTTTGAGTAAGAGCCGTAGAAGCACTTTACATGAGGAGGCATACATACTATTGCATTTCAACTGAATATTACGGCTTTTGCCCACTACAAAGCTTGTATGCCTTGTGCTTCAATATCACAAATATTGACATTCTGATCAAAGTAATTGGACTGTATTCTGCCCAGTTGTGGCTGTTACCAGAGAGTAAAGCATACTTTTCATTGATTCCTGCTGATTTCATGCCAAAATGAAAGCACGGCATAGAAATAATGACAATGCAGCGTATTTTTAGTTTGAAAAGAACAATCTGTTCACTCTTATTCCCTCTGGGGTGGAATAGTAACCACTGCATCCAAATAGAGGGGAGAAGATGGCACTAAATGAGTTGACATGTTAAATGGCATTTTATTTTGTCAGATTCCTCCATAGGTCATTAACTATTGTGTTCTCACTCGTAGTTACCAACCCAGTCCCTACAAAGAAAAAAACATACCTATTCAGTGAAGGAAAATGAAGGCTGAGTAACACATATATTCAAAAATTGCCTGAAATTTTTTTTTCCATATTATATATAAACCATACACATCATTGTGGGCATTTGTCTTACACATGAAGGCAGAAGTTACAAGAATTACTCTAGTTAAATCCCAAATCATATCTAATTCTTTAAAATACTACTCTTCCCTATTAATTCTTTAAAATACTATTCTTTCCTTTTAGTTTAATTAAACACAAGCTTCATGGCTCTCCTATGAGTCAAGATAATTAAAGAAAGACCTATATTTGTCAGTGAATCTCAGAAATGTTCTAATGAGTGGATAAGAACCATTTGTAATTAACATGCTAATTGCTTGTATGCAAACGGCCTGTTGTTCGAGTGGTTTAAAAAGTGCTTGAAAACAGTTTGTTTGCCTTCCCTCTTAAGCAGACTAAACACTCCCACTTACAGTCTTATTTACATTATTAATTTGCTTAGCAAATATTTTTTAATAGCTAGTGCAAACAGAAGGAGTGGAAGCCGTGTTTGGAGAGCTCTTGTGAAGAGTGCTATTTGCTCCAGTTCAAGCAGATGAGCAGACAATCAGACTGAAATGTGAGTTTTTCAGGCACATAATAGACCCTTGGCTTATCAAAGCCTCTTATCTGATTGGAAAAAAATCAAAGGTAAACTTCACAGCTCATGGAATTAAAAGACAAATGAGATGTCATAATTATCAAAGTGGCTAATTTAGAAAATTAAGCCATTCACATAGGTGACATAATTGCTTGTCACAATCACTCTTTTTCTCATTAGCCTTCTCTTCAGCACCTACCATAGAGGGGAACATTCTTTAGTCTTGGAAAATATTGCCTATACTGTAATCTCTTAATAGCATAGCCCCTGAAATTAATGCAAAAATATACTTAACAGCTTCATTGATGTGATATATTTGTGTGATTCTCTGTTTGGTCATGTCTCATACTGTAAAATTTGGTATTTTGAATTTTGAGTATTTTATTGGGTCTTTTTCTAGCTTCTTTTAAAATTACATAATTTAAAATTAATCAGTTAATTATGATGGAGGACTTAATAAGCCAGCATGCCATATGCAAATTCTTTTGACAGGATTATGCTTCCATCACACAAGGCGGCTTTAACATATAAGGATTATGAGGTATATAATTATTGTGGCTAAAAGATTAAATTGTCCTCCTAAATTTTGAAGGTATAGGAAAAATATTTTTATCCTCTACAGAATAATATGTCTTTGTAATATTTAATGTTTCCTTTTATGTTTGTTTTCAGTCAGTTTAAAATAACACCCCAAATAATATTCCATGTAAGAAAGTCATTTTCAGGAAGTAGTTACACTTCCCTGGCAATCATATTGTTTATGAGTCAGCAAGTACAGAAATTATCAAAGACAATTTCTAAGAAAGGAAATGAGTCTGGTTTGCTATGTGAGTTTCAAGGCATGACATTGTAAATGGGCAAGGTTAAACATTTTGGATTAAAAACATGACTGTGAGATTGATTAGGGTCCTACAGTCTTGTAAAGTTGGTAGAACATAGCTGACATGACTTATAGTTTGCTGAATTCAGAGAGATTACATTGATGTCATTCATTTGAAGAGATAGTTCATCCTGGATGCATATAGTGAAGCTGTCATCTGTGCATTTCACAAATATTCATGTGACTAACATGTTTTGATTAGACTAACACTGAACCACACCATCGAATGGGTCATGTGTCTGAAGCGCTGTGACACGCGAAAGTCAAAGTGTGCGTTTAAAAACAAGGAACAAAACCTGGAAAATAAAATAAGGCCAAGCACCCAACCTGATGTTGTAAAGCTTTCTGTGAGCCACTCCTCTGAATATTTGACATACTTAACATATGTAGTACTGAAACTCATATCTTATGACAAGCAATTAGGCTTCTGATATAATAAAAGAAAGTTAATATATCATCAGCTTAATTATAAACAATATTGACTTTGCTCTGTATGAACAGACTACTATACAGCTCTGCATAAATGTGCTTATTTAGAAATAAGGTCCATCCTGCCCTTTATTCTCAACCCATACCTGGGCAGAATTTTAACCCAGCACTCTCAGAAGGGAATTGGCTTCAGACGACAGTTCCTCAAAAGTGAGTGAGAAGCAGCAAGACCTACTTCCAAGAAAAGAACCTTCTCAAATGGACAGCTGCAGGCTTCAGAACACCTTCTTGTTTTAGCAAATGATGTTAGGACTGACACTTCTGGGTTTATTGAGCCTGGCAGCACCCCAGTTGCGTACCCCTGGCTCATTGCAGGGGTAGTCACTCTGCTTCAGTCTTCCTGCCCAGAAGGGGTAGGAGGTGCTCCAGTCTCCTTAGTCCTCCAAACAAGTGTTGGCACCCTGTCCCTTTCCCCCAGTCTGCTCTGAAGTTTGCTACCTTCTCACTAGGATTGGTTTTTTCTGGGTCTTTCAGTTCATTCACAACAAAGAAGGCAAGCTTTCTAAACTAAGTTTTTAAGCACATTCCCACTGTTCATATGCAAAAAGAGCTATTTACAGGTCCATACAAAGGTAGCAAAATCTGCACATAAAAACATTTAGTTTAATTTCCTCTCCCCTATGGAAGTCCTCTGACTTTCCCACCCTTTTTTTATCCCCACATCCTTTTGATCCCCACAGTCTCATCTTCTCCTCAACTTCAGGTTCTCTCTCCTTGCTCAGAGCCCTCCTTCTTTAGTTTAGATCACCTGGCCTAGAGAACCAAGAGACCACTCTCATTTTAAACAGCTCTGTTTAAACCAACTTATTCTTCCCCTCCCCTGCTTTGCGTAGTTGGTTGTATCCAGCTGACTGACTAGCTATGCTCTCAATACAAAGGGCAGGCATGACATGTTAACTCCCATGCCAGTTAATATCCACAGCTATCTCTGCAGGCTCCATGACTTGCTCAGTCTTTTGTCATACTCATTGTTTTCCAAGGCACTTATCCCATGCTAACAACTTTTTCAGTTGTCCTCTAGCTGCCTCTGGATAAAATATGTGATATGTGTGACACAGACCCTTCCAGAAACTCTTAACATTAACTGTTATAGTTACATGAAGGGTTCATAAAGTCAGAATTTGTAAGCTATGCATACATTTCCAGACTGTCACATGGAAGAATAAATATTAAGCATCTGCTATTTTTCTAGAAGGCATTTTCTTACAATAAATATTTCCATAGCTATCTGTTTGGTTTGAGGGAGAAGGAAAGGAAGGTGAAGACTCAAGGCAGCTCTGTTGTCTTATCCTTCCGTCACCTGCCACAAGGAGGGTTATGTTCTGATCTCATTTATTGCATTGCAAATTTCTGGTGCAATTTTGTTGAAGCAGCTCAGCCTCTACTGGTTTAACAGATTGTGGACACTGGCCAGCAGTGTTAGATTTGAAAATATTAACACCGACCCTCAGAGTGTCACTTCATTCAATGGCAGGCACAAAATGATTATGTGACGACACAAGTGACAGCCTACCATCATAGGAAGTGGAAAACATTTAATCTTTTTCCTTTGATATAGCATTCAGTATTGGGAGCAAGCTTTCTTCTTCAGCTTAAAAAAAAAAGCTGACTTGAACATCTGAAAATGCTTTACAAAACAATCAGGCCTAAATAAACAATAGAATCACAGAATCACAGAATCATTAAGGTTGGAAAAGATCTTTAAGATCACCAAGGCCAACCATCAACCCAACACCACCATGCCCACTAAACCATATCCCGAACTGCTACAAAGTGTGCCCTTTGTGGTTTGGTGACTTGTTTTGGCCCTGTTCCTGTAATAATTTTGGATCAAAAAAAATTGCATTTAGATGGCACTGAGATTGTGATTTTGGTAGAAGATCATGACAGTGTATGTAAACTGAAGATTAAATAAGTAATTTGTTTTATCTCTCCTTTTAGAGTGACAAATAACATAAGTATATTTTACAGGGATGACAGAATTATCACCTAAGAAAATGAAGACTTAAGTATCACAACTGAAAATAGTGACTATCACTATGCTATTAGCATTGTTCCCAAATATGCAGTGCTGTCCTCTAGAGGCCACGATTAATACTAAATAGCCCACAGTTCATTAACTAATAGGTTAATTCAGGAATTCATTTTGTGGGAGAGCTGATTCCAGGAACAAGAATACCTCCAAGGTAGTCCGTATGGTGATAACATCCAAACAAGAGAGTAAGCTGTCTCATGCTGGCTGTTGAGAAAAAAATGTACACATCTTGCCTGTCTCTGGTTCTGCTAACTCATGCTTGCAGTTCTATATGCTGCACCAGATCAGCCACACTCAATTTTTCTCATAATACTTTTGAAAGAGAGCTGGCAGAATCCAAAAGCAAACTTTTTCCCCTCTTCCTTTCTTCCCCCAAACTTCCCCATCAAAGTATTTAGGGTGTTTGAGTGGGATGTCGTACACCTGACTCGGTAGCTGGCCTTTCAGAACTCTCTCTGCTAGCTTCTCCCTTCTCTTAACAAGTATTTTTTAATTACTGAGCTAAGTCTACCTTCATTTATTGTATTATATATCTGAACTAACTTTACTAAATGCATTGTACCGCTCTGGTGACCTTTGAATCACTGAAATTATTGAACATGGACACAGCCAAAGTGTTTGGATGGAAAGATGACTCAGCCCCACTGCAGTTGACTCTGCATCAGTAATAGGATGACACCATGCTCCATAAAATTTTTGCATGCGATCTTCTAACAAATCACAAAGCAGGAATGAAAGATGGACTTAGATGAATAACAGAAGTAAAGATGGGAAACAAAGGGACCATGGAATCCTTTTCACTAACACTAAAGGCTTGTGTACACTGAGGTACAGCTCATGAGTGTTATGATCATTGTGACTGAAATGGGACTAAGGCTAGGCAGAATTTAGAGGTCATTTACATTTCTCAAAAACTGGAGCTGCAGACAGGGCTGGGGAACTGAAATGTCACACGTTTCCCAATGAAGGTTCACCAGACAGTATGGAGTGAGGGACAGACCATTTCCCTAAGAGAGTCAAGGTACTCTAAGTACTTGGGAGGAGGAGCTGGAAAGCCCCATTGTTCGTAAAAGGTTGCAGGTGCATTAGGAAGCTGGAAGAAACAGAGGCACCTTTTGGAGGGAAGACTGCTATATACATGACTCCTCTGCTGCTTTTCGGCTTTTTGTCAGCTACCACCCAATTACTCAGAGTATTTTGTCCTTTCTTACCAGTTAAGTTTCCTTTGCATACATTTTTTATACCCCGTTTGTTCGTTATGGGTAAAGTGCAGCACCTGCCCTAAGGTGGTTCAGGCTGGCAACAATCAAATTTCCCATGGGCTGCTAATCTAAATTGCCTGTCTTTTGATACTCTTTTCTCTGTCAGAAAAAAGTCTCGAGCATCTCAGCAGCCAGCAAGAATCTGGAAGCAGGTGTTGATTTCCACCTCTTCCAGTGTCAGAAATTATCATCTAGATGGCATGTTGTCTATAGAGCTGAAGTTAAATCAAACTGAGAGTTGGCATTTTTCTCTTCCACTAGACTTGCAGCGAGACAAGGTCAGTTGGAGGAATGCGTACACGACACGCACTGATCCTAGGTGAGGAAGCTTGGCTTCCCAGGCAGGAATGTTTAAAGAGCTGGACCCAAAAAGTTATAAATAGCTATAGTTCATAGCCTTGTGGCCAAGGAAGGGAGGGAGGCTCACTGAATGCTGAATGAGAAAGACATGAGAAGTATCTATGGAGACACTGAAGCAGCTGAAAAGCTAACTGCAAGTACAGTGCCTCCTCTTCATCTTTTCCCAAAGCCCAGAAGAGGGTACTTTGGACAAATTTCCTGATGAATAGGACAGCTTTCAGAACAGTGTGGAAACTTGTCCTTGGCATCGCGCAAATGAGAGGGACATGTCTTCTGTGTAAATACTGTTCTCTGGTCTTTGTTTTGACATTTACTCCAGTTTAATCAACTAGGTTTTCAAGCACATTTGCTTTGATTAAAACTGGGATTGGCCTTGCAATAAAGATAGTCTCTCCAGTGGCTCGTTTTGGAAACCCCCTGAACAGTGATCAGATATATTTATGATGCCCTTTAGCTGTGTGTTTGATTTCCTTGACATAAAAAGGGGGGGAGGGAAAAAAAGGAAAAGCTCCTGACTCTTTAAAGGTTTCTGTGGTTGTTATTGCTGGCCTGCAGCCACACATTCTCTTACATGGTGGATCAAAGACACCAACACTGTGAGAGCTAGTCAATACAATACAGGCACTACTTAAACATATTGCTTAAAACATTCTTTTTTGTTTTTTTTAAAGGGTCACATTCTGGACACAGTTTATCTTATTACTTAAATGAAACACAGTAATTTTATGTACTCTGACATGCCCTTGCATTTTTTTCCTGAGGGAAAAAAGGAAGCTTTGACAGCATCCTAAATATGAGTGAATAAAATAGTTAAGTACATTATGTTTTATTAACTGTCTTTGTTGTAGTTATATGAATCTATTTTTTTTTTTCTTCACCTTGCTCATTCTCAACATCGTGATTAGAAAGCTGGAGACCACAAAGAGTTAAATAGTAGCCTATGCTGGGTCCTTATTTAGAAGGAAAAGTTAGTTGTTTTGACGTAGGTCTCTTAGCAACTAGAAATTTAGCTCTTTGTTTATTATAAAACACTTCAATTTTGAAGGAAAGAATTTACATTTCTCATTTTAGTTGCTCTCCTTGTCTTCCTCTCCATCTGCCTTGATGGAGCCTGAAACAAAATAAAAAAAGTTGTTTCCAAATATGAGTTACAATGTTTTTGAGTGACTAGAAAATCTTAATACTCGCTATTAAGACATTTTTTTCTTAATGGTAGTTTAAAGGATCAGTGCCTCCAATGTCTAGTACTTTTAAAAAAGAAAAACATAATTTTTGTTGCTAAATAAATTTTACAATTTATGTTTTATAATGATTTAGATTTAGTACAAGCTACTATTTTAGGGTATGATTGATAAAATTAATCAAAGCAAAGTATCTTAGTACACAAAATTATGCAATTAAGACAATAAACAACATTATTTTCTATTGAGCTTTCGAACAGGTTAGAGTACTGGCATGTTTAAACACTTGATGGAATTTTGTCCTGAACTGAACCCTGCGTATGAGCTAATGTATCTTCCTGATGCAGTAAAGACTGCCTTTGTTTTTGAAACTAGCATTTTGATAGAAAATTACCATTTCATTTTGCAGAAATATCCACTTATATCTACTGACCAAGAAAACTAAGAATGCAACTTATACTTCATTCCGTTGAGATGAGATGGTCTAATCATTGTTTCAGCTGAAAGAAGCGAATAATAATTTCCTGTGAGAGAGGGTAACTTATGAAAAAAAGCACAAAATGTAAGAGGCCGAAATTATAGTCTTCATCAGTGCTTCTCTGAGGACCCAGATAAAACCAGAGGGTCTTAACTGAAGATGGGGACGGGGGAATGCTGCGCTCTGGGGAAAACCAGTCCCGAGTATATTCAAGTGGTGGGAAAACTGAGGAAAGGAAGAGCATGTGTAGGTGTTCATTCTGCTTGCGGTACAGTTATCACTTGTACAGAGAAGGGTGTCTGGGTACCTGCTCCTTGGGCTTTAAGCGACTAGATCATGAGCCCATATTTCACTAAAGGAGTTACATCTATCCAGTTTGTGTTTGGGGCCAAAGGAAAGCAGCAGTGCTGCAGCCTAACCAGAAGGAGGGTAGTTCAGCCAGAAGTAGAGATGGTGAGGTCCATGAATTGATTTTATATTTTTTCTTCTCCTAAGCTGATGATATGGAAGGAAGAGTCCAGCTGTCTATATGGCATTTTTTGAATTAGACAAGTGACACATTTGCATATGATAAAACTTGTGTTATTTTATTGTAATAGTGAAAATATTACATTCTAAGGCTTAATAAACTTATGATAAAAATTGTGAACAATACGTAGTTGCTATTGATCATCTACTGCAAACTTATGGCGTGCGTGTTCCTGATCAAGAAAACAGTTACCTGAGTAACCATAATTAGTCCCATTAGTCCATTAATTTCATACCCTTGAAGATGGAAAATTGACGTAAGTAGAGTTTTGGGGACAGGGTCTAGTGTTGGTGTCCATACTGATCAGCTGTTCAGAAAATAAGCCATTAAGAAGAATAATATGTGGACACATTACTAGAGTTTTTATTATTTCATTATTTGCTCTTCTTTATTAGAGGATATTATGACCATGTTATTAAAACAAGATAATTTTTCTACTAATGAACAATTTAAATTGTTTTATGAAACTTTTTTTTTATCAGAAGAGGAATATTTAGTAGTAATATAATTTCTGAAATTTTCATACAGCCTTTCTAGAAAACTTATATTTCCTAAGACTACAGTAAAATTCAAATTGGTTGAAGTATTTGAATAGATTATATTGTGTTACAAAAATTGATAGATGCCATAATGACAGTTACACACTGTATTTCTCTCAATGCACGGTTTCAGAGGTAGCTTGTGGAGATGCACTTCTTTATTTTGTCATTCATTTACTTATTTGCATGACAAATCAAGGCCTTCCAAAGGTTCCATCTTCCTTACAAAGATTTTCTTTTTTTTGTAGTTTAGAGATATTGGCTATGGGTCATGTTCCTGAAAGAAGAAACATCTGCTGGTACCTTATTTTTCTAAAAATATGCCTGAATGAGATCAGGGATATGTGAGTTGGGCTTGAAAGGTGCAGGAAAGGCTGAAATTCCTAATAAAAAGGGAAAATAGCAACAGGATTTCTCTTGTGTCCCGCTCCAATTGAAAGATTGCTTGTGGGATACTGCAATACTTGGGTGATGTCTCCAGGTCTGAAAAGTCAGCTTGAGGCTGTCAGTACGCAAATGTAGTTGTGTGTACATCCACTGATTTCCTTTGCAACTGAGTCCTAACACTTCTTATATCGTAAGGATTAGACTACCCCAAGGGAAAAAAGCAAAATCTGGCTTTCCCAAAGAATGTCTGATTAGGTGTTACACTCCCCGTTCCTAAATAATTAACCCAATCAGGAAGTTTGTTTTGCACATTCTCTACCTGGCAAGACTGGGTGCTCTGGAAAAGGAAAATGCCATTAGTTTGAGAGACCGTGTGATACAAAAGGAATTAAAAATTAGCCAGTGAACATAGACATAGCAAAGAGTGAACTCCGCTGCAACAAAAATGTCAGAGGCATGTGCCGAATGCCTCTAGCCATCTGCTCCCCATGACCAGATTTAAAGCTGTTTTGGCTGACAATGAGGTCAGTTAACCTGCTGCCCAGGGTATTTCCAGCCAATGGCAAGTTGCCTCAGTGGGCCTAGAGGGTGCCATGAGCCAGCCAAGGCAGCATGGGTTTGTCCTGCACCATGGGCAAGTGCATTCCAGCTTTAAGTCCCGAACAGGCTCCCAAAAATCTCATCCTAGTATTAACATCACAGCAGCTAATGCTCATCTAAGTGTTGTTTTACAGACCATCGTACAGAGTAGCTTTTGCTTGTTGACACTAAGCAAAACCTACTCCATCTATATTTGTCATTCAGTAAAAGGAAGAAAAATGGTGTAATCTGCTTCCAGTTGCTAAAAGATCTTTGTTAATTATATTCCTCCAAAATGTTAATTAAACATGCAATAATGACTCTGACAAATGAAAGCAAAGAATTTGATCTTTTCAATAATTTTATCATCAGGTATGTCCACATCAGTTTAATCTAATATTCAATTAACTCATTCATATATCTGTGCAATTAATTAATTTGTATATGCAGTTCTCAGACTCTTCATCAATAACTTCTAGGAGTGCTAGATCTAGGTTTCTGTTACTGAAACATGGGCAAAATGAAAACTGTGATGCTTACCGAAGTCTGCACGGCAATGACTGACAACCTACCAGTTTGATACAGCAGTGGAAACGGAGACATGCAGCCTTCACAGGGGGACTCCCACCTCCCAGCCGTGCTGGGAGTCCAATGCAAGCATGCAGATTTTCTGGGCAGCACTCATTTAGGAAGGAAGGGTATGTTCTGTACATGATTAAACCAAACCCAGCTCTAATGCCCTGTCATCTCCTGTTGAAAGATGTAGGATTTGATTCTGCTCTGGAAGTTGTTTTTCTACTACTTCTTGTAAAACTGTCTACCACATTGAAGTTACTAGGCACTTTCTTTAGCTTTATCAGCTTTGGTGGGTGGAAATGGCTCAAATGCACAGTTAAAAACCAAGTTGAGCATGTTCTTTTAAGTACTTAACTGCAGTCTTTAGGCTTTGCATTTCTCATTTTTAATAAGTTATATTCACAATTAAGCCTCATCTTACCACTTTTTACCATATAATTTATTTGTGCAAATGCTATTACTAGCTTTCTGATCTCTTGGACATTTATACTTACTTGAAGTTAGTTGTCAGTCTTCCAGTGAGTAATGGAATTAATGAATACTATATTTCATCTACACTACACATTCACCTGAACCATTACAGATTAACTGGTCCCCTTTTACATTAGGTCATAGATGATGCAAGATGTGCTCTCATCCAAATAAAAAAATGCCAGATCAATGAGAGAAATCATGGCCCTTGCAATCCTCCTGATGTAAATAGGCCATAGATTTCACCCGTAATGATTATGCAGAATTCACACCTAAACTGCTTATCTTTGCAGGAATATGTATGGTCTATGTAGTACAAATGACTGAAGTGATCCAAAAGCCCTGAGGTTAGCACCCATGTTGCTGAAATTTTTGGTGACTCATGTGACTATCATCTTCTAACTTGATGAAGTTGATTCTCTTACACTTTTCAGACTATTGCTAAGTGAATCAAAGGCAGCCCTTAAAACACAGTGAATCTCACAGGGTAGCCAGCCATTGTTCAGCATTGTTTACTCAGTTAAAACGTCGAACGCATAGTCATGTCACTTTAGTGCAAACAGCCATTCTCCTGAAAATCTCTTATCATTCACTACTTGTTAGTCCCTATGTATTCTAAATAGCTTTAGAAAAAGGAATATGATATGTGGCCAATGAATGACACATGTCCGTTAGGATAATAGACAAGATTAGTGAATAATTCACCCAATGAACTCTTCGGCAAATAGTAACAAACAATACAAATAAATGAAAGAAACAGAAAAGATATCTGAACAATTTTATTCTGTTGTACAGGAACTGAAGTTCTGTGGGCTCAGAAGTATCTCTATTTTATTATTCCTCCATGAGGAATGAGGAATATCTCTGACACTATACAATCATAATAACAGTCTGAAATGCTTTTAAAATGACAATCAGTTTTTAAACCAAGCTGTGAGATAAGCAATTATCTTCCTTTACAGATGGGTAAACTAAGGCACGGACGAATTAAATAATAGCTTAGCCTCATCCACAATCACTCCAGTTCTCTTTCCTACAGAAAAACACAAAGCAGTTTTGTTCCGTATTGGCACATACTATACACAAGCAAAATTGCATGCTTGCTGCAGGCGTAATTTTTAAAATGTTCATAAAATCTAACAAAGGACATGATGTTATACATACACATTTCTGTATTTCATATCAATCCTCATTCTTATATTTCAAAATACCTGCAGAGCATAAGGCAGATACAGAAAATCTATGTAGATGCACAACCTACAACTTAATGATTTGAAGCATCTTAGCGTATAGAATGAGAGTGTCTCCCAGTCTAGGAAACCTCACTCCAATCAGTACTGGGTTGGGGTACACTTAGAATTAATTAATTACAAATTTGAAAGACCAAAGCACTCTTACAATGCTAAATTTCATCTAATGACTCTTCCTGATGATCAGCCATTCATTGATTTGGGTGAGTTTCTAGGACAAAATGGATTCTCAGAGTTCTAATCCTTTCCCTAAACCATGAAAGTTTAGCTACTGCTGTAAAAGTAGAAGCTTCAGATCAGCTATCAGTGTGCTTCTGTCTTCTCAGGAGAAAAAATTTAAAATATGACTGTCATATTTGTAAAGCTCCTTTCTTCTTGTTAATATATTAAATTACTAGGGCTACACAGTTGAAACCTGTGACATCTCTGCACCTTCTTATGTCTTTGTTGGTTAATTTTATGAGGAAACACATTCAGTGTCTGATTAACTGGTTATTAATCATTGATGAGTGTGAAACTCATTCTTCCAGTAGTGCATTGCCTCCCCTGTTTCATCTGTGATAATAATATTCTAAATCCTGACACAGTTGAAGTATAGACAATTTGCACATGTCCATATAAGTAGAGACACACATGCTAAAGATGAGCCTGTTGTTTATGTAGTAGAACTAGTGATGAGTTATGGCTCCTAAGAAACAGAATGTCATGTTTCTTTCTCCAAAGAATAGGATTGGCACAGACCTTTGTAATACAGGAACCTATTTCTCATGAGATGTAAATGGATAATTTACAGCATTCCTAATCACACAGAAAATGCCTTGTGTGAAATGCCCCATTTGTGTTAAGAGATTATGGATTTGATAGTGTCAGTCTATGAACAGGCACAAAAAATATAGTGACTCGATTCAAGGACTTTACAGAGAGAGAGAGAGAGAGAGAGAGAGAGAAACACAAGCACTATAAGATAAAACCTTGCTATATGCCCAATTTGGAGTGAATAGGGTTTTACATGGCAGAAGCTTGAAAAGGCTTGCATTTAGAAATTCATGAGAGGTTTCAAGAAAAGACCAAAACATATTTTAGTATTAATGTACTAAATTGCAGTTGACATTTAAGTGAAATTATGGAATTATGTTATTTTTCATTTGGTTTGCCTTGCTAAATGACAGACTTCATCTTACCTTGCTGAAAGACTTCCCAGCATTTGATTCTTTTGGGTGAACCAGAACAAGATTTATAATTCAGTAAAGACCATGAAAACTGCTGGCTATTTCTAGTTTAACAGATACATTTCACTCATTTCAAATGAGATTTTTTTCCTGATTTGGGGTGCGTTCAAAATGTAAACTCTGTGAAAACAGGAATGGGAAATGTTTCATTCAGGCCAAAATAAATGTGGACACAAGCCCACACAAGGCACAGGAGCTCCCGGAGAAACCATCCCAGTTCTAAGCCTGACATTGTTGTGACATTATGATGAATTCTGAAGTTATTTAGTGGTAGCCAGAATTTCCAAGTATGTCCCTACTAGTTAGTAAGAAATATTTTCTTCAAATCAACCACAGTGGTTTTATACACAGACCTACTCACTGGGGGTAGCTTTCATAGCAAAAGCTAGAATGGGTAGATTAGAAGACTTCTTAACCTTTAAAAATCTCTGTCAGTGCATTTGATTTATTTCATGAAGCCTTTTGTTTTACTGCCCTCCACCTCACAAGACGGCTGTGAAACCAGTCTGCTGTGAATGAGTTGGTTGTTAGCAAAAGCGTTCTAAAGGTAAGTGGTAAGCATTAATATTGCAAGCATTTATATTTGTACAAACATTGAGCAGAAAAGGAAGGAGAGAGGAAATAAATTAACTGACATCCAGATCAACTAGTTTTGATCTTGATGAGTTTATGAAATGAATTACAATTCTTCATTTGCAAGATTATTTAAGATCAATCTTTCTGGACATAATTACCATGTGATTAATATGAATAAACTAAGCAGAAGAACAGACATGATAATTTTCTTTCATTCTATTACATGGGTGATCATTGTTTCAATGTCAAACAAAATTAAACTTCGGCCTTAAAAAACTACATAGCAATCTTAGGATGCATTTAGGATGATAATTTTATGGGGTTTGTTTCGCTGATGGTTCATTTTTAAATAATGTCATGTGCATCTTTAATATCTTCTGAAAACCTTGATGACAAATATCGACACTAGGCTGTGCTTTAATACTGTCAGATTTTTAATTTCAGAAAGTGTAAACATTGCCAAGTTTTGAAGGTCTGAACCAAGGATACTGACATAATTTTCAAAGGCATGGGTAATACCTCAGCACCTCCCTTCAACATAAAACCCAGAGGTCTGACACAAGCAAACCTCTCTATAATCCACTTCATGCATAACAATTCTGTCACACGTCCTTCCTGATTATTCATGAATCCACACGCCGAATTGTGTTTTGCATATGAGGTTCGGGTGATGTATTTTATTGCTGATACTGTTTCACCTGTATTTAGTTCCAGTGACATGGAAAACACTGCAGCCAATTGTCCTTATTACAGTCCCTGTGTATTTCTCCCCAGTGCACTTGCACAGGGGGAAGATGTGAGCATGGAGTGTACTTAACTGCCAGGCTGAATGGCTCTGTAATGTAGCTTCAGCATGGCATAAATTAAGCTGTCATTTTTTTGGCAGCAAGTGCAGAGAGGCGATTTTCCTGTACTGTAACATTTGAAACAACAATTTTCTGGCTCCAGTAGTAACTGACAGTTCTGTGTGATACATGCTCAATGTTTGTGCTTCAGGGGCTGCAGCTGGAAAAAACCTTCAGGGTAAGGTATTCTCTTTATTAGCAAATCAAGCTTGCAGTTGCAGAACACTAACATTTCCTAACTCTTTTCAAAGAGCCTGTCACTCACACCCTAAAAAAATGTACTTAAAATTTACTAGGTTCCATCAAGGTATTTAACTGTGTTGCTTATATACAAAAACGCTGGTTTTGATAATGACCTCAGACCTATTTTCATTAGGAAGATTGCTTACCCAGAGAGAGCTGGCCACCAGCATTCTGTTGGCGACGTGTACCAAGATGATGGCTTGAAGGACAGCCAGGTTCGGAAATGATCTTGGAATGCTTGGCCAGACTCAGGCTGGTGAAGAAGGAGGATGCTGATGAGGCACTGACAGTACTGGGGAAGGAGGGAAGCAGCCCTTTTCCAGCACACCACTAACATGGGACTCGGAACATACCCTGCCACAAGCTGCGAGGGAAGCCTCCCCTCGCTGTCTGGGAAGATGTAAGGGTATGCAAGGTCATTTCACAGAGGGAAGGGAGAAGAGGAAATTAAGGAGTCACCTGCAGAAGTGAAAAGTCGTTTTATTAAATGTATGAGTTTTGCCGTATTCTCCTGTTTCAGAAGCACGGTCAATTTTTACATCACTTTTTTAAGGATCCAGACACATTCTGCTTTTCTGGTACAACTGTGAAATCAGGGGAATTACACTAGATTTGCAGTTGTCCAAGTCAAGGTAGGAATCAGCTCAGTATATTACACAGTCACTTTTCTACCATTGCTAAAAAATATTTGCAGCACTCCTGAAGCATTCAGCTATTTTGACACCTGTATATACCTTAATTAGCTCCAGCCTGAGTTACTGCCATTCCTGCTAATAGGAGCCCTGGCAGCCCCTGTGAGCAGACTTCTGTACATGCTGCCAGTCACTCATTGTTGTCCATTTCAAATATTTTGGCCATAACGCTCACATTTTTAAGTCATTCCTTCGATGCCTAAGTTCATGCTGGTATTGATTTTGAGATCTGGCTCTTAACTTTAAAGTGCTGTTGAATCCAGAGATATAAACTGCATGAAAATCCACATATTTTCATTGTCCCTCCTAGTCTCCGCTTTCTTGAGTCTTGACTGAGTTTCTCAAAACTACCTAAGAGACTTGGATGGCCAGTTTCCACTGAAATGAAAGCTTTCTAGTGGTCCTTTGGGAAGGCTTGGCTTCGGTGGCTGTATGGATGGGAAATTTCAATCTTTGCCTGTTTGGGTCAAAAGAGGAGGAAGAAAGAGAAAATATGTTTTAAAACGTTCATCAGTGAGTTCAATTTATGGGAGTAATGCTGCCAGAGAACAGAAATTACCCTCTCTGATTTTCAAGTGAGATCTAAATACACTGCTGCCTTATCAACTTTGCCGTTGTTCACCTTCTTGTCTGGCTGTGTGTTAAGTTTAAGATGTAGTAATATGAATTGGCCCCTGACTTTTATTGTGGAGGCACTCAGTCTTATTGATATAATTAAGGGCCTGTAGGTGCTTTCATTACAGACTCAGATTTAGGAAGTTCAAAACTTCCAAAAAACAGCCAAAAAATCACTTTTGATTTTTCATGATCTCACTTTTAAAATCTTACTTTTTTGCTGTATTTGCTTCTCTCTAACTCTTCACTTGGTTATCTCAAAATGATAACTATCCAGAAGATTTTCTGAGCATTCATAATAACAATAGCTAAACAGCAGAACTATATGCTTATTATACAGTCATCGGGGAGGACAGCAGAAAGTGTCTTCCTTCATGCCTTTGACCAGAACAAGACTGTGCTTTAGTGTTAAAGCCTATACGTTTTCCTTTGTTCCCCCAAACCCAAATTTTGCTTTTTGAGATGTATTCCATACCCAATAAAAGTCACCTACATACAAATAGAAAAAAGTCACCTACATACAAAACTAGAGAGGGACCATCTCCAGCTGGTGAAGCCTGGAGAAGACTTGTGCTGCTTTAACTTACAAAACGTTTGGTGAATCAAAGCACTGTGACTCACCTACTTATGTTCCTCCATTTTTCACTTATGGAAAGTATTTTGTTTTAGGAGAGAATCTGATTTGGATGGTTTGGGCTCTTAAATTCTGATAAACTGCCTATGAATGGTTATATACTCTGTGGCTTAAATGCTGAAAAACCTATTTTTCCATCAGGTATAAGACTGGCTATTCCCTCCCCCATTAAAAGTTAAACTTCTTAGTTTAATATTATCATCACCTCTGCCCAGCCAAAAAAATGCTGAAACATTTTGTTATCTTTAGGATAATAGGACTTTTACAGTGAGCCCAAAGGTGTACAGAGCAAGGCCACAGCTGGACATGTGCAGCACTGCACATGTCTGGTGAGCAGGAGAAGTGAGCAAATGAATGCAAGGCCAATAGCTATCTCCATGGTCTTAGCAGTACAAGAGTATCCCTAATCTAAAGTTAGTTAGGTATATTCTCAAATACTGCTGAAGCTGGTGAGATGAAAATGTATATACATAGCTGGCACCTACATGTTTATGAGATTTTTTTGAACAAGAACCTAAACAGATTTCCTCAATGATATGCAGCCCTCTTACATAATCACATGTGTAAAAGAATTGTTCCTGCGATACAGGAGTGCACATCATTATGATTTCTAAAAGGGTGGTTTCCTTAAGGCTTGGAAAATTCACCACCTCCATCATTATGTCATTTTCTTTGCCTTAGTTTCAAGCAGAGGGCACTATAGCAAAAAGAAGTATTTGTAGGTGACTTTTTTTTCCTTAACAGTCGGTGTTAGATCATAGTGCTTCCAAATTTAAGGTTCTGGAATGAGCTGCACAAATTAAGAATAGTGGGATTTCATGCTTAATCAGGTTTTAGGTTAATCGAATAGGCTGGAACACACATAATTTTAATGAATGAGCGGTGTTTTCCTCTAAATGCACCAAGGGAACTGCCAATTACATACATTACATACATACACACACTTACCCTTCCAAAAGAAATGTATGGATGATGCACACAGAAATAAAATTAATATGGAAACCCAGACTCCAGCACTGTAAGCTTTGTATTCCAGTGCATTAACTGTAGCTTTACTTAAAGCTGCTATGCAAACTAATATTTACTCTTGCCTCTGAAAGATAGACAAAATCTCTTTGCCAGGTCTAGAATATCAGATTATGCTGTTGCAGCTTTTACATGAATTTTTAGTACAAACCTGTTTAATGCACAGTCTTCTATCTTTTTATAGCTCCAAATCTCAGGAACAGTATTTCCAAAAGTCCTGTTGTGCATATATTTGATTATTCCATTGTCTTTTAACTGGTCTCTCAACCCCAGGAGTATGAAGTATGCTGGTTTAAGCTGAATTGCCAAGTATCTGCTATTTTCTTCTATATGATCAGCACTGCTGGGTTTTAGTATTACCATGCTTTGTCAATGTTAATATAATGGCAAATGATGAAGATGCCCTTTGGCAGGAAACATTGTTAGCCCTTAATAATAAACCATTTCTGCACCTCAGATTGCTGCTATACATGAGCAAGTTTAGTCAACCCCTGAAGAGAACCTGTACCTTCTCATTACAGGGCAGCAGTAGTGAGAAAGCAATTCACCAAGCCGTAGGGTTGGCAATCACCCATATTTTCTGCTATGAGTAAATAACTCCAATTGATTTAATCATAAAAGAATAACAGGAAAACTACATTGATTTCCAAATCCCTAATGTGAACATCAGAATATATTGACTAAGTTGCATGTAAAAAGGTTGTATCCATTTGTATGAACTGAAGAAATATCAATATTTGATCATTACTCTAACAAAAAAATATGACAATTTGCAGTCATCTCAAAATGGACTGAAGTAGCATTATGCAGCACTGTGGTTCAGTCTACAGGGGTGAAAGTGATAATACTCCACAGCATTCATAGGCTAAGAAGAGAAAAATCCATATTTTCAGGCAAATGCACCTCCTATTAATTGCAATAGGCTACTTACATAATCCTATGGCACTAGTAAATAATATAGCATTGTTTTTATTAAAGAAATCAACTAGCAATAAAAGACTCACTGTTAGTCCTGCAACTGTGCTCACCACAGCAAGTGATCAGTGCTAGCCAAACCAAACTCTGTCAAAACAGCAAAATAAGAATATAACTGTTTTTTTAAAAAAATTAGTGTTTTCCCTGTGGAGGTGCAAAACCAATGATACTTTTTGCTTGTATAATACCCTAAATTGCTCTTAATTTACACTGAAAGACTCAGGATCAAAATTTATTTAAAAGTGCTAAGAAATTGATATCACCTTGGCAAGACTAACCAGTCCATTTGATTTGTTCTGATGTTTTCCTTTTTTAAAAAAAATCTAGGGTGAATGTCAGGGCTGTAGTGCTCTTTAGTGCAGCTTATCAACTGAAAGTGAGAACAGCAAGATCTCTGTGTCCAGACGGTTCTTTGCAGGCAACTGGTAGAGAAGGAAGAATTCTAAGCTGCACAGAAGGTGACATCTTTTCCCATCTAACTGGATGGAAATTTTGCTCATGCCTGCAAAGGCAAGATACACCTGCAGACATCAACTGAAAATCCTGCAATTTGACACCAGCTCTTTATTGCTGGACCTAATGGGTAAGCTACACTAGTGATATAGTGAGCTGGCAGGATTTTTTTAGTGGAAATTTGCCTTGTACATATAGGAGTCTGGTGACACGTGCTTGAATGCACCACTAATGCAACCCAAACGATTTCTCCCTTGGTGGAAGCAAGGTTGAAGTCACACACACAAGGGCACCTGCAGTGCACCCAATCTGCAAAGTAGAGTCAACGTCCTCCAGCAGTTAACCCTGTATGCATGCACAGTGCTTGCCTGGGACCAGTGGCCAAAGGGAACTTCATTGCCAGTAAAGCTATGAGGCAGACATGAGGTCCTAGATTCAAAGTGGCTGGCAGCAAATCAAACCCTACTCCTTCCTTCTACGCACATCACCAGTTAGTAGTGTAGACATTCCCACATAACTTCTTTATGATCCGTTACAGCTTTGCGAGGGGATTTTGAACAGCACTCAAGAGCACAGGAAGACTCAAGTATAGCTAGAGCAAATAACAAGATGTAAATGCACACTTAAGGACACAAAATAGCCAGTAGAAGTTATTCCAAAATCCAAAGCTTCTGTCCTTTAGGACTCATCAGAGAAAATGTTCCTCTACTACCAGTATTAACAGCTTGCCCTACAAGACAAAATTTCCTGAAAGTAAATACACAAATTTCAGGAGCAGGTTGACATTATGGCTAACCTAACATGAAAGCCCCTTGGAAGAGAGTTGTGAAGTAGGAAAGAAACAAATGGGAAAAAAAGTCACTCAAGCTATTTGGTACACAAAAACAAATACAGGACAGGTAAGATCTTTGAGAAATCAAGACTGCAAAGTTACGTGAATTGGATGAATATGTCTGCGAGTCCAAACACCTGGAAAATTGCCAGCTCAGTTTGAACTCAGATTTGAAGACATTGAAGTCACTGGAAAGATTCTCATTGAGTTCATTGACTTTGAATTCGATTGAAAAAACTTTGCTCAACAGAAAAATATTGCAACATTAAATAGGAACTGCAGGATCCAACAAGTTTCAGGTATCTTTTAGCTGGAGCATTTCAAGTACCTGTCATACACTGTGCCGTTCTTAAAACTGATGAGATGCATGATTTTTCATAAAGAGATGTGCAAAACATCTGGGGGCTTTATAAAGTTTTTCAAGTATAATTGACTGTTCTGTTCATGAATGGGAGAAGAATATTCTTCAGTTAGCAATATTCAAACTGCAATTGTGATTGTGGTGGCAGTGTAGCAACACGCCACTCTGCGGTAGATGTGGGTGCATGTGCGATGGGCAATAAGATGGTCAACTGATTATACCTTAATTGTGAGCAACTTATTCACTTTATTCCATTTTTTAATAGCAAAATTTTGTGATTGTGATGTGAAATATTATGAAGAAGGTTGTGGCCTAAAGACACATTAACTTAATGCATTAAATAGACACCCAAAGAGCTGTAAAACCAAGAAATCTCTGTTATTCAGTATAGGTGAGAAAAATCTTTTGTTTTGGTGCTGCTTAATATTCTATATGTAGATAGTCTAGAGCAATACATGATTATTATATTAATTTTGATGACAAAATTATAACTTAAAAGACACACTAGATATGCTAACCTGCCATTTTTAGATGTAGGAACTGAATAGAGTTTATAATTGATGAGAGGTATGTATTGAAAAGTAATTAATAATAACCCTAATTATTCTTTTACTGTGGCTATACTGATCTTAGCAAGCCAAAGTCTTTACTGTTTTAGCTGATTGTTTGAGGGGAACCATTCATGCCAAATCCAGTTTTGGTCCTTCATCCCTGACATTTGTTTAAGTTTGGAGCAGGGTCTTATGACAGGCAGGTCATGACAGTTCCCCACCAGTCATTTGAGAGGCAACAGCTTTCTCTGTCTTTTACTTTCTCCCTAACTTCAGACATAGCTTTGTTTCTATGGGTGAGATGGTTACATCCTCAGCTGGATATAGAAAAAAGGATTATGTAATTTAATTGATAAGACCAGTATAAATTTTAGTTCTCATTTAAATATCTCATTTAATGTTGAAGGCAGACAAGTTTTCAACCTTCAATAGTGAAACCTAAAATTGGATCATTGCGCTGTTTCCTGAGTTCTCTGTGGGGAATCAGCTGACAGAGATGGAGAATTTAGAATGAAAAAGACCTGCTGAACCACTTACTTCTTGTCCTAAAAGTAGAGCTCTCCAGAAGCACAGCAAAGTGCTTTGTCCAGCTAGGATCCATACTGAGATGAGGTGCAAAAATTACAGAGAAAAGTGGTACAGTCAGCAGCCCTGTGGAGCTGACATGTTTTCTGGGAACCACAGGTAGTTGCAGCATGACCCCTTAGCAAGAGTGTGCAGCTGAACTGTGTGGAGATGGCTGTGTAAGGCATCTGTATGCTCTGCAATATGAACCTATCTCTGCTAGAAATAATGATTGCAATTATTTACTCTCCATATTTCCTAATGGATTTCTGCTTGGAAATACAGTAGTTCCTATACATGCACAGAAATCACTGCAGAAGAATACCAATCCAGCTGAAATCACTCAGTCAGGGTGATTCCAGAGAAAGTCACTGCAGATATTTGTCACAGTCAGCATTTGGACAGAATGTTAGGACCAGGAGAACAATTCACGGATGTTTCCATGGTCAGTGTCATGGTGTGAAAGAAAGTGCCATTTCAGTTGGCCAGTGATGCAAAACATGAAGCCACACTGTTGATTAATTATCTACTGAAGGAGCAAATGCTGTCCACTGAAGCACCAATCTTTTTTTGAAAATCCATTGCAGAATACCCCAGAATAATTAAAAATCTATCATCTGATGTCATCTCTGACTGCCATATTGCACCAGCACTGATTTAAAATTACAAGCTTCTTCAGAAAAAATACAACCTTGAGAAAGTATTTATCACAGACCCCTGTTGTAACTGCTGCAGTATATAACCATATACCAACTTCTTTTGGAAGTTGTGTTTTTAGTAGTCCAGCTTCAAATCCATTGAATATTGGGAAACTGGTGCTCCAGAGTCCTTTAAGATTTGCTTGGAGATGAAATTTGATTGATTGATTACCAGATACAAATTCAAATTTTTGTATAACAAAACTACTTACATTTAAGTGCCACAAAGCTATTATATATTTAGTTAAATAAGAGCAATAAAGAACCCTAGAAGACTGTAACACTATTTTCCATGTTTGTTGCACCATTTTAGCACTGTCATAAAGCTGTAATAGCTTTAACAGAAAAACAATCTGCAGCAACATATTTTATTTCCAACGTTAAAATAGAAAAGGCAAAATAGGCAGAGCAGGGTAAGTCTTCAATTTTTTTTCTCATTAGATATTCTGAAATATTGGATCATTAATGCTTTTCACATCCCCTTTTTTATTGAAACTATTTTGGCAGCTGGGACACCTCACATTTATTTCTTGGACTCTGGCTGTGGGAGCTAGAGCAGCAGACTGCTGACAGGTCTCATTGCTATGCCTCAGAGCCAGTCTTTCCCACATCCTGATGTTCGGCTTTTTCCAAATGAGAATTTGCTTTTTAATTAAGAGGCAAACAAACAAAGAAGGAGGCTGTTTGTTCTAGAACAAGGAGTGCCTGTTGGTCAGCATCCTCGGACAGCTGGTGCAGGGTGGAGAAGAAAGAATTTAATACGGAATTGAGTTTGCTTTCAGATATCGATCTCTCGGTGAGTCCCTCCGCAGGACAGCGGCCACGGCACAGCCTGGGGGAGCCGCCTGCCTTTGCGTTATGGGCTTTTGGCAGCATTTCCCACAGTGACGTGGAAACTGTGAGCTCTCCAGTGATCTGCTCCTCTGCAGGGTGCGACACATCCCTTCTGCTCTACTCCCAGATGACTTTGTCCCATGGTGAAGTGGCCACACCAGGAGCGGTGTTAGCATGCTAAACAGCAACCGTTTGCAATCCAACTTGTGAGCAGCAGAACACCTTAGAAAAGTGGCAGGAGGCATAACTCTGCAGACAGCTATTGACCTACGCAAGACTGTTGCTTACCCCGCAGCGTTGCAGCAATGTGGAGCTCCCATAGGAACTGCAACAGCCAAAAGGAGCGTGAAACTGCGTAAACTACTTCTCCCAACAGCCGATCCCAAAAATTCTCTAGGGCTGTACCAATAGCAGAAGTCTTCCCAGGTAGTAACATGGTCCAGGGCCTTATACTGTGCCAGCAAAAAACTGTGGCTTATGTCCAATTCAGGATTTCAGTGTTCTGTACTCTAACAGTGAAAAGTTCATTCTAAGAACTTCACCTTCACCTTAGGACTTTTCCTCTAAAACATTTAAGTGTGGCTCAAGCGCTCTTCTGGAGTGGGTTGTTTATGTGGAGTAAAACACCAGCTTGCCTGAATAAATACACCATGTTTAAATTAAATTTGAATGTGACTCACTATGCACAAATTTGAGACAGTTAAACTAATAGTTGTCCTCAGTATTTATTCCTCAGTGCAGTCTTGTGCTTCTGTTACCTCTCTGAGAACATTACTTTGCCTGGAGAACTGGGGTGTAATTTTCACCCAATCTGTTTAACAGCTACTATAGTTACCATACAGGTGATAAATGGGCCACGTGTCCCTCAGGAGCACGTTAGCTATGAAGCAGTACATTACCAGCATGCTGCAGTGACAAACCACTTGCTAAGGGTGCACTGGTTCAGACTGGAAAGGATGAACCATTGCTGGTACTCTGCTACACAGGGTTTTTCTTGATGCTGCCTGCTCATCTTAACTCTTCACATCCCACTCTGTCTCAGCCGTGTCAGCAGAGATGGAGGGTAATATAAATGTGACTTTGAGGTTTATCATTTTAAATACAGTGGCACACTTATGTTTATATAGTCCTGCAGTGCCAAAGCACTTATATTGCCATAAAGACATTTAGTCTATAAAAAATATTCCTACAAGTCAAATAAGCTAAACCAGTATAAAATATCTTGATGCTAGCATAACTGCGTCTATGCTACCAGTTTTGATATAACACTTCCAAAAAAATTATCTATGCTGGCACAAGAACTGTGCATTCCCAGGCTTTACTTTTCTTGAATACATGACTTTAAGGGCAGAATATTCTTTGAAGAACTCAAATGCACTGAAAAACCAACGACAAGCTCGAAACAGGAGAGGGGAGGCAAATAAATGTAAGATGCATGTGTGGCTTCCATTAAGTGGTAACAGTCTGAAGAAGCAATCTCTAGCAGACTTATTATTAGCTAGTAGGCTATTGAATAGCATCTTCTTACACAAGCCATTTCAACAACACTTAAACTAAGTGAAAAACCAAAAAAAGAGTGAAAAACCCCTCAGTTTACAAAGCTTCTAAGGACTGATTTTCACTGCACTGGTCATAATAATGAGTAACTGCAAATGTAAAATAATTCATACAGATAATCTTCCTTTGGGAAAAAAGTGCTGGTCTGAGTAAATGTGATTTGAAAATGTTTTCCTTCACTTTGCTGCCATCCTACATTCAGTTCTCTGTTACAGGCAATACAACGTAAGTGCTTGTCTAGCAGAGTTATTTATTTTAAAATAACTCAGACCAAGTAGAGGCTCTTTATTTTAAGAGGCGACTGACTGGATCCCACTTTGTTTACTTGATCGAGCTGCTTTTCTTCCTACATGCTGTCTTCCTGAGTTGTAAAATTCATTCACAGCAGGGAACGCAGTGGCCTTACCTGCCTTTAATTTATGCAGCGTTTTAAATTGTGCCATCATTGCAGGTGTGGCCAGGCTTTTGTTGAGGCTTCTTAAAAAACCCATAAAATTCTGATCTACCTGCTTGAATCTGTCAAGAGCCCATTTGTATGCACGCAGCTAATGTGCTAGAAATAAAAGCTGCAACCTGTCAAATAAACTCCTGCACCTGTATGAAGCAGTTAAATTGTTCCATCTACCATTATTCTCAGAGATCAAAGGGCCCTCACTGTGAGGGGCTCTGAAGAAATAAAGAAAATGATAGACCTACTTGTCCTTGAGCTAAAAAAGAAGGGGTGGGGGAAAGAAAGAAAAGTGAACTAGTTCAACTACCTGAAGGAGCTTTTGTTTAGCATGGGCACAACATGAACGCATTCTTTCACATTAAGACCCAAGAGGAAGAAATTCATTCACCCTTATTATAGTGACGTAGCTGTGGCATTGATGTGTTTTTAACCTTGAATAATTGTTGTCTCTAAAGCTCCAAACAAGTTTTATCCTGTCCACAGGTCAGTTTTGTTACAAAGGCCAATTAGTGGTGCTACCTTAGCCTGCAGCAAAAAGCCAAGTAATGGTGGGGCATGCCCCATCCAGAGGTGATGAATAGCCTGTAGAGCTATAATTTGAGAAGGGGGGAGGGGGGCTTTGAAGCATTTACCTTACATGGAACTCCATTGTCACTGCAGGCTGTTTGATCTTTAAATAATTTACTTAATGATCTCACCATGGGAGCAATTGGCAGAGCAAGATTAGGTTGTAAGGGCCTAATGGACATGGGAAAACTTAAAATTACTAGAAGAGAGGTATGTACAGAACTGAATTTTTTTCTGTGTAGATTCATGATTTATATGGGGGGAAAGCTATAAATTATAGTATTTGCTTGATATGTTCTTGCAGAGGAAACAAGAAGAAATTCTGTGTTTGGTGAACGTTTCAGGGAATTTTAATCCTTGCTCTTTTAATCTTTGTGGTTTTGTTTTGCTTCTCCTTATAAAAACGAGACCCACAGAAATTATTGTTTTATAATAGATTAATAGGTCAGCAATAAAAACCTTTGGCCACTGTGAATAGGCTGTTGTTAAAAGGTCATGGTTAGCATAATATTTCATTTTTCATAAATAAAGGGTTGGAAAGTCTGGGGCCGAAGCTTGTGAATGGGAAAAGTGTAGCATGACCCTTTTTACTCAGTAAATATTGTAAAATATGAATTATTAGCTCACTTTATAATCGCACATGAAAACTATGCACCATTTTGTGGATACAGGAATTGGGATATTCTACAGTATCCTGAAGATATAACATTAGTCACCAAGGCACCCTTTAATTACTTGCAAATACCAACAGTTCCATTCCTGTGGTGTGACCCTCATTTACATAGGGAGTAATAAAAATGCGAAAGAAAAGTTAATTAGACCTACTAAAGAATTGTAGATATTTTAGTGTAGACCGCGATATAATAATTTAGTATCTGCCTTTGTAGATGGATACCTTTATGTGAAACCAAAAACATTAGGAAGAGTTTGAGACTTACCTACCTATCACATGCAGTTTCTAAACCTCTTTATTTTAGATAATGAAGGGCGAGCATTTCAAATGTCTATATAAATACAAGTAAAATGTCTATATAAATGCAAATAAAAAGGGCAACAGTCTTACCTGCTTTGTACATATAAATAGCTTTTTAAAAAGTTCCTACAAGATGAGCAGTTTCTGGTCCTCAATCAGGAAGAAAATGACACCATATCACTTATTGGTTTGGATTCATATGTGAACTTAGAATATAACCTTTGTTGCTAAAGCTGATCCAACCTCTTCTGAGAAATTTTGAAACTATTTCTTCAGGGTTCCTGCACTTTCAATTGTTCTTTCCCTTTTTTCAGTCTTCTCTTTCCTCTTCCAGACCTTACACTGAAAACAGAAAAAGGGGTAAGGCTCAATAAATCACAGTGGACTACACTGAAAAAAAGTAAGTGTGAGGAGGGCTGAAAACAGAAAGAAACCACCACCCCTGCAGTTTTTAAAAAATATTTCAAAGAAACAACATTTTCTGCAATAAGTTATGCAATAAGAGGGTTCTATTGGGGGAGAGTGGGAGAGTTTTTAACAGATATAAAGCTGTTGCCTGATGCAATTCATTGGCATGTGCCTTCACTGCAGATCTAAGCTGTGCCCTTACCAGTGTTTAATTAAAATTGGGATCTTCATGGTAGTAACTCTGGAAGCTTGTTATTGAAAAAGTGTTAAAACCTCAAGGTGTAAGATGCCAAGGACAAGTCTGAGTCCCTGTCCACCTGCTTCTACCATGAAAGCTTTGGCTTTATGGACTTCCTGGTTGACTTGTTGGTTGATCCTTCATTTTTGTGGAATTTTGGATGAAGAACAGAGTTGAGGAGACCTCAAAAACAGTGGAAGTATAAGAGCTGGAACAGGTCTGTCAGTACAGCCCTGCCCCAAAACTAGACACGTTTCAGGTGGGTTTGGAGGAAAAGAAAGAAACACTGGAACAGGTGCCACAGTTGAGTAAGTGAGAAAAGTAGTGTTTGTCACTTTCTCAAGCAAAATTACAGCATTGGTGGAAATGTATTGTAAACTGTTGACTTCAGTCATTGACACTGGAAAACATGGTATTTATGTATGGTAGGTTTACTTTTTTTTTTGTTGCAGACTCAGCTGATAGTCTAAACATGTCAATTTTACAGTCCCCTCTTCTATTCCATTCATTACATGTTTGATATAAGATACAGTTCAAGGTAGGGGCAAAAAATAAAGCTAGAATTAACAATTAATTCGAAGTAATATTTAATGGCTTAATATTAATTAATTGTTCTAAAACAGGAATTATGACTTTAGCAAGCATGATCATGTATTTTTAAAGTTCACCTATGCATTTCTAAAGTATTTAAATTATGTATGGTGTTATGTAAAATTTCTTAAGCTGCTCTGATACATCAAGATTATTATTACCTCATGATCCCTGTCCCACTCTCACAACTACACCACCAAACTTTTCCCTGTTAAAAGAGCTAAATAAACAGTAAATACTTATGAAGCTTTTTGAGTAGTAATGGATAAGTCTCCTGAGTTGAAATAAATTCTTGCTAGGCAAAAAAAGGGATCTGTAACTTAAACAAAAGGAATGGTCCAAGAAACAATATTCCTGCCTCATACGAGGCCATGAGAATGGTTAGAATTTATATTGGATGGAAGCAGATAAAAATATCCCTGTTTAGTGCTGCTGTGACATGAACATAAAGTCATGAATACAAACCCAATATGCTCTTTCATTGTCAGAAGAAAGGGAATAAAAGGGAGAGAGCAAATGGGGTAGAGTGCCCAAAGCATATCCAGGATATGAAAGGAGCAGGAATGAAGGGAGTAGAGGAGGATGTTGGCCAGCTGCTATGTTCTGAGAGGGAGGAGACTGCACACTGGAGCACAAATGCTATCGGCAGCCCCCAGAGCTGGCACAGTTCACCTGCTGATATATACCTTGGAAACAGCTGGAGCAAACAGAAGTCTGCTCCATGCAGACTCTTTATTTGTTGTTGGACTAATAAAAAATAACAGAGGTGCTTGGGAAGAACAGATACCTTCCAGCAGAGCGCACCACAGAATGGTCCATAGAGTATCTCAGCTTTGAGGAGACATCCAAAAGCATGATACATCAGAAAACACATGGGTCTTTGTGCTGCACTGGGTATATGACTGGTTTCTGGTGGTGAAGCTCTCCCTGGCAAATGCAGAAAAGGCTGATAGGCATGGCTTAAACAGCAGCTCAGATATCCCTCTTCCATGATAGTCTGGCACTTTTCCATATGGTCATTTGCAGGCAGTGTAAATGAAAGGATTCAGAGGACTGTCCTGTTTCAGTGCAGGAGCTGGTAGCCAGGAGAGCAGAAGTCCTGCTGCAGCAGCAGGTATTGAGCAGAAAAACACAAGACAAGCTTACATCCTTCAATTCCTCTTTCTTTCCATCCCCAGTTTGTGGTATCTGATCCAGGCACAGAGGAGGACATGACTCTATTTCCATCCTGAATATAAACTCAGGATACACATCTGTGAAAGCTAGGTAGATCTAAGTTTCAGTTACTTTATGTCATTAATGGTGAAAAAGTATTAGAAGGATCAGAATCAAAAAGATGCTTTTCTAGAATGTGCATCTCAACCTGTCCATTCACTGACATTCCAAGAATTTCCAATTAATATAGACAATCAGGAATATTGAATGTAGTGACATTATATACACACGTACATATATATATACACACACATACATATATATACATATACACATACACACTGGAATGTACAAATAAAAGGTTGAAGGTTTACAATATAAAGGAATTCTGGGTAAACACGAACACTTGTTGATACAAGACTGGGATACAAACTCAGACATGCATAAACTGATAAATTCTCCTTGAAGGAAGTAGGAGTTTTGCAAACTTATATGTAGCCACCAAGCTTTGTATGCAGCTGGGTGACATTTTATTCAGTTTAGCTAATGAGATGTTTGCCTATGTGCAAAAAATGTATTCATGGTAAACTGCCTCTTTAAATAGTTGTGTGGTTTTGGTAATAATGAGAGGCATCACCAGGCAGCCTTCATGACTGATATCCTCTGGATTTTGAAAGAAGGCAGTCTGGTAAGCTTAACAAACACTAACAAACCCCGCCAGCATACCTGGGGTGGAAGATTTCCTCCAGGGGCAAAAAGGGTAGATCAGACTCAATAGATCAGCCACCATTTGGCCTCTTCACTGAATCTGCCAATTAGTGCAGAGCATTATGGCATGTTTGTGTTGTGGCAGCTAGAGAAAGAGACCTGCCAAACTCATTCTATACAGAACCCCAAACATCCATTAGATGCAAGATGCTTTTCATCCTGATGAGTTGGCTTCAGTTCAAACTAATGGCCAACTGATGAGAAAGTTCATTAACTCTGAAGCATTCGGTCCCTCAGGAGGTGTAAACTAAAAAGTGGGGTCCTACAGATATACACAACATAACAAAATTGATGTTAAAATATTGAAATTACAAAGCCAAACACTTTAATGGTAGGGAATGGGAGAATTAAATTTACTCCTCAAATTTTCATGTTGTCTCCTTTTGCACATGCACTATAATGCAGTCTTTAATTACAGTCGGTCGTTTCTACTTTTTCCCACGTGCATTGGAAGGCCACAAATCCTCAGAAACAGCCTCTTCCATTGAATTTGGTAAGTGAATGAGACATAGCTCTGTCTTATTAAAGATCCATGTTCTTCCATTGCTGGATCTGATTATGATATCAGTGAAGAGACACTGTATGAAAGCTGAAGATATGCAGATATATAGATAGCTGTGTGACTACCATTAAATTTAAAGGCATTTACTGCAGACATGCAGAAATAGAAAAAGAAAGCCCATGAATATATGATTTTTTTCTCCTTCCCTTCACATCTTCTGTTTATTATCAGATACTGAGGAACACTTGCTTAAGTCCACTTCCTTTTCGGTTGTGTTTCTCTGCTGCTGTATGGCCATTTATTTTGGAGTGTAACTGTTAGGTGCATCTGAGATAATATAGAGAAACCAGGATCCTAAAAACAACCATTCCTTTTGGAAACTCTTTTCTTTTCTACTATGTGACTTAAGGCGTTAGTAGTCAAGAGTCTAAAAGTCAGGTATGTTGTAGTCTTGCATCAGGGAGTCTGGTGGTCACAGAAAGATCTCTGAAGTTCCCTCCACAGCCATCACAGTTAAAGGGGTAAGGGTAGGACCTTGTGGAAATTAAATCCTTGGGAGGCTCAGAGGTACAGGAATATACATTTGACCAATCCGGAAAAAAGCTTGGGATGTGCAAAAATTTATTCATTGCTATTTAAATCTTTTCTTCACCCTACAAGTGCATTTGTGTGAGCAAAGGTGTATGCGTATAGGTGTGCAGGAGTATAACGTAAAGCAAGACAGCACTATATAAAAGTAACACAACTCTTGGGAATTCATAGCAGCTGTGCTGTTCCTTCTTAAACTGTCAGAAGTAACATGGCATGCATGGAATTATCCATCCATAGCTGCTATGTGTAATGTAGCAACACGAAAAGGTTGTAAATAAAACAATCTTCACAGATAGCAGATTAGAATTCTGTGCCTAGTCTCTGCTACGCCTCTGCTTTGCTTTATCAGGGGGCTCAAGGGCTTGAACAAAGCATCACAGAGTTAGGGAACTCTCTTTGGCCAACAAATGCTCCCCAGCCTTAATGAACTGGTCCTTTAGTGCTAGGTTCAAGATGAAATAAATCCTTTCTGCTCTGATGTGGACGTAGGTGTCAAGTGCTACTTATCCATAATACAAAGAGAGTGTGCACACTCTCGGGGCACGGGCAGCACAGCAGACGGCATCCATGCATTCAAGCCACAGGAAAAGGCAGAAGAAAAGAGAGTGGGATAAAAAAAAGAGGACGAGGTCATCAAGCTACTCGGCCACCCCAGGCCACCCCACGTCCTCCCTGCAGCTCAGGGACTGCCTGTCCCAGGTCCAGCTCATCCCACTAGATCCCTCCTCTGCCCCGGGAGATGCAAACTCTGCATCTGCATTTCTAAACTCCTAATCTTAACTGAAATACAGATTTGACTGCTCACTTCATAGACCTTCTCAGCCATGCAAATGTGCCATTCCTTGACCTTTGCTTTGTCTCCATCTCTATTTTAATTTGTATACATTTTTTGCCATATCAGTGAACCATATTTTCATGTGACTTGACCAAACACAAGCGAAGTATAGTCCTGAAAGACACCAGACACATGAAATCTTTGACTGTAAGGCTTAAGGTATGTTTGTAGAGTTTATCAAGGAAAAATGAAGATTATTAGAAATCAAAGGTGACTGCCCCTTGTTGTCATTATGGTCTAACAAAACGTGACAAGGATTTCATGAAGTGTAACAGACTGGATTTTTAAAATTCAGCTTATTTATATTTGCCAATTGTCTACCCGGGAGTTAGTAATTCCTGGGTTTGATTTCTCAGAAATTATTTTTATATTTTAAAAATATTTCTAAAGATTTTTCTTTAGGTTAAATAAATACTTGACAGATTAATAAGGTAAGTATTCTCTGATTTATACGTTTGTGGATGGGCATTGTTAGGCATAATAGGGTCCTGACCTGCAGAAAGTATGATGATGCAGTTCCGTTTTCTTCTTTCCATCCTGATTTGATTCAAGCCCATGTGAGGCTGATTTTGTAAAGCTCAGCATTTTGTACATCTTCCTGTCTTTTGCTTCTCTCTGGAACTCCACACAATGAATTTTTTTCTTTAATCTTGTTCAGCATAAGAGATAAAGCACCTAAAGTTTTGCTAGTTTTGCATTACATTCATTATGACTGTTTAATCTGAATTTGTATACTGACATAAGAAGTATTGCAGTGTGGGATGTACCCTCTTGTGGGCAAAAAGAATTTTACAGTCTTCCCTGGCATGTGCAGACACCAGCTTGGTTCATTTGGACTGTCTTTGTGGTAAAACAATCACATCAGTATTCAGGGCTTAGGATGGCATTTTCACTTTGTTGTCTAAAACTGTGCTCACATTGAGCATCGATGGAGGAATCCACACAATATCTTAAGAGCTGTGATGCACAGCACTGCAAGAGCTAAGACTTAGGGAGCTACTAGGCTACTCACCAAAGCTCACAAAAGCTTTTATAAAGCCATTTTATGGGAAGAGACTTGTATAGTAAGAGATGTTTGGTTGGGCATTAGCCAGAGGGATGAAGCTGCTAAGGGGGGCTTCAGCTCCTCTGTTATTCCTGTCTCCCAGTTGCAATACCCTGCCTGTATTCTTTAGCTCCACAGCCCCATGGGGAGCTAATCAGCCCACCAGCCAGCTTTGTGTGTTGTGCCAGGTCTGCAAGTCTGAGAGGGACTGCTGTAGTTGGGTAGTGTGGACTTTTCTCTGTCGGGTCTGTGGCACATTGAGCCCAAATCCCATTGCACCGAGCCCCAGCCCTGTCACACAGAGTCCCAACCCTCTCTCATCGAGTCCAAACCCCATCGTGTAGAGCCCCAACCCCATCGCAACGAGCCCCGATCCCATCAGGTAACAGCAGGCAGGAAGGTGCTCTCTGTCCTGTGATCCAACATGCTGAGATGCTTCCCTGTCCCTCGACGGGCGAGAGGTGGTGCAATTCCCATGAGGGTCCTACCTGAACTCTCATCACATGGAGAGTGAAGGGGTAGGCAAGTCCTTTTGTATCACACAGCAACCCCACATGCTGAAAGCTGGCTAAGCAGCATCATGGATCCTGCTCCACAGGCTCTTTTAGGTGTCTGCCTTGAAGAGAATCTTTAAATGTTATACATTATGCTCCAATGCATACTTACTCTAGGTTATATTGTATTAAAAAAAAAGTTGTATTTTTATTCTATTATGTTCCAAAAAGAGGCAATTTAAAATGATACAGGAAACACAGGGCATAGACAGATATTTAAGCATAATTATATCTTCCAAATTCTAATAATCTGCCTTCCTAGATTAAATAATGCAATTAATACTATTTCCATAAATTTTCTTTAATTTGCACTGGAACCGCTTATCATTTTATTTTTAAGCTGATAAATTCCATGATCTTAAACTAGTAATCTCTCCTTGATTGAAGGTACCTTTTAACACATGAAAATATTTAGCTTCATTTCACAATATTTATACTAAATCTAAAAGAAATAGATATGGAATATTAATTATGTTTGATTAAACACAGCTATACATTTTTTCATTAATTTAAATTTATGCTGACATTATCTTGATTGCACTGAAGTATCAGTCTAAATAAAAACAACTCCAGTAAAGTATTTTTAGTTTAACAATTTTGAACTAAGCACAAATAATATGAGATCTGTACATTTCATTTCCTTCTCTTTTATAATTGCTTGCTGTTAACATAGGCCAAATCTCACAGAATCACAGAATCACAGAGTGGATGAGGCTGGAAGGTGCCTCTGGAGATCATCTAGTCCAACCCCCTGCTCAGAGCAGGGTCAGCCAAAGCAAGTTGCCAAGAGCCATGCCCAGTTGTGTTTTGAATATCATATTTGAAGGATGGAGACTTCACAACCTCTCTCGGCAACCTGTTCCAGTGTTCAACCACACTCACAGTAAAAATTTTTTATCTTGTGTTTAAATGTAATTCTAATTAGTTTTTCTTGCAAACAATGGGAATAGCACATTAACATCAATTTTATAAAGTGATGGCAATACTCAAATACTAACATACTAGGAAACATATGCACTTAAATAATGCAGACTTAGAATCATAGACTCATAGAATCGTTTAGGTTGGAAAAGACCTCTAAGATCCTCAAGTCCAACTGTTAGCCTAACACTGCTAAGTCCACATGTCCCTAAGCACCACATCCACATGTCCTTTAAATACCTCCAGGGATGGTGACTCCACCACCTCCCTGGGCACCCTGTTCCAACATCTGCCAACCCTTTTGGTGAAGAAATTTTTCCTAATATCCAATCTAAACTTCCCCTGGTGCAACTTGAGGCCATTTCCTGTTGTCCTGTCACTCGTCACTTGGGAGAAGAGACCAACACCCACCTCTCTGCAACCCCTTCTCAGGTAGTTGTAGAGAGCGATAAGGTCTCCCCTCAGCCTCCTCTTCTCCAGGCTGAACCCCAGTTCTCTCAGCCGCTCCTCAGAAGACTTGTGCTCCAGACCCCTCACCAGCTTCGTCGCCCTTCTCTGGACACGCTCCAGCACCTCAATGTCCTTCTTGTAGTGAGGGGCCCAAAACTGAACACAGGATTCGAGGTGCGGCCTCACCAATGCTCAGCATTATAAAATAAAAAACTTTGTGAAAAATCAGACTATAGGGATCTCAGTTTGGACACTTCAAATCAGAAACTTTAATCTGCATGAATATGTCTGTAGCTCAGTTCCTCATTTGTAAAACAGGAAAAAAGTCAACTTGCCTCACAGGAACACTGTGAGATTCATTGTCATTTGTGAAGCACTCAAATATCACAGAGAGGAGTACAATAAAAAAGAAAAACAGGAGAATATTAACAATTTGGTATTCAGAGCAAGGAGTACAATAAACATGTCATAAGGCCACATGCTGAATAGAAACGAAATACAATGCTCACTTGTTAAGTGAGCATTGTCCATCCTGTGTCCTGAAAGACGCAGAAAGCCGGTGGCAAATATGGTCATATCATTAGTGATTCTGTTTTAGCATAGAAATTAAAGTAGCCCAAATAAGGATTACACAGTAATCACCTAAATTTGAATGTTTAAGTTGGCAACCTTGACATATAAAGTAATATTTATTCTGTGTATATCAGCACGTAGAAATGTAATCTCATTCTTAAAAAGACTGCCATTACAAAAAAACCAGGATCGTATTAATAAACGCTAATCTTTCTACGTGTCTGTGATTTTTTAGGAAATGTTAGGTTTCAAGGCGTTTTATTTTCTGCTCTGCATTGTAAATCTGATGTCATTTAAATACATAAGAGCCCTATTGTTCTGTCATTTATGCCCTGTGCACTTCTGCTTTTAGCATGATTAAACAAAAGCGACACATACCAAAGCTTTCTTGTTTGAATAATGCAACATCAATATTTTACATCTTGGGCTGCATTTCAATTTTTTCCTCAGCAAGGTGAATACTTGAAAAGGAAGCAACCATTGCTTGCAAAAGTGTCAATTAAGTTACATTCTCCTCTTTTCCAAAAGAGATACTTGTCTCAAAAAATACACGTTATTGAGTAGTTGTCATTCTGTTGTAAACCAGTTCTCCAACTGATGTTCTTATTCTCCAGTAGTGTAAGGCAAGCAATAATGTATTTACATAGCAATTCCATTCTTAACAGTTTCAGTATGTTTTTTCAATGGATGGATTGTGCTTTTACCTTCAGTAAGGAGCAGCAGCTCTTTGGACAGATGCACCTGAGTGGACCAAGCATGGCATGTCATAGGGAGAGGAGGGGTTCAGCTGCATCTTTAAGCAAAGCACAGATGCTCATGATAGGGTTGGATTCAGCTGTGGAACTGAGAGCTTTTGGTTCTTCAGTTTCTAGGAGTTAATATGCTTTGGATCTTCAGTAAGACCAGCATTTAGGTCCCTCTCTCTTCCTTAATGGGGATTGGCTTCCCTGTATGTAGAAGTATTGCTATCGTAAAGACACTTCTGACACCCATTTCACTAAGTGACCCCAGCTCTCCACTTCAGCAAGAGCTATCTTCTTCTGAGCAGCACACAGCTCCCTTGTGCTCTGTTACTTACCTTTGCAGGAACTACTTCCATGAATCTACCCAGCTCCCCAAAGTAAGCATCTGCAGCTGGGTCTGCATCTGCACCATTTCCACCAGATGCACCCTTCCCTGATGTCTTCTGCATCCCCAGAAATAAAATGCTGAGAGCTGCGTGCTGGTCTCTTGCATTGCAGTTGATGCATCCTTTTATCAAACTCGTGGGCTGGTAGATAATTACCATTAAGTCAAAAGAGAGTTTCAGGGAAATCAAGCGTGCTGAGATTTATAAAAAAGATAATCTTCCCAAATACTGGGCCAATCTCAAACAATCAGAGCCAGTCTGTTTTCCTTTTAAGAAATGCCATTAATTCCCATCAGATGCATACCTTTATGTATGTGCAACAGTACCTGACAGGATGTGCCCTATAGTATAAAAACATTCTGCCATTGTTTTGCCTCAAAAGCCTGCAACATTCTAGCCTGCAGTCAGCAGGTTAGGTGCTTAGTGCCACCACATTAGGCAACATTTCTCATATCTTTGCAACCTGACTTGAAAACAAGTATTCTTCTTGTTAAGTCTCCCCTCACACAGCATTAAATTTTTACACCTCTATTTTATTGTTCTTTTCCAGATTAATGAAATAATGCTATTTCTGTATGTTGGATCATTTCTCCAATTTATTCTAGTACTTTGTGTAGCAAGTTCGTTGTGTTTTCTAATACTCTTTGGAAAGTAAAGACTATGACAGGCCACCTAGGCGATAAGCTGGTGCTTACCTGTCAAAGCTTAAAAATAAGAAAGCAAAACTCACAAAATGCCAATATAGTTTATAGGGACAAAAACTGGGTAGGATCTAACTTTGTAATAAGCAATTAAGTCCATTTGGTTAATAACACAGTATTTGCAACAATTCATTCTTGCCTCTATCATAAAGCACCTAAAATTTTGAAACTGAACAGGCTCATTATTAGTATCTAGTGTTTAATGTCCATATTTAGCATTTAGTGTTTAGTACTTAATATTTAGTATTTAGGTTTTGTTATTCAGACACATTTATTCCTTATGCCAGAGAGGTTAAGACTGATTTCTGTCATACATATACACCAACTCCTGTTTACTTCAGCAGGAATCAGTTTTGCAAGAATCCATGGGCATAATCTAGTGCAAGTATGAAGCTTCTGAAAGCACAATAAATTAAAGTATGGACTTTCATAGTATGCATTTCAGTTTAGCTCAGGACCAGTCAGCTGGTGCTGTAGGATTATAGGACACATATAATGACTTTTTAGAAGGTTCATGGAATACCGTAAGGACCCATGAAATTCCCTTTCATTGTCCAAGATCAACAGCTTTTTTTTTTTTCCTTTTTTGTCCCTCTCTTTCTTATTGTGTGCAGTTAAGAGTAAAATAGAGACAAATATAAAATATATGTAACTATAACTTGTCAAATAAGTCTGTCTCTTACTGCTTACCTGTCAGGAGGCATTATCTTGACAAATATGTATATACACCAGAGACTGTATTTTATTACAGTTGGTTCTATTGTCAAAGTCTTTTGCATTACACAGCCAGAATTCCTTGAAGTTAAATGTCCACTTTTTTGAAACTTAGAATAAAAGATGTTTAAATACTTTTCCACTTATTGAAGTGTTTTAACACCTCTCTTATTACTTAGAGAAATGAATTGCTTGAGAATGAGGTTAATGCTCTACAAAAAAATGGCTTTTTAAAACCCTATAAGAGGGGTCAAAGTCCAGGAACTGCTCTCACTATAATTCTCATTTTCAGCTGAATTGGCCATGGCAACTGCACTAAGAATGCAAGTTTGAATTTCATTATATTCCAGAAACCTGTAACTTTGCATTATAATGATTCATGCAACAACAGAAGGAAATTGCAAGCATTTTTGATGTAGCATACTTTAATTTATAATTTAATAAAGTAGTATTTTAAGTTAAGTAGTTACTTTCAAATACAACAAAAAAATGTTCATTTGATAGCTACTAAATGCATCCCTTTACATTTTACCTGTAAAATGCTCTGTGTTTGGTGACAGGTTAAATGTATACTATACACAGGGAGCCAACATTTGTCTTTGTAATACCGCAGCAGCCATAGCAATTTTAGCAGCATTCTTATTATTTTAAGCTGTCTCCATTGTCTTCTAAAGACCATAATTAGAAGCTGAAAACTTAAGGCAACCAAACTCAATAAACTCTCATTATGAACAGAATATTCTACTGTTGCTCAACAAGTGACCGTATGTAGCCCAACATAATAATGCATTTTTCCTCAATTATGTCTCTATAGATCCAATATTAAGTCATTTCTCAAACAAAACTTTCATTAATTGCAATGGAATTTTTGCCTGAGTGATGCTGCAGCACTGGTCATTTAGGTAATTCCTTTTGTTTAGCCATAACTATTCCCTAAATGAGCAAGTTTTTCATTATGATGGCTTTCAAGAATACACTTCATTTCCTGGGGAAATGACAAGGGAGCACATCTTTAGTTAAGACTGTTGCCTTACAAGCAGCTTAAGCAACTCACTGAAAAGCAGTAAGTCGATGCTCAGCAGTGGGAGGATGAGAGTGAGATGATACCTTACAATTGTGTGGAGCAAAATTAAGTAGTTCTGGCATGCTTGCAGATGCTGAGACTTCCCAAGCACATATGTAGTATTGTTAGTGCTATGGGCGGATCCATTTGCACAACTACTTTAAGCAGAAGCATGATTTAACTTATCTTTTAAATTTCAAAGTACACTGCAGTGAAGTTTCAAAGGCTGGGCTTTTCCCCCAAGAAAGCTATGCAACCACTGCTACACAGCTGCTCCTCTAACTGCAAGCTCGGAATAGCCTTCTGCTATTTCCAGCTCAGTGTGTTGTTCAGAAGTCTTCCCCCAGCTGGAACACTCCCAGGTTCCTGCAGCTGGTCTGCAGCAACCTGTTATCTCAGCCAGACAAATGACAGTGAGAGACACAGAAGTTAATTTCACCTGGAGATGCTGCAAACAAGTTATATGTTTACTGAAGTTAGTGGGGATTTGTAGCAGGTGTATTGTGCAAGCAATAGAAAGCAGCTCAGGTTGGACCTGCAGAGGTTACATGGGATGAAGTGCCACGTCAAGCCATGCCCTCCATCCCACCTGCCCGGGAGCGATTTTAACCTTCAGCCACATCACCACCAGCTACACGTTTTGCTGAGAACATGTATCCTATCAACATGCACCTTCCCCAGTATTCAGTTCCCAGCCCAATGGTTATACCAAGTGTTTGCATGCCCAGAGCTGAAGGAGGCAAATGTGATTCACTTCCCTGTCAAATGTGGCCTCCATCAGGACACAGCAGGTAGAAGTGGCAAATGTGTCTGGGTCTAACATACCCGACCAGGGGCTCCCTCTTAGGGACCTGCCATCCCCTCTTGAAGATGTGGGCTCAAGAAGCAAAAAGGGCACATTTCATCCTGACAGGTGCAGCCTATTCTCCCCACCCAGTGAGATTTACAGGGAAAAAGCAGAGCAGACAGTACCCTTAATCTTCCAGGTACAAATCGCGTACACTACCTGAAAATAATGAAGGGCCAGTCCTGCTGCTGTTATTTGAAGGTGTTAAAATGGCCTGGGGTATGTAATAACAGCCACTGAACCTCCTCCAAAAAGCAGCTACAGGTAAAGAGATGTGTTGTCTGGGAATTTTTTTCTAAGGGAGTCTGAGGTTTATACAATTTCTGGCTGCTCAGCAGAAACTACATCTAGGGAATCAAGTGGTCTGAAACCAGCCTTCTCTCTTCCCAAGGGGCATTTATGCAGTCCAGGAGATGCTTCCTTCTTGGGGAGAGATGATTTCTGGCTAGACGCTTTTCAGAAGAACCTCACATCACTGAAATAGGCTCCTGCTGCGGCACAGCGCTTCCTCTCTTGTGTTCAGAGTATGCTGGCAGCCACATTGATTTGTTAACCTTTGAAGAGATTAACTTAATGGCCAATGCAGGGCAAAACTTATTTGTATACAGAATAGTGTCTGGTACAGAGAATTAGCTGAAATTTGTATGTGGTCTGGTAATGTCGAAAATGAGCTAGTACTTCAGATCTTCTGAATGGGTATTTTTATTAGGATAAATTAAAGATATAAATATCAATATTACTTAAAATTATATTAGCACAGTGTATCAAATTTTGGAGATTTGTAGGAAAAAATACCCCAAATTTCAGCAAATCTAGGACAATCTGGTTCTCATTTATGAAAGCACATTCAACTCCTATGCTTTCAATTTTCATCACGGTGATTTTGCAGAAGATCAAACAATATCTTCCTTTCAATTTTTCTTTCAAAATACCTTTATTCCTTGGAAACAGAACAGAAAGAGAACTAGTAAAGCTGGTGTTAGTGCTTTTCTCTTTGTCTTGACCTCTGAGAATGTCAGCAAGAACCATAAAGAATTGTGAATGCACATGAAACTGCGAAAGAGAGGCACCAAACACAGAGCCTTAGCATTTTCCGTGCGAAACTCTAGGCAGATGTATCTACTGGGTTTCTGATTTGCAGCCATCCTCTGGCCTTGTGCATTTGTTAAGTGCTGGACAGAAAAAAACTAGCTGGAGAATCAAAGGCAGAAAGATATTCTGTAAAGTGGCAATATCTAAAAGCCTGATGTTGTAAATGTTGAGAGTTTGGAGCTCCCTTTGAAGTGACGTGGAATGTGTATGATACCTGCCTATTCATTTAGCCACTGATAAGGTCCTAATTAGCACAGCACTCAGACCACCTCCCATACAGTGAAGTATAGAAATAACCACGTCTTTTACTTCCTTCCTTCACAGCTGTAAGAGAAACAGCTTTCGGGGTTTTTATTTTTTGTCAATGTATGCATTTAGTGTACTTGTAAATACCTTGCTAAGCAAAAAAACAGTCACAAAAAGAAAATCTGCTTTTATTCCTGGGAAGTGGTGGATACAGCAGTCATTTGAATCACGCGAGGGAATGAGGTCTGTGGTTTTAGGTCAAGCTCCGCTTACAAACTCCGGCCTGTTGGCTAACACGCTCCTCCGTTCAGTGCAACATAGCTGTCACAGCGAGTCATGATTGCTTCTCCTTCCAGGATCGGGCGACCAGACCCTTAAATCCTAAAAATGACTTCAATGGAAATGTTCCAGCTCACAGGAGAAGTGCCTTCTGAAAGCAAAACTGCAGGATCAGGCCCTTCAATTTAAAAAAATGACATTTAATATGGACAGACAAAGGCACCAGAGAAGAACACACTGACTCTCTGTACACCTGGAGGAGGGATAGGAGTACAAAACAAGCTTTTCTTTAACCACAACGGCAATCTTCTAACAGCAGCTCCCACTCAAAAGCATAGAACTCAGAGGTTGATAATCATCTTTCAGTTCAGGTTATTGCATGCAATTTTTCACATTCATTCAGTTTTCTTCATACAGCTTTTAGTAAAGTAACTCCCTTAACAATAAAAGCTTTTATGGCAGCCCATTACACAGGAGAACTAACCACTCCTCGTTTTTTTATTGGCTTCTTGGAATATTTATAGCAGTCTTTGTTCTCTTTGCAAGCTTATGCATCTGGGTGTGTATGGAGATTTTTCTTCTTTTTTTTTTGGCAATTTGGTATGACGGTGAAGTACATATATTTTTACATTTGTAAGGTTTTAAAGTTTTATATTTCTTTTGCTCTATATATTATTATTGGCATCAAAGCCAACATTCAGCCTGCTACTCATTGTTTAGCACTTGAATATTCACTGCTGGAGAATTTTCATTCCAAGTTGCCTGACATAAAACTTTGTTTGCCACCTTGCTACCTCTTCCTGATAAACTAGTTACACTGTGCACACAGGGATGTCTTGACATTTGGCTCCATGCTAACAAAGCAAAGAATTTGCGCGGTACCTAAAGGAACCAATCAAATTTCCACTTTAAGAATTTGATAGAAAAATCTCACACTAACACAATAGATTGGCATTCTTGTAGGAATCACCTCAGCAGCAACTGACACTATCACGATAACATATTTTTGCATAGCATTTTGGACCCAAAATGATCCTAAAACTTTAGATACAGCTTACATAGAAGAAAAAATCGCCCCAAACAGGAATCTGTCTTTCAATACCTCTATCCTGGTTTTTACAATTTTTCATTTAATTTTGTATCCTTTCTTTCATAAAAAACAACCTTTTGATGTTTACACCATCTTCACAAAACTCATACTGAAAATTGGAATAGATGGAGGAATTCAAGAGATAGATATGGCTTTTCTTTATTTTTCGGTATGATGAAAGAAGAAATTGTACAAACCGGAGTGATGGAACTGTGAAAATTAAAAGAAGAATTCATTTCTCATTTACAGTTCAGAAAATAATCTTTGTACTGAGAATTAAGGCAATGCAAATAATAAATAATAATAGTAATCATCTAGTAAATACCTTCTCGAATTTATTATACACATACTTACTGAATAAATAACAATTGAAATTATCCCTTTATTTTTGATCATAAATATTAGAAAGCTATGCATTATTAAATAAAAATGAAGATACAATTTGCTGATATGAAGTTAGTGTTCTTAATAAATATAAGAGTGTAGTAATAAATGGATTTTCCATGGTACCTTTCACAGAGATGTATTTCCCTGGAGCTTTGCTTCCACTGGAATGCAGTGGAATCTTAATTTTCACTAATAACACCAAGCAAGTTATTTGGGCCTTGATAACATATAAGCTACATTTTACTGTGTTGACCTGGGGTAACTTTTTTCAATGGCTTTATCAGGTGGGTATATCCTCCCTGCTGTGGGGCTATAAAAATGCCTCATCCCACTGCAGAGACTGGTGGTTTTTTATAGGGGAATAGTGATTGTGTTGCTATTGCTAAATTTGGATTCAGGAAGGCCCCACTGGCTCAGTCAGGGTAGTCCTCATCCTAGACACAAAGGTTACGAGCCATTTCTTGGGCTCCTCCTCTCCCTCACATCTCGTATTCCCTGGGAAGGGACATCAGCCTTTCAAGTGACACTCTTCATCTCCTACAAGCTGGGGGAGAGCCCCACTCTGCCCTGGCCCTGTGGGCTCGTGGGTCAGGTCCGGTGGCTGCTTCCTGGCATGGAGCTGAGCTTGGGGAAAGATCTCCCATGACCCCCTGAGCTAGTCCCAGCATGTCCAAAGAGGTGGAGTCCAAAGGAAATGGAGTCAGCAAGCACCCAGCACCTTCACTGGCCTAATCCACCCTCCAGAAGTTCACATCTCCTGTGGAAAGCTTCTTGTCCCTGTTTCGAGACACAAATCTCTTAGACAGGGTTCAACCAAACGTCATCATCACAAGGCAGCAGCTGCCATTCAGCTGTCAGAAAGAGCGCAGAGTGGAAGTAGCTCTGGTGATGGGAGTCACCTCCTTGTGTTGACTTACCTCCTCACCTCAGATTTTACTTGCAAACTACTACTGGTTTCCATCTTCAAGACTATTGGAGTAGCTGACACACCATATCTGTTTCACCATGTCTACCTGGAGAGACAAGGTGAAAAAAGCCCTGAAAAACCCACAGGGATCTCTCCCATAGGGGTAAATCTTGTCCCTACTCTGCTCTGGTAAACACAGGAGACCTCACACCATTGTACAGTGAGACGACAGACCTCACTGAAAGCAATCTGCCAGTTAGGTCTTACAGGAGCCTGGTAACGTGACACATTGCGTACGAGGAGTCAGCAGCTGTGTGAAGAAGTAGGAAAGACATGAGCAAGATGTAGCTGACACTGGGGAAAGCCAGAAGCAGAGAATACGGCAAACTGTTTCTTCTCTGGACAAATGACCACGTCAGGTCGTTGGTCCTATTGTTTAAGATCTTTACCAGGTCAGTCCCCAGCTGTGCTTACCCAGGACAATGCAGCTCAGAGCACAACAGGCGAAGCCCTTTTGCAAGAGTACAAAGCAAAATGTTGACAGGTTACAGTGTGACTTTTGGGGAAGATGAGACTGTAGAGACTCGCCACCACAATTGAAGTGGGGAGTGATGGTGAAAATTAAAACAAAAAAAAAAGAATTGTTTTCTTCAGGCTTTCCCATTAACAGCACTGGGTGATAATGACCTTTTTGAAGGACACACAGGGACTCTATGAAGTCCCTCAGTGTCACTCATTTGATGATGCAATTTATGCAGAAAGTATCTGGATCCTATGGTGATGGTAGTTGTAAAGAATAGCTGTGAAACCCAAACCAGACAGCAGATCAGACAAATTGGCTTTGGGAGGAACAACCACCTCCCTTAACCCAACACACCTTTTCAGCAATCTGAAAGAACTCTATAAACAAAACCATAGTTTGGATATCAGTATACAGATTAACAACAGGCATTTTCATGCTGCCATTGCACCACTCTTTATGTACTCAGCCAAACATTTCTAAAAGGGTTGTGACTCCTCCTTGTTTGAATTAAAATTCCTAGAAATTCAGAATGTTAATACAGAGTAAAAAATCAATAAGCTTTGCAAACTGCTTAAAATTATACTATAAATATTATTTAGACATATTTGTAGGCTTATGCATAATAAGTCTATGAAAACAATAGAAAAATACTATTTTGATCCTTTGAACGTTTTTAGTTTTCATTGTGCCATTGCATTTTTTGGATTGAAGTGAAACACAGAGACATGTTTAAAGGAAGTATAATTGGGCTTGTTTGAAATTATTTCTCTGAGAGTTGAAAGAAGGAAAAGTCAAAGAATGCATTAGAAGTCAGAGTTAGAAGGAATTCAGGGAACACAAAACCTTTCAAGATTTTAAAACGAGAGGTATAAATAATGTTTGTTTCCTGGTAAATAGCAATCACATGCATAAAACAGGAATGAGCTGTAGAAATAAATAAATAAAGAGAAAGTCTATTCAACCGAAATCCTAGGAACTTTAATGTTGTGGAACACTGTTGGACTGCTTCAGTTTTGCAAGCGCTTTATCTTGGCTGAAAGGTGAAATTAGCAGCTTTCTCAAAACCCTGGGAAGCTATTGTGTCAATGCTACACGCTGGAGACCACTGTTTGATGCCAGTGCCACTGGTTTAGATGAGCACTGCAATCAGGAGTATTAAAAGTGAGTTGGTGAATTGTGTTGCATGAAGCAATGGAGCTGCTTACAGACAAAAGAGCTGACTGGGGTTTTATAGACGTCTATAGGAATATAACAATGTCAAATATACCAAATGATGCAGCTGAAATCAGCAAAATTAAAGTAACCAGGCTGGGAAAGAAGCTGGGGAGAGAGCGGATATGAGGAGAGGACATCTGAATAAAGGAATTAATAAAATTAATTGTAAAATTCAGACACAGCTGGACAAGTCCCTGAAATATTAATACTCTAAGGAATAACATATTAAACATGTCTCTCAGAAGCTACTACTCATAGTTTTCTCCACTTTATCATGACACTGTTCGGTTTTTAATCTGTCAAGGTATTGCTTTAATTTGGGGAGGAGATTACCTTTCCGCTCATTTTACCAGCAAGAAGACCGACGGCAATTTACCCAGTGTGGTCACTTTTTTTTTTTTAAATGTCAGTAAAGTATCTTCAGAAAAATTATAATCTTGGACCAGTCTGTGGTCTTTGTTGCATTCATGTGAGTCTAAAGTAACTGTGCTTACAGGTAGTTGTTCTGTTTTTCAGGTCATTTATAACTTTTACATATTTTTTTTCTGACACAGAACAGCTGAAAGCATTCTGTGTAAACCAGCTGAAAAGCCTGTGTTGGGATAATTATATTTTTGCTACTGTGTGTAGAGGTATCATATTCTAAAGATCATTATCAGAAATGATGAGAAATAAAATAATCTTTCTGCTCTGTGATGAGGTTTATGAGAATATCCCTAGACAATTCATTATTTTTAAACTGACATGAAAATCAATTAATTTTAATAGGGAATAACAGATTATGTGTTTAATAATGCATCTAATTTCATGAGGCAAAGTGAATTAGACAATGCAATGTAAATCTAATAGCAGTTGTAACCACATAATTTGACTGTTTGTCAAGAGCAAAGCACAGTGAAATGATCAAGAATTATACAGAGAGAAAAACATTAATTGTGTGTAAACTGAGTGACAGCTTCTTGTAACCCTAAAAGCTTGCAAGTTCAGTGTAATTATTTCTATTAGATCTTTCCCTAAAATTGTCCTGTATCATTAATTATGTATTCATATTAAGTGGGCAAATTAATAAATAATACAAAATAACTTTCCCTGCTTTCAATTTAGAGATACTATTCAATTGCTAGAGATTTTACAGAGTGAAACTATGTGAAAATTGTTTTATAGTCTGCATTAATTAATCAATAATGACCCTGAGAGCAGGCATTTCTGCCTGTTAATGACCAGCTGGAAGAGTTGAGGACCTGACGTCGAGCAGGGGGCCCTTAACCTGGGCGGTCATTAATGTTGGAGAAATGCCCGACCCCGGGGTCACTGTTGCTGTTAATCGCAGCCATGATAATTGTTATGGGTTTTTTTTCCATGCACAGAGAGCAGGCATGTGCTTTCTGTCTGAGTGGCATTTATTTCAGATTAAGGAAAGCAACAAAACAGGAAAGAACAAAAGTGAAGTCTCCCGTTGATGCATGGTGTCCGCCTTGCCGAGCAAAATGGCAGCTGCCTGCAGCCACCCGCTAGAAGCGTAGCGTGGAGCACCGGCAGTGAGATCATGGCTGTCACAGGCCACACGTTAAAGCACAAACATTATATAAAGGGGTTGCCCTTGTATATGTTTGAAAATATACAGGTTGAAATACATGTTGCCATGGATACAGGTCTGTCTTCGGAGCAATGGTCTCTGCCCACTGGGTAATGACACCAGTAACCTATAGAATCAAGGAGCATCACGCTTCTGTGTGCTACTATAAAAACAGAAAATATTTTTTAAAATGTCAGAAAGACCTAAAGTGCTTTTCTTTTTATGATAAAATACAAAGGAATCATAACTTTGAGGGTGATTTTTCTCGTTTATAGTCTGAAGGCAAAGTCCCGTTATTGTAGTTACAGCCAGAATATGTGTCCTGACCTATAGCATGTATGCTCCCATCCCTCTTACCTTTAGCAGCAATTGGGTTTCGAGGCACACAGGCCAGCACAGGAGATGAAGTAGCTGCCAGGTCAGGGTGTGAAAATCCAGCAGCCACCTATGCTGAAGGAATGGAAGACATTGATTCTCCACATGCTCTACCAAGAGCAGCAAAAAACCTCACCTCATCTTTGAGGAGAGGCTCAGGCATTAGTTTTGGTACACTGAACAGAAAGATGGAAGAAGGGTCTGGACATCATCCTGGAATTGCAGATCCAGGCAGGAGAGAACGATATTCACATCCAGGGCTGAAAGGGCTTCCTAGCAGTTCCCTAGCAAGACAAGATACCATCTTTTGTGAGTCCTCTCCTCTACACCCACTTCTCTCGTCCCAGCAGCACTGCCTACTGCCTGCATAGGAAAGAGAAAGAGAAATACTTACACAATAGTTGCCTCTTGGGAGACACGTGCTGCTACAAAACCTTCCTTTGGTATCTTGAATTAAGGGGAGAAAGAAAATCTTAAGTTCCCAGTCTTCTGCTGGTTCCCTTGGTTTTGGAGATACCAGAAGAGAAGAAAAAAACCAGGAGGCCCCTTGCCTGCATGTGGCCCACAGTATGGTCTTCTGGGGTGTCGACCCTATTAGTTGTACAAGAGGAAGCACAGCACAAAGCTGAAGTAGGAAAGAGATAACACACATAGGCTGAACAAAGAAGAAGGGGTAAAGAGATGTCATGAAAGGAAAGCGAATCTTCATCAGCTTGGAGAATGCATTGGTCTTCTCTAGCAGACCTGCCTGTTTTCCAGCCATCTGCCAAAGAGCATAGAAGTGAGCGCTTCTGAACTACACTCAAAGGCTCATCAACGTGTGTGTGCAGATTCAGTGCAGTTTCTTGCATGCTACTGCTTAAAACAGTGCACCTAGGTGCAATAACTCAAAGCTGGCCAGAGAATTTCCATGGGTGTTGTCTGTGAAATATCAGTTTCATCAAAACTTTCACACCTGGCTCTTAAAAATTTGGTTGATGTTCCTGGCACACCCATTGCCCAAAATATGCTTATCATCCAACTGATGCTTTTGGTTCAAGAAAGCCCCTTCACCAAGTGACCACAGCCAGGAAGACTTTCAGATTATGTAGGACCTCCAGCACCAAGATCCTGTTTTGGCTGATAGCATTTTGGTCAGCTTCAAGCACTGGTCTTCTGCATGCCGAGAGCGTAGCATCCTGGCTGACACAAAGAACTAATTTTCCATTTCCATACGTAGGAATTCTTTGAGACTTCAATAAAAACTACCATTAGCAAAAAATAAAGGAATATAAATGTGTTGTTAAAAAAGTTTCTCTGTCTAATCACCTTTGCTGGTTTTGAAATTAAATGCTATTTACTGATCTGTCATGTAATGCGGTGAGCTAACTAAAACCACATGTGTTCAAACTATGCCTGGCACTGTCTCAGAAACAATTTGTCTTAGCTAACCGAATGCAACTAAGCAACTTTGTTATTAAGTGCTTGGCATTTGATTGCTTTAGGTATTCTTTCCCAAGTCTGTTAGTGAAAGAAAAAATTGCTAAAGAGAAAATTGTTGATATTTAGGCTGACATTGTTAAAAGCAGACATAGGAAATTTGGAAAATAGAAATACTTTACATTACAATAAGCCATAAATTCAAGCCCAAAGATTTTCATTAGAAAGGCAAAAAAATTGATAATTAGTGTTTTGACTCAGTCCTTGCAGCCCTTATGCCTTTAATCATCCTAAAACCTAGCACTAGGGTATATACAGAAAATCTGAGTAAATTGTCTGAAAGTCCTTAAGGAATTTAAATAAATGCTTAAATGGATCTCTTGTTACTGGCATGCAACAAATGCCAAGATGTATTCATAGCAATGCACCCAATTAAGTTTAGAAGAATTGTATGAGGTCAGTTTCAGCAGATTCCTATTGATTCTCCTAGTTAGTAAAGAGTTAAAGGATAAAGTGAGTTTTTAAAAAATATAAGTGTTTTAAAGGTGCTAGAAAGGAAAAGCATAGTACTAAGTGGTCATGTGGCTAGTGCCATTCATCTTGGTAGTGACTATCTGTCAAAAGTGGCAAGAGCCCCTGTTAACAGCCCTGACCTGTGCTGTAATGAAGGGAGAGTGCACAGCAAAGTGTCCATTATCAGGCAGTTGGGAGCAGTAAATTGGTGCAGTTTGCCTCAATCTTGCAGCAAGTTGAGATGTAAGATAGGTGGGGATCAGCAAGCGGCAATTTTATCCTATGATCATTTTTGTCAGATCACATCAGAGTAGGAACTTAGTCAGATTCATGATTTCAATTAAATAAGTCCCTTCATTAAGTGACCGCTGCCATGAATGTTTTCTCTGGTCCTTTATTTATAATCGTGTAAACACACCTGCTAATATTTGGACAGGGAGCAGTGATGGAGAAGCAGTAAGGTAAATGACACATTAAGATGATAGTCAGGTACAATCAAACGAATCTTGCACCCTCTCAACAGGGCTAACAGCTTGCAATAAAATAGGCCACCTATGTTACCTATACACTAACCTACAGGGCTTAGATACAGTTCTAACTAGGAAAATCCATTTTAAACTGTTTGCTTAAAAAACCAAAGTGCACAAGTAAAATTCCACCTGTGTTAAATCCCAAGCAAATGAATTGATGCTAGTGCCATTTTCCTGGGGAATAACCCCAGAAATCCAGGTGATGCCTAATGTCCGCTCTGGGGTGCACCAAGATGAAAACACTCTGAATGAACTCTGAAACTATCAGGCAGACTTAACCCTTAGGGACCATCCAGTAAATTAGACAATCAAACTGAAGACAAATGTACTTGTCACTGCAACTCCTTCTCCCGTTCTCAGCAGCAAAAGCCTTTCAGATCAGCCCATCTGCTTTCCAAACACTGGGTGCATTTCCCTAATCATGTCGTCCTTATTCCTACTCCATAACCTAAAGGAGGAATAATAAAACTCCAGTAATTCTGTAATTCATGTAATTCTGTACAACACCCCATCATATTCCTCTGTCAAATCCTTCCCCTATTGTGAAACATACCTGCCTTCTCTGCCAGCTCCCAGCCACACAGGTAGGTTGGATGACAGGCAGAGAGGTAAAGCTCATGTCTGAGTTGCATTATACTGCAAATGGCCACAGCTTTGTCCTGAGTGGTACCATTCTCCAAAGACCCACGCGATCACCTTCCACATGTGAGTCAGTCCTATAGAACTGAATAGAAAATGCTTTTTTTTTTTTCATTGGTGCATTAAATCAACTGTTGGGTGCCTTTTTCTCTCTCTTAGTCTATGTCAGCAGTGCAATACCCAGCTGTAAAGGAAGGCCACAGCTTCTGTTGTATGTTGTTACAGACTAACTGGAAATACAACCTTCTATACTAGAAAAAGTTTTTGCAACCTTTAAGTTGTTGCACTTATACCTTGCCTACCTCAGCAGGTTTTTGAAATTTGATAAGGGACCAGGGAAAATGTGCCTTGACTTACCTTTTGTTGTTTTACGTTTTTCATTTAATGAAATTTAACTAAGCATTTGCTAAGATGAAGTGCTGAAAATCACTACTTCCCTCCTGACATTTGTGTTCCTCAGAAAAGCTTTGGCAGCATGCCAAAAATATTTATAAAAACCCCTTGATCATAAACTTCTAAAGACTGAATCTATTCAACTAACAAAGTCATTATTACTAGCAGCTACTTTAGTGGGAGCACGTAAGACCTGAGAGCTATAAAGATAAGCATGTCATCTTGGGACACTGCACCTAGCAAACACTACCTTTCTTGCCTGTATTATCCCAAATCTGGGTTCTTCACCCAGTGTGCAAAAAGCCAATTACTACACACAGAGTCGAGATACCCAGTTTATTACGAATCTGCACGCAGATAGGGTGCCAGGCATTTAACACAGCCAGCACCCCTCCTTGTCTTAATCACACAGCTTATATCACACAATTAATTAGCATACTTCATAAAGATTGGTTGTAAAAATTGCTGACTCTAATTTAAACAAAATAAAACGTTTGTGCATGCTCTAACTCATTTACATATAACATACATAAAAGTGGGCTAGGATGTTTCTATTCTAACTAGCTAAGTTCGCCTCTGGATACTATTTTGTATTCTCTATATACTATTTTGTATCTCTATTCTATTTTCCTAGTATTCGTCCTTGTGTTAATCCTTATTGTTAGCTAGTGGAGACAGTTTTTATCTTTAATATGTCTAAATACTAGGTGCATTCATTACAAAATACTCTCTTTGCATTCTTTCCACTTATATTTTGACCTTGTGTTTCAAGATCATCTATAACACCTGGGCTCAGGGACACACGTAGCTGAGTTTTCCTCAGCACGTACAGGCATTTCTTGCCTCCTCCTAGCTCCTGCTTGTATAGTTACCTTCTTATCAGAGGTAGCAGCAGCCTCCTGCAGTGCTGCAGGATTTATTCCTGCTGAGTTGCTTGCTGCAGAATGCTCACATATATGCACACACATGCACGTATAAAGAAAAAACCCAACTCCTGAAACATCAAATTTACACATAAGCCTGAATGTGATCTTCTGTCTGTACACTATGACACCCTCAATAATGAAATGGCTGTGTAGAGAAATTCAATGCTGGGGTGCCATTTTTGCACTGGATGGACAGAGAAGGGCACAGGATTAGGTCATTTTGTAAAATCTTGACATTTCCAGCTTGAGAAAGCTTGATCTCCATAGCCCAAATAACGTTCTTCTAACACAGTTGGCAGCAATGTGTGCAAAGGTGTGTTGTATGTCTGTACCAGGGTATTACTTTAACTCCTACAAAATCACGATTCCCATGTAAGCAGAGAAAAAAGCTGTCTCCCCTTCCGCTTGTGAGCAGACACAGAGCACAGAATGGAATCAGGACAGAACCTAACTTGATAACTTTGTATTGTCTTGGACGTATTTTGGCGAGAAAAGCATCAGAGGAAGATCTCAGAGCTGAAGGGAAGGGGAATATTTTGGCCCTTTGGAACCCTCACTAGCCAGTGAGCTGCAAGGAGCAGCCGTAAGCACGTGCAAGCTGGACCCATCCTGAGCTGGGAAACACACAGACAGGAGTTTGGGAGGTGATAATAAATAGAGACGATGGAAGCAGGTAGATGGATGCATCACTGAGATAAGATAGAGGTTGGAGGATATTGCGAAATGTGGATCTCTTCCATAGCCCTGAAGTGTCACTCCCAGACCAGTGCTCCCCTGTGCTCAGGAGAGTGCTGGCACAAATAAAAAAGACTGCTGATATCCCTAAAAGCAAGTAGGGGTTATGTAGTAATGAAGTCAGAAGAGACTTAATACTGTTAACGGTTTTCTGGATATTTTGATAGGTTTTAGAATACTTGATAGGAACAGGGTCTGTTTATCAATGTTAGATCTTTAACCCAAGTTAAGGGAAGACAATCAGAAAAATGGTCAGTGACAGGGTACAATACCAGGCTGAATCAGGTAACCACAGGATGAAGAATTTAGACTGAGGTTCACATCTAATCTGTCCAAAAGCAGGGTGAGAATTAATTTCCCTTGTCTTATCAGCATAAACGTAGCTATGTGCACTGAACTCATGCTGATGCTGGGATTCCGACCTTCAGGTACAATGAGATCCTTGCTTCATTTTTACTTTACTGTAAAGCTGTTAGCATTTCTCGACATCTTAAAACTTACATGTGCTAAGTATCAGGACCACCCAAGCAATAACTGGGATTTATATGTCATAACTAATTGGTCTATATAACACCTGCAGAAGAGGAGTTTTAGCTTGTAAAAGGGGGCTGATCTTTCGCATGGGCTGTAGTGTGCAACCAGAAAGATAGAGTCAGAGGCACAATGGTGAAACACAAGTGATGAAATTGCCACTGCTCATGTAGCAGGTAAAAAATCATGTTAGAGGGGCTGGCACCAGCTGTTACTACCAGTGTGACCGCACTTCCTACAACATACTGGCTAAAACAAGGATGTAAATGGGGACAGAAGCTGCCACTTTCACTGTGTGTCTTGGGGGGGGGGGGGGGGGGGGGGGGGGGCAGCGGGAAGTGAAGGGAAATGTAATTGTCCACATTAGTAGATACACAAGCAAAACTGTAATTTTGGGGGGGGTGTAAATCAGCTTGAAACTGAGTTAACAGGTGGCAAACCACCTGTACATAATGATTAACTGTGCTTACACAATAATTTATGTGAAAATGCTGTCAAAACCTGATAACATCACATCTGCTACTACTGTAGTATTGTGCCGTATATTTGTATATCTTATTTCTTTGAAAAAATAATTAGGCATTATTGACCTCTCTTCCCTTTGTATTGTATTGAGGTAAAGTGTTTGCACTGGAAAGTTTAGTATTCTGCCTACTGGTATCAGTTTTGATGTACCTTATTTGTCCATATTTGGTCATTTGAGCCAAAAATTCTGAAACTTGAAGTACTGCAAAGTACCTTAATTAGTCTGATAAACAATTATATTTTCAGCATTAAAAATGTTATTGAAACACCTTACTACTTATATGTATTTAAATCTACTACTCTGCTTATATTTAGAGTCTTTGGGCTTTATTGAAATTCTATTTTGTGCATGGAGAATCAAAGGCAGATTTCTTGCCAGACACTATTTTAAACAAGCAGTACTTCTAAGTCTGTGAATTCACACTATTATAAACAGAAGCAAAATCAGGTTTACAGAGGGGAAGCTGAAATTTTGGTCATTTTATTTTCACACATAGGGTTGAAAATAGAAATGATTTAGGACCTGTTTCATGAGCTTTTCAGCCAGCCCTCTTGTGAGCCCTCTTGTGTAATTGATTTTAACACAAACTCACTTGTATTATGGGTTTAAGCTAATACACCACACCGAACTGGGGTGGCTGTTTGAGGCACATGTTGCCGTCTAACATCCCTGCCACAGAAGCATCAACCTCTAGCTTGTAGGCTGGCTAGAGGGCTGACAAGTAGCATTTCCAAGTGCTGACAAAGTGTTTGCCAGCGTGTCAAACAGAGACATCTCATGGAAGTAATTTCAGGTATTTGGGGTATTTAGCCAGCCCAGAGTTACCTGTCCGGTTTGCTAGTATTCTTAGGCGCTCTCTGAAGAGAAAGGCAGGCACTTAAAGATTTATCCTATGCTGTAGAATATATTTAAGACTATCCAAGATGAAGTGCCCTCTGGAGGTGCTTGTCTCTCTCCATTGCCTGTAGAAGGAGGCTAACTAAAAAGGTTAGAGTAGTAACACAATTTTTTGACAAAGGTAGAGGAGATTAATCCCTCTGCCAGTGGGTGAATACCTGTGGGATAAGAACCCCTCTAACAGCGAGCCAGCTTAAATCAGGACAAGCTCCACCAAAGTTGGTAGATGGTCACAGTTGTGAGCTATATTGAAATCCAGTTTATGTTTTTTTAGAGTGCATTCATGTTACTGAGGTGTTAATTTAAACCATTCTTATGATGGTTTAGCTTTGAGAAATTGAACAATTGTATTGCCAAGCTAGCTTACAGAGATAAAAACTTCTCTTCAGCCGAACTTAAAGTCATTTAGTTTGGGAGCATTACAAAAAACTTTTGCAGATATTTATTGATCTTCATTTATACACCTCTCCTATGAAGACAGGCTGAGAGAGTTGGGGTTGTTCAGCCTGGAGAAGAGAAGTCTCCGGGGAGACCTTACAGAAGCCGTCCAGTACCTGAAGGTGGCGTGGCCTACAAGAAAGCAGGAGAGGGACTTTTTACAGGGGCATGTAGTGACAGGACAAGGGGTAACAGCTTTAAGCTGAAAGAGGGTAGATTTAGATTAGGCATTAGGAAGAAATTCTTCACCATGATGGTGGTGAGGCACTGGAACAGGTTGCCCAGAGAAGTTGTGGATGCCCCAACCCTGAAAGTGTTCAAGGCCAGGTTGGACAGGGCTTTGAGGAACCTGGTCTAGTGGAAGGTGTCCCTGCCCATGGCAGGGGGGTTGCAACTAGATGATCTTTAAGGTCCCTTCCAACCCAAACCATTCGATGATTCTATGATTCTATGATTACTTCCATGCACGTCAAATGAGCATTACAACTTTGAGAACAGCAGTGTACTGAGCTCATAACATGATGGAGTTTAGCTAAGCCCTTCGTGTTCTTTCTCTGCCGGTCCTATTTTTTCATGGGAGAAAAGATATGGAAGAAAGCACCCCTTACAAGAAACCTATTCTATTATGGTAATGAAATGATGTTATTGCAAAGAAAGAAACCAGTGCATGAAACCCTCTGAAAATTAAAATTCTACTTGGAACTCCCACAAGATGTCACAGATGCCCACAGAGGAGTTTTAATAGTTTCTCATGAAGAACAAACATGCTTGAAATAAGAAATTCTATTGCAAGGAGCTTTTGGATAGCTTAGAGAGTGTCTGAACAATATCACAGTTTTACAGCTGACCCAACCGAGGGCAGGCAGCTGCTGGGATAGAACTATCTGGAATTACCATAATTCTTTCCACTTTGGTTTTTCTTCCCTGATTTGTACGCACGAGAAACTCCAGTGCACATAAAATTCCAGTGTTCAGTTTGGATGTAAAACTAAGCTCAATTCACACAGTTATTTGACCTTCCTTTACTGGGGAAAATAAAAACAAAAAGAAAAAAAAAGTTCTGTTTAGTACTGCAACAGGAAAATATTCCTGTATCAAACTGGATGTTTTATACACTATCATGAAATTCTGTTTCATTGCAGAAGGCCCTAAGTCCTACCAAAGCTTTATGTCAAGGACTTAAACCCAGGACCTAGTGCAAGCCTTTGCAGAAAGCTGAATCTCAGCCTTCATGAGCACGCAATCAGTAGGTTCTCGCTTTTTTTTTTGAAGTTATTTCTTTTAGTCTTACAACAGAACTATAAAAAAATCATTCCTGTGGAGTCAGAGCTGCTTTATTATAAAAATTAATTTTTCCCATGTACCCACTGAAACTTCCAGTACAACATTGATTAAAGCCCCCTGATATTCTGCAAGCTACAAATGGAGTTAAACGACAAGAGTATCAGTTCCTTTCTATCTGAAGTTCAACCTCAACCCACCAGTTTTCAAAGTATTCATTAACTATCTTAAAATCACACCCTGAAGGTGAGTGTAAAACTATGCTATTTGCCTATCTCATGTCATCATTGTAAAAAAATTAAAATCTCCAATAGCAGCCACATTTCTTTTCCTCAAAAATGTGCAAAGAGGAATTAAAGCTCCCCTGCTATACTGTAAAAAGATTGTTATGTCATTTTTCTGATTTAGTCCTGGTCATTAATATGAGAATGCCAACAGGCAGATTCTTATCTGCATGTACCCCTGGAGGCACATCTCAGAGTGCTCTTTGAGCAATGACAACAATACAAAGGAGATTTAATGTTTATGAGATTGTCGCTGCAAACTCACTGGGTTATCGGAACAGGGCCAGGAGTCCTCTTGATACCGGAATCCATGAAGGAAGGATGCATATGCACCACTGCATCAGAAGCAATACACTTTTCATGTAGTTGCATGCATGTTGCTGTGCCTGTCTTGTTATCCACAGCTCCCGTTTCTGTGTTGCTGGTTCTCTGCATTCACAGTAGAACAAATAGCATAACAATCAGTTAGGAGAGCTTCAAATACCAATTGCAGTGGCAACATTTCCAGTACGATTAAAATTCTAGCCTAACTCACATTTGATTTGGGGAGTCACTACTTCTTAACAGGATAAATGGAAGAATCCATTGAAAAAATACATAACATGTATTTTCTGTCTCCAGCTGAGCCTATATAGTCAGTTGGCCTCTGGACCCTTGGATTTTATATCTATCCCATCACTTTCCAAGCTATAATTCACTCCTTGTCTTTCAGCACTATGCTAATATGAACAGGCTTTTTTTTACAATACAAAATCCTCTGACAAATACGTTTGATGACTCATAATTGTTCTGCTTTGTTTCTTGCAGGGATGCCAAGAGCATTATGTCTGTTGTACAGGAGTTGACTGAATTTATTAACACTTATCATTAATATTAAGCACGTAATTTCATTTTTTTAAAAAAAAATCACCACCTCCATTATGAAGTGGGGTTTTTTTCATAAAAATGTAGAACAGATGTAAATCTAAAATAATTCACTCAATCAAGCCTTCAGAAAAAAACTAGAGGAAGAGGCCTGCCATCCTCAATAAAACACTGATTTGGAAGCTATGGTTGCCCCAAAATGATGGCTCTGTCCCTTCTCTCTGTGGATGCCGCCACCTGTTCAGATTTTGGAGTGGAGGTTCCTTGAGGTCATGGATTGCAGGCTGGGTCTCCTCTGAGGGGATTTCTTTCTGTTACACAAAGAGTAGAAAAGGTTTTGCTACCTTTTCCCTCCATGGCAGTCTCTAATTCATCCACATTGTGTGAACTTCCCTCTTTTCTACAAGTTAATACAAGAGGGTGATGTCTTGATGAATGTTCCTCACACTCAGCAACTGTGCTCATACTCATGTCATGTTCTCCCATAAAGATCCTCCTTTTCTCTTTAAACTGGCATGGCAAATCATTAGTGGGCTGCATTTCAAAAAGCACAGCAAAAACCTGTGCTGCTAGTGTAGCAACTCTTCTTGGTTAGAAAATTATTCCATTCATTTAAATCTCCCCATTTCTAGTACACTCTTCTTTCTTAAGAAGAAGTTATTTTTATTTCTTCTCTTTCTGTTTTATTGTCCTATTGATGTCAGAAGTTGTGCCGATAAGGAATATTGGCAATTCTGATTTCTGATAGTGTAGATGTGTTTATTCTTTTTTTAAAACAAAGACAGAATTACAGTGCTTGTTTTCATAATGTCATAGATAACAAACACTTTTAGGCTGAAGGATTTTGAAGCAGGAGAGGGCCCAGAACACAGATGTGGGCATCAAGTTACTGAAGTCCCTTCTCCTGATTTGAAAAGCTGTCTGTATGTGCAACTGTGTGCGCTTTGGTGGGGCATTCATCCCACCATCTCTGTCCTGGCCATCAGTGGACTTCCTAAATCTGCAGCAAAATAAACATAATTACAGTTTAGTTCAGACATTGGCCAGGGTCCCTTTTTTTTAACAGTTTTTTTGCTTCTGCTTGGGATTTTATTTTTTTAAACAGTGTCCGGGCTCATCCCCTACCTCCTCTTCTGGTGGCCATAAGAGCTGACACAGAGAAAACAAATACAGGCTGGTGTGGCTTCTCTCTGCATGATCCCTTTCCTGACCATTTCTGGTGGGCAAGTAGTCTGCATTGAAGTACCCACTGACAATTTAGTGTTAGAATAAAAATAGTACAAATGTTTAAAATTCTTTTAATTCTTTTTGTGCATGCATATGCTTCTTGGGTTTTACTACTACATAATGGTAATAAATGCATATGGCAAGGTATTACATGTTGACAAAAGATGATGTTAACTTCTTGGTGCTTGTGATATCAAGGTTAAAAAAATTAGCAGCTGCTAATTACACTGGACCTCTTAAAATAAACATCAAAATAAAGACGTTGGTCAAAAGTAACGATCAGCAAATGATGGAATTAACAATGCAAATAGTGGTAGCCAGCTTTTGTGATCTGGTTCCTAATTATTTTTTCCAGACACCACCAGCTCCTCAAAGCAGGATGTGTGTAATAACCTCAGCTGGCACTGAAACAAGTATTTCTTTTACGAGCTGAGATTCATCTCACCTGACTGTAGATGTCCCAGAGGTAGATGCTTAAGTCTATACCAGTTATTCCTGGTTTCATCTAAAGCTAGAGAAGATAAAGGGAAGCAGTGGCCACAGAAAGGATTTATTTTACACAACTTAGACATTTTTCTTGGGTTGGAATAAATCCCCACTGGAAGTGCCTTTTACTCCTCTTTGGCTGTAAAAAGAGCTAAGGATGACAAGGGCAAACTTAGATATCCAACTTTAGAGATGCCAAAGAGAGGAAAATAAATTCCCAAACTAAACTCCTAGTCCTAAAGGTTACAGAGAAATTCTGAGAAATATGAATCAAGTAACCCCTGAAGGATGAAAAGCTGGAAGCAAACCGAAAATCAGTCTATTATGCTTTTAGCCATCTTCACGGTTCTTGGAGGTCTTATGAAGAATTTCGTTGAAAATCTATTAAAATAGAGGTCTAGACTGAGGGCCGGTGTGAACAGCCAGAAGTCGCTGACAACTAGGAGAATTACTCTGCCTTTCACTGGATGTTTACCAGTAATCGCTTATTTTAAATCCGAGTGATTTCTTGATAACACATTTTCACATTTTTTTCTAGAATGACCTCTTTAGCTAATGACTTGTATCAGACATTTGCTTGCATTTGCTGCACTCATTGTTTTTCGTAGTCGGTGACTAAGTTCCTGCTGTCAGCAGATGTGTTCCCTATCTGCATGTCCTTAATAAAGAGAGATCTAACAACAGATGTAGCTTTGTTCAGATATTTTCAATTCTGCCTTTAGTATGCAGTCACTCAATACTTAAAATTAGACATTGAATGAGGCTAAGATCTATCAGCACTTGTTTTCTGGTTCTTTGTGTATAAAAATTTCAGGACCAATAGCCTCACAAGCCTCTTGAACCAAAGATGTTAGCCCTTAAGTTTCTGTTATTGAGTCTGCCTGGGAGCACTTGATTTATGAAATCAGTAAGGAACTGTGAAAAACGTTGCAATACACTGGTTAGGACAGACATGGAGTCCTTGAATCTCGCAGCTGTTTGTATTTTGATCAAGTTCTGTATTTTTTTAAAAATATTTTTTATTTAGTTTTTCTGTATGGAATAGGTCTTGGTGTTGCATGATCAAGCTGACAGACTGGAGAACAACACTGCCATGACATAGGGTTTGTCTGATAGTCTTACCAGAGCCACTCAGTTACTCTACATTTTGTGTCTATTATTTCTGATTTCTCTCCCACTGCCCAAGGCTACACTGAGGACCAAGAGGTTGGTCCTGAGGATCTTTTCTGCTACTCTACTTCATTTGCGATAAATGGCTATGTGCATACTGAATACCTCAGCTTCAGACTACCTTTAGTCACTCACAAAAGCAGTTTATTGCCCCATATTCCTTCACCATGAATATTAGACTTCAACTAATATCACTTGAATCTACCGATATTGCCCCAAAGAGATACCTAAAAAGAAAATACTTGATGCAGACATCATGCTTCCGTTACAACTTGCTTCCTTTGCATCCTCAAAACAACATTATGTGCTACATGGCCTTTTAAGCAGAAGTTCATTCCTTTGTGTGCAAAAAGTGACTGATATTTGCAAACACATTTCTTGCTCTTAGCAAGAACACCTCATTGTGGCTTTCCTCCCTCCTTTGTCACTGACACGAGAATAAATTAGCACTATGTTTTGCTCACCTATACTTTTTGGAAGGCACCTTCAACATGGGAAGTCAAACAGGCAGTGATCACCCATGTCTTTTATATGGGAAAGAGTATTTGTCCAGCTAAATCCTGGCCACAGGGGAGATTGTCCTGAAAGGGTTAAAGAAACTGTTTTGTGAAAAAGATTGGAAATCATTGCTCTGTGACAGTGCATCTACAAAAATCTGACCTTATGCTTTAGGTATTGGAAAGACTGGCAAATATCTACAGAGAGTGCTCACTAATGTGATAAAATCTCCAAGAGTTAGAGACATATTTGATGGACACAGTCCATGTGTTTTCTGCTTTGTTGTCTCATACAACTTTGCTTTACGGGAGGTGTAATATTGTTAGGGTTATTGAGGTAGCATATTTTCAGAAGACCAGTTTTTCAAACATTTCTTAGGATCCTGGCTTTAGGCTTCTCATTTTGAACACCAAGCTCACAAAGTGGCCTCTTTTGTGCTTGTGGGTGAAAATGCATTGCTCTGGAGTATCGGGGAAGGTCTGCCCTATACAAGGACATGTGGTGCGCAGATTCCCATGAGAGCACTGGCCAGGCTACCCCGACACTAGGAGCAGGGCAGCATGTTGGTGGAGACCTGTGTTTGGAGTTAGGGGATCCTGCTGCAGGACAGGTTTTAGTAAATCAGGTGATTAAGTGCAGACAACTCAGGCAGTTTCCTGTGGCATTGAGAGTTACTCTGTCGCCAACTTTGCTTATGCCAGAGACCAAAAAAACCCAAGTTGGCTGAATGTTACTAAGGAAGGCATCAAAGACGTGCTGCATCCTTGCAGCCTTCCTCACTGCCACCATGCCTCCATCCCCCCAGCAGCAACAGCGAGGATTCCCTGCAGGTCCCCCTGTTATCCAGAGCTCTCCCCCTCCCAGGCCAGGAGCAGTCTGGCTCCCAGCCCCTGGGCCACAGGCTTTGCCTGTGCCAATGAAATGCTCTGAGCCAGTCTTTCCAGAGAGAGTATCTCCATACAGTGTTATCCTGTGCCACGTACATGGCACAGATCTGTCTGGAATAAGATTTACTGTGCAATGCAGAGACGTGCCCTCAAAGACACAAAGAGTTAACACAGTGTAATTTTCCTAATAAAACTAAAGGCAGTGCATCATTTTTTTATAAGCTATGGCAGGCTGTGTGACACCATGTAATTTTTGAGGAATTTTATACTTTGCAAGGAAAACAACAATACCCTGTGTCTTTTTAAGACTGTTTTTTTCTGCTAAAAACATCTATTTGCTTTGTCCTGATTGCAGTAGTAAATATTGCGGTGAAGACATTTAGTGATGGCTACAAAGATTCTTTTATTTTACCTTGTAAAGGGACATTTCAGAAGTTTACCAAGCATATTCATCTGTATCTCAGGTAAATGAAAAATATTATGGACTGTATATTTGCTGAAGTAGACCTTACAGGAATACATGCAATAGAAAAGCAGTAGGCAGTATTAACACATGCAAAGTAACCCAAAGCTTTCTATGGCCTATTTGGTAAATAAGTTCCTCTCAGTGGCACAGATGATGGGTAAAGGTAGGAGCTACCCTCATATCTCTTAGTGGCATCATGCTGGCAACGAGGGACAGTATAAGCAGCTCAAGGCTCCAGCTCTCCCCTGCTGCCTGGCTGCACGTGTTGAGAACCAAGAGCAGCATCCCTAAGGCTGATACAGGAGAGACACCCACCTTGCAAACACTCAGGAAGGGATCCCAAAGAAAATGTTATCTCTGCTTGGAAGTATGATACCCCTTTGGTACCCTAGCTGGGATAGTGTGCCTACACATCAGTCCTTGCACACGGTCACGTGTGAAATTAGGATCAGTATGATTAAAAGAGAAAGTTGAACTAAAATGCATGGTGATTATCAAAAACCAGCTTCTTTTGGGATTCTCTCTTGCAAGTGTGACATAGCTCAGTTCCTGCTGCTTAGGTCAGGAAAGTTGAAATGAATGACCTTTTTAGTAAGTCAGTTTTCCTCATTTGGTTTAAATAAGAAAACTCTAGTCCCAGCTGTAGGGTTGCCCTTTAGCAGTGAGAGGACTGGGAATAATATAGGGTCTTGATTTACGTGGGAGGAGGAGCTGACCCTTAGTGTGAGCTCAGAATGGGTCGGAGGGCCATTGCCCTGTGCTCTGCTCTGCTGAGTTTGGAGGCAGAAGTTTGTGGCTGTTGTACAGGCGGCTCCCAGGAAGCTGAAGTGCCCTGGGAATTTCAGACCGTTCTTCCGAGGCATGAGGACTCATAGACACCCACTGGCGTCTCAAGCTTTAGCTCCCTGCCTAGCACAGGACCTCATGAACTTTGCGAGCAGCAGTCATCCAGGGGCCTGGAGATTGACATTCACTACTGGCAGAGTTCAGGCAGGGTGTGAAACAACCTGCAGCTGGACATCAGTACCCAGAGCTGGCGCAGACCCTGACCCCGGAGGCTACGGACTAGTAATTGCTTTAGACCAAATGCTGCAGCATATTCTCCAGCTGTGGCTCTGCCACATGCTAGGAATGACTTCTTTACAGGCTCGCTCCATGATGACCTCCCCTTTGAAGGACCACCACAGCCCTGCTGTGCTGTAGTCCTCATATAACCCTCCTATAAGGGGAGAACATTTTACTCTTTTTTTTTTTCAGCCCACCATCTCATCAGCCACTCTGAATTATCCTTCTGTCAAACTTATTTATTTTTCCCCTACCCTCTCACAAGCATAAACCTATTTTCTGGCTCTGTGTAACTGATTTAAATGCTTGCTTTTCTGAAGCACCATACAATTTAATGGAATCCTTTACTACTGCATTTGCTAGTTATTGTTATTGCTACATTGTACTTAACTACATTTTTTTCAACTGTTTTCTTGTTGATGGGTATTTCAAGCTATTCTTTCACAGCTATAAAGGACATAGTCAATTGTAATAGAAGTAATGTAAGATATATCTCATCTTTTTGAAAAACAAGATAAGAAAGCACATTGCAATATATACTCAGATTTTGAAATGATGGAATATAAGAATTGGAGTCTCATGAACCTAAAGATTGCTAATTGAAAGGCTATTTAGTTTTTAATGCTGTATTTTTCAAGACGATGTTGAAGGGGCAATATGCAGCAGGCATAGGCAGTGCTAGACACTCAGGAGCAATGTGTAAGTGCATACAAAGCTGTGTGGAGGGTTAAACAGAGATATATGTTGCATGTGATTTAAAAAAAAATCTATAGTAGATTAAGCATGTCATTCCCTATTTTGGTGGCACTAAGACATGTCTATAAATCCCAGTGGATATCCAATAGCATCTTTACAGATCTAAAGACATTTTGAAGATCTTGCTTATTGTGTTAACCCTGAAGAGCAAGTTATGATGGAGGAGTCCTGTTAAACAGCAAAAGGGGACTTTCAAGTCCCTGCTCACCCTTTGCTGGGAGATACTGAAGGACTGAAGTAGCAACGGAGAGTTTGAGATGGTATAGAAGGAAAAATGGGGAATGCAATATAAGGTAAGGAATTCAGGCTTGTATGGGACTTTAAGTTCATACGAAAACCAGAATAGGATGTGTTTCACCTGACTGCATGCTTGGTTGCAGGAGTTCTTATAAATAAACCCTCAGAAGCTCAAAGCTGAAATGATGATCCGTTTGCTGCTTGCTATGCTATCTCTGCTAAGCAGTGCAAATGAATATGAAATTCACTTCTGCATGGCTCCTGAAAATGACAAAACGTTTCTTATCTAACCATAGAATAAGAAAGACAATCCATAGTTACTAATAGTACTGACATGTAATCTTGTCTGACATTCTTCCTACAAGCATTTATTAGTAATTTGCTAAAGAGAGGACATATGACTAACTGGGGGTCAGTTAGTCACTGAGTTTGGCTGAATTTCGTGTTTGGATGCTGTGAAAGGCTAAGCTCTATCTTTAAAACTTTTAAATATGAAGTCATGCTATGATCACCAATGGTACCATATAAAAATAAACAGCTCTTGTTTATTCTATGTATTTCTCAGTGTTCATAAGCGCTGCTTGACCCCAAGCTCAAAAATTATGAATTTGTTTTCAAAACTTCAGGTTGAAAATGCCCTATAGTCCTTTTTGTTTAGTTGGTTTTCAGGTTTTTGTTTGTTTGGTTGGTTTTTCCCTTTCCCCTTCTTACTTTGCATTAAATTGCAGGAAAATGGCATATTTCCCTCTTGGTCGTTTACAGACATAAGGATTAAACACATACAAAGTATTTTACAATAACAAGTCCTCAGAAAAAATGGCACCTGGAACATTGTGGTAACTATAAGCTTTTTCACTGACTGGTGCCACAGTTGATGTGGTAGGAAGTGTAGAAGGACTACCTACAAGTATTTTAACTCAATTCCTGTTCTGATCCTATGCAGCTCCCAGAGGAGGAGATGCCAGAAATTATTGTAACAGAAAGCAACTTAATTCGTTGCCTCTTGGAAACCGCATTACCAGATAGAGTCCTTAGGGGCTATACCCACAACAAGGAGTGTGGGGGCAAGAAGAGTGGCTACGTGGAGTGGAACAGTTGGTGCAGAGGACATGAAGATCTTATTATATACAGTTCAGGATTTTTGACATGCGCAAGTGTGGTCCTGTGGTCTGCATGCCCACTCCAAAAGGAATTTACTATGCAGAGATTGCACCCCAAGGTAAACAAAGACTCACTGACTGAGGACAGTGAGGACATCTGCTATACAAGCATACTCCAAATCCCAGCTAAAATGACTGTGTAACACACCCTGATCTGCTGCACAACTGGGAAAGTCCTCCTCCTCATTACCTCAATTCTGAGAACTTTTATCATGAGTGGTATTTGAAATATAAGGATTTCATCTGAGTGTTGGCCTTGCATTCCTGGGGAGCTGAGGCTTAAACACTGGCCTTATGCATAAGAGGCCTTTTCTCAAGTGAATATATGGCATCTTAAATGCTTTTTTCTTCTGTTTTTTGGAGTATGAGTTTGAGGGCAAATTAAGGCAGATGCAGCTAGGACAGACAGCATAGTGGAAGTGTCCAACAGGAATGACCATCTTCCATTACTCTTCACATGGTACTTCCATGGGTAATTACTGTAGGCTTATAAAGAATGTTGGCTGACAGCGCTGCTGTGAAGTGTTGCTCACAACATCCATGCAAGAAGTTTCATGCTCATCACTACAACTAGCTGCAGAGAGTCAGCAGGACTCCTTCAATGGTGACAGATGGATGAGTTTATACTGTCAGACCCTGTGAAGACAGGAGTTACACCAGTGTTGCAGTGTAGCATGCAAGTGCTTTAGGTAGTCTTTAAGTCTTAAAGCATCTTTTTAAATAATCTTAGGAGAATCTCCCACTGCTATGGGAAAGGAGTTTTTCTAGAAATTATGGGCAAGTTTAGGAATTGTGTTAGAATTTAAACATATTTCTGTCACAGATGGGGCCTCTGAAGTAGAAAGTATTTAATGAGTGGTCTGATGTCATACAGCAGCTGAAGGGACCTGGTCATTAAAACCTACTATCCTTATGCCCAGAGCTGCTGTTTTGTCTTCCTGAGCAGCCTGCTGGAGATGACCTTGCTCTGAGCAGGAGGCTGGACTAGATGATCTCCAGAGACCTCTTCCAACCTCAACTACTTGGCGATTCTGTCACAGTTCCACCATTTTTCTCTGATCTGTGTTTCACCCACAGGCTTTATAATCCTGGAAGAAAATGTGATAAAGATCTAATGATCCTTTATTTTGGGTTTTTAAAAGCTAAAAATACCACACATCACTCCCCGGTGGTGTGCTGAGGCTATAGCCTTAGGCTCTTGAAAGTCACACACATACAAATATCAAAGAATTCACCTTCATGTGAGTTCTTATGGAGCCTGAATTCATCACCTCACAGGAAATGCATGTGCTTATGCATGCAAAGTGGCACCCTTAAATGCTACAAGGTCAAGAAAGTCTTTCTGATCTGCCAAAATCTGAGTTCAGAGACCTGCTTCACCTAACACGGATGAGGAGATCAGCTGCTAAGTCAAGCAGGAGCAATAGAGATGTTACTGATATATGTCACTATACTGAACTCAGCTGTCATGTGGTTAAGCCAAGAAGAACTGAGAATGCCTTATAATTGCTGAAGGATATCCATGAGATAGACACTGTAGTGTACATTCAGTTACTAACTTGATTTCTTCAAAGGTGATATTTATTTTAAATAGTAATTTCCTTTTGATTTAGAGAGCAATCTAAGTTGTGTATATGAATCAAGGTATGCAAAAGTAATTTTTTTGGTCTACATCTTATTATTTCATGATCTGATTTAGACCTGTTATGACATTAATACCTGGTTACTCCCTATATGTCATTGGCAATTGGTATAATCTAATTGATGCAACTTGTCTGAGATTTTAAATACTTCTGAGAAACTACTTACATGATGCGGTAGTTCATGCGCTGGATAAGCTTGAGTTCTGGTCTGTGTTCTGGTATCATCATTTTTATTATTATCATTATTTTAATTCTTATTACCATAATAAAAAACTATACCTATTTGGAAGAAAAATGAGTTCTTTCCACTAATGAAGAGAAACTAAACAAATCAGAAATTAAGCAAAAGCATATGACAATGTTGTGTTCATGTTCCTTCTATTTAATTTGAAAGAATGCCCCTTTTGCACTGACACTGAGTTTGTAAGTGTTATAATTAAATGTTGTATTAACATGGGACTAGCCCACTATGGTAAACGCTACCTTAATAGGAGATTTTTGCAGGGTTAATCAGCTCTATGGTATTCCCTCTAACTCTATTTACTCTTTTCATACCAACCCTACCTGTTTAACATTCTTTCCATTTTTTCTATTCTTACAACTTTACAGTTATTGTGTGCTTTCACTTATTAATCTATTGTAGAGTATTAAGATAAAGTATTATTTTCTGATTGCAGTATCTAATTCTGTCTCAACTACAGGCTTCTTTTATTGACACCAGTACTCTGCCATGTTTTCCAAAATATATGGTCTAATTAATTCTTATTGCAGCTTATTTTTCATAAGCAAGGAGCAAAAGGAGAGATACCTAATGCCCCTCTGCTCCTTTTTGCTGTACCACTGCATAACAGAAAACACCTGAAGAAGCAGTATCTGGATCTCTCTCATATATTTAAAATGTTTCTTTGAATCTTTTTGAGAGCGACAAAATATTTCACATTTTTTCGGGTTAGAGAACTTTGAGAGAAAGGAAGTGGATTTTCTCACCTAAATAATAAGAAAACGCCAAATATACCAATATAGAAATTGCACCAAGGATTTCCAAGGAGGTGACTAGATCCAGCTCCATGTGATGAAGATCTGAATGGCCCTTGGGAAGGTCAAACTGAGAACCGGTCTGCATGATTCAGGTTCCAGTTGTCCTTCCACATAAGAAACACTACAGAAGTTCAAGACTAAATTAAATATACTGTCCTAGTGACACAATCAAATGGGATTTGAAAGTTCTTGCTCTGGGAGTTTTCAGGAGGTGACGATCACTAGACAAGCTAAAAAATGTTTATTGCAACAGTGAGGCTCTCAAAGTGAATTTCCCTCTTGGGAGGTTCTTGCCTAAATAAATTCAGAAAGATTGTGAGGCACGCATTTTATTCCTTCTAGAAAATGAAGACCCCAAACTCTGGAAATAGAAAGCATAGAGTGAAAGTCATATCTGTTCAGATTAGAGAGCTGAATACAGGGTTTGACTTTAAAAATATTAAAAAGCTCACTGGTGGCTACGATGGGCACCTAAACACATTTGCCTGCACTCTCCGAAGCATGGCATCACCCCACAAAGTAGCCAAGGTGACAGATCTTATATCTAAGAAGTTATAAATTGAATATTGCACATTTTTTCCTAAAGTAACATCATATTTCCTCAGTGTTTCTGTGTTAAAAATAAATTATTTGCCTTTCATACCAAAATTTTAAAATTCTGTAAGTTCTAAGAAATATGGTATTGAAACTTACTATGCTGCATCTAAATGTCTCATGTCTGCTGTCGCACTAATTAATATTGTATAGAATATTGGGATTCCTCTTCCACTTAGTACATAACACCTGTTACTGCTATTGGGAGTCATAGTTACTTATTAAAGAAGAGTAGATCTCTATTCAAACTGCAGTTTGCAGTGCAGTGGGTTAAAAAATATAGCACAGTCTCAAACTTAAATTTCATAGATTATATGCTGGCCCTGTTGAAGTCAATTAAAATTTTGCCATTGATTTCCAATGGTGAGAGTCTTCCACAATACAGGTTTGGACTGTGAAAGAAATCAATAGTATTTTAAGACATTTACTGGCTGAATTCTGTTTATTTTTAATTCCCTTGGTTCCTTCGTGTAGGCCAAGAGAAATTCATTCCGAGGACTTTGTGGACTGATAGTTTAATGAATATGATTTAGAAATGAGGCAACAGCCTAAATCATATGGCATTCCTTTTAGTTTTCAAAATTCCCTTTTACAACCAAGGTGTTTTTTAACATAGCAAAATAAAAAATTTACGTACACTCCCACACAAACCCAAGACTATCAAACAAGCTAATCACAAATCACAGACCACACATATATTTTGTTGATATGATCTGGTTCTGTGTGAACACACAATATATAGATATACTTTACATGTATCTGACCTCTCCATCATTGGAAAATGAGCAAAAGTGTGTCATTTTGAAAGAATGTTCAAAAAACTGTAGCACAGAAAATCAATTTGCAGGCTGAGACCCTGCCTGCCCAGTTTTTGCCTACAATCACTTTCCCCAGCAAAGTTAAAAATCCCTGAAAACATTAGTTTAAAGGATACACTGACATCATGTAGCTGTATATGTACTTCACTAAGTTGCTATGAAATTGAACATGTATTTTTATTTTACAGTGTACTAATTTTCAGATTTAGAACATGCTTTAAAAAAAGTAACAATTTTATGCCTATTTTCAATTAAAGGAGATTATTTAGTTCATAATGTCACTGCAGCAAGCAGGTTGGTTAAGCTACTACATGGCATTTGATATGGCAAGATACTTCAGCTGCTATGTATTAATAAGTATACGTGGGTTATAGTTTTAGAAAATTGAAAGGAGATTAAGAAAAGATATTTCTTGTATAGCTTTGCTTTTAAGCTCTAGAAAGGCAGCTGGCTATATGCATGTTTGGTAAAGTAGAAAGAAATATCAGTGTTAAATGCAGTGCAATATACTTTACATAATGACATACAGAGTAGGCACGTGTGTATTGTATTTTAGACAACATTGTTCTTGCATAATTTATGCACACAGTATACACAATTTTCCTCAGAGAGGGAATATATCCAACATATTCACAACACCCATACACTCCAAATATTTGGACCACTCTGAGATGTTAAGGGAGTTACTACATGAGACAGATCACATGCTCTTGTTTCCCTGCGAAAATTAGGTGGTACCTTAATTAATGCTGAATTGCAGTGGAATTCAATGTGAGTACTTATGGCATTCACAAGGCTACAGAATGAGTTAATTATGATCAGTGTTATTACAGTGAATACCAAATGAATTAATAATGCTGGCACACTTAAAATGAAGTGTTAACAAGGACTGTGGTAGAACAGGTAAGGTTAAATATTATGTGATGAAAGGCATTATGCGCTCAGCGGGAAGAAGCAAATCTCAGTCTCTGGAGCTGCACACTCGCAAGCAGATTGTCTGTTAGCATCACGCACGCTTTATATTTGAACAAGTCATATACACATTTCCTTGCAGGACCAAGTGTTCAGCAATGCTAGCCACAGTTTAACTTTCCAGGGAGAGAAAATGTACCGTAGAGAAGCGGTATTTCCTAGCAGCACTCTGAAGACCTCCTTCTCCTACAGACAGAATTTTTCTGGGTATCTGTAATGTTAAAACTGTTCACTGACGGCAAGCTGGAGACAGCAAGAACACCTGAATCTCCTACAGCATGCTGCCCCGAGCCATGCTGTTGCTTACCAGACACTGTGGGCTCTAGCTGGAATGAAACTGTGGAACACAGCAACCTGACTCTACCTGATAAATTATTGCTTTGTAACCGTCTGAAGATAACCTACCTTGAACTCATCGTGAAATTTTTGTTTAGATGTAATATTTTGCAAGATATTAACAATTCATATCTACTATAGATTTGTAAGATGTGAAAGCATAAATGGATTTAATCAGACGTAATCATTTTTAGGCCTACTACTCAAAAACATGCAGAAATGAATCTATGGTTATTTGGCAGCCAGTGGGAATTGTGTTTATAAATGTTGAAACAGCTGTTGGCAAATGTAAGTGTTAAAGCACGGAAAACAGCTTTTAACTTCTACTCTTCAGGCTTGCAGTAAAGGAATCCTCGTTCCCTGTGAGGGCTACGCTGTGATCCATGTACATTTCCAGCAGCTTCACTGAAATCCCTCAATTCATTCCACACTCACAGGCATGGCAAAAAGATAAGAATTTGCCCTCTAAACTTGACTAGTTCTTCACTGGCTCTCTTATTGTTTGTAATTACAAACACATATTATACAGTAATTCTCTGGGGGATTAGTATAGATGAATGGATAAAATGAGGACTTACTATACTTTTCTCCGCCTTAACCCTTAGCATCTTATCTCTAGCTAGAGATGCCCATTTTGCCTAACACGTGTGCACCCACCTTTATGTGTGGATCGCATGCTTGCAGGTTTTGTTGAAGAGAATCAAGCACATGCTTATAACTGTGTCGACGCTTAACTCTTGTGTTCTCCAGGGCTAGCATGCATCACCACTTTCCCAGCTTGAGTTTTAGGGTTTTTAGCAGGATCAATCTACTTTACACAAATACATGTATGCTACCTTAACGTATGATAGTTCAACATGCAGCACTCCTGCCAAGTTCTCATAGTTTGGCTCCTGTTTGAAAATCTCAGTTTACTTTGAAGTAATTTGTCAAGTTTTACATTATATCGATGAATTATTTTGTGTTACATCTTTATTAGTTCACTTAATTCTGTGCATTCTAGACAGATAGGCTAAAAATACCTAATTTGCTCTAAAGAAATTCCCTTTCAAGTTCTAGATTCAAATGCAATGATTTTGATTTGAAAATAATGTTCACTTATCAAAATGGTCAGTAAAATCAATAGCACAAGATAGACTGGTGCCAGGAAACGAACCTATCTATTAACTGGAAAAAATATCCTGTATGGAACAGCAGTGCTGTCTGACCTGCCTACACTTAAAATATTTGAAGTAATCATTTTTAAACAACCAGCAAGGGTAAACCTCACTATTACTGAGTAAGTACACTTTTAACTCAGAGTACGTTACAACTTTTACACATAATTTACAATTTTGAAGATGTAACTAAGAGCTGACTGTGTACATCACAGGCTTACTCCTGGTATCCGACTTTATCAAATGATGGGGTTGTCTTTCATTCCTCTACTCTATATTATTGTGGAAATCAGTAGCATTTCCAATAAATTATAGATTGACCAGTACTAAAGACTCTTCGAAAACCATACTCAGTCATCTCCTACTCAACCCTTTTAAGCTCCTATTAGGCTCCTTTGAAAACCATAGAGTGCCCTCTGTTGATCAAAACATATTCCTTTAACATATTAAAGCTCTCACACAGCAAATGTTACAGTTTCATCTTTTCCAATGTTTGTTAAGAGAAAAAAAAAAAGGTAATCTTGCAAAAGTGAAGGTATTCACTTAAAGATTGGTGTTAGAATACAGAAGTATTAAAAAACCAACGCCAAGATCTACTGCATTACTAAATATTGACACATAATACTGATGATTAGAAAGATACATACCTGATGATGCTAGTTGAAAGCAATTTCTTTCCCTGCGTGTGCATGGCTATGCACGTGCCTGTTCATTGGTGCCTACCGTCCCAGGCATAGTTATACACATTTCTATTAATACAATGAAAAATGCTATTTTTAAAAAACGGATGCAAACACAGATGCTAAATGCTACAGAATACAGTCAGCAACAAAAAAATGTGTAGTAAATAGTGATTACTTAATCCTACCATGTTCTCCCCAAAAGCAAAACAGCTGAGTGCAGCTTTTAGCTCCCGTGTTGTCTCTGCATGACACAGAAAAATTGGTGTCCTGGCTTTCTGGTGACTCTTTGAAACCAAGTTCCAGCAAGCCTTGATAAAACAGTAAATTAGCGCTTCAGTACTAAGTGTTGAAGAAACAGGTTCTAATGCTGAATGTCTGTGCATTCAGAAATATGGTGGTAACTATAAAAGCATACAGATAATTCACCTATTGAATCTGGATAAGTCGCTAGTAAATATAGTAAATTAACATTAATTTCCTAATATAAAACATATAGACTTAAGACAGAGGTCTGGAAATTAAAAAGGAAAAATGCAGAAGCTTTGTTCTTCAATGATCTTGCCTCTTGCTTGCATTATATTTATTCTCCAAATGTGTTTTTCTAATGCTATAATTAAAACATATATTCATGAAACTGAGGTTTTATTAAATTGAGAGTATGGTAATACAAAATCTTTTAAAGTACATTCATCAATACCATTTTTGCATACAATCTTCTTTTTGTCATGTCCATAGATTAAACCTCTTCCAGCTGTGAACTGAAATATCTCAAATAAATTTTTGTGGAGGGAAAAAAAAAAAAGACAGCATAAATGTCAAAAGAAAAAAACAAGAGAGTTTTGGAAAATTAACAATATATGTTAGCATTCATACTTTCTTTGAAAGCATATTTTCTTTGAAATCTTAACAATTCTATAGTTTCATACACATTTTTGGTAACTACTACTGAAAAGAAAACTAATTTTTTAAAGTAATATTTAATAATACACAGAAAAAAAAGAGTAACCAGATTAACATCCCTCACATTTTTTTAAAGGAATGTCTCAAATGTATGAAAAATAATGTAATATTGTATTGCTTAACTGGAAGGAAAAAAAAATGCTTTGGATTGTGGACATTTAAAATAAGTTTCCTTTGGCTTACCAAAATAATTTTTACAATTTTCCTCCAAAATAATGGAATTAATACGTAGAAATCACTTCCGATACAGAAGATTCTAATTGCAGAATATTCCCATGACAACACAAAATGTTTGTTACAGTGCTGTGTTTTCTACCTGTCCTCGTAGCCACAAGAGGGCACTCTGCTTTTGTTTGTAACTTGGTTCAACTACTACCTGTCCTGTACGGCAATGCTGTTTTACAAATAATATTATTTTTTTTTTTTTTTACCCCTTTTTCTTCCCATTTCAAAGATAACATAGTATATTTTACCACTGTATATAACGAACTGATGAAATTATAGAAACAAAAATCCTTAATGAGTGACTATACTTCTAGAACTTGACTGGAGTGATGTATCCCTACTGCCATTGCACTGCTGGAGCTCTCACAAACTCATTTTGTTGTGTTGAGTATGTATAAGACACCTAAAAAGACCATTGACGAGATTTGTTTTATGGAGAGATTGAACTCTGGGGCAGCATTAAACAGAAGCAGGACTAAGAGGGACTACACTGAAGTAAGATGGTGTGAGTGTAATCACACCTCCATAGAATCTCACTTCTGCTGTCAGGCTATGCCTTGACTACAAAGTATTATACAGCCAACAGCTAGTTGTAGGTTGTACTCCTTGTACCTGCCCCTAAAATATCTATTCTATTAGTCATTTTAAATGTGATATATAGCAGCCCAAACATGGCATTTTTTTCCACTTATATTTTCTACTGTAATATATAATATTTTCTGCTGTACACACCAAGTAAGGAAAATTAACAAAAGTTAATAGGTATATCTCTAAGTTAGACACAGAAGGCTGCCTTGTGTTTTTTTGGTATCCTAGACTATATATAGTTTTAGACCATGCAAGACTAATCTTCTAACTAGATTTCAAAGTAAGCTTTCCAAGAAGAAAGCTGTCTAGGAATGGCACCGGGCAGACCTCTTTGTGCCCATGCATCATTCCTTTTCGGAAGCACAGCGTGCTTTTCCCTGAGAGCTGTGTCACAGCGAGAGGAGGGATGCTGGTGTCTTCCACCTTTTCAGCCTTTTGACAGTCTGTCTCCTTCTGGAAGGCCTTTCTCCACACTTCGTCATTAACAAAACCACACATAAGCTTTGTCCCTTTGTCTGGGCCTTTACCAGACCCATACTGGGTCCTGGTATACGGTGTCACACAGAAAGATGGATAACATTCACTCTGTATTTGTGGTTTATCTATGGCATATTTTGGATGTTAACTATCTTTCCACCAAACTTCAGTTTAGATGCTCAAGAAAGTGGATGGGATTTCCCCCATGGAAACCTTCCCTCTGGAAACCTTCAAAGACATTTCCCTCTTCACATTGATTGAAAAGCTCAGGCACTGCTTTTTTAACCTCAAATTGCTTAAATTTCAGTCTCAAGTTAAGTGCCTGAACTAGGCAGATTCTGCATGCAAGAGTTTCTGGCACAAACTGCTAGAATAGCACCCTATGGAGATCCGGAGGCACAGGAAAGGGGTTTGTAAAACAAAGACAAGCAACCAAGAAACATGAATTTTATAACATAACTGGTGTTTTCTGCTTGACAACATCCCTGGTGTGCTGCTAGAATTATATCAGAGGCCTCAAGTGTTCATGGACTATTAAAACATAAGTATGACACTTTCACAGCTCCCACAAGGGTTGTACTGTTCATTGCATGAATGGAGTAAAAGGTACTAAGACGCTGGGGACATTATAGTAATATCATAGTATTATACCTGTGATTAACCCAGTCATAAGAGATATAGAATTAAAAGCACAGTCACTCAAACTGGAATGTAAAAAAGGTAGATTGCATAGCACTGATTTTTCTTTTCTCTGTCTTAAAAACTTCAGTTTCTTGGAACAAGTGAGATACTACCAGAGAAACAAGATATGCTTAATATAGCTGAGTGCAGAAACAGGTACGTTTCTCTGTATGGCCTCAAGTACCTCCATCCCCTGACCCTGCTGCCAGGTCCCTGCAGATGTGCCTCAGGCCACTATTTTTGTAACGCATTTCACAGTTAGGTGTTGATCACATAATTCACAAAATAAACTACGGCATTCTTTTCCCTCCAGAGGGGGAGGAGGGATTATGGGTTTGATTTGGTCTGAGGGTGATTTAGAGAGGTAAACCTATTTACAACATCATAGCTGTTAGAAAGTCAAACCATGTCAGTGGTTGCTGGGTGGGACTAGATTCATGCAGATGTTCCTCTCTGTTTTTCTGTAATTACTTGTGGTTACTCTCCACCCAGCGAGTCAGTCACGACAGGAGATGACATGAGTCCAACGCCTCCGTTGGCAGTAGCTGTGGGGATGAAGACCTTCCACCCCCTTTGCGAGTCAGCAGCTGTGTCTTGGGTCATGTTTCATGTTGGCAGCATTTCTTCAACCAGCTGCTGTTCCGCTCTGGTATCTGTGTTCCTCTCATTTTAAAATTGACCCTCTCTGAGTTATGGACAAAAAAGAATGAGCAACCTGCTTATGTGTATTTAAATATGAGCAGCTCTGGAAATAAAGACAACCAGGGCTTGGAGAGGTAACAGGGGATGATCTGATCAGTCAAAAGGCCACGTTCAAGCTTGAGTCCCCTTTCCTTCGTCCCGATCATAGAACATACAACAACTGGAGGTTTGATTTCCTTCGTTGCAATGCTCATCATTTGCTCTGTTTGAACAGTGAGAAATTTCCCCTGCTCTACTACCACTGTATGTTTCTGTCTAATTTTGTATTCTTTGATAGCTAAATTATCAGGAAAGGGCAGGCTCTCAGCAACAGCCACAGCATTGGTGGCAACTGCTGGAAGTATGCTGAATTAGACGGACCAATCCATTACTCTGGCAGATAAATCTTTTCTCTTGTTTGAAACTAGAAAACACAAAGTTGAAAATTGCTCCTGGCTCTAAGTAATGAAAACACAATATATTCTCTTCATGCTGAATCCATCAAAAGGTAAAAGTATATTAAGTCTCAAGTCAAATGACTTCCCAATTAGCCAGCCAGGTTTGTATCCATGAAAAATGCAAATTACAGATGAGTGATGAGATATTGTATGTGTTACTGTTTTGCAGTCTCAGACTTTTTAGCTAGAATGGTAGTAATAAATAATGCTTCTGAGTGCTCATGCTGTGAAATTGCTTGCTGTTGTGAATACATCTCTTCACTACCTGCAGGTGCAGCAGTGAAAGTACAAGCACTGTTAATCACCCCTAAAGCGGTGAAAGAGGAAAGAAGGGAAGATCCTTCCTGGCAATGTCTTTCTGGAAGCCCAGTGAATCTAGACATTACGTTATGTTCAGGAACTCAACAGTGCACCTGCTTAGGGGCTGGGTGTGTCAGATACGCTTTCCTTTGCTCTAATCCCCTCACTCTCCTCCTGCCTCTTAGAAAGGTCCATATTTAATACAGGAAAGAGTTCTGACCATTTTTAGAGTGAGCAGGCGGAGATGTTATCACGTAGATACCTGTGAAGGGATCAGCCCTGCAAGTTCTAGGTAGTCCTTCCCAGCAGGCAGGTGGTGGTGGTGGCTGCTGCATGGCTCAGCAATAACTCCTCTCCTCAAGGGTACGGAAATGGCAGCCTTGAAATGCAGGTCTGCCTCTCATCTACACACGTGACTTCTCAGGGTAAAAACTTTGCTTTACTTTTTGTATCCACCTCATTCTTTGCCTTGTTCTGACGTTCAGCTAATGCCAGCAGAGTTTACACTCTGTAACACGTATTCGTGTTCTTTCAAATTTCAGACACTTCAAGGATGGTCACTGCCCCCACTGTTGCATGCTGAATTGCAAGCCACTGACTGTATAATTGCATTTTAACACTATTTCTAGAAGACCTCTTAGAAGTAACCCACTGACTCCCTGGGGAGCTGCAGGCCCTCCCAGGCAATGCCTACCTCTATTGCTATTCTGTTTACTCTCCCCTTCAGAGTGAGTGTATCATGCAGAAGTTAGAGTCAATCTGATTTATGATGCAGGTATTTCTTCTGTGACACATAACGTATTGCAAATATATCTAACGTGTTATGGAAAACAGTTTTATATAAATAGTTTTTGTCTTTAATCCCTTCAGTTGATGATCTCTGTCTGATTCTCCAGCTAATTTCATGCCATTGTCTAACCTACACCCTCTTACCTTGTGCCTGCTCTTAAAGTTGTCAAAGTGAACGTTGTATTATGTCAGAATAATGCGTGCAGAGATGTTTGACAAAACGAGTCTGACAGTTTTGTAAAGGGACAATACAGCTTAGGGAAACATCTACCAGTGGCAACCTGAATATTTCCATCTGTGTTTTCCAGTTTTGCAAGGAAAATTTGTGTATCCTTTCCAAAATTCAGTAGACTGCCATTTTTCTTTTTATATGGCAACAATCTTCATCTAGATGGCTGCTGCCAACTGTATATGAGACATGCCAGGTTTCTTCACTCCAGATTTTGCGGAAGAGTAGATAATCTTTATGCAACAATGCTTTGTTGCTTTGTTTTTTAAAGGGAGAGAGAGCTAATTGAAAAACACAGGAGAGTTGGTAAAAAGCAAAAGGAAGTTGAAACGGATGTTGGTTCTTCTGACTTCCACGCGTTCTACTTGGTAGCTCTGTTCTATAGTTCCCCTAGCTGTAATAAGGGAGTGATAATATTATCAGCCTAATACATTGGTCTGATGAGTCTTATTTCACTCAGCCTTGCAAAGTGCTTTGAGAACCTTGCTGATGGCAACGAAATACAAGAGGCTTTTTCCTCTCTCTCTTTTTCGTTATTGTGCCTGGAAATCATAATGTTTAAATAAAAATAATTTATATTCATGTTTCCTTTGAAAATAAATAAAGGAATGGAATATTTTGCAATTAAGATTGCTTTCCATTTGCAAAATTTGCAGCAATCAATCCTCACACATAGAAAAAAAAATCATGTGACAGATCTATGACATACACAATGAAATATCATTTATCTTGCACACAGTTATTGTTCTTCATTTAAAACACTTCTGTCAGCTTGTATGCAATAACACCTCATGTCTATGTATACTGTGATAAAAGAAAAACCAAACTAGTGTAGCTACATTTCTATTACCTCAAGCTCTGATTTTTTTTCAGCTCTTCTATTAAACAGAATAAGTCTGGCTTAACTGCAGGATTAGGTAGCTCCATCAAAACACTTGTTACTGCAGTAGACGATATTCTGTCGTGCACTGCATGCTCTTTTCTTTCTCAGTCAATGCTTATTTTTCGAGTAACACCAAGATAGTGGTGTACAGCTTATGTGATAGACCTGTACTTGGGGTGCATTGTTTTGGCAAAGCTGCAGAACTGAAATATTAAGATCACTTTTGGACATTCATAAAAATCTAGAGATGTTTTCAAGTCTGATAATACAGGTATAACTTTACTGTGCCAACCTCATCTCCATTTAGTGAACTCCATTCTGTGTGTCTTCACCACTTACTGGTTCCAACTGACTCCAGCTGCAATTTTCAACATGTGGTCTGAGGAAACCTAAGCATGGACAGACTATTTCCAGACTTCCAGAAAAGCGAAATAACAAAAGCAAAGTCATTGTCATGAAATTAGAATTCATTTTGCAGGCATCTACCTCTTCAGAGGAAGACATGGGGGTGCAAACTGAAAAGAGTTGAAAATCATTATAAGATACAGGATCTAATTTAACTAAGTACTGGATCCAATTTAACTCACACTCTTTACAGAACATTTTTACCACTCCCAGAGGCAAGCAAAGGAATGTGAGAGTACCTCAGAATAAAGTCTTGTATGTCCACCTGATTAAACAACCACCATAATCAACCCATGGCAATTGCACGTCAATAATGTACACATTTATTTAAGTGGGGATCATGCAAGTTTAGATCAAAGCTTCAAGATTAAGGTGGCATTTACAGCAAGAGTGTAATCTTACCATCTAACAATATTAAAATGGGTTTTGGCCTTAATCTTCATGTGTTAATCCTACTTATGAAAACTCTTCTATGTCGTTTACAATGAAGCTTGGTCATATCCCCTAAGAAAAAAGAACAAATATTTATATAATTTATTTCAAGTGGATTACTTCACTATTTTCCCATTATCTATAAAATTAGGAAATTTGACATTAAAAGCATCAATTCCTAGAATTTCAAAAATACACTGAACACTGGAAGTACATTAAAATAGAAGTATGATTGATGAGAAATGTTTGAAAGGTAGCATGGAGCTGCTAAGAGAGGTTGCTGTTATTTTCAAAAGCAGAAATCGTAAATCTATCAAAAAGTCATGAAACTCAGTTAGTGAGAGTTCAGTTTAAAAGAAATCCAAACTCGCTGAATTAGGAACCATGAGATTGAAGCACCCAAATGGCTTGGGCTCTGCTCTGCCATGGCTTTCGGTAAGGGTTTCCATAGCCTGGAGAATGTCTTCTGCTGCTGTTTCTGCCAGATCAGATCTATGTTGCTATGTTAAGGCTATGCTTTGTGAAAAACACTGTTTCTTCGTAACGTCCAGTATGTTTACTTTCAGAAGCGTCTTTTCAGAACTGGTGGTATGTGGCCAGTAACATGCATTAAAACAACAAGTTACTGAGGAAAGCAAAATTGGAAAGATGTTAAATACTGTTTTCTTTTACAGGTATTTCTCCAGCTACTTTTCAAAACATCTGAGGCAAGTAAGAGGTTTTAGTGATTTCTTTCAAAAAAATGTTTCCACACTTATAAACAGTTTTTTGGAGTGAGAGGAATAGGACATGAAATCTGCAGGTATTGTTAAAATTCTGTTTTAAAGACATGAAGAGATTAAAAGGAAATAGTGCTCTCTTCTGTCAAACAAGACTTTTTAAAATATTATTTACAGGTTTCACCACCATGAAGACCTTCAGGAGGTGTAGCTGATTACCTACATTTCAAAGGTAGCAAAAGTCTTAGGAGGACACACAGAAGACAAGGTTTTGCCTGTTTTGTAAGGAAGATGTGGAGGCTGGAAGAGATGTGTCTTACAGATGCAACTGTGCTCCCTTTGATACATGAATTGGAGAAAGATTTGTCTTTTGCTCAGATCTTTTAAGAATTTCTCTTCTTTGCCTGGGGCTAAGGAAATATTAATGGAAGAGAGAGCAGGGGAAGGAAGAATATTCGTAGAGACTGGTAATGATCACCCATACTCGCTATTTTCTCATAGGTTGTGTATAGGGCACTTGGGTGTATCACTAGGGGAAAAGCAGAGCCCTACAAAGGGTTGTCCTCAGTGAACAAGGAAAGAGACCTTTGTTTACCTTGCCATTACCATGTACGTAGCTGCATACACAGAGGCAGACGGTGGGGAAGAGCTGACAGTATGGTTTGTACTTTTCTGGATGGCTGGCTGCCGAGTCTCACTTCGTGCCTCACTGTTGCTGCTGAGAAGACAAGAGTCTCACTCCCCATTTGAATCAATTTTCTTTTTTTAAGTTATTTTAATCAGTCTTGCTTAAGACCTGCCTGCATGGCAAAGTTAACATGAAACACATAAGGCTTTGTTTTTCGACTCGAAAATTTAGTCTGCTTATAGCAATTCTCATTTGACTTTGATAGTATCTTTTTTGCAGCATTGAAAGTATATTTCTTCAAACTAGATCATGCTAACCTTTAAAAAATCAGTGAGGCTATATCTAAATTTTATCAAATGTGACACACAACTCCCCGCTGCTCACTCTCTTAACTGCCCAAAAATCAGATGGCTTTGTCAAAGTCACACCAACTCAAAATGAATATGCCCTGTTGCTCAGCTCCAAGCAGTGGTACATTTAGACCCTGCACGTTGTGGATGAAGTCACATAGCTTTAGGTCGTCTCAGTAGAGTACCTACAATGTACACCGCACAACAGATTCCTCTCTATCTTTAGATCACTCATTTCTAAGATAATGAGCTTTTTCAGAATCTCTGTTAACTCTTTAAATATATAAAACCATGAAAAAGCATTTAATTTGCAGAAATCGATGATGCAAATACAGGTGTACAGTTCGACTAATGGTGCGTTTTCAGATTTTTGCATTTTAGTATTTTAGTCAGTGTGTTAAATAACCAAATGAACTACTGCTTTTAATAGGGAAATCTCATTTCACTGTTAGCATTTTCTACATGACTCAAACGAGATGTTCAGTAACTTGCACAAAAAGTTAAGTATGATGGATTATAATGTATTCTAAGTTCTTGCTTTCCGGAGGGAAATAGGTTCAAAATATCTGGAGGTTAGTAACACACAAGAAGCAAAACATGCAGACCAATCCTGAGTAATCTTGATACTGAGTAAAGTTTGCCATCCAGATGTTGAAAAAAAGAGACTTCCATTTGCATCCTGAAAACTGAAACATTAACCTATTAATCACTCCTTGGAAACACAAATAAAGGGGTTTAAGTCTTTCACTGTCTGAAGACTTCAGTTCATACTTTACCTCCTTAGGTCCAGCCCAAATATGTTTGCCTGTATAAATTGATTCATATAAAAGTCACTTACCACCAGTATTGCTCATGACGTTAACTTTCAAGAACATGGGAAGTCAACAAAACTTCAATCTGTTTCCCTTACAGAATGTTTCTTTGCTCTACAATAATATCAGATACTGTAGTTACATGAATATTTATTTAAATTATCGTATATCTAACATGTTAATTTATATTCCTAATTTTTATATTTTTAATTCTTTACAGAATAAGGGATGACAAATATTTTCACTATGGTTTGGACCAACTATGCTTGCATGAAGATTAGGTTTCATTTGAAAATGACCACAAACAGAACCTGAAATAGTTAACTCGAGGCATGCATATACAGGAGGAGGGGAGGAAAAGTTTGGTCCAGCACAGCATATTGTTCTCTGATTTATCAAATCAAGCATCATATAATTGAGAAGTCCCTTTTTCAGCATGCCCTTCAGGATTTTAGAATTAGCAAATTCCATATTTTTTCACTTTCCATAGGTAGAAAGAGGATGATGACAACATTAATGCTTGCTCTGTCAGATTTTCAGCTTTGCATGAAACAGTCATTAAATCAACCCGGTATAATATTCCCCGTTTCCATGGGAGAGACTGGGGCTGTCCAAAGCTGCTTTGTGTCTCAGCAAAGATGCAGCTCCATGTACTCACCCAGTGTCATTTACCAATTCTGCACTTCGGACAATTTAGAAACTTTGGCACCAAACACACACGACAGCTACCCAACGGCAACTGAGAAGGACTCCAGCCAGGCTTCAGACATGAGGTTTCCTAGCTTAGCCGCGCCATGGCCAGCGCACTGCTCCCCTGCACGGCTCCTGCACGGCATGCGGGGGGCTGGCAGCTCTGCAGGACTGAGATGCTGAGCCGCCTGCACCTGCAGCCTCTGAACAGCCAACAGCAGAACCAGCCCAAATGCCCCAACGCTGGAGCCTGGCTGAAAGCATATTCATTGAACGTGGTATCGTGAGCACATGCACAGAGCCACTGCTAACCCTCAATTAATAAATGTGCCACCGGAGTGCATGTGTGCTGAGCAGCAGTTGTGCTAGGTCTGAGCAAGTGTATGAGTTTCAGCTTGGCATTAGTCCTGCTGGACCTGAGCTGCCATGAGTAGTCTCATCAGGGTCTCTACACCATTACCTGGAGTATCCTAACCTCCACGTATCACTGAAAAATTGTGAATCTGGTTGTATCACCTTTCAAGTTTAATTTAGAATACGTCTATAGACAGTACGAAAAAGTCACCATAATTTAGAATTTAGGCAACTGCATAAGTTCTTATTATTTTCTATATTTTTACATCATCACTTGTTATAAATACTAGAAAAAGGTTACTCCATCTATTCAGACTTCTACACCTTTCTCATCATTCTGGGTACTGTGTGTATCACATTATCATTAAGATACAGAAGAAAAAGCCTCTATGGGGGCCTGGTGTCATATAACTCTGGGACCCTACTGGCATCCATGAAATGAATGACCTGCAGAGACAGAGTTGTCACATACACAGCTACACTTTCCCATTAGTAAAGATTTTCCAGTAGCACAAATGTACATTATCTTTAAGGCACTTCAGCAAGACTCCCTGAAGTGACTCACAGCCAGATCTTCCAGTAAATCTGAAAGGGATCCCAAAGATCAAATTCAGGCAGGGGATATACTAAATACAAAGGATTCCAGGTGACCTAAATGAGATTGCACCATTTTAAAACGTCCCATAGTTGTATTTCTAGAGTCAAAAATTTGACTTGTGATCTGTACAACACATAAAATACTTAATACATGCTCTGGCTTTTTTTTAAGGCAGCTTATAAATTTATTGCAGTCTTATGGCATACCATTCAGATTGATTTATGGGGCACAGCTCAGATTTCTTATAGCTGAATTACCAAGCACAAACCACGTACACAATCCCATTAAAAATGAATTTACTATGGGAACTGCACATTGAAAGTTAAATAATGGCTTGATTTTCAAGCTGAAATTGAAATATTTGCTTTTCTGCCAACTAATCCAAAACAGTCTATGAATAATTGCATTACCTTTGCTTTCAAAATGTTATTTATTTTTACTGAAGGTCATAGTCTTTGGGGAAAAATTACAGAATAATGAGCATTACTTTACATACTCTGACCTGTAGTGTCACCGCTGTCACACCTTTGCACTGAAGGGTCTGCTTGTCTTGACAAAACAACTCAGTTATGCTGTTGGGTTTTTTTTAAGATATGTTTATTTTCTTTTAAAGGAAATTTTACATATGTATACATACACATGAATAGCTGCAATTCATATGAACTGCAAAGTCATGAATGAGTTCCAGATCAACAAAATCTAGAACAAAAAAGTTCTTAATCCCAGAGCACATCATCACAAGTTATGTTTAGCTCACATTTCATAGGAAGTAATATTTTAGTATTATTTAAGTGTCCTAAAGAATAAGGAAAAAAAAATGTGTGAGGTTCTGTTTCTCATACTCTTTCTCCAACCAGTCTGACTTACTATCATAAATTCAACTGTACAGACCTTTAAAGGAGAGATAAATGATCATAACAGAATGTAAAATGTTATAAGAATGACCCAGTGTAGGCATTTCTCAATGTTTCTCTTCTGCAGTCTACAAGGATAAAAGCAAATTTCCTAGAACAGTGAAAATACAAGGTCCCAGCCTGACCAGCAGATACAGTCCTCATTTTTATTTCTAAAATTTTCTGAATGTTAACTTTATGATGTGCTTGGGATTGAAGAGAACAGTCGCTTTGAAAAGCAGTCCTATATAGAATTTTTCATTAGATGGTATGGAAACCTTGCCTAACATACCAGAAGTGATAACATAAGAAATCATCAGATTTGGATGTACAGTGGCTCCTTAAATTAAAAAAAAAAAAAAAAAAAAAGAGAGAGAGAGTAAAGGTAAATAATTTCCCCCCCTTGCCATTTTCAGTTATTAGCAATTATTTATCTGGAGGACCATTTTAACTTGTAAACAAGTTACAACAATAACTGAGCATTTGAACTCCTGTCCATGCTGCTAGGCGAGGTGACCAGTTGACCCAGGTCAACTGGGTTGAATCTTGCCCAACATACTTATTCATCACAGAATCTCTTCTGAAGTGAAAAGGAGTCCATGTTCTTCGTTTAGAACCTCACTTTATTCATGGTCATGAAGCCCTGGAAGACCAGAGGAACTCATTACATGGCTATACTTACTTTAACACACAGACAGCATATATTTTGTTTTGGTTTTCCCCCGTAGACTGCCTCCTCTATTCCGTTTCTTAGGCACAGGGCTTCATATATCCGCATGTGATCTAAAGTCCCCTACCATAAACTCCTCCTACACCACTTTCAAGCACACAGTGCCTATGGACAGCTTACAAAGTGGAGGAGGTGCTGACAATGCAAAAGAACATGTTGCCTTGCCAGTTTGGTGCAACAGAACTGAATGATACTAAAACTGCACTGTGCCCATAACCGGGTGAGTGACATCCTTACATACTCTCGCTGTGCACTGCTGGCCTTTAGGAGAAGTGCTTGCATGTCACAGAAGTACTTGTTTGATTCCACTTTTTCCCTATCTGGCATACAACCATGCAAGACCTAAGTTAGCTATCTGGTGTAAGGGTATGTTTCATGTGTAGAGAATAATCAGTATGTTATATGCAGAAAGAACAATTCGTTTCTGTGGGTTTTGTCTCATCTGAAAGAATCATAGTAAAAATATGCAGAATCAGCAGTGTCTCATCGAGCCATGACTCTCCTTCATACAGGTTTTCCTCACTTTTGGTCTGGAGTGGTCCCATTTGGCTGTGCATTTGGAAAGCATTCTGGATTACCACGTGTCTATGGCAAATGCTCTGCCAGGTACTGTATTGTCAGAAAGGAATTTGGTCTGATCTTCCTAATGCAGGGCATGGAATATAATTTGTGCTAGGCAACCTGTACATTATGTTGAAAGGAGACCATGAAAACAAGGGCCAAAACCTGAAAGATTTTTGTGATAAAAGACTAGGACAGAGGGAGCTATTAGACAATGAACTCCATAAAGAGGCACAGCTCTATTTATCTACAAGTGATACAGTGTACAAAGAACATTTAGAAAAAGTGCACGTGTGATGTGCATGCAGAGTACTGAGTGCTTCTAACCTATTGATTTATTATACCACTTGACAGTAGTTTCCCAGTAATGGATCATAGCTGGTAATGATGATTTTAAAGTGAAATTGGAATGAAAACAGGACTTCTTCTCTTTAATCTGTTAGGTGTGACACACTATGGTAGATGTGATTTACTACTTGCGTTGTGAAATACCATGACTGGCCAGTGGTACAGAATGTGCTATAAAAAGATGGCATAGAGCTAAGTTATTTCATACCCTCCTTTCTAGCTTTCCGGCTGTGTTGGCAAGTCTTACTTTTATAAGTACATATTCTTTTTAGAGATGCTAATTGCTTGATTTTTATTTCCTGAGCAATTAATGACATTAAATAAATGTAAAAAACTTTATACAACACAGTGTATGTCAGCATTCATAATTTATGACAGCTTAGGCTTTAAAAATGCTGCCTTACATTCTCCTCTAGTTATAAAACACTTCACATAGACAGAAAGTGTAAATGACTCTTTCATAATGATTAACAATAGGCATCTGAATCATCTACTTGGTGAACCTGATGCAGTTCTTGGGGAATTTGGGACCCTCAGAATCAAGTGTACTGAAGAGACTGTCGGTCAGTGGGCTAAAGCAAGTAATGTCGGATAATCAGTGACAAAGGTCAGGGACAACACCAACCGCCATGCAAACAAAGGGTTAATTCACGCTTTATTTTCTCAACTTCCCTCTCCAAGACTTGCACAAATACTGAGGAGGAAATCTCAAAGAACTGCTGGTGGGAGAGGAGACAGGAGAATGTTTTTGGGAAAACTTGATTCCAAGTTCAAAATTCCTTGGAATAGCATGTTTTTGTATGTCCAAAGCTAGAAAGGGCTTTCAGGTATTTCATTTTGTCTTTCTACCGGTGTTCTCACAAACACTAGCCTGGAAGAAGCTGGAGAACTCACCTTGTATACTCAAAAAAGGTAGTAAGCTCATTTCAGAATTATATATATAAATATTCATCCCAAATCTCAGTCTCACCTTGTACCTCCCACCATGAACCTATAACATTCTTACTTTTTAAATTTTCCTTACCATGAGAACAAAGGTCAACTTAAGCAAAGTTGATGGCAGCAGAAATCAGCAAAATAGGAGACTGGACGCAGTATTCTGGACACAGAAATTATATACAGAAAATGAAAAAAGAGACTGCCTTTAGAGAACTAACATGACCCACAACCAAGAGACTATTTCACCCATTGACTTTCTCTCCTGGTATCATTTTGGTAGCTATTTTCCTAAATGGGTCCATCTGTTTTGCAAGTTTTGGCTCATTTTCAGAGCAGCAGCCAATGATTTCTCCACAACTCGGTTTTACATCCACAGTCATGTGAGAAAGAGCTCACCTACCTTGGGACATGCCAAGTATCGGTTCTTTGTTTTTTTGTTGGATAAAGAAGAAATACAGTGACAGTCTCCAATATGGGGTGTGGGGGAGAAAATTAGAGCATTACTGCTCAAATCTCTGCTCACTTATTCAATCAGAGAGAGGGTGACCTTGTTTTCTCTGCTGAATTGTCCAATTGTAGTTTGAACTCCCATTTCACACACTTGCAGAGCTGATCCACTGCTTCGTCTGTTCTCATTTGTTACAGCCTCTTTGGCTAGTTTTCCTTACGTGCAATTCATATACCTCATCAAGCATTTTTTTGCGGGGAGAGAACCTGTTTACAAGAGAGCCAATGTAGAACTGATAAGAAATGAGCCATGTGCTCCCCTAAATTACTAATTCTGCTTACTAACTAGAAAAGCAGAGATAGTGTTGAAGACTCTTTGCATGCAAGCCTCTTACTTTCTGCTAGCATTTACTTAAAAGTCAGAGCAATGGTCTTTTCCCGTAATCCTGACCCAGCCATTAGCGTGGCAGGTGCTTTCTCTCCAGGACCATGGAGAGTGCCTCTATCCAACCCGAGGGGCATTCCTCTGCTCCCAGGACTTAGTGGAACATATTTCAAGTAAAGAAGTATTTTCAGAGAGGGAAAAATGTTTATGGGTATGGGTATCCATCCTGTTAAGCTGGAGACAAGGCAAATATATGTGTTGGTGTGCTGGTGATTTATGGGTGAAACTCCCCTCAGGGAATGTTTTATTTTTCTCAGTTTACTATACACTCCACACTTCATGCCTGTTATTCTTAGCCTGCAATGGGAAAATGGTTTGCTTAGGGAGATTTTGAAAGACAGTCCATTTTTTATGGATTTTTGAAGTTCTATCCTGAAATAGGACTTTTAAATCTTTTGGTAGCAGATAAAGGTCTTTGAGTCCTCCTTTCCTTCCACTGAGAACTGCATAGAGACACTTTACCTGACATTTGCCTTTGCTTGTATTGTTTACATCCCTCAGTTGGTCGCATAACTATCTTGTGGCAACAATAGCAACTGCACACATGGGCAGAGTTTTACAGAAAGGATAATGTGTTTTTACCCAGCAGCTACACTGGAGAAGCCTCCTCTCCGAGGATTGTTAGCAACACTCTGTAGATCCCAGCGTGAACACTTTTGTTTTAAATATTAATGAATATAATTGTCTCTGAAGGTGAACTATTCCATTTTTGAGGATTCTTTCCCCAAACAATTTTCCTGTTAGTGGTTTTACTAAATACTTGCAAAAATCTCAATAATGGAATGACTTGATAGAGTCCTAAAAACAGGACAGTAAGTGTGTGTTGGCATACATGTTCAGCAATGTACAATCAGTTTTAAATTGAAAAGTATAATTCAGATCACTTTGCAGCTCACAGTTTCATTGTGATGATCAGCCGTGTCTCCTGCTTTTCAATGACTTACAGGAATAAACTATGCAGAGCCAAGAATGCACAATGGGACTCCTTTCAATACTTAATCAGAAAACAAACCCACACTATGCCTTATCAGAGGTGTTATCCTTCACCAACGCATAGCACTGAAATTGATTTAGGCAATGTCATAAAAGCGATTGTAGTTTTAAAGAGAAACACAAGGTAAGCGGGAAATGTTCAAGAGCTGATGTTTTCTCTTCTTTAACTGACTGGTTTCTTGAATACTTAGTTGGCTTTTTATCTCATACCTGCCAGACAACTTATATTCCAGCAGATAAGATTCCTAAAGAAAAAGAGCTCTGAGCAGAATATAACCAGTTTACTAATTAGGTGTCAAATGGCTGACTATTTACATACAAGGAAAATACTAACTCTGAAAAAAGGCCGCTACAAAAAAGTGAGCAGAAAAATGGCAAATCTGAAAAAAAATACATCTTCCTGTATGTGGACAACATACACAAATATAGTGCACATGAAAACACACATATTATATATATCAATCAGTATGTGAATGGAGGACGGACCAGATGATCACTTTACATCTGTTCCAACATTCCTCCTCTGTGATTCTCTGTGTGTGAGAGTGCACACATCCATGCATAAAACATTCTTGTCAACTAAGGCTAGGACATGACAGGCATTTAGTTACAGGTTATTAGTGATTTTAAAGAAAAGGTGTAAAACTGGACTGCAGAAAATATTTTTTATTTTTGTAGAGAAAAAAGAGAACACTTCATAGGACCAGAAAACAACAGATTTGAAAAAGTTCCAAAAGAATACTTGAAATTCCAGACCCTTTTCGAAGGTCTTGAGCAAAAACCTCTTTGTAGTTGCTGGCATTAAAGAAATGCTATACAGCTTGAGCAAACCTAATGCTTCTATTCAAGACTGTCTCAAAGGAATGAAACCAACTAAAAGATTAGATGGAATCTGAGTTTTAGACCAGAAATTCATTCATAACCGGATTCCCTTTAATAGCAAATGCTATTTAATATTATTGATGTGGGCGTTACAGTACCCAAAAGCATGTCACCTCCTTGAAGAGCTGTATAATTCCTTCAGTAAGATGTCGGTAAAGAAATCCCCTTCCTCTTTGATAACTGACCCAGAGGGCATTTACTGAGTTCAAAGAGAAGGCACAGATTTATTTTTTTCCCTTGCAAAGGCAATCTACATAGAAGAGAGAGCACAAAGAATCTCACTTTATTCCCTCATATAGACACTTGATTTAATATGTATATTCATGAATAATGTTTCTTTTTCTAAGCTGTTGACTCAGTTTACTTAGGTACATATTATCATACATAATTCTGAGAAAGCAATGGCATAACCTTGTATGTTATATAGGCTTATCCTCAAAACTATTCTTTTTGAGCCAGCTACCCCAGAAAACAAAAATAATTATGTATTAAAAGCTGCAGAAGATGATGGTGTTGACTTGAAGGGGTAAACATAACTGTACAAGTCAATATGACAATGCATTGGACTCAGTATAGCCATTTAGCTCACAGAGGAACACAGGACTAAGCCCTTCAAAAAATCAAAATGAACCTGTGAATCTTTCTTTTTCTTTTTCTTGATTCCTGAATATTGGTTAAGCCTGGGACATGTTCAGGCTGTCAGGAAAATATCTGTTCTGAGACAGGTGAAACATGACAGGAAAATATGTGCCTCATTTGCTTGGTGGTATTGCAATATTTTCTATATAGTCAACAGGTGCATGCTTCTATTTATCTTTGTATTTATTCTGCTCTTGTGACACCTTCTCTGCTTCCTAACAGGTAACATATTTAACACCTTTTTTCCCCTCTTTTTTTTTTAAATACAAAATATGCTGTTAATTCTTGTTGGCTTTTACTCCGACATATCTACAATATCAATCTGACTCTTTTTTGACATACTAAGACCTATGTCCAGAATACAACCGTTCTTCTTAGCAGTTTTAAGTTTTCTCTCTAGGCACTTCTTTGTACTTCCATTTTTTTTTCTGAACAAACAGTGTTTGCAAGCTGTCAGTGCTGCCTACAGTACCTCCCCCCCCCCCCCCCCCCCTTTTTTTTTTTAAATATTTTGGTATTATAGTTATACATCTGAGAAAAACAATACTTGTTACCAAAGTACTGTACAGGCCAGGTTTACAGCTTTCAGCATATGCATGTGCACACATAAACCTGGACTGTGCTTTGCAAACAAAACCACAGGAAGGAATTCCCATTCTGAGCATCTGGTTATCCCCAAATACTGGCTCTTCTGCCTGTGAAATGGAGGCAGAGCAACAGACTTTGGAGAATCCTCTCAATTGCTTCAAAATGCCACATTCTCCTGGGAATGTAAGAGGGGAAAAGTTTCATAGAAAAAAAAATATATCTTTACCTTTGAACAAGGTACAACACAAGCATAAAGACTAGTCTTTGCTAGAAAACTTCTAAGATTGTTTTGCTTTTCTCCTGCATTTTGGTGTCATTCTTCTCCAGCACTCTCCCTGAAAATACCTTTTTACTCTGAAACTATGCAGTACAGTAATTTCTTCCTGTATGTTCTCTTACAGCAGGGGGCAATTGAGGTAATCCTCTTGTCACTGATTAAAAGTTCCTCAGTGGGGAACCTTGGTGGGTACTAAGCCAGAAGAAGACATTTTGTCAACAGTCCATTACATTTCCACATAGATACCAGCTTGTTGACATGGCAACTTGAACTTTATCCTTCTGCTTTATGTACAGTTATTATCTGCCATCTACTAGGCTGATGCTGGAGTTTCACCCTTTCATGGGAATAAAATATAGACCACAGCCTCCAGTGGAAATAGTTTTGTTTTACCAAATGTCACAATAAGAAGGAAAGCTTGTTCTGTACTAACGCACTGTACTGGCTACCAAAGACAATCAAAACATTATTCCTGCACTTTATTTCCTCCATATATACACAGCCCATTAGCCAGTTGCCTCACATGCTGACTTATAGTTGTCGCCTGTTACTGTAGAAACTTTCATCCCAGATTTTTAGTCCTATGGATTCCTAATGTAGATGAGAGAATAAGCACTACCTTTATTTATCATCAGCATTTCAAAAATATTGCCAGTGCCAGTGTCCCCTCTATGCTTAAAATACCAATATTTAAATGAATAGATGGCATTATGTTAGTCTCTAAAGTTGTAAACTTTTGATGAAGGTCTTTCACCCTGAATAGTGTGGAGGTGATGTCAGTTTGAAAATGTAGCCTAAAAAAAAGGCCACATTTGAACCTTTCTTGATTCCTAGTATGTGCTAATTCACCATTCTCATGCATTTCCATCCTTCTCACTTCTACTGTTTTGATGCTCTGCCACCACTCCTGTCTCATCATCCTGCCCCCAAGTGATATTCCCAGACTGACCGTAGTCTGCCAATGTCCTTGTCCTCCCTTTATTTTCAGATCCACTTGCTCAATTTCCTTCCAGCCTGCATAGTCATTTACTTTCCAGCTGTCCTTTGAGAAACTCCTCCTCCAAAAGCAGCATCAAGAAACACCCCTGGCATTTATAGATAAAATCTTTTCTGGTCAACTCTCTCTGACCAACCAGTAGCCCTGAAATAGCTCATGCAAACAGCTGTGTGGTGACAGTTTGGCTCCTCAGGTGTTGAGACAGGTAAGATTGCCCTGGAACTCCCTTCTAGCCCCATTTTATTATTTTTCTATATTTAATAATTATCATATATTGATGAAAAATATTTATCAAGTAACAGTTCTTTGTGATACCATACGCTAATAGTTGCATGCATTCTTCTCCAACACAGGATAACACTTGCCAGGAAAGGGCAGATGCAGATCAGGGAAGTGAGATTACTGGTACCTCTTTCTACTTAACTGGTGAGCTTGTGGCTTTCATCGGTCAGCTTGCCAGGCATGAAGCTTGAATTATTTGAAATAGCAATCAAAAATTTCTATATTACACTTTAGGAAACAAAACACCAGCAGACTTTCTCAGTATGGAGCTATCTACAACATGTTGCAAAATAACTTTTTGTCTCAGAATAAGAAAAATAAAGCCAGCCAAGAACATGTTTTCAGTCATCTCGCCCAGTTTCAGATGTCATAGAGTTTAAAATGGCAAGATATAACCTAAATAGAAAGAAACAAGGCCTATAAAAATGCATCTGGTGGAAATTCTTATTAAGTCTTTTAGATATAAAAAGGGATTTATGTCCAATTCTGAGCCAATTTTTTGAGAGCGCCATTTCTAAAAAGTTTGATTAGGTTTTGGGAATCAGTGAGGGCTGATTTAGGTTTTGTAAGGCAAATTTCTTTGCTAGCATAGTCAGCCCAAAGGCTGCACACTGCATACAGCCCAAATTCATCTTCTTTCTGGGACTTAATTTAATGAGGTTGTAAATTAGCAAAGGTGCAGAGGCTCATCTTTCCCCATGCATGGTTTTTCCTAAAAAGTGCTTTCTCAGGCCTCTTTTACCTACCATTTCATTCTCATTTCACTCTTTGACCCTTCCATTTGAGTGAGGTTATGAGCAACCTGCCAAAGGGAGTCTGAAGGCTTCACTTAACTCTTCCCAATCAATATCAACACCTGCCAAGAAAATAAGTTTCAGAGAAATACTGAGAGTCTAAGGAAGCCGTTTGAGGAAACCTGAGGACTGTGTTATTTAGGGTCATCACAATGGTCACTTCCATCCAAGACAATATGCAAGACAGTAGAAGAGAAGCCGCCCTTCACCAATGCCTCTTTCAAAACAGCACTAAACGGGAACAAATATGTTGAGCACATGAAACCCAGGTGCTTCTAAATAGCCAATTATGACAGCAACATTGTAATAAAAGAGAGAAGCATCTTCCCTTCCCTCTTGATGCTGTGAAGAAAGTCTGGGTGTGGTAAACTGACATCCTGCCTTAGATGTCAAAATATCCTTCTATAGCACTGCCCCTGGCTCTGTATGTATTAATCAGTTGGTTGGTTGTGTCTGGAACAAAAATCACCTGTTCTTTCAGCACTGAAAAAAAATCACACAATAACATTTTAAAGTACCAGTATAGTCTGTAATGTGGTTCCTGGTCTCTTAGGGTTTTTAAATCATGGAAATATGGACAACTGGTGTGAGACACACTTCCTCTTCTGGCTTCTCACAAGTGCTTTCACTAGCCAGTACTTTCATTATTCAGAAAATGAGTAATAAAAGATAGCCAAGGATGGAAATGAATTAGATACGCTTTAAAGTAGAAATTTCTTTTTTTTGCGAGTATTTAAAAAAAAGTCAAAAGTTATAGAGTGTGATGATTTCTTTTTAAAGGAAAATCCAAACTTCAGCCCTTATTTAGAATCCCTCTGTATCTAAGGTTGTTACAGCAAGACTAATGTTGTTTACCAAGATCTGCAGTACCTGTTAATCCATTTATTTTTTCTTAACACTGTCCTGCAGCACATTCATCATTTATGAATGCAGAATTTGAATGAAATAAATAGTATTTAAGGATACAATATTTCTACCTACAATTCAATAGCAGTACACAATTTCAAGTTATTAATCTTGTATTTCAGGTTTCTGTGTTGAAATTTCTATGGATCTCATTCCAGATTTATGCCAGAGATTAATTGCAAAAAGACAGCGTAAGTATTTTTCATTTATGTATTAATATATCTTGGTTCTTAACCTCATTGTAAATACTATATTCAACGTATGTGACTCATGAAGGTACACAGCTAGTAAATTTTCCTGTGGCAAAGTGCATTAAAACTCTTTCTGTATACCTTTCTTTTACAGGCATATTAATAAGACCTTTTACTACTAGGCTGTCGAATACTGCCTCTAGGACTACAGCCATTTCAGGAAAGAAGGCATTAATATTATTTCAAAAGGCCATATTTGCAGTTTTATGAAGTATTAAAGTTTATATGAACATTATGTTACAACTTACCATTTATCTACTTTAAGGGGGACAATTCTCAACTGAGTGGTCTCAAGTGCCATTGTGGTTGTATTGGATTTAATGGGAACTGGTGGTGCTCATCACCATGCTGGGATGAGACTGAGGGAACAAAACACCGCATTTCACTATAAGCTCTGCAACCTGGTTGGGCTTTGGATCAAATCCCATGTACTTTAAGGCAGAAAATCTCCCAATTACCTTTAGCAAAGCAGTTTCTAAACAAACAAGCAAGAAAAAAGCCCTGTTTCACAGTAGTCTCGGTTGCTAAAATGGGTCTGGCGCCCAGTTCCTGATCTGTGTTTAAGCACCTCCTGAAATGGATCAGGATGCTCCTAGTTGCGTAGAATTTTCTGGGGTATGATAACCGCCCTCTAGAGCTGTTCAATTAGTCTATAGCTGTATTTTCCCTAGTGCATCCAGAGAGTAACACAGTGTTAAAGAGCAGACAGCTATACAGTTAACATAAGTACTTATTACCTGTCTATCCATAGGTGGGGACATAGATCTTCCAGGGACCTGTATGGCTTTCATGCTGCAACTTAGTTTTTGAAAAGCAGAGGTAACACATATTTTCAGTAAACCTCATCTTCTCCCTTGCTGCTCCTTGCCCAGTAGGAATGACAGATCAGGTAAAATGGGTAGCATTGACCATCTCCCTGTTTCTTCACAGAATTCACCCCACAGGCTGCTAAGGAAAGTGTCAGTGTTCAGACATGTCTACCACTGTCCTGGTCCTGTTTCCCATCTACCTTGTGAATTTTCTGGAAAAAATAAATTGACAGATTTTTATCATATCCATTTCATATCTTCTTCTTCATCATCTTTGCAAGGCCTTTTTATGGTTTTCCCAGCCTTAATTCATTCTCCTACCCCTTTTCTGCTGCCCTGCACAGTCAGGGGTTCACAGGTCACCTTGACACCAGCTGTCTATTTTTCAGCAGGATGATGATATTTACATTGATATTGGAGGTAAATGCTTTAACAACAGTAAATTAGGCAACTATAGTAAAGTTAAAGTCTAAGATGCACGCTAAAGACCCAGAATAATTCAGATGACTCAACTGAAGCTAATGCATATGGGCTGTTCATCAGTAACGTGACCTCTAAGACTATGAGGGATGGTTGTTGAGAACTGTCATTCTCTCCTGCTAGAGCCTGAAGGAAGCCAGCTCCTTCATTTGCCTTCAGAACTTCATAACGACTGGTAGGTTGTAGAAAAAGGAAAGAGTATGAGATTCAATGAAGAAACCAACAGCTTTTGTTTGCTTCCTACAATCTAGAGTGCCGAATTTAATATCCGTGTACTAACACCCCACTATTACCAGTCCTTCTGCATGCATAGCTGATCTGTTGCATGATCTCACTACACTAATTCTGACCCAGAACATGGTAGTTTACTTAATGCAGTTTCTGAAAAGGTCAGTCACCAAAATTTGAGAAAATAAATGGTTAAAAAGTATTCACGTTCTTACAACAGATACAGCATAATAACTGCACTTACTTGTAGCTCCCTCACTAGAATAGCAATTCAAACATAGAGAACCACACAATGAATGAATGTAAATGCTTTTAAGACAATTGGGGGATTTGGCCCAAGATGGGTATGACATATCCTTCTCGGTATTTGTGCTGGAATAGTGATCTGCTGTGCCTGTCTTCAGTAGGTGGGATGGCTGCTGGTGGGTACGTGTTAGAGCAAGTACAATCTATTTCTAGAGCCAAGGTTAGGAGGAAAGTCCAGAAGCCATAAGTGATGGTTACTGCTCATTCTCTTCTACTGAGTCATTGCCGCAGATGCACTAGAAAATTACTTGTAGAGACTACAAAGTCATCTTTTTGCAGAACTGCCTTCCTTTCTCCCTAAATTTCCTTCTCCAGACCAACTCATTCTCTGCACTTAGTGTCTGTACACAGAAGATATTTTCACCCTAGCTTTAGGCTGGTCTCCATTTTTGCAATTTTTTGCCAAGAGCTATTTTTGCCAGAAGTCACATGTGTGTGGGATTCTGCCACAAAACCAACCTATTTAAAACCACTAGTACCAATAATAAACTCTAAAATTAAAGTGGGGAGGAGGACTGAATCTAAAAATGTGGTCTATTTTAGGTAATGGATCGATGTTTCTATTTTGAAGTAAATTATCTTCCAAATGTGATTCTGTTTGTCAGCAAAAGAGCATAATAGCAAATTGAGTAGATTATTTTTCAGCAAAGGAATGCATATGCGCACGACTTTTGGTGACTGCCTGTCCCAAATTTATGGTCAGATGTGGAAACCTTGATCCAGGCTACTAGAAGATTGTAACTCTTTGAAGAAGACATTAGAAATTTATGAAGTATCTCACAGATTTGATGTCAAACAACAGATAAAATTTATGCAGCAACTTTCAGACAAAAAATCTTTCATTTCCTTACAAAATTCCTGTAGAAATTAATCCCATTGCTACTAAAATTTTTTAAAGTATTTTTGAATAGCTTTTGTAAGTTAAATCAATCAATCACAGCTATATAGTCAACCTCTTTGTGTATCAATCTTTTCAAAGGCTAGTCAGGATTTATCCCAAATACTTATCACATAGTAAATACTAGCAATAAAAGGCCCAAATACCTAAATTTACTGGCGTTATATGCAGTTGTGCTGTGTAAAGATAGGTACAGACCCAAGCTGACAGAAAACATCATCTATATTTTTTATTAGCCAGGTTTGCACTACTTGGATGAAAACAGTGATGGCAAATGTTCCACCGCTTCAAAAGAAAAAACAATCTTTCTCCTACCTGAATAAGTGAAAAATTTATTTTGCATAAAGGGCTAAAAATAGCAAAAATTGAGATAAAGCCTAGTGAAGTTTAGGCAGAGGTGCCTGTGGTGGACTGTCAAGTGTAAGACAGCATGCAAACTGAGATGCTTAATAACAATCATTCTAATAATTTTAGAACAAAACTCTTGCAGTGTTTATGCTGCTGACACACATGAAAAATAAAGAAAATGACAAGATGGCTTCTGCAGAGGCAACAAATGTTTGCAGTAGTGCTATCCATCATCTTTCATATATACATCATCTGTTTGTGACATACAGTTTTCCAGGATGCACTCATGCTAAAATGATATATTTATGTAGACCAAATGATTCCTGTCTTGCCATCAGCTTATTAGCTCCTTTTTCAGCTGAGACAATGTTGTTGCAAAATTTGGTTGAAAGGAGTTATTTTCATCTGTGGCCACGTGGTGCCTGTGACCATGGAAGTTCCAAACAGTTTCTGATATTTCTATGCTACCACACAATCAAAGGAGAATAATCCATTGTTTACGTGTCTTCAATCTCTTTTCCTCATCTGCCTGGAAGTTCCTTCAGGAGAGACCTGTTTTGACTCTGAAATAGATGGAAATGTTAGGGCACACCCTCCCAAGGGGGTGTCTGTCCTGGTTCTGGGTACTTAAAGTAGTAGGTTTAGGTTTCCTTTCCTTACAGTGGTAACAAATATAGAGCTGTGGCTGAGGAAAGGCTGGATGGACCACCTTGCTGAGGGAAAGCTGGAGAGCCCAAGGGCAGAATGTGGTTACTAAGAGTCCTCTGGTGAGTTTGCATCAGTGGGAGTTTCCTGGGGCCATGTTACCACAGCCCTTCTGTGCCTCATTCCCTCCTGATCCCTTCCTCGTCCTTCAGCTTCTGCCACCTCCATCTCCCCACGCAAGTCTACCATTCCTCCAAATGACTAGGACTTCTGTTGCTGCTTTGCATTTTGCCTGACTGGTACAGACAGGTTACAAGAGGAAGCCACAGGAAAGCTGTACGCTCCTACTGACTCTGAACAGTTTTTTACTGATGCGGCAAACCAGCACCTATACCAATATCTGGGCTGTGATCAGAACTTGGGACTAGTCTATACCTAAGCTACTTTGGAGAGTATGTCCTAGCTTGAGTAAAGCAGAGAAGCACTAATGAAATTACAGCATTAAGAATTACTTTAAATTAAATAAAAAGTCTTCATATTTGCTTTACGCAAACAGTGTAATCTGAAACTGAATGCAGCTCAAGGAACTGGGGCTTGTGTTTTTTTAACATGGTTAGGTCAATCTGTCTATGATTAGATCTTGGTTTTATAGCCACTGAAGAAAAAAACAAAAGTGTTTATGATATTATCTGGAAGCATCTGCCTCATAAAATGAAAACATAATGTTTCCAGAAAACATTGGTAAGTTGGCTTTGCTATCTGTCATTAGAAAATCATCTTTTGTGGTGTTTGCAATCTGATATACTTGCAATTTATCTCTTCTTCCTAATAATTGTTCTTTTTTCTACCTCAGTAAGCTAACAGAAGGACCTGGGTTGTGAGCTCATCATTCCCTCTTCATTCACTCTTCCTTTCCACCAGGCACACAGAAAAAAACCTCTTGTTAAATGCCAAAATACTGGATCCTATCTTTTCAGTGCTGAAAGGAAAAGCCATTGGCTTTTTTAATTTAAAAAGCCACACTTGTTATTCTTCCCCTTCAAGCCCAATCGCACATATTTAAGGTGTCTGACAGCCACAAGTGACATTGCTTACAGTCTCTTGAAACTTGCTCTTCTTGGTAGCTTTAATATCCTTCTGAATAACTGTAACTTGTTACTTTCCTTTAAAGGAGGAAACTGCCCATTTTTTTAATGGTACTTCATTAGTGCAAAATTAATCTTTTTGGATCTGAAAAAGTTATCAGTCTATAAACCTGGCCCTTTCTTGCACATTCTCTGAAGTCGAGAGAGGAGCCAGCTGGAAGGGGCCGGCAGGCTGACCTGAGCAGGTCCCCTTTACGCAGCACGTTGTGCAAGAGTCTCCCCAGCGGGCCTGGCGTGCTTTGGATGATCAGCCGCTCTAAACTAACACTTTGTTTTATTTATTTTCTATTTCTTTGTTCACTTGGAAGGGACCTACAATGATCATCTAGTCCAACTGCCTGATCATTTCAAGGCTGACCAGAAGTTAAAGCATGTTATTAAGGGCATTGTCCAAATGCCTCTTAAACACTGACAAGCTTGGGGCATTGACCACCTCTCTAGGAAGCCTTTGGCTCTGCTTTAACTGTTTTTCACACCTTCACTGACATATGCCTGATCTTTATCACTGCCTGCAGTTACACAGGCCTTCATCCTGAGCGGCAATGAAAGGCTAGTTCGGGAGGAGATGTAGGAGCTGCAGTTTCTAGTACGCTTGGTGGAAGGAACAAGCCCTGTCAGTCTATGTGGAATAGAAGCTAGAGAAACTGAAAAATATCTCTGCTTTCTTGTAATTTCACTTTCCCAGTTGCTCTGAACACCAGCTATGTAATTACCTTAGTAATATCCAGAGACTACAGATACAGCCCGGTAGGTGCTCACTGTGCTTTGAACCATACCCTCAGTGGGCAGTGAGACTGCTGGGAGAAGACTTGCTTAGTCTTCAAAACCTTGTTAGGCTTCTGTGAAGAGCTGATGCTGCTAGTGTGTACACTGACAGAATCTCAGAGAACTAAAAATCACCGTGTTAGGAAATGTGTGAAAGCCTCATTAAAAATTAATATCTATCTATCTATCTATCTACCTACCTACCTATCTATATATAATAAAAAGGGCATTGCTTGTTGTAAAAAGTTTTCATTACCGTATCTCCAGCCAAATCATTTCAGGACAAAGCTTATCAAACAACTTCTGAAACTTATTGGTTAATTCAGTACCATATTAAATGTCATACCAACGTAATACATTCAAGCTTGTCTAATCATGGTCAGTATTATGCTGGGAGTCACCCAGGGTAAAGTCCCACCAGCAGCTCCCCTACCTCTCTGTCTTCACCCTAATTGACTTAGCAAAAAAAGCCCTTCGTTTTTTCACTAAACCTACTTGGAGGGTGAAGTTACATTAAACAGGGTGAGCTGATGAAACCAGTCCTCGCCACTGAAAAGGAAAACCACCTCTTGTCTTTCCTCTAGTCTGTGTTCCCCAGCACCTACCTGCTCCCCCCATGTAGGTAGCACTGGGGGACCTCTGTGACCTGTTCAGCTCAGTAATCCAGCACACAAGCCCAGAAAAAAAACAAAAAAAGAGAGCATATTCCACTTGAATAGTGAATTCACTTGGCTCGGGGAGGGGACTGATGAGTATTAGAGCAAGAAGAGAAGAAGAAAGGACTGCGTGGTCGCCAACAGTGCTTATAGAAGACAGACTTGCAAGGAAGACCTCTGAGAACAGGAGGAGCAACACTTTCCGTCTCAGGGGACAGTGAGATATTAGAAAAGCCCAGAGGCTTATGGAAACACACGCTGGAAAAATTCATCCTCTGTTTTTTTCAAATGTGTCAGTGTTGGCTTGTGCGAGCGTTGCCAGGAATAATACTGATGAGAAGGAAGAAAGACGAAATACAGTGGAAACAGATTGTCCTTGTAAAATCACTGGAATGGTATTAACCTGGACAAGTATAAGAACAAAAAACCCACTGCATGTTCAGCACATGTTTTTCTTTTTTTTAACATATTGCTGCTTTCTGATAAGTTTCATGTATTTAATATTTTTTGTTGTTTCAAGGCTAGCTAATACTATCATCTGTCTTAAATTCTGGCATTTAAATCTAGTTTTCACTTATTAAATCAAATACTCTGAACATCCTGAAAAGAATAATTTATTATTATAGCACCAAATAAAACCAAAATATTTTGAATAGAAAATACATTTCCCATAGGACTGGTAAAATAACAACACTTAAATACAGATTTTCTATACACTCTGCATTTCATAAAAATATTTTTATTAAGAAAATTCATTAATAGAAGTTAAAACAAAATAAAAGTCAGTTATTACATTATGAAGATATAAACAGATTTATTGAGCTAAAACTACGTTCTGTAAAGTAGGACTAGTGTAAAGTAGGACTAGTGTGTGTTGTCTATTTTGTCCAGCTTTAATAATCTTAATGCTTAGATAAAAATAGTAACAAATAATTACATGGTTTTGGAGATCCACAAGGCAACTACCTATATACCAGTCTGAAAGTGGCTTCCAACAGGCCATGAGCATGACGTTCTTCATCTCTTTCTACCTTGCTGTGCATGAAGCTGGTTCACACAAAGCCTGATGACTTCCATGGGCTACCAATGGACAGCACTTCCAAGCATCCTAAGAGTGGACCCTGAGGTCAACCTTAGGACCATTTTCAAGAGGCAAAGTTGACACATCCATGCATGTATCTGCACAACACATATAGGCCTGGGGAAGATCATGCACAGCTCCAAAATCCTATTCTGTTACCAGTAATACTTAAAACTCCCAGAACAACACATGTCAAAATAAAGCATCTTCTAGCTACTATATTTTTTGTATGTCACCTGTTAGAAATTCAACTTTGTTCCTTTAGGCTGGTGTCCTACAGCCAGCATTGGAAATTAGAAGTCCCATCAAGAATTCCTTTCATGTCAGGGAAAATTCCTTCGGAAAATATTTGTTCCACACTTTATGCACTTCCATTTTAAATTTCCTTTCTTAGCCATAAGAAATGCATGCAAACCCCCTCAAAATATCTCCACCAAATTGATTAAATATAAAATAAAGCTACAAAATTTAGAGCCATGATTATATTCATAAATTATCTGAAACGCTGAGAAGTAATTTAACATTAATACAGCAAAGCAAGCCCATAACACAAAGATAACAGCATCCTATTTTTTCACAATTTAGACTTAATCTTAAAACTGATTTTTTTTTTTTAACATGCTATACGTTCCAAATAGGTGCACAGGCTATCACCACACTTCCTTTCTGAGTAACAACAACAACTTGTTCTAAAGCAATGCTAAGTTAATCTATGGCGTCTCTCTTTTTTTTTTTTTTTTTTTTCTCCCAGAGGAATGCCTCCAGTCTTCTGACTTCAGTCCCTCAGAGCTTCAGCATAACCCACTATTCTTTGATTCAAGCTTGTTTTTGATGTCATGGATATTTTTTTTTTAAACTTTACAGCTTTCATTTTCCTTAGTCATAAAAGGCATCATATGCATCAGCAGCTCTTTTACATTCTTTCTGCCCTCCCATGAACTATATCCAAAATTCCCCTTATGTGAAAATCTTTCTACACGCTCAACAAAGTACTCTAAAACCAGCTTTAAACAAACTCTTTGTTGCAATCTTAATGAGACAACAAAGTCCAGCAGTAAGGAAGATCCTCTTAGATTTGGCAGTTTAAGTTCAGCACCTGTTCCGCAAAGGCTTTTCTTATCACCTTAGACAAGTCAGCTAGTGCACTTAAATATCTTTTTTTGAATACGGACTTTAACATCTCTGTGCTTTGCTATCCCAGCTGTACTGGGAGTAATAAAACTCCCTGATTTTACCAGAGTGTTGAGAGCACAAGAATGTCAAAAATTAGAGGTGTCTCACACATCCTAGAATAAGCATTTACAGATAAGATCCCCTTTATGAGTCTTGCAGGGCTCTGATAGATTACAACGTGTAGAGTGTCAAGCAATTGTTCAGAATGTACGTATGTAGATATGCATATATTTTTTATGAACAACAGAGAGATCTTGACTAAATTCTGATGCAAAATGGGAATTATGCAAAAACAAGCTATTGCATTATTAACTAAGAAATAGGAAAATTAATACTACAATCAGTGCACTTTTTACTATTAAATTAATTATTAAATACCATAAATAGCTTAAGCTTTCCTCAGTGTTCCAATTATGTTTCAACTGCGTATTACTCTATTATCAGTGGTGTATCTGCAGTGAATGAAGCCTGAATAACATTGCCTTCCAGTTTTTTCCTACATTAGTAATGGTAGCAACACTGCTAACCCCATTTTATAGAACCTTACTGATAGGTATTTTCACTGCCTTTGCTTGCAAGACAGACTGTTCAGCTTTGAGGGATGGTTTCACAACTCTAATAAGCTGAATTAACACCCCACCACGGCTGATGCACACACTGCTCCCTGCCCTTCCCACCCTTCCTTTCTGCCTCAGCGCTAACCACTCACTCCTGCTGCTCACAGCGTGCCAGCTTCAGAGCTAATGAGGTCGTTTCAGTCTGCAGTCTGCAGATCAACTTACAGCAAAGCCTGCCTACTGTCAGAGCTGGAACAAGGAAGGATGGGGGCTTGAGAGGTCAGGAACGCGTGGATGAGGAAGAGCGTGAGCAAGGGGCTGGGGAGTAAGGCTTTCTTGGCCACTGAGATCACTTTCATTCACTGCTACTCTACTGTGTTCCTTCACTGATAGTAAATATAGGCTAAAACAATCAGAAGGCAGGGCAGGTTTGTTCATGCTAAAGTGATACTTTCGGTGGCTCTTTTCTGGAGTGTGTTTGGTATCTGCTGATGAGTCACATACCAGACACATTCCTCAGATTTTGGGGTCTTCTTCTGGTGAACTACAAGACCAGACACTTGGGCTAACAGCAACCTTGCCAGGTTCTCCCCAAACTGCAGGCACAGCTAATAGCACAAGTATCCTCTCCCCAGAAGCCAAATAGAGGGATGTGGTAATGATGGTCCTTAATTTGTGTATGTGGCTGGGAGGTACTGGGCTGATCAAGAACTGGTTCTTCTTGAAAATAAATAATAAAATGTCTGTAATAAAAAAAAAAGCTGACAGACTTTAGACCTAAAGTTCTTAAACAATATGAAATGTCCAGCCAAGGAGCTCTTCCAAACTGCAGAATACCTTGAGACTTGTAAAACCAATGGAATAGCAGTGCCTGATCACTCAGTTCAGCTTCTGGCACAAGAGAAATGGTTGGGAGCAAGGCCAAAGAGCGTACTGGACCAGCTATTCTCACATGCCATAGTAGGCCTCCAGGGAGTGTTAGTGTTGTACCAGTTAAAGCAGCATTATCCTCTTCTTGTAAATATCTGTATCAGCAACATGGTAGACAGAGGGTCAACTTTCAAAAATGTTTTGAGAAGTAATGGTAATTGTTTCATCCTTATTGCTTATTTGTAGGCTCATCCACATATTGTATGAAATTCAAATTATATGCTTTAAAATCCCTATGAGGGATGATGCTCCCTATGAGCAGCATCATGTCCTGATGCTGCTGGTATACCATGTGTCATGCAGAGTCTTTGTGAGACATCCCTCATTGTGGGCTTAATTCTTCATTATGTATGACTTAAGCTAACTCTGCCCCATGTGGCCTATGAAGACTAGGTCAGACTAATTTCTCCTGTCCACACTTCCTACTTGAGTTTCCCCTCCTAGCGCATCAGTCAACTTCTGCTTATATACAAGCTGAAGTGAAAACCAGCATGGATAAATATGGAGTTTAGACTCGACACCTGAGCTGAAGTAACAGCTATAAGGTACTCACAAGGGTCATGCTGCCAGCAAAGGCAGCTCAAGGGTCCACACACAGAATGCATCCCTTTTTTAGCTATGCTACAACTACAGCCTCATAGCACGGCTGAGCCTATTACGAAGGAGGGAGAGAAGAAAAGACCTCACGATAGCAAGGAAAATCAGTGCAGAGGTGTTCTGCTAACCCCACAGTGAAGGAGTGGTTTCATGCCTCTTGTTGCTGATCTCCACTGCTGCTGAAAGGTGCAATTCCAGTCTCTGTGTGGCCCCATCTTCTCACCTTCCCTTTGTGTTGGGGCTGTGCTTGCTTCATCAGCACAGGCAGCTGAAACAGCTTCCTGACCTAGCTGAGAAAACACCTCTTTTGTGATTGTTTTTTCCAGCTGGGTTAAGTGAGCTTCTCCGAGTCACTGCATGGCCACACAAGCGCCGGTACTATCACAAGGGAGTCAATGGTGATGCACACTGGGGAGAAGAATTGTTCTTTTTGGAAGAGCACATTCTCAAATTGGCTAAAGATAGTTGTGAAACCACATAGTTGAATATGAACATGGCGCAGGTGAGTATGTGGCTGTGAATCAGCACATAAAACTAAATGACGAACCCAGAAGACTTTAATTAGACTATTGTTAATGTAGCACTGCAGTTGCTAATGACTAGTGCTGCAACGACCAGTGAGATTGGTATAATCACTGTGATTTGCAAGATCATGGCTTTTCTGACTATGAGAGGAGTATTGTCAGGAACAAGCAAACTGAGAGAAAGCATAAACTTTAAATGGTTCTGAAGTCTTTCTGTTACTAACAATGGGAGATTATAAACTCTGGTAAAACAAGAATAATTTTTAAATAAGAGTTGAAACTATGGAATCCCAAATATGTCCTCTGATACAGGGTAGCAGAAGGGATCAAACCGGCATAAGCTCCAGTGTGCGAGTTTTCTGCTTCTAGAGATGCTTCCCGCTTTATTGTGTTCATAGCTGGCCATCTCAGCTTTATGGAGAGACTCTGCAGGAACTTTGCACAAAGCATATGCTGGTCACGTGAAACAGAAGGTGTCAGGTTTGACTTCAGTTATCCCTGTCATTGCCCTTCTCACTCTCTGTTTGAAACAGGAAAAATAGGTAGCATCAGTATAGGGATGGGGACGAGGGAATTCTACGTACAGTATAATTTGTTGTCAAACTGACAAAATAGTTTAGCCACTTGGAGCCAAATATTCCATCTGCACTGCTGTGCGATTACAGCAGCCGCTGCCCAGCTGTTTTCTGCCCTTACCTTTCCCTAGTGATTGAATGCATACATTCCCACAGAGGGAGACTTAATGGCACCCAAAGAGTTTGGCTCTTCAGTCATTTCATCTAGGCAGCAGAGCAGTGCTTACTCCAGAACTGCAAGATGCCCTTGTGGAGCTTGAGGGCAGACTTCACTCCAGTAAGACTATCTTCCATTTTTTAATATGCAAAATATACACATTAAAACAGAAAGCTTATACATCTTTCTCTTAATTATCTTTTAATTATTATTTTTCAAGTAGGTAAAGAGAGAAACGATTTCCATACTATATTTTATGTTGAGCTTAGTCACTTGTTTGGCAAGTTTAATGTTTCATTGTAGAGAAAAAAAAACAGTATACGAAAGATATCTTTCACTATCTAGTAACTGAATTTTGCAGTGCTCATACATTTGTCATTGCAAATACATATTTCAGCAGGAAACCACATGAGATGAATTAGATTTCCTGTTCAGCTTAAAGAGTAGCAGAAGGCTATTGGTGCATCTAGCTAGTTCAGAGCTGTTATCTACTGTTACAGGAGATACCACTCTGACATTAAAACTCTTCAGTCTGAAGACTAAGGTGAATGGGCTACATGGTGTCAAACTAGTTGTGTCCACTTGTGTGAGCTGCTTGTTGCAACATCCAGCTACTGAGACAGCAAAGTGCAACAAATTTGCAGCCTAGGAAAGCTGCCTTTGATATCAGGCAACTGCGCCTATGCTGTAAAATAAAAATTTAAACATACAGCTATAAATTAAGGTGCTCTTCTAAGTCAGATGGAGAGCTGTTCATGGCCACATTCTCTTGGCAAGCAGAAAAGGTTGAACTCTCCTATTTCTTAGCAACAGCTTCTTATAGCATCACATAATTCCAAGGAGTATCGGAAAGCAATTTCTTTTTTTCTCACACAAAATAGCTAAAACTTGATGAAAAGAGAAGACTTTTGTTATGATTTAGAATGCGACTTTTAACACTTTGGAGGTGAGTGTTAGCAATCTGCATGAAGCTCTTTATAAAACAGAAAGCACTTTTTAAATTTCCATCATAATTCAACTCAAAAACAAGATAAAAAATACAACCAGTGTAAAATGGCATAGTCATTTTCTTCACTGGTTTGTTGACATTTTTTTCCTTAAAACAGAAGAAAGAACAGACTCAAGTAATCATTGGACCTTCCGCAAGCCGTAATACCAAAGGGTGATAGCTCTGCTTATAAGGCCAACAGTAAATCGGTGCTTTCCAGAGAGGTTGAAATTTCACTGACAAATCAGTTACATTTGAAAGGTTCCAACTGTATTTTTAGGTTTTTTTATTATCTGGATTCCCATCTGTGGCAGAAGAGCCCTTCTGTGTTAGGTTGTGTGAGAAAGTTCACCTGAACACCCACAAAGGAGCTCAGAGAAACAGTGGCGGAAGGGGAACCCCAGGCCCACCCCAAGAGCCATCAGCCCACTGAAGACCCCCCTCCACAAGCCCAGAGGAGCAGAGGGACGCAGAGTGGCAGGCAGGAACCTGAACGAAAGACCACTGAGGAACCAACACCTTGTCCAGGCCCCACCACAGGCTGTCCCAGCAGAGCCTCAGCCCCAGTGTCCAGGTGAAAAACCCATCACGACAAGGCACTGCGAGTGAGCAGCTCTCCAGATCACCTTTCAGACCAAGGGGGGTTGCTGCCCACGGGTGGGATACATCATGGAATGCAGGAGAAAAGCAGTCTGGGATCATACAGGACTTATTACGGGATGTTTAGGTGAGGAACCAAAGGCAGGAAAAGGGAGAGGTTTAGGTGATTTGGGGAAGAACAAGAGTGGGAAAATTGAGGGATAAGGGGATAAAAAGGGACAGTCGCATGTAAATACTGTGTATTTCAGTATCTTATTACCTGTATCCTAACGTTTTGCTCGCCTTTTTAACTCCTTTTGCCACTGACTTATTGCCAGTCCACTTTCAAGTAAGCAATTTGGCAACCAGCATTTTATGATAATGTAGTTTTGGTAAAGAAAATTAGTAAGTATTTAAACAGCTTCTTATAATAACCTTTGGCAATATTTGGTAGGAAAAGTCTGTCAAAGTTACAAAGAATACTAATATACTGGTCACACAATTTTCCTTCTGATAAGTTAGTCTACTTTATTCTTTTCTGTCTCGTAAATTTTGTCTTTAACAATATTTACCTAGTTTACCTCTTATTAAACCAACAGTCAAATACCCATTTTAAGCACAGAGTCATGATTTCTATGTTCACTCGTTATCTAAATATTTACCTCAGAAATATTCTGTGGGGTGGTTCTAGAATTAAAACATTTATAGCACCTCATTGCGATCACTGTCTTCAAGAATTCATGGAAGATGGGTGAGTCTGAATAGAGGAGTATATAATATTATCTTCAGAAAGAAAGAAGGAATCAGCAGTCAACATAATTTCTGCATCAAGAACAACACTCTAATAAATTATTAGACAGCCACATTAAAAGCACCTGGAGGGTCAGTGAAAAAGAAACAGCCAGCAAAGATTTGTTGCAAACAAAAGTTTGTTGAACTGCTGTATTTTCCTTCTTTAAGAGAATATCTGGCCTGCAATAAAAGAGGCAGTAGAAGAGATGTGTATTGACTTTAGGCAGTCTTTGGGCACTATCTTACATGACATTCTCATAGACAGTGTACAGAAATATTTTGTTCTGGGCTGAATTGCTACACAGTAGGTGCACAATTGCTTGCAGAAAATACTCCAAGACTTACCAATATTGTGTTTTCAAGCAAAAAGGGATACATAATGTAGAATTCTGCTGGGGTCTAGCCAAGATCTGTCACAATGCAACATTTTCATTCATGTATTGGATGATGGAACGGAGAGCACATTTACAAAATTTGCACATGATGCCAAAGCAGAAGGGGCTGCAAGGGAGCTGAAGGATTAGAATTAAAAATGACTTTGATAAATGGGAGAAGTGGTCTGTAATCAATAAGATGAAACTCAATAAACACAAGTACCAAGTACTGTGTTGAGGCAAGAAAAAATCAAATGCATAAATACAAAATGGAGAATAGTAACAGCACTGTAGAGACACCTGGGTGTTAACAGTAAACCACATATTAAGTATGAGTCAACAATATAATGCAGATGCAAAAATAGAAAAACTCATCCTGGGACATTTTAATAGATGTTTCATATGCAAGACAGGGTTAGTAATAGTCTTTCTTAACCGACCTCTCAGAAGTCTTAGTAGTTTAATAGGATAGTACAAAAAGATATTTAAAAAAATGTTTAAAAGATGGAGAATGATTGAAAAAGGGAAAGGATATATTTGCTCGACAAAATAAAGGGTAACGGCAGGTGTGGAGGTGATATGATAACAATCTTCCAATATGTAAAAGGTTCTCATAAGCAGGGATCCCATTGATCTTCATCACACCGAGGACAGGATAAAACCTAACTGGCTTCAATTGCAGCAGGAAAGGTTTAGGCTAAGATAGGAAAAAATTCTAAGTCTAAGGATAGCTATGGACAGAAACAGGTCACCTAAAGATGTGGTATAATCTCCACCATTCAGATTTCTAAGAACAGGTTAGAAAAATACTCGTCAGAAATTCTCCGTTCCTTGCAAGAGGCAAACAGTATGACTTCCTGCAGTTTTTTTCATTCTAGCTACTGTTGTTACAGTTCAAAGAAAGAGCAACTTGTAACTTAAATTAGCTCTTTTATTTTAATACTAAGTATTTTCATGCCAGTTTCTGACAGTGACTTGCCTTTCTTATCTGCAAAAAGAAACTCATACCCTGGTGGTCTGCTCCTTGTAAGTAGTAACATCTGCAGAGAGGTTAGATCTGCTGCTGACTTTGATCCATTCTCTCAAGACAGCTTAATGCGTCTCTTGATGCCTGCAGGTCTTTGATTCCAAATATTTATCTTCTTTTGGATTTATTTCTGGCCACTTGAATTTTACGTTTCCCCACAGAGCCCTTCTGATACACACATCAGCTACAGAATTCAGCTGCCACTGTTCATGATGCTTCCTCCTGGCATCACTGCATCTGCTGTTAATTTTTGGTAGACTTATTCATTACTGGAATAAATTGTCTAATGCAACATGTTTGCTGTTTTTACCATTCTACTGTAGTGTATTTAAATAGCTATCAGTTTCATTTTAAGGATTTTATTTTCTTAAATATTTTGCCTTTGGTTTCATGATCTTATGCCTTTGGACACCTTTTCTGAAGTTAAGATCACTACACTAATCTTCACTATCTTGCAGCTATTGTGGCAGAGGGAGTCACCTGTAATTACTTTTTAAATCAGATCTTGTTTATTACTTAGGACTAAATCTCTTGTGCACCAACAAAGCTACCTACTGCTTAAAGCAGTAATTTGTGGTAACAAGAATTTGCTACTCACTCTTAGCTATGTCCTTCAGTGGCATTTGAGACACTAATCCCGGGTACTTGAAATGATCTATTACTACTAGTTTACTTCCATTTGTACCCTCCTTTGTGCACTTCTTTTACAAGGGTCATTCTTCTACCACAAAATGCACTGAGACTTGGATCCAGATAAAAATGGAGTCTATGGCTCATGTTCTCAATTCTCTCACCTCAGAAACTTCATTAAAGTAAAACTGTATCACATTGAAGAGTTGAGAATAGAAAATATATTTAAGACTACGGAATGCGCTTGTTTTGTCAGTTTTCTATTGGAGTTCAAGGGTAAAAATTCTACCTCACATTCTCCCATCACCTGCTGTACTTGCAGACTTGAATTTCCAGGTATATTCATTGATTTTCTCAAACAAGAACCAGTGTTCTTATTGACATCTCTCATGCAGCATTTTTTACATTTATTAATACAAGATTTGTGCAGAACTGAGTCACTGGTAGCATGTACAAAATTTGGATCACAAATTGCAAATTATGCAGAGCATAGGATATCCTGCTTCTGCTTATGTGTATTATAGGTATGTATGTTAACTAGTATCCTAGATTGTACTGCATCCCACTTTCCCATCCTCTGGTACTTTGTAAGCTGCCAGCCCTGTTTCACTGCAGGGAATAGGTAAGAGGGTTCATGCTTCTGTCTTTGAATTACCCAACAGCTTTAAAAAACTTATATAAAATACCACAGACCTGTCACCACACCCACCATCAGAGCCTCTCCATTTTTGCAAGATGAGCTGAGCAAGAAGCACCTATCTGGGCACTGCAGCAGTGCTTTCAGTGGCAGCACATATGCATGCAGACTTCCTGAGCCAGAAGCGTTGTTTCCTGCACACAATGGGCCACATAAAAAGAGACTGCAAAGTCGGAGTTACATCAGGCACGACTTTCTGTGTAGTCAGATATTGTCACTGATGACAAAGACAGGATCCCTTTGAGCATCATGTCGGGCTCTGTGAGAAGAGTTCTGCAAACGCCAGTGGGGCCACTCAGCAGCAAAATGAGATTTCTAGAATGGGAAGTATAATATTAATGGTAGATTTGTGATAAGTTCAGCCCTTATTTGGTGAGATAATGACTAGCATAAGTGTGTTGTTGAACAAGTAGAGGAGGATAACTAGTCATGCGGAGACCCAAAGCATAATTCCACTATATCAGTGGTCTGGCAGCATGTTGGGACTGGAAAATCAACAGTAAGCAAGGTTATTTAGGAAATTAAAACAACCGTTTTGATAAGAAGTGGTAGCAGACTTTTCTTGGATACTTTCTCAGCTGCATCAGGGTCACTGAAGGGGAAAAAATACTCCCTGTGTATTCAGGTCTCCATGCTCTACATCAAAAGGAAGGAGTAACTGTGTTGCAAGCTGTTGTAGATAACCATGGAAGACAAAGCCAGTGTCAGGTGATTTAGCAAGATGCATGATGGCTGGTGTCCCACACCTCTCTCCCAGCCATGCTGACATCAACATGTCAGCCTCATGCTGAGGCTATGATCCCCCAAGTTCCCAGCACGCTGACATCAACAGACTGACCCATCAAAAGCCCCTGGTGACTATGCCTGCACCCCGACATCCAAGCTCATGAGCTCATCCATTGGCAGTCTCCCCTGAGACCTTTTCAATTACTGCTTAAGTTGCTGTCAAATGCTAGCTGGATGTGTGTCCTTGTCCGGCTCAAAGGAAAATCATTGATCTTCTGTCAGACTTGATTCTACCCATAGCTTTCCTACATTTTTTTTTACATATTTAACAGTATCTATCTCCTAATCATGAGGATGTGCATCCCAAGGTTTTGCCTTCCCTACTTAATTTAGCACTGATGATGGTAGGTTATGTCACATACTTGGCAATGGGGGGTTTCTGGCTTGGGAGAAAGGAAAAGGCAGGATGTCTGCAGAGACCTAGATCTGTTAGAAGTTAGGGACAGGAGGAGAGAAGCCAAAGACACTTCATAATAATGACAAGTAGAATCAAGTAACTCCTTGAGTTCAAACAAACTTTGGGCAAGACTTTATTTTAGTTTTCAAACTTGCAATAGGTCAAGCATAGAAAAGTGTACTAGAAGAGAATGATCACTCCCTTAAGGTATGCACATCACCTTCATGCTGGGTGACATGATTCTTGGTGGTGAAAAAGCACGTCTTTGACTAAGCCAGGGGAAGCCCACCAATGAATGTCCTGAAGTTGATGTCCATGCTGTGTCCTTGGATACGCTGAAGTCCTGGATCGCAGCTGTGACTCGTTAGTGTGACAAGGAAAAAAGTCTGATGTCTTGAGTAATGTCAGGTGGATTCCACTTTTCTGTCCTAAAGCTAAAAGCTCACTTTTACAGTGTCTGATGCAATGTCACCCAATGGTCAGAGTTGATATGGTAACGGGGTGGGGAGTGCATGGGCCCTGTCTAGAGTCACGTTATTGCACAAATTCTGTTTGGAATAAATAAAAGCTTGATTCAGTGTCTGAGACATACCTGTTTTCTCATAATTACCGCCACATCATTACGACATGATAAAATCCTAGGAGAACATCAGGTGAGTGAGAAGCAGGTGCAATGGGTATAGATGTGGTAGAAGGGCAGGGGAGCTTTGTGTTTCAGGCTTGGACAAGTTAGGGCCATGGCAGGCAGAACTGAAGCATTCGTTTTAACCATTGATCTTCCTGGAGGCAGGATTCTTAATCCAGTCCTGCGCTGTTTGAGGTCCCCTAGGCTGATGCATTTGCAAAGAAATGACACGACAAAAGAATTCATGCCTTGAGTTCCCATGGTGTTGTAAATAGATGTTTTCCACAGAATCCAAGCAGGTCAAATACCTCTGACTTGGTCCACTTGGGATCATGTGGAACAATGCCTAAGTAGCGTGCTTGACAAGTACATGATTTCCACTGTGGCTCTGGTCCAGGCTCTGTCTGATCAGTAACGTTATGCCATCACCAAATTCTTCAAAGCTGCTGTTGTTGGAGCCAAGACAGTTTTCAACAAAACACTGGATTCCAGCAAAGGCCCAAATAAAAGAGGAAAAATATGCACCCAAACCTGCATATATACAGGGAAAGCGATTTTTTGGAAATATTTGGGTTCCATGACAAAGCACCATCAAGAGCAGAAAGGGAGCATGAAAGAATTAGCAAAAGAGCCTTTGGGCTGCTGAAGAAGATTCATTCAGAAATGTAGATACCTGATACCTGATCTTGCATAATCCTGCCTGATAAAAATTATTCCTTCATTTGTTTATTTATATATTCTTACCCCACCCCCACCTTCAGTCAAACAGAGTGGTCTTATACTAGTTCAACATCTTGTGTCTAAGGGTTGCAGCATTTTTAATGTAATACTAGCTACCCTACAACCAGACTTACAGTTTTATGAAGCCACTGTCTCATTACTGCCTCTGCTGTTTACAGCTGCTGGCTTCTCCGTTCTCTCTGTCCAAATGCAACCTATGTAAGTGCTGGCAGATAGTAGAGAGGGTAACCAATGAAACTGGAGCACGCAGCCAGCTGTCTCTCCCTCCCCCTTCACGCCCCCCTCTTTTTTTTTTTCTTTGTAAAGATATTTAGGTGCTGCTCTGTTCAGCATTACAAGCCTCACTGTAGAGCAATGCCTAAATATGTTCAAAAATATCAGTCAGTGTGTTAGGTGAAAAATCAATGAATGCTAAGGATAGCTTAGAGATCAAGGCAGAAGTGAAACAAAAGAAGACACAAGATAGTTTGGGAGCTTAAAAAAGAAAAAAAAAAGCAAGACACAGGTGGGGAATTTGGGTGGAAGAATATTTTTGAGGTGGAGAAAAGAGTGGGTATTAGAACCAAGCAAGAAAGTAGAAAAAAATAATGGGAAAAGAAAGATCCAGGGAAGTAACTTCACAAAGGAAAAAGTTGGAGAAAATAAAGAAAATTAAATCAGGGTACTAAGGGATGTCATCACAAGGTTAGAAAACCAGAAACAAAATGTAGAACTGATAAACAAGAGACAAGAGACAGAAAACTGCACATATGGATACAGAGAAAGGATAATTAAAATATTAAAAACAAGGAGCTAAACTCTTTGTAATTAAACAAAATACATATACACTATGAGAGATGCCAAGCAGTAGAGACTCACCACTAAGTGGATTTTCTTAGTTTGGGCTGTTGTGCAAACCAGCCACCCTCATGTGATACTACGCCTGAGCTATGTCTTGCTAGGAACCTCTCCTTTTGGTGGGTCTCTGCTCACCCACGCATTTCCATGCTGTGCTCTCTTCTTGGGTGTCAACACACTTCTAAAGTTCTGAGCCTGGAAGAAGGTGGTGATGAGAACTTTTTGCTTAATTTTTCCCTATTTCTGATATTTCTCTTTCATCCATTCCGATAGCAGTTGGGACTCGTGTCAACAAATATACATCCTCAGACCTAATCCTACTTCCATGTAACTTAACAGGGCACTTTTGCTGGCTTCTGTGAGAGCCCACAGACAGCAACCAGTGTCAGGGTGCAGAGGGTAGGTACTGGTTCATGTGGGAACAATGCTGAAAGAGGCAGGCTCAGAAAGCTTAAGCTGGCAGAAAGAATTTGAACAAGAGTGATATTTGGAATTTGGGAAAGAGTAGGTGGTATAGGAGTAACTGTGGATGGTAAAAATATATAAAAATCATGATGCCCCTACTGAAACCACCTACACCACCAACATCTTTTATCTGTCACTTCAATCACTCGCTGATTTGAGACAGAGCTTTTACTCTTTGCACCCTAGAGCCAGATTTTCAAAAGCACTGTACCTACAGCCGCAGATGCAGTGGAATCCAGTGAAAGCTTAAAAGCTTCCATAGGACTTAAAACACCTGTCTCACACTAAAAATGGCCTTGCTAATACATTTGCCTGTTCTTCACGCAACCTCTCGTTCAGGAGGTGCTCCGTACTCCGCCTCTCAGAGCCCTGAGCACCTGGGCAGGCCACGGTGCCCTGACCACCCTCACTCAGGACCCGCACCCGCTGCCCAGGGGCTGGGAGCTCCACCAGAGCTCAGACCTGGCCCCAGACCCAGCCCTGTGGTGGAGGTAGCCCCGTCTCCTGCTCCTCTGATGACCACTGGACCATTGGCAGGTCTTGTCACCACCCCGGCCCTGCTCGGATGTGGGGGACGGTGCCCTGACAGCGAGGGCACTGCTGAGCTGTGCTCACCTCGGCAGCCGGCTGCCTCCCAGGGCAGCCCCTCTCTTCCTGCTCCCTGGGACTGCCTAGGAGAAGGCACAGAGATTTGGCTGAGCTGTAAGCTGTGAGATACTACTATTTGCTTATCTGAATACAATTTATTTAGCATTCGTAAGGCCATTTTCTGATGCACCTGCTTGTGACCTATGTGTTCCGACTGCGTACAATGCCTGGCAACAGCCTGTGCCGTGTTTATTTCTGATCATTTTCTTACTGTACGATGGACTAGCTTGATATTTCTAGATTTCCTGTCTTCCAGAAGGTATGCTGGAGGCCTGGGGTGGCGATTGAAGGCATCCTCATCCCTTTGAAGGATGAAACTGTTGAACAGCTGGTAAAGAAATTCTTTGGCCCTTTTGTCACTGACTTGTGGTTAGTAGGTGGTCTGTATTACTTGGAAAAGAATTTGGGCATGTAGCATACAAAATTTAAACTGACAGATCAGCACATGTGTACCGCTACAATCAAATTTCTTCCAAATTTTAATGGGGTTACCAGGCTTTGCCATGCTGCCAATTTTTGCAGATCCACCATTTCTTGCACCACACCACAGCCAGCAGTTTCGGCTTAACCCAGCTGCCTTCCCAAACCAGTCAGGGTTAGTGGGCAACACTGCCAGGCTGCTCGCACTCACACCAGGGCCTGCTCCCACAGGGAACGGGTGGTATAAGAACCGGAGGAAACCAACAGCACAACCATAATTTATCTGTTTCTAATGCAACGGCGACCAGCCTGGCCCACCACAGGGTGCTGAGGGCTGATTCCCGCCCTCTGAATCTGCAGCAAGGCTACGCAAAGCCCTGAGCTGAGGCGACCCGACGCGAGGCGAGGCCCCGCTCCCCCCGCCCGGCCTACACGGCCGCGCCAGCCGGGGCCGGCGGCTCAGGGCGCCTAACGGCACCTGCCGGGGAGCGCACCCCCCCGCCTCCAACGACCGCCACCCTCTCTGCGCATGCGCCACCGCCGCTCTGCGCGCCCCGAGCCCGGGCCACGGCGCCCGCCCAGAACTACATATCCCGGCGTGCCGCGCGCGCCCGCCGCGGCGCCTGAGCCAATGGGGAGGGAGGAAGCCAGTTCCCGCCCCCTCGCCCCCGGCTGCGGGAAATATCCCCAGCAGGTGTGGAAGAAACCCCTGGGCCGCCCTTCCCCCGCCTCTCTCTGGGCCGGGCGCGCAGGCGGCCGGCCGGCTCGGAAGGCTGTTACAAAGGAGTAGCGGAGAGACGGGGAGGCAACAGGCCCCGGCTTCCATACGGAAACCACGGGGGTCTCTCCTCCTCCCGCCTCGGCCGGGCTGGGGGGGCGCCAGCGGGGCACGGCGGGGAGGGAAGGGGCCGCGCCTCCGGGGAAGCTGCGGCGCGGCTTCCCGCGCGCTGTCAGTTACGAGCGCGCGAGGCGGGCAGGTGCCGACGGGTTGGCCAGCTCCGCGCGGGGCCCCGCCCGCCCCTCGCCGGATTTGCTGGCGGCCGGCGCGCGCGCCGTGTCAGTCAGCTCCCGGGCCGCGGGCGGGCCGCGGGCAGCCGGAGGACTAGGGCCGGGCCGGGCCCCGCCCCGCGGCGGCCGGGCCCCGCCCTTCGCCTGCCCTCCCCTCGCGCTGTCAAGAGCGGCACGAGCGCGGGAGCCGGGGCCGCCCGCCCGCGCCGAGGGCAGCCGCCGCCCCCGCCCCCACCCCGAAGCGCGCACGCCTCGGCAGCCACGCCCCCTCTCGCCCGGCGCGCGGCACGGGCGGCCAGAAGACGAGGAGGAGAAGACGAGGGCCCTTCGCCTGCCCCGCTGCCTGCCGGGGCCGGGCTCGCGGGGCGCCGCGTCCCGCCCCCGCCCCGCCTCCTCTGCCTCCGGCGTGGGGAGCCGGGCTGAGGCGGAGAGGGGCGGCCGAGAGGCTGGCGGCTGGGCTCGGTTTCCTGCTCAGTGGGCGTCGGTGGGGCCCCGGCGGGCCCCGCCCCCGGCGCCGCTCGCCCTCCCTCCCCCTCGCCGCCCGGCCGGCCCGCAGCTGTCACTCAAGGCGGCGGGCTGAGGCCGGCGGCGGCGGCGGGCGGAGAGAGAGGCAGCTACGCCACAGCCCAGCGGCGGCCATTCGTGGAAAAATAGGCCGTCCCGCTCCTCCCAGCTTCGGCTGCGACCGGCCTTCTCCCCGCTACCCCCACCCCACCCTCCGCCTCCTCCTCCTCCTTCTCCTCCCCCCTAGAGCGGCGCCTCAGCGGGGCATTAATGCGGGATGAGCGGTATGTAACCCCCTCCCTCTCTCCCTCCTGTGCACACCCCTCCCTCCCTCCGCTCCTCCCTCCACCCTTCATTCCCCCCTCTATCCCGCCCTCCCGGGTTCCCCCTTTTCTTCCCTGCCTCTCCCCCGTCTCACCCCGCTCTTCTCTTGCTGCCCCTCCGCCCATCCGTGCTGCTTCCTCTTATGCCCCCTTTCTTCTCTTCCTCCCCTGCCTGCCCCTCTGACTTGCCTCCTCCGTACCTCCCTCCTCCATTCCCCCTTTCTTCGCTAACCCTCCCTCCTGTGCACATCCCTCCCTCCTTCATTCCTCCTTTCCTCCCTCTTTCCCTCCCATGCACAACCCTCCTCCTGCCCCCTAAAGCATCGACGGCCACTCAGTGGCCGTCGATGCTTTAGGGGGCAGGAGGAGGAGGAGGGTTGTGGGTGGTTTTTTTCCTGCTGTCTCTGGGAGAGGAAACCAAACCTCCCCTTTCTGGGTGTTAACTCTCCAGCCCCCATGGGTTGGGTTTCAAACCACGTTTCTTAGGACTCGTTCTTTTGTAATAATGATTTGCACTGTTGTTTTTATGAAGAGGTAAAGGCGACAAGCTGGGAACCTAAAAGGATGTGCTCGTAGGTTTTGTTATTGTATAAATGAAGGTGAATAATTAACCTGTTACACTTGATATTTTTGCAGATCAAAAGAAGGAGGAAACTATGCCCACAGAGGGAGAGAAATCTCCCGAGGCAGAGAATAACAACAATAATAATAAAAAAGGGAAAACTGGAGGCTCACAGGTAAAGCACACACCCGAATAGGGAAGTGCCTAAACTATTAGCATTTAAAATGAAATGTTCAGCTAACAGCATTTCCTGCTCAGGGCATCTTTCTTTTGGTTGGATGAAACATAGTTGGTTGGGTGCAATATTTTTAGTGCCTGGACATGCTTTTTTGGTTGCATTTTGCAGTGATCAGCTGCTTTCCATGTAATAGAAGCATTTTTAAAATTTTTCTTTATTTTAGGGCAGAAAAAAAAAAAAAGACTGGGTTGAGGATGCGGTTGAGGTCCTGGTTGTCACATATTCATTGATAATTGGGGACTTCATGTTTAAAGATTATTTACAGAAATACATACTTCCTTATTCAGAGATGTATCATTGGTCTTTATGCAGAAGCACTTTTTTTTTCTGTTTCCTGTATAAACCTTAATGCTTACTTCTGATGGTTCACACTCATGCTCTTCTCCTGAACCTGTTCTCTTTTCTCTCTTTATGGATAGGATTCTCAACCTTCACCTCTTGCTTTGCTAGCAGCCACTTGCAGTAAAATAGGAACTCCTGGTGAGAATCAAGGAACTGGACAGCAGCAGATTATTATAGATCCAAATCAAGGTTTGGTGCAGCTTCAGAATCAGCCACAGCAGTTAGAATTGGTAACAACTCAGCTTGCTGGAAACGCTTGGCAGCTTGTTGCTGCTGCTCCTTCTGCTTCAAAAGAAAATAATGTTGCTCAACAAGGTTCTTCTGTTGCCTCGAGTGCAGCAAGTCCCTCCAGCAGTAACAATGGAAGTTCATCTCCTTCAAAAACCAAATCAGGCAATTCTTCTGCAACAACCCCTGGACAATTCCAAGTCATTCAAGTACAAAATCCAAGCGGTAGTGTCCAATACCAAGTGATCCCACAGATTCAGACAACAGAAGGTCAACAACTTCAAATCAATCCATCTAATGCTACTGGTCTACAAGACATACAAGGTCAAATTCAGCTTATTCCTGCAGGGAATAATCAAGCTATCCTCACAACTGCAAATAGGACAGCTTCGGGGAATGTTATTGCTCAAAACCTAGCAAATCAGACGGTTCCGGTCCAAATTAGGCCTGGTGTTTCCATACCACTGCAACTGCAAACTATTCCTGGTACTCAGGCGCAAGTTGTAACGACGTTACCTATAAACATTGGTGGGGTAACCCTAGCATTGCCTGTGATAAACAACGTGGCAGCTGGAGGAGGTTCAGGTCAAGTTGGCCAGTCTACTGAGAGCGGAGTTTCCAACGGAAATCAGCTAGCATCTCCGCCTGTCACTTCTGCCTCTGTTAGCGCAATGCCAGAGTCTCCTTCTTCATCTTCTGCCCCTACGACCACTGCCTCAACGTCTCTAACTAGCAGTGACACGCTAGTAAGCTCTGCAGAAACAGGCCAGTACACAAGCACAGCAGGCAGCAGTTCAGAGCAGACGACTGAAGAACCTCAAACAACTGCTACAGACTCCGAAGCCCAGAGCTCCAGTCAGCTACAGTCCAATGGACTACAGAATGTTCAGGATCAGTCAGGTTCCCTTCAGCAGGTCCAAATCGTAGGTCAGCCTATTCTGCAGCAGATACAGATCCAGCAGCCTCAACAGCAGATTATTCAGGCCATTCCTCCACAGTCATTTCAGCTCCAGTCAGGGCAGACTATACAAACCATACAGCAGCAGCCTTTGCAGAACGTTCAGCTGCAGGCAGTGAGTCCAACTCAGGTGCTCATCAGGGCTCCAACTTTAACACCATCAGGGCAGATCAGCTGGCAAACTGTACAGGTTCAGAATCTGCAAAGCCTTTCAAATCTTCAAGTTCAAAATGCTGGGTTACCCCAACAACTAACCATTACCCCTGTGTCTTCAAGTGGTGGCACAACCATTGCCCAGATTGCACCAGTGGCTGTTGCTGGTACCCCCATCACTCTGAACACTGCCCAGCTTGCTTCCGTACCTAATCTTCAAACAGTAAGTGTTGCCAACCTGGGTGCTGCAGGTGTTCAAGTTCAAGGAGTTCCTGTTACCATTACCAGTGTTGCGGGTGAGTGGTCTGACAAAGTTTGGGGTTTGTTTTGGTTTGGGTGTTTTTTTTACTATTGCAAGAATACCAGACAGTTTTAAATTAATACTTTTTTCAGGATTTTCTTTAATGAACGTTAAACCCTAACTGTGAGGGAATACCTTATCACTAAAATTCAGATTTTAGAACAGCTGACACTTCTAAACGTTGAGCTAATATTACCAGTTGTGTCAATTGAAATGGAACTGTTTGTCTTTGATAAACTATCTTTAAATGATCCTGTTCTCCATCTTACTAAAGACTTGGAGGCTTTGGGTGTGAACATGAGACTTTACCGTTAGAGCTTTGATATGTTTAAAAAACAAGAAAAAGCTTTTTCCAACCAGGCAGTATTCCTAATCTCTGCATGGGGGATGTAGGATAAGGAAAGTGACAGTATGTGAACTGGAATGTCTTGTGTATGGAACTATTTGTTGTATTCTGCACTAGCTCCTAAAGTTGTTCCCTTAAAAGTTTTGAGTTCTGCAAAGAGATTGACTGGAATAAGGTATGCGTGTGCTCAGCATAGTTCCTGTGACTTAAAAAAATAAAAACGACTGGTAACTGTACCTCAGTACTTGCTGATGAACTTTTGATATGTATTATGAAATGCCTGTTTGGTTATGCTTGTATAATAGTTGGGAAAGGAGCTATTAAAAGGCTCTAGGCTGGATAACAGAGCTTAGTTCTGAAGTAAATTCTGTGCAAGGTCTCTACAGTGTCCCAGAAGGGCAACTCTAAAAAGTTTGCAAGTTTTACATATAACATTTCAGGTAAAACCTGACTTAGGGGTTCTGTCTGCCAGTTTGATAACTGCTTACGTGAGCTTGGTTGTATTTCATACAAGTAAAAGTCTTCTGTTGTAGTAGTTACAACAAACTCTTAAAAGCAACCCAACTATAGACACAGTTTTTTAGTATAAAACTGTAAGAAAAAACTCATGTTTAACTACTGTCCAGTCTGCATAAACAAACGTTAGTATCGTATTAACTCTTAATCTGTTTTTTTTTTCTTTTCTCATCTTAGCATGCGATTATAATGTTTAACTGGGCAAAGGATTGTTCCCTTTCGTTGAAATATTTTTGAGGAGACTAAACATAGTTTGATAATAATAAATTTGCCATTGAGAGACTTTAACTGCTATGGTACTCTTCAGCACTTGATGGCATGTTGAAATACTAAGAGCTGGGTTGGGTGCACTAAACCTGGCTTACTTAAGGAGCGTTACAGAAATGTTAATCTGGGTAATCAGAATTAAAAACTTGACCTTGTGTTTAGCTGTAATGGTTCAAAAAGACATTTCAGTTACTGGAGCTGACCAGCTGCTACAATATCTTGCAGTGCAATTTGCCTTAGAAAAATTATTTCTTGATGGGAAGGTGCTGGTTGACTGTTGTTAGAAGTTCCTACTTTGGTAGGGGACTCTTCATAGGAAGCCTGCTTTGGGAACAGCCTAGGTTCGAGGGTGCAGGAAGAACCTTTCTGCATGTAGTTTTTTCCCTGCTCACTAATGCTGTACAGCTGTTCCATACGCACTCATAGGTATTAGAACAAGAGATTCTGAGTATCATCTTGCTCAGTTATCTTGACTACACCTCTGCTTGCATGTGATGTCTTTTGGAAAATAAAGGGATTGTGATTTGTAACTGAGGATGGAAGAAGGGGTCACAAGTATGGTCCTGGAGGAGCCAAGCCTTTGTCATACAGGGTTCATATGTTAACTAAACTCAAACTTTGTGACCACTGAATTCCCCTCCACCCTTTCTTTGTTTGTTTGTTTTAATCCAGGTAGCCCTTACAATTTTATGGTAGCAGCAGTGAATCCTCTGACCTTTTCTTCATTCCTTTGTATGTAAGGTACTATTTCTGTTTCCCAAGGCTTGAAGTTAGGGAGAAAGAACAAACTTTGAGAATGTGAGAGATCAGCTATAATTTAATTCTCTTATTTATCTCTGCTTCTCTCCTGTGAAACTTCCTGATGCTACACTTTGGGAATGGGAGACATGGTAGCATGGAAAGGAGAGTGAAGAGCTTGATGTGCAGTCCTTAATGCTATATTAAGTATTCAAGGAAAGACTCGTTATGAAATGGAAAATTACAAACATGCTAAAACCTAAACTTTGCTTGCCACTTATTCCTTATAAGCTGTCTTCATCAGGGCTAATAACTTCCTCAGATTTGCTGTTTTTTATTTGAAATGTTTTTGCTATTAGTGTTACAGGAAACCTTTTAAAAAAATAAACCACTCGGTTATCTCCACATCTGCAGACTGGTATTTCCCATTCTTTTTCTGCAGTACCTAAGCTTGTTGGTGTGAACTCTTTTGTACGTTAAATGAACTCTCCAGAAGTGGGTCATTCACTACAAATGAGCAGTAGAAGTAGGTGTTAGAAATGAGCTTTATGGAGGATGTCCAGAAAGTGTCAGGGAAAAGACTGAGTGAAGGACTCATCCCATGCATTCATTCAGGTGGTCTAACTTTGTTAGGGGAAAAAAAAGTTACTTTGTCCTTTAAGCAAAACCAACTGATCAATCCAGCTGAGTTTCAGGAAAAAAAAATAAAATCACAATTTAAGTATTTGTCTGAAATAACTGTTCTTTTACTTTTGTTGCATTTCTGTTCCATGAACATGGATTTTCCTAGTTATTTATACAATGGGGTAATTTAGGTACTGCTTTCTTAGTTTTTCAATAGAACTCTAAATAATTAACTGCAAATAAAAAATTCTTAGCTTAAAACTATTATGAAAATGTTAAGCTATAGAACTATTTTGGGAAAGTCTTTTTTGTTTTGTTTTTTTGTTGAGTGTTTGTTTGGGGTTTTTTTGTCAAATGGGTTCTAAATTCCAAAAGAGACAAATTTCACATTGGGAAGAAAAACATTAAAATATTCAAGTAAATACTATATTTTGGTCTGCTTTTTATAACCTTTGTTACTCGAAGTCTCTGGTCCCAAGGTGTGTAGGCTCTACCGTAAACCAAGCAAGATGAATAAGTGTGTTTGGGTTTTTTGTTGTGTTTTTCAGTTAAAAGTTCAAACGTTGCTCTTGGTAAGTATCACAGTTTGGGTTGTATGTTGTGTGTGGTCAAAAAGCAGGGCAAAGTAGAGACGTTCTCACATCCTTTCACTTTCCAGCCTGAGGGAGAACTCATTCAGTATCAACGGTGTAGAGGAAAATTACTTCTTTACTGTGAGAGTGACTGAGCACTGACACAGGTTGCCAAGAGAGGTTGTGTGACTCTCCATCTTTAGAGATATTCAAAAGCTGTCTGGACATCGTCCTGGACAACCTGCTGTAGGTGGTCCTGGTGAGCAGGGTGGTTAGACCAGATGACCTTCAGAGGTGCCTTCCAGTCTACATGACTCTGTGATACTTTGCTGAGATGTACAAAGTGTTAGTCAAAGGAGTAATTAAATGTACAAAAGAAAGCTGAATGTGTAGGTAGAAACTAGGTATCTGAGCCTTAAAAATACATCTTTAAACAGTTATTTAATTAAGAGCTAATCAAACAACAGACTACATAAAAGCAACCATGTTTACTTGAACATGCAGGGATCTACAAATACCTGCCTTGCTATGGGGTCACTACCTGTCATGGCCTTTAAGCAAGCTAGTTCTATACCAAGTAAACTGCATTTCTTCTGTGCTGTGTGAATTGTTGTTTTATACATGATGCCCTGTGGAATAGGATAGCCTACTAAAGGTGACTCCGTGAATTTAGCCCCTATGAACTTTGGGGACAATCAGGTACGGCACAGTTCCTTTGCCTTTTTTTCAAGGCTTCTGCTGTGATAGCTGTAGATGCAAGTTCAAAGGATTCCTGTCCCCCCTGCCCCCCAGTCCCCTTAAAATGAGGTATCCTTTGCCTTTTTAAAGTTTGTTTTCAGGCTCTCTTATTTGCCCAGATGTGTTCATTGACAGCATAAGTGACTATGTGGAAGGTACTTGTTTTAGTACTAGATGGTTCTAAGAAAAATACATAGCCCACCAAAAGCAAATGGTTTTGTGAACTAAGTTTCTTTATCCCTCAACACACTGGGCTTGGGGTATATTTGTTTTAGGAATAGCACAGAATGTGAATGTTTGTGGATGCTGAAGAATATGGGGTGAGAAAACAGACCAGTTAAACTGTAATGAAATGCTGAGTATTAATGGCTTCCCTGTAAAAGTTTTGTGTTCTGTCTGTAGGATTTCTTTCACTGGAGCCTTCAGAAGAGATCGCAAGCTTTTTCTGAACTTGTTCATTGTTTTTGATGGCAGTGGGAATCTAGTGGTGGTGATGGAGATGATGTTTTTTCAGAATAATTCCCTGTTTCTTATTAAAAAAACCGTAATAGATCAGACTTGTATCTAAATTACACATCTTGAAGTAATTTTGTTACATCATGATGGTGTTTGTCCTATACAAAAGTGTATGAGAGGTTTTTGTTTTAAAAATAGTGAAAAATATTACTTGTATTTTATGTATACTTAGTCCAAGCTTTGTTAGTTGCTTTAGGCAAAAGTCACCAGATTCCATCACCTTGCAACTCAAGTCCAAGCCATTTTGTTTAAGATGAGTGGCAACATGGCCTGAATTATGGGGAATTTGGAGTTCATGCACCAAAATAACCTGGAGGAATGACTTCTGTTCAGTGGAACAGTCTGTTGCCTGGCAATACTGTAACTGGAGAGTTTAAAGTCTTTTGCAGGGATGTGCTGTGGACTCTAAAACAGTTATTAATGACAATGAAGTCCAATACCAAGTGTTCTTATTGGGGCACCTTAAAAACATAGTGAACCTTGCCCTTCTGTTTCATACTGTAGTAATGGGAGTTACTAAGGCATTTTTCTCTTCGACCAGCCACTTTCATTGCACTACTACTAGTCGTTATGCAATTTGTCAGTACCTCCAGGTCTCCTCCTGCCTTCTTGTGCCTTTCCTCATTTGTTTGCATCCAACTTCATCCTGTCTTCAAGGCTTTCTCTTCCCTTTCCTTCTTTAGTAACTCTTCCTGTGTGACAGTCACTAGTTTTATGACTTGTTGTCCAAAGACTGAAGATATTGTTTAGATATTGCTATCATTCTGGTTCAAACTTTGCAGAGGAGTTTGAAATGTTCTACCAAATTCTTTAAATAGGAATAAAATGATACATAAGATTAAATGCATGTTACCCAGGAATAGTGACTGGAAAAAGGGAAACATCACACCCATTTCTAAAAAGGGTAAAAAGGAGGACCCTGGCAACTACCAACCAGTCAGCCTCACCTCTGTGCCTGGTAAGATCGTGGATCGAATCCTCCTAGAAGCTATGTCAAGGCATATGGGTGACAGGTGATTACAGCCAGCCAGCATGGCTTCACAAAGGGCAAATTGTGCCTGACTAATGTGGCAGCCTTCTATGATGGAGTGACTATGTTGGTAGGTAGGGGAAGAACAGCTGATATGATCTACCATGACTTAAGTAAGGCCTCTGACATGGTCCCACACAATAGCCTTGGAGAGATATGGGTTTTATGGATGGGCTATTAGATGGATAAAGAATTGACTGGATGGCCGCATTCAAAGAGTTGCCATCAATGGCTCAGTCTCCAAATGGAGGACAGTAATCAGTGGTGTCCCTCAGGGGTCTGCAGTGGGACCAGGACTGTTCAGTATCTTTATTAATGACATAGTGGGATCGAGTGCACCCTCAGCAGGTTTGCAGATAATACTAAGCTGAGTGGTGCGGTTGACATGCCTGAGGGATGGGATGCCATTCAGAGGGACCTGGACAAGCTTGAGAAGTGGGCCCATGTGAACCTTACGAGGTTCAACAAGGCCAAGTGCAAGGTCCTGCACCTCTGTTGGGGCAATCCCGAATATCAATACAGGCTGAGGGATGAATGGACTGAGAGCAGCCCTGTGGAGAAAGACTTGGGGATATTGGTAGATGAAAAATTGGATATGAGCCAGCAATGTGTGCTTGCAGCCCAGGAAGCCAACAAGGCTCGCTGCATAGCAAGCAGCGAGGCCAGCAGGTTGAGGGGTGGGATTTTCTCCCTCTTCTCTGCTCTTGTGAGACCCCATCTGTAGTACTGTGTGTAGTTCTGGGGTCCCCAGACAGACATAGACCTGTTAGGGCGGGTCCAGAGGAGGGCCATGGAAATGATCAGAGGGCTGGAACACATCTCCTATGAAGAAAGGCTGAGAGAGTTGGGGTTGTTCAGACTGGTGAAGAGGAGGTTCTGGGGAGATCTTATTGCAGCCCTTCAATATATAAAGGGAGCTTATAAGAAAGACAGAGATACTTTTTACCAAAGGTTGCCTGTAGTTACAGGACAAGGGCAGCAGTTTTAAACTGAAAAAAGGTAGGTTCAGATTGAACATAAGGAAGAAATGCTTTACTGTGAAGGTGGTGAGATGCTAGAACAGGTTGCCCAGAGAAGTTGTGGATGCCCCATCCCTGGAAATGTTCAAGGTCAGGCTGTATGGGGCTTTGAGCAAACTGATCTAGTGGAAGATGTCCCTGCCTACAGCAGGGGGGTTGGAACTAGATGATCTTGAAAGGTCCCTTCTGACCCAAACCATTCTATGATTCTATGAATGTGAGAGCCAAAGGTGTTTCTGACCCTCTCGCATGCTGACTGTGGGTGATGCATACAAGAATAATCTGCTCAGATGCTCTTCCCACCATTTAATGATCTGCAGCTCAGGTCTTCCTGAGCCAGAGGTGGGGGTTTTTGTTATTATTTATATTTAATAAACCTTGATGGATTTATTTTCTTTCGTGAATTTGTCTTTTCTGAGTCTGTGTAAATTTTTTACATGTTCAGTACTTGTCTGCAACAAATTGTGTCTTGTTGCGTAAGACATTTTTATTTAATGTTCTCAAACTCCTGTATTATGAAAAATTGAATTATCTGATTTACCTTTATACCACTCAGTCTTCTATTATCTCTATCACATATGCTAGTTATTGAGGGAGGGGAAGGTGTTTAGTCTGAAGTCCTAGAATATTACACTTAGCTGGTTGAATGAAAGAAAATGCATTTTCATGACAACGTGTAACCTGTGGGTCTCCTTGCTTGTGTTAATGTAACGGTGAGCATGTGTAGCAGTAGAACTCAGTGAGTTGTGTAGCTAACTAAGAAGGGATGCCTGTAGGTGGTAACAAGGTGAAGAGTGTTTAAAATATCCACAATATATACAAGCAAACTGGCAAATATAAATACTAAGGGTGGAAGTCAAAGGAGCTGAAGGATGGTGGTTGCATGGTCTTTTTTTGAATAACATTCAGTGTTTCCCTGGGATGTTCATTGGCAATCAACCTGCAGCAAATACCTTGAAAGAAACAAGCTGCAAGCTATGGATTCTGTAGTAAAAAATAAGTACAAAGAACTGAGCTACTTCCCACAAAACCAGAAAAAAATGCAGGAGTTTTTCTAGGTTTTTTTTTTACTTCATAGTGTGTTACTTGGCATTTGGAGGGTGTAGTTGGGAGGAGGAATATAGAAATTTAGCATACTTTTTTCCAAAGTCACGAAAGGTCACTTACAACTGTTCTCAAGTTGCCTTGAGCTGAGAATTGTTGCAGAACCACAGTGTTCTAAGTATTATAGTGCTGGCATCCTTTTCAAATGCTTCAGAGTAATTATAAGAGAAGCATTTAGTCTTCTAATGACAAAATTGCTTTGGTTGTGGGATTTTCTTAAACTGAAATTCAAAATAGTGGCAGAAACAGTTGAACAACAAACAATGCTGGTGAAAACAAATGTTTGCCTTGGTGATGGTAGCTTAAAAATAAAGTATCAATATACTCTTCCTGAACTTGATGCATAAGGAATGCACAAGCTACCTGTTCAGCTAAATTGCCTATGGAGAATAACCTGGTAAAAATGCCTCAGTAAAAGAAGCCTTTTCTGCCTGACCTGTGAGTAGCAAGGCGTGACTTCACCATTACTTCTAGATAAAGTGGGAAGGGGAAGCATTTCAAGCACCAACTTTGCTCATAATTGTGAGGTGAAATATGAGCTGTTTCTATGCTGTTAATTTCAAGAATTAAATGTAAGTTCTTAAGTCTTCAAAGAAGAATGTTAGTAGAACTGTATGTCCCTGTTAGAGTGTGTGGTCTTATAAAAATGTTTCATCAATACAGGTGTGCTCTCTGAGAATATCAGGTTTTGCCATCCCCTCTGCCATTCCGTATTGTCAGAAATCTGAGCATATAAAGGAGGAAATGAATTGGCTGAACTTTTCATGTTCAGAAAATGTCAAGCAAGTAAACTGAGTGATACTGCACATCTTCATCAGCCTGTTAGTGGTTTTTTATTTGTTTTTTAAGGGTGCTTAGATCCGCACTTAGCCAACCTTGTTGTTCTTCCATTACCACCTGGGGCAGGGAGGGTGGTGAGAAGCATATTCAAAATCTGATTTCAGTAGCTTCCTCAGTGTAACTTGAATTATGGAGTACTTAGCTTCATAGGATTTTGCTGCTGGTAAATAAGATAAATCAATTCTTACTGGTTTACTATATTGAAAATGTTTAATGGCAATGGTGATTATTGAAAAATCTAACTATACATGGAATGGGATGTCATGTTCTAAGGGGAATGTTATTTCCAAGTATAAACAATGTTATTGAAAAACAACTACATTTTTCAATGGTCAGTGATTTTTAAAGGACAATTTAGTTAATAACAGTTGTTTTATTCATATGCTGTAGCATAGTAGCTTTGGAAGTAGTCAGGACTGCATAACGAAATGTAATTTTATGATTAATATTTTGCTTTTGTCATGACTCTTTCACCAAAACAATAGCTCTGGACATCTGTAATCTCCTGAGAAATGTAGCATCTCAGCACACGCTTAGGTTAGTTTGGGCTATAGTTATATGGATTTTATATTGCATCCATTCTTAACAATGGAGTTTTGAGTGACATTTAATACTACCGACAGTCATATGCCTTAACCAGCTGGTTATTGGTAAACCATGTTATCCTAACATGCCTAGTCTTAATAGATTGGCAGACTAGTATCATTTTGTTGTAAAGAGAAAATGATCAGTTAATATACTTCTGCCAAAATGAACTTGGGATACATGTTAGGTACAAGTCTGACTTTCCTTAATTATAGAGTGTATTCAAGCGATGATGTGACCACTCTTCCCTTGAGCAAAATACTGAAGTGTAAGCAATACAAGCCTTGGTTGTCTTGTTTCTTTGGTCATCAAGAAGTAACTCTGACTAAAACATCAAACTCTTCAGTTTGTTCTGAACCAAAAAGGAAGACCAGGTAAGGTTAAGCATACCATTTTATAGGGATAACAATGTTACAGAAGGTGGCAGAATTTCTAAGGGTTTGGATCTTGGAGATTTACATGGCCCTTCTTTTGTGATTCTATAATATGTAGCTTTGTTGGTCCTTGCCAGATGAAGGCTGTAACAAAGTTACAGGTTTTTACATTTTTAATAAACAAATTAGTCTTCGTATTGGTTAGCTTATCTACCCATAGGCTGTTACAAAACCAAGGCTGGTGTCTCATGTTTAGTCTTACTGTAAAAGGTCTTTAAAAATGTGTTATAAATCTTTGTTTTTCCTGATAATAACTTTTAATCACCTTCCCAGTGCTTTTTTTATTCTGAATAATCAACTGCTATGCAACTTAACCTAGTTTTAAAGTCAGATATCTTCCTTTCTGTTGAAAGGATTTTCTATTTTCCATGTATGTACTTGTTAACCAATCCCTCCTGTGCATAGAGATGTATTTATTTTTTATCTTGATCAATATGAAGATAACATTTAAAATAGCCAAAATGTTTACTTCAAGGACATTCATGAACATTCTAGTCAAGTATAAAATATGTAAGCTAGCTAAACTGTAGTCAAAAACCCCACTGAAACCCAAACAAAAATCCTCCTCCCCGCCCCCCCCCCCCCCCCCCCCCCCGACAGAGTACTGGAAACTGAGCTTGCATTTTTTTCATGTCAGCCTCCTTCTGTCCTTTCAGGATTAGGCTATTACTATTTCCACGGTAATATACAGAAATTGAACTGATATGTTGAAAAACACACTTCCTGAGACCAGTATTTTAGTTTCCAGATGGCAGAGGTATGTAAGATAGGCATTTGATTTTTTTGTTTGTTTGTTGTTAGCTTTTAGGTATCGTTGTTAGGTATTGAGCTTCTCTAGTCAGACTGTAGAGACTAACAGTTCAAAAAGTTTCTTTTTAGTCCTATCCCTATTTCAGAGTTAAGGGGAAGGGTTGGAAAAAAGACCTGGGCCACGTTCTGTTGTGGCTGTAAACTATAGAACAACCTGAGAGTTGGGGCAGGGTGATGGGGTAGAGGGAGATGTTCAATAAAAGTAAACTTAACCCTCAACTTCTTAGACCTACTACTAGTTTCCATGCAGTGCATCTGACATTCTGCAGCACAGTTGGTACTTGAGTTTTCAGTTATCTATTTGCTCTAAGGATCAGTATGTAGGGAGCTACTTGTGTTCATCTGGAGAGAAGTGTTCTTGAACAGTCATCCTAAATACACTTTTCCTTTTGACTGTTTTTTCAATGATGGTGAAAATCAGGTTTTTTTGGAAAGGTCTCTTGCCTTAGCAGTAGCATAACAAGTTATTTTTCTGATTCCAACTCCTTCTTTAGAATACCTAATAAATTGACCATATTTTCTTTCCATTTGAGGCCACAGCATCCAGAACAACCAGAGGCATTGCCTTGCTTTGACTGAAACTTCTACTTTGTTGTGCAAGACTAAAGTTTGTGAAACTGTAGCTCCGTGGTTAATTTTTATGTTGTTTCTGTATAGGTCTTTCTGTGTTGTATTTGTGGTAGCTCTTTCCTATGTTTAATAAAGTAATAAAAAGAAAATTTGCTTTCAGTTTAATGAAAGATACTACCAGCTGGGAAAAATTCTTTTCTGTCTCAAAGTACTGAAGTGACTTCAGATTGTCCTAAAGCACTTGGGTAAAGCTTTACGTTTTTGAAAAGTCATTAAAGTACCTTCATGAAGGTTCTTGGGCATTGTTTTGTCTTCGTGTTGCCAGTAAGATACTTGCACAAAATGAAAGACTTCAGTTATTTTCAAGGTGTTTAAAACCCTCAAACTTACTTTTTACTACCTTAAATCTCCTGTTTTTAAGAGGTATTTTTCACAGAAGTTAAGCATAATTATGATGCTGTTCAGTAATTTTTGAACACACTGAGCCATTTGACATAGGAAGCTTTTGGAGGAAAGGATAACAAGTTCTTACAAATCTTGTTAAAGTTGGCAAACGAGCAAAAGATAGAAACTTGCTGCAATGTCCCTGTAGGCAGTAGAAAAGACAGATGTCTAGTTGATGCTGCAGTTTTTACTGGAAAGTCTGCTTGTAGTAGCATCTGGACACAATGTTGTGCTATGATAACATGAATCTCTTGTAGTAGCTGGGTGGATCCAATTCCTCCCTCTCCTACCAACTGTTCTTCTCTACAGAATGTGTGGGACCCTTGCATCAGCCCTTGTACACTTTCTGTTCTGGGGAATTCTTCCTCTGTTTCTTCATTGTTTCTTCATAAATCTTTGTAAACCACTGCTTCAGGGTAGAAGAGAGGGCAGAATTGTCTGCCTAGCATTTAAGTAGCTCTGAATCACATAATTTTCTGTGTAAAAACTGAAACTCAGTGTTGTGTTCACATATATTTAAGACATGATTTGCATTTCATTCTTCAGCGTGAAACCTCCTCCTTAGTAGATGTTGTTTGGAAAAAGCCCATGATCTCTGACTATAAATGATTGCCACAGCCTTTTTTTAAATTTAAAAATCTTGGCTATATCTTAATCAAAGTATTATCTTTTATTATACATGTATAAAGATAATAAATAAATGTATTGTGTTATAAACAAACAAAAATAAATAAATGTAAATATTATCTTATAAACTATCTGTATGTCATTGTGGAAACAGACTGTTAGAGTAAAGGATGTTTGCAGGCTGACTGTAGTTGATGTATGGAGAGGAAGGGGAGATGAGAAACCTCTTTTCCCCCATTGCATCAGTAAGTTGTTGAATGGGTGAGTTGATGAATCAGCTCTGATGCTTGTAGAGCTTTGGAACTCTGCAGGCTGTCATTAACTTTACTTACCCGTCCTTTAGTAATATCCATTGAATTAAGGATGTCAGTTGCAACCTGCTCTTTCATTTTTAGTATATGGAGTTGAAAAAAATTTCTTTTTTGCAACATTAGCCACTCTGGCTCTAGGTACAGTTTTTCAAAACGTTCCTCAGATTTTGCAGTAAGGTGCATGCCACTGAGACTCTGTCATTAATGCTGTCATCTTTTTGATTGCTGAATGCTGGTTGCACAACAGCAACAGGAAATCTATACAAATTGTTCTGGGGAACTAAGTACCAGAAACTAGAAGTAGTGTCCTTTTCTTAGTCTTAAATTTCTCTTCCTTCCAAGATCCATTTTTCTAAAGCTTGACTCCCATGATTTCTGTGGACCATTAAAATCAAGTCCTTTTCTTCCCTTTCTGCCCTGTTTGCCTCAAAGAGTAGTTTCTCCTGCTTGCTGCTTCAGGTGAACAGGAATAGGAATGCAGGTGCAATATGTAGTAAAAGGAAATTTGGTTTGGCTTATGATGGATGGCCAAGCCTAATAACCATGATCTTCAGTGGTCCATCACTCTATAGGAAAGTGCTTCCTAGGGAGCGTGCATTAGCTTTATTTAATCATCCAGGTGGTGTTATGGGAGTTACTATTTTGCAAATTAGCTTTAAAGCCTAAAATTGATAGAGATTATTTGACTTCATAGTAATTATTTAAAATTGTTGGGGTTTCTTGCATGAATGTGTTACAGACTCATGTATACAGGAAAGTTGATATGACTTGTAACTGCTAACATGCAGTTTTACTGCAAAATTGGAAAGCTAAGTGATGCTGAAGAATAAAGGATGTGCAATCCTTTATCTTGATAATCCTGTATCTTGTGTTAATAAGTAATACATTTACTTAACTGCTTAAATTGGAAAGATTAGTAACTAAAATCATGCAGGTTCTTCTATTTGAGAAGCTTTAAAAATTTCTATCATGTTATTCTTCATTACATCCAGTCATAATTGTATATGTAATATTACAATGAGTGAGAGTTTTACAGCACTTCATTTGCAAAATAAATACCATATCAGGTTGCCTTGTTGTTTGCATGTTGTCCTGTGGTCACATAAACGGCTGCTATCCAAAAGAAAGCGAGAACTTAGACCTGAAAGAAAATGAAATGGAGTAGTTGGTATCAGCGTTACTTTGTACACTAGCACTTCGTTGTAATTTAACATTGTAACTTGACAGCGTGTACAATAAAGTTCAGTCATACACAAGTTCAATGATGATTTTGTTAATCAAGAATGTTTCACAATTTCAGGAAATCACTATTAAAGAAATCATTGCAACTTGAGAAAAACTTTTTATCTTCTAAAAGTAGTGTAAATGTGAGGTGACTGCTTTGACAACTCATCTAGAATAAGATAGATGAACTGAAGTATGACTTTGTTCCCTCACGTAATGATTTGTTTAGACCTCTTTCTGAAATCTGTATTGAAACATGAGAGCTCTTGTTGCTGAAAGCTTTGATTATGAATGGTGAAGTATAGTGATATCGGGTCTTGTGGTTTGGAGTATGTCAGGAAGAAGTAATGTCAAGTGATCTCATGATTGCAGCAGAATTTCTGGGAGGCTTTAAATGATATTTTAATGCCACTAGGAAGAAGTCGTATCGATTAATAGGTCTTTTTTCTCCATCTAGAAAGTGTCAGGAGATCATTCTGTTCCTGTATGGATAACATTATCTCAGCCACCTGTTTTCAGAATAAACAGGGTTTGTTTCAAACAAAAAGCTAATTTGTATCTAGATGCTCTCTATTTAAAAATCCTCATTTTTATAAACATTTAGAAGTTGTCCTGATTTAATTTTGTAGGTTGCTGACAAGCTCATATCAACAGTTAAGTTTTCTCAGTATCTCTTGTTCAGTAAACTTGATTTAAGAAAGTGGATTCTGGTATATAGTTTAAAAAAAAAATATCAAAATCCCATACAACTCAAGACTATAGCAGACTCACTTTGAGATTTAGACCAGGGCATGTTCTGACAGTTGTTCTGTGAAAATTTTCTGATTTTTCTTCAAGAGAAAAGATTTTTCAACTGGTCTAAAATACATTCATTTTTCTCTCGAAGAACAAGAATGAAGAATTTTATGTTTAACAACTTTAAAATGAGAATAGATGCATTTCTATCCTGTATGCTACTAGTGTGTGTGCTAGCTTGTTGGGATGCTCTTTCGGGAGTTCAAAACAAAAATGAAGTCCAGGAATTACATTATTGAACTTTCCAGTGTTTTCTGATAACTATGTAAATCTCTGACAAATAATATTTATCAGATATGTGTGCTTCCTTCAGTTACTCTTTTACCTCAAAAAGTAGAGATTTGCTTAGTGGACATTGTGGCCTGGATCTTTAAATAAGGCTATTTGTGTGATATTTTGAGAGTTTCAGAACCTTCTGTTCTGAATTTAGTAAGTGGAATACAAGGGAAGGAAGTTTAAATAACAACTCCATGAGATTAATTTAAAGAAGAAAATCAACATTCACATTAGAAAATTTAATACCTTTGTTAATGCCATTTAAAGAGCAGTCATTTAATTACTGTTTAACTGAAACCATATGGATAATGCAATTGTCTGCCTGACCAACCTTACTTTTGGCATTTTCTCATTTGTATTTTCACCTTTGCAGTTATTGTGAAGAATTTCTACTCAGATATATCACTAGATTATGTTTAATAAATAGATTAAGGATGTCGCTCAATAGTGTGTATCCTATACTCCAAGATACACATGGTCCTCACATGGGGGAGGAAAAGTTCAGAGCAGGTAAAGTACATGTCAGCAGGGGTACTTGATATTCTGAAGAAGTATTAGAAGACCCGTGTGTGCTGGTCATCTCATGACTGAAAGTTGGTTCATATCGAATCAGCACAATATATTGGATTTTTAGAAATGTGGAACAGGTTTCCCCATAAATGTGGATTGGTCGGATCCAGCAAGACTTACGTGCCGGACATTCATCACTGTAGCGCTAGTCATGGAGTGAAAAATGGAGTTGTCCTCCTTAGGGTTCAGGTGCCTCACGTCTTAATTGAAAAGCCTTGGTCTGGCAGCTGGGGGGAAAGTTGCATTGAAACTTTAATATCAATTCAAGAAAATCAGAAAGAAAGGGAAAATTGAGAGAAAATTATGCTCTTCAGCTGTGTTCTGACCATAGACTGGTTAGGTTCCAGGACTTTTTTGCTCAAATAGGACTTTGTGACATGGATGGAGTCATCCCTCTGACAGACTGTAACGACAAAGGATAATTCTTATTAATGTACTTGAAAATGTGACTGATAGTGAAAATAGCATAAGAGGGTACAGTAGGTGTGGCCATAATACCTGTTACATCTTTAACTTTTGCAGTAACCATATGTAGACTCATCATTTATAGTGCTGTTCTGTTAATTAAAGGGGTTTGCATTTTGGGTTTAACAGACAGGAGAGCGGTTTGTACTCTGTGAAAGACTACAAGCTGAGCAAGTTCTTCTTGTTAGTTTATTTACCTTTGGCTAACCAAAAACTGCAGCTGGTTTTCAACAAGCAATCACATTATCATGTTAGTATGAGCGTTAGATATGACAAAAATGATCAGCCACCTTTGACTCTGGCTATTCATAACACTTGGTCAGCACTTGGTCAGCATTTCAGCAGCTTAACAGCCTGACAAGAAATTGCCCCTGGACTAGCACTTTCTTTGGAAGCTCTTGTGTCCTTTTCTGCCAATGTTAGACCCAAGTATATATTACCATTTGCATTTATACCACAGTGTTCTCCTTACCCAACCATATTCTCCCTCAAGGATTTTTGTGAGTGCTTTTCTTTCCCATTAGAATATGGGAAATAAATTCATTTCCAGTACATAGCTATTCTGAAAAGAAAGACTTTGTTCTATCCTAGACATTTAGAGGCTCTGCACTCAAGATTAAGCCTGAAATTCTTTTTCTGTGGTATGTCTGCTGCAAATACCAGACTTTTTTGAGAATTTTTTTAAATTTTGTTTTAATATCTATCTGTCCAACAGCAAGTGGGATTCAAATGTTATCTCTTCTGGGTTTGTCCTTGTTCTTTTCAGAGAACTGAAAGTACTTGGCATCTGTCAATATTTGTGGCCTGCTTAAGAAGACAAGGAATTCATGTTTATTCATATCTAGGCAGATCAGGTGCAAGTTCCAGACGGAAACCAAGAAAGATAACTGGGAAAATTTGGTCAGTGCTTCTGGTGAAAATAACCTGGTCTGACCTAGGCACAAGACAGATTTATTCTGTTTCTTGTAGCAAACAGTGGCCTGTTAGAGGACAGTCAAGTCACTTTGGGAGGTTCTCTGTACATCATGTTCTTTAGTCCTAACCTATCTGCGTGTACGTGGTGGTGTTAGGTGGTGTGTGTTAGGTTTCATTTATGGCTGTTATCATGGTGTTATACAAGATAGCATATATCACTCCTCAGCAATCATGTGAATGAAGTAGTTATCCTGTGCTGTGCTGTACGTGAACTCACTTGGTAGCTAGGCACTTCGGAAAGTGTTCTTTTCAGTCTTATCCCCATTGATGCTGTCTGTCACGGATGCTTGAGAAGTAAGTTGGAGTACCCATTTGAATCTCTCTGAATCATGTTACTTCCAAGGGATTTCTAAGTTTTAAATTAATGCTTCAATACTGAGGACTTTCAGGTCTCAAAATATTACAGTCTATTCTAAGGAATTCTGGTTGGTCATTACATTCTCTCAATAAGTAGGTAGTATTTCCTCTTATTTCCCATTTGTATGAAGGTACTGAATTTTTGAAAATGGCAGCATCTAATGATATTTTGTCCCATTCCCCTTACTGGCAGGACTGGCGTTCAGTGTTGTCAGATTGCGGCTGGAAGTCATATCTCTGTGTCAGATTTAGTTTGTCACGTTATTTTCTTAGAGTGTATAGTACTAACATTTTAAGCAAACGTAATATTACCCTGCTGCTCCAGAAACTACACTTCTTACCTATATTGGAATAGTCTTTATTTTGCTTTAATATCAAGATAGTAATCCTGATTTCCTTTGATCAAGAAAGCCAATGAGATCAATGAATTTATGCAGTGAAACTGAATTCTTAATTCATCAAGTCAGTCTTAGAATTCCATTTGATTCAGTCAAGCTGCTTTTCCAGTCTTCTTGAAAACACACTCCTTTCTGCAAAACAAGATCATAGAGTATCTCAAGTTGGAAGGGGCCCATAAGGATCATCAAGTCCAACTCCCTGCTCCTCGCAGGACTACCTAAAACTAAATCATATGACTAAGAGCATCGTCCAGATGCTCCTTGAACTCTGACAGGCTTGGTGCTATGGCCGCTTCCCTGGGGACCCTGTTTCAGTGACCGACCACCCTCTCAGTGAAGAACCTTTTCCTAATGTCTGGTCTGAACTTCCCCTGACGCAGCTTCATTCCATTTCCTCGTGTCCTATCGCTGGTCACCAGAGAGAGGAGATCAGCACCTCCCCCTCCGCTGCCCCCCTTGAGGAAGTTGTAGACTGCGATGAGATCACCCCTCAGCCCTCTCTTCTCCAAGCTGAACAAGCTAAGTGACCTCGGCTTCTCCTCATAAGTCTTGCCCTCGAGACCTTTCACCATCTTGGTCACCCTCCTCTGGACACACCCCAATAGTTTGATGTCCTTCTTACATTGAGGTGCCCAAAACTGCACACAGTACTCGAGGTGGGGCTGCACCAGTGCAGTGTAGAGTGGAGCAATCACCTCCCTCGACCGGCTGGCTATGCTGTGCTTGATGCCAGGGCACACTGTTGACTCATATTCAACTTGACATCAACCCAGACCCCCAGATGTCTTTCCGCGGGCCTGCTCTCCAGTCTCTTGTCCCCCAATTTGTATGTATAATCAGGATTACCCCATCCCAGGTGGAAAATCCTGAAAAAAACCCCAACCAAGCACCACAACAAGGCTCTGGTATGCTAGCTCCTTCAAGTCTAGTCCTACAACGTTTCTTTTTCTTTGTGAAAGTTCCTTTGTGGATCAGTGTTGATTCAGGAGAGGTTGTAGGAGACGTGACAATTCTGTATGTGCCATAGAGCAACTTTTAAAATTAGATAATTGTAGTTTTCTGAAGGTAGGTATGTTTTCAAAGGTTATTAGAGAGACATTAATTGGCAATAGAATTAACAATCTTTCTGTGTAAGATTTTGTTTAATGTTTTCTCATTTATCTCAGCTTTTGAGAAGAAGAAAACACTTGTTAAACTAGTTCACATTTCTTAGTATCAGTCAGTAATTTGCAGTCTTGTACTGTTCTAATAAAAAATTACATTAAACAGGGCTATCTAAGCTAGCAGGTAAGTACTCTGGTAGTGTTTCAGGAAAACAGATGGATTTAATATTTGTTTTGTGGCTTCCCTTAACTTTAGGTGGATTTTTGTTCTATAAAATGTATAAAGTTTATTTGTGCATTTCACTTATTGAAATTACTTATAAAAGGTACAAACATTTTCTTATTTTACAGGTCAACAGCAAGGACAGGATGGAGTAAAAGTACAGCAAGCCACAATAGCTCCTGTTACTGTAGCAGTAGGTGGCATTGCTAATGCAGCAATTGGTGCTGTTAGTCCTGATCAGATAACACAAGTGCAGCTGCAACAAGCTCAACAAGCTTCTGACCAGGAAGTGCAACCCGGCAAGAGATTGAGAAGAGTTGCCTGTTCATGTCCTAATTGCAGAGAGGGAGAAGGAAGGTAAATGTAAATTTTATCAGTACGTATTTAGACTTCTTATCACAGTTTGCCTCATTTGGGCATGAGATTTTCTTATATTGACTACATTTTTTAATGCTTTCTATTAAGAAGTATGTTTATGTATTTCTTTTTAGACAAGAGATTATAATTGTCTCTATTAGCATGAAATTTTTTACTAATAGTTAGTAATATTTTAGAATATAATTACTTACGTGTTTAAATTTGATCTTTATAGAGGCAGCAATGAGCCAGGGAAAAAGAAGCAACATATCTGCCATATTGAAGGATGTGGAAAAGTTTATGGCAAGACATCTCATCTTCGAGCACATCTGCGCTGGCATACTGGTGAAAGACCATTTGTATGCAACTGGATTTTTTGTGGCAAGCGATTTACAAGGAGTGATGAGTTACAAAGACATAGAAGAACCCACACAGGTTGGTCAGCCCTCTCTGTATGCATAGTACAGCAAGTCTGAATCATAGTGGCCATGGTTAAACAGTGATATCAAAGATCTCACTTATTAGGATCTCTGAAAACTACTTTTAAATGTAAATAAAGGAACTTTAAAACAGAGGAAGAGGTAGGTTTCAGTTTTCATCAATGCAAGCTGACTGTGAAATCAAATAAATAAAATGAGATCTGTTCAAACTGTTCTTCTGTACCTATGCTAGAAAAAGATGGCCTTTTATTACAGATAGCTGATCTACATTAGCTAATGCCTGATCTAAGTTTGGCAAATTTTCTTGAGCATGGAGGATTGGCCATGGACCAGGGTTGTCATTTCCTCGCTTGGACTAGCTCAATCCTTAAGAAATTTATTAACCTAGTCCATACATCAGATTTGATCTTGTTGGGAAGTTTCTTGAATTGTCAAGTAAGAACTGATAAAGCAGGTTCTATTTACAGTTCAGCTTGGAAAGGTGGACCTTTTAGAAACTGAAAATTTTATCAGCCTTTGTATTTTTAGCCCCAAGAAGGTACCCCTCCCCCCCAATTTGCAGCATCAGAAGATAGCACTCGAAGTCTAAGCGCTAATTACATTTGAACAGTGACAGGACTTCTTAGTATGGTGACTTTATCTCTCTTGACATAGATTTCATACATCCTCATGGAGCTTTGGGATTCATGTTTCCACATTGCCTTCTCATCACTGTAATCTAAATAACAAAAGTATTCCTAAAAAATGCTATCAAGTAGTTCTTTCAGGGCTTTTACCTCTCCTACTCTGTCAGGTTTATAGAAGTGTCTGAAAACTCTTTGGTGACCTGAAATTCATACTCCTCACCAGATAATTACAGCATAGCAAATATTTGTTGAGAACATTTTAGTAGTGAAGAGTGGATTGCCCAAAGCCTGTGACCTGGGAATCAGACAGGTAGAGAAGACAACATTGTATCCTTTTAAAGACACTTCAAACGTTGAATAGAAAAGGGTCAGATTCAAATGATCAATGAAAAAGTGTTCAGTGCTCTCTTTCAGTAACATTTTGGTTTTGTTCTTCTTTTAAAAAAGGTGAGAAGAGATTTGAGTGCCCAGAATGTTCTAAAAGGTTTATGCGAAGTGACCATCTCTCAAAACATGTCAAAACTCATCAGAACAAGAAGGGTGGTGGAACGGCCCTTGCTATTGTTACCTCAGGAGAACTGGACTCTTCAGTTACTGAGGTTCTTGGTTCTCCAAGAATTGTCACTGTTGCTGCCATTTCTCAAGATTCAAACCCAGCAACCCCTAATGTTTCAACAAACATGGAAGAATTCTGAAAGGATCATTTATATGGACGCCTAGTGCTGCACTTAAGTTTACATACCTTTCAGGATATGGAAGTGGGCTGGTAAAGTGGATTACAGAGCAGGAAATCATGTTTTCAGTCATGACTTCTGTAAGTGTTCCAGGTTGGAGGGTCAGCATGGGAAGTGTACACCGGTGCAACAAGAGAAAAATTTCAAAAATACAAACAGCGCAAATTGATGTACTGGACAAACAGATGGGGGAATATTATTTCCATACTGTACTTTTTTAGTTATATGTCTGTATATCATGTAATGATTTTAAATGAGCTTTCCTCCCCTATTTTAGCATTGTATGTTAATGTGTTTGTAAAATCAGATAATATCAATGTAAAACAGGGTGGACCTTGACTAGGATTAGTACAATTTGATAAAGGTACTTTGTTTTTAAAATAAATTTGTAATATTTTCATGAGAACATCCTTTTCCCATAAGGCACAGCAAAACCAAATACAGATTGAACAACAGTGGAAATATTTTAGGTTTTTGCTCAGTCCATAGAACTCGTCAGTTGATTTTGGCCGTCTTTTCTCAAGTTTTGGATTTACTCAAATAGCAGCTGGATGATGCATGCTGCAAAGTGGTTCTGAGGTGGACCTCAGATTAATTTTGACCACTACATTATAGTAGTGTGTATAAATGACAATCAGTGAGTTCTAATTCCTCTCTTTCTTTGGAGAGCTAAGGTTATGTAGAATTAGTGTATACAGTAGGAAAGATAAAACCATAGAAAGATATTAACATAAGATTTTACAAAAGTAATGGTATCTTTATGTAGGATGAAAAATGAATATGGCAACTTTTGTGTCAGTGTTTGGTATTTCATTTCATTATATTTTAAAACATCTGTGGTCCATTTCTAACTCGTAGGTAACATGAATTATAAAACCTCAATCTTAAGTATTTAAATGTTTTAATTTTGTTAGAATTCATGGAAATTCATCAGACAAGTGAGTGTTGTAGCTCATTCTCCACTATCTTTTCTCTGTAAATACTAGTTATTATATTGCGGTTAATGTGCTGAGTTCTTTATGCTTTGACTTAATAGCCAAAAAAAAGAATTAATTACCACATTTTAACCAAAAAAAAGGTATTGAAAGTAAACATTTTCTCTCTTTTCCCCTAAATATTACTGTCTTTATTTTCTCTTCAAGGATAATATGTGGGCTGGTAATAAGTATGTGTTACCTATCAAGTCTTACATTGAGCCTCCAGCCACAAAACAAACTGGGGAGAGAGGAATATAGTTATCTTTTTACTACATGACTTTTGATTTCAAAGATTTGGTTACGTTTTCAGATGTGCCAGTTTAATAGGAATATAGAGGAAATGAAAAACAACAACAAAAACGAACTGCATTTTGTATGTGAAAACTCCAGTGCATACAAGGAGGAAAGATGGCCAAATATTTCATACTCAGGATTTTTAATTACTTCCCATAGGCATAAATGTAACCTTTTACACATGCAGTCATTTGGTAATAAATCTCATGACCAGTTTTTAAGAAAATTTATACACCAAAATATTTTTGATGTAACTAAAGGAAGTACAGTGCAAGAAGGATAAGTTTTTGTGGTTTTCTTTTCTTCCCTGCAAATTACAAAAGGAAGAATGTGTTTGGTAGCTGTTGGTTTGAGAGAGATAACAGATACCTTGTGCATTCCCTCACAAAACATATACTTCTCATCTGAATACTTTATCAATCTTGTGGTGTTTTCTGTATTTTTGAAGCAAGAGAAATACCAATTATTGTTTACACTGTGTACACTTTAGGCCAGCCCTTTGTAGCAAAATACTAAGCTGAAGGTATTTTATACTTTCAGTTTACATAAAAAGCTTTGAGATTAAAGAAAAACAATTTTACACTGTGGTTATAAATTTCAAGTTTCTTAAAGCTTTTGTAGACTTGTAACAGAGTCTTTAAATTTTAGTTGGGTTTTGTACATTATTTTGTATATTTTATTTAAAGTACTCTTAACTGATGTATCTGGATTTAAAACATCAGACTCAATTAGATGTTGCATTTAATACAGAGGAACATTAGGTAGTATTAACTGTTAATTTTATTATATAGGAAATGAAACGTCAAATATATATTTTATCATTATGCTTCACAATCAGTGCTATAAATTTCTTTATGCAAAGAAAAAACTTTCCTAATGTTAATACCATGTTTCCTAGAAGTTAACAATTTTTGTAAACTGAAGTTATGAGCATTCTGCACAACCATTTCATATGTAATTGTTTCATGCATACTTATGTATGCAGATAGGAAACTGAAGTAATTTTTAATCTGCAATGAATCCCTATTATAGATGTATCAAAATCTAAATCTGGTTGGCTTCATAGCATCTCAAGTACATTAACTTCTGTTAGCAGGTGCACATTTTACCGCTGGAATTAGAAACATTTTGACAGTCTGTTCTGCATACCATTCTGAATCCACTTTTCTGTCTTAAAAGGATCGTAAATTTCAATGTCCTTTATTTGACTCAGTGGGATATAGCTGTTGTAAGTAATAGGGCACAGATGTGCAGTAGTATCTTGTTTAATGGCATTTCACTGTTCATTCCCTTTGCCACCGTTAAAAATTTTGCTTTATTGTAATTATCAGTGCAAAGTGTATTTACCATGGTAGAACTCCAGTGTTAGAATAGTTTTTTTCTTACAATATACTTTCTTTGGTTAGGTTTGTGTATGTGTTGCCGATTACATTAGAAATTGGTGTTGTCATTATTTATCACATTCTTTCACGAGAGCAGTAATAAAAGTGTGTAATCTAGGAGAAAAAGTTAATTTGTCAAAGTTAGGTAAGCATGATGTTTAGGTCCTATTTTTCAATTTTATAACTGTTTTACTGCAACAATATTTGTATTTAAGTCTTCATTTTAATGCCTTGTGGTGTTTTTTTATGCATGTCACTGAATTGTCATCCCGCAAGAATTGATGTGCAGCATAGGGTATTAAATCTACATAATGATTTTGAAACAGAAAAATAGTTGATGGTAAAAATGTAAATGTTTTGCAAAAAATTCCTTATAAAAAAAGTTTTGTAGTAATATTTCACTTGTAAATTTTTCTAAAAAAAAATGGAAAAGGAAAAAAATGAGAGTAACATTTCCCCACATCTAGAATTTAGAAATTAATTCTGCCAGCAAAGCCTTTAAGGCAATAATTTGACACTTTTACAATGCTGATTTGTATAATTTTTGGTGGGTTTGGAACTAAAATCATGTACAAGTTGTTGCCTGCAATAACATTTTGCAAGTAACCTATTAAAATTCCCTTGAGTTTAAAAGGTTTCTTCATTTAATTACTTACAATATAAAGCAGCAATAAATTATGTTTGAGTGATAATCTGTTCATCAAGAAGAACACTAGAAAGCAAATGCTTCTCAATGGGGAAAGGTTGGCAGGAGCTTCTGGATTTGTGTAATTAAGACCTGTACTTGCTGGTCAGCGTTTCCCAACTGGCAGACTCCCAGCAGGGAATTAAACCAGCAGATTCTAGCTCAGCATGAATTCTGTGGGGTTTGTTCAGCTCTTGCGAATGGAGGTTGTGGTTATTCCTGAACATACCAAAGGAATAACCAAAGGAAAAACTTTTCTAAGGTAAGGAGTATGAACGCGCACACACACAAATAAATAATTAAAATTAATTTTTAAAAAGATTAATCAGTTTGAGAGAAAGATAAATAATAGAAGTGTCATGATTGTAATGCAGACAGGGAGTGAATAGAACAAATAAATGGAAACCTGAAAGTACTGACTTCAATTCACAGAAAATATATTGAGCTGTTCTTAGTGAAATGGTAACAGGCTCCTGCATTGTGTTATACTAAAATAACTTCAGTATACTAAATTGCTAATTGTAACGGTATACTAAATTTTTTTTCAATACTAAAATAATTTTGATGGTATGCCTTACAGTACTTTTGCAGTAAACAAGTAGCAGTGTTTCACAAAAGAAAAAGTAAGTATCAAGAAGACCACTTGCTTGTTCCATCTTCCAAAAGAAGATGGAACTTAAAATTTGTGGCTTCTAGCCTTGTACGGCAAGACAGAATCATCTTTCCTCTTTCCTAATTGAGACCTAAAATCAATTATCTTTATTGTATGTTTGATGAAATACCTGTTTAATTTTAAGTCTCATTAACCTCTATTTGAATGCAATGATTCTAATGTCAGACAAACTTACTAACTGAAGTCAAACTATACTATAATTCAAAGTAACTGCATCTGACCAACTAATATGTCTTTATTGCCCAATTCTGGCACTGGCATTTTCATTGTGAATTACAAGATATATGGAATTTTGAAGCAGTTTCTAGATTACTGACAAAAGAGTAGTCCACTTACACAGCCACCATTATGGTACAATATCAGAAAAGGTAACAAAATTTAACATAAGGATACTAAGGATGAATATGCATATTCCATTTTACCGTTCTAGTCCTTCAAATGTGATCATTCTACTCTGTGAAACAAAGTATAATACCAAATTGAGTCATTTCTTCTACAACTTTACATTCAGTACCATTGCTATTAATTCAATTACATTTTGTATTTATTCTATTAGCTTAATTTTATGTCCAACTAGGTAGCAAATACTAGGGTGTTGTTTTCCATACGTAAAATTCATGTTTAATTCATATTGAACTTCCTGCTGTCACCTTCACTTCCTTATGCTTTCCATGTCCCTGCTTCCCGTTCCTTTTCCTTTCCCCAAAGCTACTTGAATAATTTCCCAGTATCCTGAGACTTGTCAGTGCATGTGGAAATACTGTGGGGACCAACAGCTAGCATATGCTGTCCTTGCTTGCTGGAATAACTTTCATAGGGAGAGGACAGCAAGATACCTTTTCTAGCAGAACTGCCTCACTCTAAAAATTCCTAGAAGCCATTGCCAGCAGGTAGTTGGTGATGTAATCAGTTGATGTGAATGTGGCTAAAGGCACTTTCGTCATCTAAGCTAGACATTAAACCACCGTGACTGGGGGATTTGGCTCGGTGTGCCCATTCCATAATGCAAGTGATTTACCATTAACAGGAATGTTGAAGGGTCCCTTATTTTGCCATGGAATTGTCTGTCTCTTCTCCAGAAGCTTTTGGGATAGAAGATTTATAGCTTTCAAAGGATTTTTAACAGGCTTTGATATTTGGGAATTGTTCAAGTGAAATGTTTCTTCAAATCATTCTGCTAGTATTGCTGAGGTATTTTTCTGTCTGGTTTTATTTTACTTTGTTGGGTGTTTTTTTAGCAAGGATCAAAAATTACCTACTTCTAAATTGCAGGCTCAAGGAACACAGACATTTCTTTGACTTACATAAGCAGCAGTGTACAATGTAAGATTCATAATATGTAGATTCCAAGCTTTCCCTATCATTTATGCTTTTATGTATGGAAAATGCCTAGCCTTGAACCATTTAATAATTTCTTATAATAATGTTTTTTAGCACAACTTTTTCATTTAAAAAAAAAAACAACCTACAAAATTTATGTCAACCTTTTGAGTTTCCCCTAGGAAGAAACCCTTTCTGTTCTAAAATGAAGTGTATTGAAGACCATCAATATTCAGAGGTTTCTTTACCAGCAATACATTTTATAGCATTTCTAGAATTTTTGACTTTCGCATCTGTCCCCTATGTTGTAGCCTAGCCTAGGTTTCCATTAAGACCTCTCTTACTGCATTCTCAAGTGCTGTAGCTTTTTATTTTAATAATCTGCTTCTTGCTAAAATCACTGCAGAAACACAGAGACTGGACAAAAGAAGTACTCTGTCTCAAATATTTATATTGGAAAACTCTTTTGGAAAGTATTTAAGTTGAATGAGGTCTCTGTTCAATCCCCACGTATTATGGAAGCATAGTCCAGGGTAAGAGTTTAAAATGGAGTATAAATTTGCAGGTCAGGGGGTGTTTCTCAAAAAATGTTTGTATTGTTGTTCTGAAATTCTGTTAGTTGTTAATTTTTAAGCTGTTTCAAGTTCATTGCATCATTTTGTGTCACTTGTATATATTTTAAAGGAAAGTCTTGAGACAAATTGCAGGAAGAACCCAATCTGAAAGCTGGCTGACTTTTTGGTGGTATCAAATTTTGGAATATTTTTAAAACAACTAGAAAGAAGCATTAAAAGAAGCATGCTCTCCGAAGACCTAGACATGTTCAGATTTTTAAAAAATGTAATTGAAGTAATGAGGTATTGGTTTACTTCCATAGCTCAATTTACTAACTTAAACTACTCCTGATAGGTAAGATGTGTGTCTGCTGAGTGATGCATATGCATCTTTCAGGAACTACTTGAAACATTTTTGAGTTTGTCCATCAAGAAATATATAAAACACTATCCTCTTTCTAACTCCTTTTAGTCAGTTCTGCTTCAGTCTTACAAATACACATACTCTGCTTACAGTTTAAAAAAACATAAAATTACACAGGTAGGTGGAACAAAGCCAAGAAAGTGAAAGCCACACCAAGTGAATTAATGTTTTCTAGGCACATATCTTACTTTTATCCTGTTGTAATTTTTACTTAGGCATGCCAGATTTTCATCACCTTCTTTTGTCAGTTCCTAACAGAAAACTACCATAACTGAATATGGAAGAAGTGTTTATTTAAAGGAAAAAAGGTGGCTAGAGCATAAACAGGATTCTAGTCGGTGTACCTTTTTCCCCTTAAGTCTTGGGTTTTTATTGATGGCTGTCATTAAAGCTTACTGCTGCTTTCAGTTATTTCTAAAGGTGTTTAATACAAGCTGGCAAAGGGAACAGAAGTCAAAATAATCGAAGGAGGCAAGAATTACTTGAGAGTGGGATGGGAGGGATGATAAAATGTCTAATTAGCAGAAAAAGGGTGATTTAAAAGAGTACATTACAAAACAGGAGACTAAAGAACAGGGACAAACCTGAGTGGGATCTAGAATAATAGAGGAGTAGAAAAAGTAGTAGTTCCCATTTTGAGCTAGGAGATGGAGAATAGGCAGGTTTGTCCCTTTGCAAATACGCATTTTTTTAATGCTTTTGACTTTTGAAACAACACTGACCATGCAAACGGTGCAGGCAGCTTCTTTCTATATTGATGAGCAGCAGAAGTCACTGAGTACTCAGTAGACTCACTACTAAAAGTTCTTGAAAGGTGGACATCCGTGTTCATGTTTATTTTTCTAAACTGCTGGATTTGCAGGCACAGTGGATTACGTTAAAAGTAGAGTCCCCTGGGAGCTGTGCACAAACACAGTAAATGTCAGTCATCCTGGATCTGTTACCATCTATTTACATTAAGACAGGCAATCAATTTTTACAGGCTGTCATAAGCCAGAAAGATTTTTCCACTTACATAGAAAAAAATTCAATTTCCTTCAGCTTTTTTTCCCTCCTCTTTTATAGCAGTGTGAAACTACATAGAAATCAAGTCGGTAACCTTGATGGAATAAAAATACTCTGGTTTAAATGGTAGGAGCTTAAGCCATCAAATAGCAATACATTTAAGCTCCTGTTCTTAAATGTGGGCAGAACTGAATTCACTATCTTCCAACATCAACTTACTGAAAAAGTTCAAATTACGTAATTCAGATGTATTATGGTCAATATGGCTTTTGCATTAAACACAATCCACACTTCTACATTAACATTTATAAATTTCACTTCTAACTAAATGCATAAAGCCTCTTCTGAAACTAACACTGAAACCTTTCAGTAGCCTTCTCTTTTTACGCTTCCAGCTTTCAAAACGAGTTTGCCATTGTGGATCACATAGAAACCACTCTGATTGCTATTTATGATTGCTATTTAGCCATTAATAATGAGTGATTGCACCTTTGTTCTTCCTTTAGTTATGACTGTTCAATAGGCGCTATCTTCTGTTTGTTTTAGCACAGTGGTCTGTTACCACACTGTTAGAATAAAATCTCTTAGTCTTTTAAGAGCTGTAGTCTATATTAGGTTGTTATCTAATTAATTGGCAGTAGCCGACTGATCACCCAGTAGCATGCACGTGAAGAGAGCTGGAGAGCATGGAGATTGTAACAAACCAATATGTAAAGAGGCATTGCCTGCAAAAACACTAAATTTAATCCTGCCTCTATTCTATCTCTTCCATTCTTTCAAGTTCTGCATGTGGCCTGCAGAAAAAAATTCATTATCCTTGGTCTTGAGAAGGTGTCTATCAAACACACAGGAACAAATGCAGTGAAAAAAGTTAGCTGAGACAAATGTTTATTGCAACCAAGCCCTGCCACAGTTGAACAGCAATGATGTATCGAGGAAAATCAAAAGTGAAATTTATTGGGGAAAATGATAACTGATTTCAAATGTGTCACAGGATCAGAGAAGGCATTTTGCGGGACTACCTTTCTGTCATATTGAAGAAATGCAAATTCATATATCACAATAATGTGTATGAATCCCTTCATTTAAATGACTTCACAGAATGTCCCATGTAATCTCTCAGGTGAACTAGCTAGCCAAAGCTTTCCACAAAGATTCTATGAACAGGAGTTTATCATAAGAATTAGAAAATGACTTTTTGAAGGTGCCAACCCTTTTCAGTTCAGAGAACAAAAGCTTCCATTCAACTACTTAATTGAGATCTTAGGGATCAATATCTATTTCATGTACTTCTAGTAAACTCTCACCTTATGTCCCTCAAGATTTAAGATTATGGTTTCAAATTACTGTTGAATTTATCTGTTAATAATCTGTTAATTGTCCTTCTGACTGGCCAACTAAGAGATTCAAATATTCATTCTACATATCTCGTTGAATGTGTCTATTCATTGTGCTACAGCTGCAACAGCTAACTGCAAAATTTACATTGAAGCATTCAACCAAACTCTTGCTGAGTTGCACTGCTAGAAGACCTTCTGCTTTGCTGAATATTTGAGATAAGATTTAAAGAAACAAAAAGATTATTAGAAAAGAATAAGGCAAATAAAACTTGAGGACAATTTATGTCAGTCACCAAGGTTACAGAAGTCGTCAGTAAGATACTTAGGATCAATCTTTAGGATTTTTAGCCCTCATTTAATGGTAGAATTATTTTATTTTCTTTAAAGAATATTGCACTTGGTTTCTTCCCAAGGACATGGGGAAATTATTTGCCTTCAACAGATGGATGGATGGATGGATAGATAGATAGATAGATAGATAGATGAGACTTTTTCACCTGTGCACATTTAAGTTTGTAGACTGTTCTGGATGTGACCCAAGAAGCAGGTTTGTTTGTCTGTGGGGAAGCCTTGAAAAACCACTGCACTTATACCAGGACAGCTATTTTCTCTGCCACTCTGTGATTCCAGGAAAGAGAAGTAGATGAAACCTCGCAGTGAAGAGCTGTATTGCACAGATCGATGGCTCCAAAGAGCAAGAGAAATTGAAAGAAAAGAGTTGTCTTGCTGTTTCCTTAAGAGAAGTGGAAAGTGCTCTAAAAGTTGGTTACGTGCTAAATGTTGACCAAATGAAGCATGAAAAGCAAACGGATGGCACTGGCGGGAGACCCAAACTCCAAGCCCCAGCAACAGTGTGAACTCCAGCTGGCCCCTACAGAGGGGGAAGTAATCCCCTTTTCTAAGGATATAAGGACAAAGGTGCTCCCAGAAAAGAAACTAGCGGAAGAAATGTAACGTCCCCGGTGCTGCAGAAGAATGAGAGCAAAATTAATCAAGGAGAACTACGGTTTCTTGCACAAAGTGAGAAGGCAAGCCAGCTCCAAAGGTCTGTTGGGCAGCAGCCTGGCACATGGTGGATTGCTGTCGCTAGGCATCACCTCACTTTACATGCGGCAGAGCGAGGCTCTGCGCAGTTAGAGCTTTGCCCACCTACAGATACTGGTTTCTAGGGTATGTTGGTAGTAGAGCTGAACTCAGAGTCAACATTTTGTTTTTCCTAGATGCAATCTATCTTTTTTTTTGCAAAGATCTTCATGATCACAGAGGTCTTCTAGATGGCCATGCCAAGAGCACACACATATTTTATAAGGGTGTTGTTGCATTAGTCACATGGGGAAAACAACTTTTTCTGAAATGAGCAGCCATCTACAGCGGTGCTCTACAGTTTGGCTGACCAGCAGGTTGGCTGACCACTCTTACAAGACAGAGGAACGAGCAGCCTTTAAGTGCCAAATTGAAGAAACCTCAGAGAGGAATCACTGTCACACACCAAATTAAACTGGCTTTCTTTGCAGCTGATATAATGGGTGTTTTTCTCAAACATCTACAGATTTTTTGCTTTCACTGGGTTGAAAACATATATTCTGCAAATACCTGTGTTTTGTTTGTGCTTAATCAGATACAATTAGCCAGCCCTACCAGCTACGAAGCTGGGAAGGCAAACACTAGTGACCTGTTTCTTGTTCCTTCTGCAAAAAGCAAACTATGAAGAAATTTAACACTGCCATGGGAAATATTTATTATGCAGCAAGTGTAACTTCAGAAAGCAGCTGTCCTTACACCGCTGCGTAAGAGGCACTTACTTTTCACACGACCTGAAGTTTAACTAAGAGCTGCCCAAATAAAGTCACCATAGCCACGACGCTTCGTTCCGAACCCCTGGCCCTGTGCGGGAGGGGGTCCGGCAGGACATGTCCCAGGGGACTCGGTGGCTCTGGCCCTGAGTAGGAAGCGGATATTTATGCTCGCTTTTATTTCTAACAGCTTCCATGCCGGTGGCATCCCCAGGGCATGCTGGGGAGCAAGTATGGGCAGACAGCAAGCAGTTAATTTACAGCAGTTTTGTAACCCTTTGCGAGGGGGGTGCTGAGATAGGGACCCGTATTTCGTACATTCCCGGCGGCGGAGAGGGGGGTGATGAACAGGCATTGCTCTAGAAGGACTCGATGCTGTCAGTGATCACGAATTCCTTCAAACCCGGCCGCGCCGCCTGTGCCCTCCTGCCCCGCCTCCCTCCCGTGGGGGCCCCACCGCCCGCCCTCGGGGCTGCTCAGCCGACGCAGGGAGCGGAGCGCAGCGGCGCGGCCCCCGAGCTCCGTGCTCGCCGACTCCGAGCTCCGCGCCCGCCCTCGGTGGCGCGGGTGGTGGCAGCGGACGGGGGGCCGGGGACCGCCATCCCCAGGGAGACGGGAGGCGGTAAGTACGGGGCGGGGGAGACGGGGCGGCCAGGGGTGTGTGCGCCGGCGGGGAATAAGTGGCCGCGGCGGCGGCAGCGGAGCAGCCGCCGGTGCCCTCACCGCGGCTCCGCGAGGCGGTCCCGGGCGCGGGCAGCGGAGGCCCCCGGCCGCGGCGGAGCCCTCCCGGCGCCGCCGTCCCGCGGGGGGCAGCGCCCGGGCAGCGCTGGCGGCCGCCGCGGGTGCCTCCGGCCGGCCCGCGGGGGAGCGCGGCGGGCTCGAGGTGGGCTTTTTCCAGGGAATTTAGGAGGTTTTGGTTGTTCGGCCGCCCAGTGTGAAGAGTGGGAGAGAGCAGGGGTTTTGTTTCTTTTTTTCAATTCCGAGTGTTGCTGTGGAAGTCTGAAGAGCATAGCGACCAGCAGCGAAGGCGGTGAGAATGTCGTCTCTCGATGAAATTCAGTTTCAGCCGGAAAGAAAAAAGTTGCTCTTCTTCTTTGGGGAGGATGGGGGATAGGCAAAACCTCAAGCTGATTCCAAATTCTTGTATTTGACCAGCAGGCTCAAAAATTAACTGTTCGTGTAACTCTTCTTTGCGTCACCGTGAGGCTGCTCTTGTATCCCCTCTCAAATAAGCAGAATATATTTTAAGAATAGTTTAACTTTGCGATGGAAACCAAGGGGTAGAAATGCTGGTGCTTTACAGTGGCAATCTTCCCCCCATCCTCTCCTTCCTTCTTCTCCCTTGACTGTATGTGATTTTGAAGGTCTTCTGTGCCATTTACTTTGACGAAGATCATTGATTTCTCCTCTGCTGTACTGGCTCTCTGGCATCTGTGCTGAGAACTAGAAATATGAGAACTGTGTAAAGCTCGGTCCCAGCTAAAATGCTTTGTGGGAAATGAGTTGTTTTCATGAATGTATTGTCAGACTGGAAAATCTGGGAAAACTTTAGTTGTGCATATCATAGCTCCCTTTCGCGCTCCCCCCCCGCCCCCGATGAAGTTCTGCTTGTGCTATGGCCAGGACTCTTGCTGTTTCTTACCTCTAGTTGCTGATCTATGCCAGGAGCATGCTGACCTTCTCTGCTGAGGAGCTGCTTCAGTCCCTCTTAGCCCTCTGCCTGATGGCATTCAGTGGGCTATGGCCTTACCATAAGGGTCACTTAATGCTATATGTGCTTGTTGGTGTGACGGGGTGAACTGACCTCTTGTCGGCGTGGTCCCAGGCTACAACCAGTTCAGCCTGTACTCGGTTATGGCTTTTAACTTTTTCAGGTAGCTTAAAAGCATTTTGCTTCAAAGAAAATTCAGATTCTGTATTACTGAGCAAGCAGTGAAATTCACAGTAACTTGCACAGCTGCCAAGTCATGAAATACAGAGCTCCAGCAAACAAGATTTTGAAGAGTTAGTTTATTTTTGGACATGAATATGTAACTCACAGTGAGATTATGCTGTCGGAAATATTCTTTTGGTTCCCACTAACTTAAGAAGGAGTCACGTGTACAGAGTTGAACAGCATTAGGTCTGTGGCAGTCTCATCTCATGTCCTAAAATGCAACCTCACTGATGTCTGGAAGTGTGACCCTGATTCTGTATCTGTTAGCTATAAAGCAAGCTCTCTGGAAGCTGAGAATATATGGCTTTTTGGCAGAGGGGAGGGAATATAGATGACTAAATGCAATTATGTATATTGAAATATGGTACCGATGAAAGGTGGTGTGGAGTATCCAGGGATAGTTTTCAAAAGGTGGTTTGCACGGTCATATTTCCAAGCCCAAAGGCTTGGAAAAGGTCAATGCACATCCATAGGGAAGCTGGAAAAGCAGATTTGGGAAGAAGACTAAGGCATATATGTATGTTCATGTAGTATAGGTGTTCTGGAAAACATTTTTTTGGGTCTGCAACTTCCCCATTTTTGTACCTTGCTTTCTCCACTCAGTCCCAACAAAATATGCTGAGATTTTGACTTCTATGATGCATCAGTTGTTGGAGAGCTCTGATGGGCAGCGGAGTCTCTCCTCATCTTCTTTATTCTGTCTAAACAGTAGCATGACAGTTATGTTGTCCAACTGATAACCTGCATCTTACTTGCTTCAGGTACCACGTGAGGCAATGCAGAAAGCTGTCAGTGCTATGAGGAAGACCACAGAATGCCTTGGAATGGAGAACAACAGAAACAACCTTCAGTTTGGGAAGCTGTCTCAAACACCACTCGAGCATATGGTAGCATTCATAGAAGAGTTATTTATAGACAAATACTTGTAATAAAGCAGCAAAAACAAGGATGAGATTTTAACTGGCACCAGAGACAACTGATGCAAAATAACTCTCATGAAAGGAAAAAAGCGACTATCTAAAAAAAGTAGCTACTCCACTCTCTATAGACTCATCAGAGATGGCTTGTTGCTGGAGGCTTAGTTCTGTGTAGCATGTCGCTCTTCCTTTCTTTTTGTTGCTTTTTGTATGATGGATGTGACTGCTGTCATCTGAATTGTTTACAGCATGAAATATGTATTCTTTCCTGTGCTCAGGTCTCTAGAGCCATCCTCGATGCAGTGATAGGTGTTGTACTTCTTGTCCAGTGCCTGGCATTGTGAAAGATGAGGGATGCGTCGCTCCCTGTGTGGGCAGTGATGACTAACCGCCTCTCCTCGGGAGCAATGACACAGTGAAGCTACCACACCAGCGGTTAGGCACACAGGGAATCATCACCTCAAATCAGCTCTTTGATGGCTATATGATGTAAACACAGCTTATTGAGTCACATGATCAAAGGCTGTTACAGATCATAAAGGAGGAAAGCTCGTAAGAAGGTAATAAGGTCCAGCAGTTTCCCCAAAATTGTGCTGCTTTTGAAATGTAAGTCACAAGAGATTTGTATACAAGGTTTCAAAACTTGTCTTATAAGAGTTATTAGGATTAAGCTATAAAAACAAGTACTTACATGAGATTTTCTTAAAGAATAAGGCATAAGTAATTTCTTTTACTGTACATGTAAAGTGGCATAGAAACGTCTTGCTTTATTAACAACACGGTATAGCAGACACTCAGGGCTGGATACAAAATGTTTGATGTGTGGGGTTTTTTTTTGTCTTGTAAAAGTTCTGGGAATAACATGAAATATTTCATTTTGAAGTGTAGCTGAGTTTACATGAGTATCCTAAAGAAAAAGTACAGAGAGACTGTAATCCAGATCAGGCGCCTACCTTCGCAATAAAGCTCTGCCTTAAAACGATGGTGGATCTACGCTTGGTACAAAAAGGCAACATCATGGATATAAAAGTGTTGTACTGTTCTTTGCAGGTCCGGAGTCACACCTGTGGTCCTGACCTTGCTTATCTGGGACTCTTTCCCAAAATTTTGAGATGCGTTGGCTCAGCAAAATATCTTGTTTTTAAATGGAAATACTCTAGTTCTGAGGAAATTTTTGTAATTACAGGTCCAGGATCAAATTTTGGATCGAGAAAGAGACCAAGATAGTGGTTCATGTCCGTAGTTGGGATTCAGGAAACACAAGTTTAAGACCAGGACAGCCAAACAGGTTTCACAGAACAGTTTTAGTTGTTACTCCTGCATTTCTATTAAAAGATGATGTTTCAGGAAGGGAATAAATGTATGCCATTTATGCCACAGTATTACAGATACTGTGTATCAGTAGTGCTGGCAATGACAAAAAGAATAGTTTTCATCTTCCTGTCTTTTGGTACTTTGTTAGCAGCATTCAGATTTCAGGCTGGTCATTATCTTGGCGGTTTGATCTTGAGAGACAGCAGTTATGAACAGGGGCAGGGATAGAACCGCAACTCTCCTGCTGGGAAGGAAATCTCGTCCTGATTGAAGCCCATGACAAAACTCCCATCAGCTTCAAAGGGGAGGGATTTCAAGCACAGCAACCTGAACACATCTGAAATCCACTGTTGGGCAGTTTGGAAAGGTCAAGGTTTTTTCAAAGGTTAGTGAGGAAGAGAAAAAGACTTGAGAGCGAATCATGACTGGCATAAAGAAAAGAGAAGAGGAAGTTGACAGCTATGTTCGCAGTTCGTTGCTGAATCTGTGTTTATTAAGGAAGCTGATTTTTGTGAAACCTGATGTAGGCATTTAGCTGGCTTAGGTATTTCTGCTTGAAATGAGAATGGGATTATTTCTCCTTTGGTTTGGTGTTATGGAAATAAATATCTAAGATTTGGTTGTCACAAATGGTATCTGTAGCACTGTTGCAGCTCTTTACTTAACTCGCGTATTCTGCAGAGAGAAGCCAAAATTTCCCAGCAGTAGCACCTGCTAAGTTTTTTAACTTAAATATCTCATAACTTCCAGTCTCCATGTGTTGCTTATTTGTGGTATTAAAAAAATAGTCTTCAGCGAAAAGTGCTTAAAAATTTATTTTAAAATTAAAATATTTTCAAACCTTTTGCAAAGGAGAGACTAAATGAGAAATGAAAGTTTAGAGATTTTGATATGAAGTTAGTGCTTGCTCAGGATATACACAAGGAGTTTCATTTATAGCCTTGATATTTAAATCTAGTCTCTAAACACCAGTGACATCTCATACCCTGACTTCAGCGTTCAACAACAGAAAAATAACCCCCCAAAATGTCAGTTTTGCTCTTCTTTTCCATACTGGAGCAATCCCAAACCCTATCAGATTTATGAATTTCGGGAAGTTTAAGGGGTTTATTATGTTAAGGGACCATAACTTCCTTCATAAAGCCACAAATGAACTCATTAAATTACTGTCTGCCTTACGAGTCTCTAAGGAGCATACAAGCAGTGTAAGGGATGCTGTCTTCATGGATGAGATGGGAACTGGCCCGAGTGACAGATCTCAGGAAGGCTTTCAGGAGGAGAGGAGAGGCTGCTGTGGGAGCAGGGCTCCGCTGCTCTGAAGCAGCTGGCAGCGCTCAGGTGCGGGCTTGAATGGAGGAGTGTGAGCTTCAAAGTGCTGAAGAAACTGTTACTCTATCAGGGTCTAATAAATTAGGTCTTGGGAGAGGGATGATGGTTAAAACATAAACAGAAGCACTGTGCTGGTGATCCTAGATTCTCTAGCTCGTATTTTTGCCCACTTGCTTACAAATCGCAGGTGAGTAATAATTGCAAAGCAACAGGTACGTTGAGGCTGCTCTTGTGCTATTCATGTCTTCACTGTCAAACCAAGCAAAACTGAACCGTAAAAGTGAACCTCGAGTTTGTAACTACTTGTGCAAGAGCAGACTTGCCATCACTATTTTCTGTATTGCTTCCCTTTCTGTTACTTTTCAGTTTCTTGTTTGTAAACCACTCCGGCACAGAGAGGAGTAAATGGGACACGGTATGGATGTAGCAGCACATCTTTAGCTGCACTAGGCCCTAAAACTGAGTTCATAGCAGGGGTCCATCTCTCTGAATTCTGTAACCCAAAAGTTACTAATTGAATTCGATGTTTGGCAATGAAATACTTTGAGCCTTATGAGGGCCTGATGTGACTGAAGTCCATACGCTGATGAAGACATGGACATTCCTCCAATATGTTCACTTGGGATGTTGGTGTGAAGTTTTAATTAATCTGTCTATGGCTTGGACCTGATTCAGCAAAGTACTCTGATATGAGCATGTGCTTAATTTTAAGTGTCATGACAAATAGTAACACACTTCATGTTCCTAAATGCTGTCCTGAGCAGAACTGTACTGTACTGACTGGTCTAAGAAAAAATGTGGGGAGAAGTTAGGAAATGTTTATGTAGTGAAAGAAGATGAAGGATTTAACATAAATGCGTGAACTGGAACAAAATTCATAATCAGCGTTATGCATTTGCATCACAGAAAAAAATATCTTTCCAAAGGATATCACAGGTGCCTATTTCTAGGAAATAATTTTAAAAATGAGCTTATAGCCAGCAAGTAAACTGGCTTTAAATGGTGTGTATTAATGGCTATTAAACCATGGAAAGGAGTGGTTGTGCTACTAATAGGATTTGTTTCTCGTGTTAGGAAAATACTGGGTATGGGGGTTGTAGAACTATGCCTGCTCCCCTCTCCCCCGACTCCCAGTCTGTTTCTATTTTCTGAGGGAAGGAGGAGAGAGATAATAGAAGTGGTGTAAACTTCTGCATTTCTGAAGCTGCTCAGTATTCATTTTCAGCTGACTGAGAAGTAATACTGTCCCAAAACATAATTTCCATCTACAGTACAGTTTGACTGAGATTCAAGTACCTATTTATGTTGATAGAAAAAGAAAATACAAAGCTCTGATTTTGATTCAAATAGTCATGAGTTTGAGAAGTGTGGCTTGGGTTAGCTTGTTCTTCTCAGATTTAAAGAGTGTTTGCAGTATGTCACCAATAGCCAAGTTACTGTTATTGCTGATATGTAATGTTACTTCTGCTGCTTCGCCTCCAGGTGTTAGTGCCTGTTCTAAGCAATAAGGAAAACCATACATCCTGGCCAGGTTGCGTTTCCCAAGATATGGAACATCATGTGGAAATCATGAAAAATAAAACACAAACTACGAACAGACTGATGTCAGGAAGAACTCATCTTCCCATTCCGACGGCTGCAGCAAAGACTGACTTGCATCAAATATATGCTGAAAAGAAGTAAGGAAAGACTATTGTGTGACCTATGCAACACAGGAGGGAAAAAGGAGAAAAAAAAAAGAAAGGGGTGAGGGGCAAAAAAAGCATGCTGCTTTTGCTGATTTTTAGTCTCAGATGTAAACTGGTAGTAAATTGCATTAACAAGAAAGTAATTAAATGCTTAGTGTTCCAAACATAATATTTTTATTACTCCATTTTTTCTAAGCATTAAAATGTGTTTTAAAGTATTTTCTGTACAATTAATATATTTTAAATACTGTAATTGCTCTGTCATACGAAAACATGAATTTTCAGGAATTTGTATTTTGGGTTTATTAATTTCACAGGCAAGACGTAAGCTGTCTGTAGATTCACCAGAATTTGGAATCACATGAAGCTGTGCTTCCAGAGTACAAAAGAAGGTTATTCTGTTGAATTATCTTTTAAGTGTGTTTCCAATAGATTCCACTTCTCTGTTGCCTTGAGCATTTAATGTGAACTGAACTCTTATCATAAAAGGTGTCTTATTGTTTTCGATGAGATTAGTACTAATCTCAAAGGATGGCCTCAAAAAGGAATGTGGCACTAATCGTTGGCATGTGCATCTACTACCTGTAGAAACAGCAACAGTAAGAGCTATGTTCCAGAGAACTCACAGTTCAATTAAACCAAAGGCTTGATTTCAGTTTAGGACTGACTGTGTACAGAGATGATTGATAATCAGTTGTTGGATAATCCTGTCAATAATAAATGATTTTGAAGGCCCTGGTCAGGGTCAGCTCCTTGCCGTATGTCACGGCAATGAAGCAGGTGTACCAGGTGGAATAGTGTAAGTAAGTATGGAGGTAAAACTGAGGCAGAACAGATGAATTGACTTAAATGAAAGGACTGAAAGGGGGAAAAAAAAGAGTGTGAAAGGGAGAATGTTAATGTTCCATTAATATTTTATTAAAATGCTTTGCTGCGTATTATTAGTTCCTCTTTTTGTAAACACTAGCAAAGTGTAATAAAAATATATTAAATAAAACCTATTTAATATTTATGATAACTATCAGCATTCATTCAAACGCCAAATTGCCAGCCATGTAACTTACTTTCAGAAAATAAAACAGTAAAATGCAGATTTGTCACATATGGAATAACTGCAAGGAACTGTTTAAAGGATCTGCTGCCAATAATTTCTGAGAGGGTGTTTGGCCATGGTTTTGATTAGTAAATACATCTGGAAGTGTGATCTGAGCCTTTTTAGCTCTGTCTTCAGGGTTTCTTATGATTTTCGTCTTATCAGAACTAAATTCCAAGTTTCAGTGTTGTTCATCCTTAAATGTGGGGGGAGAAGAGCTCTGTACTATCACAGTACAGTACTTGCTTTGAAGTTCAGGGGCTTTTTTTGTATTTTGCAGACAAGATCCTAATTCTGGGGCAGTACTACATGCCATCGAATCAATGGTTATTAGGTGGTCACATCAGTTTCGTGACACTGTGAATAGGGATTCTTCTGAACCTCTTCTGCATGGCCTTCATCCAGACCCCCAAACGGAGCTGAACTTCTGGAAAGCAAGACAATCTTTTATATATAAATAAGCAAGCAAGTGATTTCGGGTATTATTGTAAACATCAAGGAGACCTTTTTTTTGATTTGCCTTTCTCCATGCACTCTGAAAAAATGAGACACCACAATGATTTTTTTGTTTTATTTTTGCAAATAGCTTATAGTGGTTTCTCAAAGTAATCAGGCTTTGCCTAAGTTACCAAAGAAAAACAGAGTTAAACATAAGAGGACAAGTTAGTTAGTGATGAAGAGCTATGTAGCTGTAAGGAATTCTGTTGTTCTTCTCCATCTTTTCTAAATTTCTTCCCATGACATTTCTCAAACTTTGGAGGAAATGAGGTTGAGAACAAAGTTTATATTCGGGAAATTATTGCCAAATTTGGCTATGAAACTGATGCTATTGTGTAATTATAATAATCATAGCTTGTTACGGGTGAAACAGCTCTTTTTAACTGAAAAAGATATGCAAGGTTATTTACTTTCCAAATATGAAATGTTGTTGGGAGCTGTGTTTAATCCTCTGCTTCTTCCGTGCTTGTTACTAGCGATGCTGCAGTGTTAGGTAAGTGAACATTATGAAGAGCCCAGTTCATTGCCCGCTGAAAGCTTTTGGGGCCTTTCCGTGGATTTCAGCTGGCATGGATCAGCCTTTATCTGCTAGTAGACTTGAGACATATTTATTCATTAATTCTTTGAATGCAATTGTAAGTTGCTTGAGTTCTCCTTTCTACTCTTTCTACTCTTTTGTCAGGGACCATGATCTTTAATTGCTTGCTTTCTCCTTTGTTAAATTATAGCTTCAGAGTCCTGTTGTTCAAAAAATTATTAAGATCTTAAAAGCCAAAGAAAGCAGTTATTATCCTGCTTCTCAGGACATTTTCAAGGAAGTACAAGATGGTAAGGGTAGAGTGAATGAGATGTATATTTTGTCTGTGATTGTGTGTGTGTTTGTTATAGATTAGTCTATAATTTGTCTTGACATAACAGTGTAAGTCATGATGGTAAGATATATCAGGGCTGCAGGGGCACACGCGTGTTAAATCAAGCTCTTGCTGTGCTGAACTGGCTCTTTTTTTTTTTTTTTTTTTTTAACTTTATGTGGAGACTTTTCCTGTCATAAAAATAGGTGAGAGATATAGCAGTAGCAAAATCAATTAGTATGTGCATTTTTTCAGCATCATTTTTGATTCTTTAGCTGCAGTAAATCTGTAGATAGGTAAATTCTACTGCTAAATGAAATTAAATAAGGCAGTTAGTAATAAAGAAATATTTAGCTAATATACTACTTTGTATATAAAATTAAACTTTAATGGAATATAATAAAACGCCAGCTTCTTCTATAATGTTTTTCAGTTTAGGAGATACTAGCTCTGCAAACAGCTTACAGTCAACAAGTATTGTCTTGCCTATTTTACTCATGGTTAAAGATCACTGTTAAAGTTTTTAAATAAAACCTTAAAGTACTCACGCATTTACATATCTTTGTCTTTTTAAATTTTTTTTTATTTAATTCCAGTGTTAAAATTTTGGTTTCTTGATGGAGGCAATAATTTTGTATTAGTGAATTGAAATATATTTAAATGGTTTTTCTGTTGATGTATGACTAGGAGAAAGGATTGAAACTTCTATAGTTCATCAGATGCCTTTAGTTGGCAAATAGTCTACAGTGACAGAGTGGAAAAATTTTCAGGTCTCTTCTGAACTTTTGAGGCAGAGATGTATGGAGTACCTACCAGGCAATGGAAAGACATTATTCACCAGGACCTTGCCACCCGTAGAGGCTGGTATTGCTCTACAACTTTCATTTTAATAAAAGTTTTAAGCAGTAAAAGAAGAGATTTCATTCACGTTGACGAGAGACCAAACCTAACTGCTTTTGTGAGTCTGAATCCTTCCCATGCCAGCAGTAGCCCAGAGCATGCCTGTTGTGCTTTCTGCTGAAGGGCAAAATAGCACAAGTTTCTACAGTCTGTGAAAAGAAAGAAGTTGTCAGTGTTTGTTAAACATCCAGCTTGAAGCAAACGTGGAGTCCTCATCCCCTTTGACGAAAAACACCAAGCCATTGAACGCAACACTGGAAAGTGCAGTGGAGCACACGGCCCTTCCCAGAATGTCAAGATGCACTTGCCTCTTGGTGCCAGATTAGCCAGGAGTATTAACTGATATCTTTTCACCTCTTGTGATCAGATCTGGCCTGTCCAGCATACACCCTCTTTAAAATGATTGCAGACTTCAGGCTATTTTTCTTCCATTCCAAGCTAGAATTTCACATTTCCATCACCTGGGTATCTGCAATGATTCCTGCTTCTCCTCGGTCTGGTTGGCAGCAGTGAGAGGAACAACAGACTGATCATAGAAAGTTGTTAAGCATCCTTAACTTCCAGAAGTGGAATGGGAACCATCCTATCCACTTGCAGAGCCTCTGTGCAGTTTCATAAGCAATCTTTGGCTGTAACATGCCACTAAAACCTAAATATCTTTATCTTTTAAATAAATAAAGGATAACTTTGCATTCCTCATCGAAGCTAGGTTAGTTTGGAAATCATAATCTCTTAAACTGCAGCATTTTTCCCTTTTGTATTTTTACAGAACTTGCAGAAGCCCAAGACGCTGATCTCTATCTGAGACCACTGGAAAAATACATTCAGCTCTTTCGGGAGAAGGAATTCCCACAGATCTGTAATTTAATCCTGCCTTTATTTCATACCATCTGCCTGATATGGAGCCACTCCAAGTTCTATAGCATGCCTGTACGAATAGTAGTACTGCTGCAGGAGAGAATCAGCTTATTGACCAGGTAGCTTCAAGTAAGGGTGGTAAACCACGTAAGTACCTAATAAGTAAGTGTTAGTTGGTCTGTAGTATATCAGTAACAAAGACACAGATTTAATCTGTCTGTTAGTTTTCTAATAAGCACCATAATTACATTTATAGATACTTTCAATCAGCATTAAACTATTAAATTTGAAGTTGAGCCGAATAGTCATCAACTGTACCATTCACGTTCTATGTATTTAAGAATGAAATATGTTTCTTGTCTATTGAAAGGAAAGTATTCTTCAGAAGCCATATAAACTTTTCAGGTTGGGTTGCTGCTCCTTACCCACTCCTTTTGACATAAATTTGCAGCCTCTTTTCTTATCACATTTCTTGGTAAGCATTTCCTTTTGTGAACTGCAAAATGCTGGTAAAAGCTATTCAACTCAGGAAAATAGGGGCTTTGCAAAAAAGCTGTGAATGAGCTACCGTGATGCATTTTCTGTCCTCCTGTTGTCAATAAGCTTTCCCCCTCCTTTCACCAAAACCCACTGTTTTGGTGGGAGTATGAGACCTTCCAAATGTCAGCAAGCAAAGCCATTCACAGAATCACAGAATCACTAAGGTTGGAAAAGACCTGTAAGATCATCCAGTCCAACCATCAACTAACACCACCATGCCCACTAAACCATGTCCCGCAATGCCACGTCCACACGTTCCTTGAACACCTCCAGGGATGGTGACGCCACCACTTCTCTGGGCAGCCTGTTCCAGTGCTTCATCACTCTCGCAGTAAAGAAATTTTTCATAATATTCAGCCTAAACCTCCCCTGGCGCAACTTGAGGCCATTTCCTCTTGTCCTGTCGCTAGTCACTTGGGAGAAGAGACCAACACCCACCTCTCTGCAACCCCCTTTCAGGTAGTTGTAGAGAGCTATAAGGACTCCCCTCAGCCTCCTCTTCTCCAGACTGAACAACCCCAGTTCCCTCAGCCGCTCCTCATCAGACTTGTGCTCCAGATCCCTCACCAGCTTCGTCGCCCTTCTCTGGACACGCTCCAGCACTTCAACGTCCTTTTTGTAGTGAGGGGCCCAAAACTGAACACAGGATTCGAGGTGCGGCCTCACCAGAGCCGAGTACAGAGGCATGATCACCTCCCTGCTCCTGCTGGCCACACCATTTCTGATACAGGCCAGGATGCCGTTGGCCTTCTTGGCCACCTGGGCACACTGCTGGCTCATATTCAGCCGGCTGTCAACCAACACCCCCAGGTCCTTTTCTGCCAGGCAGCTTTCCAGCCACTCGTCCCCAAGCCTGTAGCGTTGCATGGGGTTGTTGTGACCGACGTGTAGGACCCGGCACTTGGCCTTGTTGAACCTCATACAATTGGCCTGGGCCCATCGATCCAGCCTGTCCAGATCCCTCTGCAGAACCTCCCTACCCTCGAGCAGATCAACACTCCCGCCCAACTTGGTGTCATCTGCAAACTTGCTGAGGGAGCACTCAATCCCCTCATCCAGATCATCGGTAAATATATTAAACAAGACTGCAGGATTCACGGTTCTGTAGGTCAAAAACCAGAATTCCCCTTAAAGCCAGCCTGTTGTACTTTCTAAAGGGCCACCACAGTCCTCCCTCAGGCACAGCGGGCAGGCAGCCTCCCTGACCTCCCCTGCCTGAGGGGACAAGCGTGCAGCTTCCAGGGTGACCTGTGACAAGGGAGTGAGAGAAGAGACACGATTCTCTTCTCCTGCAAGGAATAACTCCCAGGTCATGCTTACAGAAGTAGGAGGCTTGGCAGGGCTGTCACTGAGCAGGAGCCCCCTGAGAGCACCTGGAGGAGTAAATCCGCTTTCTCTGTTACAAGCTTACAGCAGTATTGAAGTGGTGAGTGGGTACAGGGTACTTCACTCTTTTTTCAGGGGAAAAAACTGTGTCGTGAACATCTGTGCACTAGAGAAATCCTCCCTCTGGCAGGATGGGAACTGGATGCTTAGTTTTGTGCTTAGATTTGCTTGGAAAAGGAACTCGATCTGAAGAAATCATTGTGTTTCCCACATCATACAGCACTACACTATCAGATCTCCTGTTTGTTTTTACTTTGTTGGATGTCTGTTATATATGGCAAGGCCCCATTTGCCACTTCTTGCACCATCTCCTTCCTCATGTGTTTAAGCTGGATATTAACAGGCTAACATAAAATTTTCATTGAAATTAATCTGAATGCCTGGCAAATTACTGCTCTCTGTTAGAAGGCAAGCACTGACGAAGGACAAAGCCTGTGCATTCTGAGCTCAGCCCAAAATAACAGGTTTTGAAGTCGTGCCAAAAGGTTTGGATGGAGCCATATGAAATTCTTAGTTTATAAGGCTGGGAGAAGAAGGGGGCAAGAAGTACCTAGGAGGCGTGGCAATATGAAGTAGAAGACTATGGCAGGGAGGAAATAAATGATAATCATGACCAGGAAAAAGTTTTTCTTTCCCCCATCCCTCCCCTGCCAACTTTACTTGCATTGCATTAATTAAAGAAATTAACATCATCTGTTTGATGTGAATCTATAATAAATATAAGTTATACCAGTTTGGGATAAACTGATGAAGTAAGAACAGCAAAAAACAATCTACAGTCCTGTCCTCACCTTACTAAATGCGGACAGCGTTATCCATGGATCCTGGTTCTCTCTTTAAGATTATTTTTGTTACTGTTCAGAATTATACATTAGACACATATGTGTCCTAGGCTTGATTCTGGGCTTGGGGGAAGCCCTGTTCTGTTAAATTACTAAATGAAAAAGCCTGGAAGGACTTGTGTTGGCACTTCTGTATGTGCTGGCACAACACATGCTACATGAGAATTTGTACCCAAAGACTATGGAGGTGTTATGACAAACAGCTGAATACATTTTCAAGATCACTTTTATTGGGGGGAAAGAAGTCCCTTCGGTCTGTTATTTCCTGAATGTTCACTGTACAAAAGATGATACATAAGGGTCAGTCTAGCTGGAGGTATTTGTAATGGGTTGAACGTATTTTGGGAGCATCTCAAAAGTGAGAGTTGTATTATAAGAAAATTGACAAACTAAAACAGTTAGAGATAACAATTTTGAAATATAATACATACTATTCTTTCTGTTCATATATAAAGTGGAAAGCAACTTTATGACTGATGTCATGACTACACTTTAAGAAGTTACTTAGAAATTTTTTCTTCTGCTGTTCATTTATTTACATTCTAGTCTAGGTTGTATCTTTCACCAGAAAATCTTTTCAAAGGAGAAACTGAAGAAGCATCAGAGCACGTGAAAATAGCTAAAACCACCTTCAAAAGCTTTAAGGATTCATTCTTTAGTCACAGAAACAGATTGGAGAGTTACTTCGCCTGTGGCAAGGAATTTAAACCATGAGATTTCAGATCTGAGATGTTGTTTTCAAGATTTGATAAGTTCCTCAACCGCTTACTGAAGATTGAGGTATTACTTATAATCTATATTGCTGGATAAAAATAGTATCTGAGAAATATGGGCTATTTTCAGTTATACAGAGAGGAAGACTCAGGTTTCTAATATCCAGAATGCAAAGTTACAGTGCATAGGAAGAATAAGGAGTGTTGAGTAGGATACAAACTTTGCATGCTGTGCAAGGAGCAAACTAGTATTAGCAGTAAGAAAAATGACAATCGTGTTTCCTAAATCCAGCCCTTCCCAGGATTTTGGAAGTTGCTTGAGTCAAGTGCTACTCTTCTTATGCAGCCCATGGCTGGGACTTTCTCCTAAGCATGGCACATACATCTATTTTTTTTATAAGAACTGAGAAGGAGTCGTCTGTTAACAGCTAGAAAACACGTGGTGTTTTAAACTAGTCCTTGGATGAGACAGAATACTCTTCATCTCTCCTTTTAAATCTGTGCCAACAAGCAAGAAGAGATGAAAAATCTGAGGTCAGAAAAAGGAGTGTAGAATATTTTTCTGAGGTTAGGGTAGTTGTATAGGATGGGAGCAGTTGCAGGTTCTGGTTCCTGATCCTGGGACTTTTTTTACGCTTTTGTGAGCCTGGAAGCAGTTGCAGTAGGAGTCTAGACTGGCTGCTGACTAGGGTGCCCTTCTGGGAAGTGGGAGATTCACTTTTGGGATCTGAGCTGGGAAACAAGGTATTTTAGCTCTGCAGTTATTGAGCTAGTGTGCCTCTCCATCCCACCCCTTTCAAATACTATCAGAGAGTAAGAAATCCAGTCTTGCAGTGTCTGACAGTGCTTACCAGAGCAATCTCTTTCAGAGATTTGGGGTGAATGCATTGGCTCTTGGCTGTCCATTGACAGACAGACAGACCGAGGTGCTCTGGCTGGGGGGTAGTTGCAGGTGCTCAGAAACAGCATCCTGTGCCAGCAGTTTTGCAAGTGTGGCCGCTTGTGCCCATCAGGGGCATCACGTACAGCCACGGCACATGAACTAACTCTTGCTGACAGTCTTGGTTCTTGCAATCGCATGGTCCCACAGAGAGCCCTGCCTGGTGCAAGCAGGTCCCTTCAGGGTGAGGGGGCAGCCAAGTGAAGTCTTTGTAGATCATGATACTGAGCCCAGGGGCCTGCAGTCCAGCCGGAGTCTGCTCGGGGAACCCGCAACTGGTTTGCTGCTGAAGGGAATAGGCGCCCCACGTTTCTAAACACACAAGGAACCAGTTACTTTCATCCCTTTGGGGCATAAAACAATTACTTCATTCAAGTGAAATCAGAAACCATAGAAATTAATTTGGCACATGTTACAAAGCAGGTTAAAGTGAGTTCAGTTTTACTCCTCTAAGAAAGATTTATGTTTAATTTTCATAGCAACATTTTATGTTATGATAATAAATCATGGTTTATACACAAAAGTATGCGTTTAGTAGTGCTTGCTCTTTTTTGTCTAGGCCTTTTGTAACTTAATCTGATAAAATTAAAATGGAGTTAAATTTGTATGTTCTATGGGACAATTCGTTTCCACTTGTGTTTTAATCCTGTAAGTGACTCAACCAGGATAAAGCCTTGCTGAAATTGCCTGTTGCTCCTCCACTTTTTTGTCATATTAATTATTTAAGATGGCACAGATTTCAACTTCTCCTTCTGCCAGACTGGAAGAAAGAAGGTCAAATGAGGCAAAAACCATTTCAAATATCAAGTTTTTTACTGTTTTTTGTAGAGGCATACGATTAATTAATTTTTATTCATTTGATCTAGGAAATTTTCATTCACATGTTGGAATTTCATAAACCTGGAAAAGCTGGAGTTTGGTGGAATCAAGGGGAAAATTTTAAGTGAGTGGGTCTGCAGAATGAATGAAGAGTTTCTGGAAAGCTGTGAAGTTTTCAGAAAGAGAACATACGATCCCTCAGGTTACAGTAACATGGTAATATTGCATCCTGCGCATAGACATTTGTGCTGTTATGTCCTCATTTATTTGAAAGTATCTGTGAACTTGGAGGCTGTGAAACTGGGAATTTTGTAGTGCTGAATAGAACTAGGCATGAAATAGGCTTCCAACACAGCTGGGTTCAATGTCTACCACTTCTTCTTAAACCAGAAATTAATTTTCTTAAGAAAAGATTTCTGGATACTTTCTCCCAATCACATGACTGAATTATTTAGAAGTGCCATATGTGGAGAAGCATTCAGATGGCTCTCACCGAAGAATTTGAGTGAATAAAATAAATTTGGATAAAGTTAAACAAAATCCAGCACCAACATTGCCCAAAATTAAAAAAGAAAAAAGGGTTATTTAATTATTGACATACAATATACAGGACTGACAGTCAGTTCTGTAAGCATTTTTTCCTGAGTGTTAGGATGTCATTTATATACAATTCTGATGTTAATAATAAATCAGTTGATTCTACTTGAAAAATAGAGACAGTTTTAAAAATGTTGGTATATAGCTATGTTTTGCAATAATAGCTAAAATAATTCCTAACATTATGCTCACTAACAGCCGTAGTACATATATCTGATAAAACAGAAAGAATCTTTATTATTGTTCTTTTTATAGACTTTTTTTTGGTAATTTTCAAGATTTTGGTGTTAATACATAGCTATAAGTATCTGTAAACTTGGAAAATGGTGTTTTCTGAAGGATTTAATTCATTTTTAACATGAATTCAAATAAAGAAGTACCCTATCACGTTATATAGTTGGCTTTGCTGCTGGCTGGCTAGAGCAATCACCTGCCTTCAGAGTGGGCTCTGGTCCCAGCGCGCAGGATGCTTTCAGCATTTGCAGCGGGCAGAACAGAGCTGCCCAGTAAGCGCCCCAGCCACTGGCTGCTCCACCTGGCATGGCTGGCAGAGCAACAGCCAAATTCGCTCCCTTCTCCTTCCTTTTGACCCTGCAGCTTTGTGGAGCAGGGCGCTCTTTGAAAGGGGGAAGGTACTGGTTGAATTCCTCATGAGGTGAGGGGGCTGGTGAACCCAGATCTGCCCTCTCGCAGGTGTGTGCCCTAGCCAGGGGAGGTAAGGCAGCCACAGCTGCAGATTAATGAGTGCCCTGTGATGACTCTCTTCTTTGCCATCCTGATCCAAAAGGTCGCCCTCACAAGCTGGATTCAATCACCCCAAACAATCTACATTAAAAACATAATTTTTCTAATCTGTTTTCTGACTGAACTTCATTTAAATTAAATTCTTCTTCTCTATTAGATGACCAATTTTTATTTTTTTTTTTTTTTAAAAAAACACTTAACACCCACCCATTCCTGTCCCAAAATCCTCTGGCCACCTGATTCTCCTAGCTGTGTCCCTGCCATTTCCCTGTGCTCCTGACACCTGTGTACCCACAAGCTGTACTGGGTTTGCACAGATGCAGACAATGAGGAGGTAGGTGCAGCCTCCCTGTGGGTGTAAGCTTTGCTGGTATTCGGGAGCTCCGACCTGCTGCATGGTATTTTTGGCAGTGCAGTAAGGGGAGAGACAGCCCTGTGTGTGCAAGAAAAGCATATTTTGGGTAAGATGTTATATTAACAAACAAATTTTCTGAAACAGACTCAAATCTTAAAGTTGTTATTATTAAAATAATATATATTAATAATAGTGTAATTATTAGCAGAATATAGAAATTTACTGTTCTGTTAGATGTGTTAGGAAGTATATTCTGTGTGTGTGTGCACTGATTTTTTTCTTGAAAATATGTGGCTTAACCTATGTAATTAAAAACCCAGAAGAATGGTCGTAAACCAGATTTGAACTAAATGAATGGTACAGGTTTAATTCATGCAGAAGCCTTGCAAAGCTGTTAATGTTTTTAGGGTAAAATCCTGGTACTGCTTTAAATTCCATAGCAAAGCTTCCCATGTCTTAAGGTCAGGACTCACTATACTGTACTTCTAAATTTTATCGCTCCTGATAAAATCCCTTATGATTCACACTAAATTCCTGCTAATCCCTACACAAAGCTATGAAGCAGCCTGAGAAAGGAGAAGTGAGTGGCAGCAGAGACCTACTGCTGCTGCTTTTTTTTCTTTTGCCTTCTGAGGCAGCAGGCTGCTCTGAAGTGTCTTTGTCTGTGCGAGATGTGGTTTCAAGACACCCCTTCTCAGGTCTGTATGTAATTTGCCTTGTTTTGCCTTTACCTCTGTGAAGGTTTCCCTGCATATCCAGTATATAAATGTAGATGGTGGTGAGATGCTTGAATAACGGTTTTAAGCTGCTAGTTAAAGTACAGCAATTACCATATTTGGCCAGACATAGATTGTAAGATGGTTTAAGCTGATGCATTTTTGAGGCAGTGAGTCCTTCCTTAGTGACTTGACTGACTTAGGACAAAAGCAACCTTTATAGCATGTTTCTGAACAATCATTGTGCCTTGTAAGCTTGTTGACTTTCCAGCTTATTGCCAAGTAAAGCATAGCCAGCAAGTGTTAGTTTTCAAGTTTGAGCTACTCTTACTCATGTATGCAGGCTTAGTGTTGACAGAAGAAGTACAAGTGGAACACCAAGCACCAATTACTGTGCTATTTTCACTGTCATCGCTAAAATATTATTTTTTTCCAGGTTCTTCAGAACATATTTGCCTTTGGGTTTGACAATACTTATCAGGAGCTTTATCAAACAATATCTGTCATCTTACAGCTAATTTGTTTGTCAGAAGCTTCAAGGTTCATGCTATTCAGTGTGTGATGTATGAATAGTGTCCACATATTTCCAAGAACAAATCTTACATAATTCTGAATAGGCAATGTGTGGTATGTGTTTGGTTAATATGTGGATGCAAGTGCCCAAAATCCAGAACAGAGCAATGGTCTGATTTGTGGCATGACAGGTAGGTCTGACCCCGAAGAGGACTGAAGGACGTTTAGCTTTCAGGGCACAGATGTGGGCTTCTCAGGCTGATTGTCTTAAGTGGATTCTTGATGTGTTAAATATATATATTTAAGTACATATCACACCCAGTCACAGAACTAAATCTGAATTTCTTTATTCGCCATGGAGAATTGCATGTAGTTCATCCTGTCATGTGTTTTGGGTATATATGTGTGGGTTTGTGCAGTGAGTTTAAAAAGAAACCCAAACAAACAACACATTAGTTGAGGGGGGAAGGGGTTAGAAAGGAAGATGATTGTTAAATAAACAAGTTAACTTGATATGCCTTTCCAAAGATGCTGGATTTTATTTAAATGTCCACCTTGGCTACTGGTACTTCTATTTTTTTATTTATTTATTTTCCAAGTGGCTTGCAACAGAAAAGAGATGCAGCCAAGCTCTAAAGAAAAAAGTATTTTCTCAGAGGTGATCAATGTTTAAGGTATTTAAGAAGGAGCAAGTGTAGCTTTACGTGTACTTGTTACTGTTTCTGTTGCTAACAGGAGAAAGCAGAAGGTGTTGGAGCTCTCCCTTTAGAGCCAGCATGAAGTTGCATTAATATGCACCTGTATTTTCTGCTCTGGTATTATTTTTCCAAAAGTCCTTATCTGTGAACATGGTTAATTACCTTGAGTATTAATGAAGTACAACTGTGCTATAGAAAATTACTGTTGTTCTGTTGCCTAATACATGTGGTAGCTGCGGATTCTTAAGTTAATCTAATTAAATGTAACAATGAGTCAGAGTCAAAAGATACTGTTTACTTAGTGAGTTGACTTCAAGTATTTGAGCAGCTGAAGTTTGATGCTTATAATATCCTACTTAATGATAATATGCAGAGATAATTTGGGCTTGTAAAAACTTGTTGAGCTCTCTTTTTGATGGGAGGGTTAACAGGATGAAACAGCATAAAAATAAGGAGTAGTATTACCTGGCATAGATGGCTATCCCTCTTACCAAGTTTCCTAAACAAAATATTGTAATAATTTCCTTACCTTGAATATCTATATCACTAGTACACTCATGTGTTAATCTTACACTGGTTCACACGTGTATAGATCTTACGCTGTTATTTAAAAATTATCTGTATCGCTAAGCAAGTGCTTCAGTTGTTAACTTAGTTTCTGTTAAAAAAAAAACAAAAAACAAAAAAAAAACAAAAAAAAAAAAACCCCACAACACCAAACTAAAAGCATCACTGTTAGATAGCATTGATCATTGCCTGTCAGTTAAAATGATACTGAAAAACCTGAAATACAAAAATCTCAGAAGTTTGTTCAGTGACAGAGGCGAGCTATGTGGTTAGCACAACCATATGCTGCCCATTAGCTTTTCTTTCCATTGGAAAGACATGCATTTTATACACTTTTTTATTTTTAAATATTATGGGAGTTTGAAGGTGATTATACTGAATTTAAAGCCAAAACCCTGGATCTTGACAGACATTTTGCCTCAGCTCTTTGTGTAGGATTTCATGACTGTTCAGGGTTAGAATCCACGTTCAAGGTCAGTACCCATACACATGAAACTGTTCTTCATTTATTGTAAGAAAAACATTTTTGTGCATTGCTTAAATTATACTTTAGGTGAGCTATTTGTGAATTGAATGCCTTGGAATACTGACTGATGTGTATTTCAGCTGCAGAATTAAACTGAGTTCTTAGATTCTGTTCTCATTTTAATGATCTAAATACAGGTTCTTTCCAGCAATTAACCCATAGCTAAGGCCAGATCTGAAATGTAATTCAAAGAAACAGAGAGATTCCCCGCTCGCTAACATTCTGTATTTGCACTTGACTGCACAAGGCATGGAGAATCTCATGGATGGCAGATGCGTCCAGGCTCTCCATCCAGTGTAGAGTATAGGGTAGTTGGAGTGTGTTTCTGCAGTAGCATGTATTATTCTTAAGCAAGAATAATTAAAATGTAAGATAGGGAACAACAGATCAGAAACAGTTCTTCAAAATACCATTTAGGAGTTGTCCTGTGTAGAACCTGAGTAAGTGGTATCATGTTATTGAGAAAGAGGTGAGTATATGTGGAATAATTGCTGGAGGTAACTTAGAAATTAAATTTATATTAAAGGTACAGCATTGAAGAAATCTTCAGGGTGGACTGTGGCGAATACACAAGGAAACCATACCATAGAAGTTCCCTAGGCAACCTTAAATGTTGGCAACACCAGGGGAGTTTGGTGTGCTGACTCTTAAGAGAAACTGCTTGGAGGGTGGAGTGGAGTGAAGACACCGCGGCCAGCCTCTGTGATAAGACGGGAACTGGAAAGTGCTATAGAACTGACAAGCTGCATATTTACTACCCTGAGCTGCATATTTACCCCCCTGAGCCAACAGTCTGTCATTTTTTGACAAAATACTACCCTTTGGGTGAACTTTGCTCATTATAATACCAAAAAACACACCTCCATCCCAAAGCTACCCACCTCCAAGGTGTGACAACCCCTCATTGAGCTTGTGCTCTGGGCTTTTCTTAGTCTATACCTTTAAAAGCAGAACAAGAAACTTTTACACCAATTACAATAGAGGTATGTATGACTAGAGTCACTCAAGCTCCACCTGTAAGGACAAATAATATAAAAATGGCTTAAGAGAGGAAGGATGCCAGGGAAGATACCATCGCAGACCACCTCTGACACCTGGGATCAGTCGACGGGCAGAGCCTCTCTTTGCCCCCATAGGGATGCCTTTGGGTAAGACTCAAACGCTTGGTTATACAGAGTGCTTCCCCAGGAAACTTATAAAGCAACTCTATAGAGATTTCTAACTTAACGTGTTTGTAGCCAGGCTGTATTACTCATATTCTTGGTATTTGCACGTGCTTTGCAGGCAGTAATTTTATCACTGGCAATCCAAAAGAACTTGTGTATCTATTGCTTCAATAAACTGCACTATTCACTAATCTAGCCGTGAGAGTTCTCATTGAACGCCACGAAATCCCTTAAGTGTGGCCGTGCTAGTTCATGGAACGCGACTAGACTGAAAGTGTGCAGTGTTAAAAGTGTATCCGTAATCATGAGAGTTCAATACATTGAATGTGACTGGACTTATAACACAGAGAATTGGGCATCACTCAGAATCTAAGCCCAGCCGCCCCCAGCCCCTCTGAAATCTGAGGACAAGCTGGAACGTAAGGGTGTTTATTTTCTGACAAATTGCCTTTCCCTTTAGTACGACAGTATGTAAGATGTTCAAACAGGTGATTGTCCTGAAAGGCACAAGGAGCAGTCTCACATTTTAATCGCCCTTAATGAGGCCTCCAATGGAGTACTGTGCCCAGGTATAAGCACTACATTTCAGGAAAGATCATCTGTTGATGGTTATTGAGGCTGAAGAAAAGGCAGAGAACAGATATAAATCTTCAAATATATTAAAGATTTCTGCATACAGGAAGGAAATAGTCTGTTCTCTACATCCAGAACATAATGAACTTCAATTAAAATGCAGAAGGTTCAAGTCTGATAACTGGGAAAACCACTTTATGCCAAGCATAATGAATTGCTAGAATATATCGCTAAGGGAGGTGACAGGTCTTCACAATTGAAAAATCTTTCAGGGAGGGCTAGAAAAACGTCCTCTGGAAATGGCATAGGTATAGCAGACCTCGTCTTGGGGCAGGAACACACACTAATCACTCTTAAAGTCCCTTTTAGACGTACATTTCTATGGCATTGTATAGATCACACTCAAACTGTGTCCAAGTATTGCAAATTAATTGTGGTAAGTATAAGGCAGTAATAATTAATACTTAACTACAAATTTTGAGGAAATGAATTTTCCTTAGGATGTCACTTTTGGTTTTGTTAGCAGTTAAATGAGTATCTTGCATTTAATGCTGGTGTTCACCCTGTTGCTTTCCAAACTTATTTTCTCACTGAATTCAGATAATACATACGGTATTATATCTACTCTTTCAAAAGGCAGATAACTTGTCTTAACTTCAAACATAGCAAGGAGAATGGAAGTGGACTTATCCTCAGAGAAGTCGCTTCTGCTGGCCTCTTGTCTGGTAATTTTTTACAGGAGTAGGCTTTTTCCCCCCCAAAAAACCCCACTAACATACATTTAAGACTTTGAATTTTTGTGAGACACTGGAGGAAGAGGCTAGTGACTTACAAGAAATAATTTATCTGGAAGAAGTGGAGAAAACACGCCGGGTAGGATTTAGAAAGTATCTAGAATGTGGGGTATATGCCTCGATCTGGAAATCCTAGTTCCATACTTTCTAGGATCTAAGTTAACCTGTCATTCTTCAGCATTCTAGAATTCTTCTGTTTAGCACAATTTAAGAGCATATTTGGAAATAAGCGGTCTGTTTATCAGCACATGGCACATAATGATAGTATAGCTTGGTACAGTTCCAATCTTTGTACTTCAGAAGCATTTTGGATGAGATTTCAAGTTGAGAGAAGAGTATTACAGAAAGAGAACTCTAATGCTTACTTTGCTGTTTGTTTTCTTTTTTTTATTCCCCTTTATTTTCTTTTAAGCTTTTAAATAACTGTGGAAGCTTTCTAAAAAAACCTGTCATTGCGAAGATATTTAGCCCAAATTACGACATTTTATTGGAAATGTTTGAAGAACTGGATAACTGCAGACGTATATGTGATGAACACATTAAAAAGGTATGCCACAATGCGAATAAAAGATTATATTCTTGTTGGTTCATCATGGCTTAATTTCTGTTCTAATAAGCAGGCTGAAGAAGGGAAGGAAATAATTAACAAAAATATGCCAGTTACTTCAGGAAACCTTAAATGGTCTAAAGAACTGAAGGAACAAAGACAGATATTTTGGTCCTGCTCCTTGTCTCTGCCTCACCCATAAGTATTCAGAGTCACTGATTGAGTGGAAAGTTAACAGCCTTTAAATAAGGCATTGCTAATCACTGAACAAGTGTGATCTGCATGATATGGTCTCTTACCCAAGTGAATTTACACATCCATGTTGTGCATTTGTACAGTTCAAGTTTTGCGGTATATTCTGGAAACTTCCTGTTTCTGCATTGAAGTGCATTTGGTAATACTCTCAGAACTGCTTTTTAAGAACTGCAAGAGATTTGCTTGAGGATTTTTTTGGACAAGTCAGTAACTAACAAAACCAGGAATTTTACTGCTTTAGGACAGCACTAACATATTCCATGTAAACAGTATTATTGTTCTATGGTGAGAACAGTTTCAAAGATACCTATGTGGGACCTAGACATCCAAGTTATTTGAAAATTGTGCCCCGTTTCTCCCTCCTTTCCTGATCCTTCAGTAAACATGCTTTTAGGTGCAGCACAAAGGATGGAAAGCTCCTGTAGGAGAATTAGACCCACCTGAATTAAATTATTGAGTAACAACTGTTCCAACTGTTGGCCACTGACATAGATACTAAGATACAATGGGGGCAGAGCCTCCTTTTTTACCAGAATTTTATTGTTCTCAGCATTCTCACTTCTTGCTTTATGTATCTTTTTCCCCTCTGGTTCAATTCAATAAGGCTATGGCTAGCTTAAAAATGGCCAGCATACATAAACTTCATCTGAAAATGAATAATGTGGGAAACTAAAACTTTTCACCCTAATTTGATTGTGAATTGCTATCATTAAATGAAGAAAACTGATGAGGTATGGCTTTTTTCCTTGCATGTCTTAGAAAGTCCAGAGGCTGCTTTTATTTCTCAGCAATATGTGGAGATGTTGAAATTCCTTGACCAATATGAAGATCAGACCTATTGTGAATGGAAAGTTCAGGTGGATGAAATTTGCCAGTTTAATTTAGACCAACCGCTAATTAAGTGCAATCCCAAAAATGGCATCCTGAGTGAATTTTGATCCTAAGGTATGTATGTATAATTGTAATTAAATCTGTATCCAATCCTTTTCCTTGACTTCACAGTAATAAAGTGACCCAGGGTATGAGTTAAATCTTAAAATCTTAAATCTTACTTATTTCTCTGTCTTTGTTTTCCAGTTGGGAAATCTAGGTGCCCTATACCTGCTCAAGGGACAGTTCTTACTTTAAACAGTAAAGAAGATTATTACAGTAGTAAACGGTTTCCCCAGAGACACATGGCAGAATATAATAAAGACAGTTAGCTCTTACTCTGTAAAATGTAGTGGTTCTTTAAGTTACCAAACTTCAAAAAGCCCTTAAATTCCTACCCTTAAGTTGCTGAATACTAATTAAAATATATCTCCTGTATACTTTCTTATACTCCAGTCATCAAATAAATATTCTAAAGCCTTTGCACCTGAGATTAAATACGAAGTAAAGAAAAAGTTGTGTTGAGGCTTCTGATAGCATAAATATAAGCTAAACTGTTTCTTTCCTTCTTCTAGCTAGTGGCTTTATTGAGAGAGGTGAAATAACTCTTGGTGTTGAACCAGCCCAGCATTCCAGATTCTAGCTATATATGAGAAAAGGAACAGTTTTGCAAAGGTTTGTGGTGGGATATGTTAGCAATGTGTGTTTTAACATTTTTAGTTTGTTTTTCTTCCCCCCGACCCTTGCAAATTGCATGTGTGTTTGCGAGCATGTGCATGGCTCTAACTATCCTGTTGTTGAGAGGAAATACTGCGTCTTTGTCTAACAGAATCCCACCCACAGCTTACACTTCAGCTTGCAATGCTGGCCGCAGCTGAGCATTAGGTACCTGGGGGCACTGCCAGTCTGGATCTTCCAGGCTGTGGGTCTGATTGCCTTCCCATAGCTTACTTTCTACCTGGCAGCCTGTTCTGTTTAGAGACATTCAAGGTGGGCATGGCTTCCCTCTCATAGTCTATAGACCTCCGTCCAATAGCTGTTTGGCCCAGCAAAGTGCATAGTATCGCATGTGGGACATTAGAGGGATTTCATCCTGCATGTGTCTTTCTCCTGGACAGTGTATCGGAAACCTTGAACTTGTTGCTCAGCTGTACAACAGACTAATGCAGACTACTCTGGAGGTTAGAATATCCTCTGATTGAAGAAGAGCTAAGAACTATTGATGACCAGCTAAAAGAAGCAGAGGAAATATGCATGTGGCAGGTGACAACCCACTGGGACTGCATCAAATGACTGAAAAAATCAGTGTGTGATTTGGAGCAGAGAGTTCACCAATCAAAGGACAAGGTTAGGTCAAGCCAGGGAATTATGAACGCTTGGATGGAACATGCCCTCTTTTTCAGGAAAGGTAAAAAAGAAGCTCTATTATACCTGGATGACAAAGGAGAAAGACTTGCTAAAATATAAAAAGTGCTGCAAGAAGGTAGCTGCCAGATCCATCATCCTGTAGAGGTAATGGCCAAGTGAGCTGTATTTTGATGCGGTGACATGGGTGTTAAATATTTGACTAATAATACTTGGTCAATTGCATGTTTTTGTTCAATTATTTGTATAGTTGCACAAACTGCACAGAAGTTAAGACTGACATTTGAAGACAAATAGGGAGAAGAGAGAACAATTTTGGCAACATCTGAGAAGAACGTAAGTGCTTTTTTAAGATGGTAGATTGGGAATGACTGGCAAGCTGCAGTCGCGATACTGCTGCTGTCTCATTTTTGTCGCCCTGAGCTATGTTGCTCCTGTGATGCCCATGGGTAAAGTCACTTCTTCTACAGCTGGAGAAACAGTCCTGAAACACTTTCTTGCACTAGACATATTGTGAAATGTGAATATTGCTTCCTTATATGTGTAATTAAAAATATACAACAGATAATTTAATTCACTGGTTTACTTATGAATGCTAAATCAAATTATAATATCCTTAAATATGAACTGCTGTGTTACATGACTGCAGGTGATATGTCGTACAGTGACTGAGTCAAAGAACTTAACTTGATTAAGAAGTGAATGCAGAAGAAGGGGTCTTTGTCTCTTTGCCCCGTTTTTGCTAATTTTTTTTGAGGGACCTGCTTCTGTGTCTACTGCAATGAATTTTTGTGTCTGTTAGTAACACTAAGATTAATGTTGATATCTGAAGAGTACCTTTTAGTTCACTTTCAGACATGATTTTATTTGTATTATTGCCTTTATTTATAATATTGATATTGATTTAAGAAGGATATCAAAATAAAGGTTTCTTTTTAACATTTAGTTAAATATAACAAGGGTTGATACTGCAATACAAAACAAACATGCGGAAGTATTCTTGCAAAATGTGGATATTTCATCAAAGTTGCTCTGTTGTATGATAGTTCTCTGCCAACCTGTAATCTTTTCAATGCAGGGATACCTTCACCCTTACACTGAGTTTTGCTAGCGTAAATGTGATTCCAAGGAGGTTCAGGAGCCTCCTACGCTGACAAAAGTACGGTCCAGGAGCACACTTGATTCAAGAAATATTAGTGTGTTGTTTTGCGATATACATCAAGTATATAAAATAATACTGAAACAAGGAGACATGCTGAATGAAGATATACATAAACACAACCATATATTAAAGTACTTTTCTATTGTTGTTTCTCTGTTTGCTTATTTAGGGAAATTTAAAGCTCTTCAAAGCAGATTCCTCCTCAGCCTCTTGGAAGATTTATACAGAATACATTGATGACGTTGTGGTCAATGATTTATGTAACACTGTAATGCGTTCTTTAGACTTCTTTTTGGACAACACAGAAGACAATTTGAAGCCAGCTCCACTTTCTCAAGCACAAATGATCCTTAATGGCACAGAGATTCATTTAAAACTTCTCTAGATGAAGAGGCTGGTGATGGTTTTTATGACCTAGTAGATGAACTCCTGGGTGATGTTTTCTGACTGTCTGCCCAGGTGAAAAGGGAAGCAGCACACCTGGGATCAGAACATTACCAGGTACAGCTTCTCCTCTTGTGTTTGGAAATAATGAATTCAGTTAATTGTAAGCTGCAGGAAGTTTATTTTTAGTTGCAAACTCGTTTAATAGCATCTGTCTTCAAATCCTGAGCCTCATCTGTTCTCTCAGTTATGCAGTTGATAGAGGCATAGTCCCATTCATTTCCAAAGGCTTACTCATGCATTCACCCACTTCTGCAGCTGTGAGCAGCAGAATGAAGTCATCCATTTTACGCAAAGCTAATTTAGATTAGCTGAATACTTATCTCTTGGTTCCTGTGCTGTGAGCTTCTGTCTTGGGTGCCATGTTGAAGTCTGTAAATCTGCACATAGTGGAAACTTAATCTCTTGGGCAAGTAAGGGAGCAGCCACTAAATGAATCGGTGGATGAGAATTATATATGGTCCATGAAAAGTTTGGCTTTAAATAACTTGCAAAGGATATGTTTTAATTTGGTTTTATGCATTCATATAACAACCCCAAAATAGGAACAGCTGGGTGAATTATAATTTTTCTTGCTAATAGATCTCTGGGGAAAAGGGGTGGAATTCCAGTCTTTCATTTGCATGTAAATTTAACCAATTGGTATTGCTGTCTCGCTTACTGAAATGACAAAACTTTTCTTTTGGTGCCTAGAATGATATGAACAACATGTTTGATCTGCCTGAAATCAGGCAGGAGATTATGGAGACAGTGGCAAATGTTACCAGCAAAGCCTTGGAGTACAGAAGATCTCTTGCTAGCTACACTTCTCTCTGGCTGGAGGATCAATATGCATTCGTGAAGCAATTCCTTCTCCCTGGTCATGGTTTAACATCCACAAAGATACCTCTTACTGACAAAGTCTCTCAACAGCCTCTCACTGTTAAACTGTTTAAAGAGCAGGCAAGAAAGCAGCTAGACTTAATCGGCTGTTTAGTGGAGGGTGGGGGGGATTGGAGGATTATATGCATCTATTTCTCTCTCTTCTGCTCTAGTTTGACATCTATGAAAAAATTTTACGTTCAGATAAGCAAGTTTGAAGATGCTAACATTTTTGAAAGTTTGTTTAAAGTGGATACAAAGCCCTTCAAAATGAGCTTGCTAAACATTATTAAGAAATGGACGTGGATGTTTAAGGAGTATCTCTTGAGATTTGTCATCATTAGGTAGTATGGGATGCATGTGTGCATGTTTACATGCACTAAAGGAATAACTATAAGCTTGGGGTCTTTTTACATGTAATACTTCAATGAGCTGGGTTTGCAGCTTTTTTATTTTTATTTTCTTAGTGTATTTTTACTGGTTGCCCTTTTTTTTGTGTTTTTGTTTGTTTGGGGTTTTTTTGGTTTTTGTTTGTTTTGTTTTCCAGATATTGTACTTGCATTTCCTGTTGGGTTAATTCTCAGTAGTAGCACTTGCCACCCCTGGAAGTCAGGCCCAAAATGTCTTAAAATGATAACATAAAACTGTATTATTTTTATTTTATAAATAACTATTTATTTTGTAAAACAGTGTAAGTAGTACCATTAGAGCTTACTACATGTTTATTCACTATAGTAGGGAAGGTTTGCTCTGTTTGTAACCTTATCTTTCTCTCTTTGGTAGTCTGACTGATTTAGAAGAATTTATAAAAGTGACAGATGCTGGACTTCAAAGAGAGGTGACTGAAGGAGATTATTGTGTGCTGGTAGAAATCATGGGCCATCTCTTGGCTGTGAAAGAGAGGCAGACAACTGCTGATGAACTCCTTGAACCTTTAAAAGAGATGGTTGCACTGTGAGAAAGCTATGAACAGAAGATACCAGGCCAAGTTTATGCTCAGTTAGAGGTACTGTAGAAAAAGTAGTATTTCATGTTTACATATGTGTGTATATGATCCCAAAATAGCAGTATTTGGTCTCAGTGATGCAAAATGATCCCATTCTCCTCTTTCCTCTCCTTCTCAAGTGCCAGCCATAAAACCAGGTAGCTTTTCTTATGTTCTTTAAAAGACTTTTTTTATGTGAATGATGGAAAATCTGTTCAAAAAGAGATCTGTTACATTTTGTTCTGATGAGGTCTGTAGTTATTTTTTGCTTTTTTTCCTTTTCTTTCTTTTTATCTATTGAGCAAATCATGTTCACATTCATAAGCCTCCTCCCAGAAGCTGAGCCATATAGAAACTCTAGTGAGTGTATTTCCTATGTTGCTTCACCTTCTTAATAGTTAACTGTAGTTTGGGACACTGTTCGAACATGGATACAAAAGCTGGGACTTGATGCCTGTCAGGTGATAATTGTCTTTCAGACATTCTCAGCCACTTGTTTCTATATATATTCTGCCCCACACCCATTCCAGCTGTAATTATTTTGGGTGGCAAGTGAAATTGGGTGAATTAACTGAATTAAACAAAACTTGGTGGTAAGAATAGGTGGGAAAGCAAGACAGCTGCAGTGGTCCCTGCTGACACTAAAAGAAGACCTTATTAAGCTATAGCTTTGAGATCACTGCCTGCATATGAGAGACCTTTATTGTTTTGGGAGATGCACTGCCCTATAAATAGTGTTGAATAGAATTGGGTAGAAGTTCAACTAATGTTTTTCATCAGATAAGCTAATTAGTCAAAATGAAAACTTCTCACTAGTTTCAGTGAGTTTTCCACTCCACAATGGAATTTCTATTTCTGGTCCAAACCAGATTGAGGGGATGACTGGGAAAATAAAGGTACAATTTTTGATGTATACCTTAAACTAGTCTTCTAGTTACTGTGAAGTGACTTGGTTTCAGGCTTCTCTTTCTTGTACGTTTTTTGACACGGACAAAAAAACCCGTCAAGGTATTTTTTTCATCCTGATGGAATGTTTTTTTTTTTTCACATAGTTTGCTGACTGTTTTTTCTAGAGATCTTGGGGAGATTTGTAGAATGAGAAAGCTATTTCCAGGTCAGATTTATATGTAAATGTGTTAAGGCAGCAGAAGTGGAGCTCTCTGTTTTACTTTGTAGAAGAGTCCCAATATATTTTTGAATGAAGTTTTATATGATTATACATAAAATAACTGAATTCATTAAGTTCAAGTAGTTTGATTACCAGTGATCCATAAAAGTAATTATTTTACAGTTCACAAAAGTTCTAGTAAAAGCTATGATGTACAGTATAGCTTGTGGTTCAATAAATCCTCCACTATAATTTCTTAATGGGCAGGTGTTGGGGTATCCTCACTGTTAATACATCAGTAAAATTTGTGTATTTCTGCCGTGTGTGATATTTTTTCCCTCCAAAATAATGTTACTTTGTTAAATAGGAATTTCCTGAAAAATGGAATGCCGTTAAGAAGAGAGCTGTGTAGGTAAAGCACAAAGTAACTCCTCTTCAGGCATCTGAGGTTGCAGTTATCGGAAGAAAATGCACTTTACTTGAGGTATGTTGAATTCTGTGATCAGTCCTTTTTTTATCTTTTTTTAATGAGAACATGATCAGTGACAGGTGTCATTACCTGTGTTTCATCAGGGGAAGCAGATGGAATTCAGAGAAAGGTTTAAAATGAATGCTCTCTTTCAGTTTGATGCAGAAAATGCATATGCTTGTCTCAATAAGGTAATGGGGAATCTCAGAAAAACATATTTGCTTGTAATATCTCAGTAATAAATCTGATGATATTTTCATGTACATATTAAAATTTTTGTGGTTTGTGGGTTTGGGGTTTTTTTGGGGGGGTGGTTGTTTGGGGTTTTTTTGGGGGGAAGGGTGGGGTTTTTTGTTGGTGGTGGTTTCCCCCCCCGCCAAGAAGCTGGTATGATTCTAGCACCACCAAATCTAGGTTTCTCTTGTTTCTCTTCCAATGTAACGTATGCTCATTGATAAAATAAAAAATTTCAGAATACTTGTTCGTATTCTTTATTCATGTTCTTTTTAAAAGTCAGCATAATGTGCTCTTGAATACAGTAATCAAAAATGGAAGATTTAGTGGATCTTTTTAAAACATCGTGAAGGGACTTTATTAGCATTTATGCAACTTTAAAGTAAGGAGAAGTGGTTTAATAAGTTAAAAGATTTATTACAAGAGTATAAATTAACTGTTTTCTATGCAGCTTTTCTTTTTATGATTCAAATGTGGAGTCCTTTGTACACCTTTTGGGTGCTTTCAGAGACAATGCAAATGCAGATTTTTAACTGCAGTAATTACTCTCAGCTTTCTTACATCGAATCATATACACAGGATCTATGGAATTCACTGCCAGGTTTAGGTAAGCTCAATATACTGTATAACCATACTTCTATTGAGTGCTCTTTTCCTCTTCAAGGCAAATGAAGAGCTTGAGATGCTGGAAAAATACATGTTACTAACCCAGGAATCTGCAAAACTATTTGAAGTAGCTATTCCAGACTACAAGCAAATGAAACAATGCCAAAGTGTGGTTACTCAAGAAATTTTGGGGTATTAGTGTTTATATAAATGTAAGATTTTTTTAAAAAAAATAATTATAAAGTTAGACTATATTTTGAATGTTATACTTTTAACTTCCTCCTAGAAATGTTTATAGTTTTGATTAAAAAAAAAAAAAAGTTTAAAATACTGAAGACTTTCATATTCCTTTTGGTTTTGAAATTATAGTTGGTATGTTTCAGGAGTAAAAATACCTCTGTTTTCCAGTTAACCAATTTCAAGATAATCCCAAAGCAAAACAGCCTTTGTAGTTTAATTTTGAGCTTTTTTAATACCAGTAACTTGCTTGAATAATTAAAATCATTGAGTAAAAATTCAGAAAGCCAGAAAATTCCACTTCAGAACTGAGGATCGTAAATTTGAAAGCTGTAGAAGTCTAGAAGCAAGAGTCCAGAAAAGTCAGTGTGTACAGGCCTGTATGGGAAATCAGCCTTGTAAAGTTCTGTTTACCTCAAGAAGTTGTTTTTCGTAGGTAAGGTTAAAAATATATGTACTAGATTTTCTTTCCATGATTGTTTGTCCAGCATTTGTATTGCCAGGAGGGGCTGCAGAACAATTTCTGCCACATCTCCCGGGTGTATCTGTGTATTATCAGTGGATGTAGTTCTGTGTTTAGTAGCGCAAGAAAGGTATGTATAGCTATCAGAAATTGAAGTGTGAAATGGTTTAAATGCTTGGCTTTGGGGTTGAATTTTGAGAAGATGGGTTATTTTGTATGCTTTCTAGGTAGTGCTGGTGTAGGGTTGGAAAAAAGAAGGTCAAGGAGCTATTGCTGTGTGATGGGCTTTTCCCCTGCATCCATTCATCTGTTATATAGCAGAAGCTTGTCTTTACCAAATGTTGTTGACACTTTTATCTGTACTTTCTGTTTCAGAGCAGCATTGATGATTGGACTAAAACCCAGTGGAGACAGATTAATGTGGAACAGATGGTTGTGGAGCTCAGAAGGTTTGCCAAGGCAGGTTCCATAGCTGTCTCTTTCTGCAATTTATCTGTCTTGGTGCCACCCCTTCCTCACTCTTCCCACCCACTTTGACGTTTCAGTGGATCTGTTACTTGCGTCCAAACTGAGCGTTCTGGAACATGTTTTGTTTTGAGGGCTTTCTTTTAAAACTTTATTCTTCTCACGGAGTTTCCAGTCCCTGTGGAGGTACATGGTAAAACCCTGTTGTCACCTCTCTGAATTGAGGCAGTATGTGAAAGAGTAAAGAAAGTGGGGTTTTATGACAGGCCCCACCAGAAGAAAGTAATTCTTTTTAGAGACAGGTGGAATTTCCAGAGGTTTATCTGCTCTGCTCTTAGACATAGCTCCAGAGTGTTGGGAGTTGCAGCAAAGATGCTAATTTTTAAAGGGAGGGCACTTTCTTTGCTTGAAGTATTTGCAATGTTTTGTTGATAGTAGCCTTGCAGAAGACAGTTCCAGTGGGACAAGGGAAGTATGAAGCAAAAATACAGCAACAAAGGCGCCCAGACTATTTGCAGGACACTAAAGGAACAGCTGTGATTCATAAACAGAATACTGGTTGAGTATGGAGGAAGAAAGCCTTGAACCTAATGGGTATAAAGGATGAAGTTCAACAAGGCCAAGTGCCAGGTTCTGCACTTTGGCCACAACAACCCCATGCAACGCTACAGGCTTGGGGACGAGTGGCTGGAAAGCTGCCTGGCAGAAAAGGACCTGGGGGTGTTGATCGACAGCCGGCTGAAGATGAGCCAGCAGTGTGCCCAGGTGGCCAAGAAGGCCAATGGCATCCTGGCCTGTATCAGAAACAGTGTGGCCAGCAGGAGTAGGGAGGTGATCACGGCCCTGTACTCGGTGCTGGTGAGGCCGCACCTCGAATCCTGTGTTCAGTTTTGGGCCCCTCACTACAAGAAGGACATAGAGGTGCTGGAGCGTGTCCAGAGAAGGGCGACGAAGCTGGTGAGGGGTCTGGAGCACAAGTCTTCTGAGGAGCGGCTGAGGGAACTGGGGTTGTTTAGTCTGGAGAAGAGGAGGCTGAGGGGAGACCTTATGGCTCTCTACAATTACCTGAAAGGGGGTTGCAGAGAGGTGGGTGCTGGTCTCTTCTCCCAAGTGACGAGTGACAGGACAAGAGGACATGGCCTCAAGTTGCGCCCGGGGAGATACAGACTGGATATTAGGAAAAATTTCTTTAGTGAGAGAGTGGTAACACAATGGAATAGACTGCCCAGGGAGGTGGTGGAGTCACCCTCCCTGGAGGTATTCAAGGAGCATGTGGATGTGGCATTGTGGGACGTGGCTTGATGGGCAGGGTGCTGTGTGGTGTGAGGTTTTTTTTTTGTTTGTGTGGTGGGGTTTTTTTGGTGTTTTTTTTTTTGTAATGGTTGGACTTGATGATCTTACAGGTCTTTTTCAACCTTAGTGATTCTGTGATTCTTTACACATTTGTTTCATTCAGGAATAAATAGTTTTCATTGCATGCCCAATTAGTAGTGCTTTAAGTGAAGAATCAGACTTACAGCAGATGTCTTGGCTTAAACTGCTTCAAAATTACCTGACTTTACTTAGCCCATTATGATACTGGGGGTCATATGCTGTGATAGTGGTGGTGAAAGTGAGGAGATGGTTCAGATAAGTGTTCCCCTTCTGCTTTTGCATCATTCACTGTGGCACATATGGCAGGTCATGGAACAAAGAAGATGCTGATCACTTGTGTCATGTTCATCACCCTCTGGTGTGCATCTGAGTTTCTCTTACCCCTCTGAATGGTGGCTTTGAATATATTAAATTTATGGATACTTTTATCTGCAGTGACATAATTAATAAGAAAATTAGTCTTAAATCGTCAGGGTTGTGGTAAAGTAAATGGCTCTGATCCAACTGTAATCATAAAATCACTGTGTAAATGTGGTGTTAATACAGTTCCATTACTTTAAGTGCCATACTGGAAAGTATGTTTCCAGAGCTTTTGCTTTATCTGTCATGTAAACCAATGACCCCAATAAAATCTTTCCTAGGCTGGTGCTAACTACAACGGTCCCACGCATCCGCACATGAAACAGGAAGGTAGAGTTTTCTGGCAAACCTCCTAAATTTTTCTTATAGTTATCAACAAGGTGGCTGTTAATGGCAAGTAATTATTGCAATTATTTTAATCCTATTCCTTAGGAAATGCAGTCTTTGGATAAAGACATTTGTTCCTGGGATGTATATAGGGGCTTGGAGTTAAAGGTGAAGAATCTGAACTCATCGCTGAGAGAAATATTGGAGTTGCAAAATCCTGCAATCAGAGACAGACACTGGTACCAGGTCACAAATGTGACAGGAGTAAGTATTCAGCCAGAGAGACCCTGGTGATGGTCTTTCACGCTCTACCCATAGATGCAGCAGTACTGGCAGTAGTGGCTCTGCCACATATCTGACAACTGCTCCACATGTAAGTGGAGCAGAGATTTAGGTTTCAGATCAAGGCATCTTGTGGGTTGAGAAGCAAATTTGTGGTCTCTGCTCTGACAATAGGACCCAACTCTGGGAAGGCAGACCTGGCTTGCTAAATTAGAGGGTTCTTCCATACCTGGCTGTCTCCCTTGCTGAGCCTGAAAATAGCACTAAGCTGGAAAGGTTCTCTGTCTTGTCTGGGACAGGGGAATACTTCCCAGTAATAACTTCTGTTAAATATTTACAAGAAAACCAAGCAATGTGGCTAGAAACTTTCCTGGGTAGTGAAAGAGAATGTTTCTTAATAGCGAACAGAGAAAATGATGGGCAGAGAGAAATGGAAGGTAAGGAAAGAAAGACCGCCTGAAATATCAGCCTACTAGTAAATTTTTTAAGAATTAGTGCATAGGGAGACTGTTGACCTGACAGTAATTGGGGAGAGGAGGGGTAAGAGGGGTGCCAAAAGGAGGAGAGTTGTATACATTTTACCCAACTGTTGATAAGATAGCTGGAAAACCAAAGAAGTTTGTATGAATAAAAGAAAAAGTTATTTCAATTTCTCAAGAACAATCCCAGTGGTTTTGGTTCCTAGGGTATAACATGGGCCAGTTGTTGGTTTTCAAAATGTGAACAAAAATTTTTTTAACAGTTTAAAAAAAAAAAATTGAAGTTCAATTTTCAATCCTTTTTAAAAGGAAGAAACTGGAATGCTGAAAGAAAAACACAGAAGAGAGTGAACATATCAGAATGTTTCTATTACAATATACCAAGCATTTTTCACATGCAGTTTTAATAAAAGCACATTTTAAATTATTTTTAATGCAGAAAGCTCCTAAACAGACCTAGCACAACATTGTTGTGATTTTTTTTTAAAAAATGAAAAAATGATTGACTGTCATCTTTTCAAAGCCTTGATTAAAATTTTAAAGTTTTTTTTAATTGATATCTTAGAAAACAGTACAAAATATGGCAAATACCCCCACCACTCCCCAAGATTTCTAGTGTGCAAATACTGTGTCTGTAGCTTACATCAACTTCAATGGCAGCTGTGCAAATAAACTTGCCTTTTAGAGTTATAATCCACAATATCCACAGTACAAGACTAAAAAAAAAAATACAGTAACAGCATCAAGAAATATTTCATCTAGGCTGATTAAATTCACAGTTTTCGTGCAAATCTGAAAGTATATCCAGGATCTAGAGTGCATATAACTTATTTCATTGTTTTTTACTTGGATTCCTTTTGAACACTGTGTTATATGCTTATGTCTGATTTTTCTTATTTGTTTACTTATTTTGCTATCTGCTGTCTCTTTGATTTATAGGTCAGGCTTTTAGTAGCAGAAGATACTACCTTGACAGACCTTCTGGGACTGCAGCTTCATAAAGTAGAAGATGAAGTCCAGAGTATAGTTGACAATGCTGTGAAAGAGCTGGGTACTGAAAAGGTGAGAGGTGCCCATTTTTTCTTTCTGTTTTTGCAGAATATTATGTAGCAAACTATTTGTTTGATTAAGTTTTGCTTCAAGAAATTAATGATAGAAGTGAATATTTTCATGTGACTTACCTAGGGAGCAAAATTCACAGCCTAGTGAAACTAACTTCTTGTCTGTGGTGTACTTTACCACCACTGTGAATTATATTTAATTAAGGTTCTCAACTCAAAATATGAAATGTGATATGTATAGACAGATGTTATTACTACTCTTCTTTTTCCCAGATTCTGGCAGAAATCAGCCAAACACGGGCTGTCATGGAATTTTCTTACAAAGAGCATCACAGGAATGAAGCTCCTTTAATGAAGTCAGATGACCAACTGCTTGAAACTTTAGATAACAATCAAGTAAGGACTTAATTAATAGAAATACTACTAGTATATCAATACTATTCACTCCCTTGATACAGTTGGTTAGTTAAAACTTTTTTCCTGAATCTTTTTTGCAGAGAATTATGTTTTCTCCAAATGTTAGTCCTGGGAAATTATATGTATGCTATGTAACTATATATATATATTCTAAAAAAATTCCCTGTCTCCATGTAGGAGTTAACAAAATTATAGCTTTATAGCTTTCTAAGCTTGTATTTTCTTAGACTTTTTTCAAAATCATTTAATAATATGCTGTCCATTTGTGTTGTTTAAAGATGTCTTCTGTTATGATATACAAGAATAACAAGTTACAGAATTTGTGAAACTCTTATTAGCTCTAGTTCCTCTGTTTGAGAAATTATTTTGATTAATGTAGTTTTTCGCTGGTTTTGGTTTTTCTAGGTTCAGCTGCAAATGATTCTGAGAAGTAAATATATGATATATTTCATTGAACAAGTGAAAGGTTGGCAAAATAAATTAAACATGGCAGATTCTGTCATTTCCATTTGGATGGAAGTTCAACGCACATGGTCTCATCTAGAAAGTACTTTCACTGGCTCTGAAGATATCAGAAGCCAGCTGCCTGAAGATGCAAACAGATTTGGTGAAATCAACAGAGACTCCAAAGTTGGTAGATTTAGTGTTTTATGTCCATTTATATCTTGCATTTGAATTACTTAGAGTGGGTAATTAAACAGATATTTTTAAAATAATAACATATCAACAGTTTAGTTTGAGTATTTCTTTCATAGACTTGTTTCTAACCCACTGAATTAACATTATTATGGGAGTGTCAGGCTTACTTTGGTAAATATCGGAAGTGGATTTTGCATTCTTTATTATTAAAAACAAAGTAATTGTTTGACTTGTTTTCCTTTCCCATGGACTGGCAGCTGCTGGTTGACTCATTGTCACAAACTATGATTTGTGACAAAGTTCTGCAGGTCATTCCTTCACGTGACCTTAATATCTTCTTTTATTTGCTCTTTGTTAGCTTTTTAACATCCTGGAGTCACTTAGAGATATGATACTTCTGAGTTACAGAAATCCTTTCTGCCAAACTTCCTATCATCTAGGGAAGTTATAGTTGAAATACAAGTTTATGGTCTATTATTGGCCAAAGGTAATTACAGCAATCAACCTAAACATTTGAACTTACACAAAATATTGTGCCTTAATTGTTCATTCTGCCCAAAAAAAAAGTCACTGAACCCTTGCTTAGTAAAGAGAATAACTTGTGTGTTATCAATATACCTATAATTCAAGCCACGTATGCCAGGGAAAGTTCTTATTAGGTACAATTCTGAAAAACTAAGATAGGAGCTTAAGGGAGGTTCTACATTTAAAATTTCAAATACATTTCTAATTGTTTAAATCTGCAATTTAAACAATGTGGGCAGCAGCATGTCAAACTATAGGCCAAAAAAAAAAAAAAAAAAATCTATATTCACACCTTTGTACAAGTTGAGAACCCTGTTAAGAACAATGAAATTATTCAAGGCATTTAACATGCATAAGTTTCTTCATGGTGCATGTTGAAAAAGGTATTGGGCTTGCACGCATCGAGCAGAATTATTGTACAAGTTAATGCTTCTCTTACAATCTGTCATTTTTATCCTCTTAGAAGAGTTCTAATAGTATAATCAGTGGTATTTCCTTTCCTCCAGTGCAGTTCTCTCTGTTCATTTTACATTTCCTTTATGTTCAGTCTAAACACTGTCAAAATAGGTGGTTGTGGATTTTTTTTTTCTTTTGCCATTTAAGAGATAGAACAAGCTAATGAAGTGCCTTCTTCCAGCTCTTCTTCCCAGTGCTTTTCTTGTCCCAGTATAGTAAGGAGTGTGAAGTAGAAAAAAAAAAACAACTGAGGGGAATTCCGCATGTCGCAATAACTTTGTCGCGCTTCAGTACAGGAGTTGGTGACTGACATAGCAAATACAGAAAATGTGATGGAAGCTACAACCAAGCCCAAGGTGTATGAAAAATTTGAAGCTTTGCGGCACAGGTAAAATTTCCAGTATGATTATGAACTGTAAAGTGTAGTTCTGGAACAGTCAGGAAATGAGAGCTGTCAGGTCACATTTGCTTTTTCTACAGGTGTGAGATGATCTGATGATGATATTTTTGTCAGTTGTTTCTATTTGATATACTGGATTTTGAATGCTTCTTGTATGATCAATTACATTTGAGGCATTGGTTCATTATTTATGGATTGCATGATGTAAAAATTGCCAAAGTTCTTAAAAAATATGTTCAGTTTGGATCAAATTCATTTTCTCCCCATCCTCAACCTGGGAGCCTTTCTTTCATGCTTACAGCAGGAGATAGTGGATTGTGTACAGCAAAGGTCTTTCTTCAACACACTTAAATGTATGCCTTGAAATTCCCACTGACGTTCACTCTTTCTACCTGTAGAGGCAGCGATGTCTGGAGTCACAGCCTGTTTGTCCTTGCAGGAAAAAGTTGTAATAGGAAGTTAAAACCAAAACACAAACCTTTTTTTGAGATGTCACTTCTGTTATGAGAGATACCAAGCTAATAGCTAAAGTGCATCAGTCACACATAAATAAATGTGGGTTTTTTCCTTTCCAGATAGGCATGTAATTGAGTATTTTGATTCTTAATACTTTTTGCGTCAATACCAAAATAGTTTTCATGTTTGTTATCCTTCATACATAAAAGAAAATTTGTACATATTACGAAAAGTGATTACTTTGCTCTCCCATTAAGCTGGTTCTTAGCTGCTTTTCTTTTTTTTTTAAATTTATTTGTAGATAACTGCCCTGTCAAGTAAGAAATTTTGTTCTTGTCCCTTACTTTCTAAGGCTGGACTCTTTGAAAGGTTGAAGGGGAGTTTCCTCTTAGCAAAACTTACCTTTTCAGGGACTTTTCTGGAACAATTCGTTCTCTTGGGTTTCTTGGTCTGAGTGAGTAAGAGGAGCATGTGCCCTTTCAGTTTCCAGAAAGGAAATATGTAAAGTTTGCCACTTTTTCTATTCCTTACAGCTGTATTCATTGTTATTATTTTAAAATGAAAGTGGATTGTATTGTTCTGTTTTACTGTTTGGTCTGATTTTTTTTTTTTTTCTTCCTTAACTGGGAGGGAATTCTTGGGTGATTACAGGCACATGTCATTAAAATCTGTTGTCTTTTCAGACTTTGTGAAAAAGCTCTGGCTGAATATTTAAAAACGAAGTGCATAGCTTTTCCTCGCTTCTGTTTTGTTTCTTCAGCAGACTTGCTAGACATCCTTTCAAAAGGAACACAGCCAAAACGGGTGAGCCTCTTTGCATATTATTGTACTTAATTTTGTCCTCAGAAAGGCAAGTTTTCCAGCTAACTGCATGAGGTGATAGTACTGTAGAACTGCACCTTTGTGTCTGAGTGTTAATCTACTTTACAAATAGGAACACTTTGTGTAAGGAGGTAGTAAACATTTTTGCCCCAGCTAGAAGAAGTACAAGGTGTTCAGCAAGGAGAGATGAAACCATCATTCTGACGAGAAGTGTTACCAATCCTGTGCTGTCTCTTGCTGGAAATTTAGCCAGGTGCAATTTGCATTTATTTGGATTTTTGGCTTGTATGTTTGCAGGAATTAGAAATGGAAAAGGTCAGTGAGATCATCAAACCTATTCTCCTTCTGGCATGGATCGATCAAATTTCAGGCATGCTATGCGTAGTGATGATAAGTAAGAGAGAAAGATCTATGGCCTCTGTTAGGCTGTTACTGACTGAGCTGCTGACCATTGTACGAGGAATGTTTTTGTAGCTATCCTTCTGTTTTCCTCCCTTAAACAATAATCTGCTAGGTTTTGTGACACTTTGAGACCAATTTGTATAAAAGCACAGGCGCTTTGATGTGTTTCAGAAGCTTTATACTATGTTATCTACATGCCAGATGATACTCCTGGCCTCAGTGACTATCCAGCCACAGCCGTTAATCCTGTGAGCACTAGAGTTATTGGTGTGTCTCAGGCAAAGCCTTTTTAGATGTGATGTGACATATAACAGAAGAACTGATACTTTCCAAGAGGATGAAGGGCTTGTGAGGCTTGAACATTGAGCCTTTTCAAACATGATGACAGAGTTTCATGGCTTCTTTACGTAACTGAGTCTCAGTGACTTGTTTCATCCACTTATTGCTCTGTACCATATGTAAGAGCAGCAACCGAACAAAACAAATAGATCAAATTCTAGTTATCAGGCATAGAGCATGCTGGTGTGTAGACAGTGATCTTCAAACTCCACAGTCTTTGGAGGGGTGTGTAGTTACACAAGGCATTTAGACCTGAATCAACAATTTGTGAAATAAGCGCAGACAGTCAGATAGCATCGCCGTGTCAGGGAAATCAGAATATTCTTATTATTTTTTCAGTTGGCATAAGTGTTCTAATAATATGAAAAAACACGGTTTTTAATTTTTTTATTGTCTTTAAAACTTAAGAATGAAATGTTCATTAATCACCTGGTCATTCAGTACATCTTACCTGCTAAGATGAGTTGAAGCATTATGTGCTGAAAGCATTAGAGTAAGAAACACAATTATAAGATTAGTGCAAGGACTTCATGTTATTCAGTTAGTTGCTGAAAACTGTGTTAAATTTTGCTGAACCACAAAATCTTACTGTGTATAGCAAATGTTAGCGTGATAGTCATCCACTTTAATAGAAATACGCATTAAAGTAGTGTGATTGACACAAATCTAAGGTAAATGGTTTCCTTGTATGTCTGGTATTTTTGGGTGCAGGTGGCCCATCATCTTACCAAACTTTTTGACAATATTGCTGATCTTAAATTTCAAGAGAATATAGAGGAATCTGTAAATACTGCCCTTGGGATATACAGCAGAGAAGAGGAGTATGTTCCATTCTGTGAAAGGTGTGGATGCAGTGGTCAGGTATGTTGAGTTATGTGACATTTCCTTACGGTCTTTGCCCTCTTTGGGATGTAGATTAAATAGACACTTTCAGTGGCATGAAATGCTGCTTTTAAAAATCTAAAGTTAGAAAAAAAACCCTATTTTTTCCAAATTTCAAAATATTTTGTGGCCCAAATCGGTGTAATAAACTAATAATTTAGTAAATTGTCTAGCTGCCCCTTCTATGTAAGTTTTGGGGTTTTTTAAGTGTAGAGAGTTAAATGTTTAGGAGCAATGAAAAAGAAAAGAAGTACTAAAAGCCACAGAACTGATGAAGCCTATGGTTGAATGTTGCATTTCTCATACTTACTCTCTTCTGACCTTTTATTTCATCTTCCGTTATACTTTCAGATCCCCTCCTCTCCTATCCTTTAACACACACCTCTCCAGACTGCCAGCTCTCTCCCATGCCCCCTATCAGCTGAACAGTGTGTTAGCTGTTTTCGAGCCTCATATTTGTTAATTGGCTAGCCAGTATGTGTGCTAACTGGGTAGTGGTAGGTCAGAAAGATCAGCAGCTTCTGAGACAATAACTTATTGTTCTCAGAACAGTGCTGAATGGATAAGCATTCACATTGCATAAAATCAATGTTGCATGTGGTTCTAATGATTGATTGTCTCAGCAGGGAGGCCCCAGACTGAATGGACAAATATATGCAGCTTGCCTCTTAGAGAGAGTTTCTCCAAGATACAGCTATGTTTGAGTGCATAGACACATAGGAAAGACTGTATTGTCTGTGTTTACTCTGTGTCTGTGAACAGAAGAACTTCAGACTTTCATATCTGGAACTCTAAGACAGTATGCCTGTGTGTTCAAGTCAAATGGATATGTAAAACAAAACAATGTCTGGTATCTCAGTAATTGGGAAGGGCTCCTCGGAGCTAAATCCAGCTGAAGAGGCAGTAGGAGAGAGAAAACGGAAGAAAAAAACCCACTGTCATTTCAGGTTTGTAAAGAATGTTGATGTAAAGAAAATCCTTTGTGAAGATTAGTGAGATGAGCTTCCTATATTGTTAGTATATAATGTACATTTGTTACATGCATAAATTTATGCATGTTTAGGTTTTTTCTTCAAAAGGTAGAGTCTTGGTTGCAATACCTTGAGGAAACTGTACACAAAACAGTGTGCCTCTACATCATGGAGGCGATACTGGCCTATGAAGAGAAGCAGAGAGAACAGTGGGTTTTTGACTACCCAGCCCAGGCTGCACTTACTGGTTCACAAATCTGGTGGGTTTCAGATGTTGAGGTGGCATTGAGTAGGCTGGAAGAGGGCTTGGCATCAGCCCTGAAGGATTGCCACAAGAAGCAGGTATGCTTTTTTGTTTGTTTGTTTAATTCAGTGAAAATAAGTACAGTGTGAAAATGGTCTCATAAAAAGAGATGGGCAGCATATCTAGTAATTTCAGTCCTGTAGTGAATTAACTCCTATTAGCACCTACGGAAGAAAGAAATACACCTTTTGCTTCCATTTCTGTTATCTCATGGGCAGTGTTATCACATCTTAATTACTGGGGTTTCTGTAGGATTATTCTGAACTGAGATGAAAGGTAAAAGCAAAGATACTGCCAAACATCAACCACGATGGTGTGACAAGAACAGAGTATGCAACCAGTACATATGCAGATACTAAACACATATATTTGTGTAAGGAAGCCCAAACTCTTGGGTTTATTCGTGTCAAACCAAACAGTTTACTTCTATTAGTTTTAGTCCCACTTCAGAAGGGTACCTTCTGCAATTTGATTTTTGCTTTGCCCTTGTTTACCTCCAGCTTCTTTTGAATGTTTTTTGTCCTGGTGTGAGTATTGTTTCTCTTTGTGAAAACTTTAAGTAGTTTTGGTTTTCTTTTCCAACCTAGAAAATCTGCCAAAGGGAAACATGAAATAGGAAAGGGCCTTTTAAGGGGTGGGAAATCTGATAGAGGTGTCTAAAATTGTCCACGTTCTCTATTACAGGGATAAAGATTAATATTTGTTTGCCGTTTCTCATAATACAAGAGCTAGTAGGCACTACCTGAAGCTATTAGATAGCAGACTTTAAACAAAAGAAATACTTTCACATAGTGTACAGTTTAAAATATGGAACTGTTGGCTACAGAATGATGGAAGTATAAAAAAGGTCAGATGACTGAAATTTGGCTAACCCTTCCAGTTCGTGGCCGTTAAATATGATGATAAAATAGGTAGCGTGGTTTTGGAGGTTTGAGTTTGTTGGCTTGGTTCTTTTTTGTTTGCTTAGTAAATTCTGGCTGCCGTGTCTGTGTCAAATTAAGGCATATGTTCCCAGGATATCTTTCTCCTGGACTTGTTTTTTATGATCCTTTTATTTTTTTTAAAAACAATCTCTGCTGGCTTCTGTGAAAGGCAGAGACATCATGAACCTCTATGCGATCTGGGCAGGCTATGTTTCTGTGGTCACTTTGCAAGTAGAGCAGAGCACTGTCTCATGCTGTTGCGGCTTCCCGAACCTGCGGTGGAGACTTTGGAGTGGTTCTGCTGTAAAAAGAGTGGACTAGGAAAGATCATCTGAACCTGTCTGCAGATGGCAGCTCACTACCATAAAGAAATGGAGCTTTGGGTGTGTTTAAAGGAAGATAGCAGAAATATTTCAGGATGCTAGACAATTTCATTCAGAATGTTGTTATTGATATCTCCTTTATGATATGACACAGAAAAAATAGGGAGCCCAGTGAAATTACCTTCTGGTTTTATTCTTGTAAGCATTTTCAAAATCTATTAGGGCATTAATCTGTGATTCTCAAATAATTCGTTTGCATGGAGTATTACCTTCTGGGCCTTTAACTCTGTCTCAGTAAAACCAGCACCAGTAGATGTTTCTGTATATTATATAAAAATAATATGGAAAGTGTATTGTTTAAGGTCTCACTAATACATCACCTGTTTTTAAGCCAGAGTTTTAAAACATGTGCAAGCATAGTTCTGTCTCGCGCTAGCTACCCAGTAAGTTATATCTTTCTACTAAAGTTACGTTTGCCTCCTTAGAACTACATGCAATCGTTGTGTATGGTTTTTCTTTCCTATTAATATGAAACCTGAAAAATTCCATTGGGTCTTTCTACTATATAACTCTGTATAATCATTCATATCATTTTTTGTGATCTTCCCTTCATTGCTTTGCCTATTTTTAAAACGTAAGTCACTGATCTTTCCTAAAGTCTATTTTCAAACAGTTTGCCGATAAATGTTCGCGTGCGATTAGCACAATTTTTGCAGAGTCTGGTGCATATCTCTGGAGATTGTAACCACAAAATTTACAATACAACTTCATGCACATCTTCTTATCCATCTATTCCTCTTACCCTGCCTAGCTGACCATCTTCAGTAGTTGCTCTCATCTGGATTGTCATTGTTTTGGAGGTGGTTCAAATGTCTGTTTAAACCAAGATTTCTTCTGGCATCTCATGTTTAATATCAGTAAATTTGTATATATAAGTCAGTTTTTGTGGTGATTTAATTAATGATGTAGGCAGAACTAATTCTAGTAGCAATGATGGTACTGGGATCCATCTGGTCTTAGAGGGTTACCTAAATCTTTTCAGGTCACTCAGCTAAAAGCTGTTATTACCGTGCTGCTTGGAGAACTTTCCTGGGGTGATCGACAGAAAATCATGAGCATTTGCACCATCGATGTTAATGCTAGAGAAGTTGTAGCAAGCCTTGTAGTTCAGAAGGCATGTGTTTGTATCGGCTACGTTTTACATGCACAGTTTTAGTGGTTTTGACAGGAATTAATAGTACTTAAGCCAAGTATAATCATGAAGACAACCTGCTTCAGACATGTGTGTTGTGCCTGCGTTTTTATGGGCTCCTGCTTTCTGAATTTAAAATTTTCCTGAACAAAGGTTAGGTATCAACTTTTACTCTACTTCTGGGAACCGTTCAAACTTTTAGTAGGTTTTTTGTGAGCAGCAAGATATTTCCTTTAAATTTCAGATCATGAAACTGAATGCAGACAATGCTTGGCCAGTCTGAGTGGTTTTTCCAAATGTCTTTAGTTATTGTGCTTTTAATTATTCTATCTTCAATCGTTCACAGTGTGTTTTGCTCTCCTTTTAGAGGCATACATACGCATCTCTAGAGAAAGGCACTCCTCTCCTGTGGTGACTCTTTATAAGTGCATGCAATTACAATTTTGAGTGTTTATTTAATCCAAAGTGCTCACCCTATGTATAACTTGGTTCAGGTAAAACGAAGGTGGCTGGCACATGTTGCTGGTTTGAATGCACAAAAAGTTTCACTGGGTGGGTATTGGAAAGAATTCCCATTTTCCTTCTGACCTCCTGAGCCTCAGAAATAAAATGGGTTTCTAGATGGCATTAAGAAGAAACAAGGCTTGAGGGGTAAAACGAAACTCCTTCTGATCAAAGTAATGTCTGCTCCCATGCAAAGACTGCGTTGTTTGTCGGGAGAGGTCTTGGCTTAATAAGTGGCAATGTGTTCTGCTGTAATAGCTCTATTAAAAAGATCTTCTATTACACTTGCATCTCTATAAAAGCACAAATGCCTCAAGGTGCATCTAATCCTTTATAATTGGTTGTACTAGTTATTATTCATAAATAGCTAGGAATGAGGCATAAGACGTACTGATGACAGCTGTAGCTTTGTGATGGGTCTCATTTCTTTCATCTGAAGAGCTCCTACCTGGCATAACAGCTCTGCAATGGCTTTTTAGGTCACCAGTTCCTGAGCTTTTGCTTGGCTGTCACAGCTATGCCATAGGTAGTATGATGCCCAGAAACACTGTTTTGCCAACATTTGTGATGCTCAGTTTCAGTACTTTTATGAGTACTTGAGAAATACCCCTCGGCTAGTTATTACACCTTTGACTGACAGGTAATGACTGTTAACTAATAACAGTGTCTGCTTTCTCTGTTTCACTGAATAAGAAATTAAATGTTCCTTAGAAGTTCAGTGTTCTTTCATAACTCATACGTATTTTATAAGGTTATTAAGACACAGTATCTTTTGAGCATGTGTGTGCACGTAGATGTGCATATTTAAGTAATGGTATGATTTTAATGTCCATTGCTTTTAAAATAACTGAAATATTTCTTGCATAACTTAATGTATATATTCAGTGTCTAGTCTGAAGAAGAATATGAGTGGGATCTATGCCAAGGTTAATCAGGAGTTTTTAGCAAAAGAATTTTTGTGTGTGTCTGTGTGTTAAAGTCCAAACCAGTACATTTTTTCACACTGCATACAATGAAGCTTTTTTTCTGGAAATGTTTTGGCTCCAGAATGGAATTTCTTGTCAAAATCGGTGATCCAAAAAGATGCACCCAGAAATCATGGCTGGCTTAGTGCTTCCGACCCTCAGTTGGGGGACACAATTCTGGGGCTCAAGTTTTTGAAATAGGCAAAGCGGCAGCTATAGTCTCCTGTTTTCAGTCCTGTGTGACCACTGATAGGATATTCCTTCTTGCTAAAAATGTTGATGTGGTTGGTTTTCATATCTAAAATAAGCATTCTACAAGTACTGCCACATCGTGATTTTTACATGAAAATGGAAGAGGTACATTTGTGTTTTAGGACGTTAAATTATAATCAGAAATTATTAAATCAAATTGTAATGAGAAAGTGGACTTTCTTTATTGTCCTTTGCAGGCTATAAATATTGAACCAGTCTTCCAAAGTTCCTCTGAAACACTTTCTAAAAGCAGTGAGGGTGTAGATGGTAACACTAAATCAGCTGTATAATACACTACCTTAAAATAACTTTCTCTTCAAAATGTAGCAATAAATGCAAGTGAACTCCTGGCCCTACAGGAATCCAATTAAAGCTTTGCTGTTGAAACTCTGGTCCTGTTCAAGTCCCACCATGTGAAATCATTGCATCATATGAGTGAGAAGTTTGGCAGGATTCAATTTTGCAAGAAGTCTCAGGGATTCTAGGGTTTCCCAGTGCTTTTCAGACATGCCTTGTGTTTCCGCTGTCCCATGTTCTCCTTCCTCTGCTTCCTTTACTCAGTGCTGTCTCCTGGCCTTTTCAAACCTACCACATCCCTACCAGTCTTATTTATTCTACACGTTTCAAAAGATAATTCCTCCTATAGACATACTTCAGCCTTGTGCACTCTTTGTTGTTCTAACAGTCCAGTCTTTTCCTTCCAAATTCAGTGCTGGCCAGAGGAGCCACAGATTACTGAAAGCTGGTGCCTGCCAGGGAAATACCTCTGTTTACTCAGCTCTAATAAACTTTCCTAGGCATTTGCTTTTGGCTGTTGTGAGAGGCGGCATCCAGGCCCAGATACAGCTTTGTCATCTGACCCCTGATGGTTGGCTTTGTATGATGCAGTTGTTTACATCTAATCCAACTGTAAAATTTTTGTAAGTGTTGTCTTTCTTATAACAGATTTTTATTCCTTGGTGAAAACATTACATTGAAGTAATCGGTTGGAATATTTATTACCATGAACCCAGGATATGCAGGTCGGACAGCACTACCTGAAAACCTCAAAGCTCTGTTCAGGCGAGTATGCTATAGTGTACTTCTATGGTATACTGGTATATCAAGTCTACATTTAGAGTACATATCCCACCTAATGTTATATTAGCCTTGGTTTGCAGTGAAGTGCAATTTCTGTTTGCTTCAGAATTTCTGTGGAAAAAATCAGTCTTCATGTTGCGCCTGCCTGTACACCATAATGACAAGGGAAATTGAATGTATATCTTGCCTTTTTTTTTAATCTACTTAAAATTTTAAAGGTACCTGTGAACACATGGGATGTACCTAAATATGTGCAAGAATATTCACTGTTTTGTGGTAAATAGGAATCCTAACAGCTGGCTTAACCTAGTAAAATGACCATTTGAAAAGTGTCTAGCTCCCACATTCTTCCACGGGTGTAGGCATGCAAGTTTTCATAGATGTTTCATAACTACCAGTTGAAAATGAAGCCGCATACTCTTACCTAGTAAGATACTGAATATGTGATTATTAAGAAGCTCTGAAAAGTATAGCGCACAGCAAAAAAATTTGTATGTTTTTGGACACTGTAGGACAGACCATTATCTTTTTCTTAAAGTACATATTTATGCTTTATATCTTAACACTAACATTTCAAGGAAGAAAGTTTTAAATTCAAAAGTTCTGACTGTATTTTGCATGCTGTGCTCAGAAAGTTTGTATCGAAATGGTGTTTTGGAGAGTAAATTAATTCCAGAAGTCGTTGCTCCGGCATGATGGGCAGTAAAATTATGCCAGTTTATTCCAACAGAGTGTTGGAGCTGTGCTATAAACTATGTGGTAATGGTGACTTAAATGGTGCAGGGCTTGCTTAAAAAAGAGTTGTCACTTGAAATCCTTGCTCTTGCATTAATACTTTTCACTGGTTTAATCAAGACCTGAAAAAAAGAATGATTCTGTGATTTCATTTCTCAATGTATTGAAGTTCAGTGGGGCAAGCTGGAAGGCATGGCCAGGCTGTCTGGGGACTGCTTCTCTGAGCAATAAATCCCTTTGATTTTTAAAAGACAGAAACGTAGGGCAGAACTGGGCATCACTGTTGCTTCTGTGACCAAGTTGAAACACAGGTACTACTTTTTTCTGTATTAAAAGTACATCAAGTTTTTGGTGTATTTTATTATTTCTGCTTTAGCCATGGAATTCCTGACACAATACTCCTTCATGCTTTCACTGCAGAAAGACATAAAGTCTGCTAAAGTTAGAATGCTGTTTGCTCAGGTACATCTCATCCTCTTGCCAACCAAACATCCTGCTTCAAATGGCAGGACTGGGCAGCAGCAGCAATTAGCTGTCTTGTTCTTTGAGCCTAAATTAGTCATTTGTAACAAGCAGTAACATCTGTCTACAAGGAGGAGGTTAGGATTTGAATTCATGTGCTTCTGCAAAGACTGTCGCTGAATAAGACCCTGTAATTGGGTTTTAGCAAACATTGGAGGGAGACCCCAAGAGATACATCACACTTCCCCATAGTGTTGTTTTTAATATCTCACAACTTAGCTGTTGCTTTACCAGGCCTTCTCATTAATCGCTGTCTAAGAACTCTTCAAGGCAAAGCAGGATTGGTGCGCGCCAAGGGAACAATGTTGGGTGCCCCCTCAATTCAGAACCTTGCGCAAGGGAGGACAGGGTGACAGGGGCCACATCCACCCATGTCTGTGCGGTGTGGCTGCCATGCTTTCTGCGTTCCGACAGAGTCAGCTGCCTTGGCTGCCACGTTTTCTGCAGTCAGCTAGATGCGGTATTTGACAAGAGAGCAGGAGGGATCACTCCCTGTTACTACCAGGTGTTTCATCTCCCAGTGGACTATCAGAGGATGGAAAATGCATGTGATTTATTTCTGTTGTTCATTTATTACTTTTATGGTTCCCTTTTTTTATTTCATTTGGGGAAAAAAAGAGTAAGGGATATGAAATAATATTAATTAACAATGTCTCTACTTAAAGTCAAATTATTGCTTTATTTTATGCGCTTTCTATTATGGTTTTCTTTGGCTTTGGTTTTTTAATTTTATTTTATTTTCAAAATGTACTTGCTACATAGAGCTGAATTGTTACCTTTACTTGGTTGTCACGTAAAACAAAAAGCCTTTGGAATTGAAGTATGAACTGCTGCATTTGGGACTTAACAATTCAGCCCTGTAGCTGAAGTCTGTAATAGCTCTTATCCATTGTACAATGCCCAGGAAAGGCAGGAGGTAACTGGTAAAGCATTAACTCCTCATATTTGCCACCTAATCAAATCTCACAAGGGAGGGAAGATATATTAAATACTACTAGCCTGACATTTCTTGTGCAAGCAGTTATTCTGTTTGTGAGAAGGGTATTGGTTATGGTAGGTAGAAGAGCATATGATTTTTCTATAATTGACTGCAATGCATATAGCAGCCCTTGTTTGGGCTTATGAAGAAATGCTTCTTAGGGAATAATCTACTTTAAATTGATTAACAGAGGGGTGCTAACTCTTTTTCTAGACTGTATGTTATTGATTTCTGTCAGAAATATACTGCTGGACTAAACCACTGGTCTTAATTTTGTCATATTTAAATATGAATGGGGAACAAAAGAAATCTTTGTCAGTAGTAAGAGAAGTGCTCTGAGGGACAAATTTGCTGGTTTGTAGCTGACCTGAACACAAAATTCAAGATCTCTTCCCTGCTACCATGGAACTTAAGTAGTGATTTTTTTTTTTTATGAGGAAATTGTTCAGCCTTTGCAGTATTGTTTTGTGTTACTTTTTTAATTGGAGATTTTTCTCATATCATTAAAATGGCTGTGGTTTTGTTCTAAAAGTTCTGACTAAAGGCTGTATTTGAAAAAGAAACAAATAGCGAAGCCTCCAAAGGCAACCATAACTTTGTATAAAAGCACTAAAGCCCTCCAAAAAATCGAAGTCCTTTAAAAAATGATGGCATTTTTAGCGATGGCAGGGTGTTGCACTTGACTTCCAGACCCTGTACAGCTGCTGGCAGTGTCCTCCAGTCCTTGGTGGCAAGTGACGCCACTGCAGACTGTGCCTGCTCTAAGTTTCAGTGGTACCTGCGTTTCTCAGCTGCCTCCTTTGTGTACAGCAGTGTTACTGAACAGTAACAATCAACAGTGCCTAATTAGCTCCTTTTACTTTGAAGTAGGGTCCTTGTTAGCTTTGACTGACACTCTTAATTGTGACTCTCGAGCTCTGTTTTTGAAAATGTTTGCACACATCGGTCATTTGATTTAAGAATATTACCATGTTTAAATACTCATCTGTGTACTTGGATTAGGAGGTTTGTTTTCCTCCTTAGACCCTGTGCCATGGTTGTCCCTGACCTTGAACTGATCTCTGAAATTATGTTGGTTGCTGAAGGGTTTATTGATGCACGTCTGCTAGCCAGGAAGTTTGTTACCTTGTGTACTCTCTGCAGGGAACTGCTTTCTAAACCGGTGAGGGTGTCTTCGGGCTTCTGGGTTTCATACATGTTAATTAACACATACTCCATACCAGTGCGGTTGGGTATTGTATAATAATAGGGGTCTTATCTTTTATTTTGAAGACACTTTAAATCACATGTCCATCCTTATTAAATTGTCAAGTATGAATTAGGACATTTGGTCCCGATCAGGTATGATCTTGGGACATTTGTAATGCATTAATTTTGCATTAAATAATTGTATATCACTGCTTTGCACCTGGGATGGCTGAACTACATCGTGCTGTTGTGTAATACCTATATTAGAAATATAACTATCTGTTGGAGAGGAGAAAAAGCTTATAGCAGAGTAGGAAATATTCTGAAAAACAAATAACATATTCTATTTAGAAGAATGTTTCTTTAAACTTTCCCCAGTAAATGCAGTGGAGGACTGTTTGAAAAATGGAACCAAAGCATTGCTAAATAAGGTAATTATTATACTAGAAAAAAATTCATATTCAGAATAATGATCTTAAAAATCTACAACTTGTAGAACTTGGAAGGTTTATAATTTCTTCCCTGTATGTATGCTGTCTACTCATTTCCAACTGTATAATTTTTCACAAGACATTCTTAATATTCAGTTTCATTAGGGGAACAAGAACTCAGAGAACCCTTCAACCTTAAGCCATAAACTCTAACAAGCAGGGCCATTATGAAAGCAAAAGCAACTTTATTTTCATGCCTGCATAATTTTGAAATTATCTCTGAATATACTGAAGCTTTCCTGACACATTCTTGCAATGTTTCTAGAGATAATGAATTTGAACATTGTATATCTTAAGACAGCAATATTGTCTGCTTTACTAGAACAGGGATTCCTCAGCTCTAATGATTATTTTGTCCTGGAGTAATTTTCTGAATTCTGAAAAATCACTTGTACAATTGTTTGCCATAGTAATAATAATATTAACACTTAAAACAAAAACTAGAAAGTTCTTGTTTGTTTATTATTTTATCTTATTTGTTTTACTTCTAATGGAAACAGGAGAAATCAAATCCCTTTGACTAAAATTCTGAGCTGCTGCAGAAAATATACAGAAGTTCAGAGAGCTCTGAAAATATTGGTCCAGTGTTGGAGCTTTTAGGGTTCTCAATATACCTTTGGGGCACTAGGATCCTAGCCTATGAAAACTGCTTCAGAACATAGTTATCAGGGCTTTCTTTCAGTGCATATGCTGTGAAGGAAGGGACTTCTGGTTCTGTCATGCCATGGTAAATAGCTTGGATATCTTAAAGTCCTTGTGCACTGGACAATCCACACAGCAGGCTGCTGTAAAGATGCATAGCTTGCTCTTTAACAACCCATCAGACAGCAAACCAACAAAAAATTTGGGGAAAAAAAATAATCTTACCTAAATCTAAGCAAAAGCTCATTAAGCCCAGTATGTTCCTAAATTTTCCTATTTTCCTAACCATCTCCATGTTTAACTCCTTTGCTTAGGTGTAACATTTATAAAATGCAGAGACTCATTTTCATTGTGGATGCTCAGCATCTTTAGTACTTCAGAAAAAAATGACAGTTTTTCTTACTGATGATGAACTATTCTGAAGCTGAAAATTGCTTTTTGTTTTTTCTTCTTTGTGATAAATTTTGTGCATTTGATTCATAGTGCCACTATCATGGAAGGTGATAGTGACATCTTCTAAGCATTATATGTTGTTAACTTGCGGGTTTGCTACTGGTTTTGTTTCCCCCTTTTTTTGGTTGTGGGGTTTTTTTTGTGGTGGGTGGGGGTTTTTTTGTTTGTTTAGGTAATAATACCAACTAGGCTGTATTTATATTGAAGTCCTAGCTGTGGTTGCAGCTAATATTCTGAAACCCTACCTGACTGCCTGCCAGTTTGGGTAATGACAGCAGGGTAGTTGCAACCTGAGATGGGGTTTTGAAATTGAGGGAGGGGTAGTGTGTGCACACTAAGGAAACTGTAGACCACCATGAGCAATGTGATGTGTGCTAACATAAGGAGATGGTGGCTGTGTAACTCCCGGCTGCAGCAGCACAGAGGTCAGGGAGGAGCTGATTATCCTCATGCTTACCCAGCTGCTCTTACAGTAGCTGGTCCCACTGCTGGTTATACCAGAATTAGCCACCTGGAATCTGTACATGAGCTGCGAGAACACCTTTAAGTGTAGGTGTAGCCTTAAATTTAGAGAGCTGTAACTTCGTGGTAGACCCTTTCATTGCAAAATTGGCTCTTGGGGTGCTTCCTTCAACTGTACAAGCTGCTGTTGTTCAAATTGTTTAAATCTCCAAAATGTTTCAAACTTCTTCTCTTTCTACTTCTATGCTACCTAGAAAGGAAAGGGAAAGAGGTGAATGTTACACAGCTCTGGAAAAAGGAGGAAGAGGGATTGAAGAGCCTAGGTGTGATCAAAAAGTTGTGCCTTCTGCATTGGATATCTGCCTTCCCACCTGCAGGGCTTAGGGGAAGATACAGGCTTTTTCTCTGGCCTTCACTTACCAAATGTTTCTAGGCTTTTCATCTAGGCTGAGTACCCATCTGTTTCCCTTTTCCTTTAATTTTGGTATTGGAGCTGTTTGCAAAATGGCTTGATAGTCTGTCCAATCTTCTCTTTTGGAAACAGAAAAGTATTGATAGTATCAGGTAAAATTAGTAGAAGTTTGGCAGCAATTTTTTGCTTGCCTTGTTTCATCATGGAGGTATAGTTGCAATGAATACAATAATACTCAATGGTGCAAATTTTGCCATTTAAAAATGATGAAGAAGGTGGTGGAATACTAAAAATTAGATAGATATACATATTTCACCCTTTTTTGTTTTTTCTTTACTAGACTTCCAACACTGGCCCAAACCACTACAAGACATGGGCATGGTGGTGTTGATTGATGGTTGGACTTGATGACCTTACAGGTCATTTCCAACCGTAGTGGTTATGTGATTCTGTGAAGACTACAAGGGAATGAAAATGTGTCATTTTACTCTGTGTGTAAACACATTGTTTTCTTCATAAACGTTAACGCTTAGTTTTTTCCTGTGCTAACGCGACTAGTTAAAATGTTTTCACAGGACCATTATGACTGGGGACTTCGTGCTATCAAGTCTGTTTTGGTGGTTGCTGACTCACTGAAATGAGGAGATGAGAACAGACCTAAGGATCAGGTCAAATCTTCACTTAAAAGCACGTAAGAGTAGTAGCTGTTTCTGGTGTTTTGCCTTTGAATAAAAACAGAATCCTAAAAAGAGAAGGAGTTAATGCTTGCGATACGTGGTTTACCATCCTTTTCCAGGTGCTTATGAGAGCCTCGAGAGACTTCAATTTGCCTAAAATAGTGACAGATGATATCCCAGTTTTCACGGGCCTGATCAGTGACCTGTTTCCAGGTCTGGATGTTCCAAGGAAGAGGAACCTGCAATTTGAACAGATGGTTAAACAATCTACCCCGGAGCTTCACTTGCAGCCTGAAGAGAGCTTTATTCTCAAAGTAGACGAATTCATTGCCTATAATTACTCCCCTTAAGAGTTTCAATCAAAATAATTACAAATGGGTTGTATTAGACATGAAGATTATTTTTGAGTATGTTACAGTATTGATAAGGTGTCCTCAATGTCTCAATATTTCAAAGGCATTTTGTCATGGCAGTAGTGTGCCTCAGGATGATAAATATGCCCATAAGGAAATGCGTATCCCATTCAAAAAAGCTGTCTACACTGACAAACTTCTTTGTTTGTGTACAGTACGAAGCATTTGTACTTGGTAGCAAATTAATTGTTGCTGATTATTTATAGGGAGGAAAAAAGAATAAGGGAGCAAAACCATATAAATAAGAAGGTGTGGATTTGGAATGCCCATGGCTACATGAAATTTTTGTGTGTCCTGGTATTTCTGTATAATATAATGCACATTGTGCTATACACATAGCAAAACATGTATGCACACGTATGCATGTATACTCGTAATTAGTTGTCTCTAAGCTAAATTTAAACACTAATTTTAGTTTGAATTACAGACAGGGTGAAAAGGTGAAATTTGGAAACACTGGTTAGTGTATGGACCAAATAAAAAGTGTGCTTATTTGGACTCTAAGAAAATATATTCCCACCCTCGTTCAAGGAACATCCACATCTGCTTTCCTGTATTAGGGTTTACTGGAAACTGAAATAACCAAGCTGGTTAAATGTGACTGATCTCAGGATTTATAAAGGATTTTCTGCTGTAGTCTATCTTGTTGCATTATCCTGACGGAAGGGTGAAAGACAATAAGCTATACCTTGTGGTATTATGAACTTTGCAATCAGCCTTCTATAGAGGATTTTGATTCCTGCTAACTGGGTGAATCAGAAGGTGAGCACTGAGGAACATGGACTTGTTCCTATTGGACTTTAGAAATTCAGTTTGGATGCTCTTTACTAAGACAGAAATTCATAAGCATCCAAGCTATTTTCATTCTGCAGCTCACAGAAGTATTTCTTTGAAAGAAGTGTGTTACTTTAGTGGACTGATTTTGTATTTTACCAAATTACAGCTGCACAGCTGTTCTGAGTGTGGAATTCACTCTGCTAAATTGATGGCAAAATTGTGATAATTGTTCTGTATCCCTGTGTTGGCACAATCCTACTGGACTGTATGGCTGTATAGCAGAATAAGATTTGCTCTCACTTGTTGAGATAACTGCTTTCATTAATTTAAGCCAATTCTCTTCCCATTTTCTGGGAGACAAATGATGTTGCTTGATGCAGCATCAGCTCAGCTGAGGCAAGTCTGCCAAGAAGGTGTAAGTCCATTTATCCTGTTAAAGGGAATAGGAAGATGAAGGGGGTGATTGTTTAGCAGGCCACAGGAGGGGAAAGGTGTTCACCGTGCATCCGTTCTGTGTGGTAGGTTGTTCAGCTGGAGGAGCTACTGGCAGTGCGTCACTCTTTGTTTGTCATTGGAAATGCGGGGACAGGAAAGAGTAAGGTACCTGCCTACCTATGCAGCATGTTTTCTATCTTATATTGTAAAGAAATTGCCATGGTTCTTGCAGAAAACATTCTGCATGTTGCCTTTGCCTTAGGCTGTGGTATAATAACACACTGTTCAGTCCAGCCAGTCAGCCACATGATGTGCAATGGGAAGGCTTAAATGTTACAGGCAAATTCTACATTTTATGTGGTTTTTGCATGTCCCAAAGGAAAATTAATCATGGCACCAAGTAATGAGCATTCAATTTGACAGAGAGACTAAGTAATACTTTGTTCTGGAAAGAGAAGCAGGATGTTTTAATTAGGCTTCTAGACAGAAATAGTGGAATATATTGCCAAAACACTAGACAAATACTTCTAATATATAATGCTTGCCCATTTCTGCTACTGAATGTTGGCAGCTGTCTGGATTTTCTTCCCCATTCAACACTTTCTGTTAGAGAAGATCGATGGCAGAGTACAGCCATTTCAGAATGGGATTCTCCTTTCCTATCCTTAAGCTTAATGGAAGTTTGGGGCTAAATTAGCACAGAGGCCATGAGTAAATCAAGGTGAATAGTTGATTGAGTGCAGGGATTTGCAGTCAGAGACCCAGTTCAGGAAGAAAGTCAAAGATTCCTGTTGTATTACTAATGTGCAGCCTATGCCTCCTCTTCAGGTGCTTGAAAATTCTGCATCATGCATATGTGAACATGAAACAAAAGCCTGTTTAGAATGACCTTAACCCAAAAGTTCTGACAGCTGATGAACTGTTTGGTTTTATACACATGCAACCCAAGAATGGAAAGATGGTAAGTAGCACACGTGTTCTTACTAGGACCTGTTCCTAGAGGCATCGTTCTCCATCAGAAATGGACAATGCCAGAATTTGGTGAAGGTGTTAGAGACCAAATTGTTGCATTTTTCTGTGTTTTGATGCAATGAGATGTGGGTGCAGAGCACACTGGTGGTTGTGGTAAGACTGGAGGCAGGGCAGGATGCTAGCAGACAGAAAAGTACTAGCCTGAGTGATGCTGATTCAGCTGTCTTAAAGGGCAAGTTATTTTCTCCCCAAACCCATGAAACATCCCATATCTCACCCATATCACTAAGACTAATGACATACTCTTCTGTAATCAAAACTGAAGGTCATTTTTACATAAAATGCAGTCATTTTGCTGTATCAAGTGTTCACTGAATTTTTTTTTATTTTACTTTGAATAACTACCTAATAAGCAAGCAAATGAAAAAAGCGTGGTTTTGATGCTACAAAAGCTTCTTGTTTCAGTGATGCATTAATTCTTCTGAAGTTTTGATTACTGTGCAGTGTTGTTATTTAAGCATTAAAGTGATGGGATTCTATTGAAATATAATTTGCAGGTGTCCTGTCATCTCTTCTGAGAGAGCAAGCTAGTATTACCCATGAGGGGCCAAAATGGTTAGTTTTAGATGGAGATATAGATCCTGTGTGGATTGAGTTACTCAGCACTGTTATGGATGATAACAAGGTGAGCAATTGAGAAGCAAGTACAGTGGCTTCCCCTCTACCTGTTTTCACATTTTCTTCTTCCTTTATTTTTCTGGAGATAGTTTTGCAGTGTGCGCTCCTTTTTTCTTCCATTCTTATAATTTCTTTGGTTTTCACTATTGCTAAGTAATATTTTAGCATCTGCGTAACACATTGTGTCTTGCCTATTTTGTACAACAAAAAGGCTTAAGGTAGCCTACGTATACTGTAAGGGTGATTGTGCCTCCTAGTGTATGAGTTGATGTAATTCAAGATGTCAATCATAAGATTATTGAAACTGGTATTTGGAAAGCCTCTCGGTAAAACAGATTTAAGATTCCATAAGTGAAGTCCTTGCATCACTGTACTAAGGAAGGCTAATGTTAGGAAACCTAAATAAGTCAGAACTAGCAGTAGTATCCAGACTTATTCCTGTCCTATTAGTCAATACCGCTAAACCAATTTTTTTGGCTGTCTGAACTGCTGTAATGTAACAAAGTCCAAATCTAAAATCTGAATGTAACCTTAGGAAGGCTATTGTCATTTAGCCCATTCTCTTAAGCTTTCCTGTCTTAAGAACTTGAACCTATCTAGTGACATGGTCTCTGGTTGCTTAGCAAGGTGTCTGTCTGTGGCTAGCCACATAGCCTAACTTTAGCTAATGAACAGAAAGTGGCTTTTCCAAGGGATATTTCAGAGCACCTAAGTTTAGGCTCCTGCTCTGAATAATTTTCTGTTTAGTTCCGTTGACACTGAGAGAGACTTTGCCTCCCTGCTTTTAGTAGCTTTCATGAGAACTCACATTGGTGAAACAGGCTGGTCATCTTTTGAATGAATTAAACTCATACAAGATCAAGTAAAACCTTTTGAATTTGTCCTCCTCTGTGTTTCTGAAGTAAAAAACTACAGCCATTTTCGACTAAAGTTTGTTTAGCTGCGTTCAAGAAACAGTGTATATGCACGGTGTTGCAGGTAATCCTTTCTCCTTTGTAGGGCTATGATAAACACGATTGCGCTGATCATGTTCTTGTTAGACAGTGTATCTTAACTTGCTTTTGTTGAAAAATTTACTGATGATTTCTAGGTTCTGACCCTTAGAAGCAATGAACTTGTGCCTATGACTCCGTCAATGCAGCTGCTATTTGAGGTACACCATTTAAGAGCTGCTACCCCAGCTACAGTATCCAGAGCTGGTATTCTCTTCGTGAACACCCAGAACCTGGGGCGGAATCCGTGACTATCTGATGATATTAGTTAGCATTTTCAAGATACATCTTGAAGATTGATGGGAGTAGACTCCATTATTTATATTAATTCTTCTTTCTAGTTTTTATTCTGATAATAGTGGGATGATTTAATTGGTGGCCATGTATATTCTCAAATATGCAGTTCAGAAAATTTCACCATTAGTTCAGTGTTTTATTTTCCCATCTTAGGTGTACTGCTTAATTAAAGCAGTAGCGTGGTGAGTTGACCCTGGCTGGACGCCAAGTGCTCACCAAGCCGCTGTATCATTCCCCCCTCCTCAACTGGACAGGGGGAAGAAAAATATGACAAAAGACTCATGAGTTGAGATAAGGACAGGGAGATCACTTGGCAACTACCATCACAGGCAAAACAGACTCGACTCGGGGAAATTAATTTAATTTATTACAAATCAAAATCAGAGTAGGGTAATGAGAAATAAAACCAAATCTTAAAAACACTTTCTCCTCACCCCTCCTTTCTTCCCAGGCTCAACTTCACTCCTGAATTCTCTGCCTCCTCCCCCTGAGCAGCGCAGGGGGAGGGGGAATGGGGGTTTTGGTCAGTTCATCACACGTTGTCTCTGCCCCTCCTTCCTCCTCACACTCTTCCCCTGCTCCAGCGTGGGGTTCCTCCCATGTGAGACAGTCCTCCACGAACTTCTCCAATATGGGTCCTTCCCATGGAGTGCAGTCCCTCAGGAACAGACTGCTCCATCATGGGTCCCCCACGGGGTCACAAGTCCTGCCAGCAAACCTGCTCCAGCGTCGGCTTCTCTCTCTCCATGGGTCCACAGGTCCTGCCAGGAGCTTGCTCCAGGGCAGACTATCCACAGGGTCACAGCCTCCTTCAGGCGCATCCACCTGCTCCGGCATGGGGTCCTCCACAGGCTGCAGGTGGATATCTGTTCCACCATGGACCTCCATGGGCTGCAGGGGACAGCCTGCCTCACCATGGTCTTCACCACGGGCTGCAGGGGAATCTCTGCTCTGGCGCCTGGAGCACCCCCTCCCCCTCCTTCTTCACTGACCTTGGTGTCTGCAGAGTTGTTTCTCTCACTTATTCTCACTCCTCTCTTCTCCAGCTGCCGTTGCGCAGCAGTTTTTCCCCCTCTTCTTAAATATGCTATCCCAGAGGTGCTACCATCATCGCTGGCGGCCTTGGCCAGCGGCGGGTCCATCTTGGAGCCAGCTTGCGTTGGCCCCATCGTACATAGGGGAAGCTTCTAGCAGCTTCTCACAGAAGCCACCCCTGTAGTCTGGTCCCGCTGCCAAAACCTTGCCATGCAAACCCAATACAAGTAGTGAACTGACTGTCTGCTTTTTGTAATGCAAATTTGGTAGTAGCAAGACGTGAGTAACTTGGCTACTGTTCTCTGACAGTTTTTTAATAATTGTCACCATCTTTGATACTGTTAAGGACACTAGTTTACAACAGCTTGGCTTTTTGTTTCTCCTTTGGATCACAGTACTGCTCTTTTAACTTGTTTTATATCTATGCTTCATGCAAATTAATTATGAGAACAATATTTTCTAAAGAATATGGGTTTCCATGTATAAAACAGAATTTAGCTGGTCAAGGCACAATGCATTAACTTGAAGCAGTCCAATGTGATATTTTCCTTTTGCATTTGTTGAGCTGATCCAAAATAGTTCTTACAAATTTTAGTAAGAAGTGGATCTTTTTAATATTTTTGAGTCGGTGTTTTTATTTTCAAGCAGCATTACTGCTGTTTCATGTCAAAATTCAATTTTGCAGTGTTCCAATATGTCATCAACATTTTGGTCAGTTCTGTCTGTGTTAGAGTTGTGTGCCACTGGGAATAAGAAGCCTTCAGTGCACATATTTCCCAAAGAAATCTTGTCAGCAGGAGAAATTAATTAAACAGCTTGAGTCTGTACAAGCTGACCACCTAGGGTGATGAGGATCAGAGGATTGGTGAGGATGTAGAGAGGCAATACGATCTCTCACAGCAAAGAGAGGACTGTAGAGATGGAAACAGTAGGCAACAAACTGTCCAAATAGAATAGCTGTGAATGAGTAAATTGGTTTAGACTGTGTTTGACTAATACTGTGTGAACATGAGCAGGGGATAAAATTGCCTAATCCTTTGGAATATCACAGAATCACTAAGGTTGGAAAAGACCTGTAAGATCATCAAGTCCAACCATCAACCCAACACCACCATGCCAACTAAACCATGTCCCACAATGCCACGTCCACACGTTCCTTGAACACCTCCAGTGATGCTGACTCCACCACCTCCATGGGCAGCCTGTTCCAGTGTTTCACCACTCTCTCAGTAAAGAAATTTTTCCTGATATCCAGTCTAAGCTTCCCCTGGCACAACTGGAGGCCATTTCCTCTTGTCCTATCACTTGTCACTTGGGAGAAGAGACCAGCACCCACCTCTCTGCAACCCCCTTTCAGGTAACTGTAGAGAGCGAGAAGGTCTCCCCTCAGCCTCCTCTTCTCCAGGCTGAACAACCCCAGTTTCCTCAGCCGCTCCTCATAAGACTTGTGCTCCAGACCCCTCACCAGCTTTGTCGCTCTTCTCTGGACACGCTCCTATATATACAGGTATGTGGCTGCTAATCTGAAGCATATGCTCTAGTTAGAGTAATGATAAGGAATCTTAGACTTGGTTGTGATACAAACTAGCAGATGAGAAGGTTTACTTTTCTGTCTTGATTACATAGAGCCAGACTTCTCAGCCAGGCTGGGTTATATATACCACTGTAGTTATCTGCAATGCAAGTTATGTTGGACTTGGGTAATCCTTTGTCTTGTGTACAGCTTACACACTGGTATTTTAAATAGTCTGTTCTCAAACAATGTAAAACAAATACAGAATCCTTGCTCCCACCTGCTTTTTGGTGGCGCAGCCCTCTGAAAGCGGGAGCAAACTATCATCTAGGTCCTTTCTCCCTGCCGTCCCTGGAATAAAGCACACAGTCAAAGAAAAGAAGTATAGCTACATGCTGGTGTGCTCAACTATCATAATAGCTCTTAGAAATGCCGCAGCATGATGACCTTTGCATGAACAAATAAAAATGTTGTAAGGCTGGCGGCACTTATGTCTGATTTACAGCCAGTGAAGTAGTATTTGTGCATTGCACTAAAGGCAGTCACAAACAGTTCTCAAAAGTCAACAAAAGTTTGCATTTCAAAGCTAGAGGGAAGAAATTTTGTATTTTTTCAACTTCCCTCTGATAAAAAATTGGTTGCTTTGCAATTTGTTTTGCAGGTATGTTGCTAGCTGGATAGAAACAAGGAGATACCAATCCGAAAAGGCTAACTCGACTGTTCTCTTTGAATATGTGCCTCCTTACTTAGAACAACTCAGAACAAGATTTAAAACTGCTACTCCTATTTCTGAAAATAGTATGGTTCAGGTATGCATTAGGATTAAAACTATTTATATTTTTAGAAACAGTGTTTCTGAAACATCCACTGAGCATGTGGTCCAATACAGGAGTAAAAATGCTTAAAATTACCATGTATCTGAAACGTATGTGAGATGAAATTGAGAGGCTCTTATATATTGAACCTGGACCCTTATTTTGGAGACTTACAGGGATTCAGAGGTTTCATGTTGTAGCAGTCCACTGTAACAAAAAGAAATGTAGTGTGTTAAGAAGAATACAAGGACCTCGTTAGGTCATGCAGGGAGGGAATTAGGAAGGCGAAAGCCCAGCTAGAGCTCAACCTGGCCACGGTCGTGAGGGACAACAAAAAAAGCTTCTATAAATACATTAACGACAAAAAGAGAGCCGAGGAGGATCTCCATCCTCTACTGGATGCGGCGGGGAACATTGTCACGAAGGATGAGGAAAAGGCTGAGGTACTTAATGCCTTCTTTGCCTCAGTCTTTAACAGCCACACCAGGTATCCTCAGGGTATCCGTCTCCCTGAGCTGGATGACAGGGATGGAGAGCAAAATAGGCTCCCCATGATCCAGGAGGAAGCAGTTAACGACCTGCTATGCCACCTGGACACTCGCAAGTCTATGGGGCCTGATAGCATCCACCCAAGGGTGCTGAGGGAGCTGGCGGAGGAGCTTGCCAAGCCGCTCTCCATCATTTATCAACAGTCCTGGTCAACAGGGGAGGTCCCGGATGACTGGAGGCTTGCCAACGTGACGCCCATCTACAAGAAGGGTCGGAAGGAGGATCCGGGGAACTACAGGCCTGTCAGCCTGACCTCAGTGCTGGGGAAGGTTATGGAGAGGCTCATCTTGAGGGCGATCACGGGACACGTGCAGGACAACCAAGGGATCAGGCCAAGCCAGCATGGGTTCATGAAAGGCAGGTCCTGCTTGACCAACCTGATCTCCTTCTATGACCAGGTGACCCGCCTAGTGGATGAGGGAAAGGCTGTTGATGTTGTCTACCTGGACTTCAGCAAAGCCTTTGACACTGTTCCCCACAGTATTCTCCTAGAGAAGCTGGCGGCCCGTGGTTTAGACAGGTACACTCTTCGCTGGGTAAAAAACTGGCTGGATGGCCGAGCCCAGAGGGTTGTGGTGAATGGGGTGAAATCCAGCTGGCGGCCGGTCACAAGCGGAGTCCCCCAGGGCTCAGTTTTGGGACCGGTCTTGTTTAATGTCTTTATTGATGATCTGGATGAGGGGATAGAGTGCTCCCTCAGCAAGTTTGCTGACGACACCAAGTTGGGCGGGAGTGTTGATCTGCTGGAGGGCAGGAAGGCTCTGCAGAGGGATCTGGACAGGCTGGATCGATGGGCTGAGGCCAACCGGATGAAGTTCAATAAGGCCAAATGCCGGGTTCTACACTTCGGCCACAACAACCCCAGGCAACGCTACAGGCTTGGGGACGAGTGGCTGGAAAGCTCCCCCACAGAAAAGGACCTGGGGGTGTTGGTCGACAGCCGGCTGAAGATGAGCCAGCAGTGTGCCCAGGTGGCCAAGAAGGCCAATGGCATCCTGGCCTGTATCAGAAACAGTGTGGCCAGCAGGAGCAGGGAGGTGATCATGCCTCTGTACTCGGCTCTGGTAAGGCTGCACCTTGAATCCTGTGTTCAGTTTTGGGCCCCTCACTACAAGAAGGACATTGAGGTGCTGGAGCGTGTCCAGAGAAGGGCGACGAAGCTGGTGAGGGGTCTGGAGCACAAGTCTTATGAGGAGCGGCTGAGGGAGCTGGGGTTGTTTAGCCTGGAGAAGAGGAGGCTGAGGGGAGACCTTATCGCTCTCTACAATTACCTGACAGGGGGTTGCAGGGAGGTGGATGTTGGTCTCTTCTCCCAAGTGACTAGCGACAGGACAAGAGGAAATGGCCTCAAGTTGCGCCAGGGGAGGTTCAGGCTAGACATTAGGAAAAAGTTCTTCACTGAGAGAGTAGTGAAACATTGGAATAGGCTGCCCAGGGAGGTGGTAGAGTCACCCTCCCTGGAGATATTCAAGGAGCGTGTGGATGTGGCATTGTGGGATGTAGCTTGATGGACACGGTGCTGTGTGGTGTTGGGTGGGTTGTGGCTTGTTGTTGTTGTGTGGTGGGTTTTTGGTGTGGGGTGGTTTTTTTTGTTGGTTTTTTTTTTTTTTTTTTTTCCCTCCAGGTTGGACTTGATGATCTTACAGGTCTTTTCCAACCGTAGTGATTCTGTGATTCTGTGTTTATGGAACTGCATGTAATTCCCTGACATCTCGGTTCTTGTGTTGCTTCTGTTAGTAATGTCTTAGGGCTAGCCATTTCATCTCTCTATAGGAGCATTCTGCCTCTTTCTATAATTAAATGCTCACTAAATTCATTAGTTAGTTACTCTCATACTCTGATAATGAGGCCCTACATTATTAAACTTTGTTAAAGAATGGAGCTGAGCTGTTTCATGTATAAACGATCTGATACTGCACATCCTTATGTTGACATTTTAAATTTGCTTAATATGCCTTGTAATTCTCAAGTCTTCTGAGTGTTTGCCTGCTTCTAAATAAGTCAATATGAGAGGAGAAGACTAATTATTGAGTATGAGTGTTAAGAATTTGCCATAACGTACATGCCTGAACTGTGTCATCTTCTTCATATACCTTGCTTTAAGTAGTGTAGAATGAAGATATTTTGGTATATTTTATCAGAAGACCTCTTTATGCCCCTGACTCTGAAAGGAGCTCCTAGACAATAAGGAAGCACAGCAAAGTGTTGCAGTCTCACTACTTAAAATTTAAATACTTTCTTGAGGTCACTGTCACCTTCCGATGCAGTAAGACTCACAGGTCACACTCTTCACATATTTATTGTAGACACTCTGTTCTCTGCTGGATTGTTTGTTGCCCCTTGAAAATGTGCCAAAGGATTGCTCCAGAGAGCTCTGAGACGTATTTTGTCTTTGCTTGTATTTGGGCGTTTGGTGGGGCACACTCGTGAGATCAGGTAAGTTAATGAAAATGACCACAGTATCTCACTGTGCTTGAAAAACAGACATATATACACACACGTACCCACATATTTAAACAGATATAAATACATATGTGTGTGTGTATATAGGTATATGCAGGTTTCTATTCACTAATACTGTTAGGAGGTGCAGGCCAATGGCCATGCATCTGATTTGTTGTCCTGCAGTACTGTGTATTTTAGCTGTCAGAGCTCATCTGTAAATGAGCTAACTTGACCGGAGAGAGCTGACTGCCTGCAGTGCAAGACTGCATGCAGAGTCATTTACCATGCATAGAGAAGATGTGTTTACTTAAGGAAGTGTTACCGGTTGTACTTTTTTATCTATACTAAAGTCCCTAGCAAGCAACAAAAAGTAATATGAGGGTCATGCCTACCAGAATTAAAGCATTTAGTAAAGGGCTGGACAGATGTATGTTTAATCACACCTGTTGGATTTATACTGGGAAATGTAGATATAAGCAAAGCATTACAATGCATTCCTCTTACAGAGATGTTTTGTTGTGATGCTACAAAATCACAGAATCACTACAGTTGGAAAAGACCCGTAAGATCATCAAGTCCAACCGTCAACCCAACACCACCACTCCCACTAAAGATTTTGGAAAAAAAAAAAAAAATTCAGGAAGAAAGTTCTAAAACTCTACAATTACTTGACGGTGTTTTGCTTAGATAAACCTTGATTTCTTGAGAAATACCTAGTCATACTTGCCTATTAAAGGCTAAAAAATAGTTGGCTTTACTGCTGTTTAAATTAGATTAAGCCCTTGTGAAGGAACAAATTGATAAGTGCATCATCCATTGGTAAAGGAGCACCTTGCGTAAGTTGAAGAATCAGAAGCAACGCATTATTGCATCAAGAGTCTGGGAAGATCTTTTTGGTCATCTTAACATCTGTTTTCCTTTCCTTCAAAAAGACTTGCTGTTCTGTAGACATACTGTGGAAGGTCTCGTCTGAAGCAAGCAATCTCTGTGGTATCGCAGTTTTGTACATTTAAATTGAATTTAGAAGTTTTAGGAAATAAAATATTTGGTCTGGATGTGTGGTGGGTTAGCCTTGCTGAACAGCCAGATACCTGCCCAGCCGCGCTCTCGCTCCCAGTCCTCAGCCAGGGTCGAGGGAGAAAATAGGCTAAAAAAGCTTGTGGGTCAAAATGAAGACAGGGATATTGGTAAGCAGTTACTCTTATGGGCAAAACAGACTTGATTTGGGGAAAATTAATTTAATTTGCCAATTGAAATGGATTCAGGTAGCGAGAAACAAAGGCAAACATTAAAACACAATCTTTCCCCCTTCCACCCCCCAAGCTCAGCCTCACTCCTTCACTCCTGACTCCCTACTCCCCCACTCCAAGCAGTGTAGGTGGGTGGGGGGTTACAGTCAGTACACAGTGGTTTCTCTTTGCCACTCCTTTCTTCTCACGCTTTACCCTTGCTCCAGCATGGGCTCTCCATGGGCTGCAGCCTTTCAGGGCACACTCACCTGCTCCAGCATGGGGTCCTCAGGGGGCTGCAGTGTGGGTATCTGCTCCAACAACGTGGAGCTTCTCCTCTTCTTCCTCCTCTTCCTCTGACCTTGGTGTTCTGCTGTTTCTCAGTCTTTCTGCGCTTTCTTGAATATGTTTTCCCTGAGGCAGCACCAGCTTGGCTGAGGGGCTCAGCAGTGTCCCACAGTGGGTCTGTTGGAGCTGGCTGGAACCAGCAAGTCCAGCATGGAGCAGACCCCATCCTCTCCTCACAGAGGCCACCCTGCAGCCCCCCACTGCCAACATCTTGACACCCACACTTAATCCAGGATGTCATCAGAAGGTGTCTTTAGCCCTGTAAACAGCAGAAACACTAAGACAGTGCTTTGATGTTCTTGGTTATTTCATCACAGTCTACATGTATATGCATTTAAAATTAAGTTTCATTTCTAAGTCTGTTTTTCATATGTGCTTCACATGAATGTCTAGGTATGGAAAATGTACTGTAAACAATTAATACGCCATTTTATAGCTTTCGAATTAACAAGCTGAATTTAGCTGCTGGTGCCTTAAGAAGATGAAAGCTGTGAAGTTTCCTTTCCAGGGCACAGTGTTCGATTATTACCTTGCTCCAGAGACGAGGAAGTTCCTGCCCTGGGCAGATAAGGTCCCGAGTCCTCATGTGGATCCGGATGCACCCCTGCAGGTACAGTGCACACCAGTGACCACACACTGAGCATTGCTAGATGCAGGAATGTTTTAGGGTCTTGTCAGGATTTCTGATGTCGTCTTAGATGTCCTGGAAGTAACACTCTCTAGATGTGTTTGGGTAAATCCCTTCTATCAGGGCCACATGCCTTTAGTTGTGTGTTGAGGATTAATGATAAAGCGATGCTTTTATTGATTTTTATATTATTAAAGCACTCCTGAAGACATAGCATATTCAATTTGTTAGTGGTTTATACCCTTTTTCCACAGTAGGAGAAATTCAGGCTCCAAGTCCATTTAATCATTAAAAGTAATGCCTACAGCAACTGTACACCAGAAATTGAAGCCTTAACATATTTCTGTTGCCAGCTCTATGCACAGGTATTCTTTTGCCAGCTAAGCTCCCTTCATACTAACAGAAGTGTGTGAGGTCTAGGGGAAGCAAATCACTTTTATCACCTTTCCGCTATGCTCTTGATCAACTTTAAAAGTTAAGAGTTATATTTGTGGAATACAAATCGTAGAAGTTATGATAGTATGATATATACCTGCCAGTGTAGAGAAAATAGAAAGCATGAGCTATTAGTTGTAATTGCCTCAGTTTGGGGGTTTGGTTGTTTTTGCTCTTTTTTCAGTGTGTTTCGCATAGAATATTCTCAAATGCTTCATGCTGGTTTGGTTGTATTAACTTGCAGGTCCTTTTCTTTTTAAATGCTTAGATGAGTAGGCATTTTCCTGGGGAGATTAGAAGTTTGTGAGCATAGAAACATGGAGCTGATGATCAAAAGATGTTATTCTTTATCAGCTGTCCTGTAATAAATTCTCTTTTAGGGTTAATATTTGGTAGGAAAATACAGAGCTTGGAAAAGAAAGCTTTATCAGGCAATGAAGAGTTTAGGTGCTCACAGTAAGGAAAGCTACTCTATTGCCAACTGTTTGCCCAAACAGTTTTAGGTATGCTGAAAGCCAGGCCAAAAAGTAAATGGAAATACTAATTGAAAAATTAAACCAACTACCTGTTGCACCAGCCTCTGTTTCTCTACCAGTTTTTGGGAGGCTGGCATTCTGTAAAGGTTGAGATGGAACTAACGCATTTCAGCTACAACCTGATTTCAAAATCTTCCTACTAGAAGAAATTGAATAAAAATTTTCAAGTAGAAATGCTGTGGAAAAAGTAATCCTGTAGAATATTTTGTTCTAGTAATTACGTTTGAGAACGAGAGAACGGTATATCCCATTTCATTGCTTTTTAGAATTCAGTCCTAGCCAGACAGAGAGACAGAAATTAGTGTTTGCTTTTAAAAATAAACTGTGTTGTGCAAGTGTTTGATGGGTTTTTTTACCTCTTCAATTTCAGGCAATCTTTGTTCATACATCTGAGACTGCATGTCTCAAATATTTTATTGATTTACTCTTAACAAAAGGCAAACCAGTCATGTTTGTTGGAAATGCCAGAGTAGGAAAAACTGTTTGTAGGCGATAGGTTTGCTGCTGTCTCTGAAGACTACTTCCTGGCTAACATCCCTCTCAACTACTACACAACATCAGCAGTGCTCCAGAGTAAGTTCCGTACAGATGCAAGAAACCTTTCTCCCCTCAACAGCAAAGGTGAAAAATATTACACAGTTATTACAATCTTATTACAGCTGTTGGCTACTGCCGTTGTCTGGGTCTTGGCAAGCTCATCGCTTTGCAAAGTTGCTCTGTGCTTGTGGACAAGAGAAAATTTGGCTTTACGTGTGCTAACAAGAAGCCTTGAGCCAGCTTTGGCTAGCCTGGGTGTCTCTGCATTGTGCCTGTAGATGTACCAAAAAGGACAGTCGGGAGTTGGGCTTGCTTTTGCTGGGGACCACACAGTCCCCGAGGAGGGACAATCCCTGTCTAGAGAAGTTTGGAGTCTTCATAGGTGAGATGGATGCAGAGCAAAGGAAATGTTAATATAACACACAAGCGGAGGGGGCTGTATGTTGGCTGAAAATGTTACACCGGTGGTTAGGTTTCTGAATAAGAGGAGTCAGACAGCCAAAGTAAAATAGGCTTATAAAAGCTCTGAGTCTCTTCTGCTTTTCGTGAACAACACAGTCAAGGGAGAGCCCAGCTGTCGGTGGATATGCCCTCTTTGCCACCTTTCTTTTATCCTTACAGTAATTTGAACTGATACAACTATAAAGAAAAAATGACATACCCTATTCACTGTACAGCTTTTGACAGCTGTAAAAAGCACTAGAGAAAGAAGTGAATACACTGGCTTATCCTCTCATATGTCTGGGAGAAGATACAGAAAAAAATTTCTCACTGTTAAAAACTTTCTGAAATTTAAGAAGTCTTTAGATAAAATCTTTAGAAGCATTTAAGTTTGCTTGATGCTTAATTTAACTATTTGTGCAATCAAATTTTTAATTTTCTAGCCAATCTACATTGCTGCTAATGGATCAAATTGTTCCTAGGCTTAAAAAAATAAGTATAAATGCCTAAATCTCCATTGAATAAGTTTTTACCTCGCTCTTTCTTTCCTGTCTCGTGTTGATTTCTTCTGTATTCAGGTCAGATAAGCAAATACCACTTTCAGTTTACTTTGTACCTTAGTTTATTCTTTGAAGTGTTTCCAAATTCATGTTAACATAGAATCCTGCATTAACAGAACTTAATCGCCTTTTTGCCCCTCAGAATGAGTGGAGAGATTAGGAGAAAAGAAATCTGCTGTGCGTCAGAGTGAGATCATGAGCTGTTGTAAACTGTCATAGCTCCTTTAATGGGGAATCAGCCTTAAAAAATTTTCAGGTATTCCTCTGCTCAGAGAGGGATTTTTTAGCTAATGATCGCGATTCCAGCAGCAACCATGTCCAAGGCAGTAGAGCACAAAAGCATAACACTTCCCATTGCAAACAGAAGCTAATGAAAGGAGCTCTTAGCCAGCAAAGTTTGTGTATTCTTCTTACAGGAAACTTCTGAAATAAACCAAATATGTGAAGTCAGGATCACAGGGACTTTGTCTGCAAGTGTATCAAACCCACCAACGGTACTGGGGCATAAAATCTGAGAGTTTATGAGCCTTTAAGGATTTGCTGTGAATGTTAGTAGTATTCCTTGAGATTTTAAGTCAGTGTGGTAAAACATTCACCACTCCTTCTAAGAAATACTAAGAGATGAACAAAGAAGTGGACTCCTCTGGTTGTCTGCAGCTCTTCCTTCTGTCTGCTGCTCTTCAGCCAAGTCCCTCTTGTTAAATGCTTTGCTAGCAAGTCCCCCCCGCTAATCACAGTGGGTGAAGAACTGTGTGACAACTCGGAAACAAATATATTGTTCTCACTTCCCATTGTGTTCACAACATTTTTTCGGTGAGCTGTGACAGAATGATTTTGTACTGTCATGTATAGCTCAAAATGACTGCCTGTTATATTATTTTTGTGTTTGTGTGTACCAGTGCTTCTTCCTATAAAATGCATTCAAGTGATACACTGAAATGCCTTCCTTATGTGTTTTAGGCTACCACTCCAAGCAATTGTTTGGAACAATCAAATTACTGGGGTTTTTTTTAATGGAAAGAGGCATTCACATCAAATTACACAAATGAGCAATTTAAATTAAATCTCAGTTCAAAAAGAAGAGCTTAAGAGCTGAACTCGTTGAAGTACAGTTATTCACTATATTGCCGTGTTCTTTCCAGAGTTTAAAGGTTAAAAGATTTTTCTCACGGATCATATCACTTTTAATCTGCAGTATTTTCTGCCAGCTCCCATCTTATCTGTATCCACATAACTTTTTTTGAGGTATCTGCTAGAGTGGGTGAGATTAGCATGTAGTGATGGGTTTTATTTAGCATTCCCCCAAGACATATGACTCACCCGCTCTCCCTGTAGAGCAGCAGATTTCAAAATGTTACTTGATGGAGGCAGGTTCTGATGCAAACTAATATTGGTACATACCCATAGCATGTAAAGTATTAGTATTTAGTATCAGTATTTTCTATTAGTACAGAAAAATTATTTAGTACTATTTTCAGTAGTACTAAAGTCTGGAACAGTGCCACAAAAGACATTTGTGTAAACATTTATGTACAATAGAATTTAGTAAAATATATTTCCTTATTGTATTGTAATAATGCAGTATTTAAAAAAAAATAGGAGTAATAGATTATAATTGTGGACATTATTTAAAATTTAGATAAGGTTAAGGATCAAGAAGGAGTATTCTAATTTTGGGTTTAAAAGTACATGTATATATGTATCTCAGCTAAAAGAAGAAGAAAATCTTCTACCTAGGATATTAAGGTAATTGAGATACTTTAAACCTTTCACGCGCACGCAGTTTCTGCAAAAAGTTTTTTCCATTACGTGGTAGAAAAGCAGGATAAGTGCAGTCACGGCTTTTTTTTCCCCCAAATTTATGATCATCCAGTTACAAATATGTTGAGGTTCTACATTTCTGTCTTGTCCTCCAGCACACCTTCACTTTTTATCTGCTTACTTTTCTTCTCCAGTCAGTAACCATCCTTTTAGCTGACTGTGACTAGATGGAAATGTCCTTAGAAGCATTTGTTACCTTTGTTGAACTGGCCAGACAAAATCACTGTTGAGGTTTGCAGATTATTTATTTCACTATTTGAAGAATCTAAGATGACAACACAATAGTCCTTTTGTCCTAATGGAAACTGCTTGCAGTGATGTTTTTGTTTGTTTATATTGCTTTGCCGAAGAAACCCAAAAGTCTGCTACGAGTCAGAACCGCAGCAGTGCTGTGACGTACAGCATTCAGCTGTCACTATGCAAGCACAGTTTCCATTTCCTACAAGCTCTTGTGAACATGTTGCTCAGTTTGTAAAAAAACAAGTTCAAAACCATATGCTTACATTTCACTCTTTTTTTATCAAACTTAAAGGATTTTAACATACAGCCTAATACAATGGAGAAAAAGTCTGTAGCCTGCAGTTTTTTCCTATTCTACTTATTATACATGGAACTGATAATACTTTTTTTTTTTTTGCTTCCTCACCCTCCTTTCCTCTTGACAAATACTAAAGTCTTACAAAATGTGGGTTTGGTCATCTCAAAACCAATAGCAGGTGTATCACAAATTCATGACACTATTGACTGGACAAAAGAAATCCTGGGCTAGATGCACAAAATTTTTGAGAAATCTTTTTCCTCTTGCCCAGCTGTATTGAGTGAGAAATCTCATACATATAAAATTTGAATTAAATTCTCTCCTGTGCTGTAAGGGTTGTAACCACCATCTTCCCTAAATGTTTCATGACAACCTTTGGTTCAAATCTCTGCTCTGAATGAGGCAGAGAGAGCTTTTGAAATTAGGCTGCTCACTGAAGAGGAGAGCCCCAGTCACTGGGACATGCTGAAAAGTTTTCCTTGAAGCCCACCTATTACTGTGGTTTCATTTTGTGCAAAACATTTAGGTGATCATTTAGACAACAGAAATATATGACCTAGGAAGGAAACGAAAAGAGATGAGATTGTTAGTTTCCAGTCCTGCTTTAACAAATTCCTAATGATTTCTGCAGGTTCTTATTTGCCTGCACAAAATAGAAACAGTGCGATTAGAAATCAAACGTCCATGAATGATTAAACCTTTCTTGTGAATCTGTGGAATACTTCACTAAGTGGCAAAAGTTGAGGATCACATCATACCAGAGTTCAGTATTTTAATAATGCTTAATACAAATGGTTTTCTTCTGTATTTTCAAGATCACTTAGCAGCTTTCTGTACTCTTTCCCTTACACCTCTAAGGGAAGTAGAGCAGTTGGATAAAAATTGTATAAACTCAAAATTCAAGTCTCAAGATTTTACAGTGCTGATGAATATGTAAGGGTATTTGAATTAATTTGTTTACTGTTGTAGTAATTTTGTTATCTGATGGTCTGCATTCAGCATCATGTAAGCACTTCTTTTTGGGGAATAGGCTGAAATTTAATACAATCAGCTTAATATTCCTTAGTATGGGAGTTGCCACGCTAGTTTCCTGATTAAATGTCCTGATTAAATTATATTTATCATTGATATTTTTACCCTTTACATATGGTAAACACCTTGTTTAATCCTTCCCAGGAGAAGGAGAAAATAATCTACTTCACTGATAAACTTGCTGAGTGTCAGAATACCTGGGGATTTTAGATTCAAAGCATTTCAGTTCCAAAGGATGCAAATGGATATGCAGCGAGATTGTCAAAAGCTGTGACATAGTCAACCAACTAAATCAATAAGACTCTTCTGGAATTCAGAATCCCATTTTGATGGTTTTTTCAAAGACACTCCATGAGTTTCACTGATTACTAAGGACTTCAGTAGTTCAAAAACCTTGTAGGTGGTGAAATGTTTCATAAATTTCAGCCAGCATGATTTTGAATTCTGGATTTTGTTTAGTTTCAATATTGCTTAGTGTGGTAATAATTTTTATGTATGTTGTATTACATTTCAGAGATGCTTGAAAAAAAGCTGGAGGAAAAAAGCTGGTCATAACTATGGTCCAGTAGGAAGTAAGAAACTTATCTATTTTATTGATGATTTGAATATGCCTGAAGTGGAATGGCTCAACCTCATGCATTGATTTGGCAGCATATAGATTATGGACACTGGTGAGCAGTTACTTCTTACTTACTGTTCTGCTATGATTTTTGTATTGTGGTCCATGATGGGATCCCTAAACCACATAGAAATGGAAAGCATCAAGGAGAATTGCTTAAACAGAAAAGCATACTCTCCCTGGAGGTTATAAACAGTTTTAGAAAAGAGAAGCAGAAAGTGAAGGGGCTATAGAGAGTCTTGGAAGGAAAGTATCCTTCAGCTACTCCTAATGGAGCTGCTGGGTGTTGACCCCATCGATTGACCTGATAAGAACAGAGACGTCTGAGATACAGAAATTGTTTCCCTAAATTGCAGCTTGGCAGATGTTTAGCCTATGCCACCCTCTATCTTTTCATCAGCCTGTAAAGACAACAGACAAATCCACAGAAACTTTGATATTGGTTGAAGTGAATGCTCTTTCTCTGCTATGAGAAGAAAACCATGGAAGATGACTACTGAAGAATAATTAAGTTGATTTGGGCAATTAAGGTAATTTACTTCTTACTTTCCAAAGGCAAATTTAATATTTTGGCAGTTAAAATATATTCATATCCTTTCACCAGGGTCTGCGGAAAGAGAAAGTTTTCAGTTTAAAATCAGCTGGTCAGGGTTTGATTTCATTCTGTTACAGGAGGATCTATATCTTGTGTAAATATTTCATTGTTGTTATAAATGCGTATTAGATTCTTCTTCATATACAAGCATTGTCACTTTTAGGTGGCATGAAGAAAACCTGTGACATACAAAGAATACATTGTGAATGATCTGGTGAGTAAAGGAGAGAAGTAATCAGACATTTAGAGAAAAAAAAAGTTAAATACACATAGCTATCTGTCTGTGTATTGTCAAAAGGAGGTGCACAGACAGATAGGCAGGCGTTCTACGCACAAAACCAGCCATACTTCGGTGGCATTTGGAGGCTGAGTGTATCTATTCAGTTCTCTGCTTCTTCACCATGTGTTCAGGGATTTTACCCATACCCTTAAAACCTCTGTTTCATAGAATGTTCTTCTTTTTGCTGGCATGTGTGCTGTGATCTGACTATAATTGTGACCTAGGCGAGGCAATAATGTCTACTCTTCTTGCATCTTTTAATGCAGATTTGATTTAATCGTATAAGCTTTTCACTAGGTCATACTTCATCTAAGGAAGGAATGACACCAGGCGTCAGCTGAATATCTTGTTAAGGAACAAGATGTAAAGGGAAAAAAGGAAGCGACTGCTCAAATCTGGAGCATCTCTAGCTCGGAGAAATCAATCGGGTCTAATTCAGTGACATGCAAAGCTAATGTCTCAATGCCCTTCTGTTTTCTTCCCAGAGCTGCATGCTATTCTAGCCAGGAATCTTTTTGTTTTCTCACAAAGATTTCAAACTTTGGATCTTAAAAGTCCCTACTGCTTAAAACTGTTGATGCTTCTTTCTTTTGAGTTGTTTTGAATTGTTCCTTTTGAAACAAAACCAAACCAAAAATTAAAAATCTCCATTTTACAAAACAAATTTAATTAGGAAAAAAGTTGACCATGCCATTCAGAAATTTTTAACATAACCATTTGAGAATTCTAAAATAGTGTAAAATTTGTTGCAAACGCATGGAAAGAAAGAGCATGCATTATGCTATGAAGTTCGGGGAAGGATTTGTTGATTGAAGCAGGGAATGCCTGCGTTATTTATGAGTTTTCCTTTTACAGTGTTTTTTTTAAAGATGGTACCTGCTTGGCCTAGTTCAGTTGTACGCTAACTTCTAAAGAAACAAGACTCTGTCTTCAGATTTGGGTAATCAGAACTCAAAGTGCCAGCTACTGAAAGCCTCATTTTTTTTAATTTTTTTTTTTAAGTGATGTCCTTTTAATTCACCTGGAGCTGAGTCATCTGGAGAGCCAGAAACAGTATCTATTGGATGATGCTGCAGAAAAAGGGGTGATTTTTAAACATGCCACCTCATACTCTGTGATGATCTTTGCTGGGTTTTTTTCTTATTGAGAACTGTTAAATTGGTCTGCTCTTATCTATGATGGTTGTGTGCATTCTCAAACTGATTTGAACTTCCCTTGACCATGTTGTACTCATCCAAGTTTGTTTGGAGCCAGTTTCATTTAAAAAAAATTTAAAAATCTCTTTATCATTATCAGAATGTTTTGTGAGAATGTAATATCTTCATTTCAACAAAAAATGCTGAACAAAATATCATGTGACAACAATTGTGGGGTTTTCCTTAATTTTAAAATGTCAATCCTAATTTTATACTTCCCTGGCCATTTGTATTTGAGATTTCCTACAGGGCAGAAATGTTGATTCTTTGACTGAAGTTAAGCCTGGAAAATGTACGGTATTTTGTCACTACCATTAATCAAGCTACATTTTCTTCCTTAGGTATGATAGGCAGAAGCTAACTATTAAAGAATTAATAATTGTCAGTATATTCCAACTTCTGGCAGCTTAGACTCCAGGTATGGTTTGAAGTGTCATATTATAGCAATCCTGTATTTAATACATGAAATAATTACTGTTTAGCTTTTTACTGCAATAGGTAGGAGAAGAAGGGGATAGGAGAAGACATAGTGTCTGAAATTTAGTACAGGTTCAAAATCCTGCTGTTCCTATAACTAAACATAAAGAGACAAACCATATTTATTATTATATTGAGATTCCCCTGAATTTCATAGCAATTGCAGTCTCATGGGGTCCTTCACCTGGCAGATGTGTCCTTGGGGCTCATAGCCAGACATGCAACTGCTGTGGAACTGTGTCAAGGAAGAGGCTAGAAATGAAGTATTTTCTGTGACACAGAAGTAACGCTATTTTTACCAGGCTGTATTGTCATTTAACACTTCATTGACTCTTATCTGCTGTCTGATGCTGGAGAATCTTCACCTCTTTTTCCCTTTTCATTTTCAGAGACATTTTGCAGTATTTGCTTTGAACATCCCTTCTTCAGATTCCCTGACTACCATCTATAGCAAGATAGTTTGCTTCCACTTCCAGCAACATGCTTTTACTCCATCAGTAATCAAGACTATTCGAGCCAGAGTACAAGCAGCCATATGGCTTCACCAGGCAGTGGTTCAAAATTCCCACCACCTGTTATTAAGTTCTGCTGTATCTTTAACATGAGAGACCTCGCCAGCGTCTTCCAGGTCTATATCATGGGTTAATTTTCTACCTAACAACACTCTGTTATTGCTGCTCTTTATTATTTAATGATGTACGTTGGCCTGTGGACTAATGAAGAGCAGATGCCTTTTGTACATGGTAGAAGATAGTCCCCGCCCTGAGGTGACTATAGTCAGGTAGAGGTAGATGAGAGGGGTAGAAAGCTGAGAAAGAAAAGATATTCAGTGGAAATAGAGCAATGCTTTGCAAAGTTTGCTATCCTTACTTATTATTTTGAGAAGAGAAGGTGAACATTTGTTTGGAGGGAAGAACAATGTTCTGGAGACTAGGTAAAATGAAACGGAGATTGAAGAAGCTCTGAAGTAGGGGCTGAAACCAGTAGCCAAACACCAGAGCAGGGATTGAAGATAAAAATGAGGGAAGGATATAGTATGGTCAGCAAATCCTGGTCCTTCTTGTAAAATCAGGTGAGTCTGATCTTGGTTTGGTTTTACCTGCTTTCCTGTTCCTTGGAGTGCAGCTCTGTTCTCTTCCAGAATAATTTTCTTGCCTGCCCACCCCATGGATCATTGTGAACTGTTAGCAAGGAGGCAAGGATTTGTCAGATCTCCTTTTATAACACATACCTTGGTTTGATGGGGATGCACTGGCCCATCGTGTATGTTTGCACCTATCCTGGCGTGGAATTTATTAAGGAAGGAAATTTGAGGTGACAGTTGAGAAAGCACTAATTTTGTCATGATGAACGGTGTCCTGTTTTCTTGAGTGCTATTGCAAAACAGGGCTAGTGAACACGTAAGATCCTGGCAGTGCTGATACTTCCCTGTGTCCTGTGCTGCACCAGGGCCTCAAACCATAATGAGTCACCTAAGCATGCCAGTCAGTGGAGAGCAGACTTTTTTTTAATTATATTTTGCATGCTCAGTTGGCTAGAGAACTTGCTAATTTATAGACATTTTGGTTCATATTAAAGAATATATAGGTTCAAGCACAATGTGTATTAGGTATATACTCAGTATGATCAATGCCTTTGCAGCATATCAGTTAGTCTTCCTTAAGTGTGGCCTATTTTGATGCCAGATGACAGCATTAAAAAAAAAAAAAAGTGTTATCTTTAGGGCACTCTCTTTGCTACACCCAAGTGTGTACAGCAATGAAACGATCTTCGACATCTCTGGCTTCATGAATCAGCATGTGTCTATGGGGGTAAACTGGTGGAAAACAAAGACTGTAATTTCTTTTATAAAATGATGATGGACACTATGCACAAGTATTTTGAGATACGTTGGTAGCTTGAAAGTATTTTGCCTAATGCCAGCAAGTTAAAAACTGGGTAGTGAAAGGTCTTATTTACTGGAACTGTAAGTAGCAGTAGCACACTATTTTTTTATCCTCAGCCCCCACTGCAAGCATCTTCCTTACAGAGGAAAACCAGGTGCCAGAGTAAGTGAAGAGGGGAAACCAAGGAAGCTTCCTCCTTAAGAAGATTCGGAGGTGGTTATTCTTACCTTGACTGTAATGTTTGACTGGCAGAGGTCTGTTAAGTATCTCTGTTGCAGTGTTGTTAGTAACTTAAAGCAAACACTTGAGCCTTGCCTAGAATGGGGAGGTAGCAACCTGTCTGTGGGCATGACTCTTCATGTCCTTCACTGGGTATGTGGAAACAAGTTGTGGTCTTCATTTTGTTTCCTGATTATGTGCATCAAACCACAAGAATAATATACTTTTATTTTCTTTACTAATTACTCCTTTTGTACTAGTTTTCTTTCCCCGAATAGTTTAACTTGAGTATTAAGTGTGTGTGTATATATGTGTTTATATACGTATATGTATTAAAAAATTGAATTAAGTTTTTTAAAAATAATTTTAAATTGCTGTCTCTCTTTGGGCTTCTGAGCATGTCAGTAAAACAGCATGTACTTTTTGAACTGTGAGCACTGTTGGTTATCCAAATAAAAGTATCTGTTATCATAATTAAGCTATTAAAGAGTTAAGACACAGTAAATTGCAAGACATATAAAATAGATATACAGGTTTCATTTTGGTCTTTCTGCTGTATGGGGATGAGGGAAAATATACGCATCTGGTTTTCACCGTGGAAACACTGAAAATATAAGCCAGGATAGAAGTATGTTCCTTTGCCTTGATGTTCTCAGTTAAGTTTTGTTATGTATGCCTCGTTTCCTTAACCTGTCATATGTAATGAAATATAGTACCTCTCAGTATTGTTCGTTGCCTCAGACATAGCACAAGGAAGACAAAATAATGCCACATATTATATAGTACTATTGCATATACAGTTTCTTCTGGAATTAATGTGTGTTGGTGTCAATACCATGGATGAATTAACTAGTGAGGACCACATTACTGTTTCTACTTGCCCTTCAAAAACTATTCACTTAAAAGCACACTCATTTTGAAGCAGACAAAGCAGAAGGAATATGAACTAAAATGAACATATTAAATGCATGTATATTTGATTTTTAAAAAAGAAAATAGTTTTCCTGAGGGGGGAGGGGAAGAAAAAGACAAAGGGAGGGAGTATTTGAATTTATTTGACAAAAAATGGAAACTGGAAAACATCAGCTTTGTTTACTAGTCTTTTTTTCCCTTCCTTTCTAATTTCTATGTGCCAGTAAGAAAGGAGCGAAAAGAAATAGAATAAGGATAGGAATGAGGACACCAGAAAATCTAAAATATTTGGGAGTGTTTGAATCTAAATTGAGCAATGACTTCCTATCATAAAGAAATTATTGTTCCTTAATTTTAAGTAGTTTAGACATGAACAATTAAAGATATAGACAGCTTTACTAGCAGTTTGGAGCCAGTCTGTTTGGATGTACTGTGCAAATGCTTTGAGCCCATGCTTGCACCTACTTTTAGTCTTTCAGTGCATAGTGTAGGGGTACATCAATCAATACACTAATGGACTGTTTTTTCATGAAAATATTTTTCATGTGCTGTGTTTGCGGCATTTTGTAATTATTATTTTTCTCTCTTACTATGTGGTAGAATGTGGAAGACCAAGTGTTGCTGCAGTCTCCGCTCATCTATTGCCGTTTTGCAGATGGCAGAGCAGACCCTTGCTACAAGCCAGTGAAAGGGTGGGAACCACCGAGGAATATACTTGAGGAGTTCCTAGAAGGCTACAACGAAATCCATGCTTCTATGAACCTAGTCTTATTTGAGGGTGCCATGCAGCGTGTGTAAGTGGAATATCTATAAAGGGAGCAAGTTAAAGCATCATGATGCTACCAATGTTTGCATGAAGTTATTGCTTTTTACTGTTCAGAGGTTGTTGCAGAGCAGACTCAAAACGCTCTTAATGGAAGGCTTATGCAAGGGCAACATACAGCAATAATCATGCTAAATACACTATATTGGTACCATTATGGAAGAGTATATTGTGGCTCAGTGTTAAAGCTAATCTCTGTTTTGTTTGTTTAAACAGAGATTCACCCTTTTGTGCACTGCACAGAAATTAACACCACTTATTCTCTGAGGTTATTCTATAATGTTGTAGATTGGCTTATCTTTTAATTAGTTAATGATGTAACAGGCCTTTATAAGAAAAATAATATTTATCTTTTGTTTCCAAGAAAGGGAAAATGCTTTTAAAATTAGATTAATTCAAAGCAAGGACAAGTAATACCTTAAGCATATACTAAATGATGCCACTGCATGGCAGACTTGAAGTTACTTTGCTGCCTAGCCTTGTACTTTTTTAAACCTAAACCAGCCCAGACTTATAACTGTCATCATAGATTTATTTTATTTATCCATACATTTTTTTCATATGTGTTCTTACCTTATCTCAGACTAATGTAAATTGGTTTTCTCATGTTGGGCAATATCTTGGTATCCATCATGGCCCAAAGTCTCAGTTTCTGAAATCTGATTAACTACATTTGCTTTGTTTTCCTGCATGGAAGAAAACCAGCCAGTTTTCAGAAGGCAGAGTGAAGATTTTGCTAAATAAGTGAGGCACAGACTTCATTGTTTCTTCTTGTCATTATTTGTAATCTTTCTTCAACATATACAGTAGTTCTGGTCATGTATAACATCAGTAATTTCCAGAAAGAGACAGAGGCCCATGCTGGCAGAGCTTAAGTTTTGTTAAAGCAGTTTCTATTATTTGCAGTGTCAAATCATTTAACATGGAACCTTTTCTTCTCATTGAGTTGGACTAGGATTTCAGTGTCATCATTTTTCACTTTGCACGTATTCAGGCAGGAGCTATATAAGAGAAGGCACTCTTGACAAAGCAGCCTATTGTAGAAGTTTCCCTCCAAGAGGATTAAAGAGGAGCTTAAATTACAGAGATAATCATATGGATCTTTCATAGGGACTGTAGATTTTGTTCTGCTGATTTAGAGGTTGATGTGATAATCATCAGAACTGCAGACAGAGCCTTCTCAGGTATCACTAGTTTTGCTTGAAAATATTGGTAAACCATTATCTTCTCTATGAAGTCTAGTGACCGAGAGTAGCATCCTAGTTTGGCAAACAAAGTGGCAGGGTGCCTTAGCCTTATAATTTGGCAGTCCCAGAAAAGTGTATGTGAAATTAAATCCTGTAAATTTTTTCCACACCTTTAATGGTTTTTTTTATGGATCCATTGTGAAATCATGAATAAAGCTGACAAAGTTCTACAGTGAGGTCAAAGAGAATTGGCTTCCAGTAATGTTTTGGTTGAACAGGTTTCTACCTTTTTATTTGATGCAACCAGATTAGACACATTATCCCTTTATTTAAGAATGTTCTCATCGATGTTTTTTCAGGGATTATTTTTACAGTGGCATGAGACATAAAGAGGATGAGGGGGTTGCTTTTTGGGTTTTTTTCATTGATACATGGACGAAAAATGAAGCAAAAGGTCCAACGTGCTGTCTCTAAGCTCTGGTATGCTGATACTAGGCTGTGATGCCTTAGAATCTGCATCTGATTTTAAAAAAATGAAATTTTGAAAATAATTTTTAGATGTTTATATAAATGATTAAAATATCAATTGCAAGAGATTTCTTTTAATGTCTCAAACATAGGCTTTTTTGGGGCAGCATTACCTCAATACTTGTATTTGAAAATTCTAGCAACTAAATCTTGTCTAATTTTGGGCCAGATTCTGATCCGACCTCATTCATCCTATAGTATTACATGATCAGCAAATAAAAGCTTGCCTTAAGTAGTGTGGGCTAGATATTCCAAGAGTAAATTAAAGTTTGATGCATAATTTTCCTTAAGTGATTCATCATCCTTCAGCCTTTGTGGTGCAAACTGCCAGATGTGAAATTCTCATGTGCTCCTAGGGCTGAGTCAACCTCCCATCAAGTTAACTAGGTCTTTATTCTGAGTCCAGTCAGGGTCCATCAGGATCTTGGAATGATGCTTTGGAGCAGCTCAATGCAAAGAATGAGCTACCAGATAGCTCTGGTCATTGTACAGGTCAGTGCAGACCTTCAATATTTGACAAAGGAAAATAGATTTTTCTTTCCACTTGCTCAAACATTGTAAAGAAACAAAATGCTGATGTGAGGATAATGTACTCTCTACAGTTACCTGAAAGGGGATTGCAGAGAGGTGGCTGCTGGTCTCTTCTCCCAAGTGACTAGCGACAGGACAAGAGGAAACGGCCTGAAGTTGCGCCAGGGGAGGTTCAGGCTGGATATTAGGAAAAATTTCTTTACTGAGAGAGTGGTGAAACACTGGAATAAACTGCCCAGCGAAGTGGTGGAGTCACCATCACTGGAGACGTTCAAGGAACGTGTGGACATGGCATTGCGGGACATGGTTTAGTGGGCATGGTGTTGTTGGGTTGATGGTTGGACTTGATGATCTTACAGGTCTTTTCCAACCTTAGTGATTCTGTGATACCTATAGGTGTCGGAAGCACATTACCACAAAAATAGACAAAAAAGAAAGAAGAAAAAAAAACAACAATCCCAAGCTTGGTGCAATAAAAAGAAATTGAGAAACTTGGCTAAAGAGGTTGTTGGAGTCTGTTACATTATTGGTTTTTTGTTATCAGGTGCTGGACCAGTTGTATCCTAGAAGCCCCTAGGGGTTATGTACTTCTGATTGGAGTAGGTGGTAGTGGTAAGCAAAGCTTGTTGAGGCTGGCGGCATACATCTGCTCCTTGGAGGTTTTCCAAATCACACTGAAGCAAGACTATAAGGATCCAGGACCTGAGGGTAAACTAATAGATATTATCTGAGTCTGAGTTCACTACTTAAAGAATGTGTCATTTTGTTGTTGCATGGGCTTAATAAAATCACAGGAGAAAGAGTGTAATTTACAGTAACAACTCCTGTGGTTCCTGTGGTTTCTAGCTGTACCTCTTGTTTTCTTTATCTCTGAAAAATGGGTGGTCAAAAGATATTTTAGTGTTTGTTTACATGCTTCACAGAATTTTGGTAGTTTCTCCACTTTTTCCAAGGCAGCTACTTCACACACTACAAAGATGTGTTTGGACTTCTGATATTTAAAGTTAGCCGTTTGTTACAAATTTTTGCATGTTATTGCACATTTATTGATTTAGTGGAATAAAATTGGAGGGGGGAACATTTTGTGCCTCTTCACTCCATGTGGACAGCAAGTGATGCTTCTGAATCTCAGACACGGCTAAATAAGGATCTGATTATGGCCAAATTTGGTGGATGGTGGTCCCCAAAAAGCCATTCTATTAGCCTTGGGCCATTGCCAAGCCATCACAGTGTGTGCAGCCCAAGGCATCAGTTTTCAGGGGGAGGTACATCCCGTTCTGTTTTGGAAAAGTGCTGCATGTTCTTCACTGTCTTACGTGGTGTCTAACTTCTTGTGCCCTCCTTCCCTGGGTAAATGAGGCGCAGTGTAAGATGCGGGCTCAAGTGGTCATTTCCCCCATGCTGTTTCCAAGCAGCTGAACTTCTAAGCCTCTGTTAACAAGCCTGAGGATTTGCTTTCTGCTAGGTCATGTGGTAACTTGTTCATATCAGCCAGCACTGACCTTAATCTGTGTTTCAAATGTGACCACAAACGTGCAACTGATGCGGGTTTTTTTTTTTTTCTGGAACACAATGCCAAAAAGCATTCCACGTTCGTGCTGCTGCTAGCCTAATGGTCCCATGCCATGTTTCTCTCTGGGCCACCCAAGTGTGACAGTAAAAGTAACAGTGCACCAAAGCACTACTCAGTCTTTTTTTTTTTTCCCCCATAAGAAAGCTCTCCTAGATAAATTCATGACCAAAAAAAAAAAAAAATAGTCTTGCAGAAATAACAAAATTTAAAATGGATCTGACGCTTCAATGCAATTCCCAGACATTATTGGTATGGTTGTGGCTGTTCTTGATGGGGACTTTCATGGCTGCAGTACCCCTTTTTTAGTACATTAATGGGGTATTTCCTTGATTGGTAGTCCATTTTGATCTTTACCACTAGGACATGTCAAAATATCAGTGTTTGATATGGAAAACAGAGGCAAACTGCTTTTTCCCTTTGGATGTTATGCAGCAAATTAGCGATATGTAAATAAACTTAAAGTAATCAATGAGTTGCCATCCACTAACATGCATTTCACACTTTTTCTGTATCAACGTTTTAACAGAATATGAGTGATTGCCTCCTTTCCTTACAGGTAGATCTTGCCAGTTTGTACATCAAGACCAGTGCCAAGAACATGCCCACAGTGTTTTTGCTGACAGATGCCCAGGTTCCAGATGAACGCTTTCTTGTGCTGATTAATGACTTGTTGGCATCAGGTGATTAGACCAACACATTTCTTGAAAGATCTTTTCCAATGACAAATGCTCTGTGGTTTCATTGAACTTTAAAGAGATTATTTCTCTTTCAGGTATTTGTTGAGGGAGCTTTTAGAGAGGCCAAGTCCCATCCAACTTGAGCATTGAATCTAACTTGCTTAAGAAAAGCATTGCCCACTGAGGAGATTAATCGCTAGGGCTTATCGTGCATAAGTGCATTGATTTGGGAGAGGATGGGAATCTCTCTTTGACTTAATGCCATGTTTGCTTTGATATGATTTCAGTGACTTCAAGCAATGTCTTCATGACCGCACAAGTGTAACAGACAGCAATGCATTTTCACCCGTTTTGAAAATCGGAGAATCTGGAATCTGAGCATGGGGATCTGGAGACAGGGTGGAAGGAAAAAGGGAGTAATACCAGGCTGTACAGTTGGAGAGCATCTTGAAAGATTTTTTTTAAAATTATTATTTATTTTTTCCAACCAGACTGGAAAACAATTTTCTAACAGCCTGTAAAAAAAGGAACCGCTATTCTGAGGGATACATAATTTATGAGTGAACTTCCTATCAGGGCAGATATTTTTGTCTTTTTAAAACAATGTTGTGTCCTCCCCCATAAAAAAAAGAATTGTTCTTTTTAGGTGAACAGGTGTGGGTAACAGGAGGAAACTGTTTTGTTACTTGATCTATCTATTATCATAACATAGCTCTAGTTATGTGCCTAAACCCCATTGTGCTAAATACCACGTAGAAGATTATTTCTCAGGTTGTGTTGTGTAAGGCTTCTCCTAACTACCCCTTTGTCTTTTCACAGGAGAGGTTCCAGATCTGTTCAGTGATGAAGACGTGGAGGGCATAGTTAGAGGAGTTAGAAAAGAAGTCCGAGCCCTGGGCCTGATGGACACCAGAGAAAGCTGCTGGAGGCTCTCCTTGAGCAGAGTGCATCTGCAGTTAAAAGTAAGGCATGTCTCGGGGGAGAGAGGCAGAGGTAATGTTGTTGAGGTTGACTGTAGTTCTCTCATGAAAGCTGGAAAGCAGAAGCTGGGAACACTGGGTTTGGAGTGGAATCTTTAGGAACTTTTGGGTTATGCAGGCATCAATTTTATACATCATCTGAAACATGTATGTAGCTGATAAGAAAATTAAAAGTCTGAAAACCATTAACCCTTTGGAAACAGTGTTTTGAAAGGAATATATGCCCCGCACTTTGTGTATTAGACTGATCTGTTTGATTGGGGTTGAGAAAAGCCTTCCCGTAGCAGATTATTCCACAGTACTCTTCTGTGCAGGTTTTTTCTGATTCTTCTCAATGTTTAACCGCCATTGATCTAAAGACCATTCCTATTTGCTTATGAGATTTTTTTCAAGTTCTTACACTTTAAAGCATACCACTTTCTCACTTTTTTTCTCATCTTCTCTCTTTTTCCTATGCTGCTTTAGTTTTGCTGATGTTCCCTCCTGTCTCTAATTTTGTTGCCATCACTTCTGTCCCTCCAAAAATTTTTTCTGTAACTTAAAGGCCAATGGAGATTTGTACAGGATCTAGTGTGACATATTCTGTATTGTTTTCACTTTTCCAGACTTCAGTGACGTGGTCAATAGTGGTGCTTACTTTCTGTATATTTATTTCTAGTCAGTGCTGTTTGCAACTGTTTCATGACTATTGTGTTTGTGTACATTTTTAAAGAAAGGACAGGAAAAAAAATACAAAGTCTAATATCTCTCTTCATTTTCTTCTTTCCCTTTGTGTTTTCCTTCTTCCCCCAACAATTTCTTCTTTTCTTTTCTCTTTTTTTAAGGGCTTTTTGAAAGCCAGCTTTCAAACGCCTTTTACCTTGCAACTGTTTCATCAGTCCCCCACTGTGCAAATTAGCACTTCTGGAGGCAAGAACGGGAGATACCTATTCATGTTGCAGGGAAGCAAAGTAGAGACATTATAGTACTGAAGGAGACTTGGTTGGACTTGATGATCTTACAGGTCTTTTCCAACCTTAATGATTCTGTGAGACATAAATTTCATGAGTTAACACACTGGCAGATATCTGTATGGACTTTCAGTTAGTGCTGGGTGACCTATCACCTCCTCCTTTCCCTATATTTGAAGAATAAAAGACTAATCAAATGTGAAAGAGAACAAAAGAGAGTATTTAGACAGTTTCAGAATGTTAAAGCTTAGTGAAGTCATATAGTCTCATTTTTCAATTTCATTTTAAAACCCCAACATCCTACATTAAGCCACATTTCCCTTGTGCTCAGTCATCATCTTATACCCTACAGTTCTGTTTATGATGAGGAATCTGTAGCTCAGGAACCCAAGCTAGACAGTGCAATTCTTTGAACCACCATAGCTCTTTGGTTTTGTGTTGGTTTTGTTTTGATTGTTTTCAGTCTGGAACTTGCAATCAATTATGCTGTTAACGTACTGAGAACATGCCATGTATGTAGGTGCAAATTTACATCAGTGTAAGTTGGAACTATGTCAAAGACAGTGGATTGCATCACTATAAAATACGGGCCTGCGACTGAAGTGTGTGCAAGGACATACATGCACCTGAGGATTTCAAAAGCTTTTGTGATGAATGATGAAATAAATTAGGAAGGAAGAATGCTGCTTAAGCAAACAAAGCTGATGGCCAAACATAGTGAATGGTAATGTGCTGACAGTGCTAAGGCATGGCATTGCATAGGCTGGGAAGTTTCTAAGGCTCACAGTGATTTACTGGAGCTCCAGAAGTTTTTCAATATCCCATGCAGTAATCACTCTTAAATACTCTGCACATTACCAAAATTTTTATAAAAGTAAAGGCCAGAAGAAGCAACTATTTCTTGAAAGCATGGATAAGAGGAATGGCCAGTCAGTCCTGCTGTCTCTTGAGCTCCATCTGATTTTATTTTATTCTTTTTGTCATGGCAACCTTTCAACATTTTCCCAAAAATGGGAACACCGTGCCTAAATGCCTTGCAACCCATGTCCTACACAAACATACTCTTAAATGCACTCTTTCCAGTAAACATACTCTTCACAGCATTTCATCTTTGCATGTTTTCAGAGTTCTACATTTCCTACTAGCTCATCTCCGTTTCCTCAGTGCTCTTAAACATTACCATGTATTCTATAAGCCATAGGTGTCATATGGCTTTTCTTCTGAAATGAATCTCTGTTACTTAGACTCTGTGCAGCCAGTTTTCCTCATGAGCTATGGATCTCTACTGCAAATACTTGCTCCTGTGTCTTGAACAGGTTTCTCATTGTGTATTTTCCTCATGTTTCAAAGTTTACAGTCCCTCAGTGGCCATTGTGAAGTCCAAGCATTAAGAACTAAGTCTGATGGTTTTAGGGTAATACTATTTCTCCAGTTCCCTTCCAACAGGCAGACTTGGCTGGACTACTTTAGTCATTACGTCCTTATAAGGGTCTTCTCCTTGCATAGTCCTGTCAGTATTTAGCTGGCTCCCCATTTTCTAAGGAACTCAGCAGTAAAGCAGTTTCATGCTTCAGCCAGAATTAATCTCAAACATAGGCAGGGCAGGTGCCTTGCATCGCCACAGGCAATCTTGTCCATATTATTACTTTGCTTTTCAATAATTTCCAAGTCCTCTTTCATCAGGACATGTTAGCATTTTCCTTGTGGTCTCTTTCGCCACTGATAGAATGTCTCTTTTATCCGTGAATCCGAGAAGGAGGTTGTGCAGCCCCATCACAGTTCAGCTTTTGGCCAGCTCTCGCGGCTTTTCCTTTGAGGGCATAAATACACGCGCCTATTAGCCTGACTGATTTAATTCCAGCCAAAGAGAACCATGTTTTTAGGGTTTCTGTTTCTATATTAAACTAATACTAACCCCAGATGTGATTACATTTGTCTGATTCAATGGGTAATAAGGGTTCAATTGATCATGCTGTCTATCACTTGATCAATCTCACCTCCTGACTAATTTCTGAACTCACCAACCAATTGCCACCAAGGAGGCAGGTAGATCAGGGACAGACAGACACACTTACTGCCCTCCCACCAAATGAAGGCTCAGTTATGTTATTAGACAGTCAAGAAGCTATTGAGGATTTCCGAGGTTTTTTTAGCACACAAAACAGCTACTTCTGCAGTTGGCAGGCTCTTACAGAGTTTCTGTTTCTCTATGAAAAGCTCCAGGCTTTTCTCATTTGGATGTCAGCCATCTCTTCTTCAGTACTTGGAGAGCTGATTTCTAAGGATACATCTACATTAGTAAATTTTGTGTATTTTGTGGTCCTGAGGACTAGTGGCATGATATGGCTGGCGCCCATGTGGCTTAGCTTTTCCCTTGTTCTGCTCACAAAATGATGGCAGCAGTGTAGAGCTGGCTAGGAATGAATAATTCCTGGTCTGTACAGCTCCTTATTACTGCTGCAGCACTGCTTAGTTTCATACGGGAAAACCATGCAAGTGAGTGTGCTTACACTTAGATAGGATGGGCCCTGTCAGACCAGTGGTCAAGTATGCGCCAAGGTGCTCTTTAGTTCATTAGTATTAAGATACACTGTTGTCTGCCTTGCTCTGTTTGAAGCACTCGGTGAACTTGGAGATCTAGTGAGAGTGACATGTGGGTGTGAGGCTCAAATGGGACATTTGAGAAAATAGGGTTTTTGTGTTCTTAGGAGTGGTCAATGTTACATGGAAGTTGATATTGATTTCACGATACCAGTTCTTTTGTCCACACTGATTGTCTTCATTACCGAGTTGTGAAAATTTAAATCTTAAAAATGTCAGATGAAAGACTTTTGCGTAGTCCATCTCAATCCACGTTTCTTTCAGAGAAAGAGATGGGTCTATCTTGGAGAACTTCCTAAGTTTTTCTATTACAATATGAAATACCCTCCGTGTAATATTTATATCCTGGTTGTCTTGCAAGATGTGAAGCATTTTTTACATGGAGCATTTCCTATTCCTTTTTTTCCCCTCTGTCAAATTAGACTGTCATTTATGGCCTGGGCAGAAGATAAATGTTTTCAAAATATAACCTCCTTGCTTAAGCAAAGTAATGGAAATTTTAAATAATGTGTTTAAATTTGAGTTCTAGAACTAGCTATTCCAAGAAGTAATTTATTAAAGGATTGAGAAATTGTTCTTCTAAACTTCATCCTGACATGATAATCTACAAATTTTGTGTGTAGGTAACTAATTTTACCTGTTGCTACCTTTAAATTGTATTTAATTGTTTCTCTTCATTTTCTGCAAGGTTTCTAGAACTCAGATCTGCTGCTGTTCTGCAGCAGATCCTCTCATCTAGTCCCTCTCTTCTTAGCCTTCATAGCAGTTGTTTTCAAGTGTTACCTTTTGCTTTGTAATCTATACTTGTGGAATAACAGCTAGGTATTTGAATATGCCTGCATTGCAAGCAAGATTGGTGTATCTGTATTTCACCTATACTAAGTTCACCTGCCTTTAAACTAGCTGTTTTCAGGGATGTTATGACAGTTGAGTCCAGGATACTTACTCAGGTGTATTTCCTTCTTCTCAGTCATGCTTTCCAGCCAAATAATCCTGGTAGGGCTAGTGAGTTCCTGGTACATCTTGCAAAGCCTTTCACTAGGACTTGCTTACCATGTTTAGCCACTTGTGATAGATGCACTGTTGCTTCAACCGTTTCTCTCCTGTCTGTCTTCACTCATCACTGTTCATCTCCTGTTCTGTACTCATTTGTTATGGAAGTTAACTGTTGAGAGGCTTTTGTGTCCTGTGGTTATCCACATGAGCTCCAGTAGTACTGTGCTGGATAAACATGAGATTACAATAAAGATTGGAACATACTACTATAATGTACTCTTTAAAACTTTTAGAAATTTTTTGGAGGAGTGGGCAAGGGCAAGGAGAGAACAGGTGAGTATGGGTATGACTTAGTAAATCCAGAATTTAGATGTTAGGATAAAGTTAAAGTAAAGAGTCCTGGAAGGTCAGTATTATCTTCTCAGGGATCTGCAGTTCATATAAACTAATGTGCTTCTTATAGATAGAAGTAGTTCTTTTAAATCACTCCTGATAAATGACATTAGGGGAGAAGGTGCTTTGCCTATGCAAAGTTCAACATAAGATTGATATAAATAGGGCATAAATAGTAATCATTCCATACAAACACTTGTTTAATATTTAGGGAGGATAAAATATTAGTTAGGGTACAAGACTAAGGAAAACACTAAATTCTGATTTATGTTTGGCAAATGGTCCAAGACTTTGATTTGGAGTCTTCTCGCAGTCCAGTACTTAAAGAGTTAAGTCCAAATATGAGCAATGTGAGCAGTGTAGGAGGGTGTAGATGATGCAGCTTCTAGCAAGACTGTGTACCGTTTGCAGCTTTGAAGGTGTGACAGATTCAGTTTGGCACCACTGCTATAGCAAGGGCACTTGTGAGAAGCACATCAAAGCGGGGACAGATATCTCCAGGCTCCCCATTACTGCTGCTACCATAGCAGGGATGGTATGCAGATCTGAGAAGGTGGGTGCTAGAGGAATAAGAGAGAAGAAAATGAGGTGCCCCAAGCATCGACATCGCTCACCTTGCCTCTGATATTATAACTGAACATAGAATTTTATCAGAAAATGAGGTGACATGAATGAGAGGGAGAGAGAATGTCTAATTGAAGGATACATGGTGTAACAGAGAAGAAATTTCAGAAAACTCCCAGAAATGTCCAAGATCTTTGAGAACAGTGAAAACAGACCTAGCAGATTCTTCATGTACGGTTCTTCTCTGATTTAGAGTTTTGGGGTGGAGACTATTTATTTTTGTATCATTTTGATTGTTTCTTTGGTGTTTGCCCTTCTTTCTCATCAGCCTGATAAAATTTTACTGTAAATTACAAGATCTTTCTGTGGTCTTTGTACAGTTTTAGTGTAGTTTTCATCACTTGGCCGGAATGGATTTCTACATGGACATTTCTGCCATTTGCCTCTTCATGCTGAACACATTCAAAGTAGATGACATTTTCTTCTGTACCATAGACCAACTTGCTGATCGGCCTGTCTTTGCACCATCCCTGGACAATGTGAACTCCGTTGTGTTTTTGCATGGGTATCTGCGTTTCTGCCTAAGTTCTTGGAGATGGGGGAGAACATTATCTTCTTGCAAATATGAGAACATGCTGCTGTTTGTAATTCTTGCAGGAGTCAAAGGTCACAAGTGATGTAAAACCAGTGGTTTCTCTTGCTGATACATTCTCAAGTACTTCCTAGACAAATGTGAAAATAGCCTGTTCTTAGAAGAATTTTACGTTCATGTAAGAGAGGTATTTTTCTCTGTTTGACAAAAAACTAGATCAGCAGGGGGGCCAGAGTAACTACAGCAATTCAAAACTCTGTTTTAACATGAAATAGTCCTCTACATCCCATTCCATGAGACGGAGAAAAAAGTACTATGAGATCTTGTAGCTCTGGGAAACTGGTAAGCATGTCAGAAATGTGAATTACTAGTGAATACTCTCCATTTAGAAATACAAAGAAGTAAATGGATTAAAAAGTGGTGGAACGTGCAGTTAATTCACAGTGCCGTCTAAAGCATGGGCTTGGGGGCTCTAATTTATTGAATTTTTATAGTTCACTCACCAGTACAGATTTCAGTGAATACTTCTCTAATTTATGCCCCGTTTAGTATTTTAGTCTGCATCATTTCTCTTCCTGTCTGTCACAACATGGGAGACTATCATTGCTTCTGTTTGCCTTCCTTGCTTCTTCCTCTTGCCCTTTTTCAGGTCTTTCTTTTTTTTCTTTTAAGTTTGTTTCACACATCTTCTGCCTTTCACCTCCTCTGTTTCCACCATGGCTCCCAACAGAAGGGGGACCACTTGTGCTTTTCTTGCTGTTACACTTGGCCCCGTCATGCCCTTCTGAAAATGGTGTCATTGATCTGAAGCCTTCAATAATCTCAAAACACCACTCAGGTTGTGGAGCCATGAGAGAGAAGGTTTTTGTGAGATACAGCCTGACCAGTGGCTTGTGACCAGAGGCCATTTCTTAATTGATTTTGCTAAAAAGGGTGGGAATAAAAAAAGAACTTGCCCTGTGTTTCAGCATAAAATCCAAGCTTTACAAAATGTATAAATGTCCCAGGAAACAATTTCTCTTCTGGAGGGTTTTCTGAATAATGGTAAAAAATTTTCTTGTTTTGACTTAGTTGTTCTGAAACTTACTCATCTTCACTCATAATTAAAGGTTAACTGCAGAAATTGTTGTCTTGTGTTTTCCAGTGCAGAGATGTATTTTTAGAAACTGGAAAAGTCTTGCCACTATTTCATAGTTTCCATGTAATCTTCTTTCCAGATACCATAGAAGCTTTTTCTTTCTTTCTCTCTCCTCTCTGACTGCTTTAAAACCCAGTGAAGTATTGTCCCAGGTCAACCTCCTCCTTTCTTCAGTCCTTTTTTCCTTCCTTTCTTGCGACTTTCTGCTCTTCTTCCTTTTTCATCCAGTTTTCTCTTACTGCGTAATGTCAATTCCCAATTACTCCAGAGGCAGAATAAACCTGTCGCTTCCCTAGCATGCCTGACTGGGCTCTGGCCTGGCTGTTGGGGAAGTGGTAGTCTGTTCCGATACCATTTGGATATTTTCTATTGGAATTAACAATATTGATGCTGTGTGGTTTGAGAAGCCCTGTACAGCAAAAATAGCTCATTTCATAGGAAGTGTATAGGAGAGACTCCAGTCCTGTCTTAATAGCCTAATGTCTGTCATTTTGCTGATTAACTAAAAGCAGACACAATGGCCAAAACATGTGCTAACGGCAGTAAGTAGGTCCACAGATACAACTGAGAGACTAGAATAACCCTTCCTTCCCAAATGTGGGTTGCTTTGGGTATACTGGTGATACTAACAGCCAATCACAGATTTATTTATTTTTCTTTGACTGTTTTAGCCTACCCTTGTTTGGACATCCCTTTCCACTTTTGCAAAGAATAGTCCCTAAAACTTCACATACAAACCAAGATTCAGGTCTCCTTTTCTTCCCGTTCATTTAACAGGGTTGCAGTGTGTATTGAAGTGGCAAGAAGTGGCTTGAATAGATTTAGCAACTCAAGAACTGGGTTTGTGTCACCGTGACCAGCTGAACGTGCGCCTTCTGGCTGCCTGCGTGCCAGCCAGGCCCTGTGGCTGCATTAGTATTTATAGCTATCAAACCGAGTAACTGATACCAATGTGGAGAGAGGGGAAGGAAGCTGCAAGTGTGCTGTGTTTGTACAGTGGAAAGGGAGTAAAACCTATCTGCCCGAGGTAGCTGACGAAGTTTATTAGCTGCCAATTTGTTTTGAAGCCTCAGTGGTGCGCTGGCTGGCGCTGGTCCGTGGTCCATTGCATGCCTGTCTTTGATTGCCTCAACTTGGCATGTGATTCTTTTCTCTCCCTTTTCCCTCCCTCCTCTCCACAGATCATTCTGTGTTCTCTCCCACTGGTGCCACACTGCGAGCACGAGCTCGGAAGTTCCCAGCCATAGTTAACTGTACCGCTATTGACGGGTTTCACGAGTGGCCGCAGGAGGCTCATTGAGGAAGCCAAGGGGGTCGAGGTACAGAGTTTCAAGCTCCTCAGTCTTCTAAGAAAGCAACGGAGATCATTGAAAGATCGATAACTGAATAAGCAGAAAAAAACAATGCTCTTTTTACTCCTTCTTTGCATACTTGTTGCCTTTTGTGTTGTTCAAGCTCACCCCTGTTAAAAGCTGAATTGTTATGGCGTTAGAGAGCTGTCTAGCACAGGCAGAGAATTGAGGGGGAAAGAAGAAAGGCATGTAATTCATAGCACTGTCTTTGCAGAATCCTTCAATTCTAGGCTTTTTAGGATCTTTTAGATGCAGAATTTATTCAACCCTTTTCAATACAGTTAAATATATTCACTAGTGCTGTAGCAAGTGAGGCTGAAATACAGCAGTGTACAGTCCAGGCTAATTAATTAAAAGTCTTCCCTCTGTTCAGCAACTAAGCAGGTGACTATTTCTCCTGAAACCGCATGGCAAATGCATTTAGAGTTTTAATATCTGGGCAATTATTCTCTTTTCGTTCCTGATTGATCTGGAGTGTGACTTGTTTTCTGACAACAAATCATGCATTAGTGAGTTTCCTTTCAGGGAAAAGGAATATTCTCATATTCCTCTAAGAGTTTTAACAAGCTGCCTCTGTTGTCCCACGCTGTCATGCTGGTGGTGAGGCTGCTCAGGTATTTGCAGGTGGAGTAATTCACATAGATCTAGAAAAGATTTATTTTCTTTCAGCGTTTGCAGTTGCAGTAGTTTCGTTCTGGTGTGCTATTATATTTGGCACCATTTATTTGTATAGGGGATTTGTAATCATGAGAGGCTGAGGATTTCAGGAATGCCCAAGGAAGAGCCTTCTGGTTTTAGTCAGGGGTAGCACCAGCCCCCGGGCAAATCTCTGCGTGAGAGATCAATGCATTTACAGCATTTTTCCTCCATTCAAACCCATACAAAATACACGGAGTCTTCAGGAGATGAAGGCGAAGGAGAGGGGAGGTGTGCAGGGGTGCCCGGGGCTGCTTCCAGGCTACCCCGCGGGCCCTTGCCCTTCCCGGAGCTTGTGCGCGGCGGGGGGGCTGCGGGGCCCGGGGGGGCTGCGGGGCCGGGCCCGGCTGCCGCGGCGGAGGCTGCCTCGCTGCTGGCTGGTACCCGCGCTCCGGCGGCGTGCGGATGCCTCCTATAGGGCTGCAGGGGAAAGAGAGATGTTTGCAGATCCTTGTCATTTCTGTTTTCCGACAGCACCTTCTGCTTTGTTTTAACAGCTCGTAAGAGGTTTAAAGTGTTATTAGGATAGTTATTTGTTGTCCGCTGAGCTATGGGGGTGTGATATCCACTTGCATTAATCTTTAATGTGATACCAACTTACAGATTCCCATTTATTTGAAAGAAACTGATAGGATTACACGGGGAAAACAGAATAGAATTTATTTTGGCTTAAATATCTTATTTTTTCAGATCGTTAACTAATTACATTTTTCTCCTTTGAAAATACGCCTGGTCATCAGAATTTAGGCTTTTAATATTGAAACTGTTTTGTGGAGGGTTTAAACTTTTTTTTTTAATTTAAGCATTATGTTCCTATATAATTCATTTTTTAGATAGTTAGGAAAGATTTCATAGATTCAAGCAACTTTTGAGCAGTCTTTTTTTCACATTGATGTTAACTGCTCCTGGTAACTATCTTTCCTCTTCAGTTCCCAGCAAGTGAAATAAATGGCAACTAAGAAAATAACAAGACACTTTATTGATACTGAGTTAGGCTTCTGTGTCACTGACATATGTAAAGCAGTACTGGGTGCCTGAGTCTTGTCTGCCTCTGCAGCCGATGAGAAGACTGACAGACAAGACAGCAGAATGCAAAAAATAGTAGGAGGAGACAGGGGAAGGATTTGAAAGTGATGGAAAAAGTGAACCCAGAACAGAGGCATTGAAATCACAGAGAAACTATGACAGTGTTATGGGGGAGAGGAGGGGAGCTCAACCAAAAGAGGTAGAAGAGAAGCAAAACTGAAGCAGAAAGGCAGCAGAGGTGTACAGCAAAGTGTCTGAGGAGGAGTAAAAGGGAAGTGAAGGGAGAATAATCACAGAAAAAATAGTAAAGGGAGGGGGGACAGGAGAGTTGCAGAGGTGTATTAAGGTACAGAAAGAATGCGAGAGGCAGAGTAGAAAAGGACCACCCTGAAGAGCAGAGGGAATCTTGGCTGCAGTCTGCCGTCCCCTCTCCATCAAAGATTTATAGGAGGTGGTCTCCTCTCCTTCTCTGGTCTCTAGTGCTGGTGTGTTGATATGTTGTTTCACTTCCTCCATTTTACATATCTTGGGAAAGCTCTTTGTTCTTCGTAGAGAAATCTTGTTAACCAGGGCTCATGTATGCCTGGACTTCTGAAACATACCGTAATCATGCTGTCCCTTATGATGAGCAGTGCGAGGTCTATTACTGAGTGATTATTTTGGCATGATTGACACTTAGCTCCTAATTGTCCTTTTTCAGAGTTTCCAGAAATACAGCAATAGTAATTGATAGATTTTTTTCTTTTTTGTTCATCACTGTATAACAATATTACAGATTATTTTTAAATAGGGTAGCCTGAAGTTAAGCTAATGATCTTTTTTTCCCCCTCTTAAAAGTTCAATACAAATATGACATCGTATCTACATTGCTTTAGCAAAATCTGGAAAATTTCTGCATTAAAATAGTGAGAGAAAAGCATAAAAAATTCACAGTGATTGTGGGAGTTGAGAAGGAAGTCTTAGATTCACCATCTCTATCTTCAAACCAAGTCTAGGTACTTTTCTGGAAGATACTGTTTATCCAGGGAAAGAAGGGGCTCAGATGGAGCTCAGCAGGGAGATGGTGAGCTGCAGCGTCGGTAGGTGCTATGACGGATGCTGTGAATGTCCCTTCTGCCAGGTGTAAAAGTATCTGAACAGAAAGAACAAGTGATCCTCCTTAATTATGGCGTCTACTGAAAATAAGTCCCATGAGCCCCTTCTCACTCAGAAGGACAATGGACAGTGTGCGGTTAAGGACAAGAGACGCTGAGTTCAAAGAGAATGTGGAGAGAAATTGAGAGTATCAGAAATTTAACCAATTTGGATGTCTTTGATTTCTTGGGAGAAAAGAAAGGAAAAGAGCCCTCTTCTGTTTCAGCACTCAAATTGCTAAACTTACATTTAAAAAGAGCACAAGCAAAGAACACTTTGCAGTGATTCTGAAATCCATATACTGAACTTAACAAATTTACAAAAGCACCTCATTTAGTATAAAACATAATCTATAGTGTTTTGAAATAATGTCTCTGTCTCCAAATTTAATATGACACAATCTCTGTTCCTTTCAGCTGGTTTCACATATCAGCGCTGAGTACAGAATAAGAGTCAGGACTGTTTAACCTGTCCCTTTGAAAATAACAGCAAAGTACATCTCTGCCATCTCCTTTGAGTATTTCGCTGTTGCTGTCTTTTATGCTGCTCCTCTGCTGCTTAGCACCAAACAACACACATTGTTAAGCATACCAAGGATAGTCATTATGCTCTTAGTTTATCGTACTCCAGAGTATGTTACAACATGTGGTATGGCAAAGCAGCAGCCTGAAGTAACGTTTTTGCCTTCTCCCCTTGCCTCTTAAACTCCCCTCTGCCCACCCACCCCCCCCCACTTCCCAGTTGCTTCTTCCTTCAGACACACACTGGCTTGGTTTTATTCTCAGTTTTGATAACCGCCTGTGGGATGCATTCAAGTTCAGTGACACTGGTCTTTTTTGCTCTTTGCTTGGCATGTTTCAGCCAGCTCAACTTAACTGCAAAGAATTAAGATTTATCAACTTGGTAGTGACTATTTTACATCCTGAGGAAAGTTATAGGGAGAATGCAGGCAAAACTCATGTCTAAACTTTACTCAAGACTTGCATTGGGGTTTTTTGCATGCTGAAAAGTCAGTTAGCCAAGGCCTAGAATAGAGAGACTGAATGAGAATGAACAGGCTTCACCCTTATATTTTCTTTCAGATTGTATATAGGCTTACTGCTCAGTCATCTTTAGGACTATTGAATGATTTTGATTTGTACCAGCCTAATCTTCATTATTGGATTCAAGCTACTTTATGCTTTCTAGTGAACTGCAGTTAAATCAGACTTTGTTACTGTATCAACTCTTTTTTGTTTGCTTTTTTTAATAAAGAAGGCTAAATTAGCAATAATAATTTCCTTTGCCTATAACCCTCAATGGGCATATATTGAAAAGTACAATGCAGTATTAAAAAAAAACCAAAAACCTGGAGATAAATGAATGGCAGAATAAATAATTTATGCTAATGAAATTACTGCAATTAGTAGTTCCACAATGACCCTTTTAAAAGCCACAGCTGTTAATGTCAGGAAGTGCTGTCACTGCTGACCTTATCATAAGAGAAAGTGACAAATTGAAAATGCAGGGAAGACCAATCCTCAAAGAGGTCTGTTTGGGAACGATTAGTGTTTTCTGAAAACCAGTGTGAATTACAACCAGCTGCTCTCTGGCTCGGCGTGTCTCCCATGCTGTGCCATTTTGTTAAGCTCGATAACAATAGTTATTTTGCCCCATTGAGACAAGTTGTCTCGGGCCACTTCCAGCTCTACCGGAACCCACTTCTTCCCTCGCTGATTTACAAATGAAACTGTTGTTAGAGGGCTTTTCAGGGCTGCTGAGTAGAGACCTCTCATAAGGATCATGTGTAAGGAGGTTGTCTTCTGCGAGGAAGAGCTGTACTGCAGGGTGCGTGTGTGTCACAAACAATGAAAAAAGGAGAAAAAGGCTGAAACACGTTTCAGTTGGAAGCCAAGCACTGCTCACATCTGCGTAAAACGTCCATTCCTGCTGACTAGCCTTGCTTTTACAAACAATTTTATTTTTAAGATGAATTTGTGCAAGCTTTGCCTCAACTAATGATGTTCTGACTTTTTTTATTTGTAAAGCAATTTATTTCTGCTTTCCCTAAATGCAAATCATTCTTTATTCAGTCCTTGTTTTAATTTCTGTTTTTGTAATCGTAGGTGAAATGAGTATTCTTCTAAACTAGCTTTTAAAAGCCACAAGAAAATAATGAGGTTTCTTGCTGAGAAGAATGGCAAGTCTTTCTGCATCAACCTGATTGTAATATTAATGATGTAGGCTTAAAACATTTAACTGCATCAACAGCCACTCATGAGCAATTTTCCCAAAGTTCCCTAAGCATTATTGACAATGCTTTGGTAAATTATGTGTGACTTTCCTAAGAGTTGGTGTAGCTCATTTAATTCATATTAATTGATTTTTAGGCTTCCCTTGATTAATTGAACTGGGTTCATCTTGTACAGAATGCAATAAATAATCATTAAAATGAGGGAGATGTGACTCCACAAATTATAAAGTTAAGTATGCTAGAAGTCATAGAGGACAAAATGGAAGTTATTTACAGTGGTAGAGTTAAATAGGTTTTCTTAGTATTTCCCTGTTAATTTTGCATACAGTACTCTTGCTTAGACAAGTACATGAATATATTCTAGTAATATAGGTAGACAGGGCCCTTTAAAACAAACAGAAATGAATTTTGGATGTTTCTTATTTTACCTTTATCCCAGGGATGTATGCTGTAATTCAAAGTAGTGTGGTAATATACTTTATTTGCTGGTTCAGTTTTCAAAGAAATTAGAAAAAGGACCTTTGAGTTCAGTCCTGGAACTACCTCTCTCCTTGCTGTGTGAGGTGAATAAAGACAGGCATTTTACCTCTGCATTTTGCTCAGAAATCTGTGACTAAATGACCATCTGGAGCTGTTTTAAATATGCCTAGCCTGTTTTGGTTATCATATAGAATGTGAAAAGGAGCTCTATCAGGGGGTGTAGTGATAAGATGAGAGGTAATGGTTTTAAACTGAACAAGGGAAGATTTAGGTTAGCTATTAGGAAGAAATTCTTTACTGTGAGGGTGATGAGACACTGGCAGAAGTTGCCCAGAGAAGTTGTGGATGCCCCCTCCTTGGACGTGTTCAAGGCCAGGTTGGATGAGGCTTTGCGCAAGCTAATTTAGTGGAAGGTGTCCCTGCCCATGGCAGGGGGGTTGCACTAGATGATCTTTAAGGTCCCCTCCAACTCAGACTGTTCTATGATTCTATGAAAAGAGTTTTCCAGTCTCATGGCTGCATTTCCCTCCCTCTGATGAAGGTGAAACCCCATGCGGTGCTATGTGGCACCCAACGCAGCCCCCTGGGGCCACAGGACCGCTCTGGGGTCCCTTCTGCAGCGTGCTGAGTTTTGCTCACAGCTGGAGGTATACTTTGGGGTTTGATGCCTGGGTGGCACGTAGGAAAGGGAAGAGTGTTAACTGTCACAGCTCAGGGTGACTCTGAACTCCATTAAGTCGTAACTACTTTTCTGATCAACTACCCCTTGAAATTGGTGGAAGATCTCTTCTCCACAGAAATGCTGCTGATTTTCTGACATTTTACGGTAGGTAGGTACTCAGCTTTCAGAAGCACTCCACAGTGCTCTAATCCTGCCCTCGTACCAGTTTATGTTAGTTCATTGCTGACTTCGACAAGCACAGATAAACAGGGACTTGTACAACTTCAGAAATCTAAAATGTGGAGTCCAGTTCTGTTCAATCTGAACTTAATGGCATAAATGCACTTCACTCCTAATAGGAATTTGATTATATATGAGGTATGTGGGGATCAGTGTGATTAGAGTAACCATTCTATTGTATTTCTTTAATCTATACAGGATTTTTCTTAAGCAGGATTTCCAGAGGTGAAATAGAAAATCGATATAGTATTAACTCTGCCTATAGCAGTATAATGACTGATTTATTCTGTTTTTAGCATTTAGGAGTATTTATTGAAAAAAAAAAAATTACTTCTGTGGTGATGAAGACTTAATAAATGCCAGTGCATAATTAATTAATTTATATGCAAAAAAGTTGGGGAAAGCTCATTTTCCTTTGCTTTTTACATTCTGACAAAATTACATTTCAGGTAGACTGAAGAACAAGCTGTCCTTAGAAATGTAACCTTTTCTGACTTACATAGATACACTCAATTTTTGAAACATTTCTTTACTCCTGTGTTTACATTTGTTCTTGTTGCTTGGGCATGTTCAGCCACTCATCCAGGACTCCATTTGCCATTTCATGGTCTATGCCCACACCAGTGTGAATATGATGAGTGCCAAATACAATCATGATGAGAGGCGATACAATTACACCACTCTGAAGAGTTTTCTGGAGCAAATCACACTTTATACGATCCTCCTAGAGAAGAAAAGCAAGGAGATGTTGGGACACAAGGAGCACTTGGTGAATGGCATGCAGAAGCTGAAGGCAGCAGTTTTCCAGGTAAACTGTGAAAGTCACAACCTTTTATTTCATTCTCTATAAATAATCTTGGTTTTATTGCAACTAGAACAAAGTTGTTGCAGCACCTTTTCCTTAGACTGATTAGTTGTGGGGTGGCATTTTTGTGTTTCATTGAAATTACCTGATTTTGGAAACTGGGGTTTGGTTTTTTTGTTTGCATAGAAGCTCTTTGAGCAGTTTAGCTGTCTTTGGAAAGAGAGGTCCATCCATTTGAGCAAGGATAAGGTCTGGAGGGAAGGGGAGTGTAGTGGCATGACAGTAAAAGGGCAAGGGGGGAAGTGCCACAGTAAAAGCCAAACCATGGAAAGAGAAGATGCAGTTCTGTGCGTGGGGATTTTGTGCATGGCCAGTGACTAGCTGAGGGGTAATGAACAAGCGTGGATGGAGCCTTTCCATCAGATCTCATCACCTCCTTGTGGGGGTAGTGCCACTTAGACCCCAGTCAGTGCTTCTGCTTACAGTTCATTTGTGGCTGGTCAGTCCACAAAAACAGAAGGGAGGGGAAACTGCTTTCAAGCCTTTCCCCCACACTCCCCACGTGTTCCATAATCCCTTTTGCAAATGCTGAAGACAAGCCGTAATCCAGTGATTTCTTTATTAAAAATAGAAAGTCTGCATGTTTTTATAAAAAACTGCAAATGAAATGCTCAGTTGCAGTCTTTGCATAACGTTGCATCTTGGTGCTACTACATGAGATTAATAATGGGAGCTGGCTGGCGTATTCCCACTTTGCCAGCTGAAGACCTGCAAAAATAAATGGTCAACAGAAAAGGGTGACTGCTTCTTTAAAGTCTATTTTTAATAAGGTATCCCATGCTAGTAAATGATTAAAACACTCTTTTTCTCTGAATTCTAATTTGACGATGACCAAAAGGTAATTTGACAATTTTGAGTGCTGCATTGCTGTGCTAGCAGACAGAGCCACAGCTCCTATCTAGCCAGGTGCTTGAACACGGAGCCATTTTTATCCTGCACTCTGGAGCTCTACACACGAATATCAAACGCAGCACCATTTATTTTCTTCAGAAAAAAAAAAAAGACAAAGTCAGCTCAAATAAATTGAAAAATAAAGTGAGCGGAGAGATTTGGGATCTTTACAGTCATCTGTTAGAACTCAGTATTACAGCTTTGTCTTCTCATTTCAAAATGATCAAATTTTGAAAAGGTAGATTTTGTAGGATTTGTAAGATTTCAGGAGCCCACCAAAAAAGAAGAGCTCTCAAGACCTCTTCCATGTGCTGAAAGTTTAAGCCCTCTAATATTTGTCTTTCTCTTTGTCTTCTCACCCCTATCCAGATCACATTAACAAGAGTCCCTTCTGGTTAAATATAGCCTTTTATCACAAATAGCTGCCAGATAAAATGCTTGGATGGATGGGGAAAAAAATAAGAAAACAGGTATTTGAAACAATTCCTTTATATATAGAAAGATATTGTCGCTGGGTATTTTGATATGGATTTCTCGCCCGGCAGGCAATAAATTCCTGTTTCAGCAAACTAACAGGTAGTCTTTGTTCATCAGCCTCTGAGTCTGTCTTAACCTTTCAGCAAACCTCTGCTGGAATTACCTGCTCAGAGTGATTACTAAGCATTTTCCATGTCCTTTTGCTTTTACATTTGCATCTTTGCTTGGTGCTGCAGCTGGGCGTTGTTGTGCCTCTGAGACAACTGGTTACAAACACAACCTCAGCAGCTGGACAGACACCTGAGCATCTCAGGGGAGCTGTGGGGTCCCTGGTGGGAGCAGTTAGGCTGTTCTTATTAAATTCTTTATGTCAACAAAATTCTGTGAGCTACAAACAAGGAGCTGTCAAATGGAAACAAAATAAAAAAGGAAAAGACAATGCTTTCAGTACTGAGACCCACAAAACATGAATTTTGTTTCAGTTCAGCTTTTTGGGGCTCATGTGGTATACTCTTTCCAGAACCATACCTAATGACCCTTGCACCCGAATAACACGTTACCTTTTGCCCTGTAGGTAGAAGATCTAAAATCCAAACTTGCTTCTCAAGAGTCAGAACTGCAACTGAGAAATCGAGATGCTGAAGCTTTGATTGTTAAGACAGGGTTTCAGACTGAGAAAGTCAGCCAAGAAAAGGCCATTGCAGATGCAGAAGAGCAAAAGGTCAGTCTAATTCCCCCATGTAGTGCTGTTGAGCTATATTTAGCACAAAATAAACCTTTTTAGGTGAACAGTTTTGAACAACTTCCTCTCCAGGGAGCATAAAGTCTGAAGAATTATTATACTTACACATGTAACAGCATTTCACACCAGGATTACCACTTGACCTTTCTTTACATTATGCCTTTTCCCAACCTTTTAGCTGTTTTAATGAGATGAAAGAACAATAAATACTGAGCTCATTCAAGCATTTAATGGATGTGGATCTTGAGAATCAGAACTATTTGTAATACAGTAAAGGTCAGAGAGTCATCTCTGAGCACTTCAGATTTCTAAAGGCTTTGAGACTCTAGGTAAATTGAACAACTCAATTGATACAGAAGTTCATTCCAGTATCTCGCACTATTACAAGGTGCAAACCTTGAATTTTAAGATTATAACAGCATTTGTAATAATATGTGTCATCAGTGTTGAATCTTCTTCTTTTTGCTCTCAGTTCAGCCTATTAACATTAGTTATCAACATCCGTGTTGGAAACATAGACGTTTACATACATTAGTCCTCACAACAGAACAAATAGAAATGCATAATTTCATCTGGACTCTAAAATTTTCATCTGCTGTTACAAGCATGGTTTTTGAAATAAAACACCAGCAGTATAGAATGCTGTAAACTGAAGTTCTTCTGCCTTTAAAGTCTGAAGGGCTCATTCAATTCTGGCATTTTGATACAAAATCTGATGTACATTGTGTCATTTATCAATACTGCAGAGAGAAATTTTTAATTGATGCGTAATGATTGTTAATGCCTGATTTTGAACTATGGAAACTTCAAGTTGCCAAGGGCTTTGTAAACGGTCTTCAGATACTGATCCACAGGGAACACTGTACTGTCTGAACAATCAAAATGGTCTTTCATTCTCTTCTGTTTTGTTTCTTAAAGACTTCTTATTATTAGGTGATATTTAATACTTTTCTAATGACCTTGTGTTTCATCCTAATTCTATTGAGGGAAAAGTGATTTTAGATGCTGACATAAATGAAGACTGGATCAGGACCTTTATATTTCTCTGGATTATGCTAATTATGGACTTCAGCCTTTTTCTGATCCGTATCTTATATAGGACTTAAAAATCCCTATGAAGTTTAAAGTTCAGATAGTGCAATTAAACTTGCACAAATTGGATCCAACAGTTCAGCATCCTACCAACCACTTTTCAGTGGTGCTTTTCCTGTATTGGTTCCATATGCTTCTGATGGATTTGGATGATCAGAATACACCCTTAACAAAATTCTAATTACTTCATTAAGCAACTAGGTGAAACACACAGAGTGATTATCGTGGGTTAATCACATCTTTGGGCTACTTTGTTTCAGGGATGAAGTTCAGTGCGTAACACTAATGGTTACCGTACTCTCCTGTTCATTGCTTTATTGCACTTCTGAAATGTTTTTATTGGAAATGAAAGTGTCATTTTGTGCTATATTAATCTAAAACTATTTCATAAGGCCAATGACGGTTTCTAAATATTAATCTTCTATAATGTTTGTTACCAAAAAAAAAAATCAGCAAATGAGAATACATCTTCCAGCTAAGTAATTTGTGAATACTCTTCATAATTGATTAAAATTTGTCACCCATTAAAAAATTATGTTGGCTTTCCTGTTCTGTAGATTTCAAACTGCAGTTTATAAGGGCTTTTTGAGTTTTACAACATTAAGCCAGTAAATACCTTGGTGGTATTGCCTTAGAGTAAAGCATTACCTAAGAAAAGGTGAAGAGTGGAAGTCAGACCAGACTTATCAGGAAAAGTGGGGTCAGTCTGCATGCCCCATAAATGTGGCAGAGCTACATATCTGTATAGTAATCAACAAGGGTTGGACTATGAATGTGACACTGCTAAGGTTTTAAAATAGTGGACAGTAAGACTGCTGTCATTTTACTGGCCATTTGTGTGCTCTGAAAGATGCCAGCCAGAGTAGTTTACAGATGACAATGCGTATGCCATTGCCTTTAAAAATGTGACCTACCCCTTCAAAGGAAGAAAACATGCAGAGCATGGTGGAGGTATATGGGTGATAGTGACACTAGCTGAGGATTAGGAGCAAAGATGGATCCAGACTGACCAGCTCTTTTGATTTACCTCCCTTAGCTGAAGTGCATTCTTTATTTACATGGTATATTTGAGACACTCTACTCATGGTCTGATTGCTAAGGGCACACAGCTTCCAGCTTTTCTAACAATTTAGCTATAATTGAAGAGCTCTGTACTGTAGCAGTTATTGATGTGAAGGGGACTAAACTTCTGGAGACAGGGTTGAAAAGCTCCTTCATCTCTTTGTGAGGGGAAGTAGCTTTGAGAAATACTGTCCTAAGGCCTATCTGCAACCTGCTCTGTTTAACTTTTCCTCCCTTAAAAAAAATTATCTTGTCCCATATTTTCTTTGGGTATCAGCAAGCAAAGAATAACTAAGCATAAGAAAAAAAGAGAGGCAGAACGATGATGCAACTTGTGTGACTTAAACTAGCTGTTTGTTTTAATGGAAAATACTATGTCATGTTAGAAGCACTATGTACTGTAAATGTAATACTTGTTCACCTGGTTACATCCTTAAAAACTTTAACAGAAGGTGTGTTTGGCCGTTCTAAACTTTTTGATTTCAGTTAATTTCAGAACATGGGTCTCAAACCATGTTAGAGACAATATAAACCAAACCAAAACTGCAACTGTATATGCAGTATTTAATTCTAAAAATACGTTGTGGCTAAGATGCAAACCAATATTTATTTCATCATGTAAACCAATTTCATCCTAAAGGCTACATTACAAGAGATGAGGGAAATATTTAACTTTATCAGCAACTTGTCATTTGTAATGTAATGCATATTGATTTTTAAACTTTTTATTTCCATGGACAGTGTCTGTGTGTGTCCTGTGCTCCATGTGGCACATGGAAAGTGTCCCCAGCAATTGTAGAAACTTGTTTTGTAAGGATATTAAATTTTTACAGAGGCTTGTTACTGCTAATGCATAGTGCTTGATCCAAGTATTAGCATCTTGATCACTGTAATATCCTCTTTCTCTGTAATTAGACTTTGCTTAAGCAAGACCTGACAGGAAACGAGCCTGTGAGATGAGCATGCGGTATAAGGATAAAGATGAACCAAATATAACTAACTTCAGCCCCAGGCAATGTATCCTTAAATATGCATGATAATCTTCCAAATATGCAATTGCAGATGATACAGAACACCCTCCAGGGTTACTCTACCAGATAAACTTGCACCAATGAAATCCATCAGCTTTTAAACAGGTAATTAAATCATTGCAGACAGTTGTGGAGGAGCTCAGATTTCACTTAAAACTGATGGTAGCTCATGTAAAGTCACTGATCTAAGCCACTGTTAAGCCAAGATAAGTGTTTCGACAAATCTGCTTGGATTCATATCTGTTTAATTTCCAAACCTGAAATTAAGTAAGTAGTGTTTTCATATAAGATATTTCCTTTTCTCCTGTTCTCCCTCTTGTTGAGGCCTATAGTTTCAGACTTCGAACTGAGGAGTTAAAAGAAAAAGGCAAATTTACCAAAAGATGGAGGCTGGTTTGACAAATCTGATATATTTACCTATACCCCCAAAATGCAGTGAATGTTTTACTGGTTAGGGAAAACCCCAGAGCATCATTAGGACTGACCATTGACTCCTCGGTATTTTCTCTGATTTTCTAAAAGGGAGCCCTTTAAAGGGGAAGAAATGGGGGAGTGAGGGGAAAAAATGGTCATGGCTCTCAATCTTAGTGAAAAATCTTCACTTTCTCTCTACTATACATGTCTTGTTTAGCTCCAACTTCTGCATTTGAACATAGATTGTGAAATGCTTGCAGCTTACCTACTGAAATGGCATAAGCTATTGAGTTCTCCCCTGTGTTTGATAACTCCTCAGAAGTAACAGACTGCCCTAATATTCCCCAGATTTTTGTACAGATACCTTACCTGGTCTCCTATCCTGCATTACTAAATCTCTCACCTTTGCATCCTACAGTGTTATAGAGTCCTAAACACAGGAGTCCTTCTAAATTTTTGTATCTCACACAGTGATCTCCAGGTTTCTGTTGGCAACCAGGAGCATTCACTATCTGATGTGTCTTCATAAGCTTACAGGCTCCTTTTTTCAAAAGCATCCATACAGATAGGTGGTATTTCACATCCATATAGACATGCTTGATCACAGTCTGGTAGATAGGTACATCTACTAGAAGGACAGTCTTCATACTAGCAATTTTTCAGCAAGAGATATGAAAAGCTTATCTAGAAAAAAAAAGGTATGTTACCCTTCTTCCAGCTGTACCTCTTTTTTATGTCCTTAGATATCAAGATGGCAAAGAAAGCATTGCTTGCATTATTTTGTGTTATAGTGTCCTATGCAAGAAAGAAACCGGGCATCACACAAAATCTGTTAATACACTACCTATTTGAAAAATGTATACCATTTATTATAGTCCCATGAAAATGAACCGAAATTGTATAAAGTTGTCGCATAGTCCTCTCACAACATTGTGGTGGTAGTGTGTTGTCCTTCATTGCCCTTGAAAGGAGTGGAGGCTGTGCTAAGCAATAGTTAGTTAATTAACCTGAGAGGTTTAGTCTTACAAACGCTGAACTGGTCTTTGAGAGACCCATATTCCTTTCCCTGTCAACCTGGTGAGTGCTACCACTGTTGTGTTGAAATACCAGATTTTCTTTAGTAAGCCAAATGTAAAACTTCTTTTTCATCAGGTTAATTGCATGTATATTTATCACGATAATAAGAATAAAGCAAAGTTGTCGAGGCCACAATCAGAGCAGCCTGTGAAGAGAATTTGAAAAGTGAGTATTTCAATTATAAATCATTCTTAGCAGATAAAGCATCAGTACCTGTTTCTTACTTTTCATTTTGCAAAACTGAGCAGCAGAGGATGATGGAAAATATCCAGTTGCTACCATAAGCCAGATGAAGATTCTTTGTGATGATACAGACATTTGTCCATAAATAGAAAGAAAAATGGTTTCTGGTATGCCAGTCCAAAGCTATTCTGCTTCCTATTCATCCTTTTTAGTCTCAGTGTGTTTTCTCCACAAATGGGGTAGTCAGCAGGTTTCCACCTCCTATCTCACGCTATTGTCCTTAAAAGGGCAGAGCAACATGCAGGGATGCTTCGTGATTCAGAGCAGCAGGGAAGAAAGGAATTTCATATACCAAATTTTCTCTCTGGAGCAATGAGAATAAATGTGAGCTAGCTACCCAGAGGTTAAACTACTGCTTTAGTAGAAATAGCAGATACAATATGAGGTTATAAGTCACTGAGAAGCCTGTTAACTCCTAATGATTGTAGGTCGCTGTTTGCCAGCACATCCCTCTGTCCCTGGCTCTTTATCACATTACCTTCATGACGTACAAGGCTTCACTCCTGAGCAGCTGCATGTGCTAGCTAACATAGAGCATATAGGAGCTTTACTGAAGCGAGCTTTGGCTGCCTTATGGAACCCCTGGCACTGCAAAACTCAACTGTCATTGAGGGTCCAGCCCACTATCTCTTAGAATCATAGAACTGGAGATGGTTTGGGTTGGAAGGGACCTTTAAAGGCCATCTAGTCCAACCACCCTGCAATGAGCAGGGACATCTTCAACTAGATCAGGTTGCTCAGAGCCCCGTCCAACGTGGCCTTGCATGTTTCCAGGGATGGGGCATCTACCACCTCTTGGCAACCTGTTCCAGTGTTTCACCACCCTCGTTGTAAAAAATTTCTTCCTTATATCTAGTCTGAATCTACCCTCTTTTAGTTTAAAACCATTACCACTTGTCCTATTGCAACAGGCCCTACTAAAAAGTCTGTCCTCATCTTTCTTATTAATCCCCCTTTAAGTATTGAAAGGCCACAATGACATCTCCCTAGAACCTTCTCTTCACTGGTCTGAACAATCCCAACTCTCAGCCTTTCTTCATAGCAGAGGTGTTCCATCTCTCTGATCATTTTTGTGGCCCTCCTTTGGACCTGCTCTGACAGATCTATGTCTTTCCTGTGCTGAGGAGTCCAGAGCTCAGTACTCCAGGTGGGGTCTCACCAGAGCGAAGTAGAGGGGCAGAATCACCTCTCTTGACCTGCTGGCCTCGCTTCTTTTGATGCAGCTCAGGATATGGCTGGCTTTTTGGGCTGCAAGCACACATTGCTGGCTCATGTCCAGTTTTGTATCCACCAATATTCCCAAGCCCTTCTCCACAGGGCTGTTCTCAATCCCTTCATCCCTCAGCCTGTATTGATGCTGGATTTGCCCCAACCCAGGTGCAGGACCTTGCATTTGGCCTTGTTGTACCTCACGAAGTTCAGATGGGCCCACTTCTTGAGCTTGTCCAGGTCCCTCTGAATGGCATCCTGTCCTCCAGGTGCATCCACTGCACCACTCAGCTTGGTGTCATCTGCAAACTCGCTGAGGGTGCACTCGATCCCACTGTTTGTCGTTGATGAAGATATTAAACAGTACTGTCCCCCGAGGGACACCACTCGTCACTGATCTCCATGCAGACATTGAGCCTGTTGACCACTACTGTCTGGATGCAACCATCCAACCAATTCCTCATCCACCAAACAGTCCACCCATCAAATCCATATCTCCTGCAATTTAGAGAGAAGGATGTTGTGGGGCACCATGTCAAAGGCCTTACAGAAGTCCAGATAGGTGATATCTGTAGCTCTTCCCTTGTCCACTGATGTAGTCACTTCATCATAGAAGGCCGCTAGGTTGGTCTGGCAAGCCTCGTCCTTGGTGAAGCCATACTGGCTGTCTTGATTAACCTCCCTGTCCTCCATGTGCCATAGCATAGCTTCTAGGAGGATCTGTTCCATGATCTTCCCAGGCACAGAGGTGAGGCTGACTTTTCTGCAGTATGGTGGTATAAACAGGAGATGGTAATTCTCACCCTGCAGAGCAGATGGAGTCCAGAGCTGAGCACAAACCTGCTTGAATGTCAGTGTTGTAGAAGTCTTTTTTATGCACAATATAAAATAATGGGCTTTAAAATCTCTTTCTGTATAGAGACATTACACTGCAAGTCTGAGTGCTTAAGCAGCTCTGATTTGATTTACAGCCTTAGTTTTCAAAATAAAGCTTAAGATTCATTGTTTTAATTGGTAGCAGCAATCCGAGGAGAAGTATATCTGAGGCAGAAAGAATGTGAGGATGATCCGCTGAAAGCTGAACCTGCTCTTGTTGCTGCTACAGCAGCCTTAGACACGCTTAATAAGGTAAAGAACATACAGTTTGATGTCTGCAAAAAAAATCTGTTTGTTGTTCAAATAGTTCAAGGCTATTAAATGGTCATTCTAGTGCCAAGCTGCCAAGCACAACCAAATTTCCATCTTCTCTGGGCAGCATGCTCCAAAGCAACAGGTTGGCACCAGCCGTACCTGACCTGGCATTACACTTCCCATCATCCTACTTGGCCAAGTTGCGCATAGGATTGCAGAGTAAGGGAAGGGCCGTAATCATGAATAATTTCACCACATAAAATAATTGGTAATAGTCTTCAGAGAGCTCGGAGTTGTATACTGGTAATCAGAAAGCTTCTGTGGAACAAATCCACTGTTGTTGCACAATTCTGTACCTGTTCCTCTGATCTTCTTTTTTCAGGCTAGTCTTGCAGACCCGAAAGCCTTCACCAACCCACCAGTGGCTGTAACCAATGTTATTGCTGCAGTAACGGTTTTACTGGCCATATAAATGGAAAGTGCCCAAATACCGAAGCTGGAAAACCACAAAAGTCTTTGAGAAAGGTAATGATCAATGGGACATCATTGAGATGAGAAAGGAAAAGAATAGTTAAAAATAAGAGCTAGAGAAAGAGAAACTAAATCACAACATTATTTTCTTACAGTTTGAATTTAGGGGAATAAGATATGACCCTGCATTATTCTCTTCCGTATACCTTTAGTGACAAACTCAAGCCAGCCTGAGCGCCACTGGCATTTATTAATTGCAAAAATAGAAGAAAAGTTAAAGAGAGAGAATTTCATTATGTTTATCTCATCTCTGCCAAATTTCTGAAGTGAATCATAAAATCACAAAATGAGTTTGTGAGCTTGAATCCTTTAGGCATTTGGGGAAAATAATATTTTTGCTTAATGTTTTGCATAACATTTCCAAAACAATAAGCTAGTGCAGGATTCCAGTTTTGCATTTGCAATGAAAGTAGGAGTTAGCTTCTCATTCTCTGAAATGGAAAAGGATTGATGCACTGGAACTTCTCTTCTTACAAGCTTTAATCAACTGTGACAAGGAGCATATCCTTCAGAATTGTCTGAAAGTTGTCAAGGAACATTACTTGAAAGATCTAGGTTTCAACCTAAATTATGTTCATACAAAATCCTTTGCAGCATCTGGTCTGTGTGCCTGGGTCATCAATATAGTAAAATTCAATGACGTATGTATATATACCAGTTCCTCTCTTGACTTGATGGGGTGAAATTTCTGTTATTGAGGTTTTTTTATCATTTTGGTAAATTCAGTTCAGCGTTCTAGGGAGAATGTAACAGCAACCACAGAAAAAGTGTGTGGGAAGTATTCAGTGCTTAACAGTATGTATGCATGTATTTATTTTTAGTAGAAAGTGGTAAAAAAGATGTGGCTGTCCAGGACTTTTCAATTGTCATTATGATGCAACAACTGAAAAATATTCTTCTCCATATGTACACGTTTCACTTGAAACATCCATCTGAGTCTGGCTGTCTGGAGTGTAAGAGCTTATCACTTGTGATTCCCTTGAGCACCTGGCAGCAGGATTCCTCCATTCATCCAACCAGCAGGTTATCATTTAATTATGAAATAGTAAAAAACTAATCAATTTTAGTTGAAATCTACTCAAGCTTAATGCCTGTCTGATTTCTGCCTGTATTCTAAAACCATGAAAGTGATACATATAGATTAATTTTAGTTGGAGAGTAGACCCAATAGGATGCATTCAGTTCTGCTTAAGATATCCTTATGTAGGTTATAATCAAATCTCCTAAGTCTTTAGGTAAATAATGAAACAAATCTCCGTATGTCTCACTATTGTATAGAAAGATGGCTCTAAAGCAAATATATGTAATGAGAGACTACTAGGATTTTCTGAAAGTCTTTCATCAGGAATCATTTGCAATTTTTATAATGAATGTGAGACCAACTTCTCATCTAATGTATGCATGTTGCATGTCTTTTTTAAGGTGTATTGTGAGGTAGAGCCAAAACATTACACGTTGGCCCAGGCAAATGCTGAATTAGCAGCAGCTACAGAAAAAACAGAAGTCATCAGGAAAAAGCTTCTTGTAAGTCCTGCTTGATTAATAAGCATTATTCTCTAATATTTTGAGCCCACTTAATTTTATTAGTTTTGGTTTATTTTATTTATTTAATTAATTTTGTTGATTTATTTTCTTTTTATTGATTTTATTACTTCCTAATTCAAGCATTAAAGATACGTTTTCATTAGGGATTATCACTATTTTTCCAACAAACCTGCTGAAGAATGTTCCATAGTTTCGGTGGTAGCACATGAAGCTGTTTACCAGAAATGACTGAATTTACTCAAAGCCATCTAGGCATGTTATAACCAATAGATTAGTAAACTGAAATTAACAGTTGATATAAATAACTAGCTGTGATTTTCACAAAGAATGTATGCCAAGCGTTTATATGAGTAATGACCTATTGGAATATAGGAGTAACTTCCAGAGAGGCTTTGGAAGCTCATGCTTATCTGTGTTTATGTTTGTCATTAAACATATAATAAAAATGACATCAAATCTCCTTTGATTTTTTCGAAAGACCTCTGAACATATATACACATGCGTGCACACATGCATGTAGAAGTGGAAACTTTGATTACAATCTTTTACTGACAAATGTCTTTTGAGTTAATGATTGAATCAAAGACCATCTTTACCACCAAATATCTATTGAACTTTTGAGAGGCATTATTTGTTGTTTGTTAAGTATTCATTTAATGGAGCGACTGCAATGCAAAGTGCTCTCAAAACAAAGACACCTTCTGGTATCTTGGGAGATGGTGGGTGGAAGGAGTTTCTCTACTGCGAGCTAATTACCTTGACTTAGCAAAGAAGGCTTTAAATGGTTTGGCAGACACGGCATTAATTGGGTTTAGTAGGCTTTGACTTGACTTTAAGATTTTTTTTGCTGGTAATATTTAGACCTGAAATCCCACAACTTAAGATATCAAGCAATAAATGAAGCCTGAACGAATATGTAATGTGGGGATTACTCTCACTGTTTTCTCTTAAATTATCAATTTAAGAGAAGGGACAACATTCACTTTTACTGAAACTCTCAGAAATTTGTGAATTAATGGTATCTCAGAATTTCATTCTTTATTTCAGCAATTTCCTGTTATTCCTCCTGCTATTGTAGTACCAGCTTTTTTTGTTCTGAAGGAGATGCAAATTTAATGGGCAAACACAGATAGCTTTTACTATCTCTCTTCCTCTTCTGGTGCCCTCTGCCTCCCACCCCAAAAATCCCATCAGCTGCTATGGCAAGTATTTTGCCTCTGTATGATACAGCCTTAGCCTTGTGACCTTGGAGTTGCCCATTCAGATCAAAGTGCATCTGCTCTAGTGAAGCTTCTATCTACACTAAAAGATAGCTGTACTGAAGAAGTTTTTTTATTATTATTACTATTTCACACAGCTATACTGATGTATGTTTATTAAGTGCAAATACTTACTTTTTGAACTAAAATAGCTTTTTAATGAGTTTTTAAAAATTATTTTTAATACACAGCACTCACCCCTGAAACTCATGGAATCATTTATTGTTTTAATGTGTTTCTCAAAGAAGAGCACTAATGTATCCCTGTTCCTTGCCAGATAGTATCTCAAAGAACCTTTTCCTGTTTTAGGTGATCTTGCAGTTCAGTAAGCCTCCAACTTTGAATCTAGTCCTGTCTTCTTATATTTATTTACTTCCCCTTTCATGTCCTCATGAATTTTTCTGGAGGTGGTTAGCAGCAGTTTTTCTCTCAGCTATGCTCAGTTCCTAGTAGGAAGAATTTTGCACCGCAAACTAAGTTGCAGTTCCCTCTGCAGTTATCTGTTTCCTGTGTTAGGCCAACAGTTGTCACATTGTCATTTAATATGAATATTTTTCCTAACCAGACTGCATGTTCAACCAGGCTTCCTTTTACAAGGTGGAAGAATCCAGTTAAAACTATTATTTTTGTAACTGATTCATACCATAGCTGATCAACCTGATGAACTTTTTTAAGGAGCTGTAGCTGTAATTTTTGATTCTCCGGTAGGTATTACTCATAGCAATAATAAGCTCCAGAGCTCATGAGGCTGTTGAATGGAGAACACTATAGCTGGTGAAATTCACTGTTGATAAATGCAAAATAATACATATTGGAATGAAAAATTTGAACTTTTTATTAATACTTCATGATTATTTTTTATTCATTAGTAGCTTAGGGAAGAAGACCTGGGGCTGATTGTGGATAGTTCAAAGAAAACTTTGAAGTTAGCCCTGGTTTGAGCTGAGAGTTGGACTGGATGACCTCCAAAGGTCCTTCTAACCTATACCATCTCATGATTCCAAAAATAAAGCAGAAATTTGGTTCATCCAGTAATATTTTACAAGAATATGAACTTCAGTAGAAGAAGAAAAAGGAAATACTTGTCTACACAGTGTGTGTATAATGTATGCTAAAATGTATTTGTAATACTAAGAGAGTGAGTGGTAAGAAAGTGTTATAATGATACAGTAAAAACTGCTGCACACATCTCACTCAGGAAGACTTGCTTTTGGCTTGTTTCTTGTAACTGAGCTGTGACTCTGTTCAGAAATTTGACGGTATCAGAAAGGGATTCAATTTTTATATATGAAGATACGTGAAAAATTTATATACTTCCATAAGTCATGTCTTCATCCATCATTTAATTACTGAGGATTGTTGGTAAAATTTTGTTTTGAAGACTTATTATTCCTATTGGACAATTCTGTGTTTGCTTCTCGCAGTCCACATGTTGCATGTCATTTCTCAAGAAGAATGTACAATCTCTGTTTTTAAGCATTCTGCTCTGCAGTCTCCAAATATTTAACTTCAAAAGCTTCAGTTACAGTGCAATTCTTTGCACGGGCCAATGCAAAATGTTACTCATTCAAATGTCTTGCAAATTCCAGCTAGCAATAGAATTCTCATCTAATTTGTCATGTTTTTTTCCATATGTGAGGTGATTGAGCTTACTGATTTCCATGAACTACTTACCTATACATATGCTGTATCCAAATGCGGTATGCTGTGCATAAGCTTATATACAGTTGGTCTATTTATCTGTTGTACTCATAGAAGGAAAGAATGTAATTTCTTGTTCATTGAGAGGATTTAAAATGTTATTTAAAGAAAAGGTTTGAAAGTGATTGAAGTAACCTAGTTTTAATTGAATGCTTAACTTATGTCTTATCTAATAGCTGTGTGGCAGGCTGGAAATTATCAAAGTGTCTATAAAAGTGTAGTGCATAACATGAAGACATAACATGAAGTGTGTATAAAAGCTGTTGATAGTTTCCCCAGGACTGGCAATTAGAAGGAAAAAAATTGCAAATTAACATGCACCAGAGCTTCAAACAATCTAGGAATCTTAGAAGTAAGTTTAAGTTTCCAGAATTGTAACAAGTTGGGGATGTGACACCCACTTTATAAAATGTTAATCTAGGAAGTTTCAGCTATAGAAAATTGTATGGCTGAGAGATTCGTTTCCTCTGATCATTAGTGCCCAGTTTCCTACCTGTGAAATGTTAGAGGATGATGAGAGGCTGAGGTCATTAGTAAGGTTCAGTGGGTGGAATGACCTCTGTAGACTGGGGGTACAGAACAGTATCCTTTCCTATCTTTGCACTTTTGCTTTTTAACAGAATTCCATGAAATCCGCCACTTTGCTTGGTTTTGTTTTAACTATAGTTACAGCTGGCATTTCACAGAGCCTCTGCTTAGCTTTCTGGGCTCAGCCTTTTTCTCCGTCTAAACATACACACGGTCAACAGTGAGTATCTTAGTCTGTAGATTTCCATCCCTATTCAATAATCCTGAACTGGACTGTTCAATTTTATATTTAAAATCAGCTTGAGTTCCTCAGCTGGAAACTTGTATCAATCCACATGTTAAAGGACATGATGTTCAATATGATGTCCCATGGGGAGGACTGTTACGTACAGCAGTACCATTAACCAGGATTAGCTGATGAAAAGATGCAAATTCAGAGTGAAACATTGCTTTTTGCTGGCACCCATTTTTAGTGTTAGAATGAAGTGCTGTATAAATATTTACCAGTTGCCTTCCACTTTTCTAGAGAGTTTTACATCTAGCAAGGTTTCATCACCTCCATTTTTCCAACCATGGTAACTTCTAGATCTGCTTCATTTCATGTTTGCATTCAGTATTTTGTAACATGCACCCCTGCCCTATGCAACCTGTTCCAGCTGGCTCATGTCACACCTTTTAATGGTGTGATTCACTGTGTAAGGGAGTCTGTGAAGCAGGTATAAAGAGAAGGCAAACTTGTATTTCTTCTGGAAAAAAAATGAACAATGCAGGCACTTCTCAGTGACAAGTGCCTGGTTTCTATTTACCTTAGCTGCTGATAACCCTCTGTATCCCATCAGTCTGTAGAAAGCTCTTATTCGTTATTCAGTTGTATGCATCCATAGTCCATAGAAACAAGAAGTCCTCTAATGTTGAAGGATTGTCACTCTCGATATATGGACGTTCTTCTATATCTTTATCTGGGCTGACTGGACCCAGTCTGTGGGAAGTTTTCACCTCACTCACCACCTCTTCTTCAGGAGTAGTAGAAGTGCTGTGCAGCCCTATCAGTCAACCTCCAAAGAGCCAAATTTCCTTTAAGCTTGCACAAGGCCAGTATGTAGACCCCACAAAAAGAAGGTACTCCACCAGTGTAAAGTTCATCTGAATCTGCATGAAATCAAACAGTACTGAAGAGAGAGATATTTTCTATGTCATTTATGAATGCCAGCCTTTAGTAATCCTCTTCATTCTGGAGCTGAACAAGTTCAGTAAGAGCAATGAAGCAGTGACTCATATCTAGTCTCTTTTAAATACCTTTTCTGTGACATTAGAGTTTTTCTTATCATTATCCAGGCATCAATCCACACATTCAGTTGCCCCCTATCCTCCAGTTCATTTCTTGCACTTTTCTCTTGTGGTCATTTATATGTCTGTCTCTTTCCTATCTTCTTCTATCCAATTTTCTAAAGAATAGACTTGAAGGCATTGTATCAGTTGTTAGTGATCTCTGCTCCTGCATTCACGGATGTTCTGTGCTCCCTGACTCATAATTCAGCTTCTTTCTGTTGGCAAAGAGAGATAGGAGAGTTGTACATATTTTTCATACAGAAGTTTTTGCGGCCAGCAATTTTCAGTGATGATAATTGGTGCAGCTGTTAGTAATCAATAATACATCTTCAGCCTAGACAGCACAGTTAAACTAACCTCCTTTCAGTTCTTGTGGCTTCCAGAAAATATCTTTAAACGAGAAATTAAATTCTTATCAAACATGGGCAATATTGTAATTAATATTGTCACAGTAATTTTTTTTATGTCAAATATATGCTGACTGGTACTAATACTAAAACAGTATGTAATTTTAAGCATTTACAATGTTTCAAAGACGAGAAAAAAGTACTCTGTGGATGGTGATGCCTACTGATCTTTTCTTGCATGCTAAAGTTTTACTATATGAAGACATACATTTGTCCATCCAGTCAGACAATTGCTATATATTTGCAGTGAACTGAAAGAAGAGCAGGTTAGGAAATAGAAAAAAGGACTATTTCTTCACCGGTGAAATTATTTTTTAAGCGTTTTGAGTGAAATGAAATTGGATTTCCATCCTTAAAGAGACTACAGTTATCTGCTAAAAATATTTGTGAAAATTATCATTTTACATTCAAATATATATTAGAATAAGTATGACTGTTATATGCAAAAAAAAAAAAAAAGAGAAGGAAAGGTGGTATGTTTATTAGTGTTGAGGCTAAAAAGTTTGGCCAAGTTCATCCTTTCAGAGGAGACAGTACAATTTGTATTATTTATCATTGCAATGTTTACTATTAATATATGAGAGCACTTAAAAACAATGAAAATACACTCTGAAAAGGATTATACAAAGGCACAGTCCAGCAGACTTGCTACGGAGAGTAATGGCTCTCTGCTGTGATTTGTGGAGCATCCTTCCCTGGCACTAACTTTCTCAATAACAAGCATTTTTAAAACATGTGAATTATCCCACTTACACTTTATTTATGTTACATCCTATGAAAGGATGACAAAAGGGAATGACGTGTTTTGTAGTGACACCTTTCCTATTCAAAAGTCATGAGGTAGGAAGTGCTCTGATAAAGGAGTCTATTACATACCAAAAAAAACCTCACAGAGATGTTGAGGTGTTCCTTACTGTTTGTCTTACTGCAGAAGAATGTTCTTGCCATCTTTACTACCTGAGCCTTTGATGAATGAGTGTACCTGAATTATGGTCGGGTCTATGCTACAGTGCAGGCAAACTTGAGATGCCTAGAAATAAGTTGCTCTTTAAAAAAAGAGAGAGTAGAGAACTGCTTCTGTTTTCATTCTTCTTACCCCTTGCATCTAGACTGATAGAATTTTGCTTCTAGCCCATCTCTGTGAAATGCTCTTACTGAGCAGAAGTCCTCATTAGTTAGGAAAGAATGTAAGTGTTTATCTTCCTGATGAAAGGGAAAACTGAGATAAACACATTGTGGGTGGTTTTTCTCTTTTTGATGAACAAATGCAGTAGTTTGGAGTTTTTATTTTTACAACCAGAAGAAACTTACAATTTTTTTCCCCCCTGTTTTGTTGACTAACTATTCTTGACTGATTACCGCATTTCCTAGACTTTTTCAGAAAGACAGGGTGTTGTATCTTCAACAACGATAAGACAGCTCCTCAGCCAAGCGTCTTTCAGCTGTTTTACTTAAGTAGGTATTAACAGAAACAATTTTACATGGTCTTATGTAAAAATCTCATGTCATCCTAGCTACTCAGTTAAGAGAATCTGGAGAAAGTGCTGCAGCTCAGCAAATTACCAATTGTATGGCAGGAGTGATAGAGACTGAAGAAAATAAAGGGTCTGAGCAATCTGAGATGGAATTTGCAGGGGCTCACTGGGTGTGAGCAGTGGCTGCTACTGAGTTGAGGTGAATTCAGTATGAAATCCCTGAAAGCAGAGGGAGGGCATGTTGCTGCCTTTTGAGAAGAGTGCATAAAAGTGTGGTTAAAGATCTTTGGTGAGGGTGTGGAGTGGCATGCAGGAGATCTGCTTGTTTTCTGCCACTGGTGAAACCATCCTGCCTGCCCAAGAACAAACTGCTGGATCTTCTTATGTCACTAGGCTCATGTACCAAATAAAACTAATAATTCTTTTCTTGCATTTTTTTTCTCTCTGGCACAATTTTAAATGCTCTGGAATGCATAGGACATAGTTACAATGGCCTAGGATGTTTGTTACTGAACGTAGCACAATAAACTTGCAGTTTTGTCTGGCACCTCTAGATCCTACTGCAATACAGGCCATTGCCATCACGCAGAAACATTTCTCTTCCTATTATTATCTGCAAGCACCGGATCTCCACCATTTAAATAGATATTTGTTAAGGTAATCTAATGATGGTTTTGTTCCAAATTGTTGTTGGTTAGCGTACTTACATTTTGCCAGGAGCTGTAGAAAGAGCAGAGGATAACAAAACCTTTCCCCTAAAGTTTGTATCCTTCAGACTTAAAGGTACTGTCTACAATTATTGTCATTAAAATATATTATGTAAAATGTAATTAAATAAAAGAAAACAAAAAAAACCCCACCAAAAACCCAACAAAACTTAAGCTATAGTATTTACCCATCCCTTTTCTGAATAGGTTCTGGATAGCGATCTGTGAAAGCTCGCAGCTTCACTCGAGTAAGCAGGTGCCGAGAAAGTCCAATGTCAAGATGATGCGAATCAAACAAACAAAACTATTGAGCTGGCCAACAGGCTGGTCAAGGGACTTGAGGTAAGAAGATTTTGCCTGAATGTTCTTGCAAGTGTGAGTTTTGAAATATTTAAAATGTTTTGTTGAGCATGATGTTAAACTTAAATTTTTGAGGATAGTGGGGGGGGGGGGAAAGTCGAGGCGGGGGGGAGGCAGGCGGGCGGGCGCAAGGTGACCCTTATTAGAAATCATTTAAATGGGGAAAAAAAAAACCCCACGCAAATAAACCCATAATAAAATCCTGAGAAGTAAAATGTGCTGCACCACATTTGCATTTCCTAAAAATCATGTATTGCTGAGCAACTGATACTGGCATATAACTAAGTCACCACATTTACGCACAACTGTGAACACATTGTGACAGGCTGGGCAGCCTCTAGTTAATGAGCAGAAAGACTGAATAATCCTCTAGGTCAGGATGGAGTCACCCTACATCTGCCCCCATTGCACTTTAGATTGTAAATAAGTGAAAGGTACCAATCAGATATTTTTGGGGTTTTCCTTTTGCAGAAACTATTAATTTTTAAATAAGAATGAAATGTATTTATGTTAAAATTACATATATTTTAGTGTGGTTATTAGCTTTATTTGCAGACAAACATCATTAAAGCTAACACATGCCTATTAAATGATGAGTAACCATTTAAGTCAGCCACAGTTTTGCTGTGCAGTATCTCCTAAGTCTTTACAGAAATCATGCTGTCTCAATTCATCATCTAGAATGTTAACCATCCCATTTTGACAAATAAGTGTAAATAACAGGAAAAAGTACAAAGAATGCTTACAGTACTACATGAGTTCCCAAGGCAGTCTGAATAAATATTTTAAGTTGGATTTCATAAAATCCCTGCGACCTTGCTTTCTATGATCACAGAGTGAATACTTTTGTTTCTGCAAATCTCTCAGCAGAAGCCAGCAATCAAGAAGATTAAATCAGTTTAGAAAAAAAATTACTGTAAGAGTACAGAACTAATGAAAAAAACCCCAGTGCAATTAAAACAGATCCATTTTTGATACCTGAGTCTGAAATGAATATGCCTAGAAATATAAAATATGTGAATAATTGCTTTGGTAGAAAAACACTGAAGTCACTGTTACTATCTGCATATGAAAACTTTTGTTTGCCCCGAGATGGTCACTGTTAGCCTTACCCTGCAGACCTCCAAAACCTTTGGAAGCTCTGTGGAAGCCAATGGCCTTTGCCTCTCCAAGTCTTGGATTTGAAGGTTTCTACATAGTTAAAGTAAGTTTTTCTCCAAGATTTGAGTTTTATTAGTAATCTTATTGTGTAAGTTAAGGGGGAAAATATTTAAAAGGATTAATTGAGAACATCAAGTCTTTTCCTCTGAGAATAAACTCTTTTTGACTAGAACAGGAGACAGTTAACTTCTGAAAAGCATCAAGACTGATGATTTTGTCTATATAGCATTGACCTAGAAGCTCAACCATTCAGACTAATAAATCAGGCAATTTATATTTAATCATTAACTAACTCCCGAGCTGAACAGCTGTTCAAAATTAGAAATGGGTCACCCCGGCCAGGATGACATTACAGGCAATCTATAATGCATTAGAATAAAATTATAGTGATTTTTAACTGTCTGGAAATTTATTACACTGCATGTTCCCACTTTTAAACCCTTGTTAGCCAATGTCACTAGTGATTTATGGTGCTTGGGTGGTATGGTAAAATTACTGAAGATTTAAATAGACAATCATTCTATGTTTAGTAAATCTTCAAATTTCAAAGCTATTTTGGAGAATGAGGTGGGTGCTCTTTATTGTTTATGACTTACCAGTCAGTGTCTACAAGAAGAGAGGATGGATAAATCAAAAAGGCCCTCTTGTAAATTAATGGATTTATTGTCTCGTTCCCTTCAGTTAATGGTTTAAAGAAGAATCCAATGACTTCTGTGGGGAAAAAAATGGATGTCTAAAATACTTCAAAACAAAACTGCTACAGTACAAAGATTGCTGTTAGAACTTTCAACAGGAATAGTCCTTTACTTGTCATTTGTTGGGCATCTTTTATGAATGTAACTGGGGTTTAGGAGGCCTTCAAACACTGAGTTCCTGCGTTTACACTGTGAAACATTTAAATGCTAACTCTTTTAAGCCTGGTACTTTGATTAAAGGTATTTACATTTTCTTAGTGGATATTTTATATTCCTTTTTTATAACAAAAGTGTTTGAGTCTTCTATTATCATAGAATTCTATGTCTGTCTTTGCAGGACAGGATATTTAACCATTTCAGTAAATATTTCTGATTTTTCTGAAAAATACAGATGGAAAATACTTCATGAATATAAAGTTTAACAATTATTTTGTTACTTTGTTTTTTGTGCACACGGAAATTTATTTTTAAAATGAGAGTGAGTTTGAGATTGACTTTATAAATTTTTAAGGCTTTCAAGAATGAGCACATCCAAGAGTATCCTTTTAAGCTCTCAAGCAGCGAGCACCAGCAAAATGCAAGCATTTGACATTAAATTATTTGAAGTATGGAAGATACTTTCTGTTCAGTGATTTTTCTTGATTTTGATTACATCATGTAAAGGACTGGAAAGATAAGTTTTGATTACTGTCATTGCTCTGAAAAATAAATGTCTGTACAGACAGTGGGTAAAGGACAGTCCTTATAAGTTGTTCAGCAGTGTGCTTTTCTTCTTTCATGTTGCCCCTTCCTTTGCTTCAGTCCCTCTGCTCACTGGAGAATGATTTCCTGAGGTTTCCCTCATGCAAGTGAACAAACTGTGAAACAACTTTTATTTTATCCTGAGTATTTCCAGCAGTGCCAACAAGGAAGAAAGGTTATGGCAGTCTATTCCAATTTTACATCTAGGATTTCATCAGTTTGAAGATGATGCTAATGGATGATCAATTTTTACCTTTCTTTCTATACTGAAACTATTTGAGCATACATTCATGCATACTTTCATTCCTTTGCTGGGAATTATATACACAGAACAATCAAAGTATAATGTGCCAAATACTGCTAGTTTGGTTTTTATACCATACCATAAAATCCAATTGAAAAGGAGGTGATGATTTGATCCATATCTTAAACTTTCTTTAAAGAAGATACTTTCATTTCTCTGAAAAGGTTCATTTCTCTGAAATTCTTTAGTCACCATTTCAAAATTTTAAATAGATGGTGGGCTGTCTTTACAACATAACTGGAATAAAACAACAGCTTTCTATATAGCTACTAGTAAGAAATCATCAATATCTGAGACTGTTCCTGACTATTCATCCGAAGTATCCCAGGGTAAGCGTGGTTAAGATGAATCTGCAAAGTGCACAAGGGATTCCAGAGATTGGGGCTCTCTGGGGGGGGGGGGGTGGAAATATGAAGAAAACAATTTCTAGAGTTAAACTTTGACAGAATCATTGAGGCTGGAAGGAACCTTCTGAGATCATCTAGTCCACTCTCCCTGCTCAAACTGGGTTGGTTAGACCAGCTTGCCCAGGACCATGTCCAGTTGCGTTTTAAGTATCTCCCAGGATGGAAACTCTACAACCTCTCTGGGCAACCTGTGTGTTTGACCACCCTTGCCTTTCCTCCTGTTGAAATTCCAAACCATTACAGCTCTTAACTCAGTAAAACTTCTGTAGCTAGTAGGTAAAACAAGCCAGACAAATAAGAGGGAAAAAAACCTGCAACTCTTCTGCCTTGCCCCTTCCCTTGGAAAAAAGCATGAGAAAAACATAGAAGTCACATCTTTCTTGAAGTTGAAACAGCTTTTTTTCCTTTCTTCATATTTTTTTTTCTTCTAATATTCTTGTTTCCTTGCCTTTTCTGGATCTTGCTGGAAATGATTGTACTTTGCACAAGGCACTGCTGCCATACTGTACCTGGCAGTAGTATGCCAGATGCTGCCAGTATTGCTGTGTGTCTGCTGTACTGTATCTAGTGTAGGCAAAAGCACCATTACTGAAAAAAAATCAGAAAAGGGAAAGACATAGAATACTTGATGAGGAGCTCCATCCTATGTTTTCAGATTCAAAGGGTTGAAATCACCACCAGAAATTATGGATTGTTTCCAGCCTCGCAGTCTTAGGAAGTATATCTCTTGCTGACAGAGCACCTTTCCTATTGTGCTTTTGCATGCTTCTGTTTTTTAATGTGGAGATTAAACGTTCTGTCACTTCCAAGTTGTTTGGGAGATGACTTTTCTAATTTTGCTTTGCAGTCTGAAAACATGCATTGGAGCCAGTCTATTGAAGACCTCAAAGCAGAAGAGAAAACTTTATGCGGTGACGTCTTATTAACAGCAGCATTTCTGTCTTACTTTGGACCCTTCGCAAAAGAGTATCGCCAGAAGCTGATGCAACATTTCTGGATTCCTTTTCTAAAGTCAGAAAAGATAAAATTTGCTGTACAAAATGGGAGTCTCCAGTGAAGAGTCTGGTTTGTTAAAGTTGCTATCTTTCAAAAATCTGAAGTACAGATTTGTATTAAAAGTGGCTATAAAATACTCTTTGCAGGTATTTGTTTTCCTGTATATGTATGTGTATGTATATATGTACATAGTTTCCTCAGATTACAGGTACATTTTGAGGGGAATGGGAGAGAGAGGTTAAGTTCTCTTTGGCAAAAGAAAATCCCTTCCCTTTCCAATTCTCAATGCCAGATTCTGTCCTTTGTGACACCTGTGTAACAGCAAATGCTATAAATAGTGATAGAGCTGTATAGAGACACCTATTCTGCTGAGTTTTTCAGCTCCAGGAAGAGCATGTAGTTATGATAATCCCCATTCCTCTGTGCCTAGAGGAAACTGTGATAGTACTCAATAAATGCATAGAGGCTCTAACACTTAGAGTTGTCTCTGCAAAGCTTTCTCCATCCTTCCTTGTGAAGCTTTGGACCATTCCTTCCTTCCTTACTGCTGCAAATGCTCCTCACCTCTTCCTACTTGTTTCCTATTGTCATGTGCCACAAATCACAGCATTATGTCATGATTAATGTAGATTATTCTCTGAAATATGTGATGCGTGGAGCTCTTACCCCATTTTAAATCACAAAGCTAAGGCACAGCAGGCAAGCTGAATTGCCTGAGGACACTCTGGAAATACAGTTAAAGCCAAATCAAAGCTTTCCAAGGTCAGCACTCAGAACTGCGGGGGCATCTTTTTGTAGATGTTTGCTTTGTGCGAGAGTTTAATAATCACTAATTTGTGTGGAGCTTTATTGCCTGGAACATCTCTCTGTCCTTTTCCACCAAAAATTTGTCTGCAGATAAAGTTCTTGCTCAAAAACCTTCTACCTTGCAGCCTAATGCTGATAGGTAGAAAAAATTACCCCTGTATATTTCTTTTCAATAGTGGGATCCTGGAAATAAATGTCATTCTTAACCCTTTTAAGAATCCTCTGAAATGGATTGAACATTTGTATTTATAAAAGTAATCCATACTGTCACTTTTTACATTTTAAGATGCTTTCACTGATCAGCAGTGAGATAAAATACCTCATTTCAGTTTTGATTGTTTTCCTGCAAGTGGGGAAGTGTGGAAAAGAGGAGAGAAATGCATTTGGGAAGTGATGTTAAAAATAGATGTTTATTAAGTCCTCTTTAGAAGGAACAAGTCATTCTGTGCCATGAAGTATCAGTTTTGTGCAGATACGGGGACAATAGATGTATCTATATATTAAAATATTTTTCTTGCATTGTGTGAAAATTTGTATTGGAAACCCTGATAATACCCCAATGCTAGTGGTTTCCACAAGGACGTATTTCAGCTCATGGAAATTATTTTGTTGCTTGCCTTACAGTCCAGAGATAAATCATATTTTCAGTCTTCTGGTATATTTAGATAAATGTGTTACACACAGGAGATAAATACGTCGCATGCTTGCAGAGGGGAATGTATGCCTGTTGGTCCTTTTGCACTTGTATTTTCAACAAGTTCATCAAAAGTTAGGTTTTTGACTCAACTTAAATATATGTAATTATTTTCTTTATAAATAAGTACCAGATTTACATGCCTTTTTATTTCATTGTGGACTTTTAAAAGAATCTCCAGTCTACAAGTAGCACTAAGGACTATGCATGTCTAGGGAGGAGGAAAATTTTGATGGAAGAGTTTTTAAAACACTTCTGAATAGTATAGAAGATAGTTCAGGCTAAATACTGATGATTCTGTGCTTTCCTTTAATTTATGGGTTTAGAATTCAATCCAGAAATCACAAATAAGGAAGCCTGGAGTAACATCATGAAGGAATTGGTGGGGGTTTGCCCTTTGCTTTGGTAAGGAAAAATTTAATTCCAGGCATCCGGTATAGATCTTCTTTTGTGCTTCCACTAGCCACTTTTTTTTTTTTTTCAAAATAACTTAGTTTCTCTCTCTCTCTCTTACTTTGTTGTGTTGCATTAGGTATTTTCCTTCCTACCCATACCTGTTCGGTAAGTACTGATTTCGGATGTTCCATTTCTTTTTGTTTTCATGTCCTCGTAAATGCCTGCAACAAGATAGTATCCAGCAAGTGTGGCTGTCAGACGGCTGCTCTAGTGTACATGGAGACTGCAGCTTCCTTCTTAGCGAACGGGCATTCACACGAGAGCATTGCCACAGCTGGTGCCATGCAGGGAGCTCCAAGGCTGCCTCTGCCCCTGGAGATGGTCCCATTCTCTGGCTCTTGACCTTGTTAACATATAGCTGAAGTATATTAATAAGATACCATGGGAATCCTGTTTTTGTAATTTTTGTGTAGATAAATACTGATTTATGTTCCAGAAATGCCTGCTCAAGAGCATACATGAGCATTGAATTTGCAATATCAGAATCTGTATACACTGAAATCTATAATATATGGTGGGTTTTTAACTTTATCGAACTATAAATATATTTTGTTAAGTAAATGTCTTAAATGAAAACACATTTTTTAAAAATCTGTGATAAATACAATAAGCTGCTTCTCATCACATTTCCTAGTATAGTCTTTTGCATCTCAGACTCCACAGGGATCCTCCTTACTTTTCTGCCTAGAAAGCCCTAATTTATATCAGGCCAGTTATCTTGTGCATTGCACTGAGTCATGTCTTGCTGCTTGGTAACCTTGCTGGATGATTATATTCCACTCCGATTCAAAGGTTCCTATTCCTGTGGCAGAGGGCCTGGACCTGATTGCCATGTTGACGGATGATGCTACGATTGCGGCTTGGAGTAACGAGGGACTGCCTGGTGATGGGATGTCAACAGAAAATGCCACTATTCTAACAAACTGTGAGCTCTGGCCTCTGATGATAGATCCCCAGCAACAAGGAATTAAATGGATAAAGAATAAATATGGAGCTGACCTTAAAGTTGTATGTCTGGGACAGAAAGGGTATGTGCATGCTGAAGAATTGGCTTGCACATTTACTGCCCTGAAGTTGCCCTAATTTTTGTAACGGATTGGTGTTTGTTGGAATGCACTTACTTGAAGACTTGAAATATTACAACAGTGCTGCTTATTTATCCATAGTATCATTTTCCATTTAAAATGGTGCTTGAAAGAGGACCTTTCTTACACTGTTTTCAAGTGTTGAGGAGGAAATGAAGTGGAAGTTGAGGTGTGCTTTTTGTGAGGGGCAAATCACTTTTTCAATAGGTAAAGTGCAAAGCCTGATGATGTGACAGTAGTTTTACTGTACAGTTTAGTCAGCAGAACACAGCACGTGCACTTTACAGAGGGGAAGATTCAATCCAGCGTACTGCATTCAAGGCAAAAGTCAATATCGGGTCCGTTGCCTGTAAACAAACCTGTTTTTAATTCTCGTTACTGTTACTGAATTATATGTAAGTTGATAGCACTTGCATGTAATTGATCTGTTCATATCTTTTCTCATGTTTACTTTGATTTAGGGAGACAACTAGGTAAGATTTAACTGTTCCATTTCGAAGGACTATCTGAGTTTATTTTACTAAATTCCAGATACAACACGCAATTGCACAGTGCAGTAAATGGTCACAGTAAGGCCTCATTTTTAAACAAAGTGTTACTCATTTGCCTGGTCTGCTTCTCTGAACAAACTCTTTTCCCTCGCCTGCCCTGATTTTTTTTTTTTAATTCTTTTTCCAGCCATCACAAATAATTGTGATTTTCATTCGTACTCTGCAGTACCTTTCTGCATGAAGCTATATTCTCTGCTTACTTACCCTTCCACGATTATCTACTCTCTTCTCAGTGCCTGTTGAAACAGAACTCTTCCAAGTAATTCAGATGCAATGCCTTCAAGAGAGCATTTATAGTGTAGATGAGGATATACCAAAAGCTATAACACAAACCCACATAATTAAAAAAACAACAAAAGCTAAAAGATATACGTGCCCCCCTCCAACTTCTTTATGTCAATTCTGATGTCTTCAGTGTGGGGCTATATCCTCATACTTGCTTTTAAGAAAAACCCCAGCGATATATTTTTTTGTTTAATATGAGGACTAGCAAGAGCATAGGTGTAAAGACGTTGAACTCAAAACTGTCGAGCTCTGAACACTGGGAAATTCTTTGTGAACAGTTTTGCATGGTTTAACCATACTCTTTTAGAAAAACTTCTCCAAGTCTATTATATAAAAGAGATCTTTCTATAACCAGCATTTATCTAATATTTGAGGGTTTGGTTTTTTATTTTTCATGTTTAAGTTTTCTGAAGACCATTGAAAGAGCTTTGGCTTATGGAGACAATGTACTAATTGAAAACATGGGTGAATCTATTAATCCCATACTTGATCCCCTGCTTGGAAGACATACAGTTAAAAAGGGAAAGTAAGTATACTTGAGTAATCAGAATTTTTCCATGACGTGGAATGACATGATCTATATTGCTTTGACTGCCACATTTTGCTTACTACTTCATAACCCTTCATGAAGTTATTTATTTCTTTTTAAAATGCAATGGCTAAAAACTGTCGATGAGTGGATATTAAAACATTAGTATTTGCATCTGATTAGATACCAAAATTCTCTTCTCAATTCGCAAACTGGACTCGAAATACAATATAGACATGCATGTGAATTTCTCAACCCAAAGTGGAAATCTACTTTTTTTTTTTTACTTCAAAAAAGGAACAAAACAAGGAGGAGCATATATTTGGCTCAAGAGAAAAGAAAATATTTCATTTCCATGTTAGGCATCTATAGCAAAAGGAAAAGCACTGGAAATGGCAGGCTAGATTTGGATTTAACAATATAAGGATTTCCAGCTGCAATATCAGCGTAAGAAAACCATGCCTCTGCTTTGCAGTGTGTTGCCCACCCCATGAAACAAATCAGTGAACTGGCTTAAAAAGGGAAGAGAAAAAAAAAAAAAGAAAAAAAGTAAGGCTAACAAGACAAAACTGATGTGCTACAACACAGGGCAGAGATGAGCAAGCCAGAGATGGGCACTCTTTACAACCAGCAGTATTGCTGCCAACGTCCTGTGCAACAAACCAGTCCAGTTGATAGTGTTCACAAACCCATCGAGGCAGACATAGCGGTGGTGTTGCTCTCTCTTCAGTTTTACCCAGAAACCTAGTCTGCTAGCACCAAAACTCACATATCCCATTTCTCATGCGAGTGCTCCAAATACAGGAGTACAGGGACTGTTCTGACCTCTCCCTCCCAATAGAAGGACTACAACTCTGACAGCCGTGTGAGCTCCACCCCAGAGGTCTGTAGCTGGGCATTCAAGCGGAAGACTCAAATTCGAATCAGGTAACATAAGGCTGAGTTAATGTGTCTTCCCTGTTCGGACACTGCTGTGGCAGGAGTGCTAGATGATACAAGGGAGGGAAACCTCATGTTCTGGCCTTTTGTGGGGGATGTCTACGAATCTCATCTTTCATTCCCATGCCCCCTTTTTCCCTAGATTTTGAAAAATTGTTGTCAAATTTAGAAAATATCACCAAAAATATTTCAGAAGATCTAATTAAAGATACTTTTAGATACACATTTGCAGGATGATAATAGGAAAAGTAAAGGAGCTTGTACTCAAGTCCTTGGTGCAAGAGAATTTCAGTCTGTCATGTCTTCCATCACTTTTCATTAAAACTTCCAACATGATTGTTGAGTCTTCAAGGCAGCTGTTACCTAAAGAACAATGTTGATTTGTGGTTGCATGAGAGTAAACTTTGTAAACCTCATCAAATGTTTCATCTGATGAACTGAAATGCCATGTTATTGTCTCTGCTCAAATGTGAATTTATTTTTAAGCCTGAAAGTGTTCCTCTCTTCTATTCCTGTTTTCAAACAACACATCAACAAGCTAGATTTTTCGTTTTGAAGAGTATGATGTTTATTCTGATAAAAAGTCAGAGATACCCCTGAAGCATTTCTGGATGGGTCTCAAATGTTAGTCGGAGTATTTAGAGTACTTGCACAGTTTCAGATTGCTAAAAGAGAAAAATATGCAAAATAGGTTAAATAAAAATGGTATCTCGTTTTGGACAGGTTACCCAAGCTTTTCCTCCCTCCTTCCCCCCATATTTCAGGCATTGGTGCCTGCACAGTAAATCTAAGCAATGCATAACAGCTCAAATATCCTTGCATAAATGAAGCTCTTGGATGAAGCTCTTGGAAGATGCTCTTTTGCCCTGCACTGTGAGACCTTGAAATTATTCCTTTTTGTTGCATTTTGCTCTAATGGTATTTGAAGTACTTCAGAGTAAGATCTATGCTTGCTTTTTAGAATCTATAGTGAAGAAACTCTACTGAAAATTAGAATTATATTGGTCTGAAAGATAGATCAGAAATTGCACAGTCTAACAAGTCTTAAGGCATGAGGCAGAGGGATGTAAAACAGCGGAAAGAAGTTGGATTGAAAAGACCAAGGGTCACAGCAATATAGTTTTGCATTTACTTAGCAAAGGCTTCTGTGCAGCACAACAAAGCTGTACACATGCACATAGACACAAACACAAATATAGGAAGCTATTCAAATATAGGATCTTCTGGTGAATATTTTAGCAGCATGACATGACCTAGCATTCTGTGGCTCACTGAAGATGCGGCAGGTCTCCTTTGTGGGGCACTGGTAATATATATACTCCTTTATTACCAAATAAGGAGAGTTTTCCTCATTCTGGATAAATTTCTGTTATTTGTTTATTTTAGTAGTTGTGTCAGGCACTTTGAATTTATTTTTTTTCCTAATAAAGAAAGACTGGAAAGGTATTTGTGATAGATATGGTGTAGTCCAGCAGTTGAAGTTCATTAATAATTGGAATGTTGCAGAGTATGAAGTAATGAATACTAATTACTCCTTTCATGTCTGACAGCACCCTGTGGACCAATACATCAGCCCAGACTTTAATTTGGTTCTAGTAATGGTTTCATCAATAGTACATTAATTCTGTGTTTGAAAAGATATACAGTTGAACCTGACCCACACAGTAGATACCACTGTCATAAAATGGCCACATACTGACAACAACTGGATAATTACAAATAATTAAATCCACTGAGCTTCAGACAATCCTAATTTTAAGTAAAATATATCTTATCATATCAATCGACAGAAAGCATAGCAAGGGAGATTTATCAACGTGTACTCCTTCCAAAGCAAATTTACTAGCCTGCATATTAAAGAACTTGCTGATCTGTGAGGCAGCTTCATAAAAGTATATCTCCCCTTCCTTATTTACCAAGATTGTTCTTGTGTTGTACTCTTGGATATTCTGTGACAACAGCTTCTGGTATTGTTTCTGAATGAAGCCTGCAAAACAAATTCTCAGCTTCAGAGGACTTCAAATATATGTATAAATTTATATTTTCCTCAAAATGTGGGTGATTGTAGGGTGAACTACAGGTGCTTTTTATCTCTGAAAATCAGACTTCTTGCTTAAGTGCTTCAGCATATATTTAGAAGCCTAACAAGTTTTAGGTGTTCAGGTTTGGATATTTTTTTTAATTTTAATTTTGGAGCTGCAAACCTGCTCAGTGGATCTTAATACACTTTAGATTGTGACCTTATGTTCAAAATGGCTTTAAAACACTAAGATTTTTATTAAAATATTTTAGGATATTTGCTTTAAGAAGAGGGAGAAAAGACAGAAAAAATTAATTTCCAAAAAATATCTTTTGTAGTATGCAGCTTTATGTAAGCATGAAAGGCACAAGGAAAAAGTAAAATTTGGGTGCAACTTATTAGCAATGTATGCAAAAATGATCCAAAATGCACGTATTTAGATTTTCTGGAGCAGGTAAGTCAAGGCATAAAAGTAAACAGGTGCCAGTTTTATATGGTGTTGGGTTTTGGCCCTCATCTGCTATGAGAGGAGTGATGCCATTGAATAGGTTTGGTATGGATAGGCTTTAATGTTTGAGTTTTATCTGTGTGTTTCCTATCCTGTCTCCGTAGCACCACTGTTTTGGAAATCACTGGGTATGAGCATTAACTGTAATAGATCAATGTCATTTTTTCTCATAGGAGAGAAGATAGAGGAATAAATTCATTGTTCATAAGGCCCCTATTTGCATTCACATGAGTTGTTACACCTGCTCAAATCCGTTGCACGTTCACAAAGTGGTAGTCACGTCTCTTCAGTTGCAAGATTAGGTTTTTACAAGATTCTTTAAGATGTCTTGAAATTTGATTTATGTGCAAATGTAGCTTGTATGAACAAGGTTCCATTCGTATGAGGCATGACTATTATTCATGAAACAGCAAGACAATTCACTCGCTTTCTGCACAGGGAGAAGCTTTCCTTGCCTTGAATGTCTCGCCAGCTGTGCAACTTCAAGGCAGTGCTTTTCCCACCGAACTAGTTTGACCAACTTGCACAGTTTGCCTACTGAGATTGCCTAGTAACAGCTCCATTCTGCACTTGATTTCACCTGATTTATTCAACTTCATTCTCTACATCACTTATTGGAGTTTGCAAGCCGGTTCCAGAAGCTTTTAATTTTAAGCAGCAGGAACTGAAAGAAGGCTCCTTTGCAAAATGTGTTTAACCCTCTTTCTTCGCACTGAAAAATATTGTTTCCGTTTCCTTTCCTGTCCAAGAATTTATCACTTCTTTTCATTCTTGCTGAGCTCATCCAAAACACTTAGCTACAGGAAACTATCCTACTTTCTGCCATTTAGAATCATAGCACGTTTTGGAGAATATCTGCTCTGAAAGGTATGCTTTTTAATTTTGAGTTGCATGAAAGTACCTGCTAAGAAAAGTTTTTGCATAAATTCTTGAGCCATTTCATGATATGAAATCATGTTCCTATACTCAATATTTTTTTGTTTTTCAGATTCTGTCTTTGAAAGTCTTAGGCATTGTTTCCTTGGGCAGGACATACACAAGGAAGAAGCAGTTCTTTGTGCCAATAACTCAGATTTTGACAGATCAGACCAGACGTTGCACTATTCCTAGACTTCTAATGGCTGAGAGTTTAGCACTCATGTTAGCTTCTCGAATGTATTTCTTTTTGTATTTGCTTTTGCTAAAACTCAGTTATTCCTCAAAGTTTATATAGGATTTTAAAAATGTTTTGTGAACCTCTTTTGAGTCCCGTAATCAACTTTATTTCAAGATCTATGAGAATTTCAACAGGAAAGAATTAGTGGAGAACAATCTCTTTTTAATATACTTTGTAAGTTCTTAAATAATAGGGAGCTGGAGCTCACATGAAAGATGCTCTGTCTATTCCTGGGTAGAACAGTGCATTGATTCAGTCCGTTCTATCTGCCTCTGCTGGTGGAACAGGAGATCATGAAGAAAAAATTACCAAAAGTAGAACTTGTCTTTAGTAATTTCTTTGGTGATTTTTTTGTTTGCTATGCCTTCTATCTTGGACTTCCATAAATAGTGCCTGTATCTGCTACATTTCTTCAGAACCTGGAATTAACCTCTAAACAGATATGTTTCATTGAAAAAAATGAAGCAATTCTACTGGGTTTCCCCACCTCTGTGTTTATCGTTGTTGCTTATACTCCTTGAACCGTGTGAGAGCAATAACAAAACATTTATTTTTCCCAGATCTGTAATTAACAGAAAATCTAGAATAGCTGCAGTAATAAAACTCACTGAGTCATTATGTAGTTTTTGCCTTTCATAGATGATAATCACAGAAATTGGTAATTTATTGCTCCTGTGAACTGAGAACCCATAAACTAAGTACTTGAATCCAGAGCTCTAAAGTTCATTATATGGCCACGTAGACCTGAAATATAGTGTGATTCCCGCAGCAAAGTTTTTCCACTGACAAAGCAAACTGAAAATTTTGTCTTTTGTCAGATCTCTGCTTCAATCTTTTGCCTCTATGTGTGTATCGAAAGCAGAGCAAAATTACTCTCTCTGTGCCAAGCTCTACTCTTTTGTTCACTCCAGCTGTAGCCAGTTCTGAAGGTTGTGGAGAGACCACAGTATCAGAATTGAAATCCATGTTGCAGAAAGGGAAGGTGAATTCATGTCCACCTGAGAAAGGTTGTATTATCTGAAGGACATGACTGTATGGCTAAATTATTTCACGATTATACAAGCATAAGCCAGGAAAACTCATCTCCAGTAGTTTGCATGGCAGTAGTACACAACACACACGTCTGATGTTGAGTTTTGTTAAAGTCATGGGTTTCCTAGCATTAGACAGATTATTTTTAGGAATTCAGTTGGCAGTATATCGTAAGTGACTGTCTTTCCTACCTGATCCTTGGTGAAATGCAGAAGTGCTTTCAGCATACCATTTCATTTAGCCTATGTTTTCTGGCTAAGGGCATGTCAGAAGCAGGCAAGGATGTTAAAGAGCTGAAATACATGTCTGTGACTCTGGCAGTGCACTATGATATCCTAGAAAGAAAGCGATGTTAAAGTTTGTACAGAAAAGACTAGTTTTATTCATGTTCTGATGTGACTTCCGTGAATTGTGTTTGAAGTGTTTAGTGTCTATACTATTGCAATCACTTTGAAGATTGATTTGACTTAAGAAATGTCAATTTGAATTTTGTGAAAAGGGTTTGTGTTTACCTATGTTCCATTGTATAAATGTTTTACTGACTCTTTTTAACAGAATTTTGTTACTAATGTTTGGATCTCCTTTTTTGGCAGAGAATATTCAAAGCCATTGCTGTACGGAAAATATTGTATTTGTGCTCCTGTGTGACAGGTGATGGCTGAAGATCAGCATACTGCTCACTGTGCAAGTAGATGACACAAAGTTGTGGCACCTGCTCACACCAGACCGGATGCACAGCACACAGTGTAGTCTACGAGCAGTCTTTCAATTTTTTTTGGTGCTGTGCCATAGAGGTAGGAAGGTGAACTTTATGTTGCCTCACTGCTGAGCTCTAAAATGGTACTTCAGCGGTAGTAGTGTTGCTGTATGGGACAGGCTGGCACCTCCATTGAAGACAAGGGGTCAGAAAATATCATCCCTTCAGTAAGGGATCTTATTCAGTGAATAAGGGGTGAACCTAGTATAACTCATTCTTTCACCCATCAAATAATTGATTTGGAACAAAACATTTATTAGGTTGCCTTACAAAATTATTTTTGTTATTTTCAGTTACCAGCCCTTCTCCCTCCTCTGGTCACTATCAGTTTCTTATAAAGATATGCATCTTCTTAGTTTTTTAGGATTTACTGCTAAGCTATTTCAAAAGATGGAAAAGTGAGCTATATTTAAGGAACTAACAGCTATCTCATTAAGGGTTGTTTGAAAACTTTCCTAAGCCTGTGGTAAGTAATGAAGGTAGACATTTACCCCTAAGCCACAGACTCTTCAGTACAGCAGTGAATAATCTACTGCTGTCTGCTGTATATGCAAATGAAACTATGCCAATTAAGAAATGCTCTGTATATTCTTCATATAATTTTGGTGTGTTTAATCATCCTCACTTTGTTTCTTAAGCTGCAGGCACCTGAAGTTTGGTTTGTATCCATTTCCTATGCTGCCAAGACCATGCAGTACCCATCTTTTGCGATCTAAGATATTTATGTTTTTTTAATTCAGTGAGGTCCCCATTCTTGTCCATTTTATTCCTTCCCAGATACATCAAGATTGAAGATCAGGAATGTGAATTCAACAAGAATTTCTATCTCACACGCACTTTCTCATCTTCACACCAAACTGCCTAACCCTCACTACAAGCCAGAACTGCAGAACTCATTAATTTCACTGATGGGCTGGAAGACCAGCTGTTGGCTGAGGTAGCTAGTGCTGAAAGGCCAGACTTAGAAAAATGTGAGGTAAAGACTATCTTTTGAGCTGTCCGTTGCTACTTCTGAGATTTTAAGGCTAGCATTAATTGCCTGTTTGAATCTGCTGTACAGTAATTGTTAGTAACCCATATATTAGAAAGATTTTAAGGGTTAGATTCTGCAAAGTGTAAAAAGTACTTCTACTGATTTGCTCAAATCTGTGCTCCCAGAGGGCTGGGACCTAAACCTCTGCTAGAAATTAAATTTATTGTGATCTTATTCCCACACTTCTCTCTACTACATGGTTTGCTCTGTGCATTGCATTTAATTTACAGTGCAGGATTAAAGCTCCCTGCAGTGCTTTGTGCTTCAGTGATCTTGAGCCAGTAAGTGTAAATAAAATTTCATGCCAGTCCATAAGAGGGTATGATGGCACTGTTAGGACCTGGGGCATTTGGTTAATAAATCATAATTTATTCCTGCAAAGATGCAGTTCTGTGGCTGCTGCAGTCATAACAATGTATAGTAACTTACAAAGAGAAACACTTTTATAGCTGGTTATAGAAAGGACTTTGAGGAGACTGTGATCTATGAGCTAAAAAATGAAAATATACTTCAGGGTGTGAAATGAATAATAAGAATACTTCCTGTTTCTCTAGTGTGTCTTTCCAGTGATCTCATGTAATTTAATAACTTAGTCCGCAAAGATTTGCTACATCTCTTTGAGGTACTGCTGCTTCATGCAAGGGCAAACTGGGTCAGAGAGTTTAATTGCCCCTTGAGGACTGAAAACCATATACTTAGGAACACGATCTGAAAACAGCTGGTCATTTTCTTCTGCATCTGCACACTGCTCCACATGGGGCTGTGTGCTTACACCACCTGTATCACCTAGGGTTATTTGGTGCGAGAGTCAGATTCTGATGGAGAGCTCCCCATAAGACCAGTCAAACACTTTCACTGTCAGAAGGTCCGTCCAGCAGATCAGACTACCACCATGCTTTCCCATGCTGCTTGCTGCTGAAGTCCAGCCTTGTTCTACTGTTGGTTTGCTCAGCTGCCACGTAGATTACCACTTGCCATCTCTGGTGAGATCCCAATCCTTTTGTGTAGTCTGAGGAGGAAGGAGGCTAGGAGAGAGATGAAGTTCTGGTCCATGGTGATCGTGACCTTCTTGCTTTGAGTGTCCCAGAACCTTAGTTCTACTGTACAGGGACAGAAGATAAACTGTCTTTTGCAGAAGTTGTTTAAATTAAATCGACTGATGTCATTATATCGAAAATATAGCTCCAAATGCTATAAACCAGTATTTCTTGCTGCAGTTGTTTAAATACAGTGTTTTCATTCCCTCTGCTAGTCAATCCCGGCCGAGCAGCAGAACCGTTTCAAGATTGAGCTCAGGCAGCTGGAGGGTGACATGCTGCTCAGCCTGTCAGCTGCCCAGGGCAGTTTCTTAGACGACAGTGAAGTTGTAGAGAAACTCGAATCCACAAAGTCAACTGCAGTAGAAATACGGTGCAAGGTAATAACAGTTAAACTATTTTTAACAGCTAAAGTCACCTGTAAAATGTGTATTATTAATTATTTTTAGTGAAATACTTCTATGAGTATTCCAATTCCTGTCTGTCCAGCAAGTGCTGTCCACCCACACGTTCACAGTTTCATATCTATGGTATGTAGTTGTCACATAATCATTTTTTTCCTTTTGATTTATGTGCTTGAGTTAGTACTTATAAAAGAAGTATCAACATGAAATGTGAACAAATGTATTCATATACGATTGCCATCTTCTCACAAGCAAACAGGCATATTCCTGCAGAGAACAGTCATTCCCTAGTGTTTGTCTAAGAAGTTTGCTTACCTTAAGTATTTGCTACTGTCTAAAATAAAGTCAGTTTTCTAGAGTATATCCATATTCTTTTTTGTACAGATAGGAATGTTTTGGTAATTGTGTGGGGTAATCGTGGTACATTAAAAAATAAATGAGACAACTGTCATCGTATAGATAGCTGAAGCGAAAGAAAATGAAGCTCAGATTAACGTGACACGAGAGCATTATAGACCAACAGCCATAAGAGTGTCCATTCTTTACTTCATTAGCAATAGTCTGGGCAACATCAACCCCATCTATCAGTTTTCACTGAAGGTAAAAATTTGTCTTGCTGATTTGGTTTCAAAGTGCAAGAAACAGAATTCTGCCTCCAGCAGCGATGCCCGATATATTAGTTATTACTTGTACCAGATGTTTACATTTGCAGGGCTGTGTGTCTGAGAAAGGAGAACATGGTGTGATCTCCTGCTGGTCCGTAACACAGTACATTCCCACGGGTCTCTTTGACAGCTGTCTCCATTCTGACGGTGTTTTCTGACTGTGCTTATACAGTTTACCTTTCTCGTGTTAAGCCATCTCACAGGGTCAGGTAGGAAGAGTTTTGAGGGATTCTGTATAAACAAGTCACTGTGGCAAATCTACCAAATGATCTAATGCTACAAGGAAGGGAGATCACCCACTGCAAAATTACCAGCTTGCTTAAGTGAGAGGTTCTGCCTGCTGAGTTAAGTAAGGAAGAAGAGTATTGCCATTTGCAGCCCTCACCCCTGGTTTGCTGAAAGTTTCCTCAAAAGTCTCTTAGCAGAAGTGCTTTGCATTTTAGATTGCTTAGACCAGCTCTTCTTAGAAGCCTATAGTCAGAAACCGATTATCTTATGAGTAGAAAAGCAAAAGAGCAGAATTCAAATAAATAAAAATAATTGTACTTATTTTCAGGCCTTCAATGCAGTCTTCCACAAAACAATTATACAGACTGAAAAATCAAGGGATATTCGGTGTCATATCTCTAACCTGACAGAAGCTGTCACATACTCAACCCTTCTTTTCATGAGTCAAGGACGTTTCGGAAAGGATAAACTCATTTTTGTGGCCCAAATTTTCAGATTGGTGATGCTGGTATCTACTGAGTTTGGTCTTTCTTCAATAGAAGGTGATGCCTCTGCCCAGACAAGTTATCTTGCTACCTTTTGGCTGTGCAGTTTCTCACGCAGTGATATTGCTGCTTCAATACCAATAATAATTGCAAAAATTTCGAAGAAGCTTTTACGTAATTCTTTTCATTTAAAATGCTGCAATGACTTTATGAAGCTATACTGAGGATAAATAGCATGACTTAGCTGCTTGTGGTTGGATAATTAGGGTTAAAATTGATGTGATATGTAAAGTAGGAATCCACTGAACAATACATACCCATATTGCATTCAGGCTGTTATTTTTCCTTTTAATTTCAGTTATCTATAAGCCCTGGAAAAAAATCAGGTCTCAGTTGTACTACATGGCAGATTTTGCCCTGAAGAGCTTGCTCCTGGTTGTATCACAAAGCTGATCAGTAACGGAGGTAGGAATTAAACTAGAAACCAGCAATTTGGGAAGAAGGTAAAAAATTATAAATTGAGGAATCCAATTTGGGGGAGGATAAGAAAAAAGGAATCACTCCACACAGTGTATAAATAGGAGTTAAAAGCAGACAGAAATGTCTGAAAGAGAAAGGAGAGAAAAAGGGGAAGGGAAAACTGCTGATGATTTTTCTGCATCATTCTTACCACCTTGGCTTTTAGCACTGTGTTGCTTAACCTTTGTCTTTTCTGTAGCACTGGTACTGGGATGGATCATGAAGAATGAAAATCTATATGGCAACCAAAAAATAAGCTCTATCACAGTTACAGAGTAGACAGAAACCAGACTAAAGGACACAATAAACTGATTTATTACATACATTTTTAGATGGAAAGAGAGAGGGCTTTTAACAGAGAAAGAAAGATGTATTTATATCAGAAAGGAGAGAGAATATCTGGTATCATGGCAAACATGTCTCTCTTTCCCGCTATATGTGGGAAGTGATAAAAGAACTAGAAAAACTCCTCGTAGAACCTGAGGAGTTTTCGTCAGTATACATTCAGCTCATGTGCCAGAACTGATTCAGTGTAAAACAACCCCCCCAAAAACACCAGGCAAAAACCAACAACAAAAACCACTCAGGATTTGCAAATTTCCCAGAGGTTTGTGTAAGATTGCAGTCTGAAGAAGGATTAGAATGGTTACGGAAACAGTTGTGCACTATTTGTTCTTCTATCTTTCTAGACATAAAAAGGATACATAGAGATAATTAGATGGGATTCAGAAATCTGTACTTTTTCTATAGCATTAGTATAAAATAATTTGTGGTCAAGTTTATGTAAGCTTAACTTCAGTGTGCAAGACTTACATTTTTATTATTTTTTAAGTTCCCACAAGCTAAAGAAAAGTAACTGCTGTTGTTGGTTAGCTCATTTTAAAATTTGTGTGAATTTGTCTTTCAGTACATAAATGAACAGCAGTTATATTTTCTGCAAAAAGTTGTGACTGACAGGTCGTGCTTGGTTTTCATGGTGTCTTTTTTAACAGGTAAAGGGAAGTTCGACTCTGTGTGTGTGTAGGGATGGTTTTGAAAAAATTTGTCACACCCTTTAGTGACTAGTGTTTAAGAATCACTCCATTTGCAATAGATTTCAAATCAATATTTTAAAATATTGTTCAAATAACATATAAATTCTTATATCAGAGTTTTAGAAAATGCAGCCATAGGAATTTTTGTTGCTTTGAGCTCCCTAATCAGTAATACTTTGAGCGGTGCACACTTTAAGGCAGAAGTGGCTCTGAAGCAAGTCTGATGACTTTTTCAATTTTGCATGCTGTCAAGATTCTCCTAAGAAGTAAAGAGATAGAACTCCTTGAATTGGATTTCCTTCTTCGATTCAGAGTTGAACACACTTACAAGAGTCCTGTTGACTTCTTACCTACTCAGTCATGGAGTGCCATTAGGGTAGGTTGGGAAAATTGCTTTTCAGCTCTAGATCTTTTCTGATGTTATTTCTGAAGGCATGCTACAACTAGACAATTTCAGATAAAGTCATACATTCCGTCGTAATTTTTAGTAGAACTAGTGAAGCTTTTTGAGTGTATTTCTCCTTAGACATCATGTACTGTACTTTGTGAGGAAATTCTGTTTACCAGAATTTGTCCAGTACCCTAGAAATAAAATTTTTATCTTCATATCACTCCTTACTATAGTAGATGTCCCATACAAGGTTTCCAGTTTGTCATATCCTGATGTTTAACAGCAAGCAGACAGTATGGCAATACTGACCAAAGTAATCTCTTATCAATAACATTATTTTTATGTGTATGCATATATATGAAATTTAGTATTTTAAAATAAGTCCCAGGTCCCTTGTAATTGGTTAAACTATGGTTTTTTACATCTCCCCAAGAGTATCAGTGTTTGTCTTCCCGTTTCAGTCTTCACACAGAAGGTACACCATCTGTATTTATGTCTTTGGCATGTTTCCAGGCTATGGCAGTGATGGATGTGTTCAGGAGGTTAGATAAAGATGTTGAAGGATCCACCAAGAAGTGGAAGAAGTGGGTGGCCTCAGAATGTCCAGAAAAGGAAAAGCTCCCCCAGGAATGGACAAACAAAAGCTGTCTTCAGAAACTAAGCATACTGAGGGAACTCTGTCTGGACAGAATGATGTACACTTTTAGGTATGAAATCTGAGGGTACGTCTTTTGTGGTGAGTGTGTGTGAGGGTGGCTTGTATGTGTCAGCATGGAGGAAACTCAGATCTTAAGAGGAAGGCGAATAACTTCTAAACCAGTCGATCAACCAGAATTTGAAATCAGTGACTGTGGCCCTTCCCAGCCTGTTCTGCTGGTGAAGAGTTCATGAAGAGGTAGTGTGGTGAGACATGAGTCATGGCATATTTGGAGAGCTATGTTTGTGATTTCTTTTAGATTGCATGTAGGTACCCTAAGGAGAGTGCTCATTAATAAATGGAAATATAGTAAGCTATGCTGTTAATAGCTAAAAGTTTATTTCTTGGTGTTAGTTCTCATTATGGTATTAGGGCTGGTAGCTAACCCCACAGGATGGCAATTTGTCAGGTTTCCCTTCTTTAAAATTCTGTGATACCAAGAAAGGTTTGGTTGTGGATACTTACCGATCTCCTCCCAGCTGTTTTCCGGTTGTAGTGTTTTACTCTTTTGATCCCAAGTGATGGTCTCATAGACCTACCTGATCCTCCACACCCCACCATCACAGCTTTTACCCATTTACATGCCTTCTGAGAATGCCGGTTTTGTGTCCTGGGTGTTTATTCTGCCCAGCTGCTCTGGCTTTATGTGACACTGTTGTCTGTGTATAATGACGTCTTGGGTTCAGTTTTTGAAGAGGTTCTTTTCATTCTAAAGTTGCTGTTTTCTGCCACATGGCCCCTATCCCACAGAGAAATGGGAAGGATAGTCTTCTGTCTTGCTTGACCACCTGCCTCCCCTTCTTGCCTTCAGTTCACTTCCCTGACAATTTGTTTGATGAAACGACTGTTAGACCATCGCTGTCAGCCACTCAAGTCTGAGAATGGTGCAGGCTTGAAGCCTGATATCAGGGAACATTTTTGGTGTTTAGTGCATGTTTTTTCATATGTATAGAAACTTTGTGGAGGAAAAGCTTGGCTCAAGATATGTGGAAAGCACAAGGATGGACTTGGCAAACTCCTATGAAGAGAGCAGTCCAGCCACTCCTGTGTTTTTCATTCTGTCTCTAGGAGTAGACCCACTTGAAGATACTGAGACACTAGGTAAGCCTCTTACTTGCTTCTGGTGCAAGGATCACTCAGCTGTCTTCCCGTTAAAGAAAGAAAAATTGAGCTCGAAAGTGAAATGGAGCATGCAGGGCTAGAAATGTAAATAAATCAATATACGGTTATACACTTGTGTGTATGTGCCCGTACACACATACCTGTATGGGTGTATTTTTATGAAACAGAACAAAGCCTTCTGGAATCTGTCACTTTAGTGGAGTATGCATTACTGTGGAAAAGTTGGGCACGGTTTATTTTCAGCAGAAGATTCAAGTTCTAAAGTTTCTTCCACCCCCACCATATTCATGGTAAATGGGGTGGATGAAAAGTGTAAGGCCGTAAGCACTACAGTATGAAGAAATTTTTAGACTGAGCATTCCTCTGCTTGGCATAATGCAGGTTTCCTTTGTACTGTTTTCTACCTTTTGACTAGATGAGGGCCAGAGGGCAATTTTCTCCATGCTCATGTAATCTTGTGCCCCCTGTGACTAAATAATGGTCATTATACAAACTATATTCAATTGTATAGGGTTCTGTGGCTTTATACTTAGGATTACTATTCCCCACAGACAATAGTGAGAATACCAGGTTAATACAGCTGTGACCTCACTGTGCTCAATTTAAACTCAGGCCTCACAAGGTGAGAGGCTTGTGCATTTACGCACTGAACCAATCAGTTAAAAAACTGATGTGATATCTACCACATGTTGCTCCCTTTTTCATAAGGGAATTGCTCTGTACCCCCTGTAAGAGTTTCTAAAGCTCAGTAACAATGCCAAGCATCTATCAAAATGTCAAAAGGTTCATTATCTTAAAACCAAGGGAACAGATTTCTGCAGGCTTTTTCTAATACTAGCAATAAGGCCACTGTTGAGAGCTCGCAATTTTGCTTGTTGAAATTGTAAGGGTTTAGTGAAGTGCTCCAGAAGAAGTAATATGCATTGCACAAGTGATAGTGAAATTAATGGGGACATTATCATTCTTTTTCCTTTCTGCTCAGCTTATTTTCCTATCTCCTCCCCCCCGTCACTCACCCTTCCCCAATTACTTGTTTTACAGGCAAAAAGCTTGCATTCACTGTAGACTCTGGAAGATTTCATAACATCTCTTTACGGCAAGGGCAGGCGATGGTTGCAGAGGAGGCACTTGAGAAGGCTGCCTGACATGGCCATTGGGTTCATCTCCAAGTGAGTGTCAAGCAGCCCTTCTGGTGAGGACCGTCTCCTCAGTTGGAGGAATATTCCCAGAACACAAACAAAATATGTGATGGATTACAGCAAACATTTTAAACAGCTAATAATCTTGTTCCCTTTTGCTTTTGGTTGTAACAGGATAAACATCATATTAATAGAGTGTATGTCATGTTTTGCCGAACACTATCCTCACCCTCCCAGGAGGAACAGGAGAGATAAAACAGAAAGCTTCTGGCGGGTAGGTAGGACTGCCCTCAGGCATATGCTTCCCCTACATAATTAAGAGCTCCTGTTCTGTTCAGTGGGCCATAATGGAGACTTTAATGAAATGGGTCTGACTCCCCCTTGGGAAGGTGTATAATTAACTCTGGAGTGCTGCTCCTCTGAGATAGCAGCCGCAGCTTTGGCCAGCGTTGTATGGACTGAGAACTCACTCTGCAGCAGAAGAAAGATCTGTGCAATACGCCGACAAACTGTGGCTCCCAACATCGTGACAGAGCTGACAGCAGCACCACAGTTGTTAATGCTACTGAAAGAAGGTGCTCCCCTCCCACCGTTTTATGCTAAATAGCCAATGGATATTTGTAACAACCCCTTTGCCCAGAAGCTGTTCAAGAAATGCATGTTCCAGGCCTTGATATTAAGGAGGTCACTGGGACCAGATGATTCTCTCCTCTTCTGGTTTTAACCTCAGCAACGTATACATTTGACTGTCAACCTGGTTGCCTGCAACAAATGAAGAGATGGGCTAGACTCGCTGTTGTCTGCCGGCTCACATGAGATCACCGTGGGATTAGTGAGGGGCCTTGGTGTGCTGGGCACTGTGCAAACACGCACAGACTGACCCCTTTGTCGATACTGAAACTGGAAGAATTCTTTAACCAGGTTTCACACGAGTAAGAGAGTCGCACTAGTCTGGAAATAGCCCTGCTTTTCTGCTAGTGAGTATAGAAACGTTGTGAAGGGAAAAGCAGAGTTGGTTTTCAGGGGAATTTTGGTGTTCTGAGTTGCTCTGAGGACAGGGCGAGAGAACGGGAGATGGCAGAGGGCCTAAGTCAGCAGTGTTGTGTCTCTGAAGCCACAGGGATAAATGGGGAACATCTGAGAGGCTCCTGGTGTTACACACCTGCTCCATTTTCCAGTCCATTATGCCTGCCTTCTGAGGGAGGAGGGAGGTGACAATTTTGCTGTGAAGATTTTTTGATAGTGAAGGGTTGGGGAAAGTCTGAAAGGAGACTAAATAAAGATTTTGGACCAAATCCAAAATGATGCTAAGCCAGCCCAAGCTAGTGGGATTTGGATGTACTCAGTGCTTCTCAAGGTTCGGTCTTCTGGGGTTTGGCCCAAATACCTATATGCTTATGTTTAAAAAAAAAAATCCTGGAGGAAAAAGATGAAGTATTTACTCTGCATTTTGTTGGAGGCTCGGGGGTGTATAATTAGATATTTTAAAAACCTTGCTGTTCTGACTAACCTGGGAAATACTTAAGAAATTGCCTTGGCTTCAGACCTATGCCCTTGAAGCAGGGAGGAAATTTTTTACAGACCTCAGCAAGAGAAAGATCAAGCTCTTAGTTGCAGAACGCCCGCTGGAGGTGAAGCTAAGGGAAGTCCAGAAGGTGATAGAGCAAGAGGTAGGACGAGTATGTTGTGAAGTAAACAATGCAAGGTCTGAAAAATGGTAGCAAAACCAATTGGCACAGCATTTGGTAAAGACTGCCAGAAGACTGACTTGAAATTTTGTAGTAACAGGTTTAACTCATGTGTCACTCATATCAGTGTCTCAAACTCAGACATCTGATATATCAAAAGGTTATTTTGTTGTTATATTAAGGCTTGAATGACTTCTACTTTGCAGTGGTTGGTTGTAGCCTATACGACAATGCCAGGCTGCCTCTCTTTCCACCCCCCTATTCCTTTTTCCATATGTCGAGGGACAATTTGGGAATATTGCCTCAGCAGGTCTCATGATAAAGTGATGCAGCAGCCAGAGCGTGACTGACATGTCATTTCCTTGGCTGGTGTATGGAGTTGCAATTCTTCTTGCACTGCACGGAGGCAGAAGCCAGTGCAATCAGCAGTTTCTGGCACAGCAGCGAAGAGCTGGAGAGAAGCTGTAGGGCTGAGCTGCAATCTGAGTTGAAATGCTAGTTCTCTAGCAAAACAGTGGAGTGTGGGCTAGTGGAGGGGTGAAAGCAGCTGTAGCCCAGCCACACTGTAAACCTTTCTCTTGATATTCCCATATTTCACCAGTAGGTGCTTTGGAGGTGGTTGCTGTTCCATTATAACTAATTTCTCTGGTCTATCAATGACTTTCCACTGTCTTCATATATTAAGAATCTTAAAGACAATTAGTCTCTGAAGTGGTGTGAAACATATTTTTTAAGTAGTAGGATAGCTGTAAACATTTTTCTTTGTCTAGCACTTCTTCAGTCTTGCTCCTGGTATGCATTGGACATGTTTTGTCTTAGGTCCCAGTTCTACAGAGAATCTAAGGAGAGTCCAAGTGCTCTGCTGAGTTATACTTTATATAGCATAACACCCCCAGATCACTTAGCCCTGAGTTTATAATATTTTTGTTAGCTTCAGAATCAAGGCCTGAAACTTTAAAGACTAATGGTAAAATCTCTGTTATTGCAGTAGATATCAAGGAATGGCACAGTAGCTAAGAATCTTCAAGTTTATTCTTTGTATTATCAATTTATTTAATAATAAAGTGATGCTTTGAATTAAGTAACATAGCTATTTTTTATTATAAAACCACAATAACAATGTCTTAAGGATAACAAATTTATTTGTTTTCTCACAATAAATATATTGGCTGTTTTTCAACAGAATATTCATCTAGTAGCCAAGTGGCTAGGAACTTTGGAAAAACTCCTCGAGCAATACAGCGAAGAAAGTCATCCTGATTTCTGTGTCTTTATTAGCGCTGAACCAGCTCCAACCCCAGAAGAGCACATCATTCCTCAAGGAATACTAGAAAACTCGATTAAAATTACCAGTGAACCTCCTACAGGGATGCTGGCTAATTTACATGCTGCACTCTATAGTTTTGACCAGGTAAAAGCAAAATATATTTTTATTAAGTTGTTTCAATTACTCTTTCCCCCATGGGGAGAAGTGATAACGTTGATGACCGCTTTGTAGGAGAGCAGAACTTTGGGATCTTTGTGCTTCCAAACTAAGCTGACAGCTGCAGGGTGCCAGCCCTCCATGCCCTGCGCTGCCTCCATGTTTCCCATCAATGCTGGGCAGGAGGAAACACGTGACAATAATGTGTACACTTGTATTATTAAATATCTAGCTATAGGCTTGCATAGGTCTGCTTACAAAGATAGAAAGAGGTGCATTTATCACACTAGTTTTACCCATCTGTGCAGTCTTTTGAAGAAAACTGTCCATGCTCTGAAGTCAAAGTTCTTTCATCTGATGGTACTTGCTAACTTTGCTCAGCTCTAAATTTGGTTTGACCATGTCTGTTCTCCTACAGATTTATGTACCCAGATGTTCAGGCAATGGCTCAGTACCCTGCATATGAATTCCTGTAGTTAGGCATAAAGAAAGGAATTCATGAGCAAGGGTTACGTGCCATTTGTTGTTTTGTCTTTTGCTCTTTCCTTGTGTGAGGTTCTGCGGAGCTGCTTGGTGGGTGGGAAGAAGTAGGAGAAAGGAGATGTGAGAATGTGGAGGACAGGGGTTGTCACTGGATGTGCGTAGCCTCCTTCCCTCTGGATCCCTGGTTATCCCGGTCTATTAACCTGAGGAGCTTGTAGACAGATCTTCAAGCTCAATGCAAGTCAACTTCCCCGCAGTGGTGAAAGCTCTGGATCAGCAAGCTTATTCATGTCAGCAAAGCAGACCACGATAAAGGCAACCATAACTGTACGCTTTAGCCTTCCAGCAATGCATTAGCATATATTTATTTGAGCACAGGACTCATGAAGGTAGAGCCTGGATGTGAAAAGAGTAAGAGTTTCTTTTAAAGGGTATTCTGCTAACCAATGCCTAGAAAAAGAGAGATGTGCACTGAAAGAGCCGTGTCAAAGCTACCTTGGCTACAAATGGATTGATTTTGATGGTATAAGGGGATTCGGAAAGATATTTGTGAGAAAGGAAAAATGGCCGTGGTTTTGTAGCTAAACAGACAACTACTAATGCAGCAATTTTTTTCTTCTTTCTTTTTTTTCACTTCTTATAGTAATATTTTTAATGGAAAGCTGAAAAAGCTAGACAAAGTTTTTTATAAAGGCAATGCATATGCATTGGTGTCCCACTTCAGGCTGTGTTCAGTTCAAGAAATATATATGTGTATGTATTTTAATTAGCTAATTTCTAAGCTTGATACTTTAGAAAACTTTCTTTTCTCCCCTATTGTTTTGAGCCATGGGTGTTTGCAGCTTACTACAAATTCCTGTGCGGACACTGTCTTTAATAAGTATTTAATAAGGTATTTTTATTTTAAAAAAAAGAGAACTGTAATAAGAAAATCAAACTATGCCTAACCCAGGTGGAATAAATTTCATGTTTTGTGGTTTTCTTCAGGATAGAAGCTTGTGTTGTATTTTACATGGTTAAACTCAGGATTCTGACTTAAGGAGGGTTTTCTGCCAGATATAAAATACTTCGCCTTTACTAAGACTTTGCTACCTGTTGTTCAGTCCAGGACAACCTATTTCCTTTTGACAGCCAAGAGTTTATCCCTCTGAAGTTCTTTCCACACATCCATGTTTTTATGGGTATCAAAAGTAATTTTGTTATGTCAATTACTTCTTCAACTAAAAGATAGAATATAGAAAACTGTCAGAGAACTAAGAATGAATTTCTGCAGATTTTATAAGAAAATGCCAAACAGTTTGTTTCATCAGTTGAAAAACCTGCTGAATCCCTGTGCAGAATCCATCTGGCCGAGATTCTTTACTAAGGGTATAAACAAAGGAGGCAAAAAAAAAAAAAAAAATTAAACTTCAATTTGAAACATGACTCTTAGGGAACCAGTGTAAAATTTGAAGGAATAGTACACTTTTTAATAAATGTTAAAGTGGCAAATTTTCTACTTGAGATAAAGTCTGTGGATGACTTATGCTAAGAAACTATAGCGGTTATCTGAGTAATATTTATAGAGTTCTAGTTAAAGTCTCTATTTTTATTGGTTTCAGTAGCACAACAGTTCTCTTTCCTAAGGGACATTTGGAAATAGAAAGGTAACCATCAACACTCTTGCTTCTAGGAATTACTGCAAAAAATACTGCCTAATAGTCGCTCATCACTAAGAAACCTATTTCTCACTCTCCTTCAAACTCCAGGCTTGTGAGTGCTCCCTTTCGGCAGCTGAGGCAGGCACAGCTAGCGATAATGCTGCCGGCTGTTAACTGGATGAATGTATTCCTTTTTTCTTTGACAGATGACCCTTGAGATGTGTACCAGAGAAGGAGAATTTCAAAGCATCCTTCCTTCTCTGTGCTATTTTCACGCTTGCGTTACTGGGAGACCGAAGTTTGGCCCTCGGGGCTGGAGTGGCAGGTACCTGTTCAGTGCTAGAGACCTCCTCATCTGCGTCCCTGTCGTCTGCAACTATTTAGAGACCCATATGAAGGTAAGAAGAAGTGGGCAGGTAACCACACACCAAGGTCATTTTGACTCAATCAGCTGTTCATACTAAATAAGGGGGAGACTTTCTTTCTCTGAAGCTGTTATTTAAGTAGCTGGCATTATAAGATGCTGCTGAGTATGAAAATAAACCAGATCAAAGGTGGGGGGGAGGGTGTGGGGTTTTTTCTGGCAGTGGATGCTTGACCTTTGTAATATAAGTCAAACCAGTTCCACATCAGTAGCTAAGGGGGAAAAAAATGCCCTTCATTATGTTAACAAAAACAGTGGTTTACATGTGCATATATGCCAAATTCATTAGGCAGGTAATGAAGCATTTGCACAAATGTAATTACATACAGCAATTCTGACAGTTCATAACACTGCATTAATAATCACTACAATTAGTTCTGATGATGGAAGCAATTTACAGCACGTCACATGTATAAATAATGGTGCGTTTCCTGCATGTGTCATTATTATGTATTAAGGATGCCACCTTGTTGTGACTTTCTCAGTAATGTTCCCCTTGAGTCAAAGTTAAGGGTAGATGAGTGATTTTATTTCTGAGCTACAGCATGTTTCACACTTGTATAGTTTAAATACTCGGCTGAGGTCATTTGTGTAAGTTCTGTATATGAAATGCCCAAATAATAGCAATAATTATTTTTTACTGAATGATATAGGATGGTACTGAATAGGTCCTTCCATTTTAGTAATTTAAAGAAATTTAAGAGATATTTATAAAGGAAAAAAAGGAGAGGGAAATGTCACGCCTTGATGACAGGGTTTTCTCCATATCTCCCAATTTGTATTTACTCTTAGAAATTAATTTCCCTTTTTTTATTTTTATCCCTACTGATCTTTATTTAGCTAATAGGACATGAAACTGTTTTACCTTTTTGTGGTACTTGGTGTCATAGTGAAATAATTGTTTAATTTTATAGTGATGATTTAATAATGCTTCCCATTTAGAAAACAAGTCTATAAAATCAGCTTATTCCAACCCATAGTTTTCGTTGCTAATAAATCTTGCTGCTTTAAGCTCTGTTCTTTTCAAACCACAATTCATAAGCTGGATAATTAATTTTGCTAATTAATGAGAGGGAGGATTCTGATGGCAGGGAGGACTAGAAAGGTCTGCAAGAGTGAGAATTATTTCATCTCTCCTCTTGGTAATATTGCTTATTGGCCCTTTTCATTGTATTGGTTAGTGATTCATTACCCTGTGGCTTTATAAGCATTCTTTTAACATAGATATTGTAGAAAGAAAAGAGATAATAGTTTTTAAAACATGACTTTATATGTATATATACATGTATATGACTTTGTACACGTGTGTGCGTGTGTGTGTGTGTATATATATATATATATATAAAATCTCCCAAATGAGTATCCTTTGGGGACAAATTTGTTTAAGACAATTAGGTATTGACCAGAAAGCATAAACTGGGAAACTTGAGCTAGTCCATCAGCTACTGGAAATTGCCCTAAGTCCATCATCACTTGTACCAGTTTATGGTGCTTCCCTGTGAATGTTTAATCTTCTTGCATCTCAGTTTGACTTAACCCATTTTCCAGTTACTAAGACAAACTTCACCACGCTAACCTCTGATAGTTAAGGTCTCCTCAGGTGAAATGCAGGATGCCTGATCCTGCCTCTTTGTCCCGCTCTTCCCCTCCACCTTCTGATCCCCATACGCATGTTCGTGAAGGAGTTGTTCAGTGTTGTGAGGGGGATCTGGACTCCAGCCTCACCATATCCAGCCACTGAGCAATGGCTCAGTAGTTTTTTGAGTACAACAGACCAGTTTTCTATACAATACAATGGCAATTATGCAAACCTGACAGCCCAAAATAGTTCTAATGCAAACCCCTCAGTTTTCTCACATGAGTAAAAATGTCCCTTTTATATCACAAGCTTTGATTATCCCAGTGTAGTCAATGTCCCCAGAAGTGTGCAGCTGAATGAGCTTGTACTGAGTTAGAATATTGATATACTCTTCTAAAAGACAAAGGAAAAAGCCATTTCTTGAGATAAATATATATGAAATTAGAAAAACATTAAATGTGTTTCTATTGCCAACAAAGAGAAAAGCAGGTTTGTTCTAACTGAAAGAATGTTTCATTCTAAATCCAAGTTGTTGACATTTTTCACAGGGATTCTCTACTCAGGCTTCTCATCACCAGCATGCAGCATTGCTTATTATATTCCAGTGGCCTTTTTTTTTTTTCTTTTTTCATTCTCTTCAAACCAGTTTAAAAGAAAGATGGATTAGAGTTACTGAAATAAACTTGCAGCAAGAAGGCTAGAATGGCTGCAGCTATTTTACTTGTTCGGTTCTGTCATGTCATGCAATATTTGAAGCCTGTAATTAAGTTTTTACTTGAACTGTTGGGAGGCAAATACTGCCCCCAAGGGCTTAAAGGTTCCTGTCTGGGAAGGCTTCATCACAAACTGGCATATTTTGCAAACCAAAGGGTAGCAAAAAGAAGCTTCAAACTCTGTGAAGCCAAATAAAACGGAAAGACAGTAGTTCCTTGAATAAAATGTGTTACCACTGTTAATCACATGCTATAACAGTGGCATTATGACCAGAGTTCTACAATAAACATAACGCTTATGTGATGTGGTAGTAATGGGATTAATATTAATTCAATTTTTACTGAAGTTCTTGAATATATCCCAAATTCAAATAATGTAGAATTTCAGTTACTGAGTGTTTCCTAGTGTGGATATACAAAAGACTGCAATCAGATACAAGTTTTTTATTTCTTCTCTAAGAAAGGCACAGTAGGTTACCATCCTGTCACTCATGAGGATTATGGTTTTAAAGATCTGTATGGCAAAATACATGCATTTGTTAATGAGCTATGTTCTTTTCTCTCATGTGGTGTTTTGAAAATGAACTTTTTTCTTAAAAGCTTTTTATAAGGCATAAGGTAGAAAACACGACACGAGGGTCAGATGATACACTTTACACCGTTACTGAATTTTAGTCACAAACTTGATATTTGTCCTCAGATATTTATAGATACCTCTCACCGGATTGAAATAAGAGAAATCTGTGTTTCAGTGTAGTTATTTTCTAAACAAAAAAACCCAGCAATGCAAATATGTAACTATGAAGCTTTCTGAAAGGAGGTATTTGAATTTCTTTTGTTTCTCTTAACAGCGTTTATTGTGAACAGCTTTGGTTTGTCCTTTAGAAAGCTGACGTGTTTTCGTCAGTGATGCGTTCTGTTACCCTGGGTAGGTTCCATGGGAAGACCTGCGTTACCACTTTGGTGAGAGCGTGTACGGCGGCCACATCACCGATGCCTGGGACCTCAGGCTCTGCTGTGTATATCTGCAGGAATTCATCAGCCCACCTGTGGTAAGAACTTTCATATATACCTAAAGCTCCTGAATATGTATATAGTGTGTTCAACGTAAGAGAAAGTCATCTTTCAGAACTGGAGCCTTGTGGGGAAGACCACAAACTTTCTCCTCTGTGCCGCCCCACCTGTAGCAAGGTGTTGTCTGGCTGTGGAGGAATAAATTCTCCAACTTGTAATGAGTACAGTGATTCGTCATGAGCAGATTTTGTCTGCGAGGGTGTGTGACTTGGCGTATTGCTTGTTTAAATACTTTTGCAAGCACCCTTACTTGTCAACTTGAGTTCAGTGCTTTGTAACAGTGCTTGTATAGCCAGCTTAATGACATTAGGGGATAATACATCTAGGTTTCCATTTTCCTGATAAAATTATTCTTCTTTAAGGTGCTGCTGTTTAGAAAGGTCTCGGTGGGCATAGGAAAGTATCTTTTATGAAACTGCACTTCAACCAATGTAACAGTTACAGCAGTCCAGAATGGCACTATCCTCAAAACTTACATTTACTGTTTGTATGTTTTCTTCTCTCTATAAATAATAGAATGGAAATGTTATACATTTCCTTGCATTTTCCTGTTTCCAAAATAGCGAAAACAGTTTGTAAGACGCTCTGTCATTTTCCACCACCCTCTCACACATCTGTTTCTGTAGGTTTGTCAGATTATCACCAGCTGATATATAGTGAATTATTCAAATTTCACTATTGAGTTTTGGTCTGAACAACAGTGTATGTAGAGCATCTATGAGTCCACGGTGCAAGATTGCTGAAGTTGCTTCTAATCAGAAACAAATGTTAAAATTTTTGAGGATACAGAAAGAAAACTTTGCTTTAACTTTAGTTCTAAAAAGCCTTGCATGGAAACAAACTTATTTTCATATACATACATTTGTATAAAATGTGTGTGTATGTATATATACGCATTTGTATGTGTGTATATATAAAAATAAATAAAACAACTGGCTGCTTCTCCTAAGATGCTGAACTAGTCACTTTAGAGAACTGATTGTACACAGTTCGCTAAAAACAGCTGAGGGATTTTTCAAGTGCCCTTTCCAGACTTGTTATTTTTCATTGTTCAAAGGCAAAGCGCTTATTTGGGAGGAAAAAAAATGAAAATTAGCGTGTTACGTGTGAGCAGGCCATTTGCAGAGCCTGGCTAACTTGAGGGAAGTGCACTTTTCCCCCTTGGCGGTACGGCTGAAGCCTGCCTTTCAGTCGTGGGCAAGATGAGCTTGCTGGTGTCTCCTCAGTCCCTAACCGGTGGGTTTTTGTATGTCAAAGAGCCACACTCAGATGAAGGCAATTGGAAGTAACTGCTCAGAAGAAGATGCCCAAGAGTAAGTTGCCATGGAGATGGAAAGGCTAAACACCGCTGTACTCCTGACCTCAGCGGAGGCTGATTTCTCCAAATGACAGCTGAGGTCACGGGAGCATGGTGGGAAGCTCATCCTGCCGGCTCCGGCTCTGCCTCTAGCCTATGGATAAGTAAAGAATTACTGCTTCCAGTTTAGGCAGTCCATTAACCTTCACAAGCCTGAACTTTCATTCAAATAATTGTAAAATAAGTATAGGTGGTGAAACCTGAGCAGAATCACTGCTATTTGTATGGCCTTTGGAAAGTTTAGGGACCCAACCCCGAGCGTGGATCCACTGCTATTTTAAACAGTGAGATATCTTTCCAAGCTTTTTGCTGTAATTGGAAAATGTTAGAGTCCCGAATTACCAGAAAAATCAGAAAATCATTCATTGACTGGCAGCCAAATGAGTGCAAACAGGATGGTAACGCCTTTCATCAGCGCTTGCGCTTTGTGTTCACTGGGGAGATTACCTTCTCTTTTACCTGTTTGCATTACTGATGAGTTCTTTTAGCTGTAAGTTCATTCTACAAGGTGCGCTAGAATAAACCACTATATGTCAGCTTTGCTATACCTCATCTGGGATCTGTCATAAGGACAGAAGGGCGGTGAGTTCCCGCTATGAAGCCCTGTAACCCGCAGCCTCCCTCTGTGCATGGTTCCCAGGAATACAGTAAAACCCGATTTAAGTGCCAGCAGAGAGACTGCTAAGTACAGATTGTCTGACAGAATTGATCTTCCACTCAAGGTGAATAACAGGGCTTTTTGCAAAACCTCGGCACTACTTCAAAGTGGCGTCTGAAGACATAGTTTATTGTGGGTGAGGTTAGTGGTGCAGGTTCAGGCGCAGGTAAATGGCTGGTTGCAGAACCAAAATGACTTCAGAAATAAGTGCTTACTGGTGTTATTGTGAGCAGCAGCTTATTGTTGACTGTTCTAAATGCCAAAAGCTGTTAAATTTTATTGTGATTTTGTGGAGTGGACCCTGCATTAGGAAGAAATAGCTCCTGTGAAAAGTACCACTTAGAGCCAGAAATATTTTTCAGTAAAAACCACTTGCAAGTCTGGTTTAAATCCCAGACAGCTCTATGACAATAAGTTCAGAGAAACTCTTTGAATCCAATGAAGTCCTTACAGTGCAGGAGCTGGGGGAGCCTGGAAAATAAATGTGATTGCTACAGCCTTTATTCCGTCCTGTCATCAGTAGGAGAGTAACCCCCCCGAGAGTACATCTCACCAATGCCCTCTGTCTATCTACTTAATTCTTGACTTGCTCCCAAGTCCTGAGGCTTATCTTTAATATCCTGACAGGGATAGGGCCTGCCTGTTCTATAGGAATGGTGCAGTTAACAGTATTTGGTTCAATATTGAGCTGATTGAGACCTTAATTTTTTTTCTGCTATGAAAATTATCACCACTGTCTATCTCCCTGAGGCCAAAGCAGCAGTACAAAACCCTGTGCAAGACTCCTACATTGGGAGAGATGGAATGGAGTAGCATGTTTTTCCTTTCTGTTCCAGCCAGGGAGAAGAGAAAGGAAGAGACACCAACACATGAAGTAATGTCCTAACTGGCAGCCATTTCTGTGGAAAGTGGATTGGGATCACTGTTTCTGACAAGCTAAAAATTGCACAAATACTGATGTGTGTTGTCCCGTTTCCACACTCCACTCACTTGTCTTGTTGACCTGTCACTCCCTGTAACCTCTTTAAGGTTATTATGAGCACAGTGTGTTTGTGCAAAGCCCCTAATTAACACCACACCAAGCAGAATTAATGTCATGGCTCATGTATTATTGGGATGGAGGTTCAGGTGAGTTGAAGCCCCAGTTCTGCCTCTCCCACAGGTGTCCTGTGTGACACTCTTATCAGTCAGTCTCAGACTCTCATCTGCAAAATGGCGTAATGATCCTTGCTTGTGTACTGAGAGGTTGCAGAAATTCAGTACGTAAAATACACTTGCCTCAGTAGTGGCAGTCCTTAAAATAAACTCAGAACATCCTCATGAAGGAAAAGGAAGCAGCAACAGTATTTCAGTATTGCAGAAAATGGGAACGTTGGAAAAGTGTGCAAATAGTAACTGTGCTAAAAATAGTTTTGTAACCCTGTTCCGCTATATTGGAACATACAGGTGTCATTTTCATAGACTCCAGACAAATTTCTGAAACTTTGTAGATGCAGAAGAATGTTTTGAGAGCTGGTGACAGCATTATCAATAACATTATTGGTTCTTTTACTGTAGCTTGAAGGGGAACTGACTCTGGCACCAGGTGTCTTGGCCCAACGAAATCTGGGTTATGCTGGATGCCGTAAATACATAGATGAAATGCTTCCATCTGAAAGCCCTGTACTATGTGGACTGCACCCCAATGCCGAGGTGGGATACTTGACAGCAATGTCAGAAAATCTCTTCAAAACTTTCTTCGAAGGACAACTCTTTTTGACAGGACAGGAGGTAACAGGCACAAACTTGGTCATAGGAAGTTCCATCTAAACATGAGGAGGAACTTCTTTGCTTTGAGGGTGGCAGAGCACTGGAACAAGCTGCCCGGAGAGGTTGTGGAGTCTCCTTCTCTGGAGATGTTAAAAACTCGCCTGAAGGCATTCCTGTGCAATCTGCTCCAGGTGAACCTCTTCTGGTGGGGGGTTGGACTACATGATCTCCAGAGGTCCCTTCCAACCCCTGTCATTCTGTGTGATTCTGTGAAATGCAGCCCATGAATTCATTCATAGGAGAAAGATCAGGCCAGTCTGCAGAGGAAAAGGTAAAGTTCTTCATCTGGTGCGTTTTGCTGCTTTTAATGACGTGGAGCACACATCTTACTGTGTTAATTCAGCAAGAGACTTGGTTTCTAGGAAAAAAAAGGTGCATCAAACAAGCAAAGATCAGCTGAGTGTTAATAGTAGCGATGATAATGCGGCAGCCTGGGCAATGTACTGCACTAGGGAGGAATTTGGACCAGAGGAACATCTAACCTGTTATGCAGACTGTTTCTTTTTTCACTTTGAATTTAATATGGGGTGGGAAACAAGGGATGAATCTGTCTAGCTTTTTTTGTGTGCTTTTATAAACAAGTACCGCAGCACTAACTTACTAAAAAAAGTTAGAGCTGGCTGAGTTGGTGAGTCTAGTCTTCACCTCTGTGCTTTGTTCCCATCTCCTTCATGACAAATCCCCTTTGGGTAGCTTCCCTGCTCCTTCCTGCTTGTGCCAAGCATAGGAAGTCCCTCCCAGCCCGTGGTCCTGGCTTCTTTCTACCGCATTCACAGCACAGCCTAGCAGTGATGTGTAGGTTCTCCATGCCGGGAAGAGCAGCCCAAGCACAGTGCTCTCCCACCGCTCCCCTTCCTGGGCCCTTGATCTGAGCAGGAGCCGTGTTGCTGCTCCAAGAGACTTCACTTCCAAGAAGTGGCTGAGGAGGAGATTTTCAGGGATTTGTAGTTTTCTGGTAGTCTGAAGAGGTGAAATCTGGGCAAGGAGGCTGTCTGACCATCTCTTAGCTTCAGCATTTCTCTTGTACTAAATCTGGAGTTTAGCAGAACAATAACATTAATACCTATAAGCTGTCAGATGCTGGGTTGAAGGGACCAACCCTAATACAAAGATAAGCTTGATCACTTAATATGGAGTTAACTGGGGCACAGTAGTTCTGTTCACAGTCAAGGTATCTGAGATACCCAGATATCTCAGTAAAGCCAAACTGATTCCAGAAAAATGTAAAAGCATTTTGGGTTTTAAGCATGGAACAGCACTGGTGCTGTGCTTAATAGATTAAATGAATAAAGGATGAGCAGGAAAGGAAAATGTAATCAGAAGTCTCAGATAGTTCTGTTACCAGACCCTGCTGTCTTCTGCACCTTCCTTTCTGAGTGTAGACCTGAGAAACTCTGTCCAGATGCCGCAAAAAAGGGCATATCATGAGTCTGAGCCTTCAGCTCCTCTTCCTTACCAGAGTTAATTAAATTCCTCCGTGACTGCCACTCTTGTTCTGCAACTCTCTGCAACTCTCTGCAACTCTCCAGGCCTTTCTTTACTCCCTCCTTTTCCTCTGGGAAACCTCTTACCACCATCAGATCATGGGGGTTTTGCAGAAGGGAATATGACAGCTCTGCATGCAAATAGCCAAACAACACTTCATTTCCTGGGGGGAGCTTGTGCTTTTCATATTTGGTGCCCATCCACTTTAGTGAGTGTGGACAATTATATATGGCATTCATCATTAATTCTGCCAAAGCTAGGGCATTAATGTTGTGATTTCAGTTCCTCCTCGTCAGTACTGTTATGAATTGTTTTTCACTTGTGTTCTGTCTCAGTTCCAGAGCAGGCCTGCAGGGGGGGAGAGAGGCTCTTTTTGGGGATGAGACGTGTGTGCGTGCCTGCACTGTATTTTGCCTAATGCCCAAGACAGTAAGGGCTGTGGGCAGTGGGGGGTGGAGACAAAAGCTATTAGGTACTATAGCAATGCAAACTAATCACGCTTGACTGAAAACCAAGGCAATCTCAGGGTACGTCCTTGTAACATTGGTCATCCCAAGCCCAGGGACGATGTGTTGGTGGGCTTTGGGGGTCAGTGTTACTTGAAAATGTAAAGCTAAATAGAAGCTGCTAAGTGTTAACTGGTTTGCAGTCATTTCTCTCAATACTGTTGCCGAACAGACAGCAAAGGTGGGGGAGCGTCTCTGGTTTTTTATCTGCCTAAGAAAATGGGATGCTTGCACAGTCCTAGAGGAGAAATCAGACCTGAAAGTAGAAGAGTCAAAAAGAGTTAATTGCAGTGATTTCTAATGGCTCTGTTTTGTATTGGCCTGGAAGGGTTAAGAACATCCTGGATAGTATTCTGGAGATGCTTCCTGAGGAGTTTAATATGGCAGAAATTATGCAGAAGACTACTGCCTGGAGCCCCGATGCCCTTGTTTGCCTTCAAGAGTGTGAGAGGATGAACCTCCTCCTTTTAGAGATCCGTAGGTCTCTTAAACAGCTGGACCTCCGTCTGAAGGCAAGTGACTTTTTTATTAACAGTACTGTTGCTCTTCTATGTATTTTGGGGCTTACTGTTGCTTTTTCTGGAAATGAAAGAATAGCTATTCTTTATGATGCCAGTATGCTTTTTATTGTTCTCCAAACAACGGGGGAGTTGATGTTTTCTCCTCACATGGAAGTGCTTCAGTCTGCACTTTTCTATGATGCTGTGCCAAACACATGGACTAAACTAGCATATCCATCCACATACATAACAGCCTTGCCCACTGGTAAGTATGCCACAGTGACAGGGTTTAACTACTACGCACAGAGCTATTCCAGTGATCTAAACCCAGCAGCTTTGTCCATTTCTGGTTTTGTCCAATATTTGTCTTAATGTAAGTCAGTTTTACTTTGAATTGAGTTTTGCAGAAATGCTAAGCACTTTGCTAAAGAACGGCTTTGTCACCTCCCTTATCACAAGTGCGAGGGGTGTTCAGCATCTTTGAGGATTCCTTTCCCCCTACCCTGCTACCAGCAACAGCCACTTGCAGGCTGTTAGATACAGAAAAAATAGGCAGTGTTTTTGGCAGTTCCTCTGATATCTCACAGCAATGTGTGCTGCAGTATGCCGTTATTCGGAGTCTCTGTCAGACTCTCTTCTGCTCCTGATTTGTACTTTGCTGGGGCCTGTTGGAAGTTTAAATGCACCGCTGAAGATGTTATCAGACAATTTGCATTTAAGAAGCCATTAACAGTTGTTACCAATTTTTGGCAGTTTCTGAAGGTGTGTTAACGTAACTAATGGTGATGTTCAGGTTTCTCGCCAAGACAACAAGCTTTACAGGATTGAGAATACTCAGGTTCGCTGTTGCCAGCAAACTGTGTTATGCTGATCCCCTTCTGCAATTGATTTTGGACACACCTACATCAGGTAAAGAACAAATTCTACTAAAATCATGACCTTATGCTTATATAAGCATATACTTTCTGGTTACTTCAGCTGTGTACCTTCTCTGTAGACAAAAGGACTCTTACACTTGAAGTCTGCAATTTATTTTGTCTAAAAAAGTAGTACAAATAGATTAAGGCCGAAGCTATTGCTGCTTCTCTTTTAGCGTTACCGATCTTCTCATGCGATACAGAGAACTTGAGATCTGGACACAGGACCTTGTGCTGCCAGCAGTGGTGTGGCTTTCTGGCTTATTCAATCCTCAGTCCTTTTTGACAGGTAAGCAGTGATGGTTGTAAGGAACCAGGCATATCCTCTCACTGCCAGACAATTATTTTTTACCATTGGTGTTAGCTATGTTTGTGATGCTGTTTGGAGAGTTAATCACAGTTTAAATAAAAAGATAAAAATCAGCCAAATATCTAAGCTGAATAGAAAATTAAAGAAATTACAAAAATGGTAGGAAAACTAAAACTGAAATGTCTTGGGTTTAACCATGTGCTCTCTTTTAAAATCTGACAACAACCTTACTCTGTAACAGGAATTCCTAGCAATGAGTTGTCCCATTTTTAAAATCCTCTAGTCCAAGTTCTTCTCCTGTAGGTAGTCTCATTGGTATCAGAATAACCATCTCCTGGAAGCAGGGGCAACAACCCAAATGCGTCTTCAGTTTACTCAGAAGCGTGAAGACAAATCAGCCAAGGAAATAAAAGCTGAATTTCACCATCTAAAAAAGGTTGAGAGTGCAAGTTTTCCTACCATTGTTATTCAACCAATTCAGTGCATATGTCATGGTACCATTCTGGTTTGTTCCTTACTATTAATGCAGTTATCAGGCTAAGTAGAAAAAATAAATGTCTGCCAGTCCTCTTTGTGTAGTTGTTGCCACAGTAGGGGATGAAAAAATCTTCAGCAGTGTACTGATGTCTCACTTCTTGCTATGATCAGAATAAATACATGCATATGTGCTGTGAAGACCACAGTGAAGCCCCATGAGAGCCCAATAACAGGGTATGTCAAATTCTGCATGGCCACCACTCAGATAATCCGTCGCTAGCCTAGCAGAAAGGTGGCCAGGAGCTCCTCACAGGACACTTTGGCCGGGCTGCCACCATTCCCCGGAGAAGATGGGCAGTGGGGGCCCAGGGAGTGTTTGCAGCCCAGACATTGAAGTGCCTCTCCCTGTACTTGGAAGCAGAAAGGGATGGCAGCATGAGGGCTGGCAGACAGCTCCTCTTCTCTCTGCTGCTCATGTCGAGGTCCCCAAACAGTGCTCATTTTGTGCCACAGGCATAGAGCAACCCCACTGTAGTTTTCACCCCTTCTATTGCCTCTCCAAGCTTCCTCTTCTGGACGCTTGCTCCTGTCAAGGGCTGGGCTGGTGTAAGGACCATGCAGGCTGGAACAGATGTTAGCACGGGCTTGTTCTGAACATGGACTCAGCTGGAGACAGGTGGTGTCTCAAAGTGTGGACAGCAACACAGTCTCACTCCCCTGCTAAGGGACGGGGTTGGTTTGTTCTGTACTGCGCAGAATGTTTTGTTTCCAAACAATTGTATTCATGCAGCTTTTTTGCCTTACTTCAACTAATGGCCAAAGGAAAAAAAAAGACACAAAACCAAACCAAACCCCAGTCAGTCTCAGACTTGTGCACAACAGGCCCAAAAAGGGCACGTTAACAGTTCTGACATTAAAATTACTATCTGGATATTGAATTATTGAAAGTATTATTTTTCAAAGCTGCAACGCGGAGCATGGTACACAAGAACAACTGGCCTTTGGATAAGGTGTGCTTGACTGTTACCAAAAAGACACAAAGATGTTACCAAAAAGATCGACGATTATGGCCACCCACCAAGGGAAGGAGCCTGTATCTGTAGGCTTTTCATGGAAGGTAAGAAACAAACTTAAATTGCTTCACCTAAGTAACGTAGTTCAGGGACTCTGGCTTACCTTCATTAGGTAGGTAAGTTCCATCAGGAGTTGGACTAAAGTGTTGTTATCCTATGAACAGCACCGAGGAAGTTTAGGAATGGTGGTGGATTGTTGGTGTTGGTCCACTGTGACTTTAAATTTCATACCAGTGTCCTAATCACTGACTATTCTTCATGCATTTAAATAACTGTTAACTGAGTCTGAACAAGGTCTGCACTGTAGTATAGCAGCAGCTCTAATCTAGCTGAGGTTCAGAAGCTTAAAGACTATGCCAGAGACTTTAAATTTCACCCTGATACTGATCACTTAGAAATTTTCTGCAGCTCTTAGAGGTGCAGAATAGGGTTAGTAGTTACCAGATATTGGTAACATGGATCAAGCCATCTACACAGTTGCAGTTAAAAAAAAAAAAAACCAACAAAAAAACAAACCAAACAAAAGACCCCACAAAAAAACTATTTTCAAAATTATCTTTCTTCTGTTTTTTCTTCCACCTTGGCAGAAAGTTGTCAGTTCTAAATACACAGATCTAAAGAACTCTGAATTTTTCATTTGCTAGGCCATAACACTTATAGGCCGTTGGGGAGACACACCAAGAAGCAAGGAAATACTTGAGAACCCCTGTATTAGCATGAGGTATAATGACAAACCTTAAGTAAGTGGGTGATGATGTGTAAGTATGACAAGAGTAGGTTTTTCATCTGGGTTTCCAAGCAGTCAATTATTGCAGTAGCTGTAATAAGGTTATAGGCTGTTCCTGAATGGAAATTGGGTTCATGTTTTGAGCTGCAACCCCTCTTTTAACAACTTTCAGAGGCTAAACATTGTACCTTGCTCTTTTGGAGTTATTTCCTGAGACTGAAGCACCTAGTTTAGGAATAACAATTAAGGCCCACAGCCAAACTGAGATTTTAGTTTTAACTTAGAAAGGCTGTCAGCTAAGTTACAGCTAGTTAGAGGAAAGGTGAATTACTCCAACAGGCAATTAGAGAAACATCATCATTACTCGTATTTTTCACCAGACCTGAATATAATAAAAGGAAAGCAACTCTTTTGGAAGGGAGTTGCTACTACAGCAGGTAAGCCCCAAGGGGAAGGTCAGTGTAGGGGACTGGAGCAGTGATAAGCATGTCATTTGACTGTTGCTTTTTGAAAAGGTTGCCTGGATTTTTCAGAGGATTTTTTTTTTGTTTTAAAACATCTGTCACTCAAAGGGCAATACTGTTCATTCCTTCTCTGGATATGAGGAAGGTATCGAGGAACCTTGTGAGCTGCAGTTGCTGTGTTTCTGTGTTTGTGCTGGTATTTGCAAATATAAACTTCCCTGTTGCTACATAAACACTATTAAAATCCACAACAACCATCTGCAACATTTTATATGCTGGTTTGTGTTAGAAGAACACATGACAAACTTACTTAACAAATTCAGCAGCTTTCAGAAAGTGCATGGCCCTTCAGCAGCACAAAACTCATCTGTCTTAACTACACTGAAGTATTTGTTTGATATGTCACTATACAAACATATGCTAAATACTCCAGTGTAGTTCTCCACCTTTTGGAATACTTGACCATAAACTAGTGGAGAATTAAGAGAAAATCTGGGCACTTGACTTTGACAGGCACACTCAGTCACAGGCATACTCAAAGAAGTCCCAAGCATAAGTAGTTTCTAGTGCCTGCTTTCAATAAAAGGGCATGCTGATGAAACCAGAAGTCCAGTCCAGGCAAATGCTACATACTCATCTCCACATTCCTACAAAGAGATGATGCACAACAGGCCAACAACAGTCTACACTAAATCTGTATGTTCAAATGTAGCTTTAAATACTTAGCAATAAGCAGCTGTTGAAACCCAAATTATTCTGGTCTTGCACTACAGAACACCATCTAAACCATGTACCTATCTATGTTTATTGCAGGCGGGATGTCCAGCTGGGGACCATAGCTGAAGCCTGGCTCAAGGAACGGATTCCAGCAATGCCAGCCATTTCTGTAAGGGCTATTCCAGTGGATCGAAGGGAAACTAAGAATGTTTATGAATGTCCAGTTTATAAAACCAAAAGCAGAGGGCCAACTTACATTTGGACTTTCAATCTGAAAAGCAAGGAGAAGCCAGCTAAATGGGTTCTGACAGGAGTAGCTCTACTAAGCTTTCAATAATACATGCTGCTTTCTCAATCTGCCTTGTAGTTAAAGCAAAAGGAGATAAGTATTTTTCAGTCAGCTAGAGCAGGAGATTTGCTTCACAAAACCACAATCCTTAGTGTAACACTTATGTATGTGCTCTATGTTGTTATTTCCTCATCCATCAGCGCTGTGTTCATGTGTTTCTCCACATAATGATTATTGATCTGCAACCATTCCTTCATTTCACCAGCTACAGGAAAGTAAATGGAAAACATCAGCATCTGGGTTGTAGTTTGACTCACAAAATACTCCTCTTGATTATTCTTTATTCTCTCTACATAAATGAAATGTGTATCTTACAAGAATTTTAACATAATCATACTGTAATACAAACATGTTGCATTTAAACAAAGTTGTTTGAAAGCTTGGTTGTACATATGAAAAAACATTTAAGTATGAACTGTATGTAAAAAAAAATTCTGAACTTCATGATTTAAACCAGTTAACCTGTTATGACTGCTGTAAGGTGGCTGGTTCCGGCAGCAGGTGCCTCACACAAGATTTGCTGGTGAGTAATTCTTTTTCTTTATTGGGATGATGCTCTGGCAGAGGGGTTGGACTAGATGATCTCCAGAGGTCCCTTCCAACCCCTATCATTCTGTGATTCTATGACATTTAAAATTTTGTAAAAATTTTTTTTGGGTTTTTTTTTTTTTTTTTTTTTTACAAAACACTCTTCCACTTTCATGTTTCAGTGATTAATTGCACTTTGGAATAAAAAAAAAAGAAGTCATCCTCCTACCGGTAGGTTGTATTATCTTTGGCTGGAATATAATAGCATTCAGATGAAAGTACACTTCCCTTCTTTGCAGGGACAAGTTCCATCAACTACGGGTAGAAGAATGGGTTCAGAAAGCAAGGATTGGAAAACTGAATCGATATGGTCAAGTTGGAACACAAGGGGTTTTTTTCTTTCTTTAAAGACAGGCTATGCTTTACAGGTAGTTGTTAAACACCTTTTCTGCAAACTTGCACAATTATATAAATAAAAATATTGCTCAAATTGACCAAGTTCTCCATCATGTGGTTGTGTAGCGCTATTAAAAATTAACCACTCAAGGGGGTGCCATTTCACTTAACGTATAGGTCTGTGCATGTAGATTTCTCTACCAAAACATTTTCCTGAGAGATCTTTTGCATAAGACCACAACAATCAAAAAGTTCCCAACACAGAAATGCATATACTATACTCTACAATTCTATCTTATATAAAACATAGTAATAACCTTTTGAAGTCAAAATTCGTCAACATATTAACCAATTGCAGGCAGGCACAGCTTGAGTTCAGTGTTCTCACTTGTCATCTGCCAGTTGTTTTTGTAAACTAGAAGACATGAGAAAAGAGTGTTAGTGCTTTTTAGGAAATTCAGGTTCCCCATAAACAGAATTTCCATTGCTGAAGGTGACAACTTCCAAAACAGCACTTCTACATGCTTCAAGCAATCAATACGGATTTAAAAATAGGCAAAAACATTTCAATTTCTTAAGCAAATGAGTTGTTTACATAGACACTATGACTCACTTTAAAGAAGCTGATTTCACCCTAGGAGAAACCTGAAGTCCAAGAGACTTCTTTAGCATAGAGCCAGGATCTGCCCCAGGCCACAGACACCATGTATTATTTAAAGGGCTACAACACTTTAAAAAGGAATGACCACAGGGCACGGCCCTCACCTTTCCAAGTACTCCTTGACGTTGTTGTAGCCATAGAACTTGGCCAAGTGGATGAGCATGCCCGTTGCACAGCGCCCATCCCGCCGGCGGCAGTAGCTGCAGTTGCACACCCCACGACAAGGAGGACAGATCCAAGCCTGCAAGGGGATGAAGAGGTGGGGGATAAAGGCAAGCCATGAGTAAGGTTATATTTGCCTTCCTGTCATTCAGTCAGACATGAGTATAGCTTCCCTACTGTGTGATTGTTCAGGGCAAGGTTTTAAAAGCCTGCATCAGCCAGCCAACCACCCTTGTTACCATTTTCCAAATTCTGCAGAATTAAAGAAATTATTAAGTACTACCCTGTTTGCTTGAATACCTCTTACTCTGAAGACTTAGGTTCTCTGATGTGCTCGGTATTAAATTTTCAAATAGACTACAGGCATCTGTAATGCACCCTATGCTAGGCTGACTGTAGTGAACTCCCTAGAAAAAGATGGGTACCGACTGTGACAAGTTTCTTTGGCTCTGCCTGCTGGTATAGCACGATTCCTGGGACTAAATTACACAGCATGTACATGAAGTCAGGCATCTCCCAGCTGCTCAGCAACTGAACACAGAGGTGCAGGTGCTAACAGCCTGCATTACAGTATAGCAGCCATTGCATCAGAGCCATTAGTTCTTCATTGTCCTTCAGAACAGCCCAAAAGCCCATTTCTAAAGCAGAGGTGGGGGAAAAGGAGGTCCCAGAACAAGCTGAGCACAGAGAGGCTACTCTGCCAAGAAGTCTTTGTGTAGCCACATGCCTCATTCTCTGGCAGCAGCCCGTGCTCTCTCCTTGCTCAGTGCCTCAGGGGAAAACAGAGAAAAGGGAACCAACCCTAAGACTTTTAGGTATCCTTCTCCTTTTTTCTCATATTTAAAAATTAGAATGTAAAACAAGGAACCCACTTTGCATGCCACATTACTGAGAGCATTTAAAAAAGGGTACGTTTTGGCATTTTTCTGAAAGGGTTCAGATTCCTTTTCTTAAAAGCTCTCACGCTTTCCCTCCACTATCTGGAACTTCAAAGCATGAAGCTGGATGGATTGTAACCCAGGTCCAGCACCTTCCACTTGAGTTCCAACAAGAGCAGTGTCAGTCGTAGCAGTACTACAGACCTTCTCATGGCAAAAAGCTTTGAACACCATGTTATCATGAGCATATCGTCATCACAGCTTCCTAACAAAACTATATTCATTACACTTTCTTTTCAAGCCCAAGAAATTATACTTACTGGATCAAGCAGTGCTGATTTCACATCTTCCCCGTATCGATTTCGAAGACATGGTCCACAAAACTGCCCCCTTACTCCTCCACAGCCCTGGTTGCGACAGATTGTCTTTGTATCAATTGTCTTTTGTCGACACTGGTGGCAAGTACTACCCTAAAGTTGGAAAGGAGGAGAAACACATATGAAGGACATCTTAAATGCTTGTTGCTGAACTTTCCTAAAGTATCTGCCGATAGCAAAGCACAAACTTCAAACCAAAGTCAAATTCAGCAACTAAAATCTTAGTAAGAACTGTAAGTTCTGTTATGATAAATCATACAGTTATCTGGAGAGATGCTAGGAATTTTACAGAGACAGTGCCCGGCCTCAGTTGCACTCTGAGGCTCAAACTACATGAACCTCATGATGCACTTCTGATCCTTTCCTCTATCTAGGAAAAAGCTAAAACTATTCAGAAAAATTACCTTCTGACTTATCTCTGGAAATACAACGAAGCATGAAATATATAGTAAGCTGATCATCTAGATCTTTATGACGATTACTAATAACCAAATCTGGTGAAGGAAAGGAGGATTTCCATCAAGAGCTTTGGAAACCACCCGACCCGTACAGAAATGTCATTTCCAGGGGGTAGAAGGAACAGCACAGATCACTATTATTTAATGGTACAACCACCACCACAACATTTATATTAAGTGAGAATGAGAGAGAAAAGGGATGTCAAGTCTTCAGTGGTGAGTCATAGCTATAGCAAATTCCACTTAATAGCTCTATGGCAAGAAAGCACTTTTTGCAGAAGCAAAAAGTTGGTGGGGCATATTGACCAGCATGGGCAAGCCCATGGAAGCCTGGCAAAGCTTCCAAGTTGTGCTTGTGTAATACAATAATGCAGAGCTGCACTCTCCAGAACCTCAGGAAAGCATACCTTTTAGCAAACACCAGATGAACTGTTAGGAGCCTTTCACTTTCAAGCAAATGGACACACTAAAGAAGACAGCAGCCACTTACCAGAACTTTGTCATAGATTTTGTCTTTAACAGTGATTGCAATGTTGTCCAAGTCCTCCTCAGTAATATCTTCTACTGGACGGTGAGATGAATACTTTGATGATCTCCTCCTTTTGCGCACTCCACAATCCCCCTGCTAAACAAATTCATCTCAGCGCCTTTTGTCTGATGTCATGAAGACTCTGTCACCACACTTGGTGACAAATTCTTTCATTTATAATGTACATGCAGTCTAGAGTGAGTGGACTAAAGGCTCATGGACCACTGGAAGAAGAGGGAATAGAGTTTCCAAATCACTGCCTCTTTCTCTCCCTCTCCTCCCTAATCTTTTCTCTATTCTATTTATTATTTAGTCTGTTTATATGTTCTTCCTTCCCATCATTGCTACTTCTGTTTCCACAAATTCCTAACATGTTTTTCTGCTACCTTCTTTTCTTTGCATTCCCTCAACACCTCCACTGTAGCTCTTCACACTCCATTTCTTCCGTCTCAAAATAAGGAACGATAACCATCTGCCTTCCCATGCTTTGCTCCTTCAATCTCCTAACATGTTCTCTAATTGCTTTCTCCAGTGACAATTGAAGAAATTGAAGAAAAATTGAATGATGTCCTGCAAAAAAACCTTTACTGAAGTTTTAGGTTAGTCTTGCCTTACACAGCCCTGTGTTATTATCCTGTTTGTTATTTGGAAGAGAGTCTTCTACTCACTATTAAGCGCTCTTTTCTTCCTTCCAAATACCAATCCATGGATCGTCATTATGTCCCTCGGGAGATTTCAAATTACCTGTACAAGTCTCAACTGATCCTTAGCCTTTCGCCTACCCCACTCTTAACATCTAATTTGACCTTCACCCTAGATCAGCTCTGTTCTCTCCAAAATAGTCATTTACCAGCCCAGGTCCTCATTCAGTGCTACTCCACCTCGTTTAATAGCCAAGTTCCCTCTGTAATGCTTCAACTATGCCCAGCACTCATTCTTATAAGCAGAACTGGGATCCACCCTCTACCATGTACAGATACAAACTTAAGAGTCTTCCTCATAAAGGCTATACAGCAAATATAACTAAGACAAATGACCACCATAAGCCAAGGGAGGGAAAACAGGAGATTTTAAAAAAATGGGGAAGAATAAAATCTGCAACTTCTGAATGGCTAGCCAGTACATCAGTGGTTTGTTGGTGCAGATTCCCTTTATTAATTCTCAGTTCAGCTACATAACTCCTCTCTGTCTTCCCTCTGCTATTTCCAGAGAGGGGTTTTTGCTAACTTCTCCTGAGCCTGAAGATAGAGAAGATCTGCTTTGCCACCTCCACCATACCAGCCACCTTGTCACTCAAAGGCCTTCTACATTGTGGGCTCTAGTAATTTTCAGATAATAAATAAATAATAAACCACAAGTAAACTGCCTTGTTATGTTTTGGACAACACAGGTCACAAATAGAGCCCAGTTAACAGCTGAAAGATGAGGCAGGAAGGTCTGAAGACAACTTCTTCTGTAGCTAATCCCAAACCACAGGTTCTCATTGACTTTCTGCAGGATGTGATGCCTGCTCTAAGTGTTGGCCAACAATTTAAATGAATGTTTCCTAATCCCTGACTACTGGAGGTATCAAAGTCTAGCAAATACCACACTGAGTCTCTTCTTCAAGAGGTTTTGTTGTCTATAGCTACGGAATTGTTCTGCAAATTTAACAGCCGACACAGTAAATTTTTCCAAGGCAAATTTCTCTGGTGGACGAGCATTTCTGGTTGGGTTCATGCGACGTGTTATCTGGCCTTCAGAAAACGTCCTCCTTGGGATTTTCTTCTGTTTCTGGAAAGAGAAGATGATTCCAGTAACTCTCCTTTCTGGTGTTTAATGCTACAAACGTAACTGAAATTATCTCAATATGTCTGTACCACACTCGTAGTGTCACAAATTAATCTGTTCTTCTCCCACTATTTGTTAAGTCAAACCTCAACAATTTCTAGCATACTTAAGTGTTCACCCTACATGCTACACCTTTTTGATCCTTTCAAAACACCACATTTTCACAGTCAAATTCTATTCAATTAACATCACAGAACTATACCAAAATTTTTTGTATGCCATATTAAGGTAGAAGCTAGTTCTCACTGTTCTTCAGCAGCTAAAGGTTCAGATTTTCCTACAAATTGAATACATCTTCAAGGAATAACCTGAATTCTAGTTTATTTTCTTTTATATTTTTTAAATTGAAAGTGCGTTAGTAAGTTTCTTCTCCCACTTCCAGATTCCTAGATCTGGAAATTACCCAGAGGCACAAGATACCCTTTTTGTATTGTCACACCTGCCAATTACTGCACGATTGAATTCATGCAACAGAAGTCCTGCATAGACACCTACCATAAAGGCACCTACTAAATCTGACAGGATAAACAAGATGTAGAAAGCAAGTCTGCTTGTTACTGTACTCTTTAGTTATTTCCCGCACAAGTGAAAGGCTTATCACAAGACAAGCTGGAAGTCAAAAACCAAGCAGAAGAGACAACTAAAATACTCCTGATGCCCCTGCCCTCCTCAAGTAAACAAAATAAAAGTTTATTTAAAAAAAATAAAGGTTTATTTATAAAATAAAGATAATAAATAAAAGTAGCAGGCTTATGTATGTGTTCAAAAGATGTTATGGTTTCCATAGCATTTAACTAGAGCTAGCAAGGTTCCAGCCTTTCAAAGACTGTATGATATGGCTTCACCTTTTCACCTGACAGCCACCACACCAGCATTTCTACATGGGCTTCCCAAAGACCTGGCCCTTCAATTTTTCCTCACTTTTTTAATCTCTTCAGTTTATAATATATGTGGAAAAACATTACTCTATAGAGAACCTAGAGGGGTTGACAGTTCTCTGCTTCTAGCCAAGAAAAGTCAGTTGAAATAACTACAGTATCATTCCAGGTTCATGTTGAAGTGGTTGAATTTCATCAGCATAGCTCTACTGGGAACTGTGGATTTTAAAAGGAAAGCCTGCAAGAGGAAAATTAACAGGATCTAAACCCAAAGGAAAGCAACTACTCTTCCTTGTTCCCACATACACAAACATTTGTCTAGCATCTCAACAGTATTTCCAGAGCAAAAACAATAAAGCATTGTCTCGCCTTGGTCTCTGTATTTCTTCACAAATTATCTTGTAAAATTCCATTTCCTCACATCACCTCTGGTACTTAAATAGTGACCAATAGCAAATCTATACAAATAAAGTGACCAAAACCAAAGAAAACCAGAACAAGCTTGGTGAAAGCATTTCATCAGCAAAACACTAATCCTAAGTCTAACAAAAACAACTGTCACCTCCAGCCAGTACTGGAGACTTACCGAAGGAGTTGAGGTGGGCGTTTTCACTGGGAACAGGTCGGGTATGGAATTCAGTTCTGCCAGCAACTGGGCAAGCTGAAATCAACAGTGATACTGCATTGAAAACTCACTGCAAACTGGCAAATAAGCAACACCTACCATCCGCTCTTCACATGCACTCCAAATTATATCTGAACACATGAAGTTTCAGTGCATGAAACCTTTCTGGAAGCACTTTATTTAAGTGGGGCTCATAAAAGGGGGTCATTTACCCCTGAATGAGCAAAACTCTGCAGGCAGTACTAACTTCACAGCTCCCATTAATTCTTACTGGGAATTAAAATTAGCTAGAACTACATCCCATCTTGTTGAAACAGCACTGAAGCAGCACATTACAACACTGTTATGATATCTATGACTGATAACGAGAGATTCACAGTTCATGTGACAGGAGGGAGAAAAAGAAGACAGTGTGCCCTTGGCCAGAAGACTGTAAGATGTTCCCTGTGGGCTATTTTACTGAATGACTGCCGATACACCTGTGCTTTTTGCCAGGGAACTGACAGTGTTCCCCTAAGCAGTGACGTTGCAGCAGGGAAACTTTGCTCGTCATTTTTCGGTGGTCCTTAGTAGCAATGACTAGGAACATCCCCTTCTCAATTGTGACAGCTAGTGCTGATTTCACAAATGCTGTAAACCACAGCCAGTAATGCTACATACCAATTGCTTTGTGCAGGTACATACTGCGACATGGGTACACGCTCATTTGCAAAATCGTAAAAGAACTAAGCCCCAATGGCGGTTGCCTTAACCATGGCATATGCAGTATCGGAAGCACTTCAACAGGACAATCTGTTGCACCATGTAGGAGATGTCGCAGAGGTAGATTTCAACAGAAGCAGTGGCTGACAGGTCCAAAAAAATACTGACCTGTTCTGGAAGACCAAGATGAGGCTATCTTCTGAAAAGCCAGCAATAGCAGCGGTGAGTCAGGCTGCTAGCTGTCTCTGAGATCGCCGTATCAATCATGAGATTAAAAGCTGGATAGCACTTCTCAGTAAATACTTCAGTGTGACATTTATTAAAAGCTATTTAATGTTTACAGTACCACAACTAGGATGCCAATGAATTTTGTAATGGTTGAACTAGAAGGAAGAGTGGAAGGGCAGAAGGGTGGAAGAGCAGCAAGACCAGCACAACAGCAGTGACGATACAAGACAGATTAGAAACACTGGTACAAAACTAAAGCAAGTTTTTACATGGGAGCTGCAGGCCCACACACCCATGAGGTGTACTTGAGTCCCAAGACTGCTTGGAAGCTGCAACTTTTCCTGGAATACAGTAAAACTGAAGGAGCCACTGAAGACCCAACGTCAACTCAGATTTGCACGGAGCGTGATAATTAAAGACAGCTGGTAGCATTTTGGACAATAGAGGAAAAAGCATTAGGGAACACTCAGTGTCTCTCTTTTCTGCACCTACGCGCACACATATACACGCTTTCAGTAGTTACATAGCAAAGCATAACTGTAAACATCACATCCCACACAACTGAAAAATTACATTTATCATCCTTAGCAGTTTTTAGCTGGCTTTCCAATCAGTAACTGCAGCAGATCTGTCAGACACAAATGAAAAGTAGAAATTCTATCGTGCAAACGAACCACCTGAAGGGACCAGATGGTTTTCTGACATGTTCGGAATATAAGACTGCAACTTGGGTATCTGTAACTTTTATCACATCCACATACAAAATGCATGGTTCAACTCTGGTTTTAAACTCGAGCAGGCTAGTCCTACTTGAGGCTATTTTAGGGGTAAATGTCTGAGTGCTGATAGTCCTCTAGGGTTCTCCCAGGTAGAAAAATTCAAACACAAACCACCATGAGATTTTCCCAAAGTCCCAGCACAGCACCAGCAAGGACCCCAAAATTCAAGTGTGCTGAAGCTAAGTACTCGGATATAAACGTCAGAGAACAAAGCACTGCTCGTAAGTCTTACCATGGCTTTATTTTCTTTAATATTCATGGCTCTCTTAAGCAGAGCACTGGAACTTTCCTCCTGTGTTTCTTTAATGTCTTCTTCAGACTCAGAAGCAGAGCCCTCTAGTTTGTCCCATCGCTTGCAGCTTACTTCTTTTGAAAGAGGTGTGAGGGATTCACTGTCCTTTAGAGGTAAGTTAGAAAAAGCCTCTTCAGGCACTCTTTTCTCAGATGACTTTCTGGTGGGAAACTGCAAGGCAACACGAAGGCCAAAGCTTCTTCTCTTGGGGGAAACTTTCTTCTTCACCTCTTCCTCCTCTTCTTCCTCACTACCCAATAAATTACCACGTTCTTCATCACTCAAGTCTGACTCCATTGCCTGGAGGCAGGAAGAATGCCATGTTACATTATTGGCTGTGACACAAGAAAGGTCATTTTTAAATCACTAATTCTAGGCAGCAGTCTCACCACCCAACGGCACTGTCATAAATTCACCTAAATGAACAAATTTTTTAAAAGTTCAGAGTACACAACTTCTCCCTGTGCAGAGACCAACACAAAATCTACATACTAATATTGTCTGGGATACAGACACGGCTGTCTTCAAGAGGAGCAATCTTGCCCAGCATAGACAGTCTACAAGCAGGGGAAGAGGTTCTCATTTCTAATACGTGATGTTACATTAAATAAGCTTTTTTTTCCTCTTTTAAGATAACATATTTTTCTTCAGCATGAAGAAAGAACATCACAGTTTATCAGAAACACTCTTACTAGAACATGAGGTTTACACAGAAGAGACAGGAAAAAAAAAAAGGCAACATATACATTCACGCATAGGCGACTGCCTTTACCAGAACTCCTTTCTTGGTCCCATGCACTTCGCTGGGTGATGTGGAAGCGAAGCCTTCAAACGCTTCCGTTTCAGAGTCAGTGTCTTCAGTGAAAATCCTCTGCAGTTCTTCAGTGAGGTATCTGGGCTGAAATCGAACCCCCTGTAAAAATACCAGCCAGTAGCTGTGAGAGACAGCCAGATACAGGGTAGTCACACAGTCACAATAAACAGGTTCTGAGGTTCAAGCAGGTACCAACTAGATGGCATATACTGTGAAAGCACTTTGCAGGCAAAGCCTGTCAAAAGAAAAAAGCAGCAGGCATTCAGAGTTTCAACATTGAGTTATTTTAACTTAGCAGGATTTTGAGCACAGGGCTTTAACTGAGCTGCTTCTTGTGGGGGAAACTTTCTTCTTTGCCTCTTCCTCCTCTTCTTCACTACTACCCAATAAAAATAAACTATCAGTTGTCTTACGTGTAAATTATCATGTTGTTTTTATGTTTTCTTCTGGATGTGAAAAAAACAGGCCTTGAATGGAAAATACAAACCACAACCACAGTAAGAAAGAGCCTTCCTTTTTTTCCACTTAGCAGTAGAAACAACTCTCTCCTCTGGGCTTGCTGCAGCAGTACTCAAGGCTCCTGGAGATGGAGTCTGCTCCTTCTCATGCTGTTACACCATCACTGAAGTGACAGATACCAACACAAAACCACAGAGCTTTGAACAGCCTGGCTAACATCCCTCCACCTTCCAATTGCTCAACTCTCTGTTTATCACCGAAACATGTTCTAGGGTAGACAGATCCCAAACTTCTGCCTACAGACTAGGAAGTAAAAAGTCAGCCCATGAAAAATAAACTTAAGATCTCATTAAAACACTCTTCACGATATGCACATTACATACCAATTAACCACAATGCATTTACAAAATCAGACCTACATTTGCATACTTCTAATTAGAATTAGTAGAAGACCACCTGTCAACTTGTCCCTGTTAGCCTCCTGAAAGGCTCATTCAAGGTGAGAACATAACCCATGTTCACACCACACCTGCCTCTTGAAAGTCAGCAACACTTAGTTAAGTTTCTTTCCCCAATTTTCCTCTGCTATTTCTTCCTCCCACACGATATAAAAATGACCTTTCATATGATGCACTTACTAAATATCTTTATTCTTCCTTTCAATTCCCTCCCTTCCCTGACTCTAATTACATACTTCTTTACGTTAAGATAATATCTGGTGAAAAACAGATACAATAGATGAGTGGAAAAACTCACAGGGGAATGGGAGGGGGGAGCTACTGCATATGCTGTTTCTTTACACTTAAACATCTCCTACAAATTATTATGGGTAATTGGAATGAGTTTTCTCTAAGCAAAATTACTTTATTCTTTTGTTGATAGCTGCAGTGCAGCTGCTTGAGAAAAGAACAAACACAATAGGGAAGTTACTTTAAAGTTAAATTGCATTTCTTGAAGGGAAACTGAAGTTTTTATGCATTTTGTGTTTTCATGAAATTCCACAATGAAGGTTGGGGGGGGAAGTAAGCTGTTTGTTAGCTAAAGTAACTAAAAATAACATACCTAGAGCTATGCTGTTACACCTATGAAGAATGGTCTACACAAGGTAAAATACGCATCAGGGATACCTATAGCAGAAACAACTGAAGCTCAGCAGAAGTGCAGAAATTATGGGAGTAGGATTGTGGAAAGCCCTGAGGAAAAGCAGACACACAGAAGTCAATACTTGTTAATGAGTTTGCACATCAGCATCCAAGGGAGCATCTGATGCGCTAACATCCCATTCACCACCCTGGCACGGCAGCTGCCTTGCCTCCTCTCCCAACAACTGCAGCTTTTTTCTGAACTTCCCATCGTTTTACTCTTCACACCAAAACCTTTTCGTTTCCTGCACAAGCACCTATGGTCTTTCTCAGCGGCAGTGGTGTTTAGCATCATAAATGGATGGAACTCAGGATAAAAAAATCATGTTTTTATTGTACCATTTAGTGGCAAAGGAGTTAAACTCAATACTGATGGAGACTTAAAATAATTCTCCACCCAAGGGAAACACAGGAATCGTGAGGAAGGCTGCAGCACCAGCTGTAAATTTCAAACAAGTCTCACTGGAATTCCCAGTAACGCATGTTAAATTAACAGTACCTAACTCTTCCACAGCATTTTTCATCAGAGAATTTTAAAAAGCTTTGCAGCAAAGACCATTACCATAATCTCTGTCTCACAAGCTGGGAAACCAAGGCAGAGAGAAGCAAAGTAAGGCACCTGCAGTCCCCAAGCAGGCAGCAGAAGCTCAGGCTCCCGCACAAGGCTCCCTCTCCACCTCCACCACCTCTCCTCGTTGATCCTTCATGTTCCACACAAAACCACAGACCCAAGAGCAAGCTACCTCCCGGTTTTCCAAAGTTACCAGTACTGCTGTCTAGCAACAAGGTGCCAAAACAATTTAGACCCAAGTGTACTGCGTTACTTTTAAGCCGCTGTCTTTCTCCACAGCACAGACTTGAAGCTCTACTCCCAAACAGCTTCTGCACTTTGTACAAGCCTCTCTGAGGCCATTCGCCTACAAAGGCTCAGAAATAACACATACTCGTACAAGCCTCATTCTGTCTGTTCCCTTTGCTAACACTAGTCATATTCCTTGTCTTCAGCAACTCTTAAGCAGGTACTGACCTGATGGAAAAAGGAAAAAAAAAGAAAAACAAAGAAAAAGAGACATTTCCAATTTTTTTATTAATGGAATGGAGGAACCTTTTTGAGAGCACAGCTGACAAGGGTATCTGTTAGCACATTTGTTAGCACATTTGCCCATATCTATCAAGTATATAATTACAAGCTTCTAAAAGACTAAAAACTAAATTTTCTGGCACACCAGTTCTCTTCCTTTCTTGTGAATTCAGCTGGTACCTCCAGCTACCAAGTCTGAGAATGAAAAACATCAAATCATTATGCTGATCCAAGCTACTTCACCATTAAGAGAGCAGCGAATCAGCAACTCTCGCAATCGAAGCAGGAGCTGATGGTTTCTGTGGGTCACCACCACTGAAACAGAAATTTTAGTGCAGAAAAAACACTAATATAAATTAGTGCAGAAACAGCACTGATATAAATTTCTGGAAGAAATACCTTGAAGTCTGCATACTTAGAAAACCCATCTATTACCATGCATTTCCACTGTCTTATGTACCCAGAGCACACCAGCCCAGGACAGTAATGCTCTCTCTCCTGTTTGCCCCACTTACCTACTTCACTTAAATTCATCTTCTAATGAAACCCATTTTCCTTATATTATGAAAGAGTTTTTAAAAGCAATCATCAGAACCTAAACAGAATAGCAAGTTTGTTTACATTTATTTTTCATATGAGGACTGCAGATTATGGGGTTTGCTGCAAGTTATGGTTTGTGCAGTCTTGACACAAGCTCAGAGTACTACTGCACCAAAAGAGTGTAACTGGGCCATGGCAAACCGTTCCTACCTTTTTTCCTGACTCCAGGGAATCAAAACTAGCATAGCTGTCCTCTGACAACAACCTCTGTCTGGAAGCATCATCTTGGAACCCCAGAAAATCTTCATTGTCACTCGGGGCATTAAAAATGTCAGCCACTTCCTTGGGTATCTGTTTCTGATTCAAAATGAGACAGAAGATACAACTCAGACACGCCAACTTAATAGGAAAACTCAAATTTGCAACAGTACAACTTGTTTTTATATTCCTATGCAAGTACAAATTTGTATCACAAAATATGCTATGCGTAGCAAAACTGTATCTCATTTAGCTAAACTCCAGGAAATTCTGTACAGGTGGTCTTAATCCCTAAATACAGACTCCAAATTTGGGGCTAGGGAGGGGATGCAATATGCAGGGTATTTAACACCACACAACAGTGCTTCTCAGACGTAAAAATACACGTGTGCCTCATCTTCGCAAGCGTGTGCTCAGAGCACCCTTTATCCATAGTGAAACTCGCCACTGCTCCTCCTCTTACAGAGCAACGACGGCTCAGAGGTGAGGAGCACAACTCCAAATATAATGCAATGCTAAACAAGTACAAAGAAACCTTACCATTAGATCTGATAACAATACCTTTTCATAGACATTTACCTAATTCCAAAAATAAAACCAATGCAACTCATTCTCTTCCATCAGTACTGCTGCAGAGCTTTTTCCGCGACACTTGGTAAGAAAGTGAAAGCCCATTTTAACCAAGAACATTTCTTGTTTGCTAGAAGCCCACGATGCAGCCCGCCAGGGCTACTTCTTCGTCTATTACTTCTGCATCAGCACCAGGAGGTTATGGGGGTGTTACTACTGATTTTGAACAAGGTTAAAAAAAATACTTTCCCAGTAGAAGACCTTTTTTGCTCTTTGTGCATTCCCAAATACTAAGGTACTGATTTAAGTAACTTAACTGCATAACTTCAAAGATTTTTAGTTTGTGACTTGCTCCGCACAGCCTGACTATGAAGAATCCCATTCAGTCATTGGTGAGTCCCCGTTTCACCTAAAGGGCTAAGGTTAATAACACAGAACATTGAACAAATCTAAGGTGGGCACACTCCAGGAGTTTAAAAAGAGCACCCTCATGACCAAGCTTGCTCACTGGCAGTATTTCTACACCTGAAATCACAAGTCAACTTTATTCCCAGCAGAAGTCCATTGCCATCAGCAGACAGACATCAAAGACGAGCTTGCACCCAACACCTCTGCCACAACGGGTTGGTTCTCCATTATTTACTCTGTAGTCCTGGAAGCCACAGATATTTTCATTTTTAACTTTCAATTAAAATACATTCAGAAACTGATTTATAAACCGCATCAGAGCCTAGCATTTTAACTCTGTCAACAAAGTAGCATATACACCAAGAAAGAAAACACGTATTTGCCTAAACACAAATGTAAAAATATTAATCTATTCTAAGCCCGCGAAAGATGCAGGCGCTTCAAGAGAAGATCTTTTTGCCACTAAACCCCTGAAAAAGGCAGGAAGGCAGAGAAGTGATGAACATTTCAAGCTTGCTCAGGCAAAAATATTTCAACACCAACAGACCACAAGTTCAGACACAATGGTCTGCTGATGTGCTGCAGAGATCTGACAAATACTGTCTTTTGAAGATACCCGTTACAAAAAGCTAAGTACTAAAAATCTAGTAAAAGCTGGAAATAATTCACAGCTGATGAAAAAAAGTCAAAGCCTCATTTCTAGTAGGAAATTTTGTACCTATTGAGCTCAGTTATTTTTGCACATAAAACACACTTACTTATTTAAACACCCCCAAGGTACTTTTCAAAAGCAGCAGAAAACATTCCCTGCTACAAACAGCATACAGTCCAAAATTGCCAGAATAACCAACCCTAACTATGTTTTTTCAACAAAAGATCAAAGTTCAAGACATCCTCATCTCTCAGTTTCCCCTTCTCTAAATTTGACAACATACCACCAGTACACCCAGGAGTGCACCCGAATTCGTCGGGCTGCGCAGAGGAGAGGTACCGTTCCTGCAGAACCTGGAGCTGGCAGCTCCTGTGTGCCTGTGAGGCTGGCAGACCTGTCGCCAAGGGTGACAGAGACAGAAAACAAGGCCAGGAGGGATGTCAGACCTGTTTCGGCGACACTCCTGCACTCACCACGTGAGTGATGGGAAAAGAAAGGCACCTGAGGCACCCACCAGTCAAAACAGCACTTTTCCAAGAGAAAAAAAGAAGAGCCTGGGGTAAGCTGCTTTACTTTCCACATGAACAGGAAGAATTCTCATGTCTCAAGTGAAAAAGCAACTTTCCTGATACCAAAGCCAAAACAGATGCAACTTGCATTTCTGCAAGGCAGCCCCCTGGCCAGCTGCGAGGAGAGAACGCTTGCCTGCATGCACACCCGCAGCTTCGCGGGGAAGCATTAGAGTTATTTCTACACCACTGTCGGCCACATTCAGTTTTTTTAAGAGGTAGTTGTACATATGACTTTCACGGCCAGTTGTCACACTAGCGCATTCTTCTCTGACAACAGTGTATCAGGAGAACATACTGTGTGAGAAAGCATGGCTAGATGTTATTCTCTATTTTTGCTCCTACCATGAAAAAAAAAAAAAAATCAGTTGAGCTCTTTTCCCCTCATTCAAGTTTGCACAATGTATGGACATTCCTATTTGAAGCAGAGGACAGATAGTTTTGGTAACGTTCAAACTTGCTGCTTACTCATTTCAGTCAAACTGAAATAATCCCAGTTTAATCTTAAACGCATACTCACACAAACCAAACTCGCGCCAAGTCACACCTCCAACTCGCGCCGGAAAATCTCCACTTGTCCCAGGCTCAGTATGGAGGCAAACCCAAGGCATGCCACCCAAGCATTACAGGCACTGGATTTGGCTCGTGGCCCTGAAATAACAACCGAACAGGGAAGCACGCCAAGGCTGACAATTATGGGCAGTGCTACAAGAATAGAGGGCCCCAGCCAGAATGCTGATAGGTGCCAAACCAAAAACCCAAAACTATTTACAAGTCAATATCCTGGTCTTTCCACTGGAATCATAAAGGCGAACAGCATTGTATGAAAGCTTAATTTTAAACATCTTACAAACGTGTGAAAGACATGGAAGGCAGAGAGAGGCAAAGACACGTATAATGGTGCGGAAGAATGACACACCTAGATACGTGGTCAACAGGACTGTCAACACCATCCAACCAGCCTGAGACCCAAGGACAACAACGAAATCTAGGAAGGCAAGGAAGATCCCAGCTGATCTCAGTAATTTCTCAACAGCATCAGAGCACAAAAACCTGAAACCTTCTGGACAGTGAAGTATATTCCTGGCACAAGTGGCACCAGGGTAAAAGGCAAATGAGTGTTCAGAGAAAAGAAGGAACAAGTGAAAAGATGAGCAGTCATCGGTGAGTTTTACAATCCTTGCAGGGACACTTTGATTCCACCGAAGGTGAAGATGGATTATGCCTGAGCCTGTAAATCTGTCACAGAAAGAACTCCTGGGACTTTCAGGTTGGTTGCCCCTGCCCCCGCAAAAAGTTATGGTAATTTTCACCCCAGTCAATTTACTGCTAAACCCAAGTACTCCATGAAATGTTAATAAATTCAGCTATTTTCAGAACAGTAGAGTATGGTTTCTACATTGCTTTATTTAAACTTATAATTCAATAAGCTAAAACCCATCAAGCTACTTTATCCTAAAATAAAGAATGCCCAACTATCATAATCATGTGGCGAGTCATTTAAAACGTTACCTTCCATCGGTAACATCTACCTGGAAACTATGCCCTACTTTTCAAAAACGCTGACAATAATGTGAATACCAGGGAAGCAATTGTCCCCCTGTACTCGGCACTGGTGAGGCCGCACCTCGAATCCTGTGTTCAGTTTTGGGCCTCTCACTACAAGAAGGACATTGAGGTGCTGGAGCGTGTCCACAGAAAGGCAACGAAATTGGTGAAGGGTCTGGAGCACAAGTCTTCTGAGGAGCAGCTGAGGGAGCTGGGGTTGTTTAGCCTGGAGAAGAGGAAGCTCAGGGAAAAGCTTATCGCTCTCTACAGCTACCTGAAAGGGGATTATAGAGAGGTGGGTGTTGGTCTCTTCTCCCAAGTGACAAGTGATAGGACAAGAGAAAATGGCCTCAAGTTGCGCGAGGGGAGGTTTAGGCACAAGACACTTTTGTACAGTGCCGCAGGCACACAACGTGTCTGCTCTTCACATCTGGACTACCAGCATCCAGGCTTTTTGGATGCAAAAGCTTTGTCAGCCAGCAGTCCTTTAAGTTCCGTGTACTGAAACTGCTGGGCAAGGACCTGTTAAATTAGACCCTGGGATGGGAAACAGAACTGCAGGTCTTGCGATTCAAAACAATGTTTTACTGCTGACTTCCTTGGCAATTGTTTTCAATGGGGACACACACTTACAAGCTAATTTACCAGTCAGCAGATGACTGGTGACTTCAGAGACAAGGAAACCTTCACGGCCACATCCTTCTGGCTCAGCCAGGACTGAACCCACTGCTCACCAGCGTGACACAAGGAGGAGCAAGAGCCAGCAGAAGGCCTTGCTCAGCCAAAACCAAGCTCCCATGAGAAACAGGACAGCACTGAGAACAGACCGTGTCCTTCTCCCTTTGCTGAGCCTTAAAAGAAATACGATGTACACCCTTTCAGCTGTGCAGTAGAAAGGTGACCAGCACAAAGAGCCTCTTGTTATAGCACCAGAGATGAGACGCAAGTGCCATTCACTTCTATTGTACCATGTCAATCAGGTTTCTCCCAAACTGTTTTACGGTGCCCTCATCTACACTCTGCCAATGGAGAGCCTGAGGCCATACCGGGGTGGGAAGTTTACAAAGTCCCCGAGAGGACAGAGGTCCTAACAAACCTTTCAGTGTCTCAACAACCCTCCTGTTCCACAGAAACCCCCGTAAAGCCCTAACCTTCCATCAGCAAGAGCTGACCGAGACACTGACTTTCTCCTCCCTCCCTCCCACCACCTGGGAGACTCACCTACCACCTCTCAAGAGTTGGAACCACACAAGCAGCCTGATGCATCCAAGCGTGCACCAGGCTTGGACCAGAACGCAGTCGGGTGCGCCGATCAAAACACGCCTGCGTTTGTCCCTAAGCCTCCAGCCTTAGGAATACTCACTGTGTTCAGGCGACTCAAATACGTGTTTGTGGCATCGCGGCATTTCAACAAAAAAAGAGGACAGAATTAAAAAAAAAAATAGCTATTTCAACAGTGACATGCCCAGGCTTACAGAGACCAGTTAGTTAACAAAGCGCCTCCCCAATAAGCTAGGCGCAGCCCACCGGCCTTTATCAGGGACGCTGCAGGACCCAGCACGGCCGGAGCCTCCCCACGCCGCTGCTGAAGGCCCCGGGCCCCCGCCCCCCAAAGGCGGCTCCCGCCCCTTCCCCGGCGCTTTGCAAGCCCGGAGCCGCCGCGCCACGTGGAGGGCGCCCGGCGGGACCGCGGGCCGCCGCGCTCGCCGGGGCCGTGTGTACCGGGCGGGGACCGCGGCGGCGGCGCGGGGGTCGGAAGAGCTGCCCGCCGCTCTCGGCGGTCCCGGTCCCGGTCCCGGCGCCGCGGAGAGCGGCCGCAGCTCTTCCGGCCCCCGCGCCGCCGCCGCGGTCCCGCGGGGGAGCGGACAAAGGCCGCCGCTGCCCCGGGAAGGCGGAAAGCAGCCGGGCCGGCGCCCTTTCCTCGCGGCCCAGCCGCGCCCGCCCGCCCCGCGCCTCCGGCAGGCCGCCTCACCTTGCCGCGGCTCGCCGCCGCCGGGCCCGCTGCCGCCGCCGCCGGGCCCGCTGCCGCCCCCCTCCGCCGCCGGCGCCGCCGCCCGCGCCGCACCATGGCGCGAGGAGCCGCGCGCGCTGCTGCGGGAGGAGGAGGAGGAGGAGGGAGGAGCGGGGGGCGGTGGCGGGGTGGAGCCGCCCCGCGGCGGCGGGAAAGGCGGGAAGGGGACGGGGCACCCCGTGTGGCCCAGCCGGAGGCGGGCAGCAGCCGTCCGGGTGCCTCTGCGGAGCTCCGGGTCCTCCGGCTCGGGCGGGTGGAGCCGGTGCTCCCCGCTGGCACCCAGCATCTTCGGTTCTTCCCTACGCACCCCCCGCGCGGCAGCAGCTATTCGTCTGAAGGGAGCGGTCTTGCCTGGGGGGAGAACGCTCTCATCCTCCAAGTAGTTCGGAATGTTTACTTCTGCGGTAGAGGCGTGAAGTGTAAGCCTTTTGAAGACTCTGAGGAAAGGGGAACGGAGATGATGTAGCTTTAAACGCTGTGCGTGAGCGTTACCGAGCTTCCCAGGTGGAGTGCCCTTAACTTACTGTGCAAGTGAGATCTGGAGGTGAAAGCATGGGAAGCACAGCTGGTTCCTTTCAACTGCAAGTCAAGAGTTCAAATTTCAAAATATCACAAATGGTGGAAAGTAAATCAAGTCAGAGAAAGCAAATCGGAAAAGTGGGAATATATCAATTTTTAAAGCATTTTTCCCCCAAGAAATTTCCTGTTATTACATTCTTCCACTCTTCAGCTAGCAGGAAGAAAAACGAACACAAAGACACGGAAACTATTTTTCCACTTTCCTCTGAATAACCTGTATTCCTCAATTAAGACGTTTAATTTTTATTAAAAACTTACAACGTTCTATGTGTCGCTTTATTAATCAAGGGAGGTGGTACTAGATTAGGCACTTTATCTTATGATTACTCAGTAATTCAGTGAGAAAAGCAGCCCCGTGAGCACAGACGTGCTCCCAAAGATGGCTGATGGGGTGGAGGTCCACGCACAGCTTCCCCTGGTCCTGCTGACACCGCAGATCTTCACTTGCCCGATGCAATGTGAAGCAGGTCCAGCAGAAACCTGTTGAGATGGTATTTTCCTGCTGCAGGTTTGGTAATAGAAAGGTGCGCTTTCCAATACGGTTGTAATTAAGTTAACTCTGGTGATTAGGGCACATTTTATACGGTTCCCCTCCCTTTTCCCATTCTTGCATGTGAACATTCCTCCCGTGGTGGGCCTGAGAGGTCTCCTCCATCTTGGCAGGCGCACGCCTCCTCTGATGGGGCTATCGCCAGCTGCTCACCATCCATCTCAAGAGGATGGCCTCTGCAGGTGGCTCACAGGTGAAGAGCCCTCTCGGGATCGGCAGTGAAGTACCTTCAGCGGTTGGAGCGCTACAAAATAAATGTGTGTCTCTACCGCTCTCTCTCTGGGATTTGAGAAAAGAGGAGAATGCTCGATGGCTATGTCTGAATCGGGAGATACCAGGATAAGGTCTGGGGGCATGTTCCACACCCAGGTTTCTGTCTAGCAGCATGTGGGTGAGCTTCAACGAGCCCTCTAATCTGGATAGTTGGACCAGGACAGCAAGAAATTCACTTGCCCACGTAATCTGGCTGAAATAAGCCCGTGATAACTGTCTTTATTGGTTTTGCATTGATAAAAGCAAATCGGATGAACCAAATGCGTTCCTCTTCTTCAAACCCCATTGTGAATGGCCATGCTAAAAATAAATTCAGGTTGTTCTGACTATTTTAATACTTTCTGGATGCCATTGAATTAAATGCTATAGGTGTGTTTTAATTTAAGGGAGAGCTCCAAAATGAGTTGTGCAGTCTGCCTAGTACGATGAGTTCCCAGGACTGACTGGGTATTTTAAATACTGTACTGTAAATACTGACTTAAAATAAAAGTCAGAGAAAAGTAATGTTTTTGTAGGAAAGCGAAGGACAGATGAGAAATGGTCTTTTTCTGCCCCTCTCTGAACAGCCACCCTAAAATGTGGAAGAGCCTCCCCGTGTACCATGGTATCTGATCCTCAGTGTAATGCATGGTGGACTACCTGTTTAAGTACTTCCAAGCCTTTATATTCCAACCATATGGAGAGTATTTGTTAGAAGGGAATGTGAGGAAAGTAGCTACATGCAAACAAAGAACTGTTTAGCCAAAGCAGGCCATTTAAATGCTGGTTTGCATTGCAATATCCACTATAGAGGCATCTGCGGTTGTCACTCAGGCTGCAGGAATAAGAAGCTTTAGGGATGAGGTGGGGAGGACGGAATTCAGTAGAAGGCAAAATGTGGGAATTATGTATAATATCAGCAAAATTGAAATGTGGACTTCTTAAAATATGAAAGAATAAGGATCTCTTGTGCAATACGTTCCTGAAAGACGTGTATTTTATGTATTCCACTGCTGACCCTGGGTTTGCTTCTTTCACTTGTCCCCAGCAGTCTACATTATGAAGCACTTTGTTTGTTAAAAGCTGTCAAGATGCTATCTTGGATTGCGAACAACAGGTTTGAAATGACTATGTTGACTGTCCTGTGCTAAATTAGAGTGAATAAAATTGCATTCTGTTACAATAGAGATGTGCAGCTATTATGCTGTTACAAGTACGTTATGAACCGCTTTAAAATATCTTGTACTATTTTATGCAATTTGTTGCTTTATTTCTCTTTTTTCTCTTAACTTTCCACTTCATTTTGTACTTTCACAATCCTCCTTCCCAGCATTTTCAAGCCCTTCGTGTCAGCTATTGCTCTTTATGTTGCTCTTAGAAGTGTTTTTCTTTTTCATTTCCTTCGTTTAATTTGTCTGCAGCTGTGCCTCAAATACTTCTCAGTGTGGATTTTCCATTGCTGAATTCCTGCCCATTTTCTTTACCTCTTTTCATATTATTTCAAAGGTTTTTTTCTAACCCCCAGTAGCTTTTGTTTTATTGCCTTGTCAGTAGGATCTCGTCAAGTGCTCAGGTGAGGTTTAGCTGAATTCCGGGTACTCTTCACCTTCCTATATGTTATATATTACGCTTATATATTATAAGCCTGAATTATTGTGCAACGACTGGGTCCAGAATAGTTTCTGACCTTGGTGATCATCCTGTGAGAGCGTTGCTGATAATGTCTCAGTCCAGGTCTTCAGACTCCTAAACTATATCATGAAACTCATAAAAATTAAGTTCTGTCCTGGGCTCCATGTGACCATTATAAACAGACTATAACTTTCCGAACAGAACAAACGAGTACTGAAGGAATTATGAGCTGCTTGGAATGTGTATCAGGTATAGCAGTTCCACCAGTTTATGTGGACCACCTCGCTAACATGCTGATGCAGTAAAATTACAGGACAGGACCACCATCTCTCTGAATTGGCCTTGTAAATGCAAAATTTGTTTGCCGTTAGTTTCGAATGAACAAATACTAATCTAGGTTATAATTCTGGACTTTAATGCTGTGAATTTACCGAAGTGGATAAACATTAAAATCAATCCTGGCTCCTGAGCTCTGTTTTCACTGCTCCCTCCAACAATCTCTAATTTGGGGGCTATTGTAATCACCACTGGGGGCTTTGCTCCCATCTTCCTGCCACCACGTTTCTCTGAGACCTGTCAAGCATTTTAAGTAGCATGCACTTTCCCACACTTCTCAATGAATGCTGACATACCTAACTTAAAGGGATTACTTTCTGCTGAGAGGAATTGTAATCCTCTTTCCCTGCTCTGCAAATCCTCTAGTAAGTGAAAAAGAAAGGCCAAGATCTGTTCTGCAGTGCAGGGCAAATCACCATCTCAGAAGGTATAGAAGAAAACAACAAATCTAAGATTTACTTGTGGTCACGCTTGTCCAGGAGCCGTGTCCCTGACTATTAACTCATTGGCATCTTCCATCACTATTTTTGGTGCTTTGATATTTTCTGTTTTAGTTTCTAATAGCTGTATGAATACACGCACAATTGCTACATGAATGGTGCTCAGGACAAAATACTTCTCTCGAAGGTGTCTACAAAGAGCTACAGATACTGGATTGCCTTAACTTGAACCCAGTTTTTAATATTGTGTATTCTGTTAACAAACCCCAGAAACATACTTTTAACTTATATACAAAACCTAGCGGTTTTTCAAACTGCCTAAGGTCAATCTGGAGAGTATTTTCAAAAGCTGACGCCGAAGATGCTGGTGGTGGTGCTGGCGAAGGTTTGCGCTTCAAGGGTGGGGTGTCGCCGGTACCCAGCACAACAGCAAAAGCACTGATCTTCCTACTACCTTGATTTCTACCCACCCATCTCAAAACCTTTCCTCACACCCGCTGGTTGTTGCAACACATTGGCTTGTGGGTGAGGCTGAGGGCAAAGTTTGGGTGATCTCACTGTACCATCTGAAACCGAAGCCTCAGGTTATTGTCTTGCAGTAGTAGCCTGGATGCTGTCTAAGAAAGCCTTCCCCATGCTCTCACAGTTCCCTTAAAAGAGCTGCAAGGCTTGTGGCGGGGGAGCACGGGGTTACCAATAAAGTTTCCACTGCTGGAAATGTCATTTTCTTGTTTCATCTTGCAAACTGATATTTTGTTTCCAGGCTTTCATAAATAGACGAACCAGGCTTAGTGTCCCCTCCCGCTTTCCATTACACTGGTTAGACGGCAAGCTGTATTTACCAGGTGGATGAATACCAGCTTCCAGCTTCCTCACAGGAGGTATTTTCCTTTCCAGTATGCTACTGCTGCAGCAAAAAATCCACACTCCAAATTTATGAGAGGATCCTTGGCATCCTTTTCTTGATCTAATTCTGCAAGTCTCAGGTCAAGGCGAACAGCCATGTCCTTTGCTAATTCATCCTAAAATTCCTTGTTGATATTTGGAAGTGTCATGTGTTTTTATTGATTCTTAGCTGTATTTCAGCCCACTCTGATGGATGGCTGCTTCCAAACTGCCCATGAGGGGACTGTGTTAGTTTTAGCTAATTCCTCCTTTGGTAAATTCTGCAACATCAGCAGAGCTGGACCATTTCAGTTGCATATGGGAAATGCCCTTCTCTCCCCTACCTTCCCAGCTATTCATCTAGGACAAATGAGTCTTACTGTTTCAGAGAAATGAGCTTTGGATTTTCGCTTCAGAGGAAGTGTTGATTTGTATCCCATGAGCTAGGATCATCTGACCTTTCTCCTCCTGCTTTCCATGGATTAAAAAAAGGCTAGGAACATACGGCAATGCCCTATTTCGTCCACATTCTCTAGGTGGTTCACTTCCCGATTCTTTCTCCTATGTCATCCTTTTAATTTCTTTCTGAGGCTGATTTGTCAGTTCTGTAAATCCTGCTGAAGATCATCATCGTTAGCGAACTCCTGACCCACCAAAGTTTGCCTGGCATAAATTTCCTCAAAAAATCTGCTATGTCCCTACCAATTGCCAGTCCACTTTGGCATCTGAAGCTGGGAGAACAATTTGCTCTGACCTCTCATATCCAACAAAGTCTGTGCATCAGAGCTTTTCTCTCGTATGAAAGGTCACCCTTCGTGACTTCTTGGCATGCTTCAGGCTGCTATTTTCATTGCTTTTGGCAAGTTCAGTTTCAGTTTCAATTTCAAATATATTAGTCAATATTTGAGTTTTGCAAGTGCTTCTACCACCTGACATAAGAGTTTCTTCAAATCAATTACATCTTGACTCAATGGGTTTTTCTCCTGGGCTTCTGGATCTCCCTTAGAAATCACCTGCATGATTTAAGCAGTGAGTTGAAAGCACAGGGAGTCACAGCTTGTTTCATTTAGAAGTAGAAAATGAAGATATGTGCTAGGTATTTCTTCGTTGCATTCCAGTTTATTTACAATGCACTTAAAGACCTTTTTCTGCAATAAAACAGGAAAAAGAAAAAAAATAGACTATTTTATTCTGCACAGTTCCAGTCCATCCACCCCATCCAGTTGTCTACCCCAAAATAGAGTTCACTTTCTATCTTTTAGCTTCCATCCAGGCTGTATGTCTTCACTGCTTTCTACTTCTGACACTGCTTGACGTCTCAGTCCTATGTTTGTATTCAAATTCCTGGGAAAGCCCCCCTTCTTTCCTCTGAGATAATTTTTGCACTGGCGTTTCATATGGCCAACACTTTGGCAGGTGGTCTCCATTGTGTTAGCTCATTTAACCCGTAAGAGGCTTAATCATTTCTTTTACATAGCATGCCTAGAATCTGGCTAGCGGACCCATCAGCTTCAGCCTGTATTAGACACGCTTAATAGCAACTAACAGTATGTTTCAGCATCACATATGGTGGCACTTGCTATGTGGGTTTGCCTGTGAATATCCCATCTTTACACTAGTGCTGAGAATATAGTGAAAGGAGAAACGAAGAATATTTTTGCTGTCCAGGTAGTTTAAATTTCAGATGAAGGAGGCAGTGTCTCCATTCTGAAGTCTGCCCCTTTCCTTCTCCTGACCTCCTTTGGGAGCTCACACAGGAAAAAAGTATGCAAGCAGCAATGTACAATGAATGGCACTGCACATCAAGTAATATATAATAGACAGGTATATCATCGATGTCCAGAGCCACAAGGGTAGAGGACACAAAGACAAAGGGTAAAGCACTATGAGGTGGAAGTGTCAGGTTTTGCCTTCCTGTGACCCGGAGCGTTGTGCTACCTGGATTCTCCCGAAATTCCAAATTTTATAATGTCTTACTGCTTTCCACAGCCACTAAACTGAAAGTGGATTTAACTTACTACCAGGAGCTGCTAACAGTGCGCCATTTACTGAATCTTTGCAGCAGGAGGAAAAGGAGCCAAGACAACATGCCAGAGTGGATTGGACAGCAAACTGAAGCTGGAAAATTGGGCCACAGCAGCACGGATCTGGAGGTGAGGAGAACTGGGAAACGGAAGCACAGAAGCAGAGAATAGGCTCCTGCAGCCTTTGTATCTCCTCCTCTCTGGCAGCCAAAGCGATACATCCCTTGGGAGATCTAAAGAGGATTCAAGCCTAGCCCTACCCATGCCACCACCTTTCTGCCTTGCTATGGCTGCCAGCGGGAAACTCATGCTAGAGGCTGGTCTGCCCTGTTGCAGAGGGGACTGCGTGAGATGAGAGGTTCCCAGGACCCCCAGCCTCCCCCGCCGGTGGGAGAGAAGAGTGACCAGTATACCGACAGTCTGCAATACCATGCCATGGGCTGCCACGGCACTCTACTGTCCCAGGTCTCAAATGGCTTAGGTAATGCATTGCTTTTGCCCATTTGCCTGTAGTTTATTTCCTGGCAGCTGGGCTATGCCTTGATAAATGCCTCTGTGTGTGAGAGACAGTCTCTTAGAGAAATTGTTTTATTACTGGCTTACATTTAATTCTAGCAACTGGGACTAAGGTGGCTATACTCAGTAGGAAGAACGTCTGGCTCTCACCCAACTTTTCATATACCTCTCAAATTAATTTACACAGAGCACAAAAGTGGTACTTGTGCTAATGTACCTTCTCCCCACAGCCCAGTCTTGTGAGAACAGCCTTGTTGCCCCAGTTCTCCTGGACGTAGTCTAAATTCTCGAGGTGCATTCACAGACTGCTGGCACTGGTCTATAAAAGCAGCATCACTAACACTTGCCCCTTTTCCTCCCATAGGTTGGGCAGGATCATTGAGTGACATTCTGCCAGCACCACACATCTGCTCAGGGCATGATAAAACCTTCAGTCGGATGTCTGCAATTCAAGCTGGTCATCAAGCCCCAAAGAATGAGATGGTAGAAGACTACTAGCATGCAAAGAAGCTATGTCTCAGGTATTATTTCTTGGCACTTGGAAGCTGCCAATAGGTAAGTGTCCATAGACTGCTCTCAACCTTCTGACAACACCTGTACAGCATCTGAGCGAGGTCCTTTCTTGCTGGCATAGTCTAGAGGGTAGCAGATAACAGGTTTCCATGTGCCTTCAGTGTCCCTATTGCAACTCACTGAAAGCTTGCAGTTATTTTGGGAACACTGCCCTTCTTTTGAGACCTGCAAGTGAACCAAAGCAATAACTCCACCCCAGCAAGAATCCGTAACTATGGGTTTAGCAGGTGACTTGCCACTTCCAAACTGATTAGCCAGGGACCTGTAACTATTTGGCCAGGCATCTTCTACTTCTGGCCCTTTCCACCTGAGTCTGTTAGAACTGTGTGGGCCAAAACAAGGTCCTCAGGCAGCTCCAGAGGTACCATCTACTCAAGCAAAATGTCTAGGCTCATTGCCGGGCATCCCATGTCTCGCTGAGAGTGCAGTCTGTGACTGCGGTGTGATGGGCTTTCCTGTCAGCGAGGAGTGTTGCCTACATCACCAGCTCAGCAAGGAACCACACGCCCTCCCTCAGGAAGAGTCAGCTGGAGCCATAGCACTGAAAAAGTGTTTGCCACCATCTCTTGTGCCTTATCACTGGAAAGACTGAGACTCGTGCCAGCGCTCAGCATCTGGTAGACACGACTGCCTGTGTTGGATCTGTCTGTGTTGGATCTGTCTATGTTTTGCCACTGGCTGGAGCACAGATTGCAGACACAGGGCTGGAGAGTGCCCCAGTGGAATTAGCTTATTTGAATGAGATTTTTCCTGGGCTTTATCTGCCCTTCAGCTTCTAAAGGAGCAGAAAAGTCTTCTCAACACACAGGAAAAATTGTAAAGCAGCAGTGGATTTCACTAGAAATGCAGGGTTTGGGAAGTAGATGTCCGCATGCTTTTATAGTTAACCATGTCATACTCCTTTTAATATGCTGATTGAAACCCACCATAAAAGGATTTTCAACACCATCTTGCAGAAATAGTTTCAAAATCTCATAGCTTTCATGGGAAGGTGTACCTACCTCCCAGGAGCATGTTAGAGAATTTTATCCTTTGCATTTAAAAGTTGCACAGGTCAAGAGAATTTGTCTTCTGCTATAGAAAACCTGGAAAATGTTGTCTACTATGCAAACTAATTTAAATCCAGCTTAAATCCAGCCCATGGACCCCATGCCTCCAAGTGATCACTTCAAAACACTTTAAAGTTAAATCAAAAAGCTCTTACAAAAACACATCAAATTTCTTTGTTTTTCTAACAATGTTTTAGGAGTAAGTTTTGAAAGGCACTAACAGCACTGAATGCAAGAAACCCAAACCCCTGCAAGAGCCTGCGTGGTACCTCATCAGTACCCGGTGCTGGGTGCTAGGGGTTAATTCTGTCCCTCACAGTCTAAGAAAAGGAATATGTAGGTGCAATAATTAGTAAGTTGGAATGAGTGGAAGAGTCACAGATTCAAGAGATGTCCTGACTGTATTTGTGCTCCCAAACCACTATGATTTCCTTTTTGGGGTGAGGAGAGGATGTGTGGTGCAAGGGCAATCTCTTGATACGTCTATCCCATTACATGTGACTTTTTTTTGATCCCGAGCACTAGGTACTTGACCTGGGGCACAGCTGCTGTTCACACTGCTGACTTTACTGGTGGGCAGGATTCTGTGGAAAAATTTGTGGGTGCTTTCTTTGACCAAACCAAGGGAGTGCAGTGGGACTCTCCACCTTGTCTTATTAAAAAAAAAAACAACAAACTCCCCATAATTTCTTGTGTTTTAAAAATCTTTTCCTGCCCAACCAGTATAGTGCCTCAAGGAAGTCAAGAAGTAAAAATAGAGTCTAGTATAGGAATAATCCCTCTCCTTTCTTTTTATTTTTGTGTATTGATAACTAGAATTATTCTCTCCATTGTATCAGTACAAAGACGGTCTGAATCAAACCCTATCTTTAGTAAATGTAAACAGTTAATCCATTAGTCCGAAGACTTATGGGCATATGTATTAGAGAGAGATAGGTTTATACTAACATACAATTAGGAGAGTACTCTATATTTAAGAGTCTTTATGTCATTTGTTAAGACCTCTCTCTTTTTTTTTTTAATTGTTGTAGGGGTGAACTCATTACAAATAAAGCTTGCTCCACACTTCAGAGGAGGGTAAGGTAGTAATTAAGTGAATTGTACACACTTCTCACCTGCCCTCACCAAAAGTATAGTTCGGAGGATTGGTGAGGGAAAGCCACGTCCCCTACAAACAGACAGAAGTTCCTGCTGGGGGACAAAACCTCGGTTCCATGACTCCCTGTGCTGTTGTAGCATCCCCTCTTCCTTGTGTCTTCTGTTGAGCGGTTGTCACCCACAGTTTGAAAAAAGAATACATCCCCTTCTCCAGAGGAGATGCAATAAAGGATGCAGTAAGAACAGGAAGATTTGCAGATTTAGGAGGTGTTATGACCTCACTTATGCTCTCAAACCGCAGAGTTTTCCCCCATAGGAGCAAGCGATGGATGTGCAGGACAGAATCACAGAATCACAGAATTGTAGGGGTTGGAAGGGACCTCTGGAGATCATGTAGTCCAACCCCCGCCGCCAGAGCAGGTTCACCTGGAGCAGATTGCACAGGAATGCGTCCAGGCGAGTTTTGAATATCTCCAGAGAAGGAAACTCCACAACCTCTCTGGGCAGCTTGTTCCAGTGCTCTGCCACCCTCAAAGCAAAGAAGTTACTCCTCATGTTCAGATGGAAAGGACAAGGGAAGCCTTTTGATACTGCCAGGCTTTTTCCACCATTAATAACACTCAATTGCCCTCAGTGATCCCTCTCCCATATGCACACATATTACACTGAATGTATTTTGGAGCAACTCATAAGGCAGGAGGTACTGGCTGAGTCTAGTACAGAGAGGAACAGACAGGAAAGAGAACAGTTTGAGGAAAATTAGAACACAAGCAGAAATCTGAAGAAAACAGTTATATATCCTTGGTGGTTGGCTCATGCTTTGCCTACGTGTTATAGCATCACATATGTCAGGTTAGTTAGAGAGCTCCTCATGACAGGGACAATACCTCCTACCTGTTTAAACAGAGCCTAACAAGGTAAAGCCTCGAGGCAACTGGCAACACAGTTAAAAACCATATACCCAGGCTGATTGACAGAACGTGGAGAGACAGATCACTGTGCTTAGATTTCTTTTGGGAAGCTCCTGTTACAAAAGTGGCAAATCAGTCACCGAATCCACTAAATCCCTCAGGACAGAAGCCGAACCCTTTGCTAACATGCCACAGCAAACAGCAATAAGAGCCTGAAATTTTTCCATGGGAAAGCATGCCATGAGAAGGGTGGTAATGCCTGGCTTCTACCGTCTTTGTGGAACCCAAACTCTCAGCTGACATCAAATTACTCTCAAATATTTCCTCGCTTGGAAACAGGCAGAAACACAAAGAAAAGAAAGACTATTTCCCTGTAGTCACATAGAGAATGCAAGAACAGGGGCAGGTCTGCATGAGCACTAGCCTTTCCCTCCTTTCCTTATGCAGCTTTGGTCCGATTCCAGCTTGGCTTGCCCTCCTCTGCATGGCTGGTAAGGCCCTAGCTCTCTCCCTTGGTAGGATGGGAAGAAAGAGGGGGCTGGCCTGGCCGAGACGGTTTTTCCTTCCTCTCTCTGCTGATCACCTCCCCCCCTTCAGTAACACATCAGCCCAGTGCCCCTTCCCCTTCTTCTCTCATGGGTTCTTGGCAGCAGTTCTTCTCCCATCGTTGGGAGGGCAACAGCTGAACTGGGAAAGTAGGACTTGGGCAGATCGAGAAGCAGCTGAGTTCTCACATTCCAGCAAAGAGGAGGTGGTGACAGCCACAGCAGAAGTAATACATCTCCTCAAAATGGCTTGGCACCAGCAAAACTGTCTTTTGAGGAAACTCAAATTTGTCTGCTGGGGTTGTCCTCGCTCACAGGAGAGCCTGTCAGGAGGGAAGATTCCTCCAAAATAACCAGGTGATGGAGCAACCATCACTAGTGCATGCATTTTCCCCCCGGTCTTTGCAGTGCTAATGTGCATTTACAGCAAAGTTTGTTGAGCAGCGAGGGCACAAGGTGGTCCCCAGTGGCAAAGCTACGTCATGGCTGCCTAAGACGTTTGGCACAGTCCGAAGCAGCACGAGTTCCAGCTCTGCTGGAGCAGAAGAAATGGGTTGTGTGTGTGCAACCTGCTGAATGTAGGGAAGCAAAAGGTACTTTTAGCAGGGTATTGAATAGACCAGGAGACACGAAGATTTGTATTGGCCTAAGCATAAGCATGTTGCTAAAAGTAAAGTTGCACTAGTATTTTCACAGAGATCCTCCAAGAGTCTATCTGACCAGCCATCTCTTGGACTCACATATTCTAGCCACCATCTCGATCTTCCACCTCCTGCCCATTTCTGGGTGAGTTTCACTAGTTTGTTGAATGGTACCACTTCTTTTCAGGAAGCATCATGTTTTATGTACTTTTGATAACCCAGAAGAAGGGATGGCGCATTGCAGTCACCACCATCTGATGTTGCATCTCTGCAGAGATGGCCGTTTTGTAAGCTGATCTCCTGGCGGGGGGCTAGATAGGAAGAATACCTTCAAGGCTTTTATTAGCATGCCATATCTCCAGCATTATTACCTCACAAATCTTTTCCTATGAAAAAACAGACCAGTCACCCTGAAAACAGTTCTGTACCTGTACTTTAATGCCTGTGCTTTGCACTGGAACATGGGTTATAGAGAAATGTGAGCAAAATGTATTTGCTTGTTCGGTCTAGCAGTCAACTACCTTGAGCCAAACAAATAAAACACATTTTTTAAAAAGCCTTTTGCTTCCTGTATAATACCACTTTGTTTGCCATCATTGTTTGGCAAATAGGAAAGGGCTTATCTCCCCTTTCCAGAAACTAGTGCAGCTATAAAAGAGCTCCAGAAACTTGTCAATCTTTACTAAGAAAAAAATATTGGTTTAACAGCCCTCGCCAGGAAATTATCTGAACCTTCAGAAAGAGAGAAGGTGTAAAAATTAGTTCACTGGGCTACGCCATTCTTTCCTGATTTTTAGTGTTCAGTTCCAATTCAAAGATATTATCAGGTGTATTTTCAAAAGCAAACTACAGTAACCTTTAGCATTAAAGCATTCCCATATTAGATATTTCTTGGTTAGCTGCAAAATTAGCATTACTTCTCCAGTGTAAAATGTGCCATATTTTTGTTTGATTAATTTCTAATTAAAATTTAAGCGAGTATGTCTGGTTTCTAGCAGATGGAGGCAAAGGCATAGCTTTGACCGTAGTTCCAGTTTTGTTTAACCCCCTCCAGAGAAACATAGTTACTGTGCATTAATATACAGCCTTTCACCACCAGACCTGTTAGTGTACATTATGGACTAATAATAATAATTATAATGTCAAACAGTTCAAACTGCGTAACAATACAAGCTCCTCTGAAATGTGAAGCACTATAGGTAATGAAACCTGCTTTTCTTTATACAGTTGGCTCAAAACTCTTTTTGAGCAATCTGGTGTTAAATAAATAATGGGCCTGGCTGCCCCCTCCTCCAGGACAAACCATAGGAGGGAGCAGATTGGGAGGAAATCTCCAGGGAAGTTTTGCCTTGTCGAGACACTGCCTAAGCTTTTTCCTGAGGGTGGAGTTGCTCATTCCCTATGATGCCCTCTTCTCCCATGCATGCGAATGGGGGTGTAAACAGATGCTCCACCTGGAGGAGATTTTGGTGAGGGTCTCAGGCAGGCCAGGAGAGGATGGGTGGGCTCTTCTTGGCATGGCCATTGTGCTTGTGCTTCACCGAGCACACAAAGGACACATGGCATCACTACTACAGCAGTGCCTGTTCTTCTTTATGGGACCACAGGGTTTGACAGCCGAGCATTGCATCCTCTTAGAGCTGGGGCTGTGGCCCAAGCTCTGTAATAGGACAAGGTCCCTGTTTTGACTTGAGTGTTAGTAATCCGCCCATTTCTAGAGCGCAGTTTTGTGGTTCTCTATGCCACCAATCAAGACGGTGTACCTAGGTGACTTGTTCTCACTAGCACTTTTTGTTAATTTAGTCCCCATTGAAAAGTAGAGCTGTGAGAGCAGGCGAAGCTCAAAGTCTCCTGCGATTTCGGTACGGGAGAAGCTGAAGGAATCTGATGGATGTTTTCCTAATTCTGAGCATACACTTGTGCAGAGTTAGTGCTACAAGCAGAAGACACAGAGTGCGGTGACGCACAGGCTTACACATGAGTGCTTTGAGAGGCTTTGTTGGTAGCTCTTCATGTCCCACCTTTTCTTCAGAAGTTGTTTCCCCACAGGCGAGATGCTGCAATAGTTACAGTCCGTGCCAGCTCCCATAAGCTGCTGCAGTGGATGGGGCTGACTCTGCCCTGACCCGGGTGGGAGAACACGCAGGATCTGCGACGGTAGCTGCTAGGATGACAACCTCCAGCAGCGACACAGTAACAAGCAGGCAGAGACAATAATGTCTTAAGCTGCTTCTGCAGTCTCAGATACCACCATGTGATTGAGGACACTGGAAAGCCAAAGCTGGGGGTATTGGGAGGATATCATGGGGTGGGAGATAATCCATTCATCCTCCTCGTGCCGTGTGGAGTGGCCTATGTCAGACACAAACCTGCTCTCCTAGGTCAAAGACACACGTGGGAGGTGTGGTACGAAACCCAGAAGATTCAACTACCTTTTGCACAAACATTCCTTAACCTTTTCCCCACGGAACCTCCTTCTCAGGTGCACCCAGGCAAACTCATCCTCACCACTCAGGACAGAATTTCCCGGCGCCTGCCTTTGGTTTTTGCTTTACTGCTTCGGTCGTCAGGCTCGCCTGCAAAAACCTCCCAGGGAGGCGGGAAAAGACAAGCCCGACTGTCCGGGGCTCTCCCGCTTTCTGCTGGCGGCCGGCGAGGGGGAGCCCGCAGGGCCCGCGGCCGGGCTCTCCCCAAGCCGGGGGGCTGCGGCCGGGCTCTCCCCACCCCGGGGGGCTGCGGCCGGGCTCTCCCCACCGCGGGGGGCTGCGGCCGGGCTCTCCCCACCGCGGGGGGCTGCGGCCGGGCTCTCCCCACCGCGGGGGGCTGCGGCCGGGCTCTCCCCACCCCGGGGGGCTGCGGCCGGGCTCTCCCCACCCCGGGGGGCTGTGGGCTGCGGCCGGGCTCTCCCCACCGCGGGGGGCTGCGGCCGGGCTCTCCCCACCGCGGGGGGCTGCGGGCTGCGGCCGCGGGCGGTTGGGTGCTGCAATGGTGCCATCTCCTGGAAGAAAGGCGAAGAGCAGGGTCTGGCCCGGGTTTCGGGAGGTGGGTGAGTCGGCCAGAGCGTGCCCTCGCTGCCACAGCACCCGGTGTGTGGAGAACCGGCCGGCGAGAGGGGCTCGGTGGGTGCCGGGGAGCGCCGGGCACGGGCCGGCCCAGGGGCACGTCCTGGGGCTGGGCGGTGCTGGAAACGGCAGCGTGCAGGACCGGGGGGGCACACAGAGCGTTGGCCGAGGCAGCTCCCGGGTGAGCAGGCTGGGTTCGCCAGGGCTTTGCTGGAACTGCTATGAGGAAGCTTCGGGTCTGAGATGCTCCGCTGAAAATCCCGCACAGCCGGACTCCTCCGCCGTGCGCTGGTGTAACGCTGGGTTTTGCCAGAATGGGTCCTGCGAAACTGAGAGGCGGGCGAGGCCCAGAGCAGAGCCCCGGAGTCAAATTAAGCACACTGACAATCGGGCTGAGCCATCCCAGCTGGGGCTGAGAGCTTTGGTTACAGAGAGAAGAGGTCCCTCGTACCTGGCCTCTGCTCCCTGAACTACTTCTCCCCCCTTTCCCGGTTACCTGTTGCCACAGCAATACTGCTTCAGGAAAGGATGGAAAGCCTTCAAGTCAGACTAGGCAACCTTCCATTCTGTTCTTCCTGGCGCTAAGCAGGTGGAACAATGATTAGTACTAAGGCAAGAAAATAACTGGGATCGAAAACATTCCTAAAAAAAAATAAAAATCCCAGAAAACTGAAGAGACCTATTAGTTCATTCTGTCTGCCCCCCCAGCAGTCAGAGAAACAGCGAACAACAATTTGTCCTACAGCACACTGTACTGTACCGTATGGGTCCAAATTCTCCTCCTACTTATTATTATTGGTATAAAGCAAGAAGCCAGTGGAGTTACACAGGTATAAAACTGGCATTATCAGTTCCTGGGTCTCTTTAAATATTACTGAACCCTACTGCTGATTTTGCTTTGTTTGCCTGTTAGAAACGATTGTTAAAAAGGCACATGCATTTATCCGTAGCACACTGTATCATGTGAAGGGGTTCCTTCATTGGCTTTGAGCTTTCTTTTTACTTCTATTATTTCTTTGGAAAAATACAGGATTATTACCTCAATCTAGCCAGCTGGCCTGCTGGGGCTCCCTTTGCTACATCAGGGGTTTCTCTTTTTTCTAATCCTCTTTTTATGGATAATCCTCCTCTACCTTCTAATGACTCTTGGCTAAGGAGCGTATTTTGTTATTACTACCTGTTGTTTAGAAATTCATTTTATTTAGTGTAGGTGTTGCTAATTGTTTGCTAATGAAAACCTTACTACAATCAATGTGGTCAGGATTATGCTGGTCTTTGTGGCAATTAACCCTTTCTTCCTATCTGTTCTGATTTCGATTTCCCCATGCACTTTTCAGTTCTTAAATATCAAGCCTAGTTCTATCTTTTGGGGCCCAAGGTAGAGGTTTCTGTTCACTTCCAGGTAGCAGAGGGAACTTATACTTCCTATGAGAGATTTAGAAAAGGCAGAAGTTGGCATTTTGTAATCTGCAAAATGTTTGTACATGCAAATGCAGTGATGTCTAAGGTACATCCTGGAACAAAGTGTGTAGGAAAAATCTACATCTTAGGGCAAGGAATGGAGATCATTCTGTTTTACAGAAATGTGGATAATCTCAAGGCAGGGAAGACTGTATACTCTTAAAGACTCTTTGTATTCTTCTGTGTCATTCATGCTATTTAGACGCAATATGTACCCCCTTTACACGCAAAGAATGAAGAATAAGCCCCGCTTTGAAGAATTTACAGTTTAAAAAGACAAAGGCAGATCAACAGCATTAGGAAGACAAAGAGCAACAGCTGTGCAACGTAATAAAAATACAGCGCTTGTTGGTTACCATTCCCTCCTCCCCCTTCGTTTCATTCCCTCAGCCTGACCTTTTATCTCACCAGTTGCCTCACAGCCACCTTATCAAGAGGAATAATGGATTCAGGCAGGTTGATGCCCCAGCCCACACACTGCTCAAACTATAGGATCTCTGAATATTGCGGTGTGTACCAAGACTAGGGCCTTTAGGAGGAAAGTGCAAAACAGAGATGCCCAAGAAGCAGCACTGCCCCCGCCCTGTCCATACTTTGGAGAGTGGAGTTTTGCCTCCACTTCTAAACTGTTGGAAAAAGGGTGAAGGTCCAGCAGCATAAAGAGGAACCCACCTCTGCCACCATCCCTCTCTTCCTTAGGAAGGGAGAGGAGAAGGAGCCAACAGCTAACGTGGGTACAGGTGCATGGCAGTGCCCTGTTTAGGCAAAGCAGCAGCCAAAGCCCTGGCCCTTCAGGCTGGAAAACCTAGGGGACTCTCGTTGATGAGGGATTCGTAAATCTGACTTCTGGCTCTCCCAAGGGCAATCGCAGCTCATCTGTGGCTACACATCATTCCCACACCGAGGAGCCTCAGGGCCTTTTTGAATTAATTTTACCTCAAATGAGATTTGTTTTTAAAAACCTGAGCCTGAATATCTTCATGCTCTGAAGTATCTCCAGTGGGAATACCACGGCTCAGAACAGTCCTTAACTTCATGCTTTGCATGCCATATACTACACTAGCTATTGGCACACGATGAAGAATTCAGCACTGTAAGTGACCAAAGTAAAACAGGAATGCTCCACTATTGCTGCAGGTACCAGCTGAGACAAGCAAGGAAGAAATTAATACTGAAAAAAGAGAGGGAAAGAAAGGGTTGTATCTTAAATGTCCAGATAGCTTTTGTTTGTTTGCTTCAGTATCATCCTGGTTGCTGAATATTAATGTGCTTTAACTCTTTTTCATCAGTCTAGGCCTTTCTGAGTTCCTTTGACAGCCAAGGCATTATGGTATGTCACCAGGAAGTTATTCAGCCAATCTCTCCATAATAAAAATATGAATGTCTTTGTTATTTTTTCCAGACACCATTGCCAATTTTGCAGGGTGCCAGACAACCGTGCTACTGTGTGTGACTGATGGCACCCAGCCAGTCTTGTGTAACCGTATTATTCATTTGCTCATTTAGGCTCAAAGCAAAACCAGGTTGGCACTAGCTTTTCAAAGCTGGCTTCAGCAAAGGCTCCTTTCTTTGAACACCAGTGAGCAGGAGGGGAAAAAAAGAAGGGTAGGAGGACTGGGGCCAATCAGGGCTAAAACTGAGCAGCCCAGAGAGCAGCATCTCAGCTTGCTCAGGTTACCTTTCAGCTACCTCTCTGGGAGAGTGAGGGTGTGAGGAAAAATCAGGTAGCTTGGATAATACAACACCACTGAGCTGCTGCCCTGGCAACTTGGGTGATGCTCCTCATCCTCCCATACAGCTCATGCTTTTTTGGCTCAGGTAGAGGCACAGCATCAGCACAGGTCCAGGACCAGCCGAGCTGCATGTTCTCCACACTGACCACAGGCTAAAGGCCCTTCTCAGAAGCAGGATTGCAAAGCGGCAACAGCCGCGTGGCTCCAGCCCAGCCAGTGCTGAGGCTGCGCTGAGCCGCCCTGCCAGGCTCAAGCACTGAAAAAGCTTCTTACCTTGGGCTTGATGCCACACAACTGCAGGTTCAGCACTGGCACCATGGCATTTGCACAGCAGTCTCAGACATAAGCTAATGGGTCTGGTTGGACCCAGGCTGGTTTGCCCAGAGTCATCGTGAGCATCTCTGGACCCATGAGTAAGCCATTGTTGGCTAAAAGGATTAAAAGTGTAGGATGGGACACACTTGTTAGCATGAATATAACCCACTTACTTGGAGTCAGAAGGGCTTTTAAAATCTGGGTAGAAGTTTTCTTTCATCTTTCTTTCCTTTCCTCACCATGTTCAAATCATCTCTCTCACTCTTCAGCCCATTCAGCTCTTCATTACTGGGAGCAGATTCTCCACCCACCTTCAGCCCAGCTCATCTCAGCACACTTTCAGGGTAAGCTCTGGAAACCAGACAGCAATTGCTACTGCCAGCATGCCCTGAGATGAGACAAACATCCTGTTTCAGTCTAACTGCTTCTAAGAGCAGAGGGCTTCAAAGGACTCATGAGGTTTTTACGTACAGCTGGGGCCTCTTCACCCAGCTCAGCTGCAGCCAGAGCATGTCTGACAGACACCTGCGGCTGTGAAAGCTTAGTGAAGGGTAACCAGCTCGTCTTCTTGATGCAGACTGGTGTTGGGGAGCAAGGGAAAGGCAGCTCAGTGTCATGGCAGGGAGAAAACAGTAGTGCAGAGAGCCAGAGGCAAAGGCCAGCCTAAGGCTTGGGCTTTGGTTTTGTCTTTAAAGATTACTGAAGCAGCAAAATCTGTAGGTAGGAGGTTAGTTCAGGCTTGGTTTGCAAACACTTGTGTATTGCTTGGATGGTAATTTTGGCCTGTGAAACTTGTCTCCTTCGTCCCATCAGCAAAGTTGCAGCTACGTTTGGTTACTTCATCTCACCAGCTATCCTTTTATTTACATATACCAGTGTTCTTGCATTAGAAAGGAGTTGTTTTTACCAAGGAAGGATCTTGCTGGCAGGGTGCTGGAATTTTTGGGGGGTTTGGGTTGTTGTTGTTTGGGTTTTTTTAAAGACCCTAACTTAGAGGTATGGTATGCTCTGCAAGGTGAAACATAAACTTCTCAAATCACACCACATATTTTCTTTTAGCTTAAGACAGTTCTGTAGTGGCCCTTATCATAGCAAAAGTTGCTGCTTTAGCAGAAGTTGGAATGATATCCTTCTAGCTCAGAGAATATGACCAAAATATTTTTCTTTGGCTGCTCTTACAATGAATTTGTCTGGATTTAACTTGAGTCCTTTTTCATGATTGATGGTGCAGAGCAGATTGTATCGCACTCTACCTTATTCTGCTGGACCTCAAATCTCATCTGCAGCTTCTGCAAGTTCACAGATGTCCAAAGAGGTGTAATCCATTTCTTTTTTAGCAATATCCAACACCAAATACCAAAGGCATGCAAGTGAATCAGTGACTATGTGACAGTGTAAGGTTAGCATTGAATTCCTGATACTGCTTTGCTGACACATAGCCACAGCTGATATGGAAGCGTGGGTCGGAAATTGCTCTGAAATTAAGATCTTGGTTTGTGTTGAATGAAGATCCTGATATAGTTTAAAGATGGCTATTAGTAAAAAGAAACAGGAAGGAAAAAAAATTCCTGATAAATCTCTCTGAAAACACCTGTGGGATGCTACTGGGAAGGGTCCAAGGAGCATACATAAGGTCAAGAGAATTTTAGTGGAATAGTAAGAGGATGAAACTCTCACTCTGTCTCAACCTATGGCAAAAAGGAGGACTGTTGAAGTACAGGCATCTTCTGCTGTGACTGTGGAGAGCCTGCCACATAATCTGTGTGGGGGCTGCAAAACCTTACCGTAGAAAGACAGGTCCAGGCTTCCGTTGCTCAATTCTTTTCCTACACACATCTTATCTCTAGAAAAAAAATGATGTTTTGATTTGAGATAAGGGCAGGATATTTGCTCTCCTGGCCTTGGATGCTCAAAGGAAGAAAAACAGCCTCCAGAATTCGCTCATACCTGGAGGGGTGAATATTTGACTAATGTGGGAATGGAGAACTGCTGTCTCCTGTGCCTGTGTGAAGAAAGGACTCTGGAGCGAGTTTGGAGAGACTGAGAGGACAGAGCTGACTCCATACCTATAAATTGGGGATCAGCCACATAAGACCAAGGAGCATATGCTGAATTGAGCATGAGTTAGACCTGAGACACATGACCAGTGAAATCCGTGAAGCTTTCAGCCCATGCTGCTTGGCAGTGCTTGTAGTCTGTGCTTCACAGGTTCTTATAGCGATCCATTGACCCCTTACCCAAGAACATATCTATGAAGTTTGAAGACTGAACATGATAGACGACTGTCACCTACATTTACTTCTTCTTTTTTATCCTCACTCAAGAATTTTGCAGTGCAACATTTTGAGATGGTCCTTGGGAGGTCCTTACATGGTTTTACACCTGCAGCTGAGAAAGATTTGTCCCAATCTCTGTACTGCAGAATTCACCGTTGTAGAAGAAATGTCATTTGGATCTCAGGAGTTGTCAAAGACAGTCCTGAACTTTGGGGTGACCTTTGAGGTAGTAAGTGCCTTGAAGCTGAAATCCCGTGGCTTTGAATTTGACTTGGGCAGAGCACTGCAGGGTAGGGGTTGGGTGGAGGCACTTAAGATGTTGGAAAAGAGGTGCCGGCAGTCTTTTGTGTCAGGTCAACATTTCTTATAGATCAGTTCACAGCTCCAGCAAAGTTGGTGATCTCATTAAGTTGTCTGCCTTGACGATCACCTATTTTTTCAGTGTCTTTTCTTAACCTTTTGCTTGTGTTGTAACACTGTGGCAGAGGGCTGTTTATATTTTGGGATCTGTTGCGGTAGCCAATTTAATCTTGTGTACTCTAGAGGGGCTATCCTAATTCATGAAACACTGCATTTTTCCATGGGGTCATCTGGCTTCAATCTTGCTGAGTTGTCACTATTTGTTCTCATGAAGATCAGCCCTTCTTTGAAAACAAGCATCGGTGAAGTTTTGTCTTACAACGGAAGACTTTCAATATGCTACATATTTTGTTTCAGTACAAGTTCCTTGAATAGCCTCAAAATGCAGAAAATACAAAAAAATACAGAAAAACCAAACTCACCCCAGTATCACCTGTGATTCCTTTTTTTCTTATCACATGTAGGTAAAATGTATAATGAAGTAATTCTCAGACCCCAGACATTTTGGGGCAAGTGCTATTGTACTGTGCATTGCTGTGTCCAAAGGCTAGCTGGAGTGGAAAGCACAGCTGCGGTAGAAATACTCAGCTTAAGCAGCCATTTCATTAAACCTGTTTGAAGACTGACACATGCATTAAGCTTGTATATGCATCCACCACACAAAGGTGAAACTCAGTATGGATCTCAGTGGGTTTTTCACCTTGGGTGCAAAATCAAGCATTCATGAAATGAAGCTGGAGCTGCATTTGTAAAATGTGATTTCCAGCAACTTTGGCTAGACATATGGAGACAAAAAAACTAACAGCAGAGGTGCAGGAAATAAAATGTAGCTAATTTAAAATATCTTTTTAATCACATAGCTGGCTTTCCTACATTAAAACAAAGGCTTTTGAATGGGGAGATTGTGTTTCCCATAATAGTAATTTTTTTTGCTATAAAATGCTTTTTTTATCCTTCTTCACTTCTGGACTAAATGAATGATGTGGAGACACATGACTGGCTTGGTGAAATCAGCCACTTAGCAACACTAGGACCAGATGCCCATGCAATAGAGTGCCAAAGCAGAGCGCTGGCGTCCTCCACGGCTTGGAGAAATGTCTGGGCCCTGGCAGCCCTGTTCGCAGAAACTTCAGGGGCATGATCGCAGCCCACGGAGAGCTGCACCCTGCGGCAAAGCCTCGGGTAGCAAAACTGAGTGGCTGCTGTATATCATCTAGCTGTTATTCTGGCAAAAGTACTGGACACTTTTTGCAAGTGTCCTGGCAAAAAGTACAGTTTTTGTGTGCTTGCCCCATTTCACTAACGGGGACAATCACCCCACAAAAGAAAAAAGAAAAAAATCCAAAAAAAGCAGTATGCCTACAGTCATACTGGTGACAGCAAAGAAGTTATATTGTGCAACTTGCACCTGTTCCATTAATTCTTATTTCATCTTTGTGGGGATTTCAGTGTTTACTCCATAACAGAAATCTGCTTCATATAGCAGCTCAATAGCTTAATGTGATTGCACTGCAAACCGCTTACTTATTTAACCAACAAAGTAAACTTCCCGCCCTCCTTTCTGGGGAGAGATGATTGAAACTGTGACTGAATTAAAGCCACATTTTCCAAGCAGAAGGGAAATACAAAAGCTCAAAAGATATTTTATTTCTAAATTCATGGCTTTTAAGCCAAGTTCATGATTTTTGGTAGCTGAGAAATATTTTTTGAGTGTTTGATGACAAAACTTTTAGTCAGAACTACATTTAGTGATAAGAAAAGTTATCATATTACTAAGAGTAATTCTTAGCAGTCAGTCAAAAAACCCCTTTGCATGGATGCTCTGGTTATCTCCTTAACGTTCACAGGCCCGTCTATGCTATAGTGACTGAAGTCACTTGAAGCTCTGAATAAACAACCATTTGATAACAAATCTTTGTCACTGATGCCTTTGTTGATTTGAATCATAATTCACCTAGGAAGTCACAGCGGGTATAGTTGCACAAATTTTACATCAGCATCATTTTCCAACACATGTTGGTTAAGGAATCAAAGCAGCAGCGTGACCTTTCATCTTCCATTCCTGCTAGGGGAGAGAAAGAAAGGTGGGCTTCATGATTCAAGCAGCTGGCTGTCACGGAGGAGATTGGGGCTGAGTTTCCAGAATCTGCTTCAGATTTTCCTGCCTGTAGGTGAGCAAATCCCTGCAGGGATATCTGTCTAGGAAATTATTCCCTACATCTCAACAACGTGCTCAGTACTTCTGGTTTCTTAGACTCCATGAGGAGATGTAGCTGGGTGGCTAAATTGTACTCGGGAGCACTGTAAGGGCTAAGGACAACTGGGACCAGGCTGCAGCAGGCAGGATCAGAACTGGAAAAGACATGAAAGCAGCAACTGTATCCGTAGCTGCCTCCCATGTGGAAAAGATGCTGGATCCTGAAGGTCAGGATTGGACATGTGGGGAAAGCTGTGAAGATGCACATTGTTGGAAGCTCTCATTGCCACAAACATTTGTCTGTCACTTACTAAACTGTGAGGAGAAACCTAAACTGCAGCTGAGCGGAGTTACAATGGCTGATTATAATACAGAGCAAAGTATTTCTAGCAACAAAGGACCTAAGCATATTAATTCTTTCAGCTCGTTGCATTGTGTGTAATTCTTGCTTACACTTGCTGTCATGCAATAGAGCTAAAATTTACAATCTTATTGATGTGAGAAGATATTTTTATATATACTACTTTGTTAGCCATTTTGCTTCCTAGTAATTAATCAAATCCCCAAAGAAGTATCATGTTGGGGAGTGTGGATTTATTTGTGTTATTAAGCTATTCTAGCAGAGCATTTCTGTGTGGTAACAGCTCTGTTACAATATGGCCCACTTGTTCTATGACAAGTTACAATTTTCTTGTAATGTTAGCTGCAATTCATCTCAATAATTATGCTAAATTAAATACTCGTGCACATATAGAAATAAACATTAAATACATTAAAATAAAGTGAGATACAAAATTTAATCTTTCTCAAGCTAAATAGAGCAGGGATTGCTTAGTGGTCCTTAACTCACCCATCTAAACCTGGCTGAAAAGCCCCAGGGCTTTTAGGTTTCTGGGACGGGGCGCGGACACCATGGATCTGGGGAGGAATTTGTGGGTCACTGATTTCTGCCACCTCCTAGCAAAGCTGCAGACCTTCATGCTTTTGGTGTGCTTGAGCTCTGCTCCTGCCCAGGGCCGGCTGTGCAGCCCCACAGCCCCTGGGGGCTGCCCCAGAGCCTGGCTGCTCGCACGGCTATAGGTCTCCTTGACCTTCAAATCCAGAAGCCGGGAGATGTTACGGTCATGCCTCTGCCTGGGGAGGCTGCCTCTGCATCTCTGGAGAGGCGGGTTTGGGGAGAGTCCCATGCTGCAGTCCAAGGGTTGCTGCAAGTCCCAGTCCCAGTGCTCAGCTTGGCTTCAACTCCCATCCTGCTCAGCCAAGCTGAGCACTGGGACTGGGACTTGTGAAAACAAATCAGAAAAGCAGTGGCGGTGCTGGGGACTGACCTCAACTTCTCAGTAGACCCCACGTCCTCAGCCACAGGTCCATCTTTGGCTACTGTTTCCATTCAGGAGTAAAAGCTCCTGGGGAAGGCTGCTGGTACTACGTGGGTGGGAGGAGATATTAAGAACACAGGGGCTGTGTGTTTGCCCCACATACATTTCTTTTGTCCCTGGTACAGAAAGTTGATTGCAGAGGGAAGACAACGTTCTGCTTACTTTTAGCCAGCAGAGTTTTGGACAGTCTTGTTGTAGCGACTGGCTAGAAAAATACAAAATATTGTGCCCTGTCAAGGAGTGTGGTTTTGCTCATCATGTCCAAGGACTGAAAAGCAAAGATGTTTTGTGCTCACTGCCATGATCTGCACACCCCACAGGAGAGGAGGGGGCTTGCAGGGCCACCCAGGTGATGGGGCTCATGTGGAGCTTGTGATTAGGAATTACTACCATTAGAATCACAGAATCACTAAGGTTGGAAAAGACCTGTAAGATCATCAAGTCCAACCATCAACTAACACCATCATGCCCATTAAACCATGTCCTGCAATGCCACGTCCACACGTTCCTTGAACACCTCCAGTGATGGTGACTCCACCACCTCCCTGGGCAGCTTATTCCAGTGTTTCACCACTCTCTCAGTAAAGAAATTTTTCATAATATCCATCCTGAACCTCCCCTGGCGCAACTTGAGGCCATTGCCTCTTGTCCTGTCACTAGTCACTTGGGAGAAGAGACCAACACCCACCTCTCTGCAACCCCCTGTCAGGTAATTGTAGAGAGCGATAAGGTCTCCCCTCAGCCTCCTCTTCTGCAGACTGAACAACCCCAGTTATCCCTTACGACCGTGACCAGATTGAGCTCTAGGTGGGCTTTTGCCTTTCTAATTCCCTCTCTGCATGACCTAACGAGATCTTTGTACTCTTCTTCAGTTGCCATTAGGATGGCACCGAGGACTACTAAGGCCAGCGCCACCATGCTAGACTCTCTGCAAAGGCATAGCACAAAGGAAGTCTCATGGAGTCTACAATGCTGGCATACACCCAGAAGCAGAGCGCATTAGGCATAGCCAGGAGCACTCACAAGCGATCAGCTGTGTGCCCAAGTCCTAGGAAGGCTTGGGCACAAAGCACGTCTCACACCCCTGTGCCTTCCCTTGTGGACACAGAAATAGGCAGTGAAAGATGTTTGACTGGGGAAAAGGGCAGCGAGGAATCTGGGAAGGAAGCAGGAGGGAGAATATGTTATCCTATTGCTTTGGAAAGTTGCTTAGCCATCCACATAGGAACTATTAAAAAAGCCTGAAGGTAGTTACTGAATCCACTGTCAAATACTTTGTAAAAGGATTGTATGTTGCTATTTGTTTTTCTTTTTCCTCTCTCTATCTTTTTCATTACTGTTGAAAAGACTTGTACTAAAAGAACTTTCATAGAGGATTGTGTTCAGGATGGCACGTCTTTAAACGTCCATCATGTAGCATGCCTCAGCTGAGGGTTAGACCCCTGAACCATGCACAGTCTTTGGAAAGGCTCCATCTTCCCTCCACCGAGAAGGAAGGTAGTAAGGCAAATGCACAGGAGACCCTCACCTGTGGCGGATCTGCTGTGAGCCATTCTAATGAACAGCATGTTTTTCTTCTCTCTCTTTTCAACAGAGAAGAGGTTTCCCTAGAAACCATTTTTCTGGTAAATAAAGTCACTGTTCGTAGGTAGATTTGCCTAATACTGCTGAAAATGCTTTAATGGCCTCAAAACATAATGACAGGTTATGTGCCTCTGACTGTCACTGTGGAAAGGAAACAGTGACATAAAGGAAATAAGACAAAGACCACTGGAAAAGCAAAATACTTGGAGATAGAAATTTTCCAAGATCTCTTGCTTTATGCAGGTTTCCATTGTCAGAATTACCCAGCTGGCCAGCATTATGCCTGTGCCCAGCACTAGCTAGAGTCACAAAGCCACATGTACTGACTACATGGTCACCAGTCACAGCGAAACTGCATTGCCCCATAGCTACAACTGGGACTACACTATCGTCCCAAGAGCTACAGAAGAGAGTGGAGCAGTGCATGACATGATGCTCTTTCCATGATACAACACCTTCTTCTAGCAATAATTACAAGCTGACACATCATTATTTTCATCCCAAATAAAGTAGGGACTTTGGGATAAAAAAATATTTTATAGTCATTCCTTTTCCAGAAAAAAAATGGAGCCAAATGTTTCTCTGAAACACCTCTTCCTCATTGCCCCACCAAGCTGAAATGAGTGTTCAAGGAACGTGTGGACGAGGCATTGTGGGACATGGTTTAGTGGGCATGGTGGTGTTAGTTGATGGTTGGACTTGATGATCTTACAGGTCTTTTCCAACCTTAGTGATTCTGTGATTCTGTGAGTGTTGGTTTACTCTCTTTGCTTGCCTGGAAGCCAGACTACACCCTCAGATACAAAGTATCCTGTGCTGCACAATGAATTATATAAACACATTTGCATGAACATGTACCAGGTTTTTTCATTGTTTTTTTTTTTTCTTCCTTTAAGTGGAAGAGCCATTGCTGTGGCTAAAATAGACCTATAGTCTTTGATTTTTTTAAACAATTATATCATTTTGATACATTTTGTCATCTAAGAACAGAAACATCATCAAAGGTAAAGCCTTGGATGACTTCAGGGCCATAAATGCACACTACCGACAGGACAAGAGGAAACGGCCTCAAGTTGCGCCAGGGGAGGTTTAGACTGGATATTAGGAAAAATTTCTTTACTGAGAGAGTGGTGAAACACTGGAACAGGCTGCCCAGGGAGGTGGTGGAGTCACCATCCCTGGAGGTGTTCAAGGAACGTGTGGACGTGGCATTGTGGCACATGGTTTAATGGGCATGGTGGTGTTGGTTGGTGGTTGGACTTGATGATCTTACAGGTCTTTTCCAACCGCAGTGATTCTGTGATTCTGTGATGATGTTTGAGACTGCTCCAGCTTGTGAGTCTGAATCTGGGCTGCCTTACCTGATTTATTCACCATCACCTACCAGGAAGAGACGAGCAGGTGTGTTCAACATCTGGGAATTATTCTTCACTACCTGATTTTTGCTGTAAGTCCATTTTCTGTATGATCTAAAAAACAAGTAACAGCATCCTTAAGAAACAGACAATTGCTTGGAGCCAGGCTTGGTCATAAGGGACCAAGACGCCCATGCACACACACATTTGCCTACCTATGGTCTGTTGCCATGGGCATTAGTTTAATTGGGTTGAGAGTCAGCCTAATCCAGCACCATACCCAGAGCAAAATCCTACTAAATTCATTTTCCTTTCATTGTCATTCAAAAGTTTTAGATGTTTGAGGAGTTTGACTGATACCAGTTGAGGCAATGGCTTAATGTACTGTGTTATTTATTTATTACATCCACCCTTCTCAAATTTTTTTGGCTGTTTACCCAGGTAAAAGCATAATCTTAATTAAAGCTGAATTAGGGGCAGAATGGATTCCTGCGGGCTATTATACAGTGTGTGATATAAAGCAGCAAATAAACAAGCATGCTGCACACCACGTCTGTAATTACTGTGCTCAGCTGTACAGCGTAGGTGAATTGGCTTTGCCTTCCCCACGTCTGTTCTCTGCAGCATCCCTGCTTTCGCTGCTGCACTGTAGGATCTGGAAACCCTTCCCGAGCTGGGTGACTCGTCTCAGGGGACTCAGTGAATGCAGCTCCGTTTGTAAGGTCTTTCTCCCTGATGACTGTACTGGGTGGGAGCTGGGCGATGAGCTGGTGCCAACCACCAACCAGCTGGGAGGACAACCCAGCCTGGCCAACAGGGAAAGCATGTGGCAGGAGAACATATGGCACTTGTACGTCCGTAAACCACATGTCACTGCTCAGGGTGTCCCTCAGGAGTGTGGGTTCACCTACAGATACTACTGGTGCAACTGGTTTTGCTCCTGACAAATGGCAACTGTTTCGCTCTTGCAGGTTGTGCACACATCCAGAGATGCTGTAAGGCCAATACTGCCTCCCTGAGAATATTTTTCCATTTCACATTTCTGTGGGAAGCATTGTAATTGTTGGTTTGATCTTGACTGGTTTAGGGACAGCATATACCACACACATTTCAGTTGTAAAAGAGTCTTCCGTCAAATTTCATGTACTGCATAGGTGAAAAGAACTTCTTGGGGATATGTTGCTCTACAAGTAATGACATATGTAATTATAAACATCTTATTGTCTTTGAGCAAGTAGTCAAGTATTTTCAGGCCCTGAATTTTATTTTCAAGATTGACCCTATTAACCACCGGTGCTTCACATTCAAGAATTCCTAACCAAGTTCTCAGATCACTCATTTTTGTTTACTGAATTTGATTGGTTTTTTTTCCAAACTGAATATGACTTAAAATTGAAGACACCTTTGTCTTGTAGATGTTCGGTAGAAAGGAGCTCTGAAATATTTTGAATCAATTGTGTTTAGATTTGTAGTAAACTAGATTATTTGCTTTCAAAACTAATTAAATCTATTGTAGAAGCTGAATTAAAGAATCTATTATCCTTTAAAGTTTTCTGTTAGTGTTAAGACTGTCCCGAAACACTCTGTGCTTCCCAAATGCAGCTTGAGTATTAGAAAGTACATCAGTATCCAGAAATCTGTATTTCCTTGAGACATTTAGAATGTGTTTCAAATGCAAATCAAAATAAACAAAACCATTAGGTCATGAGCTTTTGCTGATGAGGCAGTTGTGGATTATTCTGATCTTTGGAGGCCATGTGCAATCTCTCTTTCTCCAAACAATAAATGGCATATCGAGCTGCACACCAGTAGCTAAACCACCATATACTGTTATGCTTCACCAGTCTGGAATACAGTAAATTGATTATTTCCAATGTATTTGGAAATGGTGATTGCTCAGTGCACGAGATACTGAAGTTTACTATTTTTGTTGCAATTTTCTCATTTCTTCAAGCTTTGCTTAATTATTTTCATTCCCAGTGCTTGTTGATGCCAATTGTAATGAAATGCCAAAAATGGGTGCCCAAATGCTTTTTCAAATACTGTAATTAACCCTACATTCACATCAAATACATTTGGTGTGCCATCTGTTACAACACATATAGTGTTTGATGCATCAATATCAATTCAAACGATCATTTGTACTACTGCTTCACAGGCATCCTCACCCTTTGTTGTCCTCATAAGTTTTAGCAACTTTACAAATTCTTCTTTCAGTTCAGTGCAAATTTTAGGTGTTTTCATCTCGTCAAATGGAAGACAACTCACTTGTAAGTTATTTCATAGGTAATTTTTAATTCATCAGTCATGTCTAATTCTTTATATTCCTGCTGCATAACATATATTTGACGCATGATCTAATTTTATTTTTGTAATCAAAGTCTCCAGGTAAGGACTTTGCACAAAACACATCATTGTTTTTTTTATGTAATTGCTATCAGATACAGTTTTCCATAGAAAGCTGTGCAGGGTGCCAGTTGATGGCTTCCTGAAACAATATTGTTGCTGCTGCAGACCTCCACCACTGAGGTAGTGTAATGGTAGATATACAACTACATGATAGATAGATAGATAGATAGATAAGATAATATATCTGTATGTGAGAGATATGTAATTCTAACTATAACTAAAGACGTAGGTAAACTAAATTTAGTTCATGTAATAGATCAGTTAATTTGCTTTTCTTCTTCAACTTTGACATCTGACATGAAGGTTAAAAACAGAGAGAAAAGCAGCATTTGCACTGAAGTTCTCACTAACAAAATTCACATTATCCACCTAACCTCACATAATTTTAGCAACACCTGCATAATATGTTTTTTGCACCTAGACCTCAAAACCCCTCAGAGAAGAGACAAGTATTGTTATTTCCACATGCAATGCCACATGAGAGTGCACTCACCGGACCCCTGGAAGTCTGGTGGCAGAGCTTTGTGCAGAAGTGAGGTTTCCCGAGCCCCAGCCGTACTCATTGGGATGCTTTGCCCTCCACAAAGCCTGCAGCTCATCACTTATGATCTGCAGCAGGGAATAAAAGATATGTCATTATGGTCTTCTCTAAAAGGCCCTACTTTAAATCTGGAGTAGCTTTGCAGATGTAAAAGCAAGCTTGGATTTATGCTCCCGTGAGTGCAGGTAGAATTAGACTCCTGCTGACTCCTGCAGGGCCCGAGCAGGAGACAAAGACACTCTGGTATCAAAATCAATATTGACACTGCACAAGGCAGCTACGTTAGAGCAGAATAGACTTTTTCTCTGATATTTGGTGACTTTAAAACCATCTTAAGGAGGAGGAGGAAGGGAGATTTTTCTTTCAATAAATTCTTAAAGTTGAGAATTCAGACAGCTATGGAAGAAGGTCTCGTTAATCAGCATAGCTCCGTCTAATGAACGAGAGTTAAGGAGTTTAATGACTGCTTAGCTCGCCACTCCTTGCAAGGCTCACTTTCCTGCTAGGCTGACTCACAACAGCAAGCCACCAGGAAGGGTGCTGCCTCGGGGACCATTACAATGAAACCATGGATTCCTACAAACAGTTTACTCTGTGGGAAAATCCCCCTCTTGGAACTACTATTCTTGCCCGGAGCCTTGTTCGACTTTTCATTGCCACAGCAGGGGCAACTTTTTTTCCTCTCAATTCTTTGCTGAAACTCTGCCTGTGAAAATGGAGAGAACGCGGCTGCAGAGGAGGACATGGATGCCGTCGCTCTGCAGCACAGAAAGGGTTCCCGTGCTGACAGGACTTTCTTTTCTGCCGCTACACCAATTTAGTTTTCACCATGGTGGACATATAGGCTGAGTCCTGGCGATGTTTAAGAGAAAAGAAAGGTAGACTAATTCAGCTGAACAAATGCAGGATTGGATCTGTGCAAATAGATAATTTCTGCTTGGATCAAACTCTCTTATTTTCCTCTCACTGAAACAAACAAACCAAAAGTTCACCTGGCTGCAAACATTCCTTTCAGCTCTTAATGAAACACCTTGGGTGCTCCTGAAAGAAAAGAAGGGTTAGATTCACAGAAGAGGAGGAAACAATGTCTCTTGTTTTCTCAGGAGCTCAGTCACTGGTGCACTAACCCCAGAATAAAGGAAACTCGAGTTTAAACTCCTTCTTATCTCTCTGGGATTTTGCCCCTCCTCTCTCATCCCCGTGCCTTAACCACTATGCTGTACGGTATTTTGGAAGTGTGCAAACTTCATTACATTTTGTACCACTTTGTAAAAACATATTTCTATTTTTAATTTTAAAATAATAATTAAAAAACATTTATATGAGTAAAACAATGACAACTGTTGATTTGGCTTTCAGCTTCCTTACCTGTGGCCTAAGGCTGCACAGTCTGGAGGAGCAGGGGGGTTGTGGTTTGAGGTTTTTTCCTGGAGGCTGTGGTTGTTTTCCTGTTGTTATCAGGAACATTAAGGCATGTGTTAGTGTGACCTGCTACAGAGGTATAGTCGGTCTTTCTTGTCACCTACCTGGAGGAGTGCAGGCACTGAAATTCAGTTGCCCCATCACCCAGGAAAGGGCACTGGGCAGAGCACCACACGCCTCTGTTGTTTCGTGACTGGTTTGTACAAAGCACAACAGCTCAGGAAGGAAAGAGTGTGGCAGTCGTGCTCACGTGGCTCTGTAGCTGTAACCCAGGCATAAATACAGTCCTGGGAAATGAGTGAGAAGCTTCAACCTTTACACTGATGTAGGCAAAGAGGGAACTTCAATAAGGGGTGTTTTATCAGATGTGGAGAACTCTCTTCCGATACCTAACAGAGTATTCCAGTGTCCCAGACACATCTCACGTTTATTCTTGCTCTGTTTTCAGTCATATGGCTGGACAACCACACTCTGCTAGACAGTCCTTTTTCACCTCCTAACGTTTTCTTATTGTTCATTTGGATTTCTGAATTAATAAGGGACACAACTAGTGACCACTACGGTTCTGTGGACTACCTCGTTCCTCCAGGTGGTACTGTATGGACATCTCAGCTCCAGGAGCAGGACGGCCCAGTTGCCTCCCGACATCTTGGTCGTAAACAATTTGTGCTGCACAGGTTCTCTAGCGCACCGCTTACTGACCAGACTGCACGATGATTAAGGACTTTCCTATGTTATGGAGTGAATAGCTCCAGCGATGCTGGCACTTTACCCAGTGTCTGGCGGACTCAGACTTCCCTGAACTACACAGCAGGATATATCCATGTAGCTGTAGAATGAGACTGGATATAGAAATACATGTGTGTAATGACTTCCTATTGTATTGTACTTTCAATGCTTAAAAGGTTTATTCAAATACCTATTTTTTTTTTTCTAAAGATTTCAATTACAAGGGTACAGAACATGGAATAGATGCAAAATATACTAATGCTTTTAGCTGAAGACAAAAGTGGCTTATAAAAAACAAAATGTGGCAGGAAGCACTGACAACCATGCAATTTGAGCATTGTACAGGAGTGCCAGCAGCAGCAGTGTAATTGTTTTTTCCAGTTTTTGTTCAGTCCCCATGCTGGCTCGCAGTGTTAATCTCCATATGACTTTTTTCTGAATTCAAGTAAATAGAAGAAAAACAGGGCTCTGGATGTACACGCTGGTTTTACTTGTTCCTTTGTCTAAACACAAGAGGAGGATGGCTTATGGAATGATATGTAATACACTGAAAGTTGATCTGAAGCTATTTTGCTACTACTTGCTGGTGGGGGAAAAGAATGTCATTCACAGTTCCTTGGTTAGGAAAGTAAAAAGAAGTTAAAAAACATATTAAAAGAAAACTTTCTTTTCCACCAGATAGCCCAAATTTTGCTGAATGCTAACATTTTCATTTTGATAAACAGAGTATGGCTTTTCATTGTTTTAGTCACAGCAAGTGAAGTTAAGAAAAATTATAATGTTTCACTATTTAGTTTGTTACTGAGGTAAGTGCATTTTTTCCTTCACACATCTCTTGCTTTCCATTTCTTCATCCTACCCCATCTTTTTTTCAACAGGCCTTCTTCTGTCCTATTTTCATGAACTTCAAAACCTAATTAGGTCTTTTTTATCGGTTTCATTTGCTGCATATTCACACAGTTTTTCTCTTCTTTATGATTCCTGAGAAACTGAGCTGAAAACCAGTCAGTTAATTTCAGTGTGGCTGTGTCTACATTAATACACCTCAATTCCAGAGGCTAAACCCTGTAATCAAGCTCCAGAAATACATGTCCAAATTTTACAGCTTACATTGCAGCTAACCTATCTAACCAGTAAGTGGTATTTCTAACACCAACAATTTACCTTGACACTCTCTCTGAATGTTAAATTATTGACAAGTCTTAATGACTTTTTTTTCTCTCTTTGACTCCATATCATTTTTTGTGGGGAGTTTGCAGATAGCTTTGGTTGCTTCCTACCTGAATTTTGGTGACCATAAAAAGTGGTGGAGGAGATCAGAAGGATCTCTCATGAGGCGTTTGAAGATGCTCTGTAAATCCTGCAATGTTTCTTTTGCTTAGTCCACTGCTTTTTTAAAGAAACTCTTTTTTTAAAAGGAACTCTGCCACCGGAGATATTCTCAATTCAATGAGTAAATAAATCAACTGTAAAACCACTTCTTAAATATGAGTCATTATACACAGGCAGCTGTCAGGGTGAGTTTGTTGCCACCAATTAGGATGCAGAGACTGCACCTCACCATCTGAATACATGAAATTGGCAAACTCAACACGAGCCAGCTTCTATTAAATATTTTACAACTTTTACAATTATAACATTTGGGTTAAACAACTGTTCGACTAGCCAGATTTTATAGAATTCACCTTGCAGTACTTAGGAATGCCTGTCTCAAAGATAGACTTCCAACATCGTTGTAAAGCAATTTTTTTTATTAAATTTGGATAACTGAACGGTTTTAGGAGCTGTTTCTGAATGCGATCTTGCATTTCTTTTCCTGCCTCAATGCCGTGCTGATGAGATGCTGCTCCATTGCTAGTCAGAGACACAACCAATCGTAAGCACATGCAAAAGGTTATGTGAAACTTCTTCGCATAGCAAGTAAAGCAAGAAGCTGAAATTCGCTAGGAAGGGCCGTGGTTACCCACATCCCTCATGTCCTGCAAATCAAAGTGAACATACAGAAGTCTCTCCTTCTTCATTAATATTCCTGCTTCGACTTCCACAGCAGCTACTGGAAAAGAGCTCCATGTGCCAGGTGAACATGTACTGCCTTTTATTTGTTTCAAAAGTCCTGTTTGACATTGCTCCAGTATGGTGAGAAAATCAGAGTAATATCTGCACTGTTCATGATCATATGAGTCTCTTGTTTTCCACCCTGGTGTCTCTTTTCCCGGATGGGAATCCCGGTCTCAAGTCTGGGATATCTGCTATTCTTCTCTACACCTTCTATTGCCCTGTCTATAGTGGACTGGCTAGGTATCCCAACGGTGCCCAAGGCACATCTGTAGTTTGCAAAGCCACAAAATAATGGTTTCTGTCTCATTCTCAGTTCTTTTCCTAGTAATTGCTAACTTTCCATTTGCCTTCTGAGTACTCAGCTATTGAAAGATGTGAATTAGTCACTGTAGTAGTCTTTCACATGGGCTCACTTGTCTAAAGGTTGCAGCACCTTCATGTTGAAGAAGAGATTGGCAGATTGCCGGAAAACAGAGAAATTCAGAGTACATAGGCCTAGTGAATTTGAACTGAGCAGAACAGAGCAGTCCTGTAAGTCTTCAAACAAAGGAAGTATGGATCTGCGATACCCACTGATAAAAACTGACCTGAAGTTTATAATGCCACTATCAATTTTAGGTCAAAGTAACCTCCTCAGGTATGAAGGTTTACATACTGGGGTGACCAAACAGAGATCTACTAGGAAAACAGTTCAGTGTGATCTCCTCCCAGGTAGGCGCAACTTGGCAAGCCCTGGCTATCTGGCATCTACTGCGTTAAGGGCAAATGGTTGGTGGACTAAGACCATTTCTGTCCCAGCGTCGTAATGAATCCTTCATTACAGATAAGCTAGAGGATATGCTTAATGAAGTAGAGGCCGCAAGCTGACAGGAGTGTTGGAAGCGGGTGGAGAGGAATCGGCAGATCGCAGGCAGATTTGGCAGGCAAGGCGGCTGGCCATTAGCTGGGGGGAAACAGAGTGGAGCTGAGCGTTGGTTGTGGCCAGCTGGTGAGAAGAGAAAGGGAGCAAAAGGAAGTAATAAAATCACAAGCTCAGGTAGGACAGAGTTTGTTGTAGAAACCCAAGTTACTCTTGAAACAACAAAGCTTATAAAAAAATAACCAACCCTACCAGTGCCATACGTTATGGTAAGATGATGAGACACAGAAACACCTTTGGCCTCCAAGTCCTGTAAGAAAGTGCAAATAAGTAAAAGCTTCTCCAGGAACAAAGGCCAGACATGAAACAGGAAAGGAAAACCAAAATGCTTTTATGGAAGGACTCTGGCCCTGAATTTTCCCTGTTTCGCATTTTATCACCAGTTACAAAAAGTGAATTTCAAGTTCTGCTGAACAAATAGCAATGTGCATCAGCATAAACAGCCATGCATTTCAGAAATGATTGCGTTTTCCTTTTCAATGCAAAGTTCCAGTCCCTCCCTCCAACATGTTTTTTCTCAGTAGCCTGCTACCAAAGTCACTAAAAATGACATAATTAAAAACTTCAGATTTTCTAGTATTTTTGCGCAGTGTGAAGCTCTGCTGAAGCTGGCAGAAGCCTTGCCTGGCTGAGGATGAGGATACTTCAGATCTGTGAATTCTTCCGACTTTTTGGAAGAGAAAACTAGCTCTTCTTTGGCAATGAGGTTCTCTTGGCTTGTGGGATTTCATTATTTAACGTTATAAAAACATGGCTCTTGTTGATTCCTGTTATTCGACTGAAGGAATTCGCGTGCTCTAATCTTGCTTTTTTACCAATTTGAAGAGATGGGGTGGCAGGGGGTGGGGGGGTGTGTATGCATGAAACAAAATGGATTATGAATTTGAAAATTGCCAATTATGTTGCATCACACAGCTCAGAGCACTGGCACAATGATGAACCACAATCCAGATTTTTCAGCTTAAATGGCTTTACATTCAAGCAAGCAAATTAACCATAAAATAAAGGGGGAGGGGTTTACAAAATATCCCAAGAAAGAATAAACTGCAGATAATAAGCACCAATCTGGTGTTGAATGCAGCCCAAGATACCAATTGTTTTAAGTCACGACAAAGACAGCTGAATGCTCATCTTGTGGATATAGAGCATGGATGATTGCTTGCCATGAGTATCTTCTCTCACAAATAACAGTTTTTTCCCTCTTAATTTTCTGCTAAATTGGAAGCTAACTGCTTCCCACATTGTCGTCGGAGCACCTGCAGCTGTGCTGGATTTCTGCGCACCATTTCTTTTAGGTAAAACAGCACTCCACTTCCTTGAGCTCATCATTATGTTTATGTCTTCCTTTCATTGCACTGCCGCACTAATGATTCAGGCAGGCTGGTCAGTCATTAAGTGACAAGCAAATGATACCATATGCAACGTGTGACTAATCGGTCTGAACAAATGAAATCACAGACTTGCTTTTCCCATCATTCATTTCACAAACAGTAGCAATGTGGTGCACAGCAGGTAGTTCAGTTAAAACCAGCCTTGTAAAACAAATTTCCTGCAGCCGTTTAAGTGCGCTGTGACGGATTCGATGCTTTAGCTAGTAGAGAATGCCCAGGGGAGCTAAGGATGGTTTGGGCGAAGGGAAGTAGGGAGGAGGAGAAATGCTCAGTACATACATTACAGTAATTAAAGGTTTAGTTACCTCATTGGTTTGGGTATTTTGTTTGTATGGATCACAGAAATGACTACTGGATTACCAAGCCCAAAACATACATAACATACACAATGCTTATCAAGACAGAATACACAGCTCTTTAACTGAAGTTCCCCAAAGATGCATATTCTATGCAGATCTAAGCAAAATCATCTCTGATAGCTATAGTGGGAAGACATACATATGCAAAAGTAGAGCTTAAATTTCCTCTTTTCTCTGTGCCCAAAATGTCTTTCACTGGCTTTAATGAGATAGATATTTTCCTCAGCAATACTAGCATTAACATATTTAATATTTTAAAGTATTTAACACTTGCATTAAAAAAACAGTATAAAAATTAGCTGCCTACCTCTAGTGAAGTCAAAGGTACAAACATAATTTCATCTGCTATCATAAAAATTTTACTAATATTTGAAAAAAGCTAAAGCCATTTTCTGATTGGCTACTTGAACTGCTTTACTTTTGTCGTGGTTACATGCCAGCTCAGTCACAAGCTGTTGGTATCTCATTGACAAGGTAACAAAAAGGACCTCTGAACTTATTATAGTACCTTCTTCAGCATAGGCCTAAACGGCCCTCTGTCCTAAAAGACGACGTTATTTCAGTCCCTTACTGAAAACTATTTTTTGGAACTGAAAAAACCCCACAAGAATAAAAAGATCTCAAACCAGTCTTATTTTTTTAAGGTAAATAAATGAAGAAAATCCAAAAGCCTAGTAAAAGGCAGAACGTAGATGCATTCACTTAACCCAAATCAAGATTCTGAGAAGTTACAATCATAGTTAACGAGGAGACACAGGAAGAATTTCTTCAGTTGCTCATGTACCAATGTAAGAAAGAACTGGACTCATTCATCTCCCGGCCTAACTGTGACCCCATAGGTATTTCTCAAACCTTATGGAAATATTTGCATAATTAGAATGTGAGAACCAATTCTTAACAAGGATCAAACAGTCAAAGGGGACCCTCTTTTGACCTTCTATGTCAAAGTAGCTTTATGGGTGTCTTAGCCTTTGACAATTCAGAGACAGAGTATCATGAATACTTACAGATCAATCACCTAACAGATAAAAACACAAAGCAGGAGCAGGTGGCACTTTTTGCCAATCATAGTGGATGACCACCTTCCACAGCATCCTTCTGTTACAAAGACAGTACAAAGTTGTGCTCATGGAGACAGAGCAGTTTGAGTGGTTTGTGAAACAGGCACAAGCAAGGAATATGCATTTGTATTTATAAATCTGGAAACAAAATATGCAGTATGTCTTTAATGAATGGGGATCTGGCAAAACACTAACTTAGGGCGAAAGCTTGAAGTCCTGGTGGACAGTGAAAATGTACATGTCTTCTCAGCATACTACCATTGGCAAAAGGCTATTGTGACCTTTGTGTATACCAAGAAAGGGCTGTCACATAGGTGTAGAAAAGTTATATTCTGTTTTTCATACTGAAACACTACCTGCAGTTCTTTTACAAAGGAAGACCCGCATTGATGCATTCATAATGGTCAAACAAGTGCCCTGCAGTCAAATCTGCCAGAGAGCATCACGTATATATTCAAAGAGCAAAACAGGTGAAAACCTAATATGTTACTTAACAAAACTTGTAAACACCTATAGGAGACCTACAAGAACAGCCAGAACAGATCAAAACAAGCATCAGTTCAGCTAAAGATCATCTCTCCAACAGCACCAGATGTGGATGCCTGGAAAAGAGGGTATGAGGACAGAGCAAATTTACGGTATTTCTCTCTAAAGTCTCTTACCCCCAAAACATTTTTTGTTCAGGGACTTTTCTGGGCCTCATGTTGTTTCTATGGATTTCTCTCTCATGAACGTGTCCAATGACCTGTAGAACAGTGGCAATAAACTAGCAATTAAAGACAATAATAAGATCTAAAAGCTGGAAGTGAATGCTCAACACATTTAGAGTATGGATTTTGCAGCCGAGATGACTAACAATTGGAATGGTGTAATGAGGATTGTGGACCACTAACAAATCTTACATAAATTTGACTAATTAATCTCTGCAAAAACTTACTCTAGTTCAAAGGGTTGTTTAGGCAACCGGTACGCCATGTACTGTTCTAGATGTCAGATAAAATCAACACAAAATCCAGCCCATGACCTTCTAATCCATTCATTTTACAGTTGTGAGATACCTTGCTACTGTTCTTCCACAGAAATTTAAAACACTATGCCTTCAGTGGCATAAATTACTGCATGTCTAAGAGTCAGAAGGGGCTTCTTTGTTTGTACCATATTGTGGCTTACTGCATTATTATAACCTCAGTAGTCTCGACATGAGCTAAAGACATACTGATTTGGTCCTGTTTATTAATGTCACTCTAGTACTACAATTTCCGCATGGTACATAGGTTTGCAAAGATGCCTTTCAGGAATCAAACATTTCTGCAACAGGTTTTCTTTCCCAGGGTTGCAGTTCATTGTTTAAGTTGTTGCAACATGGAGGAAAAAATATATTGCCTGTTTCTACTGCATTTTTTCCTTATCATGCCATAAACCAGAAGCCTCTTCCACAAGATATCTCACTCAGATCCTTTTTCTTCAGAGAAAATAAAAGCCTGAATATCCCAGTTGCAACAAATGTGGGATTTCATATATTCAATATAATTTTGTGCTTACCTGAATAGACGTTTATCTAGGCATTTATTGATACCCAGTACAGATTTACAGAGCATGCGAGGAAGTTGCAGGACACATTAACGATGTACCTTTTCCATACCTTGCAGCTCTGAAGAATCTTTAAAATCTTTTATATAGTAGAGCTAAAAAAAAGAGAATGGTAAAACAGGACAACACAAGGTAAAAATAAAAAAAACCCACTTCCTAGTTATTGCAAACTAAAAATCAATGCTCAGATATTTCCTAGTGACTTTCCTAGTGACTTTCTCTCTTTTCTTTTAAATACTGCCATTAAAAAAAGAATTACAAAGGAAGATGCCCCCCATGGCTTTCTGTCAGATACTATCTTATTTGTACATACTTTTTGTGGTTTAATTACTCCCTTTGTTGGTTTTTTCCCCTTGGTTAAAGAACAAGTCTCCAGATTGTTCTGTGATCTTTGTATCTATGCAGATTAGATTTGGAAATTAAGGAAACTTGCATCAGCTACATAATTAAGCACATAAAGAGGTCTGCCACACTTTCTTAGTTTTTAATTACTAACAAACACACATAATGTGAAACATTTGGGGGTTTTAGGGTTTAAAGAAATATTTTCTGGGCAAGCCTTACCAACGTTAAGTTGTGTAAGTAGGTAATAAATTGCAGTTTTAGTAGAAAAGCTTTCAACCTTTCCAGCCTCACCACTCCTGACCATTTGGCATTATGCCTTCAGCCCTTCCACCTACTTCAATGAAATATATAACCATCTTTACTTACGAGCGGTTTTGTATGAGCATCCCTGGAGTGTGCTGTACAAAACTGACATTATAAGCAAGAAGGGTGACAAAGGAACAAAACACACTGTACACCTGGGACGGGGAATGTCCCATCCCTTCTTCATAACTGTTAAGAAGACTTTCAGTCCCCACAGAGGTTTTTAGGAGGATTTGAATGCAGAGCTGCTATGGTACAGTTTGTCATAGAGTTACTAATGCACTAATCCTGCAAAGAGCTAAGAGGGGAAGTCACAGGTTATTTCATTAGTCTCTCTTAATGTATGCTCTCTACCTATGCAAGGAGGTTTAAGGATGAAAGTTAGCCTGGTTAGCACAGAAGTCATCCTCCTCTTATGGTGAGTTCAATAGGGAATTTGGCATGTGCCTCCTCCAGACAGCCAAAAAAGTGCTTGGATGAAAAGATGTCTTCCCCAAAATCATTATAAACAGGACTCATTAGCAATGCTAGGAAGGATTTTACAAAATTGTTCCCAAATTCTCAGTGGAAATGGAGATGAAAACCTGTTATTCCCAACTTATTGCCCACTTTGATCACAGGCTGTGTAGGAGACAACCTGGGTCCCTACAAAGGAAACAGGTTTCGAGGCCAGTGGCACCTGAATGCGAGTCTCTAACTAGCCAACACAGTCCAACTTCACTTACCTTTCCCACCATGAAAGCACCATGCATTCTGCCTTGCGCACGCTCTGATTTGGGGCTATTTCACCAAACAGATACTGAAAAGCGGCTTTTTATATACTAGAGCTCAGAAGGGCCAGCTGTTTGTGTGAGTACAGCTCAGCCAGCCGTCACAGCCCAAATTCCCATCTAAGGAGCCTCCTGAGCCCAGGTACCTCACAGGGGAGGCAACAAAAAGGAAATGCAGAAGCATTTTAGCACAGACTCAAATCCCAGGAAGACCCTGTCTCTGCCCTATGTACAGCTCACATTTCTTCCACTCCCTTGCCATGCCAGATGTCTCAGCATCATATTTCTAAGCCACTAATAAAAAGCTCAGTGCTATACCCAAGAGATATGTTTTCACCAGGGCTGCCATTTGGGGAGAAAAAAGGAATGGCTCCACAAACGCACTTCCATGAGGGTTATGTGGAGCTTTATCATTCACAATTTCCTTGTGAAGCACTACATGAATTTTGAAAGGCTCAGAACATGCTTTTAGAAATTAATAAAAATTAATTTGTAAGTACATTTGTATTTGGTTTGCCTCCTAGAAACTGCCTCCTGGTTTTGACTTCTGTTGGGAAAGTACTGAGACGTAAAGCACGTGTGGGGTCATTTCAGTCTGAAAGACAACTTCAAATGCATGTACAGCTTCCTGCCGGCTGTCTGGAGGAAGACCGAGTTCATCTCCCATCCCTTATGCCACTACTTTTTACTCTCGTCAGGCTTTTTTCAGGACTTCTATTTCCCTTAAGCTTTCCTTATGTTACCAACATCTCACATTGTCAACCCTCCCAAATTACTCATCTATTTTCTTCAGTCACTGTGCCACCAGCAGTTCTCCAAATGCTTTTCACACACTTATGTATCCTCAGGGCTTGAGCTTCCCAAGCAATTTTAGCCTGGTTTTCTAAAGAAAGGAGACTCATGTAATCACATAATCGATTTACTGCTCAATCCCCCAATTTTAACTCATTAACTCTTCAGTGCGATTGAACTTGACATATAAATTTCTCATACATTTTCTGAAAAGTTGCAGCTGGAGAGAAGGGAGAGACCCAAGTTAGTATCTTCCCTCTTCCCCTGAAAAACAGACAAGTGAGGTCCACCCCCTTGTCCATCAGGTTTGTCCTCGCCAGAGTCCAGCCAGGCAGCCTGGCCAGCAGGTGCCCACCTGGGGATGAGTGGTGATGGATGTAGCCTGACGGCCATCAGCAAAGAGCTGAGGGTGCTGAGCCCTGGAGGAAGGCTGATGGGGGGAGAATCAGGGCCAAGGACAGAGGGGAGGAAGGTGGAGAATAAATTGGGCTATACGGGGAAGAAGCAGGCTTTGTTGTAGTGGACGTGAAGGGATTGAAATTATAGAAATTAACATGGAAATTGTCAATTTAATTAACTGAAAAGCAGGTTTCATTAATTTCACTGTTCACAGAACAATGAGTTTAACAAAGAAATTAGTATTCAGCATCTCAGTGGTTTTATAATGGTGAGCTGGGGGGGAATGGAAAGAAGTGGATTTTACCCAAAATAATTGTATTTTGCTAATGCAAACCTGACTTCAGCCTTGTTGGCAGCATTGAACTTTGGAGCCACAGTTATTAAGGAAACTATGTCCTCATGCAGAAACTGCAGGTAAAAGGTAGCACTGCCGCCTAGCTTTAACCCAAATAGTACTGTAGGTATTTTGTTAAAATGAAACTCTTGGAAGCAGGAACAAGAAAATAATCTGAGAAGTTCTGAATAAACTGCAGAAAGTGGTTGTGATCCCGATGCACTCCCACCGAACATCTTGAAATCTCTTTTCCAAAATCTGCTGTTTCAGGGAGGCGTGAGAGGCACCACCACACAGATGAGGAAGGAAAAGAAAAAACAGTAAAAGGAAAAACAAAGAACTCTTTCCCTGTTGCCCTCCTTCCCCAAAGGCAGGGGAAGGGCATCCCGAGGGCTGCCCTTATAGCTGGGGTGGCTGAGGTGTACACAGCCCCACTGAGAGATTCAGTGCAGAGAGCACTCTCTGCATTTGTCACTGCTCAAAGGGGTAGTTGATCCCAGGAGTTTTGACTTTCTGGTTTCCTAGTAGATAATGTAAATTGTAGGACTGATACTGTTCTTCAGCAAACTTGCTGTGCTGTGTAACAAACCTGTTCCTGACACTTTAAAAAAACCAAGCACTTGTTTAATTTGATTCTTTTTTTCCTTGAAGTTGTATACATGTGTATATATTGCACATATACATGTGCATATATATGAAATTCAGGTTTTTGTATCATAGCATCTAACTAACAAAAATCAATCATCTCTACTGAAAACAGCCATAATTTTATCTAAATGCTGCTGCATCTTCCTACTGCTGGTGTGCGATGTTTGTAGAGAGGAGCAGGTTGGATCTGAAAGCGTGTAACAGGTTTTGTGCTGTATTAAGTATGGAAAATAAACTAGAAGAAGCAGTTTGATTTTCAGTGTTGTCTGCAAACATTGCCCTGCCAAATTGCCTGGAAATGGGCAGAAGGTTTGACATGCAGTACTAAAAGGAAAATTGCCTCCAAAAATTAGAGATGGCAGCAAAATATCTTTTTATTTCCTCCTCCTTGAAAAATGTATTCTCCTTGCTTTCCCCCTCCCCTAAAAAAATACCCTCTCCTTTTTTCCTCTCCTGACACCCTTTAATTAACGCTCTTTTTTAGGTGACACTGCATACTATAGGTTTGGTGGCTGAGGGGATGCCTGCCCCTGCCGAGCAATGAGGCACCCCACGGAGCGCCAACAAAAAGCCCCACTCTCTGACCCGGCTGGGCTCCTATGAATAACTTGCCCTTTCTTTATTAAGATAAGAGATGTGCAAGCGCCTGTGTGTGCTGGATTAGGAGAGGGAGGAGATCTACATCTAGGCATAAATATAGTGCTTCTCAGGGAAATTTCAGAACGTGATAGATGCTGCTTAGCCCCAAAAGGGATTTTATTCTTGCCTGCAAGGCAGCGTGCAATATCGACAATGTTTCTTAGCAAGGGCCACTGCCACTTCGAAACAAAATGAGCATAAGGCACCCGAAAAGCCTTCAGGCTGCTGCCTGAGGCCAAGGAGGTGTGGGACCTGCTGCCCAGGGCCTTGCCTGCCCTCAGGGCTGGTCCGGCATCCACCACCGGCTGTGGGAAATCGGGAACCTCAGAGGCAATGAGCCAGCGGCATGTGGGCTGTGTAGCCAAGGGGTGGGAAGAGACTAAGTTTCAAAAACTAAATTTCTGCAATGAAAGGGTAAAATTCAAAAGCACTGAAACACAAGCACGTCACTGATGTCAACAGAGACTTGGCCAGCAACTTAACTCACCTACACAAATGTATATGGATTGGTACTTAAAACTAACACCATATTAAATTTCAGATAGCAGCCACCGCAGTAACTTTCCTCTGACGTTGCATCTGATACACTAAACATGACATACCATTCAAATAATGCTTTCTTCTCAATTTTCTTTCAGCTTAATCCTCATCGTACCTGGTACACTCAAGGAAAGGCAGGCCATGGAGACAGAGGTAATGATGTGTGAAGTGACACTCATTTGCCTGGGGCAAGATAGAGCAGAGTCTTTACGAACTCTAATACATAGGAATAAAATAATTAAATAATCTAGATTTTAATTGTGCAAACCTGTCAGTTGCAGGAGGATTATCTGGAAAGTAAACAGAAAAAAAAATCTGAACTAACACTGCTGTAGTCAGTCAAGCTATACCAAAAAAAATTTCCTGAGAATATATTATGTGGAGCAGAGCTTGACTTCTTAGTTTTCTCTTCTAAAAATAAGGAAGTGCTGACTGCCTTGCAAGAAGTTTTAGAGACTCTGGTCTAAATGTCCTGACAAGTTTCAGATGGAAGAAATGGTGTTAACAGAGCAGAGCTGCTCCTGCTGCTCTGACGCCTGCCCAGCCTGTGTGCTGGAAGAGCCGCATGGTAAGGGTTGTGTACACAGCATTATACACACTGTGTTCCCGTTATACAGCCACCTTGTATTGTACCTGGGGTATATTCACCCTGTAACATCCTGTAGGTAGCTGTTAAAGTATTAAAAACTTGATTTAACCTCATGATATCTGATAACTACTGCACCAAATGTAAAGGAGTCTGGATGATTTTCCACTCTTAAAGAGAGATATTCATGCTCTTTTCAGTAACCCAGCAAAGTGAATAAGTGGCAGATGAGGACGTGCATGATGCCTTTGCAGAAAGCAGAGGCTGCAGAGGGTTATTCCAGAATGCAGCACTGCAGCCAAAGGGCTGACCTGTGGTAAAGACACTGGTCTGAGGCTCAGGGTGCAGAAGTTCAACTCCCAACTCTGTCATACCCTGCAAGAGTGATTTGAGGTATATCAGCTAAAACTAGTGCCAGTAAAAATCCCAGATGTTTAGAAGTTAGGGCTTGCCTCCAAAATCAGTGCTGGCTGCCTCCCTGGCCACCTAGGCAGGGTGTTGGGAGCTCCGGGCACTGGGAGAGGCAGCTCCAGAGCAGTGCGGATGCTGACCACCCGCAGCCCAGGAGGCAGAGGGCTCAGACACGAGCCTCCTGTGCCCGCACACCAGCAGCTCTCAGGCACCCTGCTAAAGAGCAAGCACCAGTTCCACCCCAGATCCCCCACAGCACCTGTACTCCTTTTTACAAATTAATAAACCTCATCCAGCAGTGCCAGAGCTCTCCGCCTTGCTCCTGCGCTGTGAGAATATAGTAGCTGGAGGGACAAAATGGGAGATTTGGGTTGTGTTTCCTTCTCAGCAGGAAGGAGATCAAAGCCGTATCTGCCACCTCTTCGCAGCTTGCCTGGCCCAAGTGGGACACTCCTCTGCCACTTCCTTGATGTCAGAGGGAAAGACATGAGCTTTGACTTACTTTGCAGTCCAAGCCCCTGGGCACCACCGGCAGCTGGGGAGTCCTGGAGGCTTGACCTGGTGTCCACAGGAGTTTGTGCACCTCAGGCTGGAGTGGCTGAACAAATACGGAAAGAGGTCAGAGCACAGGGACCAAGACCCAGGCTCCCCTTGCCCCCTCCCACACACAGCCAGGAGCCTTACCAGGATGCAGAGTCTGGCTCCCTCTTGTGCTCTCTCCTTTTAACAAATTAATATAGAAAATACGATGCAGTGGAATATTTTTAACAGGTGGTCTAAAAGCGCCCCTACCATACGGCTGGGGCCCTCATGCACGCTGCTGTGAACTTGAAGCCATTCAGGTTTGGGTAAGCATGCTTTTGGAGAGGAAAAAAAAGTGGAATAGGATTGCCAAAAGGGTTTTCACATTTCTAATCTTTTTGCAGAAGACTTCCCATTACTGTCAATCTGCAGGTTGTGACCTATCAGCCTGGGATGCTTTTGCGCAGCCTGGTAAGGAAGCCACTTCTCCATAGAGATGACTACTTCAGAAGCTGCATGAGCAGCTCTCTGCCAGAAGATAGGTTAGAAATTTCCAAGGGCAGAAGCAGAAATGATAAGACATGACATTTCTAGTGTTTTACAGAAGGTGTCATTGTTGTGCTGTTTTGTTTGACAAATTGCTCACCAGTCTTCAGTACGTTTCGAGTCACTTCAGAAAAAAATCAGTCTTTTTTCTTTCTCATTCAGCTACAGTCTATCCCATATTAAGCTCAAGATTAAGTTTTTCCTCTCACAGAATTTAACTATACATACAGACAAATATCACAGGCTACTTCTCCACTTCATTTTCTTGTAAAGAAGATTAATCAAGTGTGTGTAATCTCACAGAATCTAACCTTAAATTTTTGGTAATAAGAAGAAATCTCTGCTTTAACCTGGTGCCAATAAAAAGCATGTTGGAAAGAGTGTGATCCTCATTATAGCATGTTATCCGCACTCTTTTGCCATGTCCAGCACACCTGTGCTCAGAGTCCTTTGATCACGACACAGGTGCTGTGAGTACAGAGGGTCCTGTGATCAAATGTCATCCTGGGAACAAGTCTAGCAACCATCAGGAACCTGCTGACTACCCCTATTCAGAGACATCACACCGGTTATCACAAATACCCCAAATATCATGCCTCTATGACGAATGCCCTATTTCCTGCTCACAGAATAAGAGCAAGGAAAATCATTAATGTATAAAAATAACAAGAGCCTAAAATAGCTTCTGCTATGGTTGCTGAGGAATGGCCCAGGATGCCAAATGCCCATGTCTTTCTGTGATGTTATACACTTCTAGTTTAATCATCATGACCCAGAGTCATCCCTGCCACTAGTGTTGCTATGGTTATGTTTGATATGATACCTTTGTTCCAGCACTTGTGCTTCAAACAAAGATGATGATGATGCCACTTCCCCAAATCAAATTCTGCCATAGACACTCACCTCACCCACAAATGATTTTTGACTCTCCATTTGCTTTCTGCAAAGCAAATGTGAATCCAGGCCATAGAAACAAGAGCAGCATGAGGTGAGGATCACCCTTCCTCAAGAGAAATGGGCTATTCAATACTAAGACCCTGCTACTGAATGGAGAAAGATAAAAGTCTGATCCAGTTCCCTGCCAGAGCTGAGATTATTCTTTCCTTGTTTGCAGTCATATTAAGGAAATAGTAAATACTGATTGATCCATATGGTTTTCACATGTGGAACTTACCTGAGATGTCCCAGGGATCGGACATATGCACCTCTACCTTCTGACAGCATGCCTCTCTAATATTGTACGGCTCTCTCACATATGATAGGGGGCTGGGTAATGAAGAGGTATCATCCATTTTTGGGACTGCTCTGGCCAAGGTGAGAGCAGCTAAAATGCATTGCCACTCCCAGCTGGTGGGAACTTCAGTGTGTGTCATCCTCTCTCAAGCATGGGAGCCCCTAGATGGCACTGCGAGACCCCTCTTCCATTCTCCGACACTGAGCTGAGATAGGATTTATTCTGCCTTTCTGTTTCCTTTTTGTATAAAAAAAAACCCCACTACCCAAACGTCAGTTCACATTACTTGAGCTCACTTCCACATTACATATTTGAAAGCAAGACAGGAAACCTGATCTGATCCCTTCCCAACCTGCTCCAGATAGAAACACCTCTATCAATTAAAAGCCAAGCCAATATGTGTTTGTCGTAAAGTACACTTGTACTATTATCTGCTTTATGTAACAGCAGTTCTGCCTCAGATTAGTGCCATCCTGATATATTCAAATTGCCCTGGTTGGCCAAACAAGATTTACGACCTCCGTGGCTCCTTCCTTTTGGGAGTCCTAAAGCACTTTGCTTATAGTCCTAAATTGAGCTTCAGAAAAGATGCTGTAAGGTAGTCAAGCATTGTAAAATATCCAGGATAGAAATAGGATTGGTGTTCAACTTCTGTTCCCCTGAGCTGCTCTCTTCTCCATACTAGAGCTGAAGACCTCAAAAGCAAGGAAGCAAAGAAAAATTACACCACCACCACTCAGTTAAATACTTAAAATAGCACTGCTGTTTTACTGGTAGTAATTGGTTAGGAATGGGGCAGCAGTTAACACTAGGATATCAGTGTCATCTAGAGAGCTCACAAATGGTCAGAGTCTTCTCCCTGAGACATTTCACCCTCTTTGCAGGGTGTACAAAAAGGCAAGACTGGAAAAGGCAGGAGGAAAGGACTATGATGTGGAGCAAGGGAACGTCAGCAGAAATGGCTTGCCTAGGGTGGTAAAAGCAGGAACTAGATTATGACCCTGGATCAATGCCTTGCTAGCACCACCAGACGTTAAACCTCCAGGGTGAAAAGCAAGGTGTACCAATGGTACCTTGCTCAAACATGCCCACATACCGATTCCTATGATCTGCAAAATTTCCGCTGGGCGAGAGCTAACATGCATCAGGCAAGAGCTGGCTTCCTGCTGGCCACAGAGCACCAGGGGGATGAGGAGCGGTGCTGCACCCTCCTGTTTGACTCCCCCTCATCTCTCCCAGCTGCCCTCCGAGTTCCCTCACGGGCACACAATTATTTCTGAGCCTTTCTTTACTCTTCCAGATTTGGTCAAAAATGTCTCAAGTACCTAGAAAGCTAACAAGGGGTAAGACAGTGCAAGCAAATGAGACCTTTTTCTTTACAAACTAAGTTAAAAATGCTGCTTCTTTCCCCTGAATTGTATCAGCAGCAAATTCTTGCTCCCACAAGTTCTGTCTGTTACTCCAGAAGTGACTGCTGGCATAAAGGTGAACAAAGCTGAAAAGCAGACTTTAGTCTCATAGTTCCCTCATCTGTTGATCAACTGATGGTACAATCCTGTTCATAAGACAGGACATAATTTTCTAGGTTAAGTTATCTGGTTTTTGGTCACAGTATGCTCTTGTTGGCATTCAGCCTGAGATACTGCAAGCTAGGAATACAAAAGTAACCGCCCTTCTTTCAATGAAAGGATTCATAGAAAAAATAAACCAAATAGATTAAATACCGATCAATCCCAAACCATTAAGAGCTGGTTGCTATTTTGGCAGAGTAAGAGACCCAGGGGATAAACTACTGCTAACAATGGGCCACTGAGAAAGATGCCAGGGGGCAGACTGGAGATGTGCCTGCCTGCAGCGAGCGAGGAGGCCCCACAACAGAAACAGCCCCAGAAAGAAGGGGCTCCATGCCTACCAAAGCAGGTCCTCCTACTCACCAAGTCACACCAAAATCTGATTAGTTTTGACTTTCCCCAGAGTCCCTACAGCCTGCAGCTGTCCCTGACCAACAGCAGACATCTTCACCCTTTCTGAATTTTGCTCATTTTAGCAGTCCCTAGCTTATCAACCAGCAACTTAGAACACAACCGACTCCCAAATGCTCCCGTCTTACCTATTTGCAGCTTCCCAGTGACACCACATGGCAACTCCAGTTGGCTGGCCCCAGCTGTGCTCATGGGGGTACTGCAGATACAGGGAATTTGGGGTGGTTTGCCCAGGGTGAAGAGGACGTAGCCCATGATGGCACAGGGAGAGCAGACTGGCCCCAAAACACCTTCCCCAGGTGCAGCACAGTGCCCTGCACCTGCTCCAGGGTACACAAGCCAGCACATGAGCACAGCCCTGCCTCCCGCCCTGGTGACAGCGGCATTTGAGAGCTCTGAACTCAAGAACAACCTGTTTTCCTTTCATAGTGCAATTCATTTGCAGCACGTGGTATTTGGGATCAAAGCTGGGCACTGCTACACAAAGCAGTTTAAGTTCCTCAGCTTTCCTCCTTATCAAAGGTTGGGTGAACATAGCCACAAAACTATCACCAAGACTGCCAGGAACACGTGTACAACAGCACCTTCCAGAGAAAACCCGCTCCTCGGGCTCACAAAACCACTCCTTTGATTAAACAGTGAATACAGCCTCACGCCATTAACCCAGCAGGCAGGGGATTTGCTTGCTTTTGTCAAATGCACCCAGACAACTCTGCGGCATGTTTGGAGAATCTGCCCCAGACCAAATGCTCACACTGCAGCCAACAGCTTTGGATGAGACGCTGACTCTGGGGGCTACTGACAGATGAGAAGGCAGCAGTCTTTATCCCCATTAGCATCTGTCCTAAGTGAATGTGCACTCTCATCATAAAGCCTGAAAACTAAATCCATGGGGAAATGTGCACAAAAAGGCTGAACAGATAATCCCATCAGTCCACTTAAACAGGAATCTGAGTCAACAAATCTAATAAACTGGGGTCAGTGGACCACGCAGATGACAGAGGAGCTTCTCACTGCTGCATTATGCCCTGCAGTCCCTTGAGGTCGCACAGGCAGTTTTGATGCAATAAACTGGTTCTCCCAGCACAGGATTTCACCACTAGATGTCAATGGTATCTGAGCTTTCGAAAGGTAAGATATTGCTAAGGGCAGGTTAGCTGCTGGAAAAGTTTATTCTTGCTGGCAGCAGCTTTTGCTGCAACCAACCATAGTCAACCAAGCCCTTTGCTTGGTCAAAATGGTGATGTGCTCTTTGCAGAGACGTTCCCTGGAGTCACTCAAATTGCTCTGAGGAATAAATCAAGTAAGCAAAAAGCACAAGGTTGAATTTGATTGGCTAAACTATACTATATTCTTCAGCTGAAACTCTTATTTAAAAGTAAAGTGAACTACCGCACTTAAAATGAAGTAAACCTCATCAAATAAGCACTAAGCAAGGGTGTCTAAATGTATTTTAGACACGTGAATTTTCTTCAGATTTGCATGTTATTTTCTCTTAACAGTCCTCTGTTCTGCCTCTGCTATGCTGGACTTGTTCAAATCATTCCCAGTCCTGTCTTATGCTTCTCTGCTAGCTCCTACTATCACATCGTCATCTACGTTGACTTAAAAAGTGCCCCCCAACAAACAATGTGCCCTGAAGCTGAAGTACGTAGCTGCAGCCTCGAGCCAAGGTCAATGCTGGCAGCTGGCATCAGCCACAACAGTTTTCATCCCTGTGAGCGTGAGGAGGCACACAACACCCAGCAGCCCTGCCTTGTCCTCTTCTGGCGCTGCACCGTGACCAGAGGTGCTGGCTTTTTATGAGACCCAGCATCAGTAGCAGATAACGCAGTTTGCAGTTATTTGCTGCTTTAAAGTATTTCAAATTGGATTCAGGAAGTACACTCAGTTTTGTAGCGTAGCCGGGGACTCAGCCTGACAGCAAACATTTGAGCATCCAGAGTTTTTAAAATCAAAATCAATAGAAAGCCAACTTGACTTTACACAGTCTTTCTGAATGAAAGGGAGAGACACCCTTATGACAGCAGCCAGCCTTGTTTTGATGGAAGTTTTTCCAAGCTGCTTGACATAACTTGAAGACTTCAAACTTTTGAGGGATTTACGGCTGAAGGACTGTCACCTGGAGCTGCTGAGCCAAATTCCTCAGCAGATGCTTGTCTGTACCGCAGTCACCCCCACTGACGGGCACGCTTGGCTGGGGGCAAGCTCACGTGGGAATCGGGCCCACGCGGCCTCAGTAATACCTTAATTGCTTACGAAGCAACACAAACCTTCACCTAGCATTACAGAGAGCTCTCACAAGCATTTGTCAAAAGCCTGTATAACTTACAGGGAAGCACTTGATCTGGGGTTTGATCCTCACCATCCTTTGTCATTCCTAGGTCTGAATCATCCCTTTTTACATTTGCTTGTGAATTCCCCTCCAGCAAAGCACAGCTCTGCGCTTTCAAGCCATCTGTCACAGCTGGCAGTACCTCTCTCAAGGGGCACTTCACCGCTTAGGTTAAATGGGCAGTTCTGCCAGTGCCACTTCTCCCTGCTGAGTAACTGCTCCCGTCTAACCCATTTCCCTGCGGAGGCAGCTCCACGCTCAGCAGGGTCCGTGGCAGGACTTTTCCTTTCCTTTTTTTTTGTTTTTTTTTTTGGTTTGCTTGTTTCTTGTTATTGCAGTGCCACTTACCTCATGTCTAATTATCGCAGCTTACAAAGAGGCTGTTTGCCATTGTTAACTGTTTTTTCTTTATAACCTTACCTGGAGCACTTGCAGTTGCTCTGAACCAGCTCTTCCCGCTGCTGTGGATAGGAAAGGACTTGCACTGGTGACAGCGACAGCAGGAGACCAAGACAAAAAACTGCAAGTTTTAGAAGCCCTGACAACTTTCTGCAAGAAAATCTGTTTGAAAGACCAGGCAATCTATAACCCATCTCCTTGCACAAACCATCATTTAAGACCCCTCTATTCAAGGCAGGCTACCCCAGTGACTATCCTTCAGTGTGGTTTAGCTTGTCTGGTTCTGCTTAAAGACATCTTCATATCTTGCTCATGTGCTTCTGTAAACTTCACCGCTGAATTCACATTTTCATGCCAAAAAGGGTAAAGTAAGTTTGGTTTTCCAATCAAATTTTATTCTAAACTATGCTGATTCACTATTTCTTAGCACCCCCAGGACTGCTCTGACTCCTTACTACATAGATGAGAGCTGAAACCTTACAGAGAGGAACTAATGGCACCAGGACGGTAAAGAGCACTAAAGCCAGCCCACAAAGATCTGTTAGGAAACAGGCCTACTTACGCACAAACCCAGCGCTATTCACCTCTCCCTGCAAATAACAACTGAAACAGCCAAATATCCAGGTGCAATCAATCAGACCCATGCAGAGAACACAAAGGAAGAGCTTCCTTCTCACCTGCTGGGTTTATGTGACCTCCTGAATGGCTCTTTTCTTTCCTGACCCCAAAATGAGGTTTTTCCTGGGTTTTAACTGTCTGGTTTCTCTAGGATTGTTGTGTTTTTCTCAATAGGGTGGTAAGGACAAGGACTGCCTCTACCCTGAGGATTCCCCCTGGGAAAGTGGGACCCGGAAAGGGTCAGTAGCACCCTTCAGAGCAAAGGAAGCTTTCCAAGGTCTTCAAGATGATGCCCCTTTCCCTCCTCCCATAGTCTGCCTGGGATAAGAAAGCAATGGAAAAAACCATGCTGAAGACCAGCCAGTTTCCAAAATGCATGGATTTGCAAAGATCTTGGTGCCTCTGCAAGTAAGTGGCAGTACAGACCTCCTGGGGAGACAACCAGCTGCAACTGCTTACCACTGCAGTGGGCGGTGAAAATCAAAATTATGCAGACTGTATCATTGCCATTCTTTGACCACTTAAAGGCTCTGAGCCTGGGCTGCTGCTCAGGTTCACTCTTGCTAGGTTTTCTGGACCTTTACAAGGGTTTTACAAAATCCACTGACCTTCTTCCAGACAAGAGGGAATGCAGAGGAGAACATCTCTCCTTGCTTCAGAAATTGTTCATTTGGCCCACCTTTGCAGGCCTCCTCAGTTCTCCAGATTTTATTAACTGCACAATTCTTTTAACTCTGATACAAGTCCAGGTATTTCACAGTATTATTGTAGCCGTGCACGTATGGTGCCATCACACAACTCGCCAGTGTGAAATGGTGGTCATTGTAGGCATAGAGGTAGACAGCACTTAGAGCCAGAGGAAGACTTACCTTCTTTGGGTTTGCTGTGTGTAACTCAGCTGCCACCCCTATGGCAGGAGAGAGCAGGACTCCAGGGCAGACGCTGTGTGGCATGGAAGTCCACTGGGATGTGAAACACAGCAAATATTCAGGAGGTTTGTTTTATAGGCTGAGTGGTTTTTTTCCACCAAGGGAGTCCCCCCTACATAGGGTAGAGCAGTTGTCCCCATGCAGATCAGTCTCACTCTGTGCAGCAGGCTGTGCTGAGCCCAGAGCAAACTGCCCCCACCTGCTGCCTTTCACCTTCAGACAGCTCCTGTAAAACGGCTCATCAGAGGCCTCTCTAATCACGTCAGTTAAAATTCAGGTTCCGTTGAGCAGCTTAAATTGCAGGCCTTTGCCAATAAAACTCTTTTCAGTTGACAGGAATAGAGGAGCCCTGTTTGAATAGTTCAGTAAGATGGTCTGAAAGGACATCTGCAGTGCAGCAGCCTCTTCTCACGGCTCTTCTAGCACAGCTGGAGCTGTAGGGCAGCTATCCTCTGCTCTGCACCTTCCCATGTGCAAATTGTCTTAAAGGTATTGTCACTCTAGCTTCTTGTGACGACCTCCCAGCAAGGCTGATGGATAGAAGGAGAGCCCTTTGGTGCAAAGTTAGCTGCTTGCATGCAGCCGCATGTGGCTTAAAGTAATCCGGCTGACTAACTGCAACAGGTTAGGAGATACTCCCCAGGTCTCCTTCTGGGCTACACTGTGGGGAGCAATGATCTCCAATGAAGGGACAGTGATGAACAGCTGGGACTGTATATTCTTCAGCTTGCACATCTGTATCTGGAAAAGGATGTCTGGCTGTAAATTATCTTTAACCAACGTTATAGAGCCGAGTCAACAATTTTGGCTTGAACTGTTTCAACTATTACAGCTAAAATTCACCCCACCTGTATGTTAACACTGGCACAAACACTTTGTAGGTCAGGCTTGAGACTATTTAAGGTGCAGGCACTCAGAGGATTAAGTACTGCCTATTTGTAAAGCACTTCGAACAGACATCATGCTATAAGTACCAAATGTTGTTTCTCTATGAAATAGCCATGTTTGGCTTAGTAGTTCTCAGGGTTTACAAGTGGGAAGGGCAGCACAAGCCTCAGCTGCATTACAGCACACTCGCAGCCCATCATGGGCTCTGCCTTCCCCGTTGCAGACCAGGCGAGAGGAGGGAAGAGGAAACCGCGCTGGCAGGGACGCCAGATGAAAGGGGAAAGCATTGGCTGTCCTCAGTAAGAGGATCGAGTGCCGATAAGCAGACTCCAGAGGGTACGAAGATAGATTTACCCCTCCCCTCTCCCACAGGGACTTCGCATGATGGCTGCAGGCCCCTCTTAGACTGTGCTGTGATGATAAGGCACAGCTGAGACCCCATTAACATCATCTCTGCTTCTGAAACTACCTGGAATACATCGGTACCAGCAAATCCCACTGAGCAGAGATGAATGAGCAGCTCGGAACAGGGTCAGGCTCCCGAGCCTCTAACAGGCACACCCTGGTCTGCATCAGCCTTGCAAACACAGCCAGGGTTTGGGGAACTGAATGACTAGAAGTACGAGTATAAAATATTCCAGTTAGGAACAATAAGTACATGTGATATGCATGAAGGCACAGAGCCCAGACTTCATTAAGGTAGTATTTATATTTTGAAAAGCAATATTAAAAAACACTGGAAAATGCAAGATAAATGTAACAGTTGGTTCTACAAGTTTTAACCTTGTATTGCTTGGCCATTTTGACATATAAATTATTGCTTACTAGCTCTCATAAATACACAACACAGTAATATGTACAGAGGCAGACAAGCATGAAATATGAAAAGGAAAACATTGGCAACATTGATTCTGGTAAATCAGATTATTTCATACATACCAGGTCTCATAACGGTGGAAAACTACTAGCTGTAGTCCCTGAGAAGTTAGCTAAATACCTTGATTTGGGGTTTTCTATTTTATTACTTTTAATGCAAGCTGACAGCATTATGGCACTCAGAGAGAATGAAACAGACAGGTGTTCTTACCTCAGCTCACTGACTTCATCCCAGTATTTCTTAATAGTGTAATAAGATGACAATAAATAGGCTATGCAAATAAATATTACTCTGGTAAATGTTTAGTATTTACACCTTTCTTCGTAATTTTACAGCAGCACGTCTTATTATTTCTGATAACTTTTTTTTTTGCCACTGTCATGCAAATGCAATTTATTTCTATCTGAGACAGGGTTGGAATCAAAAAGATGTGTCATAGAAGCATCTAAATTTGATGCAACAAAATCCCAAATCAAACAGGTATAAAGTGACCCAGCTTTTTCCTTTACTCTAATTACTCCTCCTAGCTACTAAGGAAAATATGCAGAGTATTTAACCCCAGGTGTGACTGTGATAAACTGAACTTACAAGATTCATGGATTTTATCCTATGTAACATAATTGTGCTATTGAAGAATTTAAAAAAAAAAAAAAAAAAATCACACAGCATCACCAGTGCTGGACCCTGGCAGAGGCTGTGTAGTGTCCCCCTCTTTCACAGGGTTTATTTCTAGTTCTCCTCCCAACCACCACTCTTCCAAACTGCTTGCCAGTCTGCAGCCCAGCTCTGCAATGTTTCACCTGTTGAATGAAGACTCTGATGGGCCTTCTTTATTAGACATATTAGCTACAGATTTGGACTATTTACCTTTCCTTTACAGTAACAGTTATAATATCAATATTTTCAATGTGAGATTGATGCATCCAATTTGGCCCCTCAGACCAGAAAATCACATCCTAATTATACAGGCCACTATGAAAACTAGTTTGTAAAGTTTTAAACTTTAGCCACAGATAATGAGGTTAATGCTGGCTATGTGCCTTCAAACTGAGTTTATGCCTGCTGCAAGGAGTAAACAACACTTGATTTAGTATAGTTACAGCTGTGCAGATAGCCACTACCTCAGCTGGCTTGAAGCCTAATGGTACAAGCTACCCCATCCATCTACTTCAACCAGTTTGAATTGGCAGAGTGAGGAGCCCTCAAGGTGGCTCTAGCATGCTTTCAAATCAAAGCCTGAGCATAGAGTGATCTTTCTACTTCTGTTTCATTTTTTCTTTCTTTTTTTCCCCTTTCTTTAATTTCCTTGTCTTTTATTCTTCTCTGGCACCCCTGCTGCTTCATCAGCACTAACTACCAAAACAGAGCCAAATGCAGTGAACTGGGAAACAGGCTCACTTTCTCACCCTGAATACCTTCTCATGCTCCCTCTCCCACAGATTTCAAGAGAACAACTTGTGGACTGGAGTGTTAACACCACACGAGCTAAAGCATGCAGGCTGGTCTACATACAGGCTCCTAAAAATAATGCCACAGTAACAAGATTTCACAAGGTGGAGCTCAAAAACCAGCAAACCACCCAGGTAACGCATCTAGGGTGGGGATTCAGGGAATGCTGTAGCCAGAGGAAGAACTGCAATAACACAAGCAGCAAATTGTATCTGGTTTGTGTTCTTACACTGCAGAAAGGAGCCCACCGCAGCTAGTTTCCTCATCTGAACAGTTTTGGTCTGTTTGCACAAAAGAGTTATTTACAATATGTGCAGTCACATCTACAGAAGAACATAGGAAATTTTTACTCCATGGCCAGCAAGAGTTTATTTTTTTTTCTTTTTACTGGGTAAAAAGATGATTTTTTTTTTCTAAAAAAAAATCATATAGTATTTGATAATAACAAAGTACAAGCAAATACATTTCTGAAACACCTGTTTCCTTTACAATAGATCTATACAGTATTTCACAGATGGGAAAATCAAATGCATTCTACAGATTCCCCCACAGACTACTTGTTAAAGCTGCTTTTTTTTTAATCCCTTCAAACCAGAGATAACACAATGATGAAAAGCATGCTACTTCAGTATTCCCACATTTCAGTAAAGGGGCATTTTCTTGGAAGTCTTCCTCACGTGGAAAATATACAATAGAGATGGGAAAGCAATGCAACGTCCTCCCTGCTCTGCAAAGTGACTGTTACTGTGAGTCAGCGTACAAACACGTGCTAGACTGCGCAGCACACTGCACATTGCCTGTGGCATTCACTAGATTATTTCAGGGTAACTATTTCAGGGCAACTTCTTAGCACTGAAAACCAGAGCTACAGTGGTGGTGGTGCTTAGTTGTAGATCAACTGTAGACAAGACTTCAGAAATGCTGCTTCAGTACGTGCCCAGAAGTAGTACTTTTAGCTACATGAGAATTGGCTAGGGGCGGGGTGTGAGAGGGACAGAAGCACTAAAGGGACCCTAATGCTGACAGCCCGGTGTGTATGCAGGTAATTACGCTGGTACCCTGTAAGGTGTACCCTTTTGTTCTTCAAAAACTAGAAGCGTGTGCAAGTTAGGTGAAGTTTCACCTGCTGAAACAGTATTTCCAGGAGGTGAGTTAGGAATGTAGGTGGACCTAGGCATTGCCTCTGAATAGACACCAAGGAGGCTGTAATCCAAGCAGAAAACAAAGCTCCTGCTGTAGTAATTTATCACACGTTAACTGCAGGAGCTGGTGCTAAATCTGAGATAACTGGAAAGGAAGAAAATAACATGTTTTCAGTGTACAAACAACTGTGTCCATAAATTGCAACAAAAGCGGATTGGCTCTTACAGTGTGTTTTATAAAGCGGATTCTTAAGGGGCCATAACAGCGTTAACTGTTTACTGCTGACCTCCACATCACGACACACTCTTCAGTTTCATCTGGTGCGCTGTCTTTTTACTTTCCCATTCCTCATTGTCCACACTTATCTCAAATAAGATGCTCCAGTGGACTCAGGGGAGCTGCACGGATTGCACAGTATTTTTGGCAACAATACTTTGGCAGCCTTGAATTAGTGAGGTACATTCTGTGGTGAACTGAGAATCAATCCCCTTGCAGCATGTTGTTTGCTGAAATGTTTTGCTGCTGTGACACGGCGTTTCCTTTCATTCTAATACTGGCAGAAGCTACGCTGAACCAAACAATATTTTCACAGAAACCAAGCTCCTGAGCTCAAAGGATGCTGCTCCGCTCCCTCCCGTCCCGGTGACCAGCGGGGATGGCACCAAACTTGCCCTGCAACTCTGTGAGCATCTCCTTTGCTGGCTCTTGCCTGATTTTCCTGCGCATGTTGTGTGAGCTACTGATAAAACTCAGTAAACTGTTCTTATATAGGGAAGCAACATGCTTGGCATAAACATTCACTTAATTCAAAGTGCTGCAGTTACACGGTTATATGAAGCTGTGTACGCTCACACTCGCGGCTCTATCCTGTGAGAAAGCTCAAAGAGAGCTTGCTGGTTGTCGATGACATGCAGGTGATGGACGTATGGCTTCAGCTCATGATGCTCTTTTGAAGGAACTTCATTGCCTGCAAGACAGGAGAAAGGGGATGGATCAGAAAGCCATGCCTTGCGTGCTCCTCTGTCCTGTCCGCTACAAAGTCCCTGGTGTGCCCACTTGCCAGGTGCTAGACAGTCAGAAAAAAGATGGCCAGTGATCCAAAGGACTTGCTGTTTAAGTGCAATGCATGAGGTAACAGTTAGATGCAGAGAAGGGCAAAAGAAAGAAAAAAGCAGGCAATCCTGGGCAGTCAGCGTGCACAAAGGAGGGAACAAGTGTACGGGAAGAAGCTGACTCTTCCCAAGTGGAAGATTTACTACTGCTGGCAGTACAAGCAGTCTGTCCCTTGTAAAGGTGCTTCAAGGTTTCCTTTGTGCCACTCTGACAGCACAACGGGCCCTTGAGCAGGGGTGGGCGACCCAGCCTGTGACTTTTAAACAGCCTTAACACAAGTACACAAGGCAGCAGACCCCCAGCCATTTCCTCTGGAGCAGGTGAAAGGTGACAGTGCAGCAGACGGGTACGAAAGATCTTCAAAGCTGCTCTGACAGGCCCCTGCATTTTGATCTGTTATGCTTTTGATTTCTTACCTAGTAACAGAGACAAGAGTCATGCTGGTATGGGACTTTACATGGCAAGAGGAATTAGCTGTGTAACAGACAAATTGAAGGGTGGCTTGAATAGCAGATGTTTTCTGTTACAAGCTTTATGCCCGACATCAGCTTGTGGGAACTTGCTGCCTGTGAAACCCTTTTTGCTGGTGAAACCCGCATTGCTGGTGACCAGCAGAAGTGGAAAAGGCACAGCTAAGCCCATGGCCACCAAGACCCATCAAGACAGGCAGAGAAAGCAACCAGATACATTTCCCACACGTTGCTGACTGCTGACAAACGAGCGAAGGTTGGAGAGCTCTGTTCTAGTCCATGTCCTCAAGGAATTTTTAAGAACATTACCATAAATTAAAAAAGAAAACGCTCAAAATTCCCCAACCCAATCAGCTTAACTCGCACACTCCCTCCCTCTCCTTTGTTTCATCGTCATCCTTTTCTCCACGCTCTCCAGCTACACAAGAAGCTTTCCAGGAACCGACCACCTCACTTGTTTCTGAAGAGCGCTGTATGATGCTGTGTAGGTAACGTGGGATGCCAACACAGCCAGTTCTGTGTGTGGCTGCTAACGGGGCTCCCGGGCAGCTATTTTTAGGAGCTATTTCTGAGCAGCTATCTGACTTGAGAAATGTGTGAGAGAACGGGACGACATGATAAATTTTTGTCGGGATACAGAGATGACCTTTCCGTTCTGAGGGAATAGGATCCCAGCAGCTGTGCTGAACGTACTGAAAAACATTTGTATTTCTCATCAACACCTGAAATGACAAAAGCTTGAATTATGTTATTTGTTCAGGCTGCTTTGCCCAGTTTTGGAAACGCTATTATTTGTTTTCAGGATTTAGGATATACAAGTATTATTTCCATTAAAGACGCATTTCAGTGTTGCTTGGGACCTAACCAGTTTCTAATCCAGAAAGATTCTGACCTGTAAGCTTAATACACACGATACAGTTCATAAACAATAATAATATTGCTTGCTTAGTTTTGTTTGAATTCTATCCTACAGTAAGACGCCTGCTGCTCTTAGGCCAATCTGGGAGTTGATGCAGTAGAAAGATTCACATTCCTAAGAGCAAAATAAGCCCACTAGAAAAGGAAACTGTCCATAAAGTCTCATATTCAGTGAATGCATTTCATGCCTAAACGAATTTAAGGAAAAAAAAAAGTGCCTACAGGGATGTCTGTATAAGCTGCTTTTTAAACGCCAGCTTCACAATAAATCAAGTCTGTGGTAAAATAAAATAACAATCACATACTTCAAACTCCCAGATTATATGATAAATCTCAGGTATTAACCTTGGATTTATGTTGCAATGCTTACAAAACCACTTGGAGAAAAAAAGAAAAAAGCAAAAATGAGATGAAAGATTTGCAAAGAAGCTGCAAAAATAATTCACATCATTAAAAGGAACCAATGCTACCATTTTACAATGCCAAATAAAAGACATTCTAACCTAGAGAGACATGGTTCGGCTTAATCAATATTTCCTTCAGTATCTGGTTTAACAGAATAAAAACAAACGGCATGTCCTTCACCCTCTCCCCCTCTTCTATACATATATCAAAATAACACAAGAACCATAATGCTAAGCAGCCTTTGTTTAAAAAAAAGACTGTACATACGCAAGGTAATTCTATAGAACAAATGTTCAGCAAAGTTCTCCAAGGTACATGTATTTATACACAAAACTACTATTATTAGTATTATTCTTTTTGTCCAAGTCCATGCTAACAGCTGCTGAAAATTCAGCTGGCAAAAAGAAACTATTCAAGCTCTTTTTCACCAAGGCTGTAGCACAGTTCTGAACGTTTCTTTGGAAAAGAGGTTTTAGTGGCCTCAGTAAATGACATGTATGGTGTGTTTGGCTTAAAAACTCCAACCACTTCTAAAGTAGTGTTGTGTTTGTCCCCTTCCTGTGTTTAACCTCTCTGCAGAGAATGAGAAATGCTGAGAAGGAGGAAAACAAGGTTTCTCCTCTGTGAGCAGCAGAACAAAGCAAGCTGGGGTCTTCTGACATGGTTCTTTAGAGTTGGATTCTCTGGCAGATAATAAGGTGAAAACACAAAAGAAGAAAAAGCCTTTCATGCAGCTGAGGCACTCATGACTGTTCCTATCAGCATAGATCCTCCAGTGTTGTGCTGGTTTTGGCTGGGATAGAGTTAATTTTCTTCATAGTAGCTAGTATAGGGCTGTGTTTTGGATTAGTACTAAAAACAGTATTGATACACAGGGATGTTTTAGTTACTGCTGAGCAGTGCTTACACAGAGTCAAGGCCTTTTCTGCTTCTCACACCGCCCCGCCAGCAAGTAGGCTGGGGGTGCACAAGAAGTTGGGAGGGGATACAGCCGGGACAGCTGACCCCAACTGACCAAAGGGATATTCCATACCATATGATGTCATGCTCAGTATATAAACTAGGGGGAAGGCTGGCCGGGGGACCACTGCTTGGGCTGGGCATCGGTCGGAGGGTGGTGAGCAATTGTTTTCATTTGCATCACTTGCCTTTCTTGTTTGTTGTTGTTTTCATTACAATTTTTATTATCATCATTATTATTATTATTTTACTTCATTTCATTTATTAAACTGTTTTTGTCTCAACCCACGAGTTTTCTCGCTTTTACTTTTCCTATTCTCTCCCCCATCCCACTGGGGCAGGGGGGGAGTGAGCGAGCGGCTGTGTGGTGCTTAGTTGCCAGCTGGGCTTAAACCACGACAGTCCTTTTTGGCGCCCAACGTGGGGCTCGAAGGGTTTGAGATAATAACAGATTCAACAGAACTTATTAGAAGGGGTTTCTATCTGTTAAAAGTTACAGGTCACAATATTGATTCATCTGTTCTTGACATTAGTTTATTTGATCTGCACCATGCTCTTTTTTCTGCTGTACCTGTTAAAGATTGGCATTGGTTTTTTCGGTTTGCTGTGCTCTTTAGTGATTAGTGGTATTTTGCCTGGGAGATTTGTTTTTAAAACACTGACCTTGAGCTGGGTACTCTGGTATTTGGTCTCTGCACTGAAGCCATTACTGTACTTCGGGTACCATCTCATGGAGATTTTTAACAATTATACTTCTTCCTCTGAGAGGTTTTTTGAGGAGGAAATACAGAACGGCACCCTTGCTACCTTCTTCTGTGACGTTGTCTCCCTCGTTACGACGACTTCTCAGTATCTTGAACATCCTTGGGTAGTTAAAATACTTCTATTGGCATTTCTAAGAAATATTGCTTCAGTTTTGTCTAAGGTTAACAAGCAATTTAGGAATATGACCCAGGCTCCGCGAGAGCATGGTCATGGGTGGCACGGCATGTGGGAAAATATGGGCAGGTATCTAGAGAACTTCTCACCTCCAATGTTCTGGAACTTCACTCCTGAACAACTACAGGATCCTGATGAAGTGGTAGAATGTTTGAGAAAAAAATGCTGTGGCTATTCCAAAGAGGCACATCTTACTGCACTGTGCTGGGCCCTGGCCAGCATCTACCAAACACTGCTCGATACTACGCAGTACCCCCAGGAGGAAGAGAGGGGAAACAAACCAACAGACACCGTGGCTAAACCAGGCACTGTATCAGTCGCCCCTATAACCAAAAAGAAACAGTGGAAGCGGAAATCAACTCGTTTAGTAAGGGATGAAGAAGCTTCTCCTAAGAGGGAGCAGGAGAAAGAATCAGAAGAGGCAGCCTGTTCTGTGGCAGAGCAATCACAAGAACAGGAGGAGGAAGAGACTGAGATAATCAATGAGACAGAAACCACCCGATCCCTATCCCTAAGTGAGCTGCGAGATATGCGAAAAGATTTTAGCCGTCAACCAGGTGAGCTAATTCTCAGCTGGTTGCTTCGATGCTGGGATATTGGGGCTAGTAGTCAGGAATTAGAGGGTAAGGAAGCCTGGCAAGTTGATTATATCACACTACCACGAACCCGCCACGGGAAGCAGTATGTGCTTACAATGGTGGAAGCAACTACTGGATGGTTGGAAACATACCCCGTGAACCATGCCACTGCCCGGAACACTATCTTGGGCCTTGAAAAGCAAGTTTTATGGCGACACGGCACCCCTGAAAGAATTGAATCCGACAATGGGACTCATTTCCGAAACAATCTCATTAACACCTGGGCCAAGGAGCATGGCATTGACTGGGTGTATCACATCCCCTACCATGCACCAGCCTCTGGGAAAATTGAACGATACAACGCACTGTTAAAAACTACACTGAAAGCAATGGGTGCTGGGACATTCAAGCATTGGGATACACATTTAGCAGAAGCCACTTGGCTAGTTAACACTAGAGGCTCTGCCAGTCGACCTGGCCCTGCCCAATCAAAACCCCTGCGCACTGTGGAAGGAGATAAGATTCCTGTGGTACATATAAAGAATTTGCTGGGAAAAACAGTTTGGGTTATTCCTTCCTCAGGAAAGGGTAAACCTATTCGTGGGGTGGTTTCTGCTCAAGGACCTGGTTGCACTTGGTGGGTAATGCAGAAGAATGGGGAAGTCCAGTGCATACCTCAAGGTGATTTAATTCTGGGTGAAACTAATCCATGATTTGAGTTATATGTTACAGGAATTACTATAGCAGGAACCACCTGAACCAATGAAGGACAAGTCTTACAAGAAGCAGTGCAGGTGCAGCAGTGACCTGACCTGAGCTGGCTGTGGTGCCCAATAACTCCATGCAATACAACACCTCTTCTGTCCTGAGTGACCACCATAACAGATGGAGCCCAAAGTCATGGACTAAATGAACTCAATGGACATTTTGTGGACATTTGTGGATATTTATGGACACTTCACAGACATTTCACAGGAGTGATCCATAGACTAAGGAAATGATATCTGTACACTATATCAAAGGATGGGAAGGATGATGGTAGGAGAGAATGTATTGGATAGTGTGCTATCTGAGTATGACATAAATGGTATGGAATAAAGGGTGGAGAATGTGCTGGTTTTGGCTGGGATAGAGTTAATTTTCTTCATAGTAGCTAGTATAGGGCTGTGTTTTGGATTTGTACTAAAAACAGTACTGATACACAGGGATGTTTTAGTTACTGCTGAGCAGTGCTTACACAGAGTCAAGGCCTTTTCTGCTTCTCACACCGCCCCGCCAGCAAGTAGGCTGGGGGTGCACAAGAAGTTGGGAGGGGATACAGCCGGGACAGCTGACCCCAACTGACCAAAGGGATATTCCATACCATATGATGTCATGCTCAGTATATAAACTAGGGGGAAGGCTGGCCAGGGGACCACTGCTTGGGCTGGGCATCAGTCGGAGGGTGGTGAGCAATTGTTTTCATTTGCATCACTTGCCTTTCTTGTTTGTTGTTGTTTTCATTACAATTTTTATTATCATTATTATTATTATTATTTTACTTCATTTCATTTATTAAACTGTTTTTGTCTCAACCCACGAGTTTTCTCGCTTTTACTTTTCCTATTCTCTCCCCTATCCCACTGGGGCAGGGGGGGAGTGAGCGAGCGGCTGTGTGGTGCTTAGTTGCCAGCTGGGCTTAAACCACGACAAGTGTCTAAACCAGGGAGAGCTCTATTTGCAGGCTTTCCCTAGCAGAGGTACTAACACAACCTCCTCTTTTCTACCTAGTCAACTACTTTCATGAAACCGACAGGATCTTAGTATCTTCAAGACTTCTACCATTTTGTGAAATGTCCTTAAGAGCCCAAACTAAGCAAAAAATTGCTGTTGGTGAAAAGCCAAATGAAAAGTCACGATGATGAATACCATCTTTTAGCTACTGGAAGCCAAGACAGCTGTGAATCCATTACCAAAACACAAAGACTAGCAGCAGACTGAGGTAATTCAGTTACAGCTGGGTAAGTGAGAAATAGCAGCATACACCAGAGGCCTCCATTATTAAGTGCACCTGGCACAGATCTAACACAGTATTTTGAAAAGGTGATAATTTTTACAGCAAAATCATTTATAAAAAAATTTGAAACTGTTTCTACGAGCATTTTGTAAAGTACAACTTCATCCAGCTGTGGTTACTACTATGTTGACCTTCCAACAATGATGCCCTCTGTTTAACCAATTGGCAACCATGTTTTGCTGCTGTGGTAAACCTGAACAAGTGGAAAGAAAGCAAAAAACACCAAACCCTCAAGGCTGTACAAAGGCAAAATAAATAGCAAATTTAGGCTACTCACCAAACTGGTTATTTCTGCAATGTCTCAACGACCGAACAGTATCTGCAATCATGTGCTGCAAAGACAAAATGTAAAAAACATCAGTGCAAAAATCTGAGATAGATTCTGTCATTAGAAAGGCCTGAAAAAAATCTCCTTGCCCTATGCTGGACGGCAAAAAGCAACTGTAGTAAAGTAGAAAATGAAGACAGCAGGAGAAAGACTTTGCTCTTTGTCTTAGTGATAATATATGATGAAACAGGGTTAGTCTAGAAGGTCCTTACTGATATCAGACAGATTAAATGAAAACAACTCCCTAAGAGCCCAGGGGAAGTGGTAATGAAAAATAGCCAAACAATCACTTATTTTTGTTCCCATGTCTTTTATTAAACTGAAAGCCTACAGCAGGGAAGTCCTGTGGACTGGGCGGATGTTTCTGGGTTCAAGCCCCAGCTTTAGCGCATTATCCAGGGTATTCGGTAGCCAGCAACCTCCCCTTCTGTCTCCAGGGTTGTCTAATTAGACTGTGGCACAGACTACACCTTAACGTATACTTGTACAATGCCTAGCACAATCAGGCACCAGTATCACCTAGGCAGTTTTCTGCAGTATGATACCCAACACAAAAAACCCAGCCCATAGCCTAAATGCTGCAGAGCAAGCACACTGACATCTCCACAGACACGTACCAAACAAGACTATACTGTAGGCATACTGTTTTAAGAAAAGCTGGTGCTAAGAGGGACATTGGTTGTTCACTTAGATTAAGCAGAGGAAATAAAAGGTTTAAGTTTGGTTTCTCAGTTAGGCTCGGGTCTTCAACTTATGAAAACTGGAATTGTTCACTATAAATCAGTGGAGTGTGCTCGTTTTCACTAGATGTCACCCATAAAGTTCTTGAGGCATTACTTTTTTTTCTTTATTTAACAGCTTCTGTGGCAACTCTTCATGAAATCTAGTAACTAATTTAGGCAAACTGCACTTAGCAGGAATGATATAATAGCTCATGCAGACAGCTGATGCTCTTTTCACATCTCCCTCAAAAATAATCAGAGGCAGAAAGGATTAACTGTCTTGAGCAGAGTATGCTTAAGACCAGAATTACACAGAACAGCTCATCTCTCAACATCCTGGGAGTGGCTTACAAGGTTCCTCTACAGAAAAGCTTATCGCAACAGCATGTTTAGCAGAAACTTCATATTCCTTTCATCAGTAAATCAAAATAGTTTTTCTTGTTACCCAGCGTGCTTCATTTGCCATGAAATCATGCAATCCTTTGCGCTGATGTCCTTGCAATGATTATAATGAAGTTCTAATGAGATGATCTAGATTTCATGATCAATAGCGTGAGTACTGGCAGAGCTATAACTTCCACCAGTGCTGCTGCTGTGATGTTTTCCAGCTGATACCCTTTGCATTTAGCTTTTAGAAGTAAGAGATCCCACTATCACACACACTGTCGTTCTTTGCCGTTTCTCCTTTGTAGTCAGTCAGTGTGGGGGTCCATCCCAAGACTGGCTTCTGAAGGTGATGCTCTGGTAACGGAAGAACCTCTTTGTGTAACACTCTTAAAGCAGAATCCCAAATCTCCAGGCTTTAGTAGTAATTAGGCACTTCTCTATGTCCATTTTCAACTCCCTGGGATCCAATTGTAATACAGAAAATCAGCCAATTCATCTGCAAAGCAAATGCTGTTTCCTGACTGTTTAAACAGATACTTGCATACCGTTAGTGCAATGACTAACACACATTTCTTGTGGCCTTTCAGCCTACCAGCTACCTAGGATCATTAGCATGCCTTTAACTGAGGGCAGCAAAAATTCAGGCTTGGGAGTTGCACAGATAGTTGGGGGGTTAAGAACATTCAGCTGCATATACACAGTCCTTACAGCTGAAGGCACTAGGTAAGAAGGTGTTATCTAAAATGGTAATGGCCATTGACCTGTATTGGAGTTTGCTGGAGTGTGGCTAAGACATGTCATTGCTAAGATATGGGTGATGGCTGACTGGAGAAAAAAAAAAACTGAAGAAGCCACATTTCAGTGAAGCAGCTCAGTAAATACCATGGAAATACCTTGAGATGCAACAGTATAAGACCATATTTTCATTTATTCCTTCAGATTTAGTTGAGGAAGTGGGTATGGTACTAAATATTGATCTAACACTATTCTAGACTAGAGTTTACCCAACATGGACTTAAATCACTGCAATCCCTTCAACTTTTGCTAAAAGTAGGTAACATTCCTGAGACAAAAGATCATTTCATTTTCTTCTCTTTGCAAATTCCCTTCTTTACATTTTGAATTAACTTTGTCTTCACTGCAATCATGTCATGTCAAATCAAGTTCAGTCACGGTAGGATTGTTGAGGCCATGATGGTCTAAGAACATAAAAGAAGCCGGTATTGTAGGGAGAGAGAATATCTTTTATTAAACCAACCAATATAGTTGGTTCCGATATGGAATCGATATGGTTCAGACTGACAAGTCCTCCTTCAGGTGAGATGTTTAATGCCGAAATGAAATCTTGCAAAACATTGATCCAAATGGAGACACGAGAAACCATCTTTACTTTGAAATTCATAAGTAGAAATCCTATGCATTTATGACAGTGAGTAAGTTCCTTCCCCAAAGCAGTAATCTGCTATGGTAGAATAATTCTTTTCTTCTTTTTCTGCAACAGCAAATTTGCAGGTGAGGGTTCAGTGGCTTGATCCAAACCAAGCGAGAGTCAATGTCAATCCTAATTTTTCTCAGCAGAGGCCAGAAAGTGCTCAGCACAGTATAAAACACCAAGGAAGACAATCTTCCTTGGGACAAAGCCCTTATAATTAGAAAAGAAACATGAACTGATGTATATGTGATCCTGTGTGATGCATCTTTTTATTAAGCTCATGCTCATTGACTAAATACCTTAGCATCCAAATGAACCAGTGTAATACTGTACTGCCTGAGTTTCCACTACACTCATTTAAATCTCTCCTAAGCCCCTACTTCCTAAGCTTGCGCTATTGCCTGCATTCCTATGTATGCAGGGCTCCATGAGACAGCACTTCCTGAGGACGTGATCTGACTATTTGGAGGAAGTGTCAGTTAGAACAACCCTCACCCCTCCACCATCACCTCAGACTCTCCCCTCCTGCCATTATACATTTGCATGGAAAAGGTGAAATCTTGGCTTCCTGAAGTCAATTAGCAAAGCTCCCACTGCCTCTGGAGACACAACGGTGACACAAAGGATAGGAAATCTTACCCAGCAAGGCCAGTGTACGTTAAACATATACATGATTAAACAACAAACAAACAAGGTCTGGCTAAGACTGGAACAAGAATCAGATCCTTCATGTTCACTAAATAAATATATGGGCCAGTGGAGGGATTTTAGTAACAATTATTGTGCATCAAGGGCTAGCTTAATTTACAAGTTAATTGGATGTACTTCCAAGAGGCAATGAAGAAGAACATGCTAATGAGTTTTATGCAAACACCTAAAGGTCGAACAGTTAATGGACTTGGGACAAGAAAACCTTTCATTAAATGCAAATCAGTGTTCCTGTAAACTCTGCAACAAGAAAAGGTACAGAAAGCAAATAGAAAATGCAAAAAGAGGAGCTCAGGTTCAAAAGTCAAAGTCTACATCTGCTTGCAAGTTGAAAGACAATGCGCATTACGATAGGATGTGAAAATAAGTTCAACATCTGGTTCATGAATAACTCCATGGTTGCACGTTGATTCTCAAAAAAGTGTAAACACATGGAGAAAATAGTTGGGAACAATTCACCAGGCACAGCCATCTGGACTAACAGTCCCATGGCACATCTAGAGCAATTGGGAAGAACACCATGGTTTCTTGATCAGATCCTCCAGGCCCACAAAACAACAACCGGAAAAAAAAAAAAAAAAAAAAAAATAAAAATGAAAGTTTCTCTGCTCCACCACTGATCAGATATATAAACTGTGGCTTTCAGTGCTAGGAAAATGTTATCAACAAAGAAATGAAATATGGACATTAGACAAATCAAACCTCTATCAGTAATATCATGCCAGAGTAGATGTCATATGATGTCTAGAGTAGACGTGGCCAAATATACAATGCCAGTAAGTGCCCTTCTACGTAGAAGTTACTATAGTGGTATTTACAGTGTTTAATTCAAATTTCAGGCATTCTTTTTCTTCATCATCTAATCTAGATCAAAAATTTTACTTTCATTTAAGATCCCTGGAATTAGCGTACCAGTGGCAAGTGATTATAGAGAAACCTTTTCTTTAGTGCATTGACTAAAAATAGGAAACATAATTCAGAGAAAGCTGAAGCAGCAGAACTTAACTGAGGAGAAAGAGTCCATGAGGTGGTGCAAAGGAGAGAAAACTGAGTGGACTGTGTGGCACCACTGCTGGCCATCACTGGGTGAGGAAGGAGTGAGAAGAGAGAGGAGCAGAGGAATGGGGCAGGGGAGATAAACTGTTGGCTGTTTTATTGTGTTTGTTCTTTTTACCCCTGTTTACTTCTTCCTGATTCAGCCAGATGAAAACCTTTTAGTCTTACAAGATAAGGAAGGGAAAGGGAAAAAAAAGAGTATGAATCTCTTCGAAAAAACAGGAAAGACAAAATTAGCTTACCAGCTTTTCAAAATTAACAAGGTTATCCAGAAAAGTTTTATTTCCTTCGTGGATGAATGTTACATCTGAAAAAAAATAAAGGAAAAAGAATTCTTTTTCATGGCTTTATTTGTTGTTTAATATAAAGTAGTAAAGTGACTAAACAGCAACAAAAAGAAAAAAAAAAAGAGGAAAACATCCCATTAAGGACTGACACAATACCTTAGGACAGGGGAACAAAAGCCTGGTATAATGCAGATAGCAACACTATGTACAGATCATAATGAGGATTTTCAAGCGGGAGCACAAATTTCTTATTAAACCTAGTCTGTGCTACTTCTGAGGCGCATATATACCATAGACAGGATGGCTGGAAGCAGGCAGGGGCATCCAGAGGGATGGCCCTGCATGGCATGCCTGCTCTCCCCACCCTGTGGCGTCGAGCTGTGGCTGTGCCCAGGCTGGGGCTGGCTGGTCCCTGAGCCCAGAGCTCCATGGGGCAGAGCTACCAGACGCTGGACTCGGCTCTGACACCCCCTTACTGCTCTCTGCGGGACACAGTGACTCTGAAGTCCCCTGCAGAGACGCAGGCTACAGCAGTGGCCAGCCAGGGAGATTAAACACAAGCCACCAAACTGAAGTTCAGAGCCTTGAAATAAGCAATGTGGCTAGGCAGAAACACTGTTACACAGTGTTGTTGGAGAGAATTTGCACAGGCAACAAAAAGGTCAGTAAGAGGAAGAGGAAAAGGTCTATATTTGGCTCTGGGAAGGGAACTGAACACAGTGTAATGAACTGGAGTGAAGGGAGTATCAGGCAAAACAAACGTTGCTAAGTTAAGATTACAATTAAAACAGTAACTTGAGGTCATTTTCTCCATTTTTTCTAATGCATATTAGGACATAAAGCAAGACTTATCTTGGTCACTGAGTAAGTACCACGGACATGGACAGATTCCCTGCGGGGACTGACGCTCTGCCTCTGATAGTGCATCCTCCAGGTCACTGAAAACACTAGCAGGAGCACCACCACCATGCCCCCTATCAGCTCTCTCCTGGACGTGCAGGTACCAAGGAGTACCAGGAGGAGATAGCACTACTGTAATGAGACAGCGCTCCGATACCATTACTTCTTAAAAGTCACAGCTGTGTCTGCCAGGAGGCAAATGGCACACAGTAAGTGGGCAACGCCTTCCCTCTCAGCAGAGGTGCCAACCTCCAACCCGCCGGTCTCACTGCGCATCTCAGCACGGCTCCTGTGCTCAGCTCTAGGACTCCCTCTGACGCCCACTTGGTCCCCCTAGTTTCAGGGGATTTTAGGACTGGGAACCTGCAGCTGACACTGGGGGCTGCTTGCTCACACCCCGCACCCCTTCATCCTCCCCAAAACAGCCAACCTGATTTATTTCCTTTTGTTCCAAAGACACGCTCTGTGCCCGAGGGGCATTTTGTAATTGCTTGGAATGGAAACGTTAATGGCTTCATATGCTGGGGAAAACCCGAGGCTGGGGCTCATTAGGCAGAGCTGTGCGTGAGGGGGGACGGAGAGCTCCCGCGCCCCCAGGGCGGCTGAGCTGGGGTCTGCCTCGGGCAGGCAGGATGATGCCAGCCGGCACTCCTGAGCAAGTGGGGCAAGCATAGGGTACACTGGGGATGCATTCAGCACCTCTCTGCCCCTGGGCAGCCTCCTAAAAATCAGGGGGAAAGGAGGGAGCAGGACCCTCTACACCTCCTCTGCTGGGCTGCTTTGGGGTACCCAGGGAAAGGGACAGGGGAAGGACACAGGCGTTACTCATCTCTATATCAATGCAATTAAAAACAGTTCGTCACTGCTAATGAAAAAACTTACGCTGGAAGCAGAAATTTCCACACAGCTTTTTAAGTCAATGACAGCAATGTGTGTATCTCTGAGGTGGAAGGAACGGAAATTTGCTTTGCAGCCAACAACTAAGAGTCTAGATAAATTCAGTGGAGCAGAAAATTGCATCTGAGCTATGTTGTAAGGGTACATCACAGTATTTTATTACATATTTGAAAAATCTGCCTGATTTTAAAAAGCTGTGTCTGTGTGCTGTAAGAGAGCTCCACAGTTAAATTTAATTAACTTTAAAAGGACACTCTAAAGTTATTTTTCATAATTAAAGAAAGGTTATTAATGATTTTCATTTTTTGCTTGAAACTACTTTTGTTTCTTTTGTGTTGAAATACAGTAATTTCTTGAGTTACTAATGCTTCCTATGCTATCACTGCTTATTTTACTGGTCTTGGAGATAATGTTAATACAAACATGCTTGACATGGAATAGAGTCCTACGTACTCTGCAATACTTTGGGAATTACCAACCTTGGCAACATCTCCTTATGGATCACTGTACTTAAGAAGATTACTGTATTATTTTGCAAAGTCTCCTTGCTATCTCCAATACATTTCGGAGACATGAATGCTGCTTACGTGCATGTTCTTATACAGCATATTGTAGTGGTGTGCAAACATCATTGCTACAAGTTACTTTTTTATGTTTGCTGCCTTTGTTTGCAGGCAACACATACTCGAGAACACTAAAAAAATATTGATTTTGAAGCCTTAATAATTGCATCCATCTGAATTAATGCAAACTCCTTTGATATGCGCAAAGAGGGGAAGTGCCTGATGGCTCCCAAACTGTCACCGACTGATCTGGAGAACTCTCTTCAAACATTTTAAACTCACAGCAGTAGCAGGTTGGAATAAACAGCCTAAAGAGAACACTTTCGGAATACAGGAAAATCAAATGAATTTGCCATGTTCAAAGACAAGGCAATTAATAATTCATGACTCCAAGACAATGGAATATTTGAAATACCTGCCACTTAATTAGCTGCCCAGCTCACTGCATTAAGTGAGTTTTATTTTTTATTACTGTATAAAATACTTTTATATTACTTTACAAAAAAGTAGTTTTATTTTATTTTTTAAATTTTTTTTTTTATAGTAAGATTTTTTGACTTGACAATCCCCTCCTCTCAGGACAGACAAATGGGGCAGTTTCTGCCTTCAGGATGACACCAGGTAGATTCACCCGGGCGAGGCAGGGCGAGCACCTCAGACCAGTGGCATGGCCGAGGCCGCCTGTGCGGGTGCACCCAGCGCAGCCAGGCAGCCCCGTTCAGGGGCTTGCAAGGTCTCGCTTCTCCACCGAGGAGGACATGGCCAAAGCAATGGCACAATGCTCTACCCGCACCTGATGGGAAGGTACTGAAATTTGAAAACCTGTGTTAAAATTGCCATCTTCCCCGTCTTAAAAGGCAGCCATTTATTACCCAGACCAAGTGCTATCTAGCACATACCACCTCATCTGCCACATACTTATCATAAGGCCACCCGAAGGAAAAAAATCACCTTACACTTATTTTAATTAACCACAGAGAAGAAGACCAGCCAAGCTTTAACATTACCTTTCAGAAGTAAGGGCATGAAGGGGATTTTCGGAGACTTCATTTTCTTGAATGCATCTCTGTAAGCTTTGTGATTCAGAGAAGGGTCCTACAAAACCATTTGGGTAATAGAGAGAAAAATCAATAGGCTATAAAAAGAGCAATTCTAAATCCATTACGGGCTTACGATCTGAACATGATTTAGATATAAAAGGTTTCTTCAGGAAATGAGGTAGATAAAGGTTTTCTAAGCTAGGTGACTTACTAAACTGAACAGGAAACGTAAACAGTGAAAGGAACAAAAGCAATTACGTTCCTCTAGATGAAGCAGTGCTAAAATGGGAATAAGCTGCAGAACAGATTCACCAGGACTGCTCTGTAATTTCCCCACAAATTTCTATTCGCAAAATCTCTTCAGCTTACTATCTAGCACAAAATGTATTCCAGAAGGTATTGCTGATTAATTTCTTCTTTAAAAAAAAACAAAAACATACCACACACCAAACAACAAAAAAATCCTAACAAAGATTGCTCTCAGATCAATGGAGCATATTGGACATTTTCAAAGAAAATAGGAGAGTATGTTTCAGTGGTGTTATGTAAGTAATTCAAAAAGTCATCTCAATTTCCCATATAAATGAACGTTTTTGTACACCAGCTCACATACAATGTTGAAAACACATTAATTTATAAAGGACTCTAAGTACAGAAGCGTGACAACCGTTAAAGGCTGGATCTCATGTTCCCTGCGCCAGGCAGTGATCTCACCACAGCCAGAGGAAACACTTGTTTATTCAGCTTTCATAATGGTGACAAAGACCCTTAGCCTCAGATTTTGATTTTTTTTTTTTTTTTTTTTAAACTTCAGCTGTCCTCCTTTTCTCCTGATCCGCAACTCATTGCATTGGACAAAGGCTGGTTAACCACCAGAGCAAAAGAACAGCTTCCAAATTGATGCTGGGGAACCGACACTACCTTTGCCTCTCTCTGCCCTTCCTCCAGCTGTCAGGAATACAGCCTTTTTCCTTTTCTGAGCTCTGGAGGGCTGCGTGGCGTTTGGCAAATCACGGATCTGACATGACAAGTTCCAGCTCCAGACAACGACAGACAGCCCCCAAATAAATAGGGAAGAAGGAAGGCAGGTAAAGACAAGCAATGCTGTTCTGTTGTCAACACCGTACTTACCGTCAAACTTTCAAGTTCAGTGAAAAGTTTCTTGAACTTCCCAGGAATTTTCTGAAGTGGGGAAAGCAGAGAAAAAAAAGTTGATTAAAAAAACCCCAAAAACATAGGCAGAAAAATGCTGAGGCATTTTTTTCCATGAGACTGCCACGTGTGAAGCACCTGCTGTAAGTACCAACAGGCCACTTTCTCAGACAGTTAACCTCCGCTCCTCAGCTCCAAGCGCCCTAATTACAGACCATGTTCAGTGAGATGCCAGTGAGGCACCAGACCCTGCAGCCTCGCCTCAGGGACCTGCATCCTTCTTTTATGGAAACTGCTTGTTAGCAGCTGTTTTTACTTTCTTCCCTAGCTTCCACGTCTGCTGCTTTTACCTTCATATCCCTATCAAGTTAGAAGCTGTAACACAGGCTGAGCATTCAGATACTGTGATCACATCCAGGTTAAATCATTTGTTATAACCAATCGTCCCCTAAAACATGGGCTCTAGAAATTAACAGGCGCAACGTTCAGTGCTGTTTGATACACCGCCCCCAGGGCTGACCAGTGTTATTACTGGCACATGCTGGTGCCAGAGAAAGAGAACTTTCCTTAAAAAATGATTACTCCATCTCTGGTATTTCATTCTAATCCCACCAGGAGGTACATAAAACATCTTCCAAGGGAGCCCAAGCACCAACTACCTTCTTGCCCCATGTGATAATACCTGCTCTCCTCCACAAGCATCCACTTCCTTTTATCTGTAAGATGCTGTACTGGATTTACCTCATTATACTCAAAGCAACTGTTCTTCAGTTTGAATTTTGCTGCTGATACTTTAGACTTCAAGAATGGCGTGTGGACCTTAAAGCCTGTCTATTTTTTCCAACCATAATAGTTAGTCTAGTAAAAGATATCCCCTCTTAGTACAAATCATGTCTTGCCTTTGTCCTTAGACCGAGAGCCACAATGACACCACCAAGAGAAAAAGAGATTTAGAACAATTAAGATTAAGTGGATGTGCTGTATGATTAAAATGCTAAAATAACTGAACATGGAATTACAATTGCAAATTTTTAGTATCTTCAATCAGGGAAAGTTAGGCTCATTAAAACACGGCATACTGTAGAAAAGAGTAGAAGAATATCCTTGGGAGCATACTACTTATTTAAGAACTCAAGTGCAGAGCCAATATAATTTAGTGTCTAAATGGTTGCTTAAATTTAGGTGGCTTCATTTACATGTGTAAGTAATTATAATCAATTTATAAACATTGCTCTGCTTTCTAGAAGTCACATTACTAATACAAATAACCTTCTGCTTTTCAAATTTGCAGTGAAGCTTTACAAATATAAAGAAAAAATGCATGTGACTTCATAAATATTTTACACACAGAAACACGACATATTTACAATGATACATATGCAGATGTACTCGTTGTTCCAACAAGCAATACATTCTGCTCTTCCTGAGAGAAGTCCACTAGCAGTGCATGATCTCCAGAGGTCTCATCACACAGCTGATTTCTGCATGCTTCTGTGGGAGAGATCTACACCACTGCCACCAGGTGCCTTTGATACAATACTTAGTCCCTTCCACTCTGCTACCAAACCCCAGAGAAATGGGAGGAAGGCAACACATAAGAGCAGGCAAAAGCAAATGTTCCCTAGTGAACAAGGCATTTTAAAAGTAGGAGAGACAAAGAGTTTCTGTATCAGGTATGTATTCTTCTCTAAAATTTTTGCTTCACCTGTTATTTAAAGATAGCTTCTCTTTGCCTGTCCAAGTCCCTATAAACTCCTCCCCGCAGAAGCAGTCACTGCCCTTGTTTCTCTTCGTGCCCAAGTCACTGACGCAGGCAGTGATGTTTCCATATGCACGATTTCAGCTCAGGGGGAAGACTTTGCTCTGCATAGTGTTAGATAGGTTTGTAAGTCTCTGATGGCCATTTGGTTTCAGCTGTTGGTGCTCAAGAGTATCTTCAAGGCAGGAGATCACAGCTATTCCCTGTCATTTTGTATTACAGACTGACATTTTTTGAGTACTGCCCGCTTGTGGTGCTGGGGGCATGGCAGAGGCATGAAGCTTCACCCCATCATACTAAATTACTCCTTCCTCAATTTTTGGTTCATCAGCAGATACAAGCTTGGAGATACTACCACTCAATAATTTACTTGGATGGAAAAAAAAATCCACAATATTAACACGGATCCCAGTGGGACCCTCTAAACATCCCATGCTCGCTCTAGCAACCAGTAGCTTCAGCAGATAATCTCTGTTCTCCAGTATGGTCCTTATTCATGGCCCATTTCCTAACTTTGTTGTTCAAGATGAGCAGCTGCAAAAGAGCTGGTCAAGGAGATTTAAAGAGGGTTTATTTCTACTTTGTATGTATTTTTAAATGAAATTATTCCATAATAACGTATTGCTTGTTTGGAGCCACCTTTATAAGACTTTCTGTTTTCACTTCTACTTAAAATGCTAGGGTAATTTACCAGATCTTTTTTTTTTTTTTTTTTTTTGGTTGTTAAAGAGGGCAACATCTCCTTGCTTTGTTCTTATTTAAAAGCTCTGGAAGGACACATTTAGTTTAACTTGAATAGCTGTGTATCTAAGTTTCAGATCACAGAGAAGTTTCTCTACTGACACTCACTCCCTGTTTGATTTCAGCATGAAAAACCAATAATTAGAAAGAAAAGGTAATTCACCAGTATACAACCTTTGTGAGAAATGGTTTTGACAGGGTCTAAAAGATACAAAGATGTGTCTTACCTCCCAGGTCTGCGACAGCCGGCTGACAGATGCAGTGTTGAGACCCATAACAATAGCAAAGAATGAATTCAGATTTCTTTGGGCTTTACAGCTGTGGAATAAAAATATGAATGCTGTATTCTGATTTTTTTTGTACTCGGAATCAGAGATAAATGGAATACACAGGTATCCTAGGTTACTGAGTCCCATTTCAACCCTCAGCACTAACATACAATCATCTTCCACATAATGAACTCATTAAATGTCCTCTCATGACCACCTGCAGTCTAGGTGATGGGGTCTCTAAGAAGTTTTTTAGCAAATGTTCCACTGTCTCATCAACCCTGCTGTTGGCAGGTTATTTTTTTTCCTTTGCTGTCAAAAGTAATTTTCCCTTTTCAATGTTCAAGTTACTCTCAGCTGTCCTTTTCCATACAGAAAAATTCCTTGACCTCTATTCTATTGTATTACAAATATTTTCATCCCCTTTTTCATCTTTTCTGTAAATTGTACATCATTGGTTCCTTCAATTTCTCTTTGTGGTCATAGCCTGCAATCTACTTTTCCATATTGTTATTATCCTTCATTGAATTCTTTGTAATTTATTTTAGCTTTTCTGTCATGTGTTTCCTTCTTACCAAGGAGATAGATGTATTAAGACAGTGGGGAGGGAAGGAGAAACATAATTACTGTTTTGGCTCTAAGTTCTTACACCTTTCTCCTATGCAAGTATAAAACAAATATCAAATTATTTATTTGGAACAGCATCACACTTCGTCCTTGCCTTTAATTTGTCATCTATTATCACCCAAGGACCTTTGTCACAGTACTCTTCTTTACAATCATGCATTTACTTCTTCAGCTCAGTATTAGCATTCCCTAGCTGAATTATTTTGCATCTATCTAAATTAAATCTTATCCTACTGCTGTTTGCACATGCCACCAGACTCCTTAGATAATTTTTTTCTATCCTCTAATGCATTTGCAATCCCTCATCATTATTATTGTCTGAAAATCTGATTAATGTTCAATTTACATATCCCTATAAATTAGTTGCAGTTAGCACTGGTTCCAACACAAGTCCCTATGGAATTTGCTTGATACCTCTACTCTTTGACATTTTACTATATGTGATCAGACCCTGCTTATTTCTAGTCCATCAGAAATTTGAAATCCTGAAATATGGAGTCCTTTTAAAATAAAAAGATTCCACTTTCTCTTGCAGATCCTTGAAGGCCACTATAAACATACGTGTGCCTGTGTGTGTGTGTGTGTGAGAGTGAGAATCCTCTTTTAAGATAATGTTAAGTATGAGGGAATCCACTGCCTTCACTGGGATTTATCATCAGGGAAAAAAGTATATGCCAAGGCCTTAGACTGGAAACAGGCCAGCACTTATTACAAATTTTATAAAGCTTGCACTCATCGCTGTGTACTATCTTGAGACAGTGTATTTCTCACTTCACTTCAGCTGTCTTAAAAGTTAATCCTAACTTTGTGGCTTAGACTCCTTTTATCATTAAAGTCAGGCAGCTCCCAAAGGTAATTTATTCCAAAACAAAAAAGGTGTCCAGCACAGCTTGGATAAACTGTTTATTGGATGTGCCCATTTCTCACAAAGAACTGTAGAGAGAAGGTATATCTTTTATGGTCAGCCACCGCTTGGGAAGCAAGAAGGCTGCTATTGTAATGCATTTGTTCTAACCCTATGTTGACCTGTTTCTATAACTCCTCAAGAAGTTCATTTCTAACAACATGCTAATTCATTTTTCTGTCAAATCACTTGTTTTCCATTTTAGACTAGCTCATCGACAGAAGCGTAAGTATGCATGTTTCAAAAACTCTGTCTCTCCTTTATGTATTGGCACACTGTGTAAAAGCCTTCCACCTTCTTCAGGTGTTCCTCAACAGTGAAGCACGCAGTGAAGCACACAAACGTTGAACACGAGATCTTAGTCCTGGTGCTTTCCTGACAAGCTGAAAGTCAGAGCACCCTTTCCCAACCAAATCTGGGAACAGAGAACAGGGAGCAGCCAGAGCTGCCCACAGCTCCCTACCTCTCTGCCGTAGCCATACACAAAATAGTAGGGCTGCTTGGCTTGTGCCTCATGATGAGAATACTGTGCTTAGCACACCATCCTTCCACCCTAATTGTTCCTCTTTCATCAGCTCTTCCAGAATTGATGAGATATGATAATGGCTTCTTTTAGAATCTTTTCTGATTAAAAAAAGATCCCAAGCAAACTACACACTCACTTATTCGTGTATCCATTATTTCAGAGTCTACTCGCTACGATGATGGGTGCTTCTGCAATGCACTGGGAGAGCCTGTCTGTTGTTTACTGACAACTGTATTAGTCTCCACAACTTTGGCTTTTCACCTAACAGAGATGGAATTCATTCAAATAGAGCAACATTTTAATCTGGTGACAAATATATCCCTATTCATATGAGACAGATGTGAAACTTTTCTTGGAATGCAAGTTAATGCTACTGTGGTGCAAGCAAGGCACACAGAACCAACTGTTGTTGACGTAATTGGACCAAACTTGGCCATTGATAAGGCAGAAAATGAACGTATTACTGGATACCATACAACTTGCAAACTAAATCAAATCACATTTATGAGTTACACTAGATTAGATTAGAAGAATTCATTTCACCAGAGGCACTGCTTCAGCAGAGAACAGTCCTTTCTATGTAAGTGCCTTGCAAATTAAATCAACCCAGTCGATGAAGGGAACAAATTATACATTTGCCATGAACATGCATATTCAAATATTGCAGAAGACCAACAAGTGGAGAGAGTGGCAAGGAGAATGGTTGCACATATTTAAATTGCTCCATTCCCTTGGTTACTAAAATAAGAGTGATTACAGAGAAAAGAACACTCTGTATAGTACATATTCATATTCTGTTCCAAGGCATAGAATAAATGCCAGCACTATTTAGTAATAGTGCAAAAACAGACCATCAAATATAACTAATGAAGACCCCCGCCCCCCGATAAATAAATGAGTACTCCAGAGAGGACAACATGGGGCAACAGCTCACTGCAGCCAGTTTCCCCTCTAGAGGTATGACTTTCAAGATCATAACAGAGTTTTTTCGTTTCCGTGTAGTCTTTGGTGAATAACTGTGTTGCTGCTCAAATAGTTTTGTAATACGGTCCTCAGGTTACCTCTGCTAAGAAAGGAGATATCTCTGCACCATCAGGGATTTTGCAGCTGACGCTGCAGATACAGCGGCTAAGCTGCTGGGGAAGATTTGAGCAGCACATACTCCACCATGTCTAGTTTTGGCCAGTGTGGCTGTTGTTATTTATGGACTGTTTTACCTAGGTATGCTTACCACTCTGTTAAAACATGGGATGACAAATTGCTTTTCTTTCTTTGCTCTTGCACCTACTTCTCCTTTCCCATCAAATAAAGCATGTGAATTCAAGGATATTTTTTGTAAGTTTAGTAACTTACTGGGCAGCAATCTTGATGAACTTTTTGACTAGCTGTACACGTTTGCAGAGCGGACTGCAGAGGAGTATCTCGGTGGCAACCCAAAGCTGGACCTCATTGCACCTTTGAAGCAGAAGGCTGAGATTCTCAGTGTTTTCAGCACTGCCCTGTCTGCTGAACGTGAAGTATATCAGCTCTTGCTGGAATACATTGACAATGTTATTAGGGATATAAAACCAATTTAAATTAATTAAAAATTATTTAGAAGTAAGTTTTTGAAACAAGAGTTGGTTACAGATGGTTATTTTTTCATTATCCATGAGCCAGTCACAAATGATTCAGGGTCCAAGTTTGGCTTAGCAAAGTCTAGAGGCTTATTACAGTAGGCAGGTGGACTGGAAGCCCTGCAAGATATGCTTTTCTTGTGAGACTTCCTGCAGTTCCACTTATGGCTACAGTCAGGTATAGGACATACATAAACAATCTATCTCTCTCTGTATTTCAACACTTCTGTTCCAGTATGAAAAAACAACCACATCAGACCATTGCAGAATCTGAAAAATTTCCATTCAAACCTCTTCCTAAAAATAGCCAAGTTTTCAGGAACAGAGGTGTGGGTACTGATTTCTGTGCAAAAAAACCCAAAAAACCAAAACCAAAAAACTTGACCAGCTCTAGATTTAAAGTGTCTAACCTGAATAAAAGAACCTGAAGTTAAAGATCAAGGAAAGCATCTCATGAGAAACAAGGGAATTTCCCATTCATTTTCTCAGAAAGTCACCATGCTTTTCAGTGAATATTTTCAAGTGACATTTTGTACTGTTAATTGTGTGTTTTACTCAGCAGCTTACACCAGAACCTGTCGAAGTCACTGAAACAACCCAATGGGCACTGAAATGGGCCATTATCCCATTTTATAAGGCCTGCCCAGCATTTTTTATCTCAATGAAGCCTAACAAGAACAGTAATGTGACCATCTAAATTGCTGAAACTGTGAATTCGTTGTGGTTAACGTGATATCAAGGACAGCTATTTGGGGAGTCCTATGTTTACTGGAACATTATCAAGTGTAAAGGACAATCTGCATAGATAACATATTCACACAGATAGTGTTTAGAGAATAATCGTGCTCTTACTCTCTTGAGGCAAATCTCAATAAAACCCACCAGGTATACAGGGAACATATGAGATGCCCTAGCAAAGGGAAGCTACAAAACTTTAACAATTTTTTTCAGTATCAAGGATTGCAACACATCTCTTGGACCTGATCCAATGCCGCCACTACTGAGAGCTGCCAAATCATACTGTCATGACAGTGAACTGAGCATCAAGGAATACCGATGCTCCAAAATGCTGGTCCAGCATCAGATAATAATAACGGCTCAATGCTGCATGACAGTAATATACCTGGAAGCGGACATAGTGCTTCTTACCTCATGAATTGCATTGAAGAGGCTCCAGTCAAAGTTTGTTAGTTCTACAGCAAGATCCCAGGTGTTGATTCCCAAAATTCTCACAGACCTTTGCTGCAATTCCTCATTTTCAGCAAATGGGTTCTAAATCAATAGCCAAGAGCAAAAAAATCCTGAGCAAATGCCAAAAGTTCTGCAATGAAACAGCTACTGGACCAAGGTACAAAACAGAGCTGAATAAGTAATCTTCTCTGAGTGCACTCTGAGGGTTTTTCCTCCCACAAATCAAAATCAAGGAGTTATAGCCTATTTAATAAATAGCTTGAAAAAGGAAATGGGTCAATAGGATCAATGACTTCCTGTTGGATTAGGCCTCTCCCTCTGTCTCTCTTTCTCTAAACCTTGAGTATAGAACACTGACCAAGCAGACAGCATAATAAAAATAAAATCCCTGAAGCCATCAGAAAATAAAATCTGAATTAAGACACCAGGAAATTTTTGTATTATAGAATAAAGGAATCATTCTGCAAACACACCAGATTTAGAATAAATACAGACAACTTGCCCACCAATCCACCTTTACAAATAACATAAATCCGTTTTATGATTAACTTACTCCAAATGCCATCACCAACAAACAGTAAAACACTGTGGGTCCTGATTTATAAAAGTTACTTAGCATATTACTGTGAAGTGCACTGGTACTGCTGGTATTAATGGTCATTTGACATTTCCATTATTAGCTCGGATTTTCAAAGGTTTGCATTTCTCTTGGGTTTTGTACCTCATCAGGCTGAAACTTGGCACATGAACCATCTGCCAAGATGAAAGATTATTCCTATCTGTTAAGCCATTACTTTGGTGCTATATTTCTGACAGTTACAGCAAGTTTTGCGATTTTTATTATGTAACTAATGAAACTAGATTGGCTGTCACCTGTCTGCACTGGAAACCTTCCCTTAATATTCACATTTTTAGATGTGGCTAGAACACTGGCGATAATGGGGATGACAGATTACAATGATAGTGGCATGTCAGCTCTTCAGGGCACATTGATCCAACAAAATGTAAATAGACATTTCTCATCCCTAGGATGAATGCACAGATCCTAGCGGTACTGACAACACATAAAAGTCAGTTGCGATACCACCTCTGCGCTTTCCTCGAAACAACTGCATAATTAGCAGAAAACTATTGAAAGAGTAATTCTTTGAGTGCCTGACTGTTCCTGCCTCACTGAGGTTTTGGGAAATCACAGGGGGAGAGAGAGTTTGCAATCCCGGTTTCTGAGGACAGAGGGAATGAGAGATCTGCTGCCCTTCGACCTGCTCCCCTCCCCAGCACCAGCGAGAGGATGGAGAGACAGACAGGGAAGGGAAGAGGAGATACCACCAGTGATATACGCCAGCCACAGACTGACCATATGGCTGCCACAACACTGGGGTCACACTGATGCTCAGTAACTTTGGTAGAACTCATGAGACATCTATTTCTACGTGTAGTAATTCCATGGCATTTGTCCATTGCCTTGTTTGATGATGTACCAGCCACTTTAAGTGTTACAGAGGCATGGGGAGCAGGGGGAAGAAGAGTCACACAGGCCCCGAATAATCCTCATCTCATCCAGTCCTGAACAAGCACAAGTCAGCTTTTCCAGGCTGACGTAGATTGAAAGATTTAAGCTGTAGAGAAGCTTTGGTCTATGTGAAATTGATGAACAAATTCCATTACTGTTCAGTCAAATAACTACTGTTAATGCAAGATATTTTTTTTCAGGTATTGAGCAGCTCAGCAAGCTTTACTAAGGAATCAAAAAATAAATTCTGTACTGAAAAAGCCCTCTGAGAGGAATATTAAGTTCTTGATCTGGAGTCAGACAAATGAAAAATGGGAAGTATTCAATACAGACCCTTACCAAAGTATCAGTCAGATCTTTTCGGTAGACAAACATACGACTGGACGACTCAAAAGATTTTGAGATAACCAAGTCATTTGGTTGTAGTTCATGTCTTTCTGTAAAAAGAGAAAACAAAACATGAAAGCTTCAGAAAAGGAGTGAAAGCTGTACAAAAATACGAGAAAAACATTACAAATATATTTGTAAAGCCACATCAACTTCTTAGAATGTAACTAAGCATCAAATCCAGTCCCTATGGGGACCATCATCTCCACACTATTCAGGCACAATAAAGGCGAGATGTCTCTGATGCTGGAGTAGAGCACAAAAAACTTCCAGCATCTGCTTTCAACCTGGACTTCACATAGGACAGAACAGAAGAGAAACCCTTAAATCATCTAGTCTAACCTCCTATGCATTATAGAACCTTTCATTTCAACCCAGTGCATCTACTGTAAATGTAGTGACTCTGTTAGAGCAAAGCGTCTCGGCCTCCAGAGACTGAGCTGTTGCATGTCACTGGCAGACAAGAGCAGGGGTGGAGATGTCATCAGTAGCCACAGCCATTCAACAGGAAAAAAAGTTTAAAGGATCCCAGCGCCATGAAAGTCACCCCATGGAGCAGAACTGAAGAGTCTTTTGTAGTACAGTATTTGCAGGAATATCTCTAGACCTAGAGCAATTAATTTAGGAAACATCTGAGTAACAGAGCAGGACACACCCAACTAGTAGCAAAGAGAAAGGGCTTTTTTTTTTCCTTCTCCACTCCAGAGTACAGGTTCAGCTTTGGGCAATCTTGGATGCATCCCAGAAAGGTGTGGGATAAAATAAAGCAAAACCCAGGACATAGCTGAAAAACTGCCCTGGGAAAACTGTCTCTTCCTGCAGGCTCCAAGTAATCTTCCGGAAACTTGACACATGAGATTTGATTACAGTGACTGTATTAATGTAGACCCAAAACCACTACAAGCGTGTTGACAACTATCTTGGACTTTTTATTGCGCATGAGGGAGAAGTAGGACCAGGAGGAGTCTGAGAGCCAAACATCATTTCGGACTGTTTCCCCTCTTATCCATGCTCACACTGACACCAGATACGTTTATGTTAAACTACCAGTATGTTTTTTCAAGATAGTTTTGAATAAAAAGAGCTTGCTTGTTCATTTTGGGAGTACAATAAAAACACATTCTCCAACGCTCATGCTGTTGCCCTCCAAGTGGATGGCAGATGACAGTTCTGAGTCATGCAAAGAGCAAAAAAAAAAAAAAAGGGGGGGGGGGAAGCGTGGCAGACTGGTGTTTATTGCTCACAGCACAGGAGTGACAATGCATTAGAACAAAAGATACTGAAATTGTGGTATCTCCAATTAACTCAGGCAACGTGACTAAATAACATTTTAGGGGTTACAATGGTCATGTACAAATGACAGTCCTATTGTACCTGCATTTTAATTATCGTTTCTTGTTGAACAGCCAAGTGGCAACCACTCCATTCTGTGGCTTTCTTGGAACTAATGTGGTCTAAAGATAATAGTGTGTTTCATTATCTATGAATTGTTGGTTTTCTTTAGCTAAGTAGGTGGTTAGCACCAGATTTATTGCTGTCAGCGCAAAACTTGCCCTGCTCTTGAACAGGAGCGCAAGACCTGGAAAACAACAGCAGCACAGTGATTTGCAGTGCTGTAAAATGCACTGGAGGCGAGTTTGGGCACACACAAGGGTAAAAAGAGTATGCCTGCAAATGATGTAGCCCAGCTGGCCAGGACACCTACATGTAACACTCCCGTGTGGCAGCTCCGTGCCCAGGCTCTCGATAGCCAGAGCAGGGCACCGTCTCTCTGCCACCCGTACCGGTGCCCTGCATAGGGGAGAAAAACGTGACCTTCCATTTCTGAATCAAATACATAAACAGAACAAGCCAGCATTTGTGTATATTTCATTTAAGTAGACTGACAAAGAAGTAGCAATGAGTGCTATATCTCTAAGGGTGCATCCTTTGTCCCAGGAGATCCACACCAAATAATGTTATCTGAGAATATGGCCAAGATATTCTAGACTCTTAGTCCCTTTTTGTAGATCCAGCTTCGCATTTCTATGCGCCTAGTTAAATTGCTTCCTTTATATTCCCTAAGAGACAAAAGACACCACAATGAGCAAAACAATCTGACCAAAGAGCTTAGGACCTGCCAGATACCAAAGAAAATCTTGCGGGTTTGGCTGGTCCCTAGTATCAGCCCGTGATCACTCTGGTCTTCCTTAAAAAAGACAATAAGCCTTTCTGTTCAATGAGAAACACTAAAATAATAGGCAAAAATGTTAGTTGTAAGCAAGACTGCTTACAAAATATTGCTTAAGATTGGTCTCAGTATCTCAACTGTGCAAATATATGTCTCCCTCCTTTCTGCTGGAGAATATTCATTACCCATGTGTAAATGAGGAAACAGCCACACATGTAGTATTTGTTATTCCCTTTTATATTTTTAAGCAAACCATGCCTCATTGCCTTCCAAATTAATTTAAATGTGAAAGTAGGAGATTTATCTGTGGGGAAAAAATAAAATCTTGCAATACTGCTGGAGACAAAGTCCTTTGCACTCCCTTCCCAGCAAGGAGATGCTGTATCCGACAGTACAGAAGAATGAGCTGTTGCCATGGAAACGACTCTCTGGGAAGCAGCTCCTCATTGTTCCAGTGGTCATCCAGCTGTGGGCCTGCACAGGAACAGCTGTATACTTGCACCAGAAAATGTCAGCCCTCCCTTACATGATGCTCTAAAAGGTAAGTAATCAGATGAAGGGAAGTTATTTACCGCCAGAGAACGTGACTGTCACCAGCGCCAACTCCTCCTCCGGGTACGGGATCTTTTCTGCTACAATCTTCAGTATCTCCTGAGCTGAAGTGGATACTTGAGCTTTCACACTGACGTAGGAGTGCTCTGTTATATATACACGGCAGAAAACTGCACAAAGGAAGAAAGACATGCTCAGCAGTAGGCAGAGACACCTGAACAGAGCAGGGGAGAATCTCACAGACCTGACCATGGCAATGCCTCGGCTGCCTGGCTGCTGCAGCTGTAGGAAGGGTGGCTGCTGCACCCTGACCCACAGGGACATGAAACTAAGTATAAACATCACCATTTTCCCCCTGCCCACCTCCTCTCCCTGGCGAATGAGAGGGGCAAGCAAATGGAAACAGAGACCCCCCACAGCAGTACCTATTTGAGACTTCCTACCGTGAGGTTTTGTCACGGACGACCCCCTCTACAGCCTTTCTTCTTTGCAAACTCAGCTGTTGCCATATTTTCTCCTTTCCTTTTAGGTTCAGATAAATCACCGTCCTTTCAGTGCATTTCATATCTGCTGCAGAAATTATTTTGGACCTCCACTTCCACCTGGAGCAGGAGGCTTCACAAGAACAATGCTCCCTGGTCTTCAACCACTCCCGCTAGCTTATCTGTCTAGATATCTAAAGCACTTGCCTTGCCAGAGTATTTTAGCACCAGCAGAGGCTGCCCGAAGAGCAATGCAATTAGTTCTGACAACTCTTTCCCTGAATCTCTTGCAGCACACATAAAAGGGACTGGTTTGGAGAAACTCCCTGGGCTCATCACTTCCACTGAAGTCCATGAGTTGGTTCGGCTCTGGGAGGGAGATTCCCAGCTGTAATGCTGTGGTCAGCTCAGCTAGTACTTTGTTTCTGCTACAAAAAGGGATGTACGCTCTCTCTGCTTGCCGTAATTTTAGCTTTACATCTGCTGCCAAGTTTGCTGTAGCCAGTTCTTCGAAATACAGCTGCCATACTTAAAAGGGAAGAAACAGAGCTGCAGACTTGCGTAAGTATTTCAAAAATTACAACATCTGCTAATAAGAATCGCCACAACTCTTGGTTTCATACTCACTTCAGTGCTTAATTACACCTTCCATTTCCTTCTATTCTAGCGCTTCTTATTGCAGACAGGCTGCTACCATGCCAGTATAAGACAAAACTTTTCTTATCCAGAAATGCTGTTATTTTTTTATTATTTTTATTGACAGACATATGCAGCAATAGCTCTTTGCTTGTCCCACAAATCTTCAGGGCTTCAGGGCACTTTCATTAACTGAGACCATGCCAGAAGCAGTTAAGAACTCTATCCTCGAGAATATCTTTTTTTTGTGTTGTAGTAAAGAAAAAATGAAGATGAGAAGGAAGGAGGAACTTAACATTTAGCCTTGGGGAAGAAAAGTCATTTGATTTTATAATTCTTTCTTAACCTGTCTCTGCTGACAGACAGTAAATCAGATGCTCATCCTATAGCAGAATCTCTCTTCAGAATGGATATAACTCATGAAAAGATAGAGACATCAAATTGCACTCTAAATTACTAGGTAGAAAAATAAATTTTAAAAAATCTGACAGGAATATTTGGACTCCATACGCAGAGTGCAACACAACTTGCTTACAGTAAATTTGTTTGACATCTCCTCTCTATCATTTGGGAGGGAACGATGACAGCAATGTTAATTTATAACTGGGCCATCAACATACCCTTTGTTTAACATTGAACTAAAGCAACCCACAGCTCAAGTCCTCAAGCACAACCATCATATTGATTCTCCCAAACCCTGTTCCCCCACACACCTTTCCAATGTCCTGTCTGCGCTATCTATCGGCATGGGCCATGCCCTCTCTTCCAGGAGCCTGAGCTGCTCCTCTGTGAGATGCAGGAGGGAATGCCAGTGGGAGGAAGCGGCCACGGGCTGCAAGTCACCCTGGTAATGCTTACCTTAAGGGATAAAATGCTTCTGGTCAAGTGGCATGGTGTGGTTTGGACAGACCCATCCTCCACAAGCACCATCGGTTGACAGCACTCCACCACACCAACTTAATGTCCACCCTCAGCATCTGTCTCTCCTCTCCCCAGCTCCACTTTTGCTATTTCATTCCCTCAATCCCATCATCTTCTGTGGCTCATGCTTTCAAGGAGCGAGATAAAAGCAATTTAACCCAGTCAGGGCTGGCCTTGCTGGGTCCTGCCCTTCCTGTCCCCACAACCACGCAGTCTGTTCCCTCACTGCTGCCAGTACACTTCCCTCCCCACTCACTCATGAGCTGTGTCCGACTTTTTAAGACGAAGAATGAGTGTAGGGGTTCTCATCTGGAAACATTTTTAGAAGCAGCCTTGATAACATAAATCTCAAACCAACTTGTATTTGAAGCACGGAAAAAGGATATCTATCAGCAGCATGTATTGCGCAGAAAGACTTGGCATTGAAGGAGCTCAGTTTTTATTCTGTCACAAATGAGCACTAAAAATATCCTGACTCAAGTGAACTTCCGGAGTTTTGTTCCCAGTGAGAAACAAAGATATATCGTCAAAGGGCAAGACTTCCAGGTAGGAGGTCCTTCTGCCTGTTCTCTGCTTGTGTACACAGTGTTATCCTCCCCTCGGCCTCCTTCCTTATCCAGGCATTACGGGCGGGTGACAGCCGCACTGTGTTACCGCATTAGTAGTGATGAAGGGAAATTGCATTTTGAAATGGTTGACATTGAAGTGAAGCGGCACCTTGCACTCCACACGGAGACGTTTTCGAGGAGAGAATGAACTAAGGCGGGTTCCCAGAGTTAGCAGATCCCGGCCCATTTCATGTGACAGGCTTATTCATTCACCTTTTACAACCAAGATCTAGGTCAGGAGAGGAACAGCGTGAAATGGAGCAGGAATGAGGCCTGGTGGCTGGGCTGCTGGAGGCACACAGCTCTGCTACAGGGCTGCTGGAGGAACCGGACAGGGGCAAAAAGCCCTGGAGATACCATGTCATTGTTGAACCCCTGCAAAGCAGGAGGCAGGAAGGTAACCTTACACAGTCAAACCTTTCTTCTTTTGTGGCCCTAAGGTCCTGTTCAGAAGCTGTACATCAGTTAAAAAAATTTACATTACGGGCAGCCCTTGAGAAACAGTTTCACAGTTTTGGAGTTTTTCCTCCACTCTTTCAATCATACTTACTTTCTTCTGTTTCATTCATGGCTCCTCTGTGCTGCAGCCAGTTCTCCTTTAGACTGAACTGGTGGAAAAAGGTTTTATTCTGTGAGGGAGTGGGAGAGAAAAAAAAAGAAGAAAAAAAAGAGACAACAGTGACTCTTTGCATTCTTGCCCTTTACAAAGCAGTAATTCACAGAAGACAGCATTCAGCCCATATGTCTGGCCAAAAAGGCTTCTGTATAGGAAATCCTCCCACCCTTTCTTGGATCAGTAACCTGGGAGTTGCCTTACTAAAGAATGGCCAAGGTGGGGATTTTGGAGGAAGCGGGACATGCCAAGGCTAAGCAGCCTGCATGATTCAAGGTTCTCTGTAGTCATGTTCAGAGCCCATTTCTTGTACACTTACTCTTATATACGTTTCCGATGCACCAAATCAGCCTATTTAGCAATTTCACTACAATCTCATGTTCTGCCTTCCATGTTTCTGCAGTAACGTTTTAAGCTTATTACACACTTCAGCTTCAGCCCAGTAAATTTGACGAGCACAGCAATTCACCTCTGTGCAGTTTGTACACCAACTTTCTCCGGCTGCATCCTCTCCCCCTGGTTAAATAGACAGATTCATTTTCCTCTCTTTCCTTCTCTGTTCCTGTCACAACAAATCCCCCCTTTGCTCTGTCTACTTGACATCCGTAGTCAATGCCTGTCCTCAGGCTGGTTTGCCCAGGTTGCTACATCTCTCCAGCCCGGTGGGGACACGCTCCCAGGCCTCTCCTGAGTTCTGACATCTCAAAGCATCTTGTTAAGATGATAATACTGTCACAGCCACTGCAGATTAGCTCACACAGCTGATATCCAGGCTGTACCAACAGGAAAAAAAGATCCCTTAAGCAACACTGCAGGTCTAACCTCACTGATGTATCCTGCCATGTTTTTGGCCACCAGTCACTTTCAATTGAGAAGCCAAGAAAAGAGAGGGAAGTGGGCAGAGCGGAAGAAAGTGAGATGCTAAGTTATCTAGTAACCGGCAACAATCAGCTTTGCGTTACCTTTCGGTGAGGTGAATACTCATCTACAGTGCTGAAACAAAAAGGAAAATCCAAATTATTCTTTCCAGCCAAAGATTAGGAAAAGGACGTTTTAGCTATTACAAAGTTTACAACATCAGAAAGTTTTTAACATTAAATGGTAACCACAGAATGGCTGCAGAGCTCCTTTAGGGAAAGCAAGGATGCCCGGCTCAGCCAGAAACTTTTCTGTGATTTGCACAATTGATGTAGTGAAAAGCACAGCTGCCAGCCCACGAGCTGCTGGAGAACACAGCTCAGGCCCCCGGGGTAAGCAGTCAGGGTCACCCTCAGGGACACAGCTCTCCCCGCTTCCCCAATGGCCAAACTATGGAAACAAACTCCACTTGTTGGAAAAATGTGCCAAGGAAGTATCTTTTACCAATACCATAATTATTAGTAAAATAATAATCCTGAGACGACTATTGCAAAAGAGATTCGCAGATTGTAGAAAGAGAATGAACATACCATCTCAAGTCACAGACTGCAGCTTCTGAGGGAAATTTTGCCAGCTTTTCCACAAAGTATTGCTCTACTTGCGAGTCATCCCAACCAAAATTGATGGGAGTGACTGCTGAACCACACACACTACCCAACAAACATGAGAGAAGATTGACTAATCTCGCTTTAGTTTAAAGAAGAGATGATTTGTAAAAATGAATATAGTACTTGTGTCACTCATCACTTTACTGAATTACAGCAAGATGACAACAAACATAAACTACACTCTAAATAAAAGGAGACTTGATCACAAATATAATCCATACTTACTGACGACGATGCATCCCAAGTATCTTCTGAAATTCTTTCAGTTCCTTCTCAAGAATGGGATATTCGTACACATCATCTAACACATTCCTATATATCGTCTACAAAATAAAACAGTGTCTGCAAACATCTGATAACTCAAACATAAATCTAAGGCATCACATCAGCAGTCTAAATCAATGCAGGCACTAGCCTACTGAAACAAATTTCATCATTACATTTATGCAAGACCCATAAGGACAGAATGTTCCTGTTTAAATTTCCAGACCGGTCAATATTCAGCTTGCTTTTGGCAAAACACTCTTTGTATCATCACTAAGTAAGAGGGCAAAATGTTGACACTCATTAGTCTACTAACAGGAAGATATAAAATGGCACTTGTGGCTGTTACATGAAATGTGGGGTAGGTCAGAAGAACACATTCTGAAGCGTGAGAACATACCACACCATCATCGCTTATCCAAAATGATAACAAGCAGGTACATTTGATCTAGACTTTTGAAATAGAGAATGGTCTCCTTCACTTCTCCTCATGTTTGCATGCATTTTAAATCAAGTGGATGTCTCTCCCAAACAAACAACAACATACTCCTACTTGTAAACCAATAAATAAACAAATAAACCCTACTTCTTATTTTTGGGGGAGGCATTGTCTGAATATCATCAATCAGGAACCTCAGTTAAATGTAAAAGACACTACCTCAGCTATGAGGTAAATAAACTAAATCGGCTTTCATGATTGCAATTATAGGAAATATTTTCTCTATACTTTTTCAGAACCTGCACATAGATCCTTCTCTATCCCTTCCAAGAAAATGAGGATCATATGTATGAGCTCAGTCATCAGGTTTGCTTTAACCCAATCAACACTCCTACATTCATAAATTTCAGCGTGAATGATTCAGGCTTACAATCCTATATATTATTTTTGCACATATAACTTCAACCATCATTAACGTTACTGCTGTTTAATATTGCACAGAAGCCTCAAGCAGAGAAACTGTGTGACAACACACAGTCACACACCTCCATGGCCAGAAAGACAAGCCCTGCATTGAGATAGGTGCAACGCAGTGTAACCTAACTGATGGCTGGAATGATGCCCCCTTTCCAGTACAGCACTACACATCTAGTACCAAACAGCAAAAATCCTAAGGTCTCTGCTTCCATATGCAGTGTGTCCCACAGCAAAACCAAACCAAACAAACAAACAAAAAAACAAAACAAAGGAAGCTCAAGACTTCCTTCAAATTTAGTGCAATGTTTCATCCCTTTGTCTTTCAGTTGGCAGGGGAAAAAAACAAAATGAAAAAAGAAATCAACAACCAGATGGATCTTGGCTCAGCGATGACATGGCTATTTGCAAATTTACAAGGGAATTATAAAAGCTTTTGGAACTCATTCAGAAAGATCAGAAGATACTTGCTAATAAGTAAGGACATAATTTTATTTATTAAAAATACATAAAGCTCTGCTGCTCTCCATGTGCACCTCACAAACACTGTGGAATAGCATTTCACTCCTCAGTCAAAGTAGCATCTCTTACAAGGACCTCAAAACTCCTCTTTTGTCTGTGATCCTCTGGATACTGACTGTAGACCCTGTTCTGGCAGACACAATCAGTGTGTCCAAAGAACCTCCACATCTTTGTAGTTTTATTTCTTACATTCCTAACTTTTCCCACTTTCTAGAGAGCATGGAGTTCTGTAAGTTTCATATCTGAAAGTAATGATTTGACATTGAATGTATTGATATTACAGGTTTTCTGTTCAAACTTACTATCTCTAAGGCATTCACGGAAGGCACATATAAATCATTTTATATTATAGATTTCATGGAGAAAATTTAAGTATGAAAAATTACGCTTTATAGATTTCGCTGTTGGGGCTTTTTAGATAGAGTATAATAATTAAAAAGTGCTGAAATGCATAAGAAAGTGCTTCAATACCTTTAAAAATTGTTTTAAATGCTCATCTTCATGTAACCAGTCTTTGTAGAGAGAAGTCCACTGAGACACCAAATGCAAGACTTTGCGTTTTCTACAGGATACATCAGAGTCGTCTTCTTTCCCTTGGTGGTTCTTAGCACAATAGGTACAGGAGGTTAAGGAACAAATACTATGGTCTCACTGAAACTTCAAAATTACGTGATGGAAAAGACTTCGCAATCATCTGGTTGGCTAATGAAAGATTTTTTTACTACATTGCTCAGTTTTAAATGTTTTATCCCATCTGGAGCTTTAGGAGTTTCATCAACTTTCTGGAATGAAATGCTCAGTAACAGAAATGTCAGTTCATCCTCTGTGCCAACAGGATTTTTCTCCTTTATAGGTTAGAGAGGCAAGTCTATAAAAGTAAAATCAATTCAAAAGGAATTATACAATGTTGAGTTGTATCTTTCCTGCAGAACTGGGAACAAACCTTTGTCCTGCACACCGATGCCAGCATGAATGTCTGTTGGAAGGAGGACAATGCATCATTAACAACAACAAAAAACCTGGGCAGAGGAAGTCAGTTTCTTTTTTCCTGCACAAATTACACTATCTGCAGAAATAACACTATTAAAATAAAAAAGAAGGTGAAAGAATCTATTTCCACCATTGTTCTCTATTCATAAAGCAGAAACACCAAATGACAGAAGATACCCACTTTGTACATTGTTCCTGTCCCTTCGCTATTCTTTCTTTTATTAGGTGAAAAGTTGATGTTTTCCCCACAAAAGGTAAAGAGGAAAAAAAGAAAAGTAAAAAAAAAAAGAAAAGCAAGTTCGTTTTATAGTACAAGTTCATTCAAACAATACTCCATAGCTTATGGAAGTAACTGGAAATAGAAGAAAAAATTTCTTTTATCTCAGAATGAGTTAGACTTATATACTGTATTCACATGATAGAAGGAGCAGAGATTGTAAAATACGTAGTCTACATTTTTTCTCTTCATGTATTCTGAAATGTATTACACAGGTATAGGTATTCTAAGAATTAACATATAGGTCTGGATAGGTTTTAACCCCACTTAAAGTGTTGATTTGTAACAGTTATAAAGGTTTATTTATTTTATTTAAAATAAATTTATTTATTTATAAAGGTTATATATTTATTTATGAAGGTTTATTTATTTTAAATAAAATAAAAACAGCAGACATAAGATTGCATTGTTGCTATGAGTTAGGCGTCTGTTTCAATATATCTTTCACGCATTCTTGTGAAGTAAGTATGCACATACACAAATGTGTATGTTTTGGATACAGGTTTATTCAGAGGCAGCTTTAGCTGCGTACATTCAACTTCAGAGCAGGAATTTTCTGTTTATTGATTCCTCAGCTATGTAAATTATAAATGTTTTAATAGGTGAATGTGTATCTCTCTCTCCCTCTCTCTCTCCTTACAGGCACGTGCCAATTAGGGGAACTCATATCCAAATTTGGATTTAATGTTTCCAGTTTGAATCTTTTCGTCCACAACCCATTTGAGTTAAGAAAACAATATAACCTGAACTTTGGGAAGCTACAGATTTGAATCGAATTCCAAGTATCATAAAACCTTATGAAAATTGGACTGGAGAGGAAGAAACCCTGAAAGATCAGCTAAACTAGTCCATCCAAGTTCAACCTAACTAGCCCACCCTAAGAGAGGCTCAAGTATACCCTATGTTATCCTCGGAATATATTTTCTAGTTTCTTTTTCTTAATATTCTCCAATATCAAAGATTCTACTGTCTCACACATTTTCCACTCCAGTGATTCTTTTCTTAATGTAAAAAAAAAAAAAAAAAAATTCCTAGTATCTAACATGAAACTGTCTTGCAGCAATTTAATCTCACTGCCTCTTGCCCCATCTGGCATCGATATGGGAACAGATTCCTCCCTCTCTCTTGAAGTACCTGAAAGATTGTCCCATTTATAGTTTCTATCTTTTTCAGTAAAACAATCCCAATTCTTTCAATCCTTCTTTGTAAATCTTTTTTTTCTGGAATACTGCTAATTCCCGTTGCTCTTTTCTGAAGTTTCTCCTATTTGCGCATGCATTTCTTGGGGGATAATGCCAAAATCTCAGGTGCAGTCCACCTTCTAAGCACACCATAGTAAATATTAGACGATTGTTCTCTTTTCTCACCATTTTTACATGCAACCTCAAAAAAAAATCACACAGGGTTGTATTTCAATAATATCAATATGCAAAGAACAAAACTACTTATCCCAGGTATGCAATTCACTACATTTGCTATAAGGCTTAACAATAGATAAACGTAGATGTAACTGTGTGACCCCTGTTAATCCAACACTTAATAAAAGGATATTGCCTCAGAAGTGCCTGGCACAAGTCATCAGTTGTCATGAAGACTGTGTACGTGAGAAGGAAGTCATCCAGGAGAGTTTCTGCAGAGGAAGACAAAAAAGCCCAAGGTACAATACATTAGTGAGAGGAGGAAGAGAGTATCTACTCCTGTTAGTGTGCACGGCAGGAACAGGACTCCCTCCCCCACAAAAAAAGTCCAAAGCATACAGAATACTTCAAGCTAAGTTTCAAACAGTTAACAATATGTTGCCACTGCAGAGATCAGTTCCTTTACTTAACAAGCACATCCTCAGCTCTCAAAGAATCAACAAGGAATCAGTAAGAAAGAGTCCTTATCACAAACACCACCATCCTGGCTGGCTCTGCTGCATGCAAAGCAACCTTTCCACCAGCTAAGTTGTTCCAGAAATTCAGAAGAAAAGCTTTTAGTAATAGGAGAGAGAAAACTGTGATTGCCATGTACTGTGATTAACATCTATGCACAGTAGTTGAGAACTACGAAATAAATATATTAAAATCTTTAGCTGGTTAACCTTGTGGGCATCACTGCAAGTGCTGAGAAGTTCTCTCTAAGGTTTATTTAATTACATTACGGAAGGTTTTTTCCTCCACCTGGTTTGTATTAGTGTTACAAAAATGGGCTGAAGGTATTTGCTGACAGACCATCTCTACCCACTGCAGTTGTAGCACCTCAGGTTGTCAGGACAAACGGCACTGCCAGTTCGGATCTCAGTGTAACTTGCTCATTCCCCATTCCCATGCCACACTAGTTTTAGGATTTTTCCAAACCTTTACCGCACGCAGCAGGGAGGCTGAAAGGACCATCTTCGCTCTAGGATTGGAGGGCTCAGGGGTAATCTTGCAAAGCCCTGAGCATCCTGGTCTTACTGGACCTGCTTCGAGCAGGGGTCGGACCAGATGCCTTCACAGATCCCTTCCAGCTGAAATTACTCTACAATTCCGTAACAAATTTGCTTGCAATTTTAGTAAATTACTCATATATGATGTGTGATCTAGGAACGAATTTATATTTGGTTCACAAAGAACAAAATCTTTAGTTTTCTGCAAACAGACAAGAGAATTATACTAGTCTTTTTAACCTGAAAATAAAAATGTTTGTGTTTGCTTTTTTGTTTTTCTTTTTTCTTCCCCAAATGTTAAGATTTTCCTCAAGTTTTGAGGGATTCCTGTTCACCGTATTTCTTTGAATTCCAGCAAATATACTGTGTTTCCTTTAACAAGAAAACAGGTTTGCACCACCTGCTTTGAACAGGAACATGGACAGCAGCCGAACAATACCAGAAGTAATTCCGGTTATATTGCAGAGCAAAAAATACTTCACCAGTATAACTAGTTGTTACCTGTTAGTACCAATTATCCAGTTGTGATTTAAGTGGTGGATTTACAACTGTAAAGACTAAGGGCTAAACCATACCTTACGTGAAAAAGATAAGGCTAAGCCCTCATTTCCTTACCCTGATTTTCTCACTATTTGTTCGTGATCTGTTCCAGTTCAAGCTAGTGCTTGTGTATGTGCATGCAGCTGAGAGCATCCCAGCAGCTTTTCATGACAAGGTTACAATTTCACAATAATTTAGACCAATTTCAGCTACAGCTGCCTTGGACCTCCTTGTCAGTAAATTATTGACCCCATAGCTGCGTTGCAGGATGTCAATAAGAATTCATCCATGTATCATTCAAAGACGGATACATCATGTGGATATCACATGGATGGACAGCTGATGACATCCTACCCTGTGAGCATGGCATTCAAAATACCTCCATTGTCTTTAAAAAAAAAATAAAAATAGATCTAGCTAGATCAATGCATTTAACACAGCTGGTTTAGAAAGAGTCCTGATCTGAAGACGCATAGCTAAAAGCCCTTGCATTCAGAAACAAAACAATTAAATTCTTTATATTTCACCAACATTGTTAAAAATGGTGGAAAGAATGTTTTGTCTCAGTAAATGAAAAGACATTGTGAACAGCTTGTTCTCTGTCTGAAAGGTCATCCATTCTGTTGCACATCTTTCAGATGATACAATGCAGCTATTAAAGTTGGAGGTTTCACAAACATTTATTTGGAAACTGCTGTTCTTGGAGTCAACAACCACATTTTAGTTCTTGACTAAACTATGTGACTGCGCGGTGATCCTCAAGAAATCAAAGATACACTTACAACAGATTATTTCTGCAACTTTCTACTCTGTATAGGTGATACCTGAGTTTCAGCAATACATAGCCATGTGTTCAGAAAAGAAATTAAGTACTAGCTGAAGCAAAACAGGAACGCTTATCAATTAACTTCTGCAATTGTTCAACATAGCGTGATTTTATCTTACTAACTGGTGTTAAAATACCAATTTAAAAGTTTATTTTTAATAACCTGATCATCTGTTTTCCGCATGTCTATCTTCAGTTCGTCCAGCATCCCAAAGTGTTGGCGTGGGAAGAAAGGCTGGTTTTCCTATGATTTGAGGTTTTTGCTTTTTTGCTTAAACTTTTTGCAAGAACTATGCTACAGATATTACTAATGCAATTGTCTCAAAAAAATTAATGAAGGGAAGATTAAAATTGTATGGTGGTTCAGATAGCTCACAACCATTTTTAAACTCTCTGTTTATCTCCTCTCTGCATGCTCAATCATACATCTATCTGTTCAGTCTCTGGCTTCTAACAACCTTCTCAAAACAAGGTCTATCACTCAGATGACTTAAAGTCGCACAGAGTGCGACAGTCACATACAGACTGATTTCCTTCTTCTGCTAAACACAGAGGAAATGCTAAGAAGAAAAATTCACGAATGATGATTCCCATAGCTTGTGTATAAGCTAGATCTCTTCAAATTGCCTCTGAACTTGTTTAGAAATTTAAACCCTAAAGGAATGTTTTGAACAAAAAGAGTCTGGATTCTACATGTGGTCCATTAATAGCATCACTCGTCCGTTAAATTACTTTAACAAGTAAGCAATGGAAGTGCTTTTGCTAGATTAAATATCTATTACCAGACGTCACCTAAAGACTTCACAATAATATTCGTATTTTAAAATGCCTCCACTAGCTTGTAGGTATTTCCCTGAAGTCCTACTGTTCACTGTAACCACCTTCTGTATTTTCCTCCTAAATGCACTGTAATTTAAAATCATTACAGAATGTTTTTTCATGCTATAGCAAGGACACAAAACCTGAGGGTGTACTGATTCTTAAAAAATAGTTTGTTCAAAACAAACAATTCCAACACTTCTCAGATACTTCTGGACATTAATACATGTCCACAAATAATGATTTGCTGGTCTTAACCTGCAAACAGAGAGAAAGGCTAAGCATTAGAGAATTTATTCAGAGCAAGTTTTTCATCCTGTGTTAGTAACGGCCACTAAGAGCAGTAAATTTGAATGAGGAAGGGCTCTAAGTGTACAAGTTGGGCTGATAATTATGAATAATTATTATTTCTGGGGTTTTTCTGTTTAGTCACAGTTGATTTAAGAGTTAAAAAAAAGGCAATTCCAGTCAAATCATTAACTATTGACAGTGCACCATATCCCCACTCAGAATGGCAGTGAAAGGCATACCTCTGGTTTTAAATTTTACAGTGTCCCAGTTTCTGCACAAATTTGTGACCATCTTCCCCATTATTCCCACATAAAAAATTTTTCTAGTATTTGTAGCAAACAGGGAGAATAAAATGCACAGTTATAGATGGAAAAGAAAAACTCCCATTGAAAGGGTAGTCTTTGTGCAAAAGCCTGTGATGCTACGCTATTTTTTTTTAGTTTCTCTTTGTCATGAATTTTTTATTTAATCATTTTCTTTTAGCCATCAATCTAATTTTTCTTTGTTCCTCACAATTTTCCTTTATTTGGCTAAGCAATTATTGCAAAGCATGCAGTTAGCTTGCAGCTATGGAATATTTCATTTCAAAGACAATTTCAAGCATTTTAAAGCTTCATTAAGACATGCAACAGAACCAGCATGAGTTCAATGGGCTCCTCTTGCAGCTCTTTGGGGGCAGGCTTAGGCAGCAATCTCACCACACTGAATGTGTGTGAGTACTGTAGGCATAAAAATAATAAAAAAGCAGGCACTGTGCTTGTTTGATTGATTAAATAATCAATTCACACCAGCTTCTCCAGAGAGTTTCTCACGGGCTATGTGTCCCCTCCTTTCCCCAGGTGAAATAAGGCAGCGTGGACACCAGCTTTACTAGGAGCAGTTAGTACTGCTCTTCCCATCTTTCTCTGATATACAGGTCCTTCTGGAAGATACACTCAGGGTGGCTGAGGGATGGCAAGAGCAGTATATAGACATGGGATGTTCTGACACACATGAACTACCCAGGGATTATTTGCTCTCAGCTGCTAATCAAAGGAGCCACCAATATGTCTTCAAGAGAAGTTGCAACTGTATTGCGTGTATAAAGTGATGACAGCCAATGGCAATGATGGTGTATCTGGTGGGGAAGGGGAATCTTGAGTCCCAGAGTCGATAAATGGTCATATATTTGGATATACAACACCTTGTATATTGCCCTGTACTTCAAAAATCAGAGACTTTCCTGCTGCTTTCCATGTGCCCACTTATGTCTCTAATCAGATCAGGCCCTTTCTCTCCGAGAAGGCAACTCTACAAATACTAACTCAATGTAAGGGTATATTTTTAAATGCCAGGAGGGCAGAATGGGTTTCTCACATGGGTTTACACACCAAATTTGATTTTTCAGTGGTTTCTTTTCTCTCTTCTGCACCCTCTTCTCTAGGCAGGGTATCAATTACTCAGCCTTAGGACAGACATGAATACAGATCTGTAGCCAGAAATCATCCATCATCCATGATGCACATTTAATAGGTCAGGACAGGCAGTACACTTCATGGTGTTGCCATGTTTAACACCTGTAAGCTCTTCTCAAACTTGAGCATCTTCCTAACTACCACAGTGGTACAAGGCATCAGTGGAGCAGTCTCACATTAATGACTTGTTACATAAACAGAGAGACTTAATCTAAAGGAAGTGCCTTTGTCAAATGGAGTAAAAGTTAAATTCTTTTTATTAAATTAAATATATTTGAGGACAGTTTTTAAAAAGTAAATATTTCAGTTTATCTATCACATAGAAAGAGTAAAGAAGGAAAAGCAGGGAAATATTCCAGTGTTACAGATAGATACACCTCTCTAACTACCCACCCAGCAATCTGTATGTCCACATAGTATTTACTAGTATGCATGTGCACCAACCAGTGTCTTTAGACCATCACAGCTAAAACAATACTGTATACACATTTATATTACAAACGTTGTCAATAGCTCAAACTGTATTCAGAATATACCTATTGCTCTATTGCTAATATTAGACACCCTGTCCTAAGGGTGTCTAAGCTAAGCCAGATTTAATCATTCCTAATGCCAGCACTGAGTCATTAATCCCTTTACACCCACAAGAAGAGATAACAAATTCCAGTCTGTCCTGGTTTTCTGATCACCCTGTTACATCCTCACTAGTTTTTGTTTTGCTGCCTCTCAATGGCTACCAACAACAACAACAAAAAAACCAACCCACCAAAACCAAACTAAAAGAAATGGTGAAAAATAAGCCAAACAAGTCCTCCCACTTTCGGTGACAAACTGTGACTGCCGAGGTGAGAACCCTTCTCTTTTTCATGTCGGACTTTGCAGGGCAACTTTTCACACCCTATTCTTCCCACTCTATAGCATTTCTGTTTCCATGTTCTTTACTTACATGCTTATTTAAATATTAAGAAAAAATAAAGGTATGCAAAACAAGGAGGCCAACAGGATTTTAAATATCCAATGCAATAAAACTTTTTTCTTATAATTAAATTGTTTACAAAGGTAACTTCCTCCATACAGAGAAGTATAAACATATAGACACTGTGCATATAGACTCTATATTCCTTTATCTGCAGATTGTCTGTATAACGTACTGTTAGTTGAGGAGAGGGTACTAATAGTGAAATCTGTTAAACTGCAAGGAAAAACAACTCATCTGGGTTTGTTTGTGGTTTTTTGGGTTTCCTTTAAAACTTATCACCATTCTGAACCCAAATCTCTTCCACTTTGCACTGTACAAATCCATTGTGAATGGCTGTGCAAGAATTACATAAAGATTTATGGGGTTTTCAGACTTGTATTCCACACTAAATTGGATTATAGAAAATACAGATAAAGTACTGAAATGCAAGTCTTTTTCCACTTTATGCAAAGTAGCTATGCAGCTTTCTCCAAGGATTTGCTGGAGGAGGCCAAACCTGTATGAAGATTTGGGGGGGGGGGGTGGGAGGAGGAGGAAAGAAAAAGGTTGCCTGAATGAACGAGCCACTGGAATTCACTGTTAACTCATAGGTTAAAACTACTCTTAGGACAGTTTTGTAGTGTCAGTTCAGCAACCCTTACTCTGCTACACAGCAGTTATGGTTTTCACGATGACAGAATTGAACTGAGTAACAGGATGAAAACTCATGTACTGAATTAAAAATATTACTCTCTAAACTCTCTGCTTTCCAAGCCAAGGAAATCGCTAAATGCCCTTACTGCTCAATTTATCTTTCAGAAACATACCAAACAGAAGGAGATCACAAGATCTTCATCCTGAAGCATGTTAGAACCTGAGTATTGGTGGGCAGCGTGTAGGAACTCCAGCAGCATGAAACGTGAATGGGGGTTACACACGCATTTTTCAAACGTCAATGCAAACTCTCTGAGTTTTGCACAGTAATGAGACCTCTTTGGGGGGTGGTTTTTATTTGGGGGGGGAGGGATTTTTTGAGAAAGACAAAGATGGAGAGAGAAATAAGAGAGAGAAATAAGTGTATTTTAGACAACGTACAACAAATTCTAAAACTCTTTAGCTATGCCATTTCCCATTTGTGATTATGGCAAAGATAACGGGATGACCATATGGTCAGCTCCTGACATCCCCTCACATTAATACACTTATCATTATTAGCCAGAATTACAAATTTAAAAATCACCACCAACTTAAAATTTGCTCTCATTTGCATTCACTGCATCATCCTTACCTTGCAGGACCAGCCACTTCTCTTTAACATTTAGTGAGGTTCATCCTCCAGAGTATACTTGGGGAAAAAAAAACCAAAAACAAAAAACCAAACCCACCGAATCCTTTGGGGTTTTTATCTTCCTGTGTATGACTGAAAAGCTAGGCTCAATAATGCTAATGGACCTTATGATTTCAAAGCACATACTGGAAATAATTTTTTTAAAGAAAATATTCACTGATGGGGTTAGCAATACCATAACTGCTCAGAAATAGTTAAAACTTGCATTTCTCACAATCATCAGGAAAAGCAGCCCTACAAGATGGGGTTACAGCTGGGCAAACAGACAGATGAGCTCCCTGTGCCTGAGTAAAATGGATGCTGATTACTTACTATTCTATAGGGAATAGACATTTTTTGCTATTTTAAATATTCACTCACTGAGTTCAAATTAAACTAAATGAGGGCTACAGCACAGCATTTTCAAGTTTTTCATCCTCTCAGTTCTGAAAGCTCTTAAGCCTGATAAATTCTTGTCGCCCTTCTTGCTCCTTTCTGTAAAATGAGAAAAATAATCACACCTCAAGGCAGACACTGCTACATGTAGAATTTTTGCATGTTTTGGTTCGCCTAATACTATGCAATGCACTGAAACCTTTCAGCAATGCAAATGCATGTCCAGCCAGTTGTAGTTGTAATCAGAAAAGTGCTTGTTCTGCAGAAATGGAATAACGATTTGAGGGCAACTCTCTTAAAAAATACGAGTTTCTCAATAATCTGTAATTCCACAGCAATTTACTAAAAACGTCAGGATGTCTCCAGGTACAAACAGTAAATGCAAACTGCTATCATTATTATCTGATCTAGCAAGATACTGCTCACATCTGAGAGGGTGCTGAGTGGTCCCAGATCTCCCTGGAATTCAGCAGATGGCAATGGCACTCAGGACCTTGCAGGATTAGCCCTTAATCCAAAAATCAAATCCTTTAAAAATGCTATGCCACCATGGACACAGCATGAAGCGAAAAATGAAAATTATGTTGAGAAAGAAAGGTCAATGGAAAAAAGAACATCGATATATAATTTGCTGCTAATGTATTAAAACAATTACAGTAGTTATGTCATCTAACCACCGAAGCACCAAGAAATCAATGCACAAAGGAATAAAGAGCAAGCCATTTATTTCTGGCATTAGGTTAGAAAAAGAAAATACATAAGGGCAAGATATTTAACCTGTACAACCAGAATTTTTATTAGAGCACAAAAATCAGAACCAGGAATAATTTCTAAGGTCATCTCCCAGAGATTTCTGGCAGTATTTTAACATCTGCAGAATGAATCAAATGTATTCTGTCTGGTAAGGTCAAAGATCCTCCTAAAGTTGCATTCCAGTTGCTGCTATCACATGTATTGGAGCAGTTTCATATTTTGCTTGAGGGACAAAAAGCCCTGAAACGACAGGCAGAGAGCAAATGTCAAACTTGTCTAGCTTTAATGAGGCACTAATTTTTCCACATAGAAATCTGAAGCTCTTTTTTTTTTCTGCAGGTAGGAGGGAGCCCTGGTGATTAATGCGCAGCTATAATAGTCGGGGTTATTTGAAATTGTTGGACAAGTCCACTACGCCTTATACATTTCGAAGTATTACAAATACTGCCTATAGCAGTCAGCCTTAGATATTACTACTTTTTGTTAAAAAAAGCCCTTGATTACTGCAACTAAAACACTCCAGCTTTACATGAACTTCACTTGACAGTAAACTGAGGTATTTTAACGCATGTGTGAAGTCCCCACACAAGCCTTGCTGCAGAAGGCAGCCACTCCTTGTTTGCATCAGGCATCTCCCCAAGTATTTCAGGAGAAAAACCCATCCTCTCTTTCCATCGATTGCTTAAAATAAGCCAGCCAGGCCAGGATTGCCTGCAGCAGCAGGACGGAGGATAAAAGATTGAATGGTTCCCTTTCATCCTTCTGCCTGAGGTCCAGCTGCCTTATGGGGCAAAAAAAAGAGGGGCACCAGCAGTAACAGCACCCGTGCTGCTGGTTTGCCCTGACAGGTTTCCACCCCGGCAGGCACACCGCCCCGGCACCCCAGTCGCTGGCGTGTCTCACCAAAAGTTGTACGAGCAAGTGCAAGGCAAGTTTCTACTTCCCCACATCTGTCTTGCACCTGGACTTCTTTGCATCCCTGCCATCACTCCTATCTCCAGGCACCCAAAGAGATGCAATGCTCTCCAGTCCGGACCCCTCAATGACACGATTTCCAGGTACCACTGAGAGCTCTCACTGCCTGGGGGGGGTCTTACCAAGTGGGTGCTATGAGGTGCTCATGGCTGCTCAAGCCTTTTCCTAGGTCCACCAGCTCTGCAGGCTTTTGAGTCTCAAGGGAACTTTAGAATTAGACTAGACATTTGACTTTCAGGAAGTTAATATAAAGGAAGATGTACTTAAACTTCAGTCTTTTCATCTTTGCTGTCCAACATTCGTATGGCATTGAAGAAGAACAAAGTTTCAAGTTCAGCATGTCTTTCTCATTGCTGAGTTGGAAAATCTACTCCTAGGAAAGAGTAACCTTCAGATCTAATATTATATACAGATATAAAAATATCATCACATCTTCAAAAAAAGATTGCCAGTTCTTCATTTTGGGGTCTTCAACTTGAGATACTTTAAAAGAGCCTACTTTTCAGCGACATTTTTGAGAATATGAACTCAAATTTTCTGTTTACAACCCAAAATTAACATATATATTTTTTTTTAAAAAAATCTTAATTAGCAGTATTTTCAAATACATAATAAGTTAAAACTATTAGCCCCAAAAGTTTTAACTTCAGTACCTCATGACCGGCTCCAAAATCCACTGTATTTAGACAATATCCAGTCCAGCAGGTTACAACAACTACGGTATAGTGACCAGAATACATTCTATACCGGTACATAATATGGATAAAGGACAGGTCAAACTACATGTGGCAATGCCACATCTAAAGCTCTGCAGGTCAGGTGCAATGCCTAAACTTCAGTGTGCAGTGTTATCCCCATCACCTGCTGCTAACTGCTTTCCGTACCAACTAGAGGGATAGGTCCCTTAAGGGAACAGAAATGTACGGATCCACACTGTGTATTTTTAAAAGTGTTTAGCAAGAAGCTTTGATCTGTTATTTTCCCCCTACAAAGCAGCAAGGGGAAATTTCTTTGTGCTTCGGCCCAGGGAAGGAGATGTAAGTAGAATCTTGTTTGCCCCTGGGAGCCAAATTATCATAAATATGCTAAGCAGTGCAAGCTCCCCAACATGTGGCACTGGAGCATGTGCAGTAAACATCACAGCGACTCTACAGGGAAGCCTATTACAACAAAGCCTCCACTGGCAAAAACGCTCCCCGCTTCTGTAGATTTGGCAGAACTGCCTACAAAGGGAATGATGGCATTTTCATCTGAGCCAGAACTGTTGGATTTGGTCCCAATCTCTGCATAAAATGGCGCTAACATGCACTAGACTGATGTACAGACCACTGACTTCGTCCAGCATGTGAAACAGTAATGCATTGGGTCAAGTGGTGGGACAGTTTTGGTGTACTGGGTCACACAGACTAGGTTAGGGTCTTGCAGCTGTGGACAGCTGTCATGTAACCTCAAAAGCAGTGACTCACTTGCCAGCATCTTCTTCTGACGTGTGGCAGCAAAAGGCCCAGCAAAGGTGCTGCGTGGCAGTGATGTGTCAGGGGCTCTGCTGGGCAGCGGGCAAGGAGGAGAAAGGAACGCACCTTGCACACCCCATAAGAGACCCGACAGTCTTTAGCATACTGCAGTCTCACTGCAGCGCTGAAGGATGCCACTTCCAGCATTTTGCCCCAGGGTGTACAATACTTTAGGCTGATGGGCACAGACCCCCGCAGAAAAGGACCTGGGGGTGTTGATTGACAGCCGGCTGAATATGAGCCAGCAGTGTGCCCAGGTGGCCAAGAAGGCCAACGGCATCCTGGCCTGTATCAGAAATGGTGTGGCCAGCAGGAGCAGGGAGGTGATCGTGCCCCTGTAATCGGCGCTGGTGAGGCCACACCTCGAATCCTGTGTTCAGTTTTGGGCCCCTCACTACAAGAAGGACATTGAGGTGCTGGAGCGCGTCCAGAGAAGGGCGACGAAGCTGGTGAGGGGTCTGGAGCACAAGTCTTCTGAGGAGCGGCTGAGGGAACTGGGGTTGTTCAGTCTGGAGAAGAGGAGACTGAGGGGAGACCTTATCGCTCTCTACAACTACCTGAAAGGGGGTTGCAGAGAGGTGGGTGTTGATCTCTTCTCCCAAGTGACTAGTGACAGGACTAGAGGAAACGGCCTCAAGCTGTGCCAGGGGAGGTTCAGGCTAGACATTAGGAAAAAGTTCTTTACTGAGAGAGTAGTGAAACATTGGAATAGGCTGCCCAGGGAGGTGGTAGAGTCACCCTCCCTGGAGGTATTCAAGGAGCGTGTGGATGTGGCATTGTGGGATGTGGCTTGATGGGCATGGTGCTGTGTGGTGTTGGGTGGGTTGGTGTTGTTTTGGTTTGGGGGTTTTTTTTGGTTGGGGTTTTTTTTTTTTTTTTTTTTTAGGTTGGACTTGATGATCTTACAGGTCTTTTCCAACCTTAGTGATTCTGTGATTCTGTGACTGCTCAGATACCTCTGAAATAACTTATGCAATATCTAAACACCTACAATGCACAGCATAGACCTCCTTGTACTGGGAGGGGGGGTGGCAGGAAGGACACAACACCCAAAAGAACCCAAAAAACAAACAGGAGCATACTTGCACCTCACATTTCTCTCACTTGCCTTCTTCCCCTCCTGAGGCAGTGAAGCACAGCTTCACAGCATAAAACCAGAACAACAAGCATCAGAGCTCTCATAAGGCAGCTGCATTTTGCTTCCCCATGTGGTGGTGAACGGGTTCCAAAAAAACCTGATGCGCTTCATGATGGTGATGTTAAAACACAATATTACATTAATTGTAGACTTATTTACATGATGTATGTCCTTAAATTATGAACCTGAAATTGTACTTGCTATACTGAGACACCCAAATCATTCCAATGACAGGTTAACATGTAATTAAAGACAGCTTTTCTCATTATTACGACTTAATGGAAGACAGCAATAAAAAATGCCTTGTACATAGTCTGTGTATGTATTAAGAACATCTAACAGCTTCAAACTATTGGGTTTGTCAGTACAACCCTGTACTGACAGCAGAATGAAAGAAATAACAAAGGTTCTTGCTTGCACAGTTTAAAGATCATACAGGGGTAAGACACAAGGAACAGTCATTATCTGGAGTTCAGCTGCTTGTGAGTATTAATACCTGCATGACATAATTCCCTGTGGCAGCAGAACTGTGTTCTTGTGCAAGGACCTTCGGCTGCTTGCAATACACAGTAGTTCAATGTTACACTTTGAAGAAAGAACACCTTTATTTTGATAATTTTCAAACTATTTTCACTCATCAGGGAGCTCAGTGTTAGATCCTTGATTCAGCTGTACAATAATTACTCAGGAATTTTATTTGATGGCCTTGCTTATTTCACTTAAATAAAGCGGGGATATTAAGCAATTACTGGATGAAAGCCCAGTGAGCTAGTTTTCTAAAGGTGTATATTCACTTTTGCCATTATTTCGGATTTTTAGCACTATTTATTGATTTAGTCACATAAAATACAGCTAGAACACCACTCTCAGATACATATAACTTTGGACTGGTATAGCCCAGCTTTCTTCTTGGGTATCTTTCTTTTCCCAGTCTTACAAGATACTGGATCTTTCATACACTAACTGGAAAGCATCTAATGAAAGAGATGCATTCTGTATCTTGTAGAAATTGTTTGCTCAGTTTTTACCCTTTCATCAACATTGCCAGCTGTTCCTTGGACTTCCACGGGGCGCAGAGGAATATCCTTGGCCAAGATGTAAACCGTACCTTTCTGCACAAGCAGACATGAATCCGATGCAGGGTTTAGGATAAAGGTAAGCGTTGTGAACTGCAGTAACAAATAGGATATTGTATTAAACTGGGCCTCTTGGCTCATCTGCTCCATGACCGTGTTTCACCAATATGCATAACAACATCTGGCCGTGACTTGCTGCCATCTTTCATTTCTGTATCTCTTTTTGGCCTTAAGTGCCAGCATGGTTTTTGCAAAATATGCAAGCTTTATTTTTCCCTTATACAGAGAAAGGGAGGCAGACACGAGCCCAACGACAGCACTAGCTAAGGTGGGAGGTACCTGCCACGGCTGAGAGTACAAAGCCAGTATCCTCACTCTGGTGAGTGAGGTCCCATGCAGACAATACCAGTGCATTTGACCTCCTGCCAGTGAGGCCAAACCCACCGAATGTGAGATTCAGAGGGTGATCCCACTGCAAATCACCTTTCCTTATCAAATTTCCAAACCCTTTTCTAATGAAATAGGCTAACAGCAGCATACTTTCTACTTTCCTTCAACATTTTTCTTTCTTGTTCCCCAAAGGAAAATGGCTTTTGCAACTGAACTGTGTGTCCAACTGTCTGTAAATCTTGCTCTCCCTTATCCCTGTAACCTTTGAATCTGTTGACAAATTTCAGCCAAATTTGAGACAGGGCAGCAAATTCTCAAAGACACTATGTTCCTCTAAGTAATCAGAGCAAGTGCATCTATAGAGGAGAGAGAGAGACAAATTGTCTTATTGAAGTAAAGGCTGCCATGTAAGCACAGCTACGTTTGTAGACATAAAATAACTCAGCCAAAGGAGATGTAGTGATAGAGTCCCAAGCTGCTGCTGGTAGGACTGGGTTTTTTTGATTAAAAGATACAATCTCAAACACTGGGACTACTAGCACCACTGAGATATCCTCCTTATTTAAAATTCCGCAAACTGTGTCCATACCCAGTTTCTCTAACAAGGCTTCCTATCACTTCTGTTCCCATGTGTCTGCTGCACCAGGTTGCTGGGTCTTCTCTTAGTGGACCCTATAAATTCCCAGGGCAGAGCACTGTCTCTTACTTTGTGTTTGCCTAGCACCAGTCACAGACACTGTGGAGTCTGAGTGCCTGTATATATGTAAAATGATAACTCATTATCTTTCTGCATTTGTTTCTGTAAATAAGGTTTTTTTAATTTAAACTGCCTTGCTTATTCAGTTAGTCATTAAGGCCAATTATAAAAACCCATTTTTAACTTTTTTTCTTACTAAGAAGCAGTATCCTTTCTATATCATTCCTGGCTAGTCTATAGAAAATCATCAATTACATGATGACAGTCTCCTTAAACAGACTGCAATCACTTGTCCATGGCTGCAGACCGGTAGACACTTCTGCTAGGTGTAACACTACCTATAGCTACATGTTCATTATTTTGTAACCTGAAAGAATTTATTTCTACTAAAGAGCGCCTGTCAGAGAAGGTAGCAAAGCATCTTAAAGGAAGACTCTGAGGATTATGTACCACTCTTCAGCTAGCTAAATACTTCCTATATAAGAACATATATTTAAAAGCAATTTTTCCAATCAGTTTTTAGAAACACATCACCAATTACAGTATATATACAGGAGCTGGAATCAATTCTGTTAGGAGCTGCTGTTTTAAAGATACAGCAGCCCACATCCCAGAAGGACAATGAAGTATAATATGCAAGCTCATTTAATCACTGTATCCAATTACAAGGAGGAATAAATCATCACACACATGCCTATGTCTGAATTTTAAAAAGTAGATAAATCATGAATAGTCAAGCCAAATGCTGTGGATCTCTGGATTCACAGATTAGCTGGGGAAGTGGTGCATTCACTTCCCATTTGAAATGAGAGTATCCAAAAACTATTAACAACATTTAATTATTTTAAGATTTTTTTTGTTCAGTTTGGAGCTTGATCATACAGAGCTGCCATTCTCTGCAGTAGGGAACACAAAATATTGACAAACATTGACCTCAGTGGAGCTTGTATATGGTCTAATGATAGACTTTCCTGGTCTTTCTGCCCTGATCCTAAGTCATAGGGGTTCAGAAGAAGAGCTGGCACTCTCGCTAACACTACGAATAACGGCACTTTGGGCAACTGCTCCTGCCCTTTGCTGTAAACTCCCTCATCCCAGACCTACATGACTGTACCCTCTAGGAGGATCTGAATTCTCTCCATTTGTCAAGAAAACCCAATACAGCAGTTTCTTGCAAAGCTGATGGCATTTTCATGTTTTTCAGAAACTTTTAGAAAATTGTTATTAAAGATTTATCACTCTTTGTCATCAAAAACATAGTCATAACTTCCCAAATTGCACCTTACTAACCTTGATCCCTGCATAAGTTTCCAATCCTTTAAACTGAGATGTTAAATCAAATGCCCTATGGTCCATCTGCATGTCAAAACCCTCACCTGAGTAGAAAGATCAGATTCTCATTAATACTAACAGAATCCGTATGCATACAAAGAAAAAAAAAGTTCAAAATATTTACATAAGCTCCATAAGCAACCTGTAAGATGTGCCAAAACTTTTGCCTGATAGGCCATCACACTGGAGACTGTAACAAAACTTGCCTCAACCCAGCAACACTTCACCGGGCTAGACCTCAGGAAAATGCTTTCTTGCTGCATTGCAACACAAAGAGGAATATTTGGGAGAGTACTGAAGGTCTGGGGAATGCAGTGGAGTAGCCCAGCTTCAGCTGGCAGAGACCCTCCCCTGACTACAGGTTCAGACTTAGCTTGCCAAACATGCCCTGGTTCCCCCACCGACCACATCCTAAAATCTCCATGTATGTGCTTTAGGGCTTTGGCCCACAGCAAACCTCAGGGGTCCAGGAGGGCCCTACGATGGCAATGGCTCCCCAAGATCTCACACTGCCCTTGGGAAGGGCTCCCTGCCCAGCCAGCAGCCCAGCCAGTGGCTGGTGTCACAGAATCACTACGGTTGGAAAAGACCTGTAAGATCATCAAGTCCAACCATCAACCCAACACCACCATGCCCACTAAACCATGTCCTGCAATGCCACGTCCACACGTTCCTTGAACACCTCCAGTGATGGTGACTCCACCACCTCCCTGGGCAGCCTGTTCCAATGCTTCACCACTCTCTCAGTAAAGAAATTTTTCCTGATATCCAGCCTAAACCTCCCTTGGTGCACCTCGAGGCCATTTCGTCTCCATCTGCTTGCCTGTCCTAAGAATTACTCAGCTGCCCCTACACAGCCCCTTTGCTCGTCCCCACACAGCTGAAGGTGGAGGTGAGGAGGCGTTTCACCTGCTGGGAAGTGGGGTGCGTGTGTGCGTGCGCTGAATTTCCAAATCATCCAGTTGTTGTCTCCCTGCCACTGCTTGCTGACACATACCAGGGTGGAAATTTTCCATCTGCCCATTACAGAGTTCTCTCTCCAGACAACAATGCGACAGTAGGAAGAGAAGCTGTAGTCACCTTAACAGGCAAAATGTTTGCATTTGCCTGTTACTGGTGGTTTCCATGCTTTGGGGCAACACTGCATGCTCACTGCTGCTTTAAGACTTTGAATGAAAACCCCTTGACAACAGGGATCTGACAAATGCTGTTTGTTTGTAGCTGGTTTTCCCTGTTGTTTGTTTGCTTCCAGCTTGTGGCTGTACATCCCCCATGATGTACTAACAGTAACAAACAAAATCCCACAGACAAGGCTCCTATTGGGGCGGGGAATGAAACCCAACAAGGGTTTCATTATTGTATTGATGCCGGGGCTCTGAATTCACGACTGGGAAAGAACAAAACCAGTATCTGGCTTTCTGTTTTTAGGTGCAGTGGTTCCTAGAGAGACGTCAACAAGCCCTAAATCCTAAGAAACAGCGGTGGGGAGGGTTAAAGAACAGCTGCTTAAGGAATCAGTAGAGCAATTCCTTGTGGGCAGGAGGAGGGATAATGGCAGGAGGGGGGTGCAGGGTGCAGCAAAAAAGGAAAGAAATTGAAAAGCAGTAGAAGGTGAGGTATAAAGGCCTCTAGCAGTCCCAGGTCAGACATCATGATCTCTCCATGATTACATCCCTGATTCTGGCAATTTGTATCTCCATCAAAACTCAAGTTCAATCAAAAGAATAAAATCACAATTCATCCCAAATGTTGTCACAAGAAAGCCTAAATTTTTTATTATTAGCTTCCACCAAAATTAGATCCATCAACACTGCCACTTTATTTAGATTGATCTATTTTCCCCATTCTCCCACACTCCAATTTTTTTGCCCTCAGTGTCCTTGAAAACAAGCCGTCATATTTTCACTTCAGAGAGAGAGTACTGATTTGGTTTCAGAAGGATCTCACAAGCATTTCTGAACTGAAACAAGGTTATCTCATGATCTCAGCCTGGCTCAGGAGACAGCAATGCGAGCTGCTGCCACAGCTACAGCTCACATCGGTATTTTTCACTTTGTCTAGAAGATGGGACAAGCAATTTACTTTATTGCAGTAACTAATGCTATTCCGAAAAGCTCTTTCTGCCAGAACCAGCTATACTCCGTGAGGGTAACTGGCATCTCACGAGAAACCTTTGGCTGTCAAAGAGCTATAATTCTACTTCAGTTTCAACCTCTGAAAGGATCAAAATTGACATTAAAAGAAAAAGGATTGTCTCCAATGCCAACCACATAGACTCTCCTAAAAGATGTTATATAGCCCAACTGATACTAAACTGGATCAAGCCTTTCCTTCTAAAAAAGCAAGAGCAGTTTAAAGCCTGCATTATGAGCTTACCAATTGCAGTTAATGCACAAAGCTTCTGAATTTGACAAGCGCATTCTGCTCCATTATCTGCTTTTTAGACAGGCCCCTCCACTTTCACAAAAGCGTTCCTACTACAACCATCCTACATCCAACAGCCAATCTTCTCACCTGCCCACTAAAATCAAAACCCAGCGAGATAGCACAAACCACAGCAGAATCTCCAGCGAACCTCACCCAGCACACAGCAAATCTGGCCTTCAGTAGCTGCTGCCACAGCTGCTCTTTCCCCTCTTTTTTCCTTGGACATGATAGAGAAGGCAGCAGCCAGCGTTAGGGCAAGGCAGAGCCGAGCTCCGCTGCACTTGATAATCTGGAGTGTGTTGGCACTGGTTTGCCAATGCCACAGACAGGCTTTCTCAAGCAATTGCATTTATTCAACTACACAGCAAGCAAAGGCATTCGGTGCTGTAATGCAGCCCAGGGTTGGCAGCTATTGAGGGAGATCTTAAGAGCCCGCAGAAAATCTCATCAGGATCTACACATCGGGAAATAGCCAGAAATCTATTCCAATTTATGGTTCACAAGTAGGTCTTGGGTTATGGCTTTTTGTTCATTTCCCTGGGTGTCCTCTGAGCACAGGGATTTACAGAAAATAGTAAGGTGGGAAAGAAAATGACTGCATCAGCACACTATACAACAAAGTATCACCTAACAGCAGTAACAGGCGGCAAGACAGGGAGCCTAGTAAAGTATCAATAATTGTAGTTTGGCTATAGCCAAAACCAGCCCCGCTCCTGCCCACAAAAAGACCGAGGCTGCTACTTCCATAATACCATGAAACTGTTTGAACTCAGGGCATGTTAAGAAGGATTGCGGGGGAAAGAGGAATTAACAGCATGAGAGTAAATTTAGTTCACAAGGGGAAAAAAGCAGCTTTGAAGAACAGATTTCTTTCAGATTCTTAATACACAACCTCAAAGCACAGGTCTTCAGTGAATCTATCCTTCCACCCTGTGGGTGGGGAATGAACACGCTCTTTATATTCCTCAGAAAATGTTAATCTCACAAAAAAACCATTGTATTATAGCAGCTCTGAGCACTGGAAACACTGGAATTCAAACCCTGAAGACAGTGCGTGAACTGTATTCTTGTACCCAAAGATGCAGCAAGTATGTCAAGATACAGTTTTATGATTTCAGTGTTCTTATCTAAAAACTCCCCCACTCCGTGAAAGCTTCCTTCCAAAAAAATCTGAATTTCAGAGCACCATATCCAAGTTTTATAACACTACGGAGAGTTGGCTCTTGGGAAGGAATGCTTTGCTGTATTCTGAGAAAGAGCTTCCGAGTTAACAGCCATCTCACTAAGTGCTAATAGCAACACAGGAGTCTTAACGGACAAACACCCCCACTTATGTCAGCAGGTGGTGAATCTCTGTGTTGTGGAAGAGGAACACAAAAAGAGAGTACTGAAGAGAGTGTCCAGTTTTTCAACAGTCTGCAGGTCAGGGTTTAATGGTAAAAAGCCTTAAGAAGGAAGGGAAGGAGAACAACACTAAGTGGTGAGGATGAGTAAATACCCAGGAAAGATGGGAGACCTTGAAGGTGAAGGGCACCATGGATGGGGTTCCTGAAGGACTGCATGGTCTGTGGCTCACGCTGAAGGAACAGGACATGCTAACACCTCATAAGAAGCAGCAAAAGAGATATTTCAGTTTTGCATTTCCAGTTCCTACTCTCAGTTAACTGACCTGCCAACCCACACACCATCTGTTGCTATTGCTCTTGTGCTACTCTCTTATAAATCACATCTCACTTTTTCTCTAGTAGAAACAGCAGCTTTGAGATAACTGTACATGTTTTATAATTAGTCATCTTCAATGCTTCATGAGCCACATTTTGGGAAAACATGAAGATAGGGCTGTATCTGGGGCTAAGAGGATCTAGAAAGTTGTGTCACCTTCACAGCAGAGGTTGTCCTCTCCCTTCACACATTTCACATTTAGTGGTTTGATCCCACTGCTACAGGGGAATGGATCTCCAGGAGACAGAAGTCAGTAAGAGTTACCACAGTTCAGACTAATTTCAGAATCTGGCTATGACTTTTTGCTAAGCCCCAATCAACGTTGACTTCCTTTGCCTTTGACATCCTTATGGCTCACTAGAACCAGTATGACATCAGTTGCAACAGAAGGGATCTGGCCAGCTTCGTCTGCAAACCTGCAGCTGTGGAACGGACCCAACCTCCAGCGTAGCATTTAAGACAGACAGGGAATCAACCCAAGTGGCTGGCATACTTCTAAGACAACATCTCCCTTGTCAAGGGAGATCTGTTTGGCACCACCACTGTGCAGTGACTCAGTTTTCATTTTTGCCTTTATGGCCCTCAGTCCTAGCCATTGACCTGGGAACACTGGTTATTTGTGCTAGATTTGGCTCTGACCAGCCACACTCAGGTGATTAGAAAAGGACTCAGACTAAGGCAGAAACTAAGAGGCAACATCTACTACTCTTTTATCACTAAAATACAAGCATTTTTAAAAAATAGAATCTTCTGAGATTTTTTTTACCCCTTTCATACTCACTTCTTGGCTTAACAACACAAAACAATCAGCAATTATCAAAAGCCCTATTCTGGAAAAAAGTTCTGAAGAAGTATTTCTCAAATATACAAATATGTCTCTTTATAATCTCAGCTACTTAATGCATTTGTTAATTTAGAGATCTATATGACCATACATCCTTTCATATACGAAATACTTACTCCATTGATTTGATAATTCATTTGTATCGCTTAGACTTCCAATGTCATTAAGGTGAGAGCGATTTTACAAATAACTGATTAAAACTCTTTACGGTCACATTGGCTTTCCAGAAACCTCACCAAATTCCCAGTGTCACAACAACTCGTCTCATAGGTACCTCATCAAAACGTTTACATCACCCAAGTCTATTTTGCAGTACAACAAATTAACACATTCTGCCTTTTACAACTTAAAAAAAAAATAATTAAAAGACGTTTTCACTGTTGGAAGAAAATTATTGATCTTCACCGCTAAAAAAGTTCTCCTGCTAGACCTGCACTTCCCAATTCTTTTCGGCTTAAACCACTAAGATCATCAAAACCCTTCATATTGTCTACAATGCACATCTTCATAATAAATGGTTTCACACTAGGCTTTCATGACAGCTCCTTATCACTTTCTCACATAGCAAAAGGTGACAACTAGCTATAATGAACCACAGAATTGCAGAGAAAGACCGAGGAACTAAGAATACCATGATCTAATTGACTATCGTATATAGTGGGTAGCTTTTTCTTCTGCAAATTTGACTCAAAGACAAAACACATTAAACACTTGGGGCCCTAACATTGCCCAAAGCTATTCTTGCACAGGGTACAAAAAAATTTATTTAGGTGTCTGAGGTGCCAGAAGGTGTCTCGGTGCTCCTGGGCACACTGAAACCATGTGTTTGTCTGATGGCTACCTCAGTTCCTTTCCCTCCTTGGAAGGGTCTACTATGTTAGGCATGCTTACACCATGAAATCTATTTGTGGTGATGAACTGAAAAAATACCACCAATATCTACAAAAAGAGTCCTGATCACTAAGGATGTTCATCATTCCCCATGTTGCCTCTAGTTTCCAAGTCATTGAATATAACGGTGAGACAATCCAGGAGCAGCATCCCCGAACTCTGCCTTTCTAAAAGTTTGCCCTAAACAAGCTTTAGTGCCCAAGTGCAAAAAAAACCCAAACCTTTTTCAGGCTCTGAGCCCTCATTTCCCAGAAATAACTGTCTGCGCTTCTGCCAGGAGACAGCATCTTAGACATATTCCTCTCGCTGGCATTTCCTATTAGCTTAGGCACCGCAGCGTGTGACACGCTGTCTGTAGTGAATCCCAGACACGACACTCCTTCTGCAAGCTGATTCAGCTCACTAACATGACAGAAAATAAGCCTACCAAAGGAAAAAAAAAAGTTTCCTACTAAGATCCTTAGATCTACCTGGCACAAAGTCAAACAGCAGAAAAAAATAAAAAACCCAAAAAAAATAGCAGAAGAGAAGGGGCTACATGGCAATGAACAGGGGGACAACTGGAGGATGTTAGTTCTTCCCATTGGAAGCCAGTGTCACTGTCGGCAGCCTTGGTCCCAACCTCCTGCTATCCCTAGGGCTGCTGCCTCTCTTGTCCCAGCTCCAGGCCCCACCACACCATCTGCAAAGCCATTCAGCAGAAAACTGTTCACACTCTGCTGCCAGCTGAACTGATAACTTGCTCAAATGTCCTACCTGAAGGAATTGTACTGTATTATAACCTTAGATTCTGATTAACTGCTTCCAAACACCAATGTGCTGTATGCAATATACTGGGTCAGATCAAAGATCCCCATAAAATAGAACCGGGTCTTTGACAGGAGCCAACAGAGGATGCCCAGGGGAAGAAAAAAAAAACTAAGAAAAAGACAAATACAGAGTTATCTTTCTCCAATATACCCTCCCAGCTTCCAGCAACTGGCAGTGTAGACTTCCCAAATGGGAAGTTGTATCGACATCACTGCAGTCACAGAGTTTTTGCCAGCATTTTGCCTCATTTGGTTTTAAACACTTCCAATCTTTGGCTTTCACAAAACCCTCCCAAGAATGAGTTTTGCGGTTCAGCTGTGCATCATATCAGAAGAGGACTTCTCTTTATTAGTTATAAACCCAGTAATTTCACTGTGTTACAAAACACTTCCTGCATTATGAGAAACAACAAATAATCTTTCCATACTCACCTTCCCCACACAATTCATAGTCTCATAGATCACTGTATGCCTCCTTTACAGAAATTGCTTTTCTATGATGACCAGACCTAGACTACTTATTCTTAGATGTATTTAATCTATATTTCTAATTGCCCTTGCTGCCCTTTTCAAGCTTTTTTTAGTTCATTTACAACCTTTCTGAGCTGGGGGAGAAGAAGGAACTATATTATACATACGATATTACACTGTTATACAATGGTATAACTGTGGTTCTTGCTTGTCTTCTTTCCTAACTGTCACAAATACTGTTTGCCTTTTTGATTAATGCTGACAAAAAATTTCCAAGAACTATCCACACTATCTCCAAAGACCTATTTTCTGCATGATACTAGCCAATTCAGCACCTCTGCTGAATATGTATAAGGATTTCCTTTTCTCCATGTTAGAAAATGCATTACTTTGCATTTTTCAAACTTGGATCTCATCTGCAATGTTATTACACAGTCACACAGATTTTTATTCCTTTCATCTTTCTTCAGCCGCAGGGCTGCTTTGAGGGGGCCCACTCCCAACTCATTTTCCCAGTCCTACACCGCCCCGTTCTTACTACTTTCATGAGGTTATTTTTGAGTTGGACAAGCTTCCTGATCTAACTCACCTTGCAGAGACACCTAAGCAAAGTTTGTCAGTGTGACGACAGGACAACATGACAGCTCAAACAGGCAGTCAGAGGTGGGGATAACAGGGTGTACGTGAACATAACCTTGTATGGCCACCAAAGGTGAAACCATGGCTTCATTTATCATGAGACCCTCAACCATTTCATATTATCAGCACATGCTGGTAACTCAGTTTTCATCCCACACTCAGCAGCACCCCAGTCTTCCCTGGTGACTTCTCTCCATTTTAAACACTGACAATTTACTCTGACCTTTCATTTCCTCTCTTTTAAGTCATCATCAGTCCTGAGAAGCATCTTCTTCCTTATCAAAAGCATCTTTAAATTTCTTTAAGGATTTTTGGCAAGGGACTTTATCAAAAGCGTTCTGGAAATACAAATATAAGATATAGGCAGGCCAGACCATATATACCCTCATACTCCTTCAAATCTTTAACAGCTCTACAGGATACACAAGACCTGACTTATGTCTGAAAAAAAACCTACATTTCCCTTCCCTCAGCACGGTATTTCTGCACGCATTTCTTCCTTCTACTTTTACTGTACTGCCACCCGATTTCCCAGCACAAAGTCATAACTTTATGCTGCAGTTTTGCATCTAATCAAACTCCCGCAAGGCAGCTGAGCTGCTAAAGGCACCAGTCCTTCTCTTCTGCTGTCCTCACCTGTGCATCTCCCACTCCCTGCCACCCTCTCCGTGCCAGGGGCAAACTTTGTACCACTGACTGATGAAGTGGATCAGGAAACTGATCCATCTTAAGACTAATAATTCAGTATTTCCTTGGTTAGCATCAACCAGGACCAGCTACCTACTCGGATCCGCTACAGAACCACATGACAGGCTGTAGAGGCACAGAGGGATCCATGCAGCAGCAGGAATGAGTGGCTGGGGAAGGCTGAGCTGCTTCTTTGGACTACAGCACCAGTTTATGCTGGAATAATGTATTGGTAAAATGACAACCTTATTGCTTAGATGTTCCCCAAATAGAACCATTTCTTTTAATTGGCATCACATTTTCCACCTTTCTCTGCCACTGAAGCTGATTTATATGATAGATTACACACAACTGTTGGGAGTTCAGCAATTTCACATCTGAGTTCCTTTAGAAGTCTTTGGGAAGTAATATCTAATCCTGGTGATTTGTTACTATTCGTTTTATTGGTTTATTCTAAACCTACTTCTACTGACACTTCGATTTCAGACAGCTTAGACTCATGCTGCATGAAGAAATGGTCCTGTGTGACAACCTCCCCAGGTTCTCACACACTGAACACTGAGATAAATGATTGTTTTAGCTTTTCTGCTATTCTTATGTTGATGTTGCTCCATGCACTCTGCTAAACTCTTACTACTCTCCTATGGGCATGGCAGTAATAGACATTTAGTCCACTCAGTTCACCAAGTTTTCCTAAGACTTTGGGGAAGAGTTTACAAAATCCTTCAAAATGATGACTGATAAGAGGATGGGCTAGCAGGCATTTATTCTCTCCATCCTAAAAGCTGGAAGACAGGATCACAAAGTGTTGGGCAAGTATTTATTCTCCTTGACATCAATCCACATGCATCAGATGATACACTCATGTTGACTGGGTGGCAGTCACAGGAGTGCGTTTTTTAACACCTTTTACTCATCAGTAATAAAGTACAGTGAGCAAGAGTCCTAACAGCATCCTTTATAGCTAAGAAACAAACAAACAAAAAAATATCAAAAAGCAATCAGACATTTTTTTCTTGGATTATTAAACAAAAGACAACACCTAGAAAAGGCAGAGCTGTATCCCTTTTTTGGAACATCACTTAGCAGCTGACTATGATCAGCTCGTGCAAGATAGTACCACTCTCCTAAAAGATCACATACAGTTCCCCAGAGGGTGCCATTACCCAACATCAAAGCAGTGTCATTGGTGCAAATGTAGAAACAGAATGGACTTCTAGGACAAACAGACATGGTCTGAAGGCCCCTCCTAGATGCTACATTATGATCCTAAAGCTAAAACTGCTTCTGTGTGACAGGGGAGAGTTCCCACTAATCCAAGAATCATGCACAGTCCCAGACAAGGTGACACAGCATGGTACAAAGGTCATTACTCCTTTCTTTTCCTATTCCTAAGAAATCCAGACCATGCTTACACCTGTATGCATCTGTTCTAGCTACATCATGAGGATTCGTCCTCTTTTTCTGTCCCATTAGGACTTCTCCAGGCCTTTCATCATTTGCCATCCTAACTTCTGTGATAGCCTGTCAAACAAAAGTATCATGCGGGTGCTCCCCCCTTGCCACAACTCCTTTCACTCAGTCCACTAAAAAGCTACATCAGTTAAGACCGACACCATCACATTTCTCCAGTCTTACCATTCCTCATCTACACCCTTTCTCCAGATCCCCATTGCCTGCTGCTTCTTGCTCTCAGAGACCTTCACAAATCAATCTCCTCTTCTCCCTACTCATTCCCTAAAATGAAACCCACAGGAGGGAAGTAAAAGACAGGTAGTGTCATTAGATGAGGGAGATTATGTTCTGCTTCAGCAATGTTCTGCTTCAGCTGCCTGAGAGAGGTGGCCCAGTGGCCGGAAGGAAATGATCTGAGGGATCCAGGCAGGCCTGGAGAAGTAGCAGTGGATGTGATGATCACTGTGTTATTCCAGAGGCTGCCAAACGTTGAATGCCATCACTGTGAAGCAAGATGGTATGTTTGAATAGAGACCAGCCAGAGGATACTCCAAAGAGTAGATCAGGATAATAACCAGAGAAGGAAATGCTGCTAATGCCCAAGAAACAATAGCTTTTGCAGAAGGGGACAACAATTTTGAAAGAAATGTTGTAGTCAATGGGAAGGAATTGGAGATCCTAAGACACTAAGATTTGGCCCCTTGGAGATTACTTGTTCAAATCCCCACCCTTGATGAGGATTAGCCCAGGCGGTACGCCTTGCATTTTCTGCCTGGATATTGACATATTTGAAGTGTCTCACTCTGTTCAATTCTTAAAACGTCAAACTGCTCTCTAAAGTACGCACTCAGCAGACATCCCCCAGTGATTCCAACAACCTCAGAGATGACTCAGAGAAGTTGTTCATTACAGACATTTAAAATATCCATCGTAGGAAACAAGAACAGTCTTCCTGGGGGTTGGTACATTACAGGTTATTGTAACTCATCAAGACGAAAACTTTCTCCCGTTGAGATGGAAGGCTGGCAAGACTTTGTTACTGGCAAGCCCCGATTTAAGATGATGCCGCAAGAACTCACACGTACTCTCTGACTTAGTCATCGCAAAACCCCCTCAATCATTAAACTGTTATTAAGTACCTAAGCTTAAAGAACCTCAGGCTTTCAAGACACTCTTGCCTACAGAAGTCACCTAAGCAACAGACTGGTCTAGCTGTGCACATTGCAATGTCCCCTTTAGTGCCCTCAATTGCTATAACTTGTTCAGCCACATCACAGACACTGGGACTCTTCTTCAGGTCAAGTAAGAGAAGGTGTCTCCACCTATTTTTTGTAGAAGAGGATGCCGCAGCAGAGTGCTTAAGGTATCTTGCTACAGGTTTAGCAGCAGCTGAAGGGAGCCTTGAGGCCTGGGCTAGACCCCAGTTAAATTTATTCCAGCCCAGCCCCAAAACTTCCCTTTACTCTCCCAGCTGCCAGCGGTACCTGCTGACCTGGGCTAGAAAATGGAGGATGTCTGGAAGCAACACATAATGCATCATTCAGCCATGTCAGTGTTTATAAAAAGCAGTGCCCCATGACCACACCAGCCCCAGGAGATAGTGGATTGCAGTTATGATCTGTTGTACAAAGGGTGGGAATGAAAACATGTAGAGCATCCCTCCTTGGGAAGCAGTGCAAAGGGTCAAACAGAACAACAGCCCCCTGCATACCAGCATGTGTTTAGAACAGCTCTTTCTCATGTTCTTTACAGATACAAATAAGCAAACCAGGTTGGGGGCTGCAGGGAAACAGGAGGCCAAGGAAGTCATCCTGGAACTGGCAAACCGACAGCAGGAGCAGCAGCTGGGTACAACAACATCGTCCTTTTATGTTCCGCAAAGTTATGCCTGCTAAAACACAAGCCTGCGGGACTCTGCAATTTGACTGTCCTCTGAGATGGGCCAGACTGGAACTACAAAAAATACAAAGAACAGCAAATCCAAGCACACAAACAGCAAAAGGATGCCTTCAGATGCACAAACAAAGATGTACATATGTCCAGTCGATATCCCGTACTTCCTCATGCCAAATGCCACTGAGTCTGCAAAACCATTACAGGGGCATCTACCACATAAAACACTGGGAAACAAAACTCCCAAAGTCTTTTATTTTGACAACATTCTATAGTACCAGATTAATAAAGTCAGAAGAAAACAGTGTATGAAGAACTACCCTTGAGGAAGTGGAGGGCCATTGGGCAAGGTTTAGCACACTTCTTTGTGACAGCAAAAAACTGAAGCCACAGCTACTTTGTTCCATCCCTAGAATCCAGTTAACCCTGGCTACAGGGCAGAGCTAATTGTTTCTTTCTAAAAGGAGGTAGGATAAGGCAGAAGAGGTAAAGGGAAGCCAATCAACCTTTAAATACATTACCATCTGCTAACAACCAGGCAAGTAGTGGTTTAGCATTTGTTTTGAGGGCAGTTTACCAGCCCCTCTCTATAACAATAAGAACGGGCTTATGAACGGCCTCCCTGGGATGGGAGGGAGAGAGAGCAAAGAGAAAAGAAAGAAGAGGTAGGTAGTACACGTGAGGATGTATACAGCATCTAACGCTTTATGTAAGGAGTGCTTTGTATTTACAAACACTAAAATATAATGCATCTCACTAGTGAAAATCTCATTGTTTTCCATCAAGATTGTGAGCTCATAAAAAAAGATGAAGCAGACTATAAAGACGGGCACCTAACGTCCCTCAATCTGCATATGATAAATGTTAATGGGGAAACGTATTCTGGATCTAACATTTGACCTTAAAGGGCCAGCGAAGGACCCTCGCTACACTGCCAAAGAGCTGGCTCAAGTAAATTACAGCCAGAACTAGTCTGAGGGCATCTGTGGAAGCAAAACAATTGCAGCCCCTCTCTGCCCTAAATATTAATGCCTAGGCAGACAAAAGCAGCACTACGAATACCGTAATAATATCACCAGCAGACACTCTATACGTTTCTTCGGGGCATTCACACATCAGCACTACGAATATGCCTATTGTCCCACATTACACCAATGACTTGTTCTGAGAACCCAATCCTGGCGGTCCTCTGGGAATCGCAGATGTTACTTATATTTTCAGTCACTTAAAAGGATTAAAGTGTGTTTATTCTCAGTAATCTCATTTGTAGAGAGAGATATATACAGGCAGCAGGAGTGTGCGTTTTAACCCCACTGGGAACGATCAAATGCACGGCTCCATTTACAGCCAGCTGCCTTCCTCAGCTCTTCACTATTCGGGACCTCCGAAAGTCTCACCAGCGTGGCCGCTTTCATTAAAACTATCTATGAACCGCAGGTTGCAGGCACTTCTGATAAACTACCCCAGGAGCTCCCGGTGCCAGCAAGCTGTGCGTATAGCCAAGAGATCCAGCTGAAAATTAAACTGCATGTCAAGTAGCCCGATCAATATAATAATTGCTCTGGGCTGGAACAAATTACAATCTCTGGTTGAAGACACACAAGTACAGCATCAGGCTATACGCTGTGCCCAGGGTTACAAGGAAATTTATAAGCCGTGCTTATGAAACAGAAGATGTGCCGAAGTACTTGGGTGGTGGCAAGACGAGTAGTTAGCCAGGAGGCTGACGTGCACAGCAAGTATTGCGATCAATATAATGATAGCTGCAGGCTACGAGGACCGGCAGCCTCTGCCTGAAGAGACAGGCGCGCTGTGCCGCGCACGCCGCAGCCTGCGCTCCGCGAGCAGCAGCGAAAGCCCGGTGTAAGAAAGGCTCAAGCCGCTGCTGAGTACGCGGCTCCGCTCATTGCTGCCATTCCCGCCCCGAGGCCGGGCGCCCCGCTTTGCCACCTCCCGACTGCCGCGCGCTCGCGGTTGCCCCCCCGACGGTGCCCCGGGTTGAACAACCGGCTTTCGGCCGGGGGTGCCCGGGAGAGACCCCCGCGCCGCCCCGCTCTACCGGGACCGGGAGCTCACCCCCGTTCCCGCCCAGGGCCGGGGACAGGCGCTTCCCCGGCCGCCGCCGCCGCCTCCCCGCCGGGCTCGCTCCTTACCCGTCTCTTTGTCCTGGGCGGCTTCCAGGTGCAGGTCGCTGAGGAGATGCTCCAAAATCTTCTCCGGCGTCCCCGACACCACCACGTATCTGTCGGAAAGCAGAGAGTCCCCGGAGTCATCCTCGGTGGAGGACTGCGAGCGGCTGCTCCACTCGTCCTCCTCGTCCTCCTCGTCGATGTACTTGAAGTAAGGCACGTCGAAGGTGGGCAGCGGCCGCTCCCCGCCGCGGCCCGCCAGCGCCTCGGGCACCTGCACCCTGCCGCTCCCCATGGCGCCCCGCTCCCACCGCGCCGCCCCGCCTAGGCGCGCCCCCCGGGGGCCATCGCCCTGCCGGGGGCCACGGGCCGCCCCGCCCGCTACCGCCGCCGCCGAGCCAGCCCCGCGCTCCCGGAGCCGCGGAAGCCTTACCTCCCGCGCCGCTCGGGGGCCGGGCTGCGTGACCACACCTTCCGCAGCACCAGCGCTGCGCCGGCCTCCTCCCGCGCCCGCTCGCCGCCGCCTCCATCGTCCGCCTTCCGTGCGCAGGGGGGGAGAGCGACAGAGAGAGCGCGGTCAGTGCCCGCCGCCGGCCGGGGCTCCTGCCCCGCCGCCGGCTCTGCCCGGGCAGGTCTCGCTGCCGGAGGTCTAAATCGAGATGGGGGCTCTTTGCACTGCGGGGCAGGGGGGGAAGAAGGGGCTCCCCTTTGTGAGCGGCACTCAGCATCGTGTGTTGGATTTTAATTCGCAGGAGCGGGGCGGGGGGGGGGGGGGGGGGGATGCGGGTTTCCGTGTCCCCGAGGTGACGGCTTGTTTAATTTCCAGCCCGTCAAATAAAGCAGGGGACCGGTAACAATAGTCAGAAAGCGGCAAGCGCTCCTGAGCACTCCAGTAACACGCAAGCAAAATGCACCTTCTGTAAAGCTTCTCTCCCGTACTTCGACAAAGGCAATAAAACCAGTGGGACAGGCATGCAATGTATGCCTCTGAGCATCTCTCAAAATACTCTGTGTACAAATCTCCCTCCTTTTCAACAACTTCTTAACTTGGGAAACAAACAAACACCCCCAGAGAAAGTTAAGCCCAGTGACCACCCCTTGCGTGAATCTCTGCTAAGCTGTGGTTTGGACACTGACTTTCTCCCTCTCGGCTCCCTTAAACAGAAGGGAGCTGAACAATCATCCATTTCTGCACACGCAGCCCGCATCCACAGAGCAGCTAAAGCCAGCTGACTGAGCGGCGCAGGAGATGAGGGTCTGCTGCTGACTGAGCAGGGTGCATTGAAACAGGGCGACTGCCAAAGAGCTGCTCGCAGCCCCCTGCGAGATCCTCCTGGCAGATTCAGTCACCGGAGGGTGAGCAACACAAAAGAGGCAGCTGTTTCAATGCAAGTACATCCAATAGTTGCTGTTCCTCTAATTCTGACCTGGTTTAGTTATATCGTTCAGTATGTCAAACCCACGTATGAAGGCTACACGGACTACTCGAAGGAGAAAAAACAGTATTTGTGCATCAAGTGCACAGTATCCAGCAGTGACAAAGACTTCAAGTGGGCTAAAAATTGCTGAGGAACGGATCTTGGCAAAACAAGGGAGAGAAACCCCTTTCTATTATTTTATCTCTTATTCCAAGACTCAGTGAGTCTGATCGCTGCTTCTGGTTGCCACTGTGGTGCAGACATGTCCAAAGATGCAGTCCCTGCCCTGAGGAAGTTTTCTTCATCAGTAAACAACATATAGACTTGATCTATGAAATTTCTGCAAGGTCAGACATACAGGTACTGAGCCAATTAATGTCAGATATTCATTGTAACACTCCCAGGGGACATTACCGAGCAGCCGCGTTACAGGAATACTGATGCATAATTGTAATCTTCCATTTCACCGACCATGTTTTTTTGTTGCCTACATATTTGAAAAGCTGCAATGAAAGAAGCAGCGAAAGAGAAAGAGAGGAAGAACAAGAAACAGGTGCAGCATTAAAGCTATTCAGTAACAGGGAGGTTTACCCAAACAAATAAATCTCTCCATTTCTCTGTCTTTTCTCTGGCATAGAGAGCCCCAATCCTCATTTCCCTGTGCTCACTGACATTCCAAACTGCAGCACATATGGAGCATGTATGTGTTGTATGGTGCTGTATTTGGACAAAACATCTATTTCCACATACATGGAAATGGGTTTTAAGCATACCCATATACGTTCCATACATGAGCAGCTGGCAGCAAGACAACAGGGAGCACTGGGAGGGCAAACGCTCTCTCATACTGAAAGGACATTAACAATGGTTGTTCTGGAAGACAGTGTTCCCACTTCAGCACCTCACCAAGCAGAAACATTTTCAAAAAACGTTTTGGGTAACTGTATGCAATTAACTGTATAAAGTGCCCCAATGGTGAGATTTTTGTAACGCTTTTCCTCTTGTCCTTGCCTGTTTTCTCAATTTCAAGGAAAAGAAAAATCAATCTATTTTATCAGGAAAGACAAAAATTGTGCAAAACCAATCAGGTTCAATTTGGATTTTTGTTACCCATAATAATTATTTCCAAAAAAAGGGGAGGGATAGAGAATTTCTTTATTTTGCTATATTCTATTAAAAACAATTTCACATTAAGGGAAGGATTATTATTTCATTAAAATCCCACTTATGCATGACAGATTTTTGTGTTCAGTCAGACTCTTTAATCATACCACAAGCAACAACAATTAACCTGAACAAAGCAAAACACAAAGACAAGTCCCATGTATTTTCCCAATTTTTACAAGTTCTGATTTCACTACAGATATTACTCGAAAATGACATTGCGGCACGCTTCATTTATCGGAATCTTGAATGGTCCGTGAAATAATTAATTCTCGCTGGAAGAAAACCAGGCTGCTCTCAGCATGCTCCATCTAAATCCAGTGGCAGATGAGGAGGAGGATGCAAGGGGCCCCCAAGTGACAGCAGCTTGTACTGAAGAGCAAGGCAGCACCCTCGCTGAGTCCCTAAAAGTCAGCAGACTGACTCAAGAGACATTCTCATCATACCAACTAACTGTGAAGCCTCCCAGCACTTTTCAGACCCTTACGCAGCCCTTGCTTAAGCAACCTGCACCTACCACACGGGCGCACAGTGGCTCAGCGTTACCATCCCATCCCATTTTATGGCTGGGCAGATGAATTGGGGCAGAGAGGCTCCAGATCAACAGCAGAATCGCAGTTCAAACTCTGGTGGCACTACACTGGTACCTCAGCTTTGAGCCCCCCATGCTGCCTATTCAATGTTTACTTCCCTCCAGTGCAGAGGGTGGGAAATGACTCTCAGCAGCCTGGGTCAGATTATGTTTGGACTTGTGCTTTCGCAGAGGTGGGACAGGACGGGGTAGAGCATCAGACATGCCGCAGAGGTTAATCGCTGTCTCACTTCGCATGTGGCCTTAAGCAAGTCACTTGTGCAGACTCTCCCTGTCTCAGTTGTCCCTTCAAAAGCACCATTCGCATCCTGCTTGGATGTTAAAATCAATCCCAGGTGCACATTACCCATAACTAGGAAATTTAGCTAGTGTCCATGAAGCTCTGTGTGTGTCAACCATTATATTTCACATTTATTACAGCTTTTAATTAATCATCTCTTGATAGCTAAACACAGCGCTATCAACCTCTACGTCACTTCCCAGCAGGAGTTTCAAGTAAACAGTGAAGCCCTCTGGACTTGGTGGATCTTTTGACCAGTATTATGGTCGATGTTCCACTCCTCTCATCCATCTTCCTAATATTGAGATAAGCCATTTATCTCCTGGGTAATATATTTTAACAGCAGACAAGTGCTACCTTTATTTTCAGCATGAAAGGAACCCTGGGGTGATATAAATATTTATATGCTTATAGCAATGAAACAGCTGGAAGTCCTTGCTCAGCTTAACTTGTGCAGGTTACGCTTTGCATGAGTAGGAATATGACCCTCTGAATTACCACTGGGGCAGAAGAAAGCAGAGGTATGTACGGTGGTGTTGGAAACAGCCAGGCGTGCCAGCTTCCTTATGGAAGACATCAGGTTTCTGGGTTATTTGCAATTGGCAGGGAAGAATCCTATCTCCAGCCAAAGCAACCGATAACTTTGGTATCAGTCAGGGATATTTCCCTGTCTCTTGAATTTCTGAGTTTGGCCTTTTAATTAATTAAAAGAGGAACCAACACCCAGAACGTGCTGCCTCCCCTCTTCCTACAAGAAATATCCACTGCTAGAAATAGCATTGAAAAGCTGTTCTACTTTCTAACAGCTTTCTAACAGAAAAAAACAGTACGCTCTGCAACAGACACAGTATATTCAGAAGCCTGCTTCATTGAAAAGAAATTGCATTTTCACATCATTCCTCCACAGGACAGGACACCTGTGCAAAGATTTATTTCTTATTTATTTTCTTACCCATTACTGAAGTGCCTGTTAGGCTGGAATACCACTAACTAGCAATGCAAAACATGCACTTCCCAATGACAGAACTTCCCTTCAACATCTCTCCACCTGCTTTTTTAAAAAAGGGACCAGACCTGGAGCTACTCCAGCAAACCCCAGAGAGACTCCTACATTGTTGGTTTCAATAGGTAAAGAAGTAATACAGCAATTAAGAGATAACCTGAATAAAGGCACCTATAAACTTAATGGAGCATTGAAAATCCAGTCTGCAGACAGATTTTCCTGCTGCCAAACAACCGCGCAAGGGCAAAGAGAATCTTTGGGCAACACACAACAAAGCAAACTTTACACAGGCTCTCTGCTTCAAAATCACATTAAGTAACAAATTGCCTCCTCTAGGAGTTATGGAGAGCAGGAACATTTTGTTTTCATAGCATAATTTGGTAAAACTGACTCAACACAATCAGATAATGCTCATCACTTCTGCCTCTATGTCTTTTCATGCCGGTGCCAGGGCATGCCCTTGAGTTGAACGGGAAAAGGCACACACGAAGGATTCCCGGGGCTGTTCATGTTCTGAAGAGGACGCTGCCCCGCCCCCGCAATGAATCCATGGAGCTCCCCTACACACACGGGAATATTTCCATTTAAGAGGTGTGAAATACAGGAGCGGAGGTTGGAAGGGGGCTGAGAAGCACAAGTATAGACAGGCTTCCACTGCAGTGCAAGGAAGGTGATCAAACAGGTGACAGAGCGGGACAAAAGGCACAAAATAACAAGATCCTCATTTCAGAAGGCTGATTGTTTTCCTGGGCAGGTATATTTTTGCTTGGGTGTTATAATCAATCCCTGGTGCATATTACCCATGTAAAAGAAGAATTGCAAGAACATGATTAAGACAGAAAGGTCGAGTCCAAAAACTGGAAAACACTGACTGGTATTCTTTCATTTAGCACCTTTGAATAAAACACTTCCCCACCCCCCCTTTTTGGTTTTTTACTATGTCCTGCTCCATCCCTACAGCTCTGTCCTGTTCAGCATATGTTGGGGCCTTGCTCTGGGACTGGATCAAAGCTGAGACAAAACGTCCTTGTCTGTTGGGACCCTGCTGTACCCACGGCAAAGGCTGGAAGCACCTGCCTCTGCAGTGTGACGCTGAGGTCCCCAAACCTGCCCACTGAGGTCCCCAAATCTGCCCACTGACAACTAGATTGGACACAGCTCAGAGCCCCATCCAGGCTGATTACATCCTACAAGCAGATCCTGGCCATACCAGCCGAGAGCTACAGCTGTAAAGAAAACTCCTTGCAGCTCAGGCTGAAGCACGCTCAGAGCTTACCGATCCTTCAACTACTAACCTGCAAAGCTCTAGACGCTCTTTACAGAGCATGTACAGACTGCATTTTTTGGCCTCTAACTTGGGACAGATTTGGGCGGATATTTATGAAGATGGCAAAGAACCAAAGACTCTTCCCCAAAGGGATTTCAGATCCCACTTCAGAAGTGTAAGGGCAAAAGAGCTTTTCAGAGAACTACTGCCAGAATTTTTTTTAACATAGCAAAACAGTATTTACCCCTAACCTTATTCTTAGCAGCTTCTGAACCATGTCGGCTGCATTTTTCATTAAAAAATTAAATAGGCTAAGGCAGACACCTTTCAGAATAAGCAGATAAGATGCAACAACTCTTAAAAGTAACTGAAAATGAAGTCTTAACAATGTAAGGCAGTTGGCAATGCTAGTAGTAGACAATGAAATGAGTCCTAGCTATAAAATACAAACATATTTATATTACAAACATGAAAGAAAGTAAAAAAAGACAACAACATTCTATTAACAGCTTCTCCTGTAAGAGACACTCTTTCAGACAGCATCTATCGAAGACTAAAGATGATTGCCTGCTTACACTTCACTATGTTTTTCCTTGGAATCTGTTATTGTGGAAACTGCAGAATTAGATTTAAAGTCACCAAAGTACCAACAGATGTACAAAAATGACCCTATTCCTTACAAGCTATTCCTCTTTATTTGACAAGAAAATGGAAATGAACACAGCACAATTAAAGTGGAGATGGACGACAATACCTCTGATCTCTGGGGATAATCTATCTCAGAATATGTTGCTGTATTTCACAGAGTTTCGAGAGAGACTGAAATCTGTATTAATGGGCTTGATTGACTTTCAACTACAGCAGGAGAAAAGCATTTCAAAGTCACCAGCACAGCTTAACCAAGCTGTATAGGGAGGAAACTGGTATTTTTTCTGCACTGATTACCCTCTCTTTATTCTAGAAAGACGAAAATAAAAAATAGCTACTATTCTACCTCTACTTAAAATACCACAGCACAAAATGTTTTAAATGGGACTGCCTATTTCGTAGTCAGTTGCACAATCACTACTTTTTCCAAATTTCAAGGAAAAAATTACTTTACAGGACTGCAGGAACATCAACAGCAGCTTTTCATGTGACGATTCTTAGGAATCAAAAAAAAATTCTCACATAAGGCCGTGTTACATTATTTCACTATAAAATACAGCCCGTAGCATAGTCATAGTACATTTTATTATTTTTCTCATCTCATGAACTTTTCTCCAGTTCTTCTTTGCACTCTAGTATTTTTGTTTCCCTCTGCAGTTGTTAAATCTACTTTCATAAGCATGTGCTAATGCACAATATACCAGGAGAAACAGAAATCCACCGATGAAAAATTAAAATGGCTTACACAGTGATTTTGTTTTGGCTCTCAGCGACTTCTTCTGACCAGTCTGTAAAACTATAAAATGCTTTAAATGGTTTGACCACCACCTCTCCCAACAACAGGCATCGTACCAAAACTTCCCCGTGGTCTCATACGGAGCTATCTGTCTCAAAGATGCACAACAAAGAGCCGACATTCGGCTCAACACAACCTCCTCTGAATTTATCAACTTTGCAAATGGTGGTAAAATAAGCACGAGCCACATCAGGGAAAAAAAAATCAAAATCCTTTGTTGCTGAAACCAATTTTGAATATCGCATCCGATAATGCACAGAACAAGCCCTTTTAGAAAAACTGTTGGTGCTGTCATCTGCATAGCGAGTATCTGCAGCAAAGGCAATGTTAATAACAAGTTACCCTTGTAGAGGGGTCAGAAGGACAGTGCTGGCAAGACAGAGATGACAGACAACAGGCATCAGGGAAAAGATTAATATCCCTACACAGTCATACATCAAGGAACTCAATTTTTGCCTGTAATCCCAAAACTGCTGAGAGTAGGATTATTTCTGCTTTCCCTATTACTAAGAAGAAAGAAACTGCTCATGGGAATAGGGCACTGCTAAACACGAACCCTTATGTGAGCAGAAAGGCTGCGGTTAGGTCCTAGGGCAAAAAAAAGCTCAGCTGCGTGATGTTCCCAAGCGGTGGTCCCACTGCAAGCGAGCTTGGGGTTTCGTTGTGCAGGCCACTTAAAAAACATGAAAAATCTGTGTAGTTCAAGAAAGACAAAAGGAGCGAGAGAAGAGGAACCTCACCCGGCATTTCATAGCAAGGTAGTGACAAGAAATGCCCTAAACCGAGACCGAATTGTCCGTACCCCTGACCGGCCCCCAGTTACCTCCAAATATCATCATTTAAGGTGAGAGCACTTTCACAGATCGGGCTTTAATGAAAGGAAGCAATGCATCTAACACAGGGAAAAGGGCACACTTTCTAAAATAGCATGAAAAAACCCATTACTGGTGTCACAACCACGGAAGTAATGATATCATAACCTTAACACTTCACAACTCTTTGTCAGATAATGAAAAATGTCTTTTTAAGACAACTGAAGGCTATGCATTTCGGTTTTCTCTTTCTTGGAGCACACGCCCTTCATAGCTATTAGTAGATAAGTTTGACAGCCTGACAGAGAGCTACCACCTTGGCAAGGACAACCTAAGAGACCTTCTCTCTGTAACCATACAAAAGTGGAGGGGGAAAAAAAAGCCGGGGTGGGGGCAGGGAGAGAGAGAAAGACAAAAGACATGAGAATGGTATTAGTATTGTTATTCTCTCACAGCTGGCAGGGCAGCACTTACTTCAAAAATACCAGGATAGGGAAGAATTGCAGGTCTAGATGATACGTATTTGTAAAAAAACAATGTACCCCCTCCCAGGGCAAATTAACGTGACTGTAGGACAAAAGGGGCAGGTGCCAACCATCCCTTCCAGTGGCCTTGCAATCAGTGTGCTGGGGTGTGGAGCTGGTTGGAAATTTTCCAATACACCTTTTTTTCTACTGAAAAAATGTGGATTCACTGCAACTGAAACAGTGCCAGAACTTGTCAGTTTGAACAGAAAGCAGCCTGCCAGGCTCCCCACCACCGCCTGCACGTACTGCCCGCCCCAGGCTGGCGGGGCTTCTGCATCCCCTGCCCTCCGGGAGCTCCTCAGGCCTGGAGCTACAGCCTGGAGGTCCAGGTCCCAAGGCTTCCAGAGTAAGTGGCAGGAAAATTAAATCTGTATTTCTGCCCTAAGAGAGTTTTGCAATTGTATGATTTTCAGCAGAATCAGAATGGAAACTTTTTTCCCCCCAAGAACGTAAAGTTTCTTATAGGACAAAATTCAAGCACCAGACGCACCTCGCTGGCATATGCAGATGAAGCAACAGTTCAATGCCCCAGCTACTGAAGGGTGTCTTCCAGTGATGTCAGTGGCAGTGGACCAAACCTTAGCTGCAGTGACAAGCATGAAGGAAATGATACAAAAACTGCAGGACCTATGTCTTGGCCAGGAAGGGGAGAGGAATGCCGAGGATTTGAGGAGGACTGCAGACTTAACCCAGATATCCCAGGACTGATAATACATACTACTATTACCGCATGCCTGAGGGAAAGAAAAACGTAAGATGATTGACTAGATATACAGAAGTTATACTTGAGAATAATCTTAACATCAGAAGGGTGAAATTCAAGAAATTACTGGGATATGAGGGGAACTAGATAACAACTTGATTAACATCCAACAGGGCTGGAACGTGGCTTCTATGGCAGCCCCCATATAGCTTTCACACAAGAATGAAAACTGCAGAAGATAGCTCATTAACATTAGTTGATTTAATTTATTAACATAGACTAATATTCACCTTGGTAAGGACACATGTACAAAGGCCGTACAACCTTTGTAACGGATGTAGCGATAAATAAGGTCTCCTGAAGGAATGGAAGAGAGAGTCCAGTAAATATATGACACTGTCAGCCTTATGTTGCTCTAATTACCAGTGTTGGACACATACAACTTCTAAGTCAAACAGATGAGATTGCTGATCCCCTTCTTTGCCTTTCACTCCAATTCATACTTGGTGTGAAATAAAATATTATTTTAAAAAACTGATTTATCCACTTACTGTCTGGCAGAGAAACCTTCGTCTCTTGCCTTATGTCCGTAGCACCTCTCAATGCTGACAGTGCCATCACTCTAATTAAAAAAAAAAAATTAAATATATATACACTATCCACATTATAAGCCACAATTCCAGGCTAGGAAGAGTAAAACTTGCCTGTTAAACTGAGGTGCTGCTCATTACATTTATCACTGTAAGGCATCTATCTTTTTGTTGAAGCTCACAGAAGGACGCAGCTGAATTTTCACAAGAGAATAGTCAGCAAAGGCCAGGAGCTGGTTCTGGCCTTGCAAAAGGCTTAAGATAAACTCTAAAACTGAGAATACTACATAAAGCTCGAGCTCATTCTTAGGAACTCCAGAACCAAAATCTCTCACTGACATTTAATAAGGGTTTCAAACAGCAAGTGTGAAAAGGCACTGAGTAAGGGAGTAAAAAAGATGCAAAGCTAATGTTTAAAATAAAACCAATTTATTTAACTTCTAGCCCAACAGCAGAAGTCACAAAGTAGAGTTTATATCCCGTGTTTTGGTGGTTGTTTTCAACTAAGTTAGATGTAATGTGGTGATTTCTTTCGAGAAAAGCATGAATCACTATAATTTTCTTGGGTTTGGACAATGGTTTAACTCCCTCCAAAACAGCCTGAAATGACCAGCCTTTTTACTAATGCTTTCTAATGGTTCTTTTCTTGCTAATTAATTCATGCATCTAAATCATTCAAAAATAGATAAGCCACTAATCACTCGCAGATTTGATAATGTATCCTAAGTAGACAGCAATGCATACAGCATGCAATAAGGCTGCCAAAAAGAAAGGAAAAAGGAGTTAGGAGGAAAAAATAAAGCTCATACTTTCCATCTAATAGCAGGAGATTTGATTCTGCATTTATTTTGTAGGATAAAATACTCACTGACATCAACAAATAGTCTACTACAGAAATGAGAAAAACGGGGCTGCTTCTATAAAGGATGCTTTTTTCTAACGTTACATGCACAGGAGCAAATTAAAGGCTCCATATTGTTTTTTTTTTTGCTTTGCTACAAGGTTTGTTGTCCACAGTTAGCAAAAGTAAAAAAGAAAAGAAAAAAGGGGGTGGGAAAGAGCAGGTTAACAATTAATCAGCTCTTGTCAGCAATAATTCATTCAAAAGTGGAAGTTGAAACACAAGAAATTTTATTGCAAGATTATAACAAAGAAAAGTGTTTTCTTGCATGCCTATGTAAAGAATAATACCATAAAATGATAAATTTCATTAAATTTTCATGTATTGGAGAAAACAAAAGTGTCACAAACAATAAAAATTACAGAAAAATATACAATGCCAGTCACCACATTATGAAGTAACATTTCATATTGCTCCCATTTTATGATTTTAAATAACATATTTAGTTACTTTTATTTTGTTCCAGACTGAATCACATACCTGCTTCTTAACTAACTATATGCTCTAAAAATTCATTTCAGTATGAATGTTAGGAGTTTCCTCTCTGCTTTCTTTAGATAATACAATTGTGCCCAACTTCAGGAGGGAGGTAAGTTAGTTAGTTATACTAGGGGCAATCTCAACAGTTATTCAAGTTATGGAATGAAAAATGCATCGTTACCGTGGCAACTGGTAAATCACATGGTATCTGCAATGAGATGCAAGGCATATTGAGTAAACACTCATCCGTGTGCTTGTGTGTCCTCCTCTGCACGGAATGGTTCCTTTGTGGAGGAACGTGCGCACAAGTGTGGCATAGTCCAGATTTCAGTGTCTCTTCTACAAAAAGCTGATGGAAGTAATCCAAAACGTCATTTTTGTGTGGGGTAATTTAACCAGGTCTAGCATTAGAATAGGAAGAAACACTGAAAAAAAGGTCAACCATTGAATATTTTTCTAGGATTTGCCTCAATCAAGACTGTGAAACCTTACAAATGACAGGGTGTACCTCTCAAACTCACTTTGTACTCTGGCATCAGAAGACCATTCACAACAGCACTAGAAGAAAAGTCTTCCTGACAGCGTGAAGAGCTGCCAGACGTGCAGCAGCACATCACACGGGGCAGCTGGAGCTGTTACTGCCTCCAGCCATCTGCCCCACCCTTCTGATGGATGCTGCCGCCCCCAAAACACGGACATCTGATCTACCCTTGAATCAGACCTGAACCACGCTGCTGCATGTCTTGCCGGGCTCCGATATTATCAGCAGCTAACATACAACCTCTCCCTGAGAGGGCCTCCTTTCCTTCCTGCTCTTAAAGAGGCAACTCTCTTCAGAACAACCCCCTCAAACCATATTGCTCTACTGCCAGTCCCATCCATAAAGCGTTAAATATCCATCAGTCGCTGGGCTTTGACTGTACTTCCCTGCTGCCCTTTTCTAGCTCTTCTTCAGGCACTATCATGCCCACAAAAGGCTCACTTCCCCATCCTTTTAATTCACCGCAAGGAGCAGCATCAACACCAGATTCCCAAGTAATATCCCTTGGATCACTCCCTTTCTCCTCCCTCGAAATATCTCCTCCTTCTTGACCTCCTGAGCAACCCGAAGTGGTGCTAATCTATAGGGAGAGATAGAGCACCACACCATGACGCCACTTGCCAGCTTCTGGTACCATGCTGTATGCACAGTGGTTTCTTCAGCCAGCAAGGGCTCCACTTGGGGATGCGACTGTCCACTGACATGTATCTTCTCCTGATCCCATTCTCTTCCTCACACCACATCCCATTACCATCAGACAGCATACTACGGACTACTCAAACACTGCCAACACCTATGATATCACCCAAGAAATATCGAAACTCTCGCACGTCTCTGATCCTGACCTCCCTCCCCCCATTTCTGGCTTCGATTCCTTCCTGACCTTCATAGCTTTATACAAGTTATATAGCTTTATTGTGTATAAGCTTGAGATCTCACCTAACCAACTTCTTCCTCCTTACTCAGGAAATTATTTTTATGTCATATGTCTCAGAAAGTCACCCTCTCTCATAAGTCCTTCCAGTAACGACTTCTTAAACCTGTTTACGTTGTCATTGCTGGGCTCTTCCTTCCCACCCAGTTGGTCATTTGCTATTTGACCTGAACTTTGGCAGGTAAGGAGATGTCATGGGTGAAGACGAGACATGCTCTGGAGTTCATCAGCTGTCGCAGAGCATTTGCATAAAGGAAAGATAAAATAAGATGTGTGAACAAATGACCAGGTCTTAACTCTCTAATAGAACCCTGTGGAGAGGGTTAAAATATCCAAGTACTCCAGGGAAATAACTAATGATCCTTTCTTCAGTTCAGTCATGTTTCAAGAAGCAATCGCCTGAGTTACTAAGTGCTTGAGACTGCCTCAGTAATTGCAATGATTTATTTTACGCATCATCATAACTACAGCACTAGGTCAGTAGGACTTGTGCCTTATGGATGCCTTCAATTTTAACACAGGCACTGGAGGATTAGGAGATTGCAGTAGAAACACAGAGACCACAGCGATTTGGGGAGGTGGGGGGAAAGAGAAGACAAAGTCTTTAAAATCCTAGGTATCTAAAACATTAGGTTTCTGTTAGATTTTTAATACAATTAACGCTATTTTCAGGTGATCCTAAGCAGAAACTGCTTACATTTTCCTCTGTTCCCTTAAAATGGAAGTGATCACAATCTAATGTTCCTGAAGAACTCTCTTAGGATTTTTTTTCCAATGTAAGTAATGAATGTGCAGTTAACAATGTTAACTACCCACTCAGTAAAGACACAAAAATTGTTGTCTCTGTCTTACACCTCTGTCTATTCCAGAGGAAACTCTCCCTGCGCAAAGCGTGTTTCTTCAGCTACCCCTAGTCTGTACTGTTGCAGTGGCTGCCTGTTAACAACCAGCAAAGAGGGGACAAGACCTTAGGCTCATGAGCATTTATTTGACCTAAGAGGTATAACCTATACACATAGCTACTCACCTGACCTACTAAAACAATGCTGCACCAAGGGATATTTTGTGAGGACACACATCCACAATGCAGGAGGGTACGATGCAGGAGGGTATGTTTGCAGAGCAAAAACAGGGTTTGATTAGCAGCTTCTCAGGCATCCCCATCCTCCTGACATGAGTTCAACCCCATTCCCCAGTCACCTTTTCTTTTAGCTATGTGAGGCTTCACTGGCACAGAAGGACATTCTTGGAAATGATAATTTAAAGTGCTGTTGTCACCAGAACTTTCAGAAGATCTTGAAGACAATTCCCCCCCACCCCCATAAACTTCAAACTGTTCCCCCATGATAGCTGAAGTAAAAGCATTGCTAATTTTTAGTACTGTTTTTTTCCAATTACTGTGTTTCAAGGTTAGCAATGTAGAAAATACTAAACTAACCTGGTTTTCAAGGTCAAAATAAAAAATGCAGCAATGACAGCCCACAGTAACTTTCATTCATTTGGTATTCAGGATGCATTCTTTCTGAATATCAAATCACAAAATCATTGCCAATTCATCAGATTTTAAGCTTTCCCTCATTAAAAATTAGACTATGCCAAAAATAAAATGCAGGTTTTTATTTGATCTGATTAAGATGTTTCTGTACAGCATGATTTAAGCCTTAATAATCTATATTTCTATATTATCTCAATTGTTATTTCAGTATAAGCAAATTCATAACAATGCATTTTAATGGAAAATATTCATATACTAAAAAGAGGTAAAGCAATAGAAGTAAAAAAGCTGGATGTCAAGATGCTAAAAATGAAAACGTTTCTCTACATTGTGTGTGCCAGGAAAGCAAAAGCTCACATGAGCTTTGGCAGTGATTTCCCATGATGAAGCAACTCTTCAGGGTTTTCATTTTCATAAAAGCCCTAGTCTGTTTAGAGCTAACTCCTAGCTCCTTGCCCTTAACAATGCAATACAGATAAAGTTCATTAAATATATTGTCTAAGGTAGGAAAGCGACGAAGTTTTACTGTAGCAAGCACTGAATATGTGCATGGAAAATCAGAAAGAAAAAGTAAAAAGGATTGGAACAAATTATTTGTTATAAAAGCAAAAGTCATACCAGTATATTGATATTACATGTTGTGCTGCATTAGCAAAACTACCCAAATGAAGAATCCCCAGAACGGAAAGTATTATTAGATCTTAATCGATACGATTTTTTTCAAGCAGGCTGGGCACCCAACCATTTGATGCAGGTCTTTTCCATGCACGAGAGCACTGGAATACCAGAAACTGCAGCATTAATGAATTACAAGGAAAATTGTGAATGCCTATGAGATTATAGTTAATTTTCACATTACAATGGTCAAGCAACTTTTACAGCGTGTTGATATTTCTGCTGGAACACTGAATCTTTATTTCTTCTTACAGCAGGTAAGACATTAATTTCTGCCATAATTAAATGAGTAAATTGCTATTTTTTTTACTGTTTCTCTTCTTAGGGGATCCTTAATACATACTGAACATCACACAAATTAAAAACTAACAGCATTTTAAAACAACAGGTATATGCATGATTTACTGTATAGCTTTTGTCTAATACAAATATTTACTATTTACATGTCACTGCAATGAAAGCAGTTATGTGTCAATTGATTAACCAGTAAATATTAGACAGAATTTAAGTGCATTGCTACAGCAGCTGAAAAGGAAAATGGACAGTGGAATTGTAGCCTTTTTCCCCACACAGTACAAAACTAAGCTTTGCACCAGGGAAGAGACAGTCATATCTGTACGTACACATTATGTGTGTCTGTGTGACAGCTGAAGGTGGGAGAGTGAGAACAGACAAATTACAAGGAGCATACGTGAGTGCAAGAACAGGGCAACTCTGTTCTACGGATGGCTGCGGATCCCACACAAATTAGCACAGATACCCACAGCTCTGTTGTAAAATTGGAGCATGTTCCTTCAGTTCCTGCGTAGGTTCCTACAAGGAAATGTCTAAAATGAAATAAGAGAGGCAGACTTTTACGAGTCTCCTGAAATGAACGCTCCTCTAAAAAAAAAAAAATTAATAAAAACCATCTTTAAGAAAGTACCTGATTTGGGGGTCCCACATTAAAAATCTGTCACCTGAAGCAATCTGTTCAGACTTTAAAAGGGAAGCTGCTTCAACCTATCTGTAGCATCCTTCAGCCAGCCAGTGCACCCTAACTACTCAAACACCACACCAGTGTGGGAGAGCATCCCGAGAGCCTACATTCATGGTGTTCCTGAAAGCAGGAAGCAGCACTTCCATGTATGAATGAGGATCTGAGGCACAGAGACATTCAGTCACTAGCCCAAGGTCTTGGAGGAAGCCTACGCAGGATGGGGAGCTCCCAAGACCTTGTCTGACACCCCGACTCCACCATCCACCTTTCCTCTTCAGGGAGGCAGCTATGGTAACGTGTAACTACAGTTATCTGCAAGATAACCCAGTCAACGGGCAGCCTGCATCTATCACTTTTTCCATCAGCAGGCACTGGATGAAGAGCAGGGGAAAGGTGACATTCACAGCCCTGACGTCCCCGAGGTAGGGGCAGAGAAGTTTGTACAGGTCTCAAATGTGATGCCTGAGATTCAGGTTTTGATCTGATGAACTGAAAAGGAGATTGAAACTTTTCAGAAACTGCTAGATGAAACCCTGATGCAATCTGAAGAGAGGAGGAGGAGGAGAGGAGTGTCAGAACAGATGGGTCACCAGGAGAAAGCAGCTTCTTTACGTTACCAACTGAGACTGTGTGTAAATGACTGGTTATTTCTACAATGTGAAAAAAGGTTCCATAAGTAGTCCTTGTAAGTGATCAGCTTTGCTTTTAGCAAGGTTTGCAATCTGTTTACGGAATAAATACGTACAGCACATGGACACATAGGCACGTATCTCTGCAGAAGGAGAAATGGGGGACCACAAGCACCCCAAGTTCCTTGATGGTGGAGGATTCTGCCATATCCTTGGTGAAATCCTGAGAAAGGCCCCAGATGCAGGATGTCATCACCTGCAGTGTACAGGATGTGTTGGGTTCCCAGTGGGGCACTGCAAAATCTTGCAATGCCAATGATAAAGCAGGTAGGGCAATCCTCCACCCAGGCTTAATTTAATTCTTCTGCTTCTATGGGGAACAGGACTAAAGAACTCACTGCAAAGGGAGTTTTGTTTAGAAGGCACATGCTTCTTTCACACAAGTTCATCAAATCTAAGAAACCAAAAAGAAATCAATATAGCCCAATGATTAGCTCGCTATAGGTACTGTGTACAGACTGACAGATTATTTAGAGAGACTGAATCAATGTGTTGATTCCACAGAAAAGATTCAAGTTTCACACATGAGGAGACAAAGCCAGAGTGTCGGCACACTTGCCAGCCATGTACCATCCACAAGGAAATCCAGGCCTGAATGGTCTGGTTTTTAGCTTGAAACCTGAACAACCAGGCTTTGCATGTGAGAACTGAAATTCTGGCCTCTTCACTCCAGCCAGTTCTGATTAGTGTCTTCTCCCCTGACCCTGACCACATCGATTCGCCCTATTAACCTGCTAAATATGGCCAAACAGCATATTCTGCAAACACTAAATCAATGTAACTGCTATAGTTGTATCCACATACATGTTTTAAAGATTCCTGTGGTGAATAATCCCCTACTTGAAATATCAAAAGTATTTGGCAAAAAGGCCTAAACTGACATGGTATTCATTTGATAAATATCAGTGCCTCTGAAAAGGGAAGAGACACTGTGATATTGCAACCAAACCAAAAAGGTGATGTATATTCACATTCTGTGCTTGTCTCCTACTCTACCAAAAGAGCAGGTTCTCCTTTGTTCCTCCCAGCACTGGGCTAAGTAGAAACGCTGCTCCTGACAGAGCATGAACAGGTCTACTCCCCTCACCTCCCAGGGAAAATGGAGACGAATTAAGGGATGGTGCTCTCAGTCCAGCCACTCCAGGTGAGATAGCAGTGTCAGCCCGGCTGGCAGGGGACAGAGCTGATGCACAGCGCAGCCAACAAGGGATGTGAGCTGTATGCCTTTCATTTGATCAAACGAGGCTGTGTAGTTCAGCATCACCCCCTGTTCAGGGCTTACCCTAGTTCAGAGCTTGGAAATCCATCTAAGGTTTGATCTCCAGCAAGCTGTTAAAGGAAATACCAGCTGCTATTCATGATCTTCCTGAGTTAGGTCATTCTATTATTTTCCCAGTCACCAAATGAGGCTAAAGTACTTTTTCCTGCAACCAGCAACCGCTGCCGCTCCTACACGTCAGAGCCTTCCTCACTCAAATGCGCACGTTCCAGCCACTGCCTACCACATGGTATCAGAAAATATATTCGAGGAAGGCCGCAAGGTCATTGCTAATTTCAAACCCTGTTTCATGTTTCCACATGAAACATCTAATTAAAACTTTTCACTGGGTAGTTAAAATTAAATCCATGCATACACACTTGAGACCTCATTTTCACGTGCTGTGAATTAGAATATAGGAGGTGCTGCACACAGCGGTAGGAACAGTAATCGAGGAAGGAGAGGGGAATACCTGCTTTGATTTAGAGAAAGATAGTCAGCAAAAATACCACTAATCGCCTGGGTTTTCATTCCTTTGCTCTTTGAGCTGCCACATACAACCAGGAAAAATGAATGCAAGTAGTGTATTAACTGCTACCAAATCAGCATTCTCCACAGGTGACCGTGTGTCAAGAACATCTTGCAAAATGCCACTGCCTTCCAAGGCTACAGCACAACGGAAGCATTAGACCCTAAGAGCTATACCCTGCTCTCACCAAAAAATACCCATTAACATCAGCAGGAGCTGAATTAAGCTTTAAAATGCAGGCATGGTGAGTGACAGAATAGCCACAGCAAAAGGACAAGGTTTGGAGATTTTAGGGATGTCTCATGATTAAAATAAATAAACCCTGGAAAAAAAGAAGCCTCCAAAAAAATACAAGGTCAAGTCATCTTTCCTTTCTTGCTGTGGAGCAGGCTTCAGCAATGGAGGCAGAAATAGACACTTTACAGCCGCCCCTTTTCCAAAAAGCCGTCAGTGCACACAGCCTGACTCTGGTACAGGGGAGGCAGCTGAATGTAAGGGAAAGGCTGAGTGTTCACATTGGCATGCTCCAGGTGGTCTCCAGAGCCTGCCTGCAGGAATAAATGCCAACAAATGCTGGTGGCATTTATTCCAGTGAGGTCCTGACACAGGCTGTCAGGTCTCGGAAGAAAGCTAGGTTGCTCTGGCAGTTGGGGAGGGTTGCGGAGCCAGCACAACAGCACCTGAAATCAAAGGAGGCCTCACTGACTCCAGAGCATCCTGCCGCTGCAACCACACTGACCTTAGCAGCGTGCAGATCTTACTACAGAATTTGGTCTGGTGCCGTTGTCTACTCCAAACAGGAGCAAAGCTTGACATGCACAAACATATTCACCTGTTTAATGACACTAGCCATGTATCTCCTGCATTACCGGCCCAAATCTCCACTTCAATGAAACTGAAGATTCTTCCTGCACTTACTCAGGACAATAGGAAGCATTGAATCCTTTTTACATGACTCTGATCTCTGGGCAGGCTACCAAATCTCAGACAACTTCCAAAGGGGATGATGTGGTGGACAGCCATCAGCTTCTGGCTTATCAACAAAGTTTTCCAGTTATCTTGGCTGTTTCTTCTCAGTCAGGTCCACACTGTGAGCCAAAGCCAGATGCCCTTGATTGGTTTCAAGTCCAAGAGAAAAGTCAGTAAAACAATGAATGACAAAAGATCTGCACCACTGAAAGATGAAGAAGAAAATTACTTCTGAATTTCAAAAACTGCTTGGAGTTTCTGACTTAAGTTTGCATGGTACATATTCAAAGCATTATCAACTTTTCTCTCTAATCTTCCCAAATATAGATAACAAAATCCCTAACTGACAGAGAGATCCGGGCACTTTTGTTATGCAGAGTTCCCAGGACAAATGTAGAAGTAACTGTATACAAGTAGATGGCAGGATTCATCCACTGTATTATCAGCATAACTGGGAGTTTATCAATGTCATAAATCAGAAAAATAGAGAAAAGAACATTGAGAGCATCCTCAAATGTATTGATCATACAAGGAGAGGGACAGAACAGTAAATTTAAAACCAGAAAATATTAGAGCAGGTGCTCTGAATTCATAAACTGGTAACTTTTACTTCTTTAAAGGGAGAAAATGATAGATTAATTGTATGCAAGGCTTTGGACAGTGTAGAATCATAAGCAGGTAAGCGGTTCAGAATCTGGAGAGAAACGCAGACGCAGAGGACAGCAACAGCCTGCAGATGAAAGCTCTATGAGACTTTCTCTGCCTTTTCACATTGATATACGGAACAGAAGGCAGAACCATGGAACTATGTTTTCAGTGTTGGTGCTACCAGGAACTGTGTAATCCCACTGCCCACAAGAAACAACACTCCTGTCCTCTCCCTGCTCCTGGATGCTGACCACCATTCGCCATTCACCCCCTTCTTTGTGCATATAAGCCTTCACAAAGCCATGTGGTGAGGCACAGGATCTAGATTAAAATTATACCAACCAAAAAAGCTCAAGGACATATAATTTGACCCAGCTCAGTTTCTGGATTTGGTAAATCACAAGGCTTTGGGGAATAAAGGAGGAAGGCCGTGTTTCACTGTCAGCAGCAGAATAGCTCTTGCCAGCGAGGGTCATTCCTGACACCACGTCTCGTTCCCACCCCATACCCATATCCCCGTACCACGAGGGAAACTGATCCGTTTGGAAAATAACCCCCCAAGAAAGGTGTGTTTATTTTATTTTTCAGCTGGATTATTCCCTGTGTGTCTTCACAAAGCAGCACCACACAGGACAGCCCAGGGATGGGGACAACAGTCGGGGCAGGGATGCTGCCAATGGCACAGCCGTGGAAGCGATGTCTAAGGACCCAGAGACTGCAAAGTGACTGCAACTGCTTGGCCTTGCCACAATTCTGCTCACATTTTTAAAAAATATCCCCCCCCCAGGCCATCAGCAGTTCAAAGTCCAACCCACTTCCAGCTTGCTGGGATCTCCAAACCACCTCTCAAGTATCTCAAAGCAATTCACCAACATACATTAACCACTGCACGTCTTATAGCACCCCGTCAAGGTCCTACGTGTTTAAGACCCCATTTTATATCTGGGTAAACAAAGGTGCAAAGAAGTGATTTGAAGAAGGTTACATATTAAATAACCAATGAGTAAAAAATAAAAATTCAATGTTCTGGCTCCCAGGTTTTAGCCTGCTAAATACCACGTACTCTTTTTACCCCTTTCAGCCTAGTAGCTAAGGTATTGCCCCATACAAAAGTGAGTCACTGTTCCACACCAAAGAAAGCCCAGCATGCAAAATGTGTATGTGGAATTTCCTTCTATACAAAGTAGTTTACTGTTACAGAATAAATCAAAGAGGAGCAAATTAGGCTTTCTTTCCTTTTAAAAACTAAGCCAAGCATCTGGAGGAAAGAAAGTATTACAGGAATATATAACTTGACTCAAAGGAAAAGAGCGAGCTTCCCACTCAACATGTTCCTATACTGTGCTCACAATACATCATGGGAGCACAAGCATGACTCCTCTCAAGTGCTTTATTTTTACACAAAGAAGGACCACATCATCTCACCGCTATTTTGCACTCCTGGCAAGAGGGCATTCTCCAAAACTCTGGCCACATTAAATAGACTCAACAAAAGGAAGAGTAAGTCATCCCAAAAGTATATAGTAAATAAAAGTACTGTTCTTAAAATAATAAGAAAACTGTTGCAAGAGACAAACAAAGCTTTTTCTAGCAGACAAACGATCCCAGTCCTACATCTGAGCAGGAGGAGCCTTATCTCTGGCCAACTTTCTCCATTTCAAAAAGATGCCTGTGCCTGTTCCGCACTGAAAAAATCTTAGGACCTGCAGAAGGCTTTTCTTCTCAGAAGATAAAGAGGTTGGCTTCTGAAGAACAGGTGATCACCTGGGGCTATGCATTCATTCCAGCAGATGAAAGATCTACTGTCTGGAATAGGACACTCTTTCCAGAACATGACAGAACTAGATTCAAGTCCCTGTTCCTCCTGATTCAGACCAGAGACTTGAACTTCAGGTTACCTCCACAGCAAACATGTACCTACCTCTTAATTACTTACTCTTACTCAACGTGGAGCTAGAAACTGACAACCTCACTGATAGACTCATTTTTTTCTTGGCTTGTAGTTGAAGGCTAAGTCAAAATTGCAAACTATCATCTTACCCTGGTACAGCTCTCTCTGCTAATGCTGGCGGATCTAAGAGGAAGGAAGGGAAATAGCAAACTTGGGTGCTGACGTGCTACATCCGTTCTGTTTCAATGACTTCAGACATCTATACCATCTCATGGCTATTCAAGCCATGAAAGTTGCTGCAAAAACTTTCACTGTGCTATAGTTGTTATGTCCACTTGATCCACAGTTCTGCAAGAGATGCAGAATAGCCTCCAAAAGCAGCAAATCTGTACTCAAGCTACCCAACAGATCTATCCCAGCTAGAGCAGATACAACAAAAGCAGTGATGACTTTTTTGAAAGAGTAAAGCACAGATTTCAGTCACTGACTCCATTCAGACGTTATTTTACATCACCGTTTTAAAGAATATTTCTCCATCTGAGCCCTGATGACTGACCATCAATTCAACAGTACATCAGGACAAGGCCACAGCTTTGTCAGGCTGACAAAAACTGCAGCTCTGGACACATCCTGACATTCATTCTTGTCTCTTGCAGGCGTCCAGCTAGACAGGTAGGTGCACCCTAAAATAACCTCAATGTGTCATGGCTGGAATTTCCTCAAGAAATGCCTCAGTGGCGAGTAATCTATACAACCTGAGGCTCTAAATCGTTAATCTTCTTTTGTAAGCCTTTTAACAGCTTCAGTCCAACCACTAACCTGCTTCAATGAGCAAATCATCTGTCTTCTTAATGAGACCACTGATTACAAAAGTTAGCACCCAGTAAATGAACAAAACTGTTCTTCAGTATCTGTTGCCCTTCTGAAAACATACCTGACACCCTACAATATAACTCTTTCATCCTGAACTGGCTAAGTCACAGAATCAATACATTCAAGCTGTATGTACTTATATACTTTTAAATAGTATGTAACTCTAATTAATATACACATTAATCTGTAGAGGGATTACAAGATGAGTTTAGGAAACATTCCCCTCCCCACTGATGCGTGGAAATACTGGAAGAGCCCCAGCCTAGCATATAATTTCTACAACTGAAGAAATGAGTTCATATTCTGTAGTTCTCTAATGAACACGTTAGAGAATCTTACATTTCCTTTGAACATTAGTGTCTATTTCTAGTAAGCTTATTCAGTTCATCTGACTATGAAAACGGTACTATAATCTAAAGAAAATCTTCCCCATATTGCTGAAGTGAAAAGCACTTTTACAATTTTGCTAAGACAATGACACTATAAACAGACATGATTTTCTTAATGAGTGCAACACTTCATTGAAATAATAACTGGAAACACTGTACAAACAGTATCACACCTATCACAAAGGCATTATTTAATTGAGTTGTAGTTGCTTAAAAGGAGTTTCAAAAAAATACCGTTTAGTGCAAATATGCTTCAAATGCATCTCAAATGTATGCTTGAGCAAAAAAAGCTATAACAAATTACTTCAAATGGCTTTACATACAGAGCTTGCTTTCTATATTATAATTAAGGCTAACAGCAAGCGTCTCAAAAAACCAGGCTGAATTATAGCTGAATATTTCAATATAGATTTTTCATCTATTTTCTGTCAAAGCAATTGTTTTAAGGGAATGAAATATTTAAATAACATAAAAATACAAATATCCAGATTTACATTTCCCTAGGCTTATGAGTGTGATTTGCATGTAATGATAAACTTAGGACTGCAAGCTTGCATAGTTGTTTTTACTCTAGCCCACATGTGATATTAAAATAATTTCTGTGCATTTTAGACAACCATTTCATTTTATTTATTTATCAATACATTGAATCTCATTGTAGAAATGCAACAGCACAGGGAAGAAGCTTATCTGCCTATTTAGAAGCTTATTTACCTCTATTTATTTTCTACTCATTAGCAAAATTGAAGTTTTAGGAAACCTAACATATATGGTAGGTTCAGTGCCTTAATTGAGAACCTTATTCTAACACATTAGCAAATGGGAATGGGGAAAAAAATTCACTATAGTTTAGTTTTTGGTTTCCTCTACTAGTCTGTGAGCGCTGTTAAGTTAGAGCACTTTGCAAACATTGTATTCAGCAGAAAGGAAGCTGGCACTGTGTGCTACAGAACAATCTCCAGTTCCAATATACCAGTCTAACCTGGTCACAGCAAGCTTGCAGTGCCAGAAACAAATAAGCAGCTCACCTATAACAGAGCTTGTGCACAAATTTTTCAATTTATATGACTTTTTCAGAACACTTTTTTACCTAGACCATAATCTGAAAAGAAATGATGGCATACCAGAAACCTGAAACAAAAGCAGTATGGACTTTCTGACTTGGGTGCTTAAAGTATGAAGTAAAAAAGTATGCATGTAGAAAATCATGACATATATACACCAATTTTACACCCTTCAGAACACATCCAAACTGAAGGAATCCCTTCTCTTTGCCACCATAGCTCCAAACTGAGCTATTTCCTCCAGTAAACCACCCAGCTGTCACATATTTTCCCTCTTCCAGACCATCTGCTTTTTCTGAGAAAAAATAATTAAATTTCATCTCTTTCCGAACCAGGAACCCAAACCAATCTGTGCTTCACCTGCCCATTGAGGGCCACGGACCACAGGGTCCAACACCACACCTTGAAGAAAATGATTAACTATTTTATCTGCTGGAAAACCTCTGGAAGACCAGACTCTTGTGCATCCACATGTCATCTACCTTTCCTATGTGAGTCATGAAGTTCTGTCCTCAAACTCAGATGAAGATGGCGATTATTTATTTGAATGATAGGAGGGCTCACCAGACATCCTCACAGCCTAGCTCCCCATCATGCTCAGAATGCTACAAACACAAAGAGGATCATTTCCCCAGGCAACTCCACACCTCACTGTGTAGGAAAAAAGCTATTGGGTTCATTGGGTACTCATTTCTTCACTTAGACTGAGACCTCTTCCTTCTTCAAAAGAAAGTACAAGAATCAGCAAAGCCCAGTCAAACTACATTTTTGTTTGCCATTAGTGCTGGAAAACTGTGTGAGGTTCTAATCCGAAGAGACCTGCTTTAGAAACACAGTGGGTAGGTAGCAACAGAGGAGCCCCAACTCCATTGCCCTGGTATTTTTGCATGGGTGGGACACAGCACATGTAGATAGGAAGTATGCATATGCACAATTCTAACCCTGTGTTCAAGTTGTTTTTTCTTTTTGCATATCCCTAGAGGAGAACAAAGCAGAACTCCACTTTGGGCAAAAATTACCCCTTGGCCATGTTGGAAAGAGCAGCTTTACTTCCAGGCAGGGTACAAAGCCCCCAGCCTTGACACTGCCCCAGGCTGATCAAAATGCACAGCCCCACCAACCAACACCATTTCTGCTTTGAGATGGGTGCCAGGAGGCCAGCCCAGCTACCCGGCTCTTGAAGGGCAGGGAGAGAGGCCTGGCAAGGTGTTCACGCATCTCATTTACAGACGGAACGCCATCCCTTTGAGGAAGGCAGATCATCTGTGAAAGCACAGTTTGAGGTCCCCAGGAGGGAAAGCTGGTGAAAGCTTTAGCACAGGGATAGTAGCTGAGAAATGAGGGTCCTGTGGAGAATGCGCAGAGCCACTCCATTTTACTGCCTACATTGAGTGCCCATTACGCTGTGTTCCTAAGAAAGTAATGTAAGAGTAAGCTATGCTTTTAAAAATAAAAAAGAAAGAAAGATGGGCATGCTACACATCATTTTGTAAGGACACCACACCCTGAACATGTTGTTCCTCTAACACGTACAGTGAGCACAAGGGACTGGGCAGTAAGCCGATGCCAATGAATCTGCCATCACTTCTGTAGCAGCACGAGACGGGAAGGTCTGAAAGCCCGCATCCGAGCGGTACTCGCTGCAATCCAGCCTCCTGCTTTTCTCCTCGAAGAGAGGGAACAGCTGCCCAGAGCAGCGAACTCTGCCCAGCGAGCCAAATCCTGCCACCTGCACATGCGCCAGAGCAGCTCTTGGAACACAGGGGAGGAAGGGAGGGAGAGGAAGGGATGGAAGCTCACATCTTCCTGAACGTATGCAACCCACTGCCCCCGCCACAGCAAAGCGTGCAGTTTTTCCAGTGAAAGTAAATTACCTGAGTCAGCTAAACCGAGAACCCTAGAGACAGACCTTGCCCATGTTCGGTAATGCCTTCTTGGTGACTATTCCTAATGAAAACAATAGACTGGTTGGGGGCTTAGCAAATACACCCGCACCGAGGACTGCAAGTCTCTCTTACATCTGGGCATGGGCTGCCTGGACCACAGTGAAGACCCACATCGCCCCCCACCCTCCAACAACCAGCAACATGCAGAACAGGGTGGGGGGTGCACACCATAACTTGTTACCGCCAGCATTAGCTGTAAGACACTCCCCACCCATAAATAAAGGGCACATGAGGAATGACCTGTGCTTCTGCAGCCTCTCAAGCGACATTTCTCTTTCCTGCCACCTCTTAGGTCTAAAGGCACATCCTTGCCCAAGAGCAGTAACTGCTGCATTATACTGCTCAGCACAGATACGAGCAGCTTGCTCTAGCTCCTGCTAAACTGAAGTCACTCATCTCCTAAATAGCAGCAATTGCTAAGTACCATACTTTTCAAAGGAGAAGAAAAGCTGAGCACTTCTTTCCTTTCCATTTTTGGAACTGTACTGTAATCTGTGCAGCTACAGAGCTACAGCTGACACCACATCACCCTTTGAAATGACTAGAGTAAGCAGCAAAAATACCCACTGAATTTTTGGAGTATCAGTCTTGACATTCCCCTCTCCCCTATGCTCAGAGCATCTGTAATCCTGAAACGCAATTATAAACCTTCCCTGGCTTAAAATCTTCTTTACTTAAGCACCTAAACTTTTAATTGTGCTTTACTGATACAGTTTAAAGATATATAGAAATTCTGCCAGATGTCCATGGCTAGCGGATCAGCTGAGGAACAATTCAATCTCAGGGATTTGAGCCCAGCTAATTACCATCCTCCCTCGTGCACACCTACTGATACAATTACGTATTTAACTACACCAGACTAGACATTATGCGCTGCTCAACAGAACAGCATGAAGCTCCGAAATAAGATTTCATCTTTCTCGTTTGCTTTGTGCAGCCTTACTTCAGTAGGAATGAGCTTGCAGATGAGCTGAAAAGTATTTCTTTTCTAAAGCACATGCCTTTTTTCTACTGTCCAGTGAGCAGAAAATGGAATAAATTACATATACGTTATAGCAAGACACATGAGGACTAGGTGCAGTTTTTGTTGTTTCTTGGAATTATTATCCTCAGCATCTTTAAATGAATATGAAATCAGAATAGAAGTCCTTACCAGGAGATCAAAATTAGGATACATTGTGCTATAAGCAGAGCAGTAAAGTTTTAGTGCATTTTCAATCCAGTTACTAACATCTGAGTAAGTGCTTTCAGAAGCATTAAACAGAATGCTGCCTTCTTCGGTGTAACCTTTGGTTGAAAACATAATTTTTTTAAAGAAACTGCTGAATTCCCTACCCAGACCTTTCGTTTTAATTCACACTGAAAAGCTCCAGCCAATACTTGCATCCAAATAAACCAGCAGCAAAGTAATTTTAAGACAACTTAAAGTAAGCACTTGGAGCACTCATATACCTTATGCATTATTTAAATACACCCTAAACCCCAAATATTTCATAATCACATGGTAGAATTTGGTAAAAATGCCAAATTTGACAATTTGGTAGAAAGCATCCTGAAATCATCTGCTATTTCCTATGTGTGTAAGATGTTAATAACAGTAACTGACAGTTAATGACAACATAATAATTTAAGTGTGTTGACAATTATTGAACGGAACACACTTCAGAGAAATGTAAATGCCAGAGGAGAGCAGCTACAGCTCCATGACTAATGTGCGCCCTGGATTCTGACCATCAGCTTTGCTATTTCAGTTTTGTGACCTAAATCTCCCTCCCCTACCAGAAAGAAACAAAAAACCCAAACAAGAGATGACTTACTTGTTCTGCCTTCTCCGGTGGTTTTCTGTCCGCCTGCAAAAACTGGCAGTTTTCTCTCGCCAGCTTCTGGACCAGCTCGATTCGTCCGATGTCATCTCGTCCTTGAAGCTTGCACAAAACCCCTGCCTTAAGGGTGGGAGAAAGAGCAAACAGATACTTAAATCCACAATCCCAGGACATGACACCGCCACAAATTTCAACCTTAAAAGAAACACATCTGTCTTCTCATATTTGAGGCACTCTGGTGCTGCTTGCTGAACACAAACAAGTCGCTGCTTCCTGGGAAACAACTGGGGAGTAGCTGAGGCACATCCAAATCTCCAAATGTATCTACTTTGGAGGAATGAAGGCAGGGCTAACTAAATCAACCGTTCCTCTGAGTGTGACTATCAGATACGCTGTGTTTTATTTGTTCCTGTCAGCCTGTTTCCTGTTACATAAGAGAACAAGAGCAAGAGGTTAAAAACTCATGGGAAAGTTAGCCAGGAACAGCCCTGGAAAAAGAATGAAGCACGACACAAGGCACTCCTAAAAATAACAGGCTACAACTCCCCCTGCTCCAGCTCCAACCATTTTTCACGTATGCAAGCCGCAAGAGTTAAAAGACCATTGCGCCACATTTATTTATTCTGCAAATAACAAATCAATACCTCCTGATTTTATTTAGGAAAGAAAAGGAGATTTGCCTTAAAAACTATGCAAGAATGATTTTTTTCGCTAATATTCTGCCAGTTATCAAAGCTACGCCAATAGTGTTTCGTCAAAACATTCAGCACTGGTTGTTTTATAAAAATGCCATATATATAAAGACAGATTCATGCTTGCACACAGGCATACCAGATCCATCACAAAGTTAGCTGATGAGGGCTAAGTTGCTCCCTGCAAAGTCAGTGGCTAGTATCACTGCCTATGACTTGGTCATGGGAATAGCCTCTGCCTCTGTGTAACTGAGACGTGGCTTGATGATACTGCACGGCTTTTATTAGCCCAGATGTTTCCTGATGGGAACAGCATATGCCTTGGGAGGGCCAGGTATGTGGCACAGCTATAGTATTGCTATATGACTTTAAAGGCAATCAGCGAATAAACCTTTTTCCCCAGTTCCTCCACCCTTTTCTTTCTGCTATTCATCCTGAGTTTTACTGAATCAATATGTACTCCAAAACTCATAAAACATCTTATGAGTCGGGACCAAAAGCCAGGGATGCCCTGACTACTAACCCGCAGTGCCATGCAGGCTCCGTTCCTTTGCCCTTGAGAAACTCCTGCCCATGACAGCTGAAGGCGTGAGAGTGCCCACCCAAACCATCCTACAGTCCGCCCGTTTCTCCAAAGAAGAGGGAAATGTGGGTTAAGGTTTCTTCAGCTGAGGAGGGTAACAAATCCACTTTCTGAATAAGTGCTTTAACACTGATGGAAAAAATAGGTTCCACGGCCAAATCCAAAGAGTCATCCTTACCGAATTATTTTAAAGAAATTTTTACATGCCTACATTCCTCCAGTCTGGATGAAGGCATCTCCTCACAAGCCTACATCAGGCACTTGTGCTCTGGAGAAGGAAAGAATTTCAGATACAGCCTGTGCTTTGCATGTCCTATGCTTAGTCCCCAGCCTCCTGAGGTACCCAGGTCTCCCACATAAGGAACCTACACACTGGTTTGAAGGTCAGAAATCCACCGAGAAAATAAGGAATTGCAGTGCCTAACCTGAAGGTCCTTATATTTTCTGAGATTAGCGCCTTATCTTCTAAATTGAGGACATGGATTTATAAACCAGTTCTGACACACCTTTATCACCTGCAGATCAGGAGTGAGACTGATTTTATCAAATGTGGAAGAATATACTGAACTAGTTGTCCAAACTTGTTTAATCCATAGAGAAAAAGAGGTACTTCTTAAGAAGAGAAATTTTTTTGACTCTACAGTAGACATTTAAAAGTGGTCAGGTGAGTTGTTCCCTAAAATCCTCCTTTTTCTCCAGTAATTTACACAGGGAACCTAGGAAATCGTCACAGACTTGGCTGAGGTCCAACATCTGCACTTCACAACACTTTGATGGCTTGGGGACATCAGCTAGAGCCAAACCTGCTTATTTCATGGCTTCAGGACGCTTCTAGCAGAGAGTATAACGCTGTAATGTGCACTGTAATGCCCCCAGGCTTGTAGGCTAAGGACAACTCAAAGTGTTATGGCCTATTAGGGCTTTGGGACTATAAAGATTTACAGCCTCTTTCACTACTGTGGGGGCACTTTTCACACCTTCATGTTGTGCCCAGCCAAGTCAGACCATGACCTACGAGTGGCATAGATGGTTGCGAGTCTCTGTACTTCAAATGTCAGATGAACATTGACAGAAATGCAGCGTTCGCTCTGCTGAACAAATACTTACTGATCTTCAATGTATGAAGCAAAGCCCAATGGTTAAAACCACTTATATTAAGATGAGGAAGGGGGACTTCAATTTTGGGGTAACAGTTGTCTTCAATATGTTCAAGTGGAAGAAACACCCCAGAGAAAGCCAACTTTTTGAAGCTGTTTTGAAGAGCCTTGCTCTCTTTCACCCCTTGCCCTCTGCCTGTGGTCAGACAGAGCATTTTATTGCTTTCTGCATGGATGAGCACCCCAGGGAAGAAGTAACCCTAGATACAAGCCCATTAGCCCTGCCACGAATATAATCTGTATTCAAATTGGCAGTTTCATTAAAGAATCATATTGTCCTGTTTCAAACAACCACCAAGAAGAAATCTTACATTTCAACATGTCCCCGCCTCCCCCAACTATTCTTTAATTTAAAGAATTGCAGAGAACATGGAAAATACATTTATTTTATTGGGTTTCCAGAGGAGAAAAGGTCAACTAAAAAATTTCTGGGAGGGCTAAGGTATTATCAAGTTAATTGTACATGCTTGGCTCTGGGAGTAAAGAATGCACTTGAAATACAAAAGGCTAAACATGCGTTTTCATAATTAAGAAGAAAAATATGAATGCCTCACTTTTAATTCTGATTTCCTCAATTATGCTGACTTTCCGCTATAAATTTTTTTGCTAAATACTTTTAAGAAAGCATCCAGGTCAACTAATTGATTAATTGATGACAGCTTCTAAAAGCTGGTTGGGAAGACGTTGATAGAGTCTCCTATTACTGGCCATTTTCACTTGTCAATATAAATTTAATTTTCAGGCAATACCTTTGAAGCTGTTTGTTAGACGAAAGGGTAAAGGCAAGCTGCCCCACCTGCAAAGTGCAATTTCTATTTTTATTTTGTGTGGGCAAACACCCTCCAAAATCCCGTATGCCCAGATGTTGGTGCTTAGTCCTCTAATTCATGTACACCAACAGAGATACAAGTACTAACTTATGTGAAGGTGAAAAACACAAAGTTGCATATTTTAACTGGCTTTAATTTAATGAATGATAAAAGAACATAGAAGCTTTATAGTAAGCCTTTACTACCATTCACGGCACGAAATTACTATAATTAAAGGTGTTTATGCAATATTTGAAATGAAATAAAAATGTTTAATGGGAAGGAAAGTTAGTCACTACTGAGGTTGGAAAAGCAAAGATGCTGACAACAGATTTTCTGTTTCAGCACATCCATTGGAAAATATTCCCTCTGCAAAGGCCATAAATGAATATGCTAGCAGTGACACGGAGGTGAATTAAGACAGCTGTAGGCAGACAGGATGGGATTTTTATTTACATTGTTTACAGCATGCTCGCTTTTAAAAATCCCTGTACTGAATTTTTTCCACACTTCTACCAGTTTTGTCAGCTAACTCCAATGCAAGTCAAGCCTCCGTCCCACAGAGCGGTGTTTAGAGCTGGCACCACACCCTTCAACTCTGCTAACAGAAGAGGTTTGTGGTGGTTTGGTTTTTTTCCCACTGCACTTCTGTCTCCTTCTGTGTCTGGTGAAAAAAATGTAATTATTACAGGCTTTACCTTTGATCAACCTGAAAACTTAAAACGATGTACCACTGCCTCGAAAGATCATTTGCTTTGCTCCGGTCACGTGCACAGTTTCACTAAAGTGAAAACATTCACACCCTGAAACCAAACTGGATTCGGTGTTTGCAGGATGTTGTTTTTATGGCACTGACAAACAAATTGGAGCAACAGCTGCTTTGATAACGCTCCTCCTCTCCTCCCAGTTGGGCACCTGAACACTTTGGTTAACTGCTCGCTTAATAATTGCTTGATTTTAAATGTGTTTCAAATTCTTTCAAATTTTAGCAGCTGTCTTCCAGCCAAATAAAAGCTGAGCAAATCAATATCTCAATAACAAATTCTTATGGGTTTTTATAATCCCCCCATGTAATCTTATTAGCTGGCTACTTAGGAGCTTTGAGCACACGTTGTAGTCTTTCTTTTTACATCTCTGACATAAATGTGAACAAACATTTTCAAAAAATAATAACTACAACAATCAAGTAGAACTGAGCATATGTGAAAACTGAAAAAGAAAACAGAAAGCCAGATGTTTTGTGCAGTGAGGTCAGTATTTCCCCCTGGGTCTTTTCTATAGCTCTGTAACGCACACCTGAGGTCTGGAAGACTGATCCTCAGCCCCACACTGATGTGAATTAGGAATCAAAGTCAGGTAACAACATTTTCACACGTTAAGGCTCCTACTACACTGTTGGGTTTTTTTAAAATAGATTTGAAACTGTGTGCAATTAAGAAAAGAGCAGGCCATTTCCAAACATCTTGCCTGAGCATGACTCCAAAGACTATGCTAAAAAAGCCCAGAAACACACTGATGCAGTAGGCATATCCGCATGATCCCCAACTCTCCTGCCTGTACTTTCCAGGTGTCTGCCGTTGCCCAGGTCTGCTACTGGAGCTGCCTACAGCCCCTCCTGGGCAAACTGCAGTGGAGACAGCCCCTACCTTTAGAAAGACATAGGTACTGCTAACTTGGCTACGCAGCCTCTACCCCTTCGCCTAGGCTTGCTCACAGACATCAGTGCAAATCCTGTCTTTCTCACACGCAGCTTTTTAGTGGGCATGGTGTTAGGAGATAAATCAGAGACAGGAACTGCAAGTTGCATATATAGGGAGGAGAAAAGGTGGCAACTGGTGGGAAACATAAGATTTTCAAGAGGAACAGAAAAAAAAAAAATCCTCCATCAAGACTGGGAGAAATGAATTTTAAATTCAAAGCAATAATCAATACCAACACAATGAGCAATGTAGTTACACTTGCACAATTTGAATGCATGAACTCAATGATTGAATGAACTGGATATTAATCAAAAAAGATTCACAGAATTAAAGAGGGTAAGCAATTCCACAATAAAATACTCTAAAAGGCAGTTAAGTTTCTTCTGAGCAATATGTAGAAGTATGCTTTGGCTGTAAATGAGGGCAGTTAGGGAAGGAAAGAAAAAGGTTGTTGCTTACATTTGAGTGACTAATAAGTATCCTCATTTCATTGCATGTCTACTTACAGTGATTAAAATTCAATCAAAATGTCACACACCCTTGCCTCCTAAAACACATCTCATTTTATTTTCACATCTGGTATATGCTATGTGTATTATCTAAAAGGAGCAGAGAGATAGTTGAAGAATACTGTCCGATTGCAACATCATAGGATTAATTCCCAGAGTAATCATCAATCTTACTCTAACTAGTCACATAAGACAAGATCCAGCAGACTTTCTCCTTCCTACGGGCTCCCTACACAGAACATCAAGGAAAATCCATTTCCCAAAGCTACTGAAAGCAGATCCTTCAACTTGTAGATCTGAAAAAGTCTCCAAGACACCATTAATCTTACACATTTACCTGAGCGTCAGAGGTATCCTTGAGCTCTTCTAGTCCTCTTACTTCTTGACTGCTGTTTTCTTCATTTTGATGAATTGCTAAAATAAGAAAGATGGAATGTATTGGAAGCAGGCAGGTTTAAATCACAAGAGGCAGCAAAGCAGCATGGCCTGGTTTAAATCAAATAGGATGACCATTCAAGAAACCTCATTCCAAGTTTAGCTTTCTAGTTAACTCCTTGAGTGGTTTTGGACAAATCCTATAAAGTATACCTTATTGGGTTTGAACAAATCCCAAATTAGGTATACCTTATTTTTCCCAGGCAGTAAAATGCAATACTAAGTAGTTATATTCCTGCTAGTGTTAGTCCTGATAAAATGGTGACATTTAAGCAAACACTACTTTTCCATACATTATAACAAGACCTGGTGAGTCAGAAAGAATAAAAAAATCAGACCTCCTTTTACTTTCATTGTATTGCAGAAGGTCAGTTCAGACTAAACAAAATAAGCAGATTTAACCCTCATCTCAGACTTGGAAAATTCTTTATAAGCAAAGTGATCTTAAACTTAACAAACACCATCACTATCCATGAAAGTCATCTCCAGAAATAAATGGTAGCAGAAGATGATCTATTGAAGGTTATTTGCCGCTGGTACAGTAAGAGAAACCAGTAACTTAGCTCAGCAAGTTTTGCCAGACTTTAAAGAAAAAAGTTTTGGATCAAACTTGTAATCTCCAGAAGGGTCAAAACCAGAGTTACCAGTTTACCTAGCTAAAGAAACAAGGACCACACACATCAGATTTCTGTATTACAAACAGCTGTATCTATAGGTAGTTTTGCTATCTATAGCCCAAGATGCCCTTCCAGTCAACACACTCACCTGCTGTATTTTGGTGGGACATTAAGCCCTCAGATGTTCTGAAATGTGACATATGGCAGGTTAGAAGGGTCAGACCCAATGAAACACATGTGAAGTGACTTTACCTTACACCGTACTCATTTACTTACAAGCACCATACTCAAATATCATCAATCTTGTGTACACATCAAATGATTTGCCAGTGTAGCCACAGCAGTTGTGACAACAAAAGTGTCCTTGAAGCAGTTGAGCTGACAAATCCATTTCCTGAACAATGCCAGGCTCACGGTTTTGATGGATGGGCAGGAGGGTTCAGCTTGTGAGCTTCCTCCTGTGCACCTCCTCTCTCCTTCACCCTTGGGTACCTGAGCTGGTCATCAGGCTGCATCTGAACAGCCACAGCCCACAGCACAGTGTTTTCAGACGAGGATCACCAGTCCTGTTTTGCCTTAAAATTATGTCTGTGAGCTGAGGCAGCCCAGGATTTGATTGATAAAGAAATCGACTGTTGAGGGAGCAGGAGAAGGGCTGGCCAGTAACAGTACTGCCTTGACCAGCCACCCTCACCTACACTCTCCTCAACCCTCAGCCTCAATCTTTAGACATACAACCTGGTTACCATGGCTGAGCTAACACACATAACGTGAGCCATGAGGTCTAGTTTGGTGTGTCTGCATGGGTGCTCTGGGTCTGCTGCAGACAAAAAGAAGCCTAACCTTTAGGCAGCATCCAGAAACTTCAAAGAAAAGTAACTTTAGACTGTTCTTCACCTCTAAAATAAAGTATATGGATTTATTTTCTTTTACTGCAGGATTTCTGCTGATATTGCTATGCCATATAGGTTATAATTCTTTTTTCCCCACAGTTATGCTATCAAAAAAAAAAAGTAATAAAAATGTAATTATAAAAGGGGAAAAAAAGTCATTTTGTCAATACAGTTTATTCCATTCAGGGATCTTTTTTAATCCATTATCAAAGGAACAGAGGTCTGGTATAAATCTTCACTAGGGGGTTTGCTGGCATCACTTTACCAGCCAACCTCTGAAATTCAAGGTGAATGCTGAAAACACAGGGTCAATCTATAGCTATAACAGAAGGCATGTACAATGGGGGTTATATCCCAGCAGCATTTAAAGCTAGGCAAAATCAAAACGTGCTTAGGACATTGTGGCATATCTCTGCCCCAGGTTGGAAAAGTAAAAACCCATTCAAGCACTAACCAGAGTGATTTCCTCAACAGCCCCGTGAGCCCCTGCGCAGGTCAGCATTTCCCAAGGCAACCTACTCCACCCAACCAGGCTGGGGCCTCTGTGCGGTCCCTTCCCTTGTAACCCGCCTCCCATTCTTCCTCCCCAAGAGCTGCCTCATCCTCTTGCACACTCCCACACGTGCGTGACCCCACTCTACCCACTGCAGGAGACACAAAGCACTCAGAAGATCCGTTTGCTGAGCACTAGTCAGAATAGCCGGCATGAGACGGGAATGTTGCAATGCTAGAAGGCACTAATGAATGCTAAAAAAAATGGTTGTTTGAGCGATTGCAAATTGCTTAAGCCTGTGGCTGCATTAGCAGAAACACAACATTTCCCCAACTCTCCTTTCAATTTTCTGATTTCTCCTAAAATCAATTTGCTGTAGCCACTGATGGGCAAAATATCCCCACAGATGCTGGCTATTAATCACAGCATTTAAAGGAGTGGCACCTTGCTAGTAACAAGACGATGGGTCCAGGTTTAAGTGATTTACATTGATCCAGCCAGCTTTTCCGACAAGCCTGAGCAGATGGGTGCTCCGCAAGCAGCTGTGCTGGGGAAAAGGTTAGTGGCTGCCAACCAGCTCCTTGTCACTGGCCTCTGTTACAAGTGTCCCCTTCCCTGCCCAGTGCCAGGGCAAGCACCCCAGAGCATCTTCAACCAAAGCAAACAGGCGGACCTTCAAGGAGCAGCATGCTATTGCTAACCTGGCTGTGCTGGCAGATTAGTGAGGGGATGGTATCTGGCCGGGGAGCTAGTGACAAGCAGCAAACACCCAGGGCTGAGGGCAGCAGTATCTTTTAGCTGGCACAAAGAGAAAGAGGGTACATGTGCATAACCCCAATGGACACAGGTATCCTTGGGTGTTGAACAATTTTAGCATGAGCAATTTTAAAGATTATGAGAAAATGACCTCGGTTTAGATGTGAAGAGCTTAAAAAAAAAAAAAAGGGAAGAAAAAAGCTGGTTTTATCAGCAATTTCACAGCTCAACTCTAAAAAAGCTGAAAAAGTTCATAATCCAAACCCAGCTCTCCTTGGCTTCAATGTTGTTTACACTGTGTAAGGAATGTAGAAAAGAACCAGTAAATATTTTCTTAAAGGGAGAAAAAAAAAAATCCCAGACCTCACACTGATGTTCTCGCAGCCCTCTTGTGAGAGAGAGAGCAGTTGGCCTCTTTTTCATGAAATTTCCATCACAAACTTGATTTTTATGTCCTCGCTGCCTCTTACCCAAACCTATAAGAACCAGCCACAATTGAACCATTTAACTACACCCAGGGAACAATGCTCAGGGAATCACTCCATCTCATACATTTTTTTCCATCACAAGGACGTAGTCTCTTGAAGGCTGAAGTGGCCACACAAATGAATAATAACCCTTAATTATATTTTCTTGGTTTCTGTATGAAAAGGTTACTACATGTTTTGTCTATAAAATACAGAAAAAACACAAATTTCTTAAAATATTCCGGTGTATTCAGAAATTTATGTTACTGGAGATCATCACACATACATAAGAAACCAATTGCTATATATCAATACATGGTGTGCCCCGTAACCCTGTAACAACCCACAAACAACCCCTGAATTGGCCAAGGCGCTGCCCTCGTGGGCTCTTGTGCACGCAATAAAAGTTCTGTCATAAAATATGAGAATTCAAGGATAATTTCCCACTTATTGTCAGTTGGCTGTTTATTTTTTAATAAAAAGGCTTGACATAGCAAATTCAACCATAGGAAAAGTGAGCCGAAGGTTAGGGTCGGATGGAAAAGTATTTCCCAGGCAAGTGTTGATTCTGGGACTATTCCCTAAAACGGTAACATGTACATACAAAGAAGTTGTGAAATTTGGAGCTGGGCCAAACCCTTCCTTCTCTGCCAGCATAAACCCAGCTTTGGACCCTGATATGAATACTCCAGCACATCTTACAAAGCAGCAACACCAGGGAAAGGCAAAGGTGGTTTACCCTGGTCTATGTGTATCTAATGTTATGTTTGGGTTCAGGCTTGAGACCTGTGACAGGAAAAAAAATGCAAACAAACATAGTGACCAATTCCCTTTTCTACCTGCAGCATTTCTCCTCCTTCGGAGGAGAGGTCACCAGAATGAAAGAAAAAGATGTTAAATGAGCATTAGCTTGCTAATGTGCAGTTGAAATGTGTCCATTTGCAAATTAGCCTAGGGAATTCAGGATGTTGATTTTTTTATGGTCACTTAAGGATCACAAGGGCCATCATCTGATCTGAGTTCTTTGTGCCCCCATGGACCAGAGCTGAGATTTTGCTAGCAGATTCTTCTAGAAACTAATGTTGGAACAGAGAATTCTTGCGGGGGAGAGCTTTGTCCTTTAGTAATCCCATTTCAGCTCATTAAATCAGCAGAAAAAATAACACAGAAATAAGAAACAAAAGTAAATAATTTTGTACTAGCTACCTCAGCAGAATTAGCCATCACACGGGGGTGTGAAGGGAAAGGCAACGTAACCATCACTCACACTGGAACCGAGCGCATCCTTTGTGTCACCATTACTGACCAACAGTGCTTCTCCACTTTTACTGCCATGCTACAAAGTTTCAAGTAGATTTAAGCCATTGGAAGAGATTTGTCTTTCTCGGCAGCATGGAGCGTCACAGGCATGCTAAAGGGCTCACCTTAGCTAGACAGACTGGAACACAGTGAGGGTCACAACAGCCACCTGCAGCACTATGAACCTTCTCCTGCCTGTGGAAGAATCCTGCCAAGGGTGCCAGGGTTACCCACAGAGCAGTGCCTCCACGACACGCTGTTCTGTATGGCCCCAAACTGTAGGTAAATTAATGATGTTTGATGAGTAAGATTCTTTAAAGTCACATAATACAATGCAAATTATTTCATTTTAATACTTTGTCTTATTTAATATAGCAGAATCTTTTACCCAACTGAAAGTGGAAAGGACAGTTAAAAAAAAAAAATCCACACATAAACCAACTCCTGGAACCCACAGCCTTGCAATCTTCCCAGAGGCTTTGCTGTATTGTACTTTCTTCCTTTTCTATAAATGAAGTTTCTTCTTTCTACACCTTCTGGCTGCAAAGATAACCTTCACAACACAAACCAAGGCACTAGCGTCATTCTGCTGCTGCAGCCAGCCAGACTGGAACAATAACACCAGCAGAGGTGTGAACTTCCTCCCTTTGGCTTAATAGGGTGTTAACTTTGAAAGCTAATTATTTAAATGCTTAAGAGAGGACTCCGATCACAGTTAACCATTATGCTGCTGAACGGCAGGCAGGAACATCCGTCCATCCGTAAGCAACTCATTCTGGGTGGCACCCACATGGCCACTCCAGGACAGAAAGCCAGCTTAGCTTCCCCATCACTGCTGGCTGTCCCACACCTCCCGTACTTACTATTCCCTCTCTTTACTATCGTAAAGCATTTGGGGTTTGTGGCTTGGCAAAGGATTACTTTTAATCTGGTGCGGTTTGATGACCCGGTTGAGAACGGAGCCCCCAGGCAGCAGGCAGGGCAGGGGACAGGGCACCCTGCAAGCCAGCACTGCTATCAGAGCCCTTGTGCCACCCAGCTCCAGCTTCAGCCCTTGAGCTTGCTGTGAAGTCCAACTACAGGACCAGGATTGCCTGCCTTTTGGGGGCAGGAAGCCCATAAACCTCGCCCTTGGCAGACATGCAGTTTACCTCTGCACTGCCCTAGGCTACTCCCAAGACTGAACTTGCTTGGCATGTTGCAAACCCTCAGGCATAGCCTTGGGAGCAGCCCGAGTGTGCGGGATCCCAGCTGTACAAACACTGCCAGGCTCACCTGCACAGCCTCTGCACGGGCTGGATAAGGAGTTCACCGTCCCCACAGCTGCTCCAGAGGCAGCTCTGCTCACCACACAAAGCTCGGTCACCCCTTAGGCTGTGTCCCCCCTGGTTTCAGTGATGCTCCTTCGTTTCAAATGAGGATGTTCATTTATTATTTAGTGTTGTTCTAACCTGCTAACATCCTAGAACATCAAACCACTCTGCCCTTTGTAAGATTTCAATCCTTTCAGTACTGTATGATCAAAATTCATATATGCATCTGTCTTTTCTAGTCAGTAAGCAAAAGGGACCTACGTGCCCTCTACAGATAGGAGACACACACCACCTTGGAAGTGGTAAAGAGCCTACTTCTGAACAGAAGAACTTTGTTTATTTGACAAGCCGACAGATTTTCACTGTCTCATCCCTGCTGGATAGTTATAGCCTGTTTTTCTGTCCCTGTCAAACCATCACTGTTGAAAAGACCTCAGGAATCTGCAAGAATATTCCCCAGGGAAAGGCTCCAGTGCTCTGAATTGCCAGCAGCCTGCTCCAGTTGATTTATCATCAGCTGCTGGGAAGCTCACAACTTCTAGCATTCTTCCTATATCCCAAATTTTTTGAGGCATGTTTCTTTTCTGTTTCTTTTTCCAAAGAAAGTTGCTAGCATGAAGGTTTTTCAGAAGCAAACAGCTAAAAAGCATTTTTTAAAACTCACATCATTCTAAGCTAATTTCACGATTTTTGAAAACTTTATTATTATTTTGAACAATGGAGTTTGTGGTATCACTTGTTATTCTTCGTGGAGGGTATACAGTGAGCTCTAGAGAGGCTGGTTACTATGGCAGCTCTGAGCTGTTTGACAGTGTTATAATGTTTGCTGATGCTTATTTATTTATCAGAGTGGAAAAAAATGAATAGTTCATACTGATACCACTGGGGAAACCAAAAGCCAGATCCTCTAGCTTACGTAAGGCACTAGCGCTGAGCGGTGGAAAGGAAGATGAGCAGCAAGTAAATGCTTTACAAACCTCAGATCTGGGGACCATTTTAAGCCAAACCAGGTCCTCATGCATACTCCTGTATTTTCCAAGTTCTATTTCCAAATTAAAGGGGAAAACCAACAAGCGCTGAATACCTCTGAAATCCCCAAAAGCTGCATATAAGAGACAGCGATAATCCCAGGAACAGAACCCTCCAACAGAGAATTGGTTCCTTATTTACCATGAAGCTGTAATATTTTCCCAGAAATTACTGAAAAGAGAAAGCTTTTTTAAGCTCATCCTTAGCATGTTTCCTTTTATTAGCAATACAAAAATGGCCTTTGAGCTTTCCCATTCCTTCCCACTATTTCTGCATATATATATGCAAATTATTGTACAGATTTCCCTTCGCTGAGTAGGCTACATATCTCTGAAACAGTTGGCAGGCCCCTGGGGGGGTGTTGCCCAGACAGCTGTGCAATCAGCTGAGTAAATCAGCTAATTAAAGAAACAAAGAAAATGCAAAAATTATTAAAAAGAGACTACTGCTTACAGCATTGTTCAGCACCTCTGTATCTAAAAAAGCACAGCAAGCATGGGATGGAATAAAGGTGCTCGTAAATTGGGGAATGAACTATTGCACAAGTGACACCACCACCATTTTCTCTCAAACACTAATCTGGAATTCATGATATTTATGCTTTGGAGTTTAAATCAGTTTAAGATAAATTACTCCAGCATTTTATTTCATTTTATTTCATTTTAAAATTACAAAAGCATGAAATGTAATGTTGGTTTCATAACTGATTTCTGTATGTAAAAAATGGTCATTAACTTCTGCTTGACCTTAGGTGTAGAACTAATATTAAGTTTGCACAGAGGGTATTCATTATGCTTGTCTAGTTTCCACACAGAAAAATAAGTTTCCAAGGGTCCTAGTGCTACAAGCCATTTCTCAGATCTCAAATAGGAAACAGGACTCCTGAAAATGATGCAAAAACATTTCCTCTCATTGCAGAGTTTATCAAAAGGAACCGATAACAGCAAGGGTAGGAATCTGCAATCTAAACAGAGCAAAGCCAGTGTGGTAAGAAAGGAGGCTGACAGACGTAGATTTGGTCTGGCTGATCCACACACCATTAAGGCACCGTTGCTTTCCACTGCATCTGAATGACCATAGGAAGGACAAACCTCAGTTTAAATGAGACTCAGGCCCACTGATGTTATATAGCCATTGTAAATTAAAAGATGAGCGTACCAAGTAAAGCCACCGATATTTCCCAATTCAGTCAGATTATGGCCAGGAGCCTTTGTTGCTATTCTTTTCACATTATCATACAACTGGTTTTGTTAGGAAGTTCTGTTTATTTTATTTATCAGCACTGAAGCTTTTCACCTGGGTCTGAAGGCCCATATTTCATCCAAGGTGGTGGTGCATTAGAACATAATTTGTAAAACACCTCTGGCTAAATAAGGGAGGCATTTTTAATAGATAATCAACTACTGTTGATTCATGTGGCCAGGGGAGGTTTTGTCTTCAATGCCTGGCACTTCGTGATACAAAGAAAAAGCCACATTTTACACCCACTTTGTGAACATATGAACTCGTATAATTTTTTATCAAGGAGAAAAAAAAGTGGAAAATTAGTTGCAAACACTGTAGGATTACTACAGGAACAGACAAAAGCAATGTTCTTTGTAGCAATGGCAGCTCAAGGGAAACTATTTGCTGACTGAGTGCAGAAAGCTTTAACTTTTACCCAGTGCTTTTAGACATTCATTTTCATGTGCATGATATTTAAAATTAAAAAAAAAAATGAATGTATCTACAGCAGCGTTGCCTGAAATGAGATGTTGGAAGGGTGGAGAAGAGCCCATTACATGATCAGCAGGCACAGGGAGAATGATTGCTGGGAAGTGATCGAACAAGGAGGTACGGGCAGTTGCTGAGCAGGCTGGTGTGAAGCGAAACACGGCTCTCTTATTCCATGGAAACATCCTCCAGGCGTGGCCAGGAAAGGAGCAGAAAACAAAGAGGACTCTGAATAAATAAATTCTGTGAACTCTCTGTAAATGCCTCTCCCAAAGCAGTGGAAACAAAACATTCACCTGCGGATTGTTTATTTGCACAACTACTGTCTTTTCGACCTTACCATGCAATCCCTTTTTGCGTACCTGCAAAACATCTGTCACCTACACAGCTATTCTGCATTGTTCATTTCTTCTGTGCGCGTGCCTTATAGATCACACAGAAAGAACTATGCCTGGAGTTCTGCAACAACTCCAAAAACCAGACCATAAGCTGCCAAAATCCCTCTCAGCGTAATTCCCACCAGAGAGCTCTTTGGAGCTCTTTTCCTTCTTTTTCCAAGGCTCAGAGTCCATTCTGCTTTACATCCGCTGTTGAATACACAAAGGCTGGTGAGCATAACTGTGTAGTCCGTTCACTGACGTTGTCCAGGACACTTCCAACTCCCAGCATTGCCCAGGGTGGGAACTCAGCCACTGCACAGCGGAGCTCTGTGTGCGTGTCGCACATACTGTTCCTGACCGGTGCACACAATGAGCACCATTCCCCAGGGCTAGAAGGGGTCTGATCCTATCCTTTTGAAGCACTGCTGGTTTCTTAGTATGCCTGATCTCAGGAGTAATGGAAGAATCCCATGGGATGCAACAAGACATTGATCCCTAGAGGTGGGCATTCCCTTCAATAAGGCACAAAATGTTTAAAAAAGATCCCTTAAAGAAGCCAACAGGATTACCTCCCTTACTTCAAGGCATGAAATCCTTGAAGCACAATGTAACTTTAAAAATACTCCTAGCTATGTTTTCAGGTGCAAATTTTATTTTGAACCACATTTCAATGGGCAAAGTAAAGATAAAGTTACCGAGACCTACCAGAAGCATGACACTCCTGCACCTTTACTTTGAGTGGCCATTTCTCCAGGATGAATGCTATCAGTAGCACTTGCAGAACTCATATTCCACACATTTTGCTAAGTTTGACTCTTACTTTAAAGAAGTGGATGCTTAGAGGAACTGAAAGTCGTAATGAAATAAGGTCTTACTTAATTCAAGTAAATAAACCTACTGAAAAGAGACATAAGGGGACATAGAAAAGCAGTAAGATCCTACTGATGTTAGCCTTTTCCCACCCTTCAAACTGTCTCAATTTTTCCACATGGGAAAACGCACACCTCTCTGGCACGTGACTGCCACTTTATTCTGGAAACAGGAGCAAGTTTTTTCATCCCTCTTTATGCCCTTTTTCAGTGGCATAAAATAAGTGATAATAAACTGTGCACGTTTTACACCAGAGACATTGTTTATCTGCTTGTTTACAAAACCTGTACATTCAAAGAGTACTTAATATGTTTGAGATTTAAACACAATACTGAACTGCTCCATTCTTGAATGACCTTTGATCATGTATTTGTAACCTCATTTTTCAAGTATGCTTACAAATCTAATTCAAATTCATAATGATTTCCATTGTCTATATAACAATGCTGTTCTACAACTAATGACATAACATAGGACATGCATATAGCACCAAATGACAAAGTTTTTGCTAATTATTGTGGAGTAAAGTTACCGAGAAGTCTCACAAGGATCTGTGGTACTTGGGGAAAAGGGCTGAATGGTAAAGATGCAGTTTCCCGAGTTAACTAAGCTGATAAAACAGCTTAATGCTGCCAAAAGGGTCTTACTGGGCTCCTTCCCACATCCCTCCACCTCCCCACCCTGATAAGAAGCTGCCACCCTCACTTTGTGCCAACTCCAGCACATGCTGCTGCAATACTGCATGCTGCTCCGGCTGCCCCACCTCAAAAATAATATAATAGATGTGAGAAAGATGATCAGACTTAATGGAATAGATTTGGTATGAGGAATGACTAGCAATTTAGCCTGGAAATGAGACAACTCACAGGGGTATGAGGTGTGCACAAAATCCTGAATAGTATGATGATGAACTGGGAATGGATTATACACCACTCTCCATCACCAAAGAGCTATATCCCAACGGAGTGAGGGTCGTGGGGAATGTGTTTAGAACAAACAAGAAAAAATACAGTTTCACATGCCACACACATGAATTGTGGGACTCGCTGCCACAAGAGATGATGAAGGTCAGGAGTATAAGCAGGCTCAAAAAGCAATTTGATAAATTAATGGAGAAAAGGTCCACTAAAGGCTACCTAACACAACAGTGTGGGTACAGCAAAATCCCTCTAGCACAGACTAGATGCTGAGTATGCACATCAGAAGAAGGACCGTTTGTGCTCTCTCTGTTTCTCTACTCTAAGCATTCCCTACTCATCACTCACAGTAGGATCAGAGCTGGATGGACTTTTAGCCTGACCCAGCCTGGCTGTTCTCATGTTTTTAACCAGGCTGACATTGCCTGGAGTGTGTTTGACTCAAGACACGCAATCAGCTCTGACAGCAGTGCTGTAGAGGTGGCACAGTGGCTGGGAAAAGGAATAGCTGTTCACAGCTTGCTTTTCATTCATGTCGGCAAAGCTCAGGCCCCAGCCACTGCTTCATATTGAATCATCTGCCCTAAAATACAAACACTAAGCAAATCACACAGGCAGTTGAGTCCTGACAGAAGCAACACAAAAGAAAAGGGGAAAGGTGGACATGCATACATATGTCAGAATAGGGTGGAGGTAATCCAGAAGATCTCAAATATAAAGTTAATACATTGCAAAAGTCATTATTATAAATAAAATGTAAATGACCCATTTTTAAAAAAAAAAATCAATAGAGCTTGTCAATTTAAAAATGGCATGACTAAAAAGTATCTAACTACATTCTGAAAACCTGAATATCATTCTTAAGAGGGAGCAAAAACACACACAAGCGCTAGCCTAGGGCTTTTATGGTGGTCCTGCCCTTCACAGTGGGAGGGAGAAGCACCCACAGCCCTGCCGCTGCTCCCACAATGCCTGGGGAGAAGCTACAGTCACCCTCGTCTTACCTCATCCATACTCTGTCAGCTGTTATCTTAACTAGCCCCTGTATTCAGAAACACAAGGACCAGAGCCATGCTCTTACAGAATCACAGAATCACTACGGTTGGAAAAGACCTGTAAGATCATCAAGTCCAACCTGGAAAAAAAAAAAAACCAACAAAAAAAAAAAAACCAAAAAAAACCCACCACACAACAACAACAAGCCACAACCCACCCAACACCACACAGCACCATGTCCATCAAGCTACATGCCACAATGCCACATCCACACGATCCTTGAATATCTCCAGGGAGGGTGACTCTACCACCTCCCTGGGCAGCCTATTCCAATGTTTCACCACTCTCTCAGTAAAGAACTTTTTCCTAATATCTAGCCTGAACCTCCCCTGGCGCAACTTGAGGCCATTTCCTCTTGTCCTGTCACTCGTCACTTGGGAGAAGAGACCAACACCCACCTCTCTGCAACCCCCTTTCAGGTAGTTGTAGAGAGCGATAAGGTCTCCCCTCAGCCTCCTCTTCTCCAGACTGAACAACCCCAGTTCCCTCAGCCGCTCCTCATAAGACTTGTGCTCCAGACCCCTCACCAGCTTCGTCGCCCTTCTCTGGACACGCTCCAGCACCTCAATGTCCTTCTTGTAGTGAGGGGCCCAAAACTGAACACAGGTTTCGAGGTGCGGCCTCACCAGAGCCGAGTACAGAGGCATGATCACCTCCCTGCTCCTGCTGGCCACACTGTTTCTGATACAGGCCAGGATGCCGTTGGCCTTCTTGGCCACCTGGGCACACTGCTGGCTCATATTCAGCCGGCTGTCGATCAACACCCCCAGGTCCTTTTCTGCAGGGCAGCTTTCCAGCCACTCGTCCCCAAGCCTGTAGCGTTGCATGGGGTTGTTGTGGCCGAAGTGTAGAACCCGGCACTTGGCCTTATTGAACTTCATCCGGTTGGCCTCAGCCCATCGATCCAGCCTGTCCAGATCCCTCTGCAGAGCCCTCCTACCCTCAAGCAGATCAACACTCCCTCCCAACTTGGTGTCGTCTGCAGACTTGTGCTCCAGACCCCTCACCAGCTTCATCGCCCTTCTCTGGACACGCTCCAGCACCTCAATGTCTTTCTTGTAGTGAGGGCCCCAAAACTGAACACAGTATTCGAGGTGCGGCCTCACCAGAGCCGAGTACAGAGGCATGATCACCTCCCTGCTCCTGCTGGCCACACCATTTCTGTGGCCCTTTGCCTGAATAAAGGTATAGAAATTCCTTAAAGTTAAAGGAATTTGCTGGGTGATGCCATGGGGTGCAGCTAGGTTCATGCACAGAAATGCAAGGCGCCTTGTTTGTGGATGGGATAAACACCAGTGCAGAGCATCTACCTGACAGATTTTGATCAGTTCAGCTGTGTAGCTATGCCACCGGCTAAAGCCTCCAGCCTTAGGCTGTTTGCTGCTTTTTTCCTTGTTTTAGCTAACATTTCTAACACATAAGAAACATGTCATGAGCCATGACAAGCAATTGAGATAAACGCCAGCCCTTGTAAATCTTCAGATGAGAGGCTGCGTTTCTGTTTCAGCACATTTGTGGAAGCCATCAGAAGCCAGCAAGGTATAAATAAACACAACAATTCTAACACCAAGTGCCTACACTTAAAATAAAGTTCTCTTCTGCTCCAGTTACATGTGTCCCCAAGACCTTTTACCAAACTAAGGAAGACAACATTTAATCTATTTATTTCTAAGGTTAAGCAGGAACAATTATAATTCATTTTTGTAAACCACAGAGAAGTGCACAAGCTCATTTCCCCCTGTTAGGTCACGTTTATCATGAGAGCTTTATTCTAATGAAATATAAACGTGCTTTCTAGTCAACAGTGTTACTGAGGTCCATCAAAGCTTCAGAATTGCAGACATTAATTTTACCCTTTTTTTAGTGTTTTTTGCAAAGAAGCTAAAAATGCTGAGCTCCCCTCTGCATGAGGGCTCTCAAGTACCTCTCTATTGGCTTATGCCTTGCTATCAGAGTGGTACACTTGCAGTACACATCTAAAATATGAAAATAGAGCTTTTTTCCACAGCGCAGAAGTTTTTCATTTTTCACATTCTGCATTTTTCCTTCAGCCATCTGTCAGTTTTATGTGTTTCTCCTATTCTTCCACCCCACAATAAAACAGAACACCTCTTGGGGGAAGGCATTCTCCCCACACCCTACTGACTTTTTACTTTCTGGTAGCCAATGTTCTCCATCAAGTCAGATCCTGTACTAGCAAGAATTTGATACTTTGCCCTACCCCACAGCAGGCTCAGGTCTCCACCTTGGTTTTCAAAGCATTTTGTCAGTAGATGCAGTGTCTGAATCTCTGAAATGGCCATTCTGGCCCAAAAACTGAAATAGTTGTAATTACTACTTCTCATATACATATACTAGGGAGCAAACCCAAGCTTCATTTAAAAAAAAATAAGCCGTTTCACCCAGGTAACGAAAGGCAATGTTTCCCCCGCTCCAAGCATAGCAAACCTTCCTAGTTGGACCCTCTTCACCTCTTGCAGAGGGAGCTATGATGTTTGTGTGCTTGTATACCACTTTCCATGCAATGTAAACCAGTGTTTACTACCAACAGTCCTAGACAAGTAATATGAGAGCTTTAATCAGCCAGTTTTTCTAGTACAATTAAATCACTGTGAAGTGCCTCTCTAAGGGCAGAGGTATATCCAGAAATTAAAGTAATTCAGGAACAAATTACACAGTCATACAGAATCATTAAAGCTGGAAAAGACCTGGAAGATCATCAAGTCCAACCATCAACCCAAACCCACCATGCCCACTAAACCATATCCCAAAGTGTCATGTCTACATGTTTTTTGAACACCTCCAGTGATGGTGACTCCACCATCTCCCTGGGCAGCCTGTTCCAATGTTTGACCACTCTCTCAGTAAAGAAATTTTTCCTGATATCCAGTCTAAAACTCCCCTGGCGCAACTTGAGGTCATTTCTTCTCGTTCTATCGCTAGTTACATGGGAGAAGAGATGAACACCCACCTCACCACAACCCCCTTTCAGTCCTTGCATTAAGCAAAAATACTCTTTTTTTTTGCTCTTACTGGTAGCACTAACCAGCTATCTAGAGGAAATATTTTGAAACACTGTAATTTAAAAACCACCGAACCATCAAAAACAGTACAGGAACTTCTGCACAACAGCTTTGGGTTTTGGGCTGCCGATCTTTAGGAAAGCTTTCGGTTAATGAACCAGTTACCCACTGCAGGCAGGTTCCAGCCAGCTGGTTAGGACCATGCCCATTGACTGCGCTCCCCACTCATGAATCCCAGGGCGGATGAGCCAGGCACCCACACCATTCACACCAGCCTGGAAGCCACCCAGGGCAGCTGGCCCAATAGCCATGTTCCACTCTTTTCATGCCAAAATAAATTCTTTAATCTTTGTTGGTTTATTTCCTGGAATTATATGGAGTCTTGGAGAGGGTTAGAAGAACAGTATCTCTGAAACATACTGTAGCTTTTAGCTCCAGAAGTACTTTCTCTGAAATACACTTCACTTCACCAGCGCAGCATACCATAGCTTGATTGCTAACAGTAACTGCTATGCTGTGAATTTAACCATCAGCAATAAAATAAAAAAACATAATCAACCACCCTAATTTACTCTGCTCCTACTGTAGTAAAGGCATTAACCTAAATTAGACCTTACAGTTATGCCTGATCATGTAGCCATTTTTTACAGTTGTCCAAGATGAGGCATAAAGAAATGCAAATTTCAACAACAAGCATGCACTAGTTAAACTGACTAAAGAGGTAACTTTTGTTCAGATCTAAACTGATATTTTAAGAGTTTACATTAATGTATTAGGAAAGGCTGGTCAGCACTTCAAAGCTCTATAGGTAGCTTTGTTTATTTAAGGCTGTGATTTTTAACTAAAATATTTCTACCTGCTCAATGGGGGTTGCAATTACACTAGTATAAAGGAGACTCCAAGAGCTATCCTCCTTTCCCGTTTTCATCTCCCGCAGCTCATTTCTAATCCAACCCACATCCCATTTTCTACTGACACAACTGTTTATGTAGCCATCCACCGAAAGGAAATGAGAGGCTAATTCAGGTTAAAATCAGCTCTTTTGGGGAATAGAGTTTTTACTTATTGCCAGTACCAGGAGTAATATTGCCAACGCAACTTCCGAGAAGCAGGGAAAGAGATTTCTTAGAACTATATAAGCACTAAGTATTTTACATACAGTACATGGCACTATACTCTTAGCCCATTTTACAGCAAAACAAAAGGTTACCTTGAGCCCTTCCTTAAAATAGCCTGGTTTTCTCTGCACTGAACCAGAGCAGAAGCATTTCCATGTTCAGCCATTATAATTAGGTGGGACAAGCAGCTGAGGGGTGTTAACACAGTAAACTACTACAGCAGTTTCAGAAGCAAAGCTATTACACAGAAGTAATTTAGGTCTGAATTCACAATTAGATTTGTGTTTACTTTCTGCAGATTTACATTTACAGATGACTGTGGATATAACCTATGGGTACTTCTATTTCCAGACAAAAAGGCATCAAACTGTGTATTTTTGTAATACTTACATTTTCACAAGGAAATATTTGCAGATATGCCAGCCACATCTTTTTGGTGCTTCCAGTTTAAGATATGTTGTGTATAGTGCAAGTGTTGTGTCTAACAACTTTTGTGCTGTACTTGTAAGCCATAGATAGACAGATACAGATATTATAACGCAATAGTATTAACAGCTCAGAAAATAGCTCAAAAAGTACATCAGTAATCTCAATTTCTAGCAAAATCACTGAAGATCACAAGACATGCTCAGCGAAAATGTTCCCAAAGACCTCAATGGCTTTGGGAACACGCTAATAATTTAAGGCAACTCCACCTCTGTTTTACTCTAGAAATACATTCAACTCTCACTTCACTGTATGCAGTTTGCCCTTGCTGCAGATTAACTGCACTATACATGAAGACACCAGAGAGTTAACCCTATACAGAGTCAGGTCTGGCCAAGTAGGTTTTGTTTGTCCTGTGCAGTGCCCAGAAAACACAGCTCCCCTGCTTCCACGCCAGCACAGCAATGCAGATACCTTCTGAAAGTGGCTGTGCTACCAAAGCCTGATGGAGCTGAGATGACCACATAGTTCAGTGCCTTTGCACTGTATCACCAGCATTTGCTGTAAATGCGTATACTGTCAGAGCCTTTCAATTATCTATTTGCCTTTTCCCTTCTACTGCCCTGATAACAGAGACTTGCCTCTACAGCCATATGGATGTATAGACAAGTCTTCAGGAAAGAACGCCTTCATGCATGAAGTTGTCCTTTTGCTTTAGCATAGAGAAATACACCTGCCTGGGCAGGTAAAATACAGTGAAGATGGCATGAGATACTGGGTCATAAAAGAAAACATAAAAAAATTATCAACTTATTTGTGTTAAATGTAAGTCAAATAAAGACATAGGCTTCTTTTATAAAGTGCAAGCCCAGAGAAAATAGTGCTTTTGGCCAGGAAGAGACCCAAGTTCACATTCAACTGTAACACTCCAGTTTTATCAGTTAGGTCATTAGATGTGACAAGCTAGGGGAGGCAAAGCTTGACAATAATTGCATTGTGCTATATACACAGATTCTTCAGCGAGAGAGGAATGAGGTCTGCTATCTTTACTTCCCCATGTTAATAAGACAGCAATGACAATTCAAATACTTCAATAAATGACAAAAGGGAACAGCATTACAAAACACCCTCTAAAGTCCAGCCTGACTCACCTGACTTCCTTGCTTTCAAGGCAATGACAGCAGCCAGTTCTCTCTGTACCTAAAATACCAGGAAAGGAAAGGGTGGTTATAGTTACTAGCACAGTTAAACAAAACAAAATACAACACTGGTAAGATACCGGCTATCAATCCTTTGGAGCAGTCAACTGCACATGGAATTATGCAGGTACTTGGTTTTGAAACTACAGTCACTTTTCCTAGCAAATCTATTTCCTTTTCAGCTGGGAATTCTGTGACAACTATTTTTTTATTTTTTTATTTTAATTTCATGTAAATACTGCACATTCCTTAGGGAGTGGGCAATTCAGTAGCCCGACCTGTAATTTATTTGCACAGCATATCTCTTTCACAAGCACACACTTGAAGCTTCTTCCTTTCCTTGTTAAATGTTTGGTTTGCCTCTGCTGAGCACACTGTAATGCTGGGTTTATTGTGTGACTACAGGATAAGCGAGTTCTCCATGCTGAGGTTTGGCTGAGGTTCATGTATATAATTGACATTCCTTTTTGAAGCTTTCAGGAGAAAACAACCTCTCCTAACAGCATGGCTGAGCATTTCAGGACCAAAATTTAGCTTGAGATGGACATGTAAGAGCTATCTGATGTCCAGATTTACAGGCGATATCACTAGCCTGTGATGAAACAGCCCTGCCATGCTAGCCAGCTCCCTTCCTCAGCCTCTTGTCTCTGCATTCTTCATATTTTTCCTATAATCTCCACACGACCAGCTACTGTCCCTTTAGCTAGCTCAACTCTACAACCACTTCTCTCCATAGGACTGTTTCTTTTTCTATCAGTAAAGTTCTGTATTATGCATTATTTTGATGCTTCCTACTTCCTCACTGCCATCATCTGTCCCATTGCAGCTTCTTCAAGCACCTTGCACTTGACCTACAGCACCCCAGACACTCTCTCCTGCATACACCTCAGCCCTTCCTTTCCTCTGCACACTCTCAGACTCTTCTGTACACCTCCCAGCTTCTTCCAATTTCCCTCATTTCCCCAAGACAGCCTGTCACAGAATCACAGAATCACAGAATCCCTAAGGTTGGAAAAAACCTGTAAGATCATCAAGTCCAACCATCAACCAGCAAACACCACCATGCCCACTAAACCATGTCCCACAATGCCTCATCCACATGATCCTTGAACACCTGCAGGGATGGTGACTCCACCACCTCCCTGGGCAGCCTGTTCCAGTGTCTCACCACTCTCTCAGTAATTTTTCCTAATATCCAATCTGAACGTCCCCTGGCGCAACTTGAGGCCATTTCCTCTTGTCCTGTCACTCGTCACTTGGGAGAAGAGACTAACACCCACCTCTCTGCAACCTCCTTTCAGGTAGTTGTAGAGAGCGATAAGGTCTCCCCTCAGCCTCCTCTTCTTCAGACTGAACAACCACAGTTCCCTCAGCCGCTCCTCAGAAGACTTGTGCTCCAGACCCCTCACCAGCTTCGTCGCCCTTCTCTGGACACACTCCAGCACCTCAATGTCCTTCTTGTAGTGAGGGGCACAAAACTGAACACAGGATTCGAGGTGCAGCCTCACCAGTGCCGAGTACAGGGGCACGATCACCTCCCTGCTCCTGCTGGCCACACCATTTCTGATACAGGCCAGGATGCCGTTGGCCTTCTTGGCCACCTGGGCACACTGCTGGCTCATGTTCACATGGCTGTCAATCAACACCCCCAGCTCCTTTTCTGCCAGGCAGCTTTCCAGCCACTCGTCCCCAAGCCTGAAGCGTTGCATGGGGTTGTTGTGACCCAAGTGCAGGACCCGGCACTTGGCCTTGTTAAACCTCATACAATTGGCCTGGGCCCATCGATCCAGCCTGTCCAGATCCCTCTGCAGAGCCTTCCGACCCTTAAGCAGATCAACACTCCCACCCAACTTGGTGTCCTCTGCAAACTTGCTGAGGGAGCACTCAATCCCCTTGTCCAGATCATCGATAAATATATTAAACAAGACCGGTCCCAAAACTGAGCCCTGGGGGACTCCACTTGTGACCGGAGTCACAAGCGGAGTCACTGTCTTTAGTATTAAAAAGTATTATGGGACATTCCAACTATTTTTCTAGGGATTGTCTTACCTCTCTGTACAAAGTCTCCTGCAGTGCATAGTAGCCATCTTATTTAACAGACCTATGCAAAGCTCAAGGCTACTCTGCAGTGGGAGTTTCGACATCCAGTTTCTGAGAGCTCGTGAAATTTAAAACATCATTCACAAGACGTGGTATGATTAGAATAAGGTACAAAGCCCATGAAGGATCCCTGAATTCCTAACAACTGTCAACATCCCACTTTCACGACTCTGAAGAAAAGTTTGAAAATGTGAAACAAGAATAGTTAATGTTATGTTGGTCTGAGCAGAAAGACTGACAAAATCACTCAGGACATCTCAGTACAATGGTAACTCCAGCATCCAAAGATCAGATACTCAGCAGCCACCCAGCAGTATGCTCTACATGTAGCAGAAGGCAGTCATACCAGAGGCCACATCCTTCCTCTGCTTGCATCTTTCCTTCCCTTGTGGCAAAGGACCAGGGAGCTTTTTTTGCTGTCCTTGCAAGGTACAAGGATCTTTTCTACTACTTCATGCTGCCCCATTGAGAGGGACAGAGTTTTCTGCCACTCGAATCAGGAAAATATGAAGGCAGTGCCATAGTTTTCTTAAATGTCATCCTGTTTCCCGCACAATTATGCAAGCTGGCAGTATTACCTTCCCTTCCTTCCTTCCTGTACACTCATTCCCATGTCTGGAGAACTGTTAATCATGGTTAATGTAAGCATAAACTGCAAGTTAAATGGGAAAGAACAGTTCTGTTGAAAAACAACTTGTGTGCTTGCTTGCTTGCAGCAATTAATATAAACTAGTAATAATACATACAAGCTATCCAGAGTTAGAGTGGGATTTTCAATAAAAGCCCAAGTTGTTTCTGAATTACAAACCCATGACTCTTTGTGGCTAAACTGCTCAGACCCTCTCCCTTCATTAACCTCAGCAGGAGGTACCAATGTCGATGACCCGATCCTGGTCTATTCTCACAGGTTACTGACAGTAAGAAACAATGCACTGATGTCTCGTCTTTATCTTTTAGCATTTATTAAATACATTACCTCAAGGTTAGCCTTAGGAGACACTACAATCTGCAACAGTTCTAAACATACAAATTAACCCAATCAAACAATTGGAAAATGCAAATCTCTCCATGAGAGTAAAGAAAAGTCCATCTTCTCGGAAGAAAAAGCAGCATTGTGGCATCCTGCGGTTATATTTGCAGTATTACTTTTGCTTATAAGGTGGCACTTTTCAAGTTTTAAAGACAGTGCTAACGTTACAGGCAATAAAAAGGCTGTTTTTCTGTATTTTGTCTATGTTATTCAAAATACCTCATTGTTTGCTGTGTGCCAGGAATGCAGCTGGCATATTACTTAATCTGAGCAAAACCCTTCAGTTAAAGCAGGAGAAAAAATGTTCCCCTGGTCTTAATATTAAGCAAATGTTCCTTCATCAAAGGATTTCATCCCGATGGTCTGAGCTCCCTCTCGTAGGACTCACTTAAATCACAAAGAATTGATACTGCTGAGCATCCTTCTGGATTTGCCTGGTGTCCCTAGATTTCATAAGCTATATGCTTTTGTCTATTTTAGTGTAAATGCACTTGACATCTCTGCTGGACGTGCAATTCCTATGCATTATTACACCAATGGAAATCCATGTACAAGATTCATTCCTCACGGCACACATGCTACACATTATCATACTTCTTCCTAATAGGATTTCAGTTACTGCTTGTTTGACAAAATCGATAGTTGCACATCCCATTGAAGATAATCATGTGGACTCAAAGTAAAATACACATTCAAACAAGAGCTATGTCTACCATAATAAATTGAGATATTAAATACAAAAAATTGTTTATACGTATAGCTTGTCGCTACAAAGCTAACACTATTTAAACAGTATCACATTTTGAGTAGCATTGTAGATGTCAAAACTGATTCAATTTAAAGGCCAGCTTACCACACAGTGTTTACAGAAATTTTATGCAAGTCTGAAAGAGAACATTTTGAGTGTGTTGTTGGTATGTTACCACATCTAAATCAGTTTTCTTTTTGCAATATGAAAGAGCAAGAGTGTGCATACAGAGTGGTACCCACGTATACTTCTGCTTGATTAAATACAAATGGCATATTTATATGGTGAATCTTCTCATCTTCAAAGGACAGAGGTAGAGATTTTTCAAAACTAAATGACAACTACTGTTCTTCTCTTTTCCATGAATCTGGTCATTTTATCATAGAAGGCATAGTTGTGCATCTAGTAGACAGTGAATACCACCCCTACTTTTTTCCCCTCTCTTTTTTATGCCTTAAAGTACCAGAAAACTGTATTTCCCAGATACACTGCATCAACATCCTGATATTCTCTTCTGTCCCATCACAAGGTAAGGAAAGAGCTTTGCAGTGGAAACACTCATAGCCATCCCACTGTGCTCTGGTTTTAGCAGACAAGACATTGAATATGAAGCTGCTCTTTGGGACATGACATGGGATGCACGACAGCTCTGGAATGATTCTTTAAACCCAGGAGTAATCATTGCATTTTCTTAAAAATTCACAACCAAAAAGATTATCCAATGCAAACGTATTTCAAATGGCACTTTGCACTGCTTGCATGTCAGCTGCCTTTACAATTTAAGTTTGATGGTGTTGTCAGTGCCTCATTGTAATGGAGCATATGACACGAGCATATAATTCGATAGGCTCCATTCAGTTATCTTGACTGACTCTGCTTCTTCCATCGTAGAATAAAGCATAAAGAAAAAGTGAGACCCCCGACAAGTCAGTTTCTTATCTTTTGTATCTGACTCGCTCTTAAAAGAGGTGTATTCCATACATTATGCACAAATTAAGATGATACAGAAACGGCTGCAGTTTTTTCCCCACTGCCCTTCTGACTTGGCATCCTTCCCCACAGCTATCGCTATTATCTTCTACAATCTCCATAACCATTGTTTAAAACCAAGAGTGCATTTCCCTAACTAATCAGTTCTAGACTGGCTGAATCATCCAAAAAAAAAAAAAAAAATCATCACAAATTGTGCAGTGAATGTGAAAAGTGGAAGTCTACCAGAGAAACAACACCTGGTAACAGAAAGCAGTAGGGAACAAGTAATAAAAGAAAGGCCAACAAAGAAAGTCAGGCTACAGTAAAGGAAAAAAGGTGGAGGGAGGAATTCACCGAACTTGTACAGATGCCTATGTCTGTGTTAGTCACTCTATAACCCCTTCATAGAGAGTGCATACCTTACCAGTGGAGCCTAAGGTATGACTTTTTTCTGTAAAGTAGACTTTCAATATTAATCATATATTCAGCATCCTAAAAGTGCCTATTTCTGCTCCCTGGCTGTAAGGAGTGCCTTGGGAAGCTATCTCAGATGTAGATGCCTGCCATATGGCCACTTATATTTAGGTGATGTGAGTTCCACCCTCTGCAACAGCAATAGCTTTTATAGAGTTACAGAAATATATAATTAGGCCTTACGTGCATGTATGCTTACAGTTTTTCCTGCGCTTTCAGATGCTAAAACAGATTTATATTTTAGGCACACAGATTCCTCCAATGATGCTTTGGCTGGATCTTCACAATCGGTTTAGGTTTGAAAATTTGGGAATTTAATTCCCAAAAAAGAAAAGCTGATGCAGAAGCATCCTTCTGACCTGACACAGAATGTTTTATTCCATTACAAGAAAAGCAAAAAGAAAAGCAGAAGAGACAGTGGTACTATCAATACCGATGGGATTTGAACTTCCAAACCTAGAAATGTACAAAACAGTCAACTCTAGTCTCTGAGTGCTTTAGTGCTGGGCTGGAAGTAAGGTTTTGAGGTTTTTTTTTTTCACTTCTGAAACACTGGTCTGAAGAGTATTGTGAACAGAATTCTGAATTCTGAATTCTTCACGGAAGAATGGTTTGATTCTGTACAAAATATGTAAACGTTCGGTGAACCAAAAAGCAAGACACTGTGAACACATTTCCAGTCATGGCTAATACCTTCACTTTTGGTTTCCAGCTCCTGCTCACAAGACATACAAATTTATAAAAATTCTGAAGCTGGCAGCAAAAAAAAAAATTAAGAACCTGTATTTTGGTGAGTCCAGCCCTTTGCTGAGTGGTGTAAGCTGAGGGTTCAAATTCCCTTGGGACACATAACGGCTCTCCATAAACTCACAGTGAGTACTTTAGATCCCAGACTGCTGTATGGAGGAAAGCAATATTCTGGAGGCATAAGAGGGAGAAGTTCATATACGGATGTTAATATCTGGAGGATTCTGCTCTGGTCTTATGTGTTTTCTCCAGGGTTAGACTAGAAAATCATTATAAAGAGCCTGCGCAGTTTTGTGGAAAATCAGAAAATGAAGGAGAAAAGATCAGTCTTTTTGACACCACCATGGCAATAGATGGGTCTCAGGCCATCTGGAGATGCAACTGCCTAATTTTTCTTCAGCTAGTTAGCTACAGCAATAAAATGGTTCATTTAAAAAAAAAAAAAAAATCCTGTCCATGTGCCCTGCTGCTGGAATCACTCAGGATGTACTTCAAAGGTTTGACCTTGCAAGCTAGATTTGAAGCACTCTGAACTCACTGTCAATTACTCACATGTTTAAGGATATGCATTTTACTCAAGTGTATCCAGCAACAGTTCGATCCAGTTCTTAAACTCAGAAAGTCACTTTGTTGTGTTGAGTGCTTCCCTTTTTTTAACTGATGAAAAAACATTATTCTTCTGTTTTTGACAGGTGAAGCTTTTGAGGGATACTGGCAATGGTTTATAGAGTTGGTAGTTTTGTGGGTTTTGGAAAAGATGTAACGTTGCAAAAGGTATTTTATGTTTTTCTGTTTTTTCTCTCTATGGAACTAAAAATGGAGGATATTGAGGTTCTGAGTTCTCCTTTCATTTTCAGTTGGGAAAAAAAGGTAGAGAAAACAAGGCATTTGAATATAGAGAAAAAAAACACCCACAATTTTAAAACACAAAATTATTTTTGCATAAGGTTGAGCATACAGAACCACTGGCTATCCAAACATATTACAAAATAGCTTTTGTATGTAAATGATGTAAATGTAAAGACATTTGTCTTTAGAAAACATACCACAAATTCTCCTTCCCGTCCATTTTTCAGCAATTTCAAGATAGTACTTTATTTGTTTTATTTAAAATAGTTCTTATCCTCATGCCTTTTTCATGACAACTTCACCCTGCTTGGTTTACTTTCATCTCTGTACTTTCTCACGTACCCAAAACAGAACTAGCACTAATTCCACAATTTGCTGATACCATGATTTAGGTGTGATGCTCGCAGAACCATACAATCACAGAATGGTTGAGGTAGGAAGGCACGTCTGCAGGTCATCTGATTCAAACCCCTGCTCAAAAGCAGGGTTAGCTAGAACAGGTTCCTCAGTACCATGTCTGGTTGAGTTCTGAACATCTCCAAGGATGGAGACTCCACTACATCTCTGGGTAACCTGTTCTACTGTTTTTTCTTATGTTTAAGTAGAATTTCTTGAATTTCAGTTTGTGCCACTGCTTCTTGTCCTGTCACAAGATGTCACAGAGGAGAGCCTCGCTCCGTCTTCTTTATTCCCTTCCATCAGGTACTTATACACGTTGATAAGATCCTCCCATAGCCTTCTGTTCTCCAAGCTCAACTCCCAGTTCTCTCAGCCTCTCTTTGTAAGTCAGATACTCTACTCCCCTGATCATCTTCATGGTCATTTGCATACACTCCAGTACATCCACATGTCTTTTGTATCGGAAGTTCAGAACTGGACCCAACACTCCAGATGTGCCACACGTGTGCTGAGTAGAGGGGAATGATCACCTCCCTTAGCCTGAGGGTAACGGTCTTACTAATGCAGCCCAGAAGGCAGTTGGCTTTCTTTGCCACAAGGGCACATTTCTGTCTCATGTTCAACCTGCTGTCCACCAGGACCCCCAGATTCTTTTCTGCAAAGCTGCTTTTCAGACAGTCAGTCTCCAGCCTGTAAAGGAGCATGAGGTTATTTGTCCCAGATGCAGGACACTGCATTACCCTTTGTCAAACTTCATGAGATTCCTGTTGGCCCATCTCTCCAGCCTGTCAAGGTTCCTCTGAATGGCAGCACACCCACCTGGTGTATCAATCATTCCTCCCAGTTTTGCATCACCTGCAAACTTGCTGAGGGTGCACTCTGTACCATCGTGCAGATTACATTAGATCAAGTGAATCTAGCTTAACCTTCTGAAGTTCTGTCTGTCATCTTCTTAGAACAATGATCTTACAACGAGATAACATGCACCAAATTCTAGCACAGACAGGATAAGCTGATGTTTATTACGATGGAGTCTCTTGAGGCTAAACATAGTTGGGAAGCCAGATACCGAGGCTTCCCAGGTGGGTCTCCTCAGAATCTTATGATAATCTATGCCAGGGCTGCTGAGGCCCTTTCTCTCCCTTTGTTCACCACCCCATCATTGCCTTCACACTGATGTCCACTTAACCAAGAGGATCTGAGTGTAAGCTACCTGGCAGAAAAATCACCATGATCCTCCAAACTGCTATCTCCTGGGCCGTGAATAGGATGGATTACAAGACAGAAGGCTGCAGTAGTCCTTGCTTGGACTGATTTTAACAGCTTTGGAATTGCATAATAAGACCTCAGTAAAGCTTCCTTCTTTCAGAGAAAAAAGAGTAGTTTGCATTACAAACATCTGCAAACTAAGACCAAGTCTTCAATTTGAAAGGATCCAAAACATGACAATATTTCAAACATGATTAGTACAAACTTTGATGCAGTGACCTTACCGCAGAAGTGAGACGAGCAAGAATTTCAGCACTGGTTTCTGCCGTATCTTCTATTTTTTGATCAGGCCTTAAAAAAATAAAAGTAAGATTTTATTATTTCTTTCATTCTGTTTCAACATCTTTTCATTCCTGGAAAGCAAGGAACTGTGTAGCCACAGGCACTAATGTAAAAGGGCTTTTGAGATTCCACATCAAAATGATGACTGCAACATGACAATAATTAATAGTGTCAGTAACGACAGAGTACACCCTTTGTCCCTTACTGTCAAGAACTCTTTTGATTGGACTAATGTAAAGCAGTAAGAGAATTCTTCAGCTATAAAAATATGATGAAGAACTGAAGAATACAGGACCCTCTTAGCTCAGAGTTGTTTATTTGAATGCATATTTTGCTCTACTAAAAACATATTCCATCAACAGAGCAAAGTTTTCCATCTGCCCACCACCTAGCTTTGCTACGGTGTGGAGCAACACCTATGGAATGCGAGCTCACATAGATAAAAGCAGACAACATCAAAATCATTATGTGACACATGAAGTTTGATATTTGAAAAAAAATATGTGAAAATGAAAAGAAAACATGTAAGAAGCCATAAATTAACAAACTAAAACAACAGCTGAGAACACTATTAGGTTGTCTTGACAGTTATTCACAAGACAGAGAGACTCAATGTGTCTTTGCAAAAGTGGGGCAGTGCAGGAAGAACCCTTCTAGAAACTGTCACAGAAGTCTGGCCCACATGGAAAAAGACACAGAAAAGCTGCTGTGGACAGCACAGGATAGGACTGTGGTTTTCTTTAAAACAGTCTAATTCCTATCACTAAGACATCTGTGAGCCTTTCGGAAGGTTTATTGACAATAGGAAGAAAGATACTAATATGATAGGGTTATTAATATGGAAAGATGAAAAAGAAAATGTCCTTGAGATCTTTACTTTTCATGATATTCAAGAAGCATGGCATGCCAACAAACAGCAGATACACAAAACTGCAGCTGCTGTAATAAACATAAATCCCAGGTATTAGCAGAAGCTTCTATCTTTGCCTAAATTATTTAATTGCTCATATGCCTTGATGTGTTTTGGGAAACAGCTGACAACATGGCTGGAATACGCAGCTGGTATATTGTATTTCTTACATCCCATGTCCAAAAATTTATTTCCCTGATTAAAAAAATTAAGATCAGAAAGCACAGAATGACACATGCATACATTTTGGGGCAAGCATATTCAGACCAAAATGGTAATTCAGATTACAAATCACAATTATTTTCACAACTGCCTTTCCTATTCAAAGGAAAACGTGATTTAACATTTTAAGTGTTATGAACAACCCAAAAGAAATAGACGAATGCAGTTTCATTTACAAAGACTGATTTATTCAGTCTTTCTCTTTATCATTTGGAATGCGATTAAAGTAACTGACCTTTTTAGATGCCTATGTTTCCCCAAATATCTGATCTCTTGTGATCTCTCAGAACCAGGCTAGGACCTGAGTCTTCTAAATTGGAGGCAAAAGATAGCAGCTCAGTAGGCACAGCCACAGACGCAGGCTGTAAACCCAGAACAGCATATAGCATAGCTATTTCCATCTTGGGCCTTTATCTCTTCATCTTCTATTTCAAAATACCTCCAGTATTTATCTGCATATGAGCATTGAATACTTCTGAAACCATTAATATACTAAAAATTATAGTCAGCTCTCCAGAATAAGAGAGGAAGACTCTATTATGGTACCCAGGCTAATGGAAAAAAGTAAGACAGAATGGATACTGAGGAACAGAATCAGGACAGATACCACCCTATTTTTTTAATAAGGGGCCAGCTAAGACATAGTAGGGCTGGTACCAAACAGGAGCTATGAAGCCCAGGCAAACAAGCCTAATGCTTATACAGCTCAGTGGTCCGTGGGCTCAGCAGTGTGTTAAGCAAAGCGAGTTGCACGGATGCTTGCCCTAGATCTGCATGCAGGCAAGTCAGGTCCAGCACAGTTTTTACTGTACACCACATAAAAGCAACTACAGTGCTTCCCAACCTGTTCATGGAAGAAGCAATACGGATACACCCATGGTCCTGGGCCTGCACCTCAACTGTCCAATGTAGAGCCACTACGTATGTCTCTACACTGGCTTTACAATCCACCTACAATGCCAATAAAAGACCCATAAAGACCTGAGAACTGTTTTCGTTCAGCAAAAGCTTTCCAGGAACTCCATAAGGCTGTAACTAAATGAATATCCCATCCTGGCTATTTGCATTAGAAACAAATTACTTTTAAGAATGGTTACCTTTCTGAAATTAATAAAATGTAAATTATTTTAGGACAGAAGATACAGAATATAGTGTAACACTTCTGAAAAGAAAATAACAAGCAATATGAGATAAAAAAATCCTGTTAACATCTCTTCAAATAATTAAAAAAAAAATTATGGGATACATTTCAATAGTCTAAGGCACCAAATGTATTCTTGAAATGTTCACTGAGTCTACCAGTGGTTCTGGGAATTAGGTGCTGTTATAAACACTCCCATTTACAAAGAAGGAAATAGAACCACACAAAGATTAAACACCTGATACAAAGCTATTGCAGTCACTGGAAAAGAATTCAGGAGGCACTGGATGAGAGCCTAAGTGATTGCTCAAGGTTGTAAGGAAGTCCATGGCACAGCTTTCAATACAGTTCTTTTGTTCGCAGTATTCACTTCTTTTCTATTCAAGTAGAATTGCCTGTGATTAACACAGGCTGTTTAATGACCCCAAGAGGCCTCTGCATCACTACCATCTCATTTGACAACCTTTACAGGAGCTCAGTCCTGTAGAATACACATAACAACATCAGCCTTCAGTTTATAGTGGAGCTGCTAAAAATCTGCTACGTCCCATCTTGTTTTCCATGGTGGATTCCCAACAATGTCATGTTTAAAGTAGGGAATTTGCCAAGGTCAAAAGGCAACAGGGAACATTTATTCAGGAACGATAAGCATGTCTCAGGCTTCAGAATGCTATTTTAATTGTAGAACTCACTGTAGTGTTATTTGGTAACGCTGCTAATACTGACCAGAAACAAATCCATCAAAAATCTGTACAGCAAGTCGAGACCAGGCCACGTTTATTTAATAGGGTTTCTGAAAGAGGTGTTGAAGGAAGTCCCCAGAGCTGCTACTGCCTACTAGGACTCCTCTTGGGAGAGCAGATCCATGGTGCTCCAGAGAGACCCACTGATGCACCCAGCAGTCCAGGCAAGCACAAGGCTGCTGCCCACCAGCTGTGGAGGAGACAGAGCTTGTCTAGCTCCTGGGACCACCAGTAGATGTCCAACATTGCCTTCTGGTGCACAAGCAGGCAGTTGCTTCTGATGACATGAAAAGCAGGGAATCTAATTAATAAGGTAAGAATTTCTCTATCCCTATGTACACACAAGAATTAGTGCCGGCAATGCAGACTATGAGAAAAACTAAGACAGAAAAATGAATACAAAAATACTAAATTACAAGAAAGACTATGCTTCAAATGGTATGCAAAACAGCTTAAATATTTGAGAAAAGACAAACACTTACTGCAAGGAAGAGTTTTCAGAATTGCCCTCTTTCTTCATAAAAAGAGTATATGGGTTTATTTAACCTGGTCATATAACTTTAACAAACAACTCATCACCTCTATCCCCTTTTAGATTCTGTTTTAACAGTGTATTATTTGCATCAAGCACGGAGAATTTTGAACCTGAAAGAGCCTCCTTTCCCTTTAAGATCACACTCCCTCGAGAGTATACCATTATTTAAGATTTGATTCCTTCTATATATATTTTTTTAAAAAGCACCCTCACAACCTGACAGGTAAAACCTCCAGAAAGTAATTCTTCAGTGACAATGTTCCCAAAAGGAATTCAACTTCAACTAAAATTTGAATAATGTGAGCAGGAAGGAGCTGGAAATGTACATTAATGAATAACTGTTCAATTCATGTGACAGGGATCATCCTCCACTAGAAATGACGGTTGCACCAGAATGATAAAACTGCAAAGTAGACTGTAAAATAGTGGTAGTCTCTGGCCAAGGTCAGCATGCAGGACACATTTTTAACTCAAACCTAAAAAGTCTTCAATTCATTTTCCTACTCAGCATCCTTCACTAACACATCAATATGACCTACCTGTTCTGTCTTTTTGATTCAAAGCCTTTGTACGAGTGGTCATGAACCATGAAGAGTAGCCTCATGTGCAGTGATAATGAGGAAAACCCCAATTCCCACTGAAATCGAGATTAAATAGCCCCGATATTTAAGGGACAGCCAAACTGCTTAGCACCAGAGTAGGCAGGAAGACAAGAATTGCTATTTGCAAAAATATTCAAAGGTTTTCTCCCATATAAGTCATCTGCTTAGAAGACCACATTCAGTCCCCTGCTCTAGCCAATTTGTGGTCCTTGTCACTTGTCTACACTGACCCAAGCTGTGACCAAATAAATGCGTTTTCAAGGGAATCCCCACTCCAGAACTACCAATTTCTGGTTGGTGAGGGCAGTCAGCAACAGGGGAGGGAATCAAGTTTCTGCCCTGAGCCATGCAGAGAAATTACTGAGGTTTTTTTTCTACCAGCTCAACATGTCTGAATTTAAGAAGCTGGGCTTGAGACAGCTTACAAGGACTTTGGGCTTTGTGCTCCTTTAAAATATTTCCATTGGACATTTATTTGAGAGAATGTGTTTTTAAAATCTAATATGCAGAGAAGGAAAGTACTTATAGAAGAAAGTTTTGTCTTTGGCATCAAAGAAAATAAATCCTAGTATTGGCAGAGTAATAGTTCTCCACAGTATAAGTATCAGGTTTGAGGATTCATCAAGCTAGGGACAATGAAAGAATTTAATCCAACTTGTCTATCCAGACCAGTTCCTGCAGATTTGCTAAGGCATGAGGGGTCATGAGCCTCTCACTGACACCTTTTTCCTATATTTTGGTCTCTCACTGTGGCACAAATAACTATGGTTTCCTTCTAGCTTCTCTGAATAGGCAACATTTAGAGCGCAGTTATATCAGCACAGACGGTATAACATCATCCAATAGTCAGGTGAAAGAGGAGACATATAGGAAGCAAAACTCTTAAAAGGCATATTCTGAAAAAAGAGACTACAGAGCTCTGACAAACATGCAGTAGCAAACTAAAACCTGATGACTTAAGCTACCACATTTCTACCCATCCCCTCTATCCATCTGATAGCTGATCCTGACACAGCACAAGGGCATCTGATCTGCTAGTCAATCAGCTCCACTGCATGCCTCCTGCCAAATTCATGCCAAACCTCCAAATGTAAGAGGAGACCAAAAAACTAATAAAGCCATTTGCCCAGGTAAGATAGCAAGCTAGAGTCAGCAAGTTAGTGCATAAGAACCACAATATGCCAAAAACCCCAAGTTGAGTGTTTTCATTTATCTACCCACACTGACCTTCTCAGACGAAAAGCCCATCTCTACAAAGCTTGTCAACCCTGAAAACAAAGCTGGCTCATTTGCACGGTGGTTTGGGGGTAAACACTGTCATTATAAACCAGCCACTTACAAAACAGTCAGCAAAAGTTGCAAACAGCTGTATACCCACACTTACAGATTACACATGTCAATCCTGGGAGGAGACAACGGTAGTAGTTGAAGGAGGAGCTTTACTCCATTCTTCCATCCTTCCTCTTTCTCAAATTCACAGAAAAGATACGTACATTCATCCGCTGAGAACTGGTAGAAAGCATGAGTGTCTTGAAAATAGAGTTGTCTGTCCACTGTTAGAAAAAATAACATTAGATAGCCTTTAAACCTTTACTACGTAAAGGTTCTGTGTCCCCACCACATTCTGCATTGCACTTGACTTTAATGCTGTGTTGCACCACCACACAGGGCAAAAGGATCACAAACTCAGCATAGAAGCAATCCTGCCTTCTCATACTAACTCAGTGTATCCAAACAGGACAACCCCAAAACCTCAGTTGGAAGATCTCCAGGATCCTGAAATTCAAGCATTAAGACTGCTGAGCATTTAAACAATTTTGGAATCAGTTCAGAATTAGGGGATAAAAACCTTCCACTTGTCAGATTTCTAAGCCTCGATTTCCATTGGCTTCTAAACTGCTCTCACTAATGGGCAGGCACTAGTAAACAAAGTTCAATAATGGGGATGCAGCCCATCATTATCCCAGCTTCTCCTCAAATTCAGGGCTACTGGATTTGCAGACTACACCTGGGTAAGATGATGCGTCAGTACAACAGCTGTCGTCTTCCCTGGCATAACTGGGATCAAAGGACAGGGTCCAAAGCCAAAAGCCCAAGATCCTGCTGGGAGAGTCTTTCAGCTCTTGTTGAGGCTGCATGATCAGACATACTGTTGGTGTAGTTGGAGCAGAAGAAAACCTTTAAGTATACTGTCAGAGTACATAGGCAGAAATCTTCCCTAACACCTCACTTTTTCTCAAGGATGAAAGTTAAGTGTCTAGCACAGACCCCATGGCAGGGTATGCTCTGAGTTGAGCTACCTAAGTAGTCCCAGCTACAAAGTAAAGTCCATCAGATTTCCAGATGTTGGTTACTGGTGTAATTACCACCAACCACATTACCTGGAACAAACCCCTAAATTTGGTGGGGAAGTTGGGGACAGCCAAGTAGAACCTGGCATCACCACCGTCTCAAGGAGCCGAATCCTCTCTCAAACCATTGTAATCTAAAACTGTGAAAAACAGAGAGAGGAAGGGAAAATCACTAATAGCTAGAGAAGTCATCTGGTGAAGCCATGATCTGCAGTGACTAAACACCTGCTGTCTTGTGAAAAACCTAAAAGAACTTGAGGAGAAAAAAAAATAGGCTGGAAAAGACAGGCACCCTGTCTGCAACTTGGTAATAGGCAATTACATTTGCAAAAGGAAGGAAATTGCCTAAAAAAAAGAGATTCATCTTTGGTATTTATGAAAAGAAAGGTCACATAGATGAGCCTACTGAAGAGATAGTAAAATAAACAACTGTCAAGAAAAATGGATCAATCTGCATTTTTTTTCTTTCCCTCCTTCCTCTATCATCAAAAACGTGAGTCTTATCCTATGCAGGAGAAACTGATAGCCTTCCTCATGCTAGAGGTACTGTCAAGACTGACCTGATAATATAATGCCCATATCCAGGAGGAGCTGCCACACTCCAGCTGCTGTAGATCTGCACTTTACAAAAGGGCACTGCTCCAAAAGCCAGTCTACCAGTTCCGATCCAACGCAGCTTCTCCTGAAAATAAGCAAAACATCTCTTCTTACACTACAGTAATGTTAAAATGCTCTTTTATTATAAAGAGCTACTTTTTAAAGCTATTAAAAGTGAATCCTTTTGTTCAGCAGGGCAAACCCTTTGTCTCAATTACTAATTTTTGTAATCCTATTCATTCCAAGGGAAGAAATTATTCTGGCAAGTCTCAGGGGATGCCCCTAGATACAACAAAGGAACTCATGTTACATGAGTAAGTTCCCTTACCTACCTAACTCATATGGCACATTTTAAATATGTAATATTGTCATCCAAAGATGTATAAGAACTAAATGAAATCCAGCTTTTAGCCTCAGGATTTTATTTCCTTTCTGAGCATAGGCATAAGCAATACAGCTACACAATATATGTGTAAGACCTTGAGTGTTGCTCTAGGATGTACTTCATCTTTCACATTATTGGTAAACTTATCTTTTTAAATCATAAAAGGAAAAAGAAGCTGTGGCTTTTTCTTAAATACGGATATGAATGAATGGTGCTATAATAGAGACCTGCACATTTTAGCATAGTTGAAAATAGGAGGAAGTATTTATGCTGCAATGCAACACAAATGGAAAATCACTTCATTACAGAAATACTCCATAAATTACATGCAAAAATCACTGTGTAACTAAACCTTAGGAATCCAATTAATCTCTTTTATAACTCCAGACCAGGGCTGAATTTAATAATCTTTCTTTTCAACAAAATAAAAGACAAACACAATTGTAAATGAAATCATAAACAATTAAATTAATGGACATACAATCAGGCCACTGCTGCTTTCTGACAACTGACAAGGTAACATAAGAAAATATATTAAAATACATGAAATTTTAAAGATTTTTTTTTAGCAAATATTTTCAATTTTTAGTAACACACATGAAATCCCTTTCTCAGAATTTTCTCTCTTGTCAAACCAGGGCATGGACAAATGCAAATAAAACCCATCCAGTTGATTAAAACGAATGATCTCAGGTTACCTGCAAATGCCAGTAAGGTACACCCTGTCTTTAATCAGGTCAGATGCTTGTAGAGTAAAAATATTCCTGAGAGCTCTCCCAGCACAGGAAGAACTTTCTCCATAAATCTGAATGAAAAGAGAAATTGAAAACTGTGACAAACAGGGATTTATTCCTGCTGTAATAAATTGCCTTGCCACTGTCCGCTCCCTCACTCTGAGCAATGCCTTCTCCCCAGCTGAACAACAAGCAAGCAGTCAAAGCCTCATAGGAAGTGCACCCCAACTTCTGCATACCCAGCTGTATCATGGGTTGCAGATGCTCCCATGAGCTGGACTACTTTTACATTTGCTGCCTTAGAAAAGCAGCGGTTCTAGTATCTGTCAGCTTTACCTTTGAACAACAGACAAGTTCAAATGAAAACAAGTGTTATTCTAGCAAAGCCAAAAGAGCATATTAACCATGGCAAAACCACACAAATATAGTTACAATCAAACATTATTCCATATGTATTTGAGTTAAATAATTTTAATACAAGCCTAATACACATTGAAACGCCATTTCATAGTTTTTTCTTTTTGTTCAGAAACTTTGGAGGTATCCTATGATAGCTATAGGTCAGTTCATCCGTACCTTGCCAGGAGGATGTGGTCTTTCAGAATGGACACACCTCTGACTTCCCCCATACCTGATTCCTACCTTACACCTCAAGGCTGCAGATGCATCTATCAAAACAGGACCCAACTCCATCTTCCATAAAACCATGTTCTATCTGGACTCTGTATACCACTCCCTTACTGATACATTTAACTCAGGCTTCTGTTGTGATGTTTCCTTACTGTCCCAGCAAAACACATCAGTAACACATATAACTAACTTGAAAGAAAAATAATGCTGCAGTTTCACCTTTTGTTTTGTTTTGTTTTGTCTCCTACATTTGGGAATCTTTCAAGGAATATAAAACAGTCCTGAGACAGTAAAGTCTTGTGAGATGCAAAACTAGAGCTCTCAAATATTGCAAAACTAAGGCTAAAAGGGGGCAATCGTTTAAACAGATGGGAAGTGAGTGCACGTTGGAATTCACAACAGTTCAGTTTGCAAATTCAGTAATAGAAGTAGACAATCTCTAACACCACAAATTATAAGTTGTTAGCTAGATTCAACCGCAGGCTACATATCATAAGTGTCTTCAAAGCTATGATTAAGAGGTTGAACCAAAGCAAGAAGATTCCTAATAAGTTATTTGATGAAATGGAATTAAAAAGAAGCTTGACAAGTACCTTGTTTGAAGGAGTTTCCAAATAGGGATTTGAAATTCTTCTGGACAGGGTCTGTAAGACAATTTGGTAGAGCTTTAGTTTTGTTCTGATTTGTGTATGAAAAAAAGTAGCAGCAATCTAGGTCTTCTAGCTCTTGAAATCTAAATAAAAAGAATTTATCAAATCATCGGAGTAGTCTAACTGAAGTCTCCAAATAATTTTTTTTCACATCAGGAAAAAGGTTTGGTAAACTTAGTTCTGTGTTGTTTACTACATTTATTCTTGATCTGGAAAAGAAGATGAGCAATGAGGTGGCAAAGTCTGTAGACAACACACAATTATTTGGGTCAGGAAAGACCAGAAATGATAGTGAAGAATTTCAAGATAAACCTAAAAAATCTAGGTGAAAAGACAGTATCATGATGAGTTCAATGTTAAAAGCAGCATGTACTAGAGGGAGTAAAAGTAATTACACATGCCTCAATAGCTCTTAAAGCAAACTTTATCAATTCAGTAAAGACACCTCAGGTTCACAGAACACTACTCAAGGAAGACCACTCTTCTAAATTCTTAACTGTAGTTAATAAAATAATTAGGATAAATGAGGAATAAAAAGGTGACCAGCGGGGAGGTAACATTGCTCTAATGTAGATCAGCATTATCTCTGCTGTGCCACATGCTGCACTGGTAACAGCATCTCAGAAAATGGATGCTCCAATATTAAAGGGGATTCAGACAATAATAGTAGTAGGAATAATAAAGGATTTGGATAAATTTTAATATGAGAAGAGATAGAAAAGACTGTGACTATTTACCTTACAAAGGAGAGATTACAGGAGACATAATGCAATTATACAAAATAATGAAGTGGCACAGAGAAGAGACAGACTTTCTGCACTCTGTTTTATGTAACATGAGAATAACCGATCACGCAATGAAATTAGAGAGGATTCATATTTGAGGAGACAGAAAGGAAAATGACACATAACTCTTCACAGCAGGGAAATGCAAATGCCAAAACCTTACCACTGATCAATAAAGATTGGGGATTTAAAGTTACAAAATTAACAGTTAACCAGAACTCTGGAAGGCAAATAGAGGTTCTATATCTTGTCAGTGTTAAAAGACAAGATATTGTCTACTCTGATGCTCACTGGCAACTTCTATCTTACTACAAGCCATACGAGAGACAAATAAACATTGCCTAAAAGAAGCCTGGAAGGGGAACAGAAGGCATTGTGCAGGTGCACTGGCAGCACAATGGGAGGATTGTGTGGTGCTCCCCCACATCATTCCAACTTGTAGGCAACATAATTCCACGCTTTGAGAAGGATCCAATTCACACTTGGTATATTGTAATCATTAAAAAAAAAAAAAACCATCCTTCACACCCTGTAAGAATTACAGGATCTATATTTCAGTAATGCCACCTGCTTTTCCCCCCCCTATATTTTTGTTACTGTATTTTTAGAAAGGGAAGGGAAGTGACAAGGAACCACAGAAGCATCTGACGCTGTTTACCCTTCCACACTCATCACAAATGTTAGTGTAGTTCCACGCATAACAGTAGCTCCATATGGAAATACTATAACCCAAAATCTTCATTCCCCTCACCCATACCCAACAAACATACTGTAAGAGAGCAACATTACCTCAGATCCCACTTACTCTTCCTAGCCAGCACGTCATTAACACCTTGGTTCTGCAGCAGCCCTGCATATCAATGCTTCACTTGGTTTCTGTCCAAGTCTTTCATTCAACAAGCCTCACCCACTGCAGCAGCATGGTCAAAGCTTATACATCAATTTCCCCCCTCCCTGCTCCATTCCCAGGCCGGCGCTAATGACGTTATCATCAGCAAGCTAATTCCAGCGGTGCTGGTGGGAACCACAACCCCTGCCATGGCACTGGCCCGGTGCCTGGCACTCAGAAGACAGCTGAGCCTCAGCCAGGGAAAATACCACTACTGCAGGGTGCAGTTACATGACAGCATAAGACCAACCTCAGCAAAAATCACTGGAAATGAAGTTAGGGCGTCTCAGAAAGTTAAAGTGGCTCTCAAAGGGTTCAGAGAGCTCTGGAGCCAACATAAGGGAAAGAAAGGGTTGGATAAGACAGTTGGGAGTAGGGAAGAGGAGGAGGAGGACAGAAGGAGGCTGAAGCAGACATCCCTTGTTAGGCAACAGGGAGTGCGATCAGCTCAGCAACAGTGGAGACCCCACGAAACAGGATCAAGACAGCCCCTGGGTGCCCCGGTCACAGCGCCTTCCCACAACGTTTCATCTTGGGCTGCGGTTGCTCCCTCTGAGTTACTTTCAGGTGAAGCTGTCACCCTTACAGTTCAGCTTCTCAAAGCAGAGACTAGGTCCAAATATCCCACGCTCAAGGGATTAGTGCCTCAGCTACCAAGACAACTAGTCCTTCTTAGGCAGCATATTGCAGTGGACACCAATTACATCATACAAAGTGAAAAAAGCATGAAGCAGTAAAATTTCGACTTTCAATTCAAAACAAAATTCTGTTTGGCTGCACTTACTAACCCCCCCCAAACACAACAGCAAGCACATGGGAAAAGGAGCAGGTTTATAAAGCACAGACAAAATGGCCATGATGGCAGCATCCCCTTTTCTCCACACAAAAGACGACCTAGCTCTAATTCCTGCTTCAGGAAAACTGAACTCACATTGCCCACCTTAACACGTGCCTGGCTGCCAGATAGTGGCTGGAGCTATGAATTACTTCCAAGGAATCTGCAAAAGGTGACTGAGGCTGAGATAAAAAAGCTGAAAGCAAAAAAAATTATATTCTAATTTATCCTTCAAACCACACAGTGCTAGCTCTGGTGCAGGGGAGAGAGAAGGCATTCACAGCCCTTAAATGGGAGAAGGGAAGACAGACAATGGCTTCTGTTGGTGGCAGCCTGAAAACGTACCAGCTGGGAGCAAGCATGAAATATTGGACAGCCTGTGCAGGAATCTGCCCACATGAAATTTCTACAAATATAAGAAAATGGAAATTGCACAGGAGAAAATAAAACAGAAGTAGAAGTAGCATTCTGGAATAGAAAAAGTGATCCTTCCTTTTGATGCTAGTGCAGCCTGTGTAATGTTGAAACACTCACCACAGTTAGGCTGAAATTCATATCAAATTTTAGGAGTTTATGTCCTAGCTACCAAGCTAGAACCCCTTTTCTTTTCCTTTTTTTTTTTTTTTTTTTAACTTGTCTCAATAAATATTTAGCTAGCACAAAGTCTCTTCATTTTGTGCTACTGAGCACACCTCTGTTCAACAGACTCTGGTTTGGCTGTTAGGGACAAACTGGGCAGTCACCTTCCAGAGAGAGAAAGAAGAGGGAGTGGATCAGGGGTCCAGGCTTTGTTTGAAACCCCCAGTCTTTGGGGTGCTGTGTGGGGGAAGCACGACTCCTCGCTGAAGTTATTTGGTAAATATAAGCTGCTCCTCCCAAATTATTTTGACGCACACACCCCTCCAATTCAAAATACACTTGCAAATAACTCTTAGAATGAGCCAAAATGTACTTTTAAAGCAAATTCATTAGTCATCAAGCAAACAACTCATCTCTTGTGAAAACCACCTTGGAACAGCTATTGCAGCCCATGCCAAATGCCTCTTTCCAAGCACTGCTACCCTGGCTTCCCCTTGTGCCTCTTCACCAGCTTGAGGAGAAGCTGTGCCAAACCACATGTCAGGGAGGAGATGGGGATGTGGAAGCACGCATGGTGCTGGGACAGGAGACCATAGGCGGAGCCGATCCAGCAGGCTGGGTGTCCTCCAGGAGGGCTCTCCCATCATACATGAGTAGGTGCGCATAGGTGGCTTCAGTTTCCTTGCTGGGCATGCAGGAAGAAAAAGGCAGGGAGCTGGTGCCTTGGGCTGGACAATCAAGAGCATGAAGTATGAATGTGGCACAGGGATGGCATCCTAGCTTGGGAACATGACTTGCATGTGACAGGAGAGGACAGTTGGGACAGGTGACCCAGGAGAAGGTTTTGGAATAGGACTACTAGCATCCAAATCTGAATACAACACAGATAATTCAGTCTGAAATTGGGAAAAATTATAAAGGAGTTTACTGTGGTATTTAAAACCACTAGAAATGCAGGGAGTAGAGCAACGGTGTTAAAAGAATGGGAGGATTAGAATAAAGTGACCAGCAAGTAATTTAAAACAACCAGAAGGTAATAAGTCCTTTGCAATCCATATGACCAGCTCATGGAATTATTAGCCAAAGAATCAACTACTCCAGCTAGATTTTTAAAAGCAGTAGCTAATTCAATGACTGATACTACTATGCAAGGTCTATATCTGGGTTTAAATTAGTATTGCTTCAACTGGACAATTATTTTTAAACAAGTTGAGAATCTCTGCCATTATTTAAAGCTAAGCATGCAAAGATATTGATGATAATATTTTACTACATGAGCACTGATTTTTGAAAGGTTTGAAAATAAATTCTCCCACGACATACTACACAACAAGCAAAGTGTACTAATGAAAGCACATTTTGGTCTCCATTGGAAAGATCAAGCTGCATCCTACTGTGAGATGCTGACTTAGTTCTTTACTCAGAAGAGTATTGAACTGGCTCCACTACAGCAACTCCCTATGCGTTTACTACAACCTGGTTAATGTTCTAATCAAGGGCTAAAGATACCATAGAGCATGTTTTCAGTCATACCTTTTGGAGATACATTTGAATTTTCTCCTCATTTTTAGATCTGGGATTTTGCTTTGGCCTCATCTCAACTTCAGGGGATGACTTGCCTACAAGTTGCTTGTGCTTTGCCTCCTGTCCAAGCTGTTCCAACAACTGCTGATATTTCTGCCATTGCCAGCAGTGCAGTCGCAGTAGCATCACCAATGCTCCATACATCTGCTAGCAATTTAATCACCATCATGCTCAGAAAGAAACAAAGCAACAGTGCTTGGAGCTCCAGTTCAAGTGCTGTCCTCAGCTGGGATGTAGTACAGCGGTAGCAGCCAGCAACCTGTCTACATTAGAAGTCACACTCTAACACTACAGAAGAGGCAGTAGAAATTGTAGGAAAATGATAATTTCAAATATGGGATGCAAATGTTTTGCCTTTTGTCTAAGAGCTTCTGATATTCCTGTGCGGTTAGCAAGAAAAAAAAGCTTTAGCAAAAATAGGGACGTAAGAAGGGTTTTTTTATTAATCAAGATTATTCCTTTTTCTAAATCTTTTACAATAGGATTTATATTAAAACTAAAAGCAATGAGAAAAGGCAGAATCAGGGCTCTTCCCCCCCAGCAAATTGTTTAAGCTTCCACTCCAAGTTTTTCAGATAACTAGGTTTTTAACTGGTTGCGTTACCAAAAATTGAGCATAATGCCACATTAAGAGTTTGCAATGCACAATCAAACCTTACCTGTTTTCAGTTTACAACACACTCATTGATATTTGTCTGTTTATTCAAGGCTTAATTTGCAAACATGCCCATGGTCAACTCCACACTGCTGAGCAGTTCTAGGAACACTTTTGTGTACAAGTATAAGAAAACAATTGTTCATAGTTTCAGGGCACTATCACTATGTCCCTAAAGAATTCAGTATAGCACTTGTGCATTCCAAATTGAATTACTCAGTATGCTTAAAATTAAGTGAACGTTTCAGTGTTGTCCTCTATCAGGGCTTATTTCCCTAAATATAAATAGCCTGAAAAAAAAAAATCATCCCATTTTGAAATGCACATGGTGTAGCACAGACTACCTGGTAATGAGATTGTTTCTATTCCCTGACAGGGGGATTTCTGCAACTACTCAACACCTGAATCCTAAATTGGCTAATGTGACCACAAAGGAAATTATATATTCTGACAGATTTCCAACAAGCATTGAAGCATCCAAGCCTAAAATACACTTTCACAAGTATTCATGCAGGAAACTTCTCACGTTCCAACCATGAGAGACAGCGTACGGAAAAGGATCACAACTAAAGCTGAATCCAAACTCACTCTCAAAAACAATCATGTTTGTGCTTTCCTCTCTTTACTAATCATTCAACTTTAACAATACAGTGGCTCAGGAAAAATTAAAAAAAATCCACCAGGGTTATTTACTCAATTTCCCTCAGACGTCTCTCCCACTCCACACACAAATCAAAAAGCAATTATTTTTTTCCTAGACAGATTTCTCTCTCATTACAATCCATGACAATGATAATGCCATAATAGCTATAGAAACTACTACAACTGTGCCTGTGCATTTTTTCTTCAAAAAAATTTGCTGGAGCTCCTAAAAGCAAGCAGCTCTGACAATTAGAGAGTTTCCACTCCAGCCCTGATCTGAACAGGAATCCTGGAACAAAGCTGGGCTGTACCTGCCTGACACACCCTCCTCTACCTGCAACACAAGAAGGAGGCAATTTCTGCAGGAGAAAATGCTCATTTATTCCCAGTGCTTAGTCATGCCAGGCAAGGAGTGGGGGCAGGGAGAGAAAATTACTGAACGATTTGGCTTATCACTTTGCCGCCTTCACATTTCTGCATTTGACATCGCTTGCTACTGTCTAAATTATAGGGGTTTTAAGCAGAAATAAGATATGGGTGCTGTGTTTAGTAGATGAAATGCTACCGTTGTTTGAGGGTGGCTGGATATAGGGAGTGTTGTCATGAATCCCAATCCGTTTCCATGTGGCAGCAGATTTTTCCTTGTGGTTGCTAGGGCACAGCAAGCAGAGTTGGTTGGGAAGCTAGCTGACTTTCAGCAGATATCATTCATATGAAACCGCAGAATATGCCTGACTTTCTGCCAAATAATATTTGTAACAAACAACCCTCCCCCACTGCTCCTCTCGAAACCTGCTGTCAGAATTCATGGATAATGAAGAACAACCAATGGAACAGTTCTCCACATTAATATTTATTTAAGATTAAATATACAACTCTTTATAAAGGATCTTCTTTATAAAGGGAAGAACTTCCCCTGATCATCTTAAACTTCACATACTTAGGTGTAGCATAAAAAGGTCAAAAAGCTGTAAAAAGAGATATCCGTATTCAGCAGAGCTTGCAATGTGGGGTTCCCAGGTGAGCCTGCAAAGCTCTCTGGGGACACCCAAACGGGTCATTAGTGAAAGGAAACCAGAGAGTGTATTCTCGCCTGTTTTCTGTATAAAAAGAACCTGCAATGAATCCAAGTAAGTTATTTCACAAAAGGGAAACCCACGACTCATGGTTCATTCTCACCTCCCCCAAAACAGAGAGGTATCTGTGAAGAAAATGGCTGTTCTTTATAAAGACAAGCAGTGCTCTTTAAACTTAAAGACTTATTTCTGAGACGACGACAGTCATGAAGCGATGCTTTTAGAAGCATTTCCATATTTTCCAGTATCTACCAAACTAAATATGGCTGAATGGGTTTATGCTTCAAACAAAATACTTTTTTTAGTTAATCTTGCATAAGCCAGCCACTTTTAAAGTCTCCATAGCCTAGCAAGGAGTGGAATTTAGTGGGAAGTGGCAGGGGCACAGGCAAAAGCAGTGGGACGGGGAGGGAGGCAGGCAGGAAGGGACAGCTGTGCTCAGAAGAAGCACTTGTTTATGCTGAATTAAAACTATCCGAGAAATGACGGCATAAAACACACCTAATAAATTCTCAGCGTCCCTACTCTGTCAACATAAAAAGGAAGTTAGCTATGGCCACAAAAAATGACAAGACAAAATTCAAAGCTGTCAGTAATGGGGAACTTCACCTCCCACCTTCATGTTCACATAAGTGCATCAGTTTAAGCAAAACAGAAATCTTATCTCATTTAACTCCATAGGTCAATTGTAGACTGCATGGGCTACAGCCATAGTTTACAATATTGAAACAGTTTAAACAAGTTTTTTCTTCTCTTTCTTATAAGAAGACATTTTCAACTCATATGCTAATACAACGTTTGCAGTGAGAGTAGAGTTCATTAAATATGAAAAGAAGAAAGAATCAGAATTTTACTGTTTTTTATCATGCTTTATATAACATTAAAATATGCAGAGTACACTTAATTGACTATTCGTGTTCCTTCATTAACCTAACTTTATAGCAGCATTTGTGCTCTAGTTTGCCATTTCAGTCATACCTTTCCTAATGCTACCTCAAAAGCTTCCCAGTGCATTTCACTCTTTCTGGCTGTCAGCAACATTTCACAGGAAAGCAGCATCATCCCTTTTTTCCAGTACAAAACAGGCACCGTACAGACTGTCACCGTAAAAATTTAGCAATATTGCTGCATTTATTCTTCTTTAAAACTCAGCACCTAATAAATACAGTAGATGGTCTTTGTAATCTACCATCATGTTCCTGGCCATCAGCATCTGGTTTGGTTTTGATCTGGAAGGTAGCACACAAGAGCAGGTGGGTAGGGTTTTTTAGTAACTATTAAACTTTTATGCAACAATTAATATTTCTAATGACGTAGAGTTATAATTAATAATACATTATTTGGAGCTTTCAAAAGAATGCGCACTGGATAGTTCACACTATAATTAAAAAGACGTTCCCAGTGACAGGCTACCATTTCTTTTCCGACAGACCTAAATGAAGACATCAACAAAACAGTAAAAAGAGAGATCAGAAGTAGGAAAATGTGGATTGTCTGCACACTTAAAAGCTTTTCAAAGTACTTCTGTTGGCACATTTCTTGTGTTGCCAGCAAAATACCTTCTCACAACACATTTCCAAATTAAAAAAAGAAAGCAGGATGGCACATCAACTTGGCAAAGACATTCTGCAAGCCAGGCAGCCTGACTCACAAGCATTCATTAGTAAAAAGAAATTTCACGGGTAAACTGTGTGTCAAACACAAGAACTAATGCCCAGGCTGTGCAATCTCCTTCCTGGAGTTTTCATAACATGACCAGACAAGGCCCTGCACAACTGCTCTGGCTTTGAAGTAGCCCTGCTTGGACCAGGGGCTGGATCAGACAGCCTCTGGAAGGTCCCTTCCAACCCCAATTATTCTGTAATTCTCTCCTGCTCCATCACTCCTAGACACAACTTAATTCTGCTCCTCCAACCAGCTGCATCAGGCATGGGAGAGAAAGTCTGTGGAGCTGCAGAGCAACCAGAAACACTTTTCTAGACACACCCTATGTTTAAAAAAGGCTCTTAAAAATCACATATTTTCCTGTTAGCCTTTCACCAAAACTCCTCCCCATCACATTACCCAATGTGCCAGGTCTCAGCTGCTGAGGGGCCGATGTACCTCTTCTGTCAACATTACTGCAGATAATACTGGTGCCAGAACTTGGCCTTCAGCAACCTATATTTGTCAGAGATTAAATATAATAAAAAATTTAAAGTAGGCAATCAATTCAACAAGTGATTCCTCTCACCTGTCACTACCAACCACCCATCACGTAAATCTAAGTTCAAATGGTCCCTCTCTGATGTCAGGCAAAATCAGCATGGTTAGGTACTTGATTTTCCCCAGTACAGGCTCAGGAACCTTCCTGCAAACTGCCCCCACGACCCTGCTGCAAGGATGCTCATCTCTGCCACAAGCGTTGTAACAAGCAGCAGAAGGGAAAAAATATCCAATATTGCTGCAGCTATTTCAGAGAACACAGATGCAGGAACAAAACTTCAAACATTAGCAAATCAGCTGTGAATGATGCTGACGATAAATAACTAAAAATGTCAATACAAAGTGTGTATATTATTGAATAAGAAAATCCATTAAAATCTTAATTTATTCAGAAGCAATTTGCAAATAAAGAACCAGTTTTATAGATTTCAATAACTACAGTATATTTAATGTTTCAAGTACAAAAAGACAAAGTTAAAATTCAGTGCTTTGATTATGATTTATGAAAATACCTCACAGTAAATTGCATCCATTTAGTTCACTATTTGAAAAATGCCTATATTTCTGGCAACCTTTTTTTTTGCATGAGCTGCACACAAATAGTCCATGAATTGCATTACAAGTGTGCAAAGGTATATTTTTAATGTCCCTGTTCTTTAATGTCCGTGCTCTCAGCGAGCTCCACTTTTACCACTGCCTGCACAAAAGGTAGGTCACCCAGTAATTTCCCAAACCTTATTCCTGGAAGTAGAGCACAGTTATTCCTTTCAGGTACAAGACGTTGAAATTCTTTACTCTTTGTTTCCGAGAAACTGATTTTCTAACTTTGCAGAGACCAACTGACCTACTGGACAAAGCACCAGACTGTTCAGTGTTCCTCGGTTTTATTCCTGAACCTGGTGTGGTCGCAACCTTCACCAAGTAATTTCCCTTCCCGTGTAATGGGAACGACTGTGACCACTCTGCTCTTCAAAGCACTCTGAGACCTACTGGTAAAGATCAGCTATCAGCTAAGGGCTAGGAGCACCCAAGCTCTCTGCCATGTAGCCAGGGTAGCCCCACTTGAAGTTCAAATACACATAGCACATTTCAAGCGCAATAAATCATGAAAAAAACTGCCAACTTATGCTCTTCTTGCTTCTTAGGTTTTCAGAGTGGCCTCCAAGCTGGGTGAACAAGCTCTGGTTAAAGAAGCCTGCATTATAGCCTAACAGTTTGAGAATCCGCAGCGCCGTTGTTTGTATTGGCAGCACTCTGTTATGCGACCCCTTGGGAACAATATTAATTTCACTGACAGTAGCTCTTGGCACAAGCCGGTGCCAGCTTACCATGGACTGGATAGTGGGAGTTCTTAACCACTTCCAGAAGAACAGCTGTAATTTACTTTTTTTGTGGAAAAACTATTAAAGTCTAACCGCTTTAATTTCATGAAGCAGTCAAGGCCTCACTGTACAGAGAGCTTAAAAAGCATTCAATATGCAAGGAAATAAAAAAAATTGTTCCCTTGGATCACACAAGCAATTCCTTGGCAAAGTAGATCCAAGAACTCCTCACCTGCTCTCAGCAGAGCCTCAGCGCTACTTAGAGCTCTGCTACCGGCACCCTCAAACAGTCTGAAGAATGGGATCACACTAACCCTGATAATACCTTTTTTGTGCTTGAAAACCTTTGGTCCAGCTGTTGAAGCAGGAACAAATGAACTCAAGTGCACTCCATCTCCAAAGGGAAGTTTGTTACCTCTGAGATGGGGAGGGACTTGAAAAACAAGGCAGTTCAAAAGTCTCTGCCCGTGTGTCAGAAACCACTCCACGCCTATCATTCAATCCTGATTACTTAGCACATAGAGTAACATGGGAAGTAGTGTGCAATAACCATTAGATATGGAATAGGATTAGAACACGAACAGGAGTTTAGCATATACAAACCACTGCTAAAAGCAGCTTCGGTAAACTTAGCTTTTGCTAGACTGAGAAGTTACAGAATCAGAAAATATCAGAGATACAAGACACAGATGAGTCTTGCAAATTTTTGGCCATGGAAAAACAGCTCAAGTGCCAAGTACCTAACAGATACAAGTTTTACTTAGTATCATAAGATCATAACGAAATAATATAAAAGCCATATCTTATGCAGATTAAGCTATTAAGAAAGTAAAAGATGTGCTCAGCACCCCTGTAAGGTCACAGAAACAGTTCAGGCATCTTTAGATAGGAACCTCCTTCATGAACATAGGTTCAAGAAAAGAAGAACACAGCCTTTGAAGTTAGGCAAAACTTGCACACATTTGATATTACTAAAGCACATTGATATGTCACATCATGTCTATGCTGCATTATTCTGAATTTACTCACTGTAAATTTACTCACTTTAAAGTCAGTAAAGTCTATAGGTCTTTCTTCCTACTGCTGTGAAAGTCTGATCCCTCTATGTGAGGGCTGGGGGTTTCTTTATCTCTTGAGATTTTCCAGCTGGTACCAGGGATTTTTCTCATTTTGATCTACAGTTTTGAAGGGTAGGAGCTTGCTCCAACAAGAGACATTCGAAAATGTCATGAATAGAACTGGTCCTTATAGGGGTTCTCCGCATTTGTCATTTATTTTCAAGACAGAATGAATGGGCGACATCAGACAAGGCCTGCACAGGTGATCCCTGCACCTCTCCTCAGGCTTAGAATACAGATGTTCAATCAAACCCAGTTTAAGCAAAAAGCCACAAAATTTGCCAAGCTACTCTTGTGAGATTAATGCCCTCTGTGATGATACCCCACTCAAATTCATAGAAAAAGGAAGTATTAAACTGTGTTGCACTAAACCTTTGGTGGAGAAAGTATATATGAAAAAAACTGGTTTAGGCAGCCTAACTAACTAACTAATTAAACAAACAAATAAATAAATCAATCTTTCTTCAGTTGGTCCCACACCAGTCTCTTGTCCCACGTGAGGTCATTAATCCTGGTAATTTCCCAGCCCTCAGAAGAAAAAACCTACAGCAAAACTAGACCTGGTATTTAAAGCATAAAGTTGCTATCCCTTTGTTTCATTCCTTATTGCATTAGTCTTTAAATAAATAAAAAGACACAATTTTTTTCCTTTACAAGAAAGGTACTATACCTTAAACAGAAAAAAACCCTCACAATTTGAGAATCAAAGGATTATAAGATTTTTCTGGTTTTACATCCGATTAAATTATCTGAATTAATTAACCTTTAATTGCATTTGCAAGTATTATCTAGTTTTGCACCCCAACAGAAGTCCCACCATATGATATCTATATCCTAGTCAATCTTATTCCCATATTCAAAGGCATACGCAAAAAAAAAAAAACACCTGCTAGAGTCCAAATTAGCATGAAAACCATGTGTGCAGTGGAAAAAAGTAGTCCATAGTGTTGCAGCAAGTGCAGGGATCTAAGGTGAATTGTATGTTATGAAGTTGAACATACGTGCCTGTGTAAGATGTGTCTCTTGACAAAGAGATTGAATTATCCATGATTTCAACAAGATCTCTGTACATCAGGTGCTGTAAGGAAGATTACTCCTCCAGAGGATCTGTCTGGGGGTTACTTATCTCACCATGGAACAGGCCAGATGTTCACCCGATAAGGGGATAGTCCAGAAAATATGTATCAGAAGATCATGCGAAGGGTTTAACTGTAGTTAGCACAGTCCAGTGAAACTCTATTAAGCAGCCTTCCCTCTAAACTGATTATAAGCGTTTGTTTTAAAACAGAAGTCCTTTGGCTTGAAAGTTGTGGATGACCTTTTTAAGGCTGTTGCAAAACGTACATGAGGCAGTAACCACGGACTGCACCTGCAGAATCTGAAATAACAACCCAGAGGAGTACCTCATCCCTCACTGAAGGCAGCAGCTGTAGCACTATAACTATTTTTAACAAAATACTCATTAGAACGCGTAAGAGAGAAGCAGAAGGACACAATGTGAACATAAGCACGCTTATCAGTTGTGTAAACCAGGGCATGTAAAAGAAAAGCAGAATAGCCTCTGCATTACTCACAGCCAAAGTATAGCTGAGCGTATCCTAAACAAAGCAACCTCAAAGAGCCAGCAGAACAGTCTGCTGATGCTGAAGTACAATCAGAGGAAAGGACTCACACATCCCTGCCTTTCTACAGAGTCACGTTTCCACCACCTGAGGACAGTCAGGCCTGGCAGCCAGAGCTAGGAAAAGTACATTTGAGGAGCTTCTGACCACCAGTCTAAGCAACAGCTCACGCATTCCCTGTGCTACTTGGAGCTGCATCCTCCTCGCCCTAACACACACAACACTGTCCATGGCTCTTCCAGGATCCTCCTTTACATATCCATGTAATGCAGCAATGCAGAAGTGAGCCACCTTCTTCTGCTTCACCAGATTAAGTCTTCACCCCAAAAGCCTTGAAGGGGTGCTTTGTCCCATGGAAATAAAAGGACCAGTGGTAAAGACTGACCATGTTTTTTCAGGTCTAGGGGCAAAGAGAATTAACTTTCTTCCTCTTTAATATCCTGCATCATAGCCAATGCTTCCAACATCGATCAATTCAACATGCTGTTATCCTCCTTCCACTCACCCACTGTATCCTGGTTACCAGCCCACCCAGATTTAAAAGTCAGTAATAAATATCAGTTTAAGTCAGCAAATGTTTTCTGACCTATGCAAAGCAGGAGGTGGGAGAAAGCAAGGAGAGCGGGGAGAGATGGGGAACTGCTGTCTATAACAGTAGGTTCAAGCAATATGCCCATGGAAGATGCTAATTTGTTAGAGAATTTAGACTGAAATCAGGGATCCAAAAGATTAATAATACTGCAGTATTCCCCACCACAGTGACTAATCTGTCAGAGACTAGCAGAGATACTCTACCTGTGTTTCTATAAACACTAACAAAAACCAAGATGTCAGTGACATCCTGAGTGTCATCTGCTGTGACATTCAGTCTGTCCTTATCAATTCACCAAGGAAGCCTGGGCCAGCCTGGATGCCCTACCAAAGTAGGTAATACCTGTTCAGACTCTTTCAACCCATTTGCCATGACGATCTCAAAAGCCTGTCCAGCTCGATAACTCATTCTGCAGCAGGGATACCCAAGCTATTGGTTAACCTCTGGCACTAGAGCAGATTGATGGCAAATCGCCACTTACTGTAAAAGACCTTCATTTTGAGATACACTGCCTTCAAGAACCAGTTGATTCTCACCCAGATCAACTTGCTCACTGCTCCATCCTTTCCCATGCCAGCTTTTTAGAGATGAGTTCAAACCAGCCCTTGTCTCAGTGGAACCACCACCACAAACCACACAGTGTCCCTAATTTCACCTAAGCCAGCCTAAGCCTATGGGACAATGTATCTATTTGGTCACCTCTCAAGTGCCAAAAATAACTGTAGCAAAATTAAAGAGAGTTTCAGCACCTTCTTGGTAGGTAGATATATGCACACAGAGACTTCTTCAAAAAGCAAAGCTTGCAAAAAGATTAACAAAAGTTTTTTCACCTTTAAACTATTGGCTGCCTTTTCTCTATGCAATGCCATAATGTCGGCTGTGGGCTGAAGTTAACGGGAGAGGGGGCCTCTAGGACACCATTCCTGGTCGGTAAACCCTTGCCTTGGACCTCACCTCCCTGCTCCCTCCACGAGGATATGATCAAAGGATCAGATGGGTTCATGAACAACAAAGTAATGGGAACAGGAACGCTCTGGGGTTTGGAAGATTATGCGGGAGGTTTGTTTGCATGTTTTTAGCATGCCTCATGCTTGTTGACGTTTTTAACTTCTCCTCTTGTGCCAAGAGATAACAATGACTAACTTAGGAGGGAAAAAGTCACGGTATAACGAAATAAGCATACACATACTGAAACTAGAGTTGGCTCAGGCTGAAAAGATGACTCACAGACCCTCAGTATTTAGCTTTGTTCCTAAAAGTCAGATAACACCAAGAACTGCTAAAGCAAGGGATAAAGATTCAGTCTGTTTTCTTGCTTAACTCAAATAAAAATAAAAAAAATCAGGTTTCCAGTTTTGGAAGTCTCACAAAATTTACCATTAGCTCTTCAGCAACAGGGGACAGGTTTTAACTCAGGTTTATAAAAAGAAATTATTATTATCTCTGGATAGCTTCTTTGGAATTATTTTTATTTACAGAATGGAAGAATGTAATGTATCCTTATCCACTCCCAGCATCCTGCCATAAATTTTCCCGTAACACGTTTTGCTATTAATAAGCAACTGAAGTAGGTCCTTTTCTACAGCCACAATAAATGGATTCTCAAAGAGAATAAGTTTGCATTATTTTTAATAAGGCCACTACTTTGATTTAATAGCAGCGTTGCTCTGTCGGCTACTCTTTGTGCTTAATGCAAAAGTCCACTACGGGGACATTTTGTGTCTCTGTTTTTAATAAAGAGCTTTACAAGATTAGAGAACAGCTGTCTAATGTGAAATTCTTCAAAAATCTTTGGTGATTTACCACCTGTTAGATAGTTTTGTTCCTAGGAGCAGTTTTGCCATAAAGTTGCCTAAGCAGAAAAATGGAAAAAAACCCAAAACAAAACAAAATACGCTCTCTTCCCCTCCCTGCTCTTTCTTCTTTGATGTACTGGACAGGTAGCTACTTCTTAACAGCATATTCTCTACTCCACCACCGCAGTTTTTAAAGAAAATACTGATAGTAGCCGAGCCAAGAGATACTCTTGCAGACCCCTGCTCAGAGACTATTTGACAAAGTTGTTGATTGCTAGTCTGTGCAGAGCCTTCCAAACAGTTGTCCACCCACCGAACAGGAGCTTCACCAGTCATGAATATTCTTACATTCCTTACAAGAACAGGAAAGCCTTTGACACAGTATGTTGTAACAAGGTCAAGACTGACATGATAGTATCTGGTTTTCTTGTATGTTCAGAGACCATCTACATAGCAATACTCTACAGTTGTACCTCCAGCTTCAAGAGAGATAGTATAGACTCACCCTAACACACAAAACTCCTCAAAAGAAGCTAAACCAGTCTTTCCTGGAGAGAAAACATGTTGCAGTTTATCAAGCAATAGCAAGTAATGAAGGACAAGAACAGGATTAAACAGGCTGTTTTCGTTAAGAAAAGGAAAATACATAGATGTCCCAACGTTACATCCTGGGCCGAATGCTGTTTAATAAAGCATATTTGTTATGTCAGCATCAAGATAAGCAAATTTTGCTTATACGATTTTAGTTAGTCACAATCAGAAGTCTATAAACAACTTCAGATGGACCTAGTCAATGTAGGTGAGTGGACAACTCCATTTCAAATTATGTTTATCCACATCAAATGCAAAGTAACACCCATGGAAGAAAAAAAATGCTGACGACTTACATGATTTTAAATTAACTATATTAACTTAAAGAAAGCAACCTGAATGGCTGTGAAGACATTTCAGTGGAGAACTAATTTGTGCCACCAGGAATGCTAAAAAGATAGCAGATTGTTAGGATGAAAAGCCTACATGATGGAGAGAGGGAGGGAATTGCATGATTTCTATAAATCAGTGGTGCAGTCTCATCTAGAATATTACATTCAGCACAAGCCATCACAAGTTCAAAGGGACATTGCAGAACCAGATAGAGTTCAAAACAAGGTAACAAAAATGATTACAGCATGGAGTCATCTAGAGAGACCAGAATTGCTTGCTTTAAAAAACAGCTGTAAGAAGAATATACAAAAACTAACTGTACAGAAGTTGGAAGTTCCCTGCCTCATAGGAACAACAGAAGGGTCACTGAAATTAAAGGTGGGATATTCAAAACTGATCAAAAAGACATGCTTTCATTAACAACAGAATAGAACAAAACATATTTTTCCTTCCCCTGTAAAGTCATTATCACCAAACCCCACACACAAGCTCTGTAAATGCGAGTTCCAAGATAAGTCTGAAGCCAAAATACTAGCCAGATTCATTAAAAGGCTGGATTTGTGTATGTGTAACATGAAAAGCTGTAACTAGAATAGTTAATGGTAACAACCCCCAAGCGTCAGAGTATAAGGTATCTCCAGCTATTTGAAAATAGAAAAAAAACAATGTGGAAGGCAGACTATACAACATTTGTCCACATACTCTCTTAAAAGCACAAAAAACTTTATATTTGTGGCTAAAACTGTTACCTGTTAACCTTAAAACTTATGGATATAGGACTAGATGAACCATCATCTTGACCCACTACAATGTGTTTTTTATCTACACTAGCCTCCTCTGAAATAATTGGGTTTTTTTTAATAAAACCTCTACCAGTATAATGTAAATATTTATTGCCACATTGAATTGCAAATGATCAACTCAAAAATGGGACTTTTTAAGCAGGGCTTCAGATAAATTTGCAGTTTATGCATACACTGTATGAACTGAGGACAGGCATCTCAATGGAAAAAAAACCAAGAGACATCACTCTTGCTATTCAGCTTGGAGACTCACCAGTTTTAATGCATGTCCTGGCAACCTCAAAGACCTATTGATTTGCAGCCATCCATTCAAGTGCAGGGAAAGCCATAATTAGATAAATAGCTCTGGTAAAACTAATCTGAAACTCATTTGTTTTGGGACTGTCTGTTTAATGAGATAAAACAAGAAATTAAATATCCGCTGAATGTTCCTCTTTGTATCCTTCAACACAATAATAAAAACATAAATAAAGAGGTATTCATTTAACTTCCATTATTATTTTTTGCACTTTATGTATTTTATTCCAGCAATTGCTGTCAAAGACAATTACAAAGACACTGTTTATGAATGTCTATGCTCTAGCGGGCTAACCCATTTTATCAATCTCTTTCATATATGTGGATACTGAGGAATAAAGAGAACAGGTCTTTTAATAATTTGTAAACACTCTTCAAGCTGACAGAGTATATAGCCCTACAATGGTGTGTATGCTGTAAGCTTTTATAGTATCCAAGTTGCATTTTTGGACATTATTATGCTGTTCTTTGTGAACAGAAGTTAAATTTTGGTTAAGTTTTCAAAAGTTACAACAGTTAATCTAGCAGGTTTATTATATTTTGTTTCTTAACTAATTTTTTTCCAACAAAATGCTGAGGAAAGACTACTTTAAAGAATTCCTATGCAGAATTCAGTGCTACCATGGACAGATGTCACAGTTTATCCTTCTTAAGCCAAAACACACTTAAGCTTGGGATACGCTGCGTCCTTACCTTTCTTCTTCAGCAGCTAACTACTAGATTCTGCTATTGTTACTTTAGGACTTGCATCTCCCATGAGTTTGGCCTTCCTTAGCAAACACCACAAATCTCAGTTCATCTTGCAACACAGATTCAGCAGCAGACTCGCAGCCCACACCCCCAGATTTGCTTTCACTGCCAAGAAGCTTCAGGCGCTACAGAAACGACAGACCTCAACAAAGCACTGGATTGTACATGAGCTGGGACCCAGACCAGATCTAAGGGATTCTTTTAGCTCATTCCTTCAGCCATCCAGTAAACAACAGCTTTGCGACTTTCAGAGCTAACCATGCGTGTGCATTGTTTTTCTCCCCTTCTTTCCATATTTTAAAAATCAATTTATGAATCACTGAAGTGCATTCACCTATGGGATGAAATGGAGCATCTGCTTAACAGTGTGCAGTAGCAGTCTATGACAGCAAATGATTACCACATCCATCTGAAATTACAAAGTGTTTTAGGATCACTGAGTCTAACTCTCTTGACCAGAACTTGGCCAGAAAACCACAATTAAATGCTTATCATCTTAAAAAAAACAAATAAACAAAACCCAAACACCTGCTCTCCCTCCCCCTCCCTACCCCAAGCAACATCATAAATTCTTGATGCTCACAAGTGATCTGGACCTCAATTTTCTGTTGGGTTGGGTTTTTTTGCTGTGTGGTTTTGTTTGGGGTTTTTTTTGGATGGGAGGGGGGGCGCTTAATCCACAATGCAGAACTTGCTCTGGTTTACTGCTCCTCAGTACTGACCTGCAGACTGCATACCGACTACCGTATCACGAAGGGCATGGTTTGACATACATTGCTTTGGCCAGTGGTATCACTGTAAGCAGCCACAGCCCCTTGCTCGGTGCTGCTTGTTCCACAGTCCCAGTGATGATGCTGACAAGCGACCTGCAGAGATGCTCAGAAGAGCCAGCCGCAGGAGAAGCTACCAACGGATCACAATAAAGCACATACATATAAAATCCACTCCATAATTAAGCAACAAGATTGCTGGAGAGCCTCTGAACTATTTCTTTCCTTACTGCTTTAAGTCATGTAGCCCATGTGTGTCTCAGCCATATAAATACTTAGGTACAAGGTTCAAGAAGCAAGGAAAGAAAGTCCCTGCCCCCCAAATCAAGGGAAAAAAAAAAAAAGTTGCATTCTTCACAATTAATCTTTTAAAAAAAGCAAACTAAAAATTATCCATCATTTTAAGCTTTAATGGGTTAATTCAGTTCTAAAACTGAAGGCAAAAAATTATTACTGATGCTATGAATACAGCTTTACTGGAATTTATATAGACTGAATGTTTCTTTTCCCTCCTCAATCAGCAGAATAATTTCTTTTTGCACTATAAAAAGTATATTGACTTTTAATCAGTTAGCCTGCTGTGTCCTCTCCAGGAAAATATCTTGTAAAAAAGGAATTAATCAGAATAAACTGTATACTATAGTATTTAAATATGAATAATTGACCTTAGCTTAATACAACAGCCGTAAGTAGATCATTTTACAAGGTCAGGCTAACCCAAGTCAAACCATAAGTTAACTGAGATAAAAGACACCGTGACAATTATGAATAGCTACTACCTTTTACACCTAGAACTTGAAAATATTCAGATCCTGCTTCCATGGCTTTTAACTTTACAGCCCAAATGACTTCATTTTTATCCTTAAGCTCTTGCCAAAAGCGCAGATATAATGAAAAATGTTTAAATCAAAAGGTGTCATAAGGATAAAGTTTATACAGCAGACACTGAAAAGCAACCTAAAAATATTCCACTGAAATGGATCTATGCATATGGACTCTACGGGATCTGCAAGGCAGCCTGATTTGGGGAAAAAGAGGTTTTGGAGTTTACGCACAAAGAGCAATGTATGGATGGGCCAGCTAAGCCAGCCCTGAGGAACTACAGAAGAATGGACCGCTCTAGCTCTGTCCAAAGTTAAAAGGTGTCCCATTTTATTTTCAGTCCTACAGCACCATACTGAGCTCCAACCAATGATAAGGCTCTTTTTCTAAGCATTAATATGAACCCCTAATAGAAGATGTCTCACATCCCAAGAAGATGACTTTGTGACCAGACCTAGAGCACCTGGGTGCCTGGTGATCAGGCACAGGAACACAGCAAGACCCATCTGGAGTCTTGAGTAGTTTAGCAGAGCCAGACCAAAAGCTAGTGTACTGAACCTCATCTCTTCATGCACTGGCTGTTAGACACAACACCCACCTGGGGCGAGGTCAGAAACCATGGGTAGACAGGAGCACTTCAGCTGTAACTGAGTAAGCAAGTTATATAGTATAAAGTTATGTACTATAAGTTACATAGTGTAAGTATAAAGAACAAGCACCTTCCTTTCCCATATGCAAAATATCACTTTAATTGTTATATATTAAGGATAAAACATCTGGTTTATTACAATAACTTTTCATTAATTATGTTGAAAAGATGGCATATTCTGCTTTCCTTTTTTCCCCCTGCTTTTAAAAAGCTATCGCCTCCTATTTTCAGTGTTTTCATCAGCATAAAAATGCACAGCTTGTTTTGCTATTTCCTCACAGCACAAATGGAATTCAAACCACTGGGGCCATACGAGTAACAGCTGAATACAAACCTTAATGGAGTTTGTCATAATTGTACAGTGTGGCGCTTGTTCATTCATCCTGCCGGCTGGGAAATCTAGCGTGAATTAACCAATAATGCAGGTTTGCAACCAAGCAAATTAAAGTATACAATTCCAGAAAGTGAGTTTTGTTTATTTCCCTTTAAATATATAACTAAGGGGACAATCAGCTCACATTTAAACCAAGCCTTTCATCAGGATGTAACACCAGCAGAAATTTTGCAAATACTCAAATACATTCCTTTTAATTCCAATGTAGTTGATCTTATTTCCTACATAGATTTCCTTGATACGTTCCCAAGCCACACACAGCAACACCACATCTGAAGATCTGCAGGCTACGTCCCTCAGAAACAGAAGCAAAACCAAAAGTGAAAGTAGCGAGATCCTTGTTCAACCAGAGCTAGAAAGACGTGCAGGGCTGATCGATATTTTCTTTTGGAGTCCCTAACTGAAGGTGTTATTACTAACACAAGAAAAGCAGCACTTAAAGACTGAGCATGGGCAAAATTAACTCTAGATGCTTTCAGCTTAAGCTTCCTTTGCAGTGTGGGCTAAAGACAAGACCATTTTTCATAGCAGCCAACTGCGGGTCAAAGAGGGACTTACCAGAGCAAGCTGCTGCAGTTTTTTCCTGTGTCAAAGGGTAGATGTCCATTTTATGCACCTTCCATGAGCACAAGCCATATGATGGCACCTCTTCCCCATGCGTTGGCAGCGACACCGCTAGTGCCGCACTGGGACCTTCCCAGGGATGCTAGAAAGCAGCTGTCAGTCCAGGTCTTGCCAGCCTCACACCCACTGCAAGTGTAAGACCACAGGCAGTGGGCATCATCCTGGCAACCAGACTAATCCCCAGCCTCAGGGAGAAAAATAACTTTGCATTCTGCAAAACTTATTAGGCTACTTCCTAGGGCGGAAGAGTGGGTTTGCCTTTTATTTCATTCAACTGTAGTTAATCAAACCCAGGCATAATTTCTCAGATGTCATAACACATGGGCCAATTAAGAAGTAGTCTCAATTTAGTAATTCACTGAACACTGACTATGAAACAAATTATTATGCAAATAAACACAAGAGACACTGAAATTCCCCATCAGCTACTGTGGTCACTGTCGCTAAGCTATTTTACTCATTACTCAACATTTCATGTGACACCAGTCACAGCCCTGACAAGTTAAAGGATACTGTGAAAGACCATTATCTTAATCAAATACATTTAGTAGGAATACATAATAAGCCTGATTACAATAGGAAAAATTCAAGACTACTTACCACGACTATTTTTATTCACATAATAACTGCCAAAGTGATGGGGGTATTAAGTTACTGAGTAGAATCTCTATAGCATGCTTTAAAGCAAAATGTCACCAATATCAATCAGCCTATGTCGATAATACTTCTGACAGTAAAACTTTTGGTTCACTGAGCCCATCCAGCATTTTTGTGTGCTGATTTCAGCCAGTACAGCATCTACACACCACAACACCACATCTTTTTAATGCAGGAGAAACTCAAAAATTAAAGCCTCTATAGTATATATAAACACAGGTACCAGGGCAATTGTTCTCCTGATTTTTTTTCTCCTCTTCTCATTAACAACACTGGTCAAATGAGCATAGAGGTGCTAATGAAACGTGTTGATGGCACAAAATTGGAGGCATTGTCAAAACAAATGTAAACAGAATAGTGTACAGGTGAGGTGACTTCGAGGACTGGAATATTAAGAAAAGAGTGTAATTCAACAGCATGAAAGACAAGGTCACTCAGGCACTACTAAGATGAGGAGCTGCCCACAAGAATATGGACTGCTATAAATGTCAGTCGTTGGTGAGATTACCTGAGTACAAGGTAGATTTATAGGCTTCGCCCAATCAAAATGTAACTATCAACCACCAATATAATGTAGCCATGGAAAGAAGTACAGGAAATTCTGAGCATTTCCACCAGGGAATTTCCAATGTCCTGGCAAAACCTTATCTACAACACTATGGTTTCCTCAATTGCAGGATGAATTGATTAGAGGAAAGTAACTTGAATGGCATAAGCAACTGAGAGCTTCTTACACGAGATGAATAAAAGTTTAGCAAAACGTAGGTTGAGAGGTTCAGATACTTCATTTAATTAAAACAGATTGCATACAATTTGATTCTTTCCCCTGCCAAAGAAGAGTTGTCTCCAACAGCATGACAACTGCCAGTGCCAGAATATATGATAGGTATCTCTAATATGCTCCAACCCTCCAGCTATTTTCAGCTCAGGAACCTTCTGTGCCTGATGAGGATTATGTATGTTCTATACATTTCTCTCCCATGAACTTCTCCAGTCTCACCCTGAACTCATGTAAACTTTTAGCATCCATACCCTAACTCCTGTGGTTTATTTTCAACCTGTAACCCTACAGTCAGTTTACATCCCGACATACACATACAGCGAAGTTGTCACTCAAAACAGAGCTCAGGTGAAGACAGCCTGAGAACATTTGCCTGGCCAAAGACCTCTAGGAACCTCACAAAAGTCATTACAGGGTCTCAGAAGAGAAAATAGTCATGGTATCTCTTCAACTTCCAGCAAGCCAAAAGGCGTGTCCCATGGTGAAGATTTGTACAGCCCAGCAAGATCTTTCACAATATCAGAGTAATGGGATTTGACACCATGACATCCAAAAGGTTTTCCAGCTCCACTACTGTGGCAAAAAGCAACATGCATGCTCACATGTAATAACAGTATTTTGCTTATGTGTAAATGTGAACCTAGAAAGCAGAAGATGTCATTAAAAATGTGCATGTAAATGCAAGGTAATTCCTCCTCCGACTTCTGAGTGCTTCCCTGCTCTCTCGGGAGGCACTCAGGAGTGGCATTAGCTCCATTAAGAGTGCAGCTGAGTGTGGTGAAAAGGGTTTTTGGCATGATGGAGTGACTGCTGCACTGGAGTGCCTGCAGGACCTCGCTGCTGGTGTTCCTGGTGCTTCCAGGGGCAGGAACCCATATTTCATCACTAATTACAAGAAAAAGTGGAGGAGAGGAAGACATCTTTGGCAAGCACCAGGAAGAACAGCAAAGACCAAAATAACCAAAATACTCATGCTTACTACATGTATGCTTAATGCATACCTCAAGAAGGCACACTGGGAAACAGAAGGGTCCCACTTTCCAAAGATTTTGAGAAAGCACATGGCAGAGGGGAAGGGTTCCACAGGGCACAGCAACCCACCGCAACACATCCCTCCTCTGCCTCTGCACAAGCTTCAACACACACACAACTACCACGGCAAAAGATTGGATCATTTTCTGCTGTTTTATCCAGCAGAAACAAAGAAGCACCAAGCAGAGGAAGAGAAGTAAAACCCAGACCTCGCAGCTCACTGTGCAACTGCAGCCTAACCCCCAGCACTGGCTCGGACATCTGTGCTGCACCTGCCCTAATACCAAATTTAGAAAAAAAACACTGTCAGAGACAAGGCCAACGTCCAGTTCAAAGTTCAGGAGCTTTAAAAAAAGCATTGGGCTTCCCAAGCCCAGGAACTGGAGGTTAGTTTTATCTAAATGACTGAAGCAGTAGAGTGTATTGGTGTTTACCTGGCTCCACAGCACACAAACATGTAAGCAGGGCGGTTACTGCAGCTTTTCTACAAGGTGTTTTTCCACCTCTAAGTTCTTCATGTATATTAAAATTGGACATATCCTGACACAGAAAGCCAAAAATACCCACTTGTACTCCAGTTTTTGGGTTCCCTGAACTGAGAGGGAAATGTTTATTTTGTTATACTACACTTTCAATTATCCCCATCTCTGGTCACAATTTTCAGATAGTCTAGCACCAAAGGCCAAGGACTGAGAGACCCAAACAGATTTAAAAATTTTATTCCACCCCATACTGGTTTGCAAAATGTATTCAATTTTTTTGTATACTACTCTCTACTAAGCAATGCTTTCCTCCCCCCTTGCACCACAGGAAGTATTTGAACAGCATGCAGCGAAGTACATCCTTAAAACAATTATAGCACCCTTAACACTTCCATTATATTTTATTATTCATAGTCCCCAAGCACGCATGCATTCAGATTATCCCTGCTTTATAGGTGAGGAAGCAAACTGCACTGCAGGCGATCCCTCAGCAAGTCAGCATCAGAGGCAGACCCCCTGCCCAGGGGGTCATAATATTTTTCTAGGAAATTAAATAAGCCAGAGTTTCAGCTGGTCAGCATTTGCTTGAAAACAGCTCACCTAAGTGAGCAACATTCCTGATGAAACCAGCTGGACAAATAAGACTCTCAACTTGGCATTTGAACAAACAAAAAAGCACAAAGAAAAGTCACTGGAGAGGAAGATCAGACAATTTTTTTTCAAAGGGATAAAGGGAATGGGGATTTCATAAGCAAACAAAATCCTCCAAAAATTAACTTTAGATTAACTTGCAATATTTTGTTAAGGTGAAAAAAAGAAATCTTTGTTTCATATTTGTGTTATTCCAACTTTACTTTAAGACTTTTTTAATTTAAGAGTCATGTTTAAAATGGAAAGTATAAAAAAATGCTGCGTTTTATTATTCTAACATATCCCTTCCCTCTCCCAAATACTGTCATTTTCAGGGTTGAAGTTGTTCTCCGCATTAAATAGAAATATGTGAAAAGTGTTGTGCCCCTAAAATTCCATTTCTGGGGGGAAAGGCACATGCACAGAGTGGACAGGAATCAACATGGAGCACTGCTAACAGAGCCAGACTGCTCCCTGGAGAATCGCACATGTGGGAGAGACCCTCCATGCACCACAAGCGTCCACTTTGTTTCCAAAGGGAACAAGTGACATTAACATCACTACTGGACTCCTAGCACGACCTGTGCCTCAGAACAGCCCACTAGGCACCCGCGCTGCTGCATAATTCCAGCTGCAGGAGAATCCCTGCAAACTTAGACAGCAGAGCACAGCAGTGTTCTCCACACAGGACAAAGCCACTGGCCAGAAGGTCCTGCTGGAGCCATACAGCATCACCCACTGATCCAAGATCTGCTGGGCTGACTCCAGACTGACTTACAAACTCACCATCCTTCCTCCAGCCTTATTCCTACCACGACAGTCAGTTCAAGAAAAACTTTGCAAGATGACCCACAGGGAACCGGAAGGCGAAGCCACAGATGACACCACCACTAAATCTGTTACGCTGTGTTTGCTGGTCTGTAACACGGCGCATCAGCGAAGACAGGCAGAGCATCAGCTGGGACTGCATGAAGCACAACAGGACCAAAGCTTCAGCAAGAACAACTGAGGAGCTGCATGACCCAGGAGCTACCCAGGCTTCTCACCCGGGTGTTAACTACCCACTCCAAATATTTACAGAGCAACTGTTATACCACTCGCTTGTCAAATGCTTTCAGTAGCGGTGAGGAATAACCATGAGAATAAACCTGAGCCTGCTCTGCATGGTGTCTCGCTGAAGCATCGTGAATTTGTTGTGCTAGAACAGTATTTCAGATCTGCCTACAAACCAACACCATCACCAGCAGCGGTTCTGCACTGCTTCTTACCTCCTCACTGCACACTTACTCCACTTCTTTGGTAGTATGCTTTTAAAGTGGAACAAATTAAACTCAGTTCAGAAAAGGTCTCATCTTCACTGGAAGATAGGTATCTGTCCTAAACATCCTGTTAGGGCAAAGCAAGACTTAGCTATTTAAAATTATATGAATCCCCTTAGGTCTGTGTTCATATGGACATTTGTCAAATGGATTACAATTTCACCTGAACAAAAAAAAAAAAAAAAATCACTAGGCATCTCCACAAAGACTAGTCTTCATTCCGTGGGTTACGTTCACTTGAGGAAAGAAATTTATTCTAGAACAGGACTCTGAATCAAAACATTACTCAGAAATAGCTATTCTGCTGTAAATTTACACACTACCTTAATCCTATTTATCTTCCTTACATGCATATCTTCTTATAACAAAGCATTCACCCAGGAAGTTTGGTTTTAAATTCACACCCTACTATATTTCACAACAGCTTCCCCATGCAGAGAAAGCATTTATTTACATGGGTAAAGTACTGCAAAGTTGATGAGGGTACAAATACACAGCATGCCAATTTCTCCCCTCTAACTCCCTGCACAGGCATTTATCAGTACACCAAAACTACACGGCAGCTCGCTTGATTCGCCATGTAGCCAAACCCAACCCCGTGCAGGTAAACCCAACCCCTTCATTTCAACTACTCAGTGGGTTTCAGCCCAGTTTTGGCCTGCAAACAAGTTTTGCTGTGACCTCGTGGCAATCCCATCCCCGTGATATGGCTCCAGTCACAACTTGAAGGTTTCACAGTTGTGGCCGCTCTGTTACACAGAGCAGCCGCTCACCATCGCGGTTTCCAGCTGCGGTGGTGTCACACCGTGCTTCGCCAGGGCGCTGCTTCCCACCGAGCCAGCCCCGTAAAGCCATACCACCTACCTTTCCCAAAATGAGTGAACTTGAGTGAAATTTGGCCGGGGTTCCACAACACCCACCTGACTCCACGGCCTCAGTCTCTGGAGGCACGTGAGGCTGGGGGCAGAGCGTGCCCACAAAGGCCTTCCAGCTTCGAAAACGCGGGTGCAGGTTGAAGTCACTGCTTTAACGCGTGTTTGCGCAAGCGCCCGATCACACCTGCGCTGCATCTCCTGTCAGAGGAGATGATGCATTGGCCCACGCGAGTTCTGCCACATGGAGGGGAAGAGAAGAGCCACAGGAGGAACCCAGAGGTCGGGACAGATCTGGTATTTCGTTTCCTACCAGAGCTGGCAGAGGCGGGCCGAGCCCTCGACCGGCCTGCGGCCACCCCCGCCCGGGGGCCGCCGAGGTGCCGCCCCGCCGCGGAGCCACCCGATCGCCCTCCCTCCCTCCCTCCCTCCCCGCCGCCCGCCCGGCGGCCCCCCGCGAAGGGCCAGCGCCGGCAGCCCGCGGCCCGCCCCACACCGCGGCCCGGCCGGGGGCGCTGCGGGCGCCGCCCCGCCTGCCCCGGGCACCGCCGCCCGGAGGGCCCCGCGGGGGGCGGCCGCGGCGGGGGCGCTGCCCCGGGCCGCCGGTTCACTCACTCACCCGGCCGGCGGCGGCGGCGGCAGCGCTCTTCCTCCGCAGCGTCAGCCCGCTCCGCAGCAGCGCCGGCAGCTCCCGCAGCTTCTGCCGCAGCTGCACCGGCGGCGGCGGCTCGTGGGCTCCGCCGCCGGCGCTCCAGCTGCGGGCCAGCTCCGCGCCCTCACACGGCGACGGCATCTTCACGGAGCCCACGGCCATGCCGCATCCCTGCCGGGCTGCGGCGCGCAGACACGCTCGCCCGCCCGCCCGCTCTGCCCGCCCGCCTTCCCCCTGCGTCGCCCCAGCCCCGCTCCCACCCACAGGCAGGAGGCACACAGGCGGGAGGCACTCGCACGCACCGCGTACCGCTCGCGCACCTTCCCCCGGCGGCGCCGAGCGCAGCCCCCGCACGCCGCGGCCCCGCTGGGCGGGCAGGAAGCGCCCCGCCGCCGCGGGCAGCCCCGGGCGGCGCAGGAAGCCCCGCCGGCCCCCCACCTCTCCCGCCCCGCGGCTCAGGCAGAGATAAAGTGCAGGTAGCGAGGAGGGTGGAGGGGGCGCGGGCGGGAAGAGGCGGAAAGTCCTCTTAACTCCTTTGCGCTCGGGGACCGCCGCCCGCGCCGTGTCCCCACCTCTGCCGGTGGCCCGCACCCAGCACAGACCCCGTGCCCACGGGGGGAACACGGGGAAGGGGCGGCGGGTCCGAGCTGGGGCGAGGGGAGATCAGGCTCCTCCAGGGGCTGGGCGGTCTCTGCTCGCTGCCGGAGGCTGTCAAGGCCAGGCTGGAGGCAGCCCCGAGCTGAGCCTGCCTGGGCTGGAGGCCTCCCGGGGTTCCCACCTGCCCGGGTCACCCTATGGTCCCCAGGGCTTATTTATGGCTGTAAGGGGTGAAGCGCTTTCCTGCTCCCTTCCCAGGGGATTCTTGACTCCGTGAGGTGTTTTGTCCTCCGTGTCAGCACTGATACTGGAGAAACTGAGCAGTTCATCCCAGGTGAAAGACTTCCAGACATTCAGGTAATCCCTGGAAGGGAACCCTCGATGTCAGAAACCCATTCCTTTATTCTTTGTATAAGGAAGAAAAATACATTCAAGGCACTCATCTAAAAGTCAGTACCTTGAATTATAGGGGCTTTATTTAATCTCTGGAGTCTGCCTTTTCTACCATGGTGGTACAGGTGTTGCTTCCTTTCTGCCAGACTCTCTTCTTGTCTATATAGATCAGAGAACTGAATGGAAGGTGGGGCTCCCCTTGCTGCCTCAGAGCTACAAATAAGGCTGACGTGCTCTTCCAGGTTGAATTCACCAATGCCTAAATGTCTCGGTAAATGACACTGTAGTCAAACCAATCTCACAGACGCGTTATGGAAAGCTGTCACCCTGGCCCAACCATGAGGTCCCACTGGTTTCAGGGACTGCCCCAGTGACATCCAGCCCCGCAGGGAACTAGCTTAACCATAAAACTAACCTTGCAAAAAAAGGAATATTTTTTTCCTCACTGGTGTGCTCCCTAAACCAACTCCTCTGGAATTGCAAAGGTACCCATAGTGCAAGGGAGGTGGCAGATGTGCCCATCCTGTGTCAGGGTGCCGAAATGGAGAACGGCCCCTTCCAGCATCAGTGTGACATTGGGTTATTTGTCACCTGAATACATCAGCAGTAGCCTGGACTTTGAGCTACACTGACCTGACAGTGGGCTGCTGCGAAAAGGTGATCCTGCCTACAACCCATGGATGTGTACTCCCTTCACATCCCTTACACGGGATCTGGTAACCATCGGACTTCAGTCAGCTGATCGATCTAGCGGAAAAATGGCACCTCAGAAAATAATGAATTTTCCATTGGCCAGACAGCTGCATTGATCCACCTTGTGACCGCATAGCCGCAGGATCGAGGCAGGCAGAAACCTGGAAGTGAGGGAAAGCAGAACTGCTCCTTTCAGCAGCCGTCCGTCATCAAATCAGCTTAACTGCATCCTGTGCACATGACTTTATGAGCAGCGCAAACCAGGCCGACCCAGGCACTCGTGAAAAGGACGGGATTTGCTCCAGCCACGTTCTGCCACCACCACCTTCCTGCTGGTACCAGCAAGCATTGCCCATTACATGAGCCAAATCTGAAAAGTTGTGTAAAAAAATTCAGCTATTTTAGCAGAGTGATACGGCCCTTCACATGATGCCTATTGCTGACACAAAAGACAGAAAAGGGACAGGAATGTGACAGCCCTAACTTAGATGAAAAGTGTGCTGCAGACCCCTCAACCCCAAAACGCCAGGGCTATCCGTGAGCCCCAGCTGGCAACATCAACACCAGCCCTTTTGCAAAGGCAAGTGAGATTATGGCATAAAGATGCTTTAGCAAAGCCCAAACTGCATAATCAGGCATGAGGAACATGAAGAGCACTGGCTGTTCTGTGCAATGCCTTGTCTCCCAAACATTTCTATTATTTCACTTGATTTGTGCTCTCCGACTGCTCTGCAATGTGGTTTTGACAGCTGTGTTGCCTGGCAGCCACTTTGTCACAGCTCGGGATGTAATTATGAGAAAAGGTGTATCTGCACCCAAAAGAATAACGGATCCTTAGTGTACAGGCTTCACAAAAGGACCACGTTCTTTGTCCGAGTCTTTAGGCGCCGCTACAATACAAACAGTAGTAAGACAACTCAATAAAGTGTGACTTAATGTGACAGAGTGGGGTATAACCAGAAGTAATTTGATTATCTTAAGAAAGGGTAAAATTATGCCAGTGCTCAGAATTTCTTGTTTGTTTTTTAACTGAGCAAGGTAAGTATAACTTCTGAACAGTGTCGTAAGAGAAATAAATATGCTCTGCAGTGCGTTTAAAAATAATCAGCTGCCGGATAACATAATTGGGACTAACAATTGTCAGGAAAATGGAGTAGATAGTAGTTAGGTCTTTCTATTTCTAGTTTGGATCATTCCAGTTTTGGGGAAGATCATGACAGGAATTGTTTAAAATTAAATCTTATATTGCTTTTTTTGTGAAGTCGCAGAAGGTTTAGCTTGGTGAATGAGTCTCATACCTGTTCTTTTTCCTCACAGGAAAGCAGGAGGGGAGAGCAAAACTAGATCTGGTCAGGAAGTATTTGACAAAACAGTTTCATTTCAAATAACCAAAACAGCGTGTTGCACCCAAGATGCTGTGTTCCAAGTGTCTTGCTTTCAGCGAACTGTCACTGAAGAGAGAGCTGGGCTCTGCGGCAATGGGGTCCCTATTCTCGGCAGGTTTGGCCGCCGGCTGACTGCAGGTTTCCTGCCCGTCGCAGGCAGCAGCAGTAACACAAAAGGGATGTCAGATCCACTGGCCACGTGCAGGCACTGGGGAACTTCCAGTTCTCCAGATTAAACACTTTTAATTTGGTTCGATATAAAGCAAAACCAAAACCTCTCTGGTGCTTCTACCAAGAAATCTAGATTTGCATATACTTCCCGGAGTAAAGTCTGGACAAGGTTTTGTTCTCTCGCTTGCAAGAGACTTCATATAAATATAGGAACCTGTATCTTTAAATGGATGCAGGATGGAGTCTGGAGACCTAAGCAAGTTTACGGCAACTTTACAGATGTGGGGCCTGGGAGCGTCTGCTTTTTTTGAATGTGTTTGTTTTTCTTTCATGGTGTAGCACAATCAAAAGAAACGCAGTAAAAACAATACAAGTTGTTTCATGCATGTATGCATTTCATATGAGTTTTTAAGTAGATCATTGCAAAAAAAAAAAGAATTATCTGGAATCTGACATTTCCTGATAAAGCATAACAAACATTTTGGACTTAAAGTATCATGACTTCTTGACTCCATCAGAATAATTGATAGATGCCACTTTGGTTTTCACTTGCATGAAGATAGGTAGTGCAGGGACAGAGCTAGGGAGTATTGGGGTGCAGGAGCCAAATGTGAGGAAGCCATTGACAGGCAGCGATCCTGAGCCAGCTGCTTGCAGCAGTCCCTTTTGAATATTTGCTCTCCCTGACCTGGCAGGAGGCGTTCAAAAGAAAGCAAGTTTTTCCAAAGCAACAACACCCGCTGTACAAGCAGCCAAGCATCACTTCCCCTTCCCCAGGTGGTCCTGCCGGAGTGGGGAAGGGGGGGGGGGGGGGCAGTGATGCTTTTCTATCCTTTCAGAAACTGAGTCTATTTTCTTCTTCCCATCTCATCGGAAAGCAAACAAGCAGGTTTTTCTTCATAACACCTCTTCTTCCATGCAGGAGGATGCGAGCTGTGCACTGCCCACCTCCCCGTACCACATCCAGATGAGTCCCCTTCTGCGGGACTCATCCCGTGCTCTCGCAAGAATCGTATCTTACAAACGTTAATTTGCCAAATGTTACTCCAGGCCCAATGCACGTGAATCGCAGACTGCCTCTGTCACGTTTTGAGACCTTGCCAGCTCTCAGGCTCCTGACATGGGGTAGCCTGGCCTGGCAGATTTTTATTTTTGGCTTTAAACACACTGTGTGCAATGACCCTGTAAAAAAGAAGGGCTGGGGAAGGCTTTGCACCATCCTGCCATTTCGGTGCCTCACAGGAGTTTCAGGGCGCATTCCCCAGTCCTGGGAAGGGTCATGCCCCTCATCACTTCACCCGCAGCGCAAGTGTGGTAGGTGACCATTCCGGCACCGCAGTGTGGGCTAGAGATACACTGCAGAAGTCTGGGCACCTCTCACCTTCTCCTGCTTTGGCAATTCTTCATCGGTTTATCCAACTTCCAAACAAAACCAACCTGTTCACCCTCACAGCTGCTAGGGATCTGGTTTTTGGCTGAATAGCTGACTTCAGGCTTTTGAGTTGTTGGCTCCCTTCCACCTGATCAAAGAGTGGGATCTCAGTTGCGTTTTAAATATTGGTTATCACCAACTTACTGCGGATATAAATAGCATAAATTGATTATCAGAGCCATACACATCCAGGCCATGTATGTGGGTCATGCGTACTTTTTTTTTTTCAAGTCATTGATTTAGTTTCTCAACTCTTTTTTTCTTTTGAAAGAAAAATTTCCAGCTGGTTTAGTAGTGTGTCGTCACATAGACCAAATATTCAGTGACTTAAGCTCAGAAGCACTGCTTGCAGCATTTCCGAGATGTGAAAGGCCTGCAAAATGTAATGTACGCTCAGCAACGGAATGATACCAAAATGGGAACAGGGGATGAGGAAGCAGAGGTCAGCACAGGGTGTGACTTGAAAGACAGCAGAACAGGGGAATAACTACAAAAAAGAGGGAAGAGGTGGAAGATAAAGGAGATGTAAGAGTAGGTGAAATATTTCAAGTAGTTTAATGATTTGTGTGACTCATAGCTGGAAAGGCTGAAGCTGCCTCTATTAATTCAACCCCCACTTTTCTCTTGACGGCCTGTGAACCTTTTCACTTCAGCATCTGACCCTTTCCCCCCCTGCGTTGCACTAACAGCCGCCTGCCCCTCTGCCCCCAGCGCCTCTTCCAGGCTTCAGAACTCGGGCATCTTGAAATGGCTGCTCAGCCTGTGTCCTGCCCACAATTCATCCAGGGAATCGGGACACAGTCCCTGCGATTGACTGTTCAGCACTCAAAGATGAGAGAGCTCAGGAGCATCCTGAGCCACTGCCTTCGTTGCTGCCATTGTTTGAACCAGAATTATGGCACTGGTCAGAGAGGACGGGTGGAAGGGGGTGTGTAGGGGGGTGTTTGTAATTCTAAATGGATCTCTTTTTGCATTTCCTTTAGTCATTTGGTCCTTTTTAAGAATCACTGGGCCATGATGACAAGGGCAAAACCAGTGTAAATACAGCCAAAAGCATTGTTTGGTGCGTAGCAAAACTTTTGCCTTAATACAAATCCAAGGAAGAAGGCATTTGCTATGGTAATTGTGATTTGCCAGAGCTAATGAACCTGACTCAACTCTTCAGTTTGATTTGTCTTTTTAACATACTTGGAAGCAGGGGACCTTATGACCCCTCAGGGAAATTAAAACTCTTAAAGCTCTCATGTCTGGCCTTTTCTGTCAAAACAATGTTGTCATCATTGAGCTATTGCTCTGTCTTTTACAGGCCAAAATTAAACTCCAAAGCCAATAAGATCCTCAGTAGAGTTTGTTCAGTATTTCATTGTTTTTAACTAAACATAGAAATCTCAAAATGACAAATCAATATCTTCTAATTACTAATTAAAAAAGAAACACATAAACGGACCCGTGGAATTGTGAAGTTTTTCTGACAGCTGCAACCAAAATTTGAGTTCACTCACCCCCAAGCACATGGGCGTATGCGTGATTTTTTTTTTTAAATGTCCAAAGTGAGAAGCTTTACATACATTTACAGAAGAGATTGTGTAGGATATTCTGAAAGAGGCGAATTGCAATTAGGTGCTAAATTCTCACAGACAGTCAATGGAAAATCTCCCATGTGTGATTGATGGTTAATCTGCATATTTAACTTTTCTTCCTTAGCTGTTAAATTCCATATTTATGTTTAAATTAATCTTTTCTGTTTTAATTCATATTTTATGTTTCTTCTCCATATGTATAAGTGTGAGGATGCTTCAGCCTGATTTTGTGGAAACTGGGTTTAAGACACTGTGCTGGCTCTTTGTACATCTGAGACCTCTCTGTGAATCTTTAAATGCTTAAGCTCATTGAGCACATTTGACAGAGGTATTGAAATCCAAAAACTATTAAGTCCTTAAAAGTATTCTGAAAATAGGCAGCTAGTTAAGAGCTGCGGTTAATGCTTCACTGAGGTAAAAAGTGCAGCATTTCATGTGAGACCTTAGAAAATCCAGATAGGGTCTCAACCTCAAGACACAAATCCATAGAAAATCAGGCTTCATTGATCTCCCTGCTCACAGAACCACTACAGAATTATGATACATATATACATGTTTCTTATATACAGTGTCCACTCAGCTTTCATATGAGCAAGCTACTGTAATGTAACAGTAATAACTTTCTCGTATGATTATATTATCATTTGCAAAAAGAGATATTTGCATATATGTGCACACATATATGCAAGGTCGCCTTTTGTTTTAAGTACAGTGTCAGTATCTCTCGCTGCCTCCATGTGAACAGACCTTAACCACACATAATCTCTTTGATGAAGAGAAAATACAAAACCACATGCCAAATATTTTGAGTTTTCAGCATTAACCTGGATCCATGTTGACAAGCTTTCCCAGGGATAGTAACATCAGTAGAATATTTTCATTCCAATTTCCTGAGAGGTTGGAAAAATCAACAAAAGAATAGCATGAGACCGATTGCCAGAAATAATATTACCATTTTAAACATGAAACCATCTCACAACATCTTGTGAGTAATGAAATGCTTTAAAACTTTTTCTTTAATTTGGTTTGTTTGTGTTGTGTTCTGGTTTTTGTTTTGTTTTAAATGTGCCTGATTTTTCTCGCTCAATAAGTGCACCACAGCTGTTGAACTGAAACAGCGAAGCAGAAGACTGGAAGAGAAAGTCACATCCAATTGTGGGTTCAGAAGAGAGTCTCCACTGTGCAAGGGAGGGTGTAGGTTTGCTCAGTGACTAGATAGGTTTCTCTGATTTTGTTAAGGATAGCATTTCCTCCTGGTATAGCCAGACTAACACCAGCAGAGGTAATAAGGCTGTGGACAAATACAGGTGGCTTTGTCCTTTCCATTTGTGTGGTGTAGAGCAGGGAGGACTCACCCCAGCAAGCCTGCTGGCATAAGCCAAAGGCCAGGGAGAGATGTTGTCTTCCACATCTGCCAGTGCGGGAAGGCCAAGTGCTCTTGAAGCGAGCATGTGCCTATGGTCTAGTAAATGGCTTTTGAATGGAGCCACACAAGGGCATTTTCAACTCTGTGTCCAGAGTTATGGTTTGATGAGCCCTCAAGTCTCACTCCAACAGCCCTCCTGGGATTCCTGACTGTTCAGTTGTCCTGTGGGACAACTGTTCAAAGGGTCTGTGGAAAAACATGATCAAAGCAGTCTTGTCACTATTTTTGTAATGACCTATTCAAGGAAGTAGTAGACAGCAGGGGCAGAGGTGGGGAAGGAGAGGTGGCTGACCAAAACAGCTCTCCCTGTGCTGAGATATCCAGTACACCTAGAGAAAAGAAGAAATTGGCTGTGTCCTGCCTACCCCAACCTCCTTCCCCTTCAGCCTCCTCTAACTGCTTATAGACACCCCTGAAGACTTCTGAAAGGCAGCAGGAGTCAGGGAGTTAAAGAAATTGGGAGAGCAAACCAGTTTGCCCTAGGACGTAAACTGGTGAGTTCAGTAGACACCATCCATGGAAGGTTATGGATGCTGGCTTGTAAAGAGAGGTTGGTTTCAGTGAGAGCCTCGGCTTCCTCTAGAGACTGAAAATGTTTATGCTTTTTGATCTTGCCAGGTGTACTTCTATGTGAGAACAGTGCTAGCTCTGGGGTGTGCATGCATTTAGCTGTCTGAAATGTGTTTAGGGCACCTGGGAGCCCCCAGAACTGTAAAACAGGACACCTATGTGTCCCCTGACAAGGCACAGCAGCAGACATGCAAAACCTGCCAGAGGAGAGTCACAGCAAACGCACAGCATTTTTCTGGACTTATGCATGAGAAGGACATAAGATGATTTTTCCTTGCCCATGAGAAAAAACTGTTCCCTCTCACTGAAGCCTTGGAAAAAAACTTTTTTTGTACTCTGCGTGCAAGACATTACAGTGTTTTCTGAAACTTGGATACACTACCATTGTAAACAATGTTATATCTGTAACTGTCATGAAATAGAATTATAAAATCATATAAAGGTTAAGCTATTTCTAACAAAATACCAAACCAAATTAATCTAATTAACAAGTTGATATTGAACATATTAACTTATGGACAAGCAATTCCTAAACTATCTAATGATGTAGTAAGCTAACAGCCCGAACAACAGCATGTATCAAAGGAAATTTAAGACAGACATTCTACCAACTAGAGGACTTGGCTAAACTAATACATTTGTAGCTGAGACTAATTTTTGAATTAGAGCTTCAATAATACTCATATGGCAGCCTGCCTAGACTGTTGTGGTTAGAAAATAGCAATTCTTCCCTTTTATTCCAGTATTTTTATTCATTTGCAACACAATTTGTGAAGAATATAACTTGAAAGCCAGCCCAGCATCCCACATCACAAGTAACAGTCAAACCTTTAAGATAATAATTAAGACATACATTATTGCCCCAATCTTATATGTGACTGCCTCAACACAGTCAGATGTTTACAGCTAGACACTTATTTCTAACATTGTCCTCAGCAATGATTCTAAAAAAACCCTAACAAACATTAAAAAGGAAATAGAAAAATACTTAATTATATATTTGAGTATTAGCTTCCCAATTCTTGCCAAATTGCATTTGTCTCAGGGAGACTGACTTGCTGTTTAGTTAAGACCTAGGTAGCTTTCTGGTAATAATAAACTAATGGTCTAGTAAACTACTTTTACTGGCTTGCAGTGACTCAGTTTCTGTTGTGAATCTTTCAAAGGTTGAAGTGTCTCACTTCCCACAGTTTTTCAACAAGCTAATAAAAGGCACCTGGGACAAAAGGAATCTAAGTGGCTAGGAAAGGCAGATAAAAATAGGATGAAATATAGTGAGTCCCTGCAAGCTTATATTAGGCCTGTATTACGAACCAAGAACATCTTCCCATCAGCTGAAGCTGCCAGTCAGTAAGTATGGTTACTGATTAAGTAATTCATGAAAAATTCTATTCTGGCAAGCAAGAATGCTGTCTGAATGGAAAGTTATTAAAAGTAGATGGGTCATGTGAAATCAGACAATTTGTCCTGTGAGCTCCACTGACAAAGCTGATCCAACTTGGAGAATGTCTGAGAACTTCTTACTCTGTTTGAGAATTCAACCAGGCCCCCTTTACTGTCAATGGAGAGAAACAGTAGTTTGTAGGTCTGGATTCAGCCATTGTGTTTTGGATGAAGCATGTCTTACAAATGACATTTTTTTCTCCACTGACTCTGAAGTGAATTAAGGCAAGCAGCTCAAATCCAGGCAGTTGCACTGCAGACACCTACATTTTGCACAGCGTTTTCATTCCCACTTCTACAAAATCGGCATAAAACATAACTAAGCCAGGAGGGAACATTTACATTATCCATAGCAATGCTGACTGATCACATACAGTACAAGGAAGTTTGAAAGCGGACTTTATAGGCCTGCTCCAGAGTCATTCAATTCTTACCAAAAGCTGCACAGATTTGCGCTAAGAGCAGAACCCCTCTATATTGCTGGTTTATTTATATTTTTCTCTTTGCAAAGTCCAACATCCCATGCCACTAACTCCCTGTCCCTGTTCCATAATCCAAATCCATATGCAGAGGTTTGTTATATCTAACAAGAGTTGTACTGATTTCATATACATTGTACAGTACTTGTGATTGGCAGTTTATCAGTGTATCAGTTGTTGGCTTGTTTATGCCAAAAAAAAAGCGTTTGAATAACTTCAGCCAAAGTTAACAAAACTCTCAGGTAAACATATACCATTTATGCCCTACGTGTTCATTGCATTGCATATCAATTACATGCCTTAATTAAACAAACAGACTTCATCTTTTGTTACATCACAGGAAAATTATATATACCTGCCCATAAAACTCTTCGGTAGCATCTGCAAGACAGACTCCATGTCTGAAACCTTTGTCCTGCCTAAGTTACAGGCAAAACACTAACTTTCAGGAAAGCCGTAAATAAACAGGCCATTTGTTGTTTAACCTGTTCTCTGGAGGCTGTGTTGCTACGGATGAATAAACAGCGCTTAGTCTGAGGACACCGTTCGGACTCACTGCGTTTTCCAGCTGCTTGCAGCCAGTAAGCACAACGGGGGAGAGGAGCAGCAGATAATGTCTGGCCAAGTAGCTAGTCAGATGCTGCTTGCCAGCCCAGCTATCAATATTATGGACATCACAACCATCACATTGACAGACCACTGGCTGTAAGTCCAGAGCCTCTGACTTGACCACAAAGACCTCAACAACCACCAAGGTTTGCTAAAATGCAAAACGTGAGGGGCTTGGAGGGCATTACCACTGACACCACTGACAATCAGCACATGACTACCATATGGCCCTGTCTTCCTACCATCTACATATGTCTCCCTAGCTTTCTGGCACCGCATGCGTTCCCCTGTCAGAGGCATGAAACACAAGTGACAAGTGGCAGAAGATAAAAGTTGAGGCTGTCCCACAGTCCCACAAAACCTCCCTGCGCACCTCCCTCTTCTGATGCTGCCAAATCTCACCCCAAGCCTTCCTGTGATTCACAGAGGATTTAATCAGTTCTGAACAGATAGATCTTGTGATCGAACGAGCACCAGAAATACAAGGCACCGTAAAAGGACACCACCATACCCAGCAGTCCATCAGGGCTTCCACGGCCCAGTACCTTCAAAGCACAAAGTTTTGCAAGTTCTACAGGCTTAGGAGAGGACATGAACCAAGAATTTTGAATACAATAGTTGCTTTTCCTCCACCATGTGTGGTGCCACTTGACCAAAATAGCTGACATGGAACCCATAGTAGAAGGCTCTCTTCTTCAAAGACACAATTTGGCAAGCGAAGTGTCCCAGGTGCATGGGTAACAGCCTGCTGTTGACTATGGTAAACCCTTCTCCACTCTATACCTAAGCAAGCTCACAAATAAAAATAACCAAAGATGAAGTGTAGCCTTGTATAATTGAAGCTTAATGTTTATATTCAGATCCAAGACTTGGCTGTGAAACTATTTTAGTAGATGCAAAATCTCCTCTAGTCAGTGGCTAGACAGTAAACATCCTTTCTCACTCTCCTGGAACTGCCTAAATATTTGATGCTGTCTCAGAGACTCGGTTCCTTTTCCTGAGAAAAAATGCAAGGTCCAGGGTAACAATCTGAAATGGTCTGACCTCTTTCTGCAGCAGGGCACTCAAAAAGTAATGAGAGAATACTGCAGTTTTATCACAAACTTTCACACATCTCGTATTCAACATCTACAAACAATCACTAGATATAGCAGTTGGAAAACCAGGACCTAAGTTCCAAGTCATTATTTGGAAAGTCACTTGTATCACCTTTCTGAAATCAAGACCTTGCATAGCATCATCTAACAGTCATTCCTAGCTGGCTAGGAAACTTGTCCCTGATGATAGATTATAATCTGGTTTTAGTAAGCCATGCCTTGATCATCCATCATCTGACTATAGCATCCAGCGTATGTTGGCAGGAAACTGCAATTACTGTAAAATACTGCCAGGTATCTTCTCAGAAACACAGGCTATCACAAGCATGCCAAACTGCTACCACAAGAAGCCTCCCTTCAGGAGGAACACAGAGTAAAGCACACCACGGACCTGACTCAATTTGCTCAGTACATTGCGAGAATGCGCAATGCAGTTGCAGTGTAAGAACCCCACACAAACCGGGGGGAGGGGGTATATATATATATTTATGAACATCCACATTCAGCTGAAAGACTGCAAGTGATGACAAATTGAAATTACTTTTGAAATTGATTCCAACACTTAATTATGCTCACAGTTAAAACTTTGCTCTTTATATTATAACAAACATTTTAGTCATCTAATTAAACTGTGATTCAGAACATATAACCCTGAGATCCTAACTTCCCTGCATGTCCAAAGGGAAAGATATGGATACTAGCATACGGCTTAGAGCACCTAAACAGATGCGGAGAATCAGACGGTGTGAATATCTATCTTTGCCTTCATTAGTTTAAGATAACCTAAAGCCATGTTCCAGTTCAGGTTTATCACCTTCACATTACTTCTGATATAGCAGAGAAACATTGAAGCAGAGCAAATCTGTTTGTGGATGTAGTGAGAATCATAATACTGCAACACACAATCAGCAGCACAGCTGGAACTTCAGCCCACACTTCTGCGCCTTGCTAGCTTGGGATAGGCTTAAGTACGTACTTATGCCCGGCTCAATGGGGCCTGTAGAAACAGATTTCAGCTGTTATAACAATGCTTTTGTCTCTGGCATGCATCCGTGTGAGGGATTCCAGCTTCTCCAGTTTCCTGAGTATTGCTCGTTTCCTGGAACATTTGGAAGCATCACAATCATCTTCCCCATTTCTCTGCCAACCTGTCTTCCAGGGCAAAGGGTTCCAGTGGCTTCATTTGATTCACTTTTACCAGAGTTTCTCTTTTATTTCTGATAAGGTGTAAACAAATAACCAGGAATGCTGGATAAAAACAAACAGCCCCTCCCTATGCTTCATTTCTTGTCTACTGTCCCATGGCCAAACCCAGCGTTACAAAAGATTTGCCTCATGTTCACCATCTACTGACTTCAGTGGCTACTCCTTCAGTCATAAAACTCAGTCTGCGTTCTTCTTAGTAGCCGTTTTCCAGCATATCCAATGCTGTACAACTTTAGGGCAATTCTACAGGCTGCCATCCAGAAATGCAATGCTGCTCTCTTCTCATAGCAGTGCAACACTGGCTTGTGCTGGTGTAGGCAGGGGGCCAGGAGGCGTTCAAAAGCTGCTGAGACTCCCACGTTGCTGGCAATGACTGTGTCCCCTTGTCTCCCACCCTTGTCATTCTCCTGTTTTATTCCAGCATGAGGCTCAGGAGAAGAAACAACAGGCTGGACAGAACTCTCAGGAACAGAGCAGGCCCTCAAAGTCATCACAGGTAGACTACTTGATTTTCCTCTGTATCAACAACAACACGACTGTTTGAGTTTCACATCTCACTGACAAAATCAGGAGCAGAACAATGTGGGACTGGCTTGGCTTTCTGAATGATTGAACATATGTTCTCTCTCTACTCCCAGGTGGCGTAATGCACAATCACTGCCTTTTGTTGATGGTGTTTTGCTTTCTGAAAGATTGAATTCTACATCCTGGCTTTCAAAATCCCAGTTCACAGAATTCTGCATCTGCCTGCTCTAGTGAATATAGGGGCAGTAGTAAAACGCCAACGTGGGAGTCAGTGCAGGGTGACTGCTGCAGTTTTTACACTCAGTGATGCAGAAGGCTTTGGTCGATATAGGAAATAGTTTTCTAACCCCTTCACATACACTTTCCTGCTGGAAGTTCTTTACAGGTTGTTGTTTCCCTCACCTGAAGTTTTACAAATGAATCACCAACATGAACCTGACTCTCCTTATGCATCTTTTAAACAGCCCAGCCAGAAACTGTTTGGTATTCAAGAGAGTCTCAACAGGGAGAAGAGTAAATCTAACCCCCCATTGACAGACATTTAGAAAAGCATGTTGTACTACAATGTCACCTTACCTTTGCTCTTGAGGCTGACGTTTCTGAGAAAAATGTGCAATGAACACACTAATAATGCACAGATATACTCACACAACATATGCACCTTGAAAGTGTGTGTTAGATTTTATTTATACTTCCTTGGGGTTTTTTGGCATGTCCCTTTATGTAAACTCCCTATGCCCATCTCGATACATGTTTGCAATGGTATTAAGAAAGTATCTTTTGCAGTTCTATCTCTAAATCATTGAGCAGTCTACCCGTTACTGCCCCTGTAAACTGTCTACAGAATATATAAACACCCTGCCTTTTATATATGCATCAACCTGGATTATGTCACTGGCACCAATTAATCTCCATTATAAGCATTTTTTTTAAAGGCTGTCTGGTGCAAACCTTTATATAAAAAATGGTATGGGTAGAGGCACCAGGTTAAAAACAACTGAGTTCCCGTGGCACAGGCAGTCCATCAGCTGAATCACAATAATTGACCATGTGCATGTTCTTAGCATGCCCCAATTGCAGAGTAAAATGTGTTAGTTTAAACCACCATGAAGGTGCCCGCACCCTCAAGCAGTCAATAGGCTGCAGCATGGCTATTACAACTTACAGTCCTCACCACATCTTAGAACAGGCTTAACTGTGACCTTGGTATAGCTTGGAAGCTTCCACTGTTACATGCCAGGCAATAAAGAGCCAGAAAAGCCGTTCATTATTATCAGATTACGCTACAGAAAAAACCAGGGATCAAGAACTACCCATCAGTGCTGCTTCGAGCAATGAGGCATAAGATATCCCCACCAGCCTGGGCTGGTCAAAACAGTGAAATGTCACCATGCCATGAACTGTGAATCTTGGAAGCATGTGGTCCACCTCAGCTCTCAGCAGTTTCAGAGAAAGTTATAAAGCTACATGAACAGAAAACTGACAGCTCAAAAGCTCCTGTGAAACACCTCTTTAAATTTTGGGTTCACAGTATAAAATTGTTTCATTTTGACTACATAACCTGTTTATCAAACAGATACGCTGCGAGTTTATATTACAATAGTGCTGCTACTGTTCCTAGCATCCTCTAATACAATCCAAAACAATGCTTACTTACTCATTTAGTGAAGCAGGTTATTTGATACTATGGAAAATTCTGCCTAATATTGACAAAACAAGCAAAGTCAGGTGATTCTTTTCAACCTGATCAAAAGTTTTAGTAAAATCCAAAGGCTTCAATGAAAATTTTTTGTTTAAAAAAAAGGATGTACTGCTGCAGGGGAAATGTCTCCTTCCTTAGTTAAACAGTGAAACTATATAGAGTGAGTAGTAAGAGTGCTTATAGTGTCCGTTATCTACAAATACATTTGTGACAATACAGGTCTTATCCCTGCACAAAGCCATACTTTGCTGGTCTTGGCTTCAATCCCTTCACTTTAGGCATTAGTCTTTCCCACACTCCACTTCCTCAAAGATTTCTGGAAACCCAAAGGAGATTTAAACAAGAAAAATAAACTCCTATTAGTCTTTGAGAAACACAACTACTTTCTAAAAAGAGTCTCAAAATGGAAAGCAGGCTGAATAATCAGAATTTGATTTTATTCAGACTGCTGGTTAAATTCTGCAAGTCCTGAATATTCTGCTCCAAGTTATCTCCATCACAGGAGAGAGAAGCAGTAGCAGAATTTATGCATAGTTCTGAAATAACTAATACAAGACAGATGAGAAGCCGGACCACTGGGTTCAAAAGACAACATTCAACAGTCAGTATAATTAGCACCCGGTTATGAATGGTGATACCAATGCTGGCACTGTTAAACACCTTCATCAGCAACCTGGATGGTGGGATGGAGTGCACTCTCAGCAAACACACAGATCAAACCAATATAGTCAGCATGTGGAAGTAAACAGTTTTTCTCCTTGGTGTTTGTGAAGCCACTGTGTCCAGTTATACATCCCCCAGTACAGAAATGAGATCAAAAAACTGGAGTGAGTTGAGCAGAGAGCCACCAAGATGGTTGGGGCTGGAGCACTTGCCCAGTGAGGCAAGGTTGAGGGAATTGGGCTTGTTCAGCCTGGAAAAGAGATGGCTTCAGGGGAACCTAACAGCAGCTTGCCAGGGCCTTTGGGGGATTGCAGAGAAGATGGGACGAGATTCTTTTTAGAGGTGCACAGTGAAGGGACGAGAGGCAACAGACACAAGTTTCATCAAGGGAAATTCTGGCTGGGTGGAAGAAAAACAATTGCACTGTGAAGGTGGTTAAGCAATGGAAGAGGTTGTCTGGAAAAAATATGTCGTCTCCGCAGAGATACTCAAAATTAACTAGACAAGGCTCTGAGCAGCCGTATGTAACTTTGAACATGGCCCTGCTCTGAGCTGGGGCTAGGACCAGATGACCTCCAGAAGTCCCTTTCAACCTAAATTTTGTTGTCATTCTGTGACTCTTTTCATCTAGAAAATAAAACTAATTTCTATTTTAAAATGCTTTACATGAATTTGTAAAGAAAGGAAAGTGAATACCTTAAAATGTAACCTTTTAATTCATACAATCAGGTGAAATGAAATTATTTATGATTTAATGTAGAAGTACTACACGAGCCTTTAATCATGCAAATGACAACTATTGCTTTCCTTCTCTATGGGTTCATAAGCTGCACTCATCAACATAATATCTGATCAACTTCTAGTAGTGCTCTAAGCAACATGACTAACATCTGGCATATAGTTTGTTTCATGGTTACTGGCATTCTCTTCTATCTGTTTAGATCTTGACTCCTTTTGTTAGGGACATTCACATAAACAGGATGTTTCTTTTTCTGCCTGTACTGATATCATATTGATGCGAGTTCTCCTGCAATAGCCATTTTTAGCAAGGTAACATTAAAGGCAGCGATTACCAGCAAACAAAATCAAACCTGCATTCAAAATGACAAAATAAAATGGAATCTTGTCCAGATCCTGCTAGAAAAACTGCTCTCTGTCTCCGCTTTATCTGATAGCAGCAAATGTAATTTGCACAGCTGTTCTTCAGGGACTTACACAAAGGCTTCAGGCTCTGGGAAGACCTAACCTTTGTTTCTTTCTGGGCTGATTCTATCTCATTTTTATAAGGTCATAAATCAAGGCTGAGAGAGAGAAAAATATATTTGGGCTTTTGAATGCAAAATGAATGAGAAAAAATGCTGTCATTTAAAGCAAAGTCCTCCCCCCAACCCTTTTTCTTCCCAAGTGCAAGCTCCCTGCTGTACAAATCAAAAGTATGCACTGAGATGGTGCCTAAATCTTTTATGAAATGGGCCCTTCACTTGCACTTCAATGGAGCTTGCTGTGCATTAAAATTTCTTTTGATGGCAGAAGGAAATAATTCTGCAGATAGGGCACAGTGCTCCCTGCTGCACCTGGTATTTGGGCTGGATATGGGGTGGATGAACTACAGAAGGGAAAGATAATTGGTGTTAGTGCCTTTATGCTGTCTCCTCATGGACCACAAGACCTGAAGGTCCCTACAGCCCTGTAAGGGTAGAAAACATGTAGATCTTGAGATCTGTAAGTTCCCTACACATAGTCCCTGCATAGTTCTTATGCCCATGCTATGTTGCCTGACCTGCAACGTCACCCATCCTGCAGCAGGCATGTGATAGCATAGGGATAGTTAAGCAATCCAAATCTCAAGCCAAGGTGGGAAGTAATCCAGCAAGGTTGGCCAAGGCCAAAATTGCTGGGTTGCCCAGGGACCCAGTTGCTGCATGCTAGCACTCTCCCACAGGGTGCATGTGGAAGTGCCCTGCGAAGGTACAGCTGTCTTCCTGGGATGAATACCTCCTGGCATTCCCTCAACCCTCCAGTGTACTCAACTCATGGCTCAAAGACACACAGGGATTTTGACATGAGATAGTTCATGGACATGCACCAATTTGCCCAGCCATGGAGAAGTGGATTCTCTGATGTTGGGCACGCTCCTTTCTTATTCAGCTCTCTCACCTCTCTCCAGCCACTTTGTTGCCTACACAAGTCGCCCCCACTAACCACGAGGAAGAGGATATACGAGTGCTACCTTGTTTCCCCAAATCCTCCCTCTTGCACAATATCCTCTATACCATAGGAGGCATCTCTGCAATTCCTCACCCATGTTCAGACATCTGAGAGTTGAAAGAATTGCTTCATTCTTTCTTAAATTGTTGACATTCATATAGCCCAGGCAAGACTAGCTCAGATCAACATAGCTCACAAGGGTGCGTGCTCACAGACGTATTAGCACGAGCCTTCAAAGAAACCCCCTCAAGCCCAAAAACAACAAAAAGGGAGGCCTCAAAGGATACGTCTACCCCCTCCCACAACATAACTTCCCATGCTCACTGCAAACAATAGTAACAGAAAAATCTGCCCTAGCAAGAATCAAGGAAGCCGTTGAAGTAAACTCAGATGAATTCCCTAGGAAGAACAGACTCCTCCAACATGGAAGAGATTTTTTTTCTAAATGGCAGTATGTTTAATAATACAAAAGCTGCAGTACCATTGTCCAAATATTTGTTTTTATCTCTGTGCAGGCAAGCCTGGCTCTGTTCAGTCAGATCTTGCTTTGCTATACACTTCCAGTGTGGAATCCTTCCCTACATGTTTTTGAGTCTTATAAATACCCACACTACGTCTAATGCACCCTTCATTGTATTATTTAGGTATAAACTCCAATTATAGACTCATGGGTAGAGCAGGGAAAAGCCCCCATTTCCTTATACTTTAACCTAGCATACTTTAGTGTCTCAGTTGTTGCTTTGTTTTTACCTGGCGTCAGATATGAGACATAAATTGTGCTTAGAATAACTTTTCATCATTACTTCTTGCAGCTGCCAGTGAGTTTATTAAAACTGAAAAGGTAATACCCCATATTCTTTTATGTATGGTGGTTTTTCTCTTCCAGTTCCTTTTGTCTGAACCAGAAGTCATTGAATCTAATCAGTTATTTTAAAATACAAATTTAATGAAAAAATGCACTAGAGGTGGGGTTTTTTTGAGAACTAGATGTACAGCTATGATAAAAATATTTTCAACAACGTGTTGCAGTATGCTACATTTCTGCCTATGCTGTCTTTGCACATTCTGTATCCTATTTTATTTCAGCCTGTTTCTCTGTGTTCAGAAGTAAATGGTAAAGTGTATCACTACTGGATGTTCTTGTGAAGGCTTGTACTGAAGTACAGAGCTAAGATCAAAGTTCCTTCACGCTTTCTAGGTGCTACTGAAATGAAGTACTTGTTTTGCTACTGATAATTGTAGGAGAAGTTTGTAATGACAGAAAAAATGTTTTCTCTCTCTTTCTCTGTCTATGTTTATTTGGAATACTACAATAAGACACAAGAAAAGGCATTAGAAATGGCACCGCATAGCTTGAATTACAATTTGTTTTAATCTTGTCTACGTAGTTACTAGCTACTGCCCAATCACAGAAATCTCATTTCCTTCTCTGAAAATTAACAACAAAGAACTGCCACATAATTTTGGGAAGCTGCATGCCATAGCTGTTTCCCACAGTCATCCTCCATTCTCATCTTCTGATGCTAATTTACCCCAAACTCTGACTGCACAGCTGAGTAATGATTACCATACATATAGGCAGATAGATGGAGAGCTCCCACATATATCTTTTGATTTCCCTATCTACCAGATTAAGAGCTCACTATCTGGAGTGTCCTTTCCTATAATCTTGTTCAGTAAAACATCTTTCTTTCTGTTCCAACTTCAAAAGACAACAAAAAGGTATCTTTTAATCTACTGTGACTGGCAGATGGACATTACCTAGTATTTTACTTTCCCTGAGTGTAGTTTATCAATGCTGCATCGATGCCATTCTCTCTTTGATGTTAGAAGACTTGAGTTTGCACAGTGGGTTTTTTTCCCCCAGAAATCACATTCCATTGTCTCTGCAATCATTGTCTATTCTCATTTTTACATAATTGCTGCTTTATTAAGCAAAGTATTTAGAAAGTTCCTCGCAAAACCTTTAAACTGAGTGCTTTTCAAAAATTAAATGCTAACAGAACAATTTCTCTCTCTTCTCTCCCTTCCATCACTACAGGAATGTTAATTAGCAGGCCTGTTTTTCTCATTTTTTTTTTTTTCAATCTTTTCCCCTCAAATCTATATGTGATAGTTAGACACCATACTGATGTGGGCGGCATAAGAACCAGAATAGAACAAAAAAATATTAAAACAGCACAATATGGGAGAGTACATTGCCTATCTTAGTGAAGGTACACATGAGAAGGTACACATGAGAAGTGGTGGTGGGAAAGGCATTTGAGAGAGGGAAGTGAAGAAATGGAAGAGAATTTTTATGATTTAGTTTGGACCCAGTCTTGCAAATATCTGCTGCTGAGGCCGTACTCTGCGGACCTGACTGCATAATTTCACATGGCACAGAATCACGTTAGAAGGTGACAACAGCAGAACCGAGCTAATACTGATGCTGTGCTAAGTAAACCATGGGAGAAGGTTCACATATTCAAAATTATTGTTTTATTTCATGCAGACAACTGAATATTGCAGCACTGGCATTCAGACTTTTGCTGATGCTCTAACTGGCTGCTCAGCTTTAATTATAGGCAGACATGGCAGGAACATGCATAAAAATGAAATCTTGGTTGCAGGGGTGCTTGGAGAGCAACTGTTCCAGCAGCAATCACTAGCAAGTGGCAGCCACCACTAGGAAGATGACACCTTTCCAAAGAAGCTGGAGCCAAGGAGCCAGCAGGATACCTTGCAATGGGAACATGGGCACAGAGAAACACTAGCTTTTCCTCCACACTACTTATTCCTGGTGGACAGTCAAACATCACTCTGGAAGGAAAGTGTTTGAGATGGAGATGAGGTAGCTTAAATCTGAAGGGCCACTGAGCCAAACCACTAACCTCAGCACTGACACTTGTTACATATGCAGCTATGCACTGGCTTGCACAACAACCTTCTCATTTTCTGTGCATGGCTTTCACTATCTCCCTCTGCATACTAACTAGTAAATAGACACTATGCCATTTAGTGTTCAATACAGCTTTTGACAAATAGAATCCTGGCAAACACGGACACAATTCTTCTGGAAAAGTAGAACATTGCCCATCGAGAAAATTTCCTGGCCATTTCTATGGCACCCTGCAGGCTCTGCTGGAGGGATGGGGAGAAGGAGATCCACAGCATCACAGAGCTTATCACATCGGTAGGAGTTCAGATAATGCCTAAAGGAACATTACTCTACTAAGAGCATGCTTTATGAATATGTGTTGTAGAGGTGTACTGCAATGTATACACGCACTATGCACTCACAGTAAACAACGTGGTGGGATTTCTTTGACAGATGTACAGCACTGCCATCAAAAAACAGCTCCTTCCAACATGGTGTGGAGGTTGGAAATAAATATCTTGCCTCACCCCAAGCATTTGACATACCTTGAGCAGGCGTTATTATCCCCAATGCTGTATTTTTAAAAGAATTTTTCAAAAGCACATTGCTAAGTTTCACAGTTTGTGCAATCACAGAACCACTGAGGCTGGAAGGGACTTTGGGAGGCACCTAGATAGCCTCCTGTTGAGGTTTCTTATGGCTTTGCCCAATCAGGTCTTGACAACCTCCAGTGACAGAGATTCCATAGATTCTCTGGGCAATGTCTTCAAGTTATAACCATTCTCAGTTTTCCTCTTTAAAAAAGAAAAAAAAAAAACTTAAAAACAGCCTTTTCCATTCTAGGCAACAGAAAACATTTTTTCTCCTAATTTGCTGAAATGGTGTCAATAGATCTGACAAGTGTCAACCAGTCAGGAGGAAATTCCAGCAGCAGTTACATAAAAGCAGGTGTGTTAGAGAGGGAATGCTGATGCTGAGCCACGGCTGTGTCACTACAGGTATTGCTAGACTTAAAAGAGCCAGCACTACAGCACTATGTTAGTAACCCTCCTCTGGATGACCCCAGGTCAGTTATAGTTGGATGAGATGTATATTTAAATATCTTCACATCAACGAAAAGGGAGAAATAATTACACCTACATTCGCCACTTTCATTTTTAAACCAATCAATCCATTGTGGTTGTCTCTGATCAAAATGCTACCTCCAAAAAACTTTGCACCAGGTACATATTTTTTATAGCAGGCAGAGCAATCCCTTCCTCCTGTTGTGAAGGAACAGATCATTCAAGACAGGAGCCTGGGCTGTGCTGAAGGCAGTTAAAATTACAGCCAATTCCCAAAATAGATATCAAAAGCCCAGCAGGCTCCTCTTCCTTCCATGGCTGCCCACGTTGTGGGAACCATTCCACCATCGTTACGCTTGTTATCTCTTCTCCCACCTCCCCAGACCTGAGAAGGAGACCCTGCCTTCTGACCCCATGCTTAGTCCTGCCCACACGTTCTCTGGTCCCCCAAACTGGTTGGGTTTAGATTGAGAATTTAGCTCTGAAGAGGGTCCACAAATTTGTGTAGTTCATTTGCATAGAAGCAAAGAGTAAAATTGGTATCTGGCTGCTTTTTTATTTCCAGACCATGCATGCTGAGGAGAAACTCAGCCCTATGTGGGGAAGCAGATTTTAAGCCACTGGCGCTTGAGCACAGAGCTGATGGAATAGAGATTCCCACATTCAGCAGATGGCAGGTGAAACACCCCATGCACTCATCCAGGCTGGTGATAAACAGGGAAGCTCTCCTCATCCTTCAGTGGGCACAATTTGTATTAGCACAGTCCTCAGGCCCCACAAAGCCATTCCCTCTCCCTACCTGCAGTATTGCCACAGGGCTCCAGCCATACCTTTTATGCAGGTAACTTTTTCCTGGGTAACAGGGATACTTTGGCCTCCAGAGATATTTTGCAGCACCCAAAGGCTCAGTAGCACTAAACACATACAGGGTGAAGCATCACGGAGGCCACTGCAACCTGAACCTTCCACTGTGGTCTCATGATATAATGCCATGCCCACAGTCACCCAGCTGGCAAAAAATCATCATAGACGCAGTTGGCTGGAGAGAGCAGAACTTGCAAGGGAGCTTTCTGCTTTGCATCTCCTCCAAGGCTTTCACCAGCATCACACAGCTTGGTCTGAGGACAGAGCTGGGAGCAAGCTCTGGCCTCCCGGTCTCAAGGACACAGACCCTTCAGATGCTGCAAACTCATCTTCAACAGCAGTTTGTTGCCAGGGGAACTGCCCAATTCCTATCGCACTGCAAGAAAATCCCTCTCTCTCCCCTATCCTTTTCAGCTTGTTTAGAGAGTGTCAATCCTGAGGCTACCAGTACCCAGGCTTCCTCTCCAAAATGCCAGTAACGAAGCAATCAGGACAGTTCAGCAATCAGCATCTTGATATAATCCTTCCTCTTTGAGAGTCGGTAGGAAAAAAAAAAAAAAAAAAAATCACTCTCTGGAGCTTGCTACAAATACAGCCCAGGCACAGATAACATCCCTAAAAAAGGATGTGAAAGACAAAGACTAATCAAGGATTCTGCAACTATCAGAGGAAGTTATTTTCTATGGCAGAGAAAATACCTCATTTTCCCGGGTATTTCCCATGCTATTTTACCTTTATATAAACTGTAAACGTAGAGCCTGGAACCCAAGATATCTCTAGAGGTTCTGCGAATTTTCAACATCATTAAGCATAGGATTAAATGAAATTGAAAGCAAAATACAAGCTTTTGGGTGTCCAGTATACCTATTCTTACATGAAGTTTAGGTGAGTTGAAGGAGAGATAGAAATGGCCAGGAGAAAGGCTGTATAAAATTTCATCTTTTGATATAATCTAAATGGAAAAACTGGAATGGAAATCAAAACAGTGAAACAGCAGCCTCAAAGCACTTATTGATAGCAATAGATTTAGCTTAGAAAAGGATTCTTATGCTCCAAATGTTTTTGTAGGTACTTTGCTGATGAATGAATACATTACAATACCTCTTTTGTCTTCCTCCACTGACTCTTAAGAGAAGACGAAGCCTCCCCTGATGCTGGGCCAAACCATGCAGAGGGTCCAGATCAATGTTTCAGAAAATACAGATTAGGTTTTTTTGTGATGTTTAAGGATGAGCATTACCAATTCCTTTCTAGCTATTAGAGACACCTATTGGAACTTGACACATGCATATTCACATTTAAATTCCAGCTCAGTAGGTTTAGAAATCTATCAGCAGAGTGCTCTGTCCAAAGCACGTTGCCTATTGCTGAACATTTCTGAAACATGCATTGATTTTGAAAAGGTAATAAATGTATTTTTACTCCAACTTTTAACTGCTTCACTCTGCAATTTATCTCATCACTCCTCTAAAAAGGCTGGTAAGACTGACAGCTCATTGTTATTTTTTATTGCCTTTTTAGTGATGGTAGCATTAGAATTCGTCACCTTGAGAAGACACAGGGATATTCAAGTTGCAGGAACTTTATATTTAAGGTTATAATTTTGCTTTGAAGCACCACATCCTAAGACTTCAAAAAGAATTTTCCTCTGCAGTAAGGAAGGGATGGAGGAAGAGAAGAAAAACAGCTGTAACATTACAAGTTATGCTAGCTGATTTCACAGTATAAGAATACCTTGGAAGCTGTACCTGAATTTTTCTTAGTATTTACTGAAACCAAGCCCTCTACTACCAAAGATTTAGTAACTGCAATTTGCAAATGACTGCTGAGTCTTACATCATTGACCATACTACTTCATCATACTTCTGCTGTCGTACCTTTGTGCACACCCTGCGTTAAAGACAAGCCAATTGAGATATTATAAAAGAATTTGATAAGTCTTTCTGCTCCCTGGGCCCTCTGCTCTTATTCCCATCAGAAGACTAATGTGCAAGCAGGACAAACCAAAACCAGTCTCTAATTAGCTAAGCTAATTAGTTCCAGTAAAATAAGACCCAAACATTTTCACTGTTGTAGAAGAAAAAAAAAAAAAGTAATTTGACTTCCCACACCTAGTTTCCCCAGTTAAAACTGATCTCATCTCCTGGTATTTACACACCTGATAGCCTGCCAACATTCACACAGCCTGGGAGGTTAACAGAATCAAGGAAACAGGGAAATCCATGGGCATTAAATAGGCAGCAAATATCCAAAGGGATGCTCTCCTTCATGACTAAAGCACATACATGTGCCTGTAGCTCACCTATTAGTTGTTTCTAATTCCTTTGCTTGTAGAATGCATTATTCTGATTATTAATGCATTACTATTTTTGCCAAAACCAAGCCTTTACTTTTTTTTTTGCCTACATCAAAGGAGATTGGAAGTTCTTAAAAATTGAAAGTCATAAGCCTAGTTTCCATTCATTACTTAGTAGTCCATTAAAAAAAAGGCACAGAACATCTGGATTCTTTGGGAGTTGCCTCATGTCCAGTAACGTATGTGTGATACAGACTGTGTTATACCAGCCCTTTCCCAAGATAGCTTCCACCTTCCAATGAAAAACAGGTAGACAGACTCATGACTAGCCCAAGATTTAGTCATATCCGAGACTGCTACCCAAGGAGAGACCCTGAACTGCACTTGGGCAGAACACCAGCAGGTGCAGCAAAGGCTGCTGTGCGTGGGGGAAGGCAGCAAAGGCAGCCAGTGCCAGGACATGGAAGAGGAGTGGTGGGGAGGGAAGAGGAATGGTGGGGAGGGAGCCTGGGAGGTACATTGCACAGGTCCAGGTGTCTCACTGCCAAGGGAAGGCTGTGCCAGGAGAGCGAGAACTGGGTCAGACTGGGTGGCTGAGTGGACACAGACAGGAGGCGTCAGACAGAAGATTGTTGGAGATACCGATGGTGCCTTCAGAAAGGCCGGGGAAGGGAAGTTCCCAGAGCAGCTGAATTGTCCCCAACAGTTTCATCCCCTTTGTGCTCTCTGCTGCGGCTGGGTGAGGTCATTCCCCTTTCCTCTTCCTCTCTGCTTTTGTGGTGAAGTGACATCTTTGGCTCCAAACCGGACAAGGGCAGTGCAGACTGTGTGATTATTTCCTTCCCAGGGCAGGTCAGGTCTCCGTCATGGAGTGTAATACTGGGGCTGTCTTAAGACTTTTCAAGGCCACCAACACAGAGATGATGAAGGACCTGCGGTTCCCGGTGGCAGAGGAGCTGCTGCATTTCTGCTAAGCAGCTTAGCCAATTTTTGTGCCCAACACACCACCCTGCAAAAGAGGAAAGGGGAAAGGTGTGTTCTCAAGGGAAACACTGCCCTGAGGTCAGGGGCTGTCCCCATGGTTGGAAGAAGTGGGAGGCATGGCTCTCCAGTACGTGCAAGAAGCCAGCTCAGTGTTTCCTCTAGTTCCCCTGGTTTCTCTTCAAATATTCATTTGGAAATCCCTTATTCCTAACACATGCACTTCACACTCAATAAAGAAGTCTTTACAAGAAGGGAAATGACAGCCTGGCTAGCTGGGAGATGTGGAGGTTAGTCCAGCAGACATGGGCTGGTGGTTTCAGGCCGGCTTTATCCTCAGCCTGACAAAATCTGCTGCTTGTATTTAGCATAAACTCAATATCATCTAGGCTCCCTTGGCTGGATCTGCACGTCTGTTTTGGGCTGTAGTCGTAGCACAGAGCAGCCGCGCAGCCCCATGCTCATCCTCGTGTGGTGCATTTCGGTGGTGTTCGGAGGTGGGGGGGCTTTGGTGGGCACAGACTAGGTTGCTTTCAGAGGAAACTTAACCAGGTGCTGTGATCCAGGTGTGCAGAGAGGAAAGTGCACTTTAAGCCTTGCTGGCAATGCAAAAGCCCAAAGGAATGACTGGCAGCATTCATTAGAAGAACCAAACCAACCCTGCTTTGGAATAAAGGGGAAAATTGCATACAGTGGAGGTGCAGGGCTGCCAGCACTGACATCTTTGATCAGTGGACCCACTTCTGTCACACACACCCCCCAAACTGGACAATTCAGAGAAAAGGGAAATGGACAGAAATTCCTTTTCTGTCTCTGCTTTCTTTGAATTATGGCCTTGAGAGCATATGAAGGGCAGTTTGGGGAACCTCACAGTGATGCAGTTCAGGGACAGTAAGTATGATACAGGTAAGCAGAAAACAGTTGGCTGTTAACCGGCTGCCTGAAGTCAGTACAAATTCAGCCTAAAGCAAACAAAAAGAAGTAGGGATTAGGGAGAGAAAGTAGGACCTGTTGCATCCTGTAAACAGTGGTGCTAAGGCACTTAGGACAGACACTAAAACCACCACATGAAAATACAACAGCTCAAGTTAAAACAAGACCTGACAATACATTTGATATAACAGAAAGAAACCTGCTACAGAATTCATGATATGAGAGGCTAGGAGAAATGAGGATGAACTGTAACTACCTAATATACAATCAGAGAATGTGATGCTGCTTGCATCCAGAAACATATTTTTAATCAATCTTCCCCATATTACACATTTATAAACCTTTTAAAAAGCTTAGCAGTTCAGACGTCTTTTATAACTATAAATCATGAGGTGTGTCAGTAGTGCTACAACCGCATAAACCAAACCTTGGCTGTTAAATGAGCAGAATCCCAACTGATCTGATGCGCTATTTAACTTGTCTGGTGGAAGCCTCCAATCTGTCTTATTCCCAAGTTATTCAGAGGCAATGGCTGATAACCACAGCTCTGCGTGCACAGATAAAAACGTGACTCTGAGTGATCCGTAAAAACGGATGCCTACCGAGCTGCCTTTCCTGCTGCGTGCAGCGCGCCCGCCCCTCGCCCAGCTGTGAAACCATCGCCCGGAGCAGGATGTGAAGCTGGCCCTGAGGTCGGACAGACACCGGCAGGCACCCCACCACGGGCCACAGATATTTTTCTCCCCAGACAGCTGCATCGTTCTCACCAGGGCCAAGGATTGTGGAGACGCCAGCAATCAGCGGGGTGATAAGGTTGCTGAGCCCCGAAGGGCTGCAGGCAGCCGTGGGGGGTTATTCTCTGTGTCAAGCAAGGGCTGTGTGCCGGGAAGAAGAACAAACCTCACAGGCCTAGACAGCGCCCAGGAAGGACAAAAGATTCAGCCTGGAGCCAAAGCTCTGCTAAATCTAGCTGTATTTCAAGCATCTCAGCCACCGTGTTAAAATACCCGACAGACTGCAGCAAACTGAGCCAAACTGAGACAGGAGACAGGATACCTTTTCCTAGAACTAATAGCTTTCTTAGTTACTTCTTTCTTTTTTCCATTTCTGTGAGAATTCATGGAGTTTTAAACACTGTAATGTCAAGTACTAGCAAACTGCGGTCATAGCACCTAACATAATGCAAGGTAAAGCTGGTTCTCCAGCATGTTGCTACGTGAAAACCCTACGGCACTGTAGGAGAAGAACAGTAATCAATAAAATACTACTGCGTGTGGCACTTAAAACAAAAGGCGGTATTCTTCAGAGAGCAGTGCTTAGAGAATAGACTTCTTCCGTGAGCGTGCTAGTACTCAGACCTCATTAAATAAAAGCACTATTGGATTAATTAGTTAGTGTCTGGTAAGCTCTTTGAAGAAGTATAGTATTGTGTATATCAATGCCAGCTGTTATTTATTTCAGGGGTAGTGGGGCCTATTCTGCATTTAACTGTGCCAGTACAATCCCCTTTGGCTTCAACTGTGAGATCTCAATAAAGACTGGGTATAAGATCAGGGCAGGATTTGGCTTTTAAATTTTAAAAACGTTTCTTGTACCATCTGCCATCTCCTCCTGACTTTAAATTCTACCCCAAAGCAGATAAACCGAACTTTTCTTATACAAATGCAAGGTATATTACACCCACAGAAAGCAGTTTTCCCTTGCCTACAATTTCCGCACAAGCCATAAAACAGTACAAGATACTCTGAGAGGGAAGCAAGCTCAGGCAGCTCTGAGATATACAAAACATGAAAATGGCGGAAGTACTACAGAATAGAGGTATGGACAACAGGGGAGTTGTTATGCTATGGAAGACGCATACCCAGACTACGCTGGCTCCTAACAGTTCTGCCCAAAAACCAGAGTTAGACACATCTGTGCCAACGTCAAAAGATAAGACGGCTAAACACCCTAAAATGCAACCCATGCAGTCCCATAAGTGCTCTTGAGAAGACTGTGTTGAGGCAGGAAAATACTGGCGATCAATAAATATAAATTCTCCTAGAAAGATAATGTTAGATAACACCTCTAGTCCTCCTTAGTACTTATATCCTCCATTAAGTTGGTCTTCACATGTTTCTTAGCCAACAAGTTGAGTGTGAAGCTCTCCAGTATACCTATACAGCAGGATGCCTGAAGTCCAAAACAACTGCTAAACAAAGTCCAAAACAACTGAGGCATCACTAGGAGGGATGATGGGCTTTGGGTTTGGTTTTGTCCTCCAGGGAGGTGTTGTAAGGGCAGGAACAGACAGACACCTCCTGCCAGCAAACATCTGTCACTGGTAGTGGTCCCTGGCCACACAGTTATGCCCCTACACTGTAGAGAAACCAGATGTGCATTATATTTAAGGAGGACACCACCCAAGCCATCCATTTAACATCTGCTCACAGACAACGTGGCAGGCATCTTCCTGCGTGTGAAGTCAGTACAGATCTCAGTTCTTCGAAGATGACACAGATAATTTTATATATATAATCATATATATTATCTCATCATAATTATAGATGATAACTTCATATACTGCAGGTAATGTCAACTGTCTACTGCTTAGAGCTTGCCTGCAATTGCAAGACAAGTGCATAAACTAAGAAAATGAAATTAATTAGTATATGGTGCTAATTTTAAATTCTGTTCTTTAATAACACCAAGAAAGGACAATCTGATATCAGAGAAAGAGGAACTTATTTCAAGATAAACCAGTATAAAAGATTGGCCCTGGACAGAGTTAAATTTGAGTGTCCTGGGATTAATAATCCTGAGTGCTCTACCTGCATGTAAATACACCTCTCTGTCCATCCAACTGCATAATCACTCTGCAAAACCTCAAAGAAAACAAAATATTTTTTTCTTCCTGAACAAATACAGTGAAACCAATCAGATAACCCAAAAAGGCCAAAATATGAAAATGAGATTTCATTACTAAACCAAAAGATGGGACCATTCGAGAAATTGGAAGCATGGATTATTACCTCAGGAGACTCAAAAAGTCTTTCTTTTACTACATTAACCCTCCCCATTCATTATTCATCACAGATGCCAAATCAGACAGTTTTCATGTCAGATCACTCCTAGGCAAGCCGCAGCAGCCCCCCATGCTAGCAAGGGGGCAGGGGACAGAGGGGCTGGTGTGGCGCAGGTGTGTGCTGGGGACAAGGGACCGCACCAGCCCACCTCCACCTTTCTCAAACAGGAGCTGGGGCACAGCACATTAGGGTCTCCTGCCTGGGGGAGCAGGGACAAGTTTTGCTTCTCCCTGAAAGACGAGTTGCACCGTTTTGGGCCCAGATACTTGCCTACCGCTACAAAAAAGCAACTCCTTGTAGGATTTTATCCTAGGCTTCTTCATATTCTTGCGCCACTAAGATGTTTGGAGGAAACTCAGAGAGGGATAGGAGCAAATAAAGGAAGAAGACAGATTAAAAGGCTCCAGGGATACTTTACTATTCTGTCAGATAAAGGCACGTCCTGACACTGTGCTTTCTACATGCCCCATCATATCTACCCTGCCCCTATAGCCTTGGGTGTTGCTTGCCCTGTATTTCTGCTGGTGCCCACACACCCTGCTCCCTTCCTCTCCCAGCAGCTATTGTTCTCTTTCTTCCCTGCAAAGGATTTTCAATTCCCCCCCTTCATTATCATTCTCTTTCTTCTTTTCTTCTTCTTCCAGAGCATCACTTTTTAAAGGCTGTCCTGGGAGGCTGGGAAGAACTAAGACTCTGTGTGTGTGTGTGTGTGCGCACGCACATGTGTGTACACATGTGCGTAACATTCCTCAGGAGCAGCAGAAGCCTGTAAGTCCTTCCCTGCAGGCTGAGAGGGTAAGGAGTGGAACAGTGCCCACCCTTGGGTACATGCAAGGTCCCACAACTGAGACAGGGGAGCAGCAGCGGTCGGGGACTGAAGCCCCCAGTGAATCCACCCCAGTATCCCAACAAATCCCATGTCACACGGTGTCAGTTCACAACCCAGTGCCCTGGATGGTGCCAGCCTGGGAAATAAACCAAGTGGGACACACATAGGCCGGCCCGTTTCTTTGCCACTGATATTTCAGAACTGACATCTCCCAGATAATTTTGGTTTGCTTTACCAGTTAATCCCAAGAGCAGCGGTAAATTCTGTTTTTTCTTTTAACAGTGTTATACAATATTGTGTTGCACTGCATACACACAGCTGGAGGAAAAACTAGGCTTAGCAAGTACTGCTTCTTGGCAATCGGTTTTTAAACAGATGTTCAGCTGTCGTAAGATGCATTGTGGTAGCGGGCTGGGCCCTAGTACAATGCACAGCCAAGGATGTAGCTACAATTGCAGAGGATTAATTAAATTTCCTGAATGACCTCACTTAAAGGCTCTGCAGAGACCAGATAAGAATCACACAGCTTGGCCAACAGCCTTAAAAGGGAAAGGAAAGGGAGGGAAAAGGACTTTCCGTAAATATGCACTTCTTTCCTCGGTTCAGGTTGTGGAGCAACACCTGCAGGGCGTGGCAGAGAGGGGGGCACCACTGCTGCTTTCGCTCAATTTAAACAAAGAGAGACGAATGGGTCAGATGTGCAAGCAGACGGCCACGGGCAACCTGGGGACCTTACAGCAGCGTGCAGAGCGAGCTCCCTCTCCCTGCTTCCCCAGCAGTACTGCCTTGCTCATCCCTTGTTGTGTTGCACTTACACAGCTTTTTCCATCTATTCCAGGATCTCAGGGCATGGAAAGACCCACCAATACAAATCCAGGGGCACCTATAATACAAATAATGTAATTTCCTAGCTTGGTCCCTCAATCCCCTGATCACCCACACCCCATAAATGCATCAAAAGCTGGCTCAGTCCAGATGACAATAATTATCCCACAGCCTGAAAACATGAAAGAAACCATTAGAAATTTGGCTCCTTCCTCCTATATCAATCTTCCAACACTACCCTAGCTGACTTTGCAACCTGAAAACACCCCATGGATGCCCACTTGCCACTTTGCAGGATACACAAGCCATACAACCTGATGTCACGCTACCAAAACAGCATCTGGCAGGCTGTGATGTACCACTCACTCAGACACTCTGAACTGCAAAGGAACTGGAAAATAATGACACCTTGGGTCATGAAGGAAACACAGATACTAGGGAGCTAAACAGCGCCAGGACATGAACTTTAGCACTGGCCATATTGTTGAATATTCAACAGGCTCCCTGGCTCAGTTGTGTCTCCCAGGCTATGCCCAGGCTCACTTCAGGGGACATCATTATGTAGTGACTATTCTTAAGAGAGAAAATGGCGAAGGCTACCTTGTTCTGGAGAGAAAGAGCTCATCCATCAGCTGTGCAGCATCCCCTTGGGATGGCCAAGACATGGCCCATTTTATTCGCTCCTCAGGGTGACCATGCAAGGCCCAGAGATGTCCCCTGATGCTGTTCTCTGGACATGAGCTATTTCACATGCCTTCACCTGACAAGTGATTGCTCCTGGGGGCAGATGCCTCTAGCAGCGTAGACGCAGCCAAAGTTATTAAAGTGCTCAGCTTCCTTAGATTTTTCAGGCACCCAAGTACCTTAAAAAATAGAGGCTGAATTTTGCCATAATGCTGGGAGCATGATTGCATGTCACAGTTAACAACATGCTCCACTGGGATGGTCCTGCTCTCCACCACCCTCACATCAGTTTTAGTGGCTCCATTTTCCATCACGACAATCAACTTACCAAGCAAGGGCATGATCACTACGTGCCTGGCTAGCGAAGCAGCGTGGCATGCAGCCAAAGATGGTGTGAAGGAGAAAGGGGATGCTCCTTTCCACATCAGGCAGCAGATGGATTCTTAGATGTAAGAAAGAAGTGCAGCTGGAGAAATAAGCGAGATTTGCAGTTCCTAGGGAATAACATGGCTGCTGCTCTTCTCTGCACCAGTGTTGCTTGCTGTGTCCTACAGCACCTGGAGAAAACATGCTGCTGTAGAGCTTGGTCTGCCCACCTTTCCTATCAGCATCCTGCTATGTGCACCAAGTGCCAAATGAAGTCCTTAGGCTCTACTCACACAGCCCTGCTGCTGACCTCAAAAGGGGTTTTGCCCACAGAAACTATGGAAAGAAGAGTTCAGAAAATTACCCACAGAATGGAAAATATTCTCCTACGCCAATTATATTTCTCAATGTGGGAAATACCTTTGGTTTTTCCTACCCACAATCCTGAACAGGAAATCAGTGTGTCAGGAGAGTGATTGCAGAAGAATATTTGGTCATCTTAAGGTTTTTAATATTAGACATCTAATGTATTTAGATATTTTTCTTACTGTGTTATATATATATAATACAAAGGGTTGTGAAATACTGCTGGAGAAGGTAAAAGACTTCAAGAGTTAAGTAACTTGCTGAAGTCCCGCAGAAAGTCACTGATAAGAATCAAGAACAGAATCCATGTGAAACAGCAGAACAGAGCAGAATCCAAAGTAATTGGCAAGATGCCTATTGATTTCAAAGGGACCACAATTTAATCCCTGGAGTCTTGACTTCTAACCTGCCCTTCTTGTGGCACAGCAGATTATCAGCTGAGAAACAGCTCTGTTTCAGGCTGATCAGTGTGACTATGCATGTGACATGCATCTTGATAAGCAAGCGATGATAAATGTATTCTTAAATACAGTTTAACGAAATAGGAATAGTAGATATTAGAACCATCAAAAACGTGGTGAAAATGTGTCCCTAGATTTACTTGCTTTATGTGATCCAGGATCCAAGTCCCTGCTATCCTTACACAGCCCAAAAGTCCAGAAAATTTATCATTTGCTTCAACAAAATGCAGTAAGTTTCCTTCCCAACTAAGGAGTTTGCCCCATGAAATTTAGAACAGCACATTCAAATAGGGTTAAACACTTTCATTTAATCTTTTACATGGGTTTAATTACTGTATGTCTTGATCTCCTGGATTTTTCTCTTCACAATAGACACCACAAGGAGATAATCAAGGACAAGAAGAAAGGAAGAGCTGCGGATGGCACCATGCTCATTATGGGGCATTGCTCCTCAGTAAAGTAGTAAAGAAAATAGCCAAAAGGTTGTGCTGCTTCTGTGGCAAAATGAGATGAAGAGGAGAGTGATCTGTATTTGACAACGCACATCTAGTAGGAAGGCAGTGTCTAGCCTGGGTACCCAAATACCCCAGCCCTTGAGCACCTCCGAAGCATGGGTAAAAATGTCAGTCTTTCTCTCCCAGACCAACCCTTCCTGCAGCACATGCAGAACTGCCCCTGGCAGCCCCAGGGAGCTGGTTGCTTTGTCCATGCCCTGGGCTGGCCCCAGCCCCGCACCAGGAACACTCGAGCTGAGCTTCCAGCAGGAAACAAGGACAGCTGGCAATACCAGCAAACACTGAGCCTGTAGCGGAGGGCCTGATGGGCAGCACTCATTGTTTTCTTTGCATGATGAGAAAATAGCAGTATCACATCCTCTGCATGGTCACAAAGCAACCACGTCTGTGCCCTTTGTTGTTTACTGTTAAAAAGATACTGTTCTTGGAAAAGAACACTGCAGAATACACATTTTCTACTTTGTTTTCCACGCATGGGGCTCAATTTAGCTTTAATTCCTTTAAAAGCACACACACAAACACACTTTGTGACCTTGTGCAGATTCCCAGATGAATGCTTTCTGCACAATGCCCAGGCTTTACCTGTAATAATGTCTCTTAACTGGAAAAGTAGAATAGGAAATGAAAATTATTAATTATTAAGCTATAAATCAGTTGTTAAAACGACCATGTTAACCTGCTTACAGCGGAGGAACAGAGCACGCTCTTTCCCATGGACAGAGGACCTGAAAGCAGAGTCCAGCTCCTGAGCGGACATGTCTCCAGCACTGCCAAAGGCACCATAAATCAATCCCCTGTAAACCCAAGGTTAAAAGGCTGATCTATGTCCTGCAGTAGAGCAATGGTTACAGAGGCCCTTCTCAGCCTAGAGATTCAGTTGGAGACAGCCCCAAGGTTGGGAGATCCTTAATTCCAGCTCAGGCCTGCGATTAAAAATAAAATGCAGAAACCCTTATCTTACAATAAAAAGCATCCACAGTTTAAACAATTGTTGTTTGATCCATAGGACTTACAGTGTATGAAAACGATCCTTCAGGACTTATTCAGACAAAGTTCTCACAACCTCAACAGAGGTTTTCATCAAGTGAGTAAAGCAATTATTTTCCTTCAGTATGGTTTTAAAAAATATATTGATAACAAAACAAGCAACAATAAAATACTTTGAAATCTCATGAAGAATTTAGATAAAAATCAGCTTCTTCATCTGTGCTCAGATTGTCTTGGATGAGATGAGACAAGACTTAGAAACTCTAGGCATGGCCCAGAACTCAACATTCTCAGGTGTAGGAAAAAAAGGGAAAGAAAGAGAAGTTAGGTGAGTTTCTTCCACTACTGGGTGTTTGTGGTTTTTTTTTCCTTCCCTGAGCTTTTTTACTTCAAAAAAAAGAACAAATTTGCTCAGGAAAAAAAACAGTTTTGCTAAGAGAATTCCATCCCAGATTTGACAAAGCAATTTTGATGCTATTTTGGACAAGCCCCTACGCAAAATGAGTGCTTTTCTGACCTCTGCCTTTTGGCTTTTCCATCAGCCTTCTGTTGCACACCAATGTCTCTGCCACTACACAAGCACACACCTTCATCTGGCTCAAGCCTTCCCTGTGCTGCAGAGCCCCAGTGCTGTCCCTGTGCACACTGATTCCCAGGCACTGCCTCCAATCCTTGGCGACCGCCTATCTGCATGCTGCGATGCTCCTCTTGGCTGATGCTCATCCAGAAATCCAAGAGATTTTTTTTTTTAGTGTTGTGTTCACACAAGAAGGCAGCTAAGTTCCCCTGTGATCAACACTGGCATCTGCTGAGCAGCAGGCTCTCTGGGGCGTCCGGTGGATTTAGTCTGTCTTTACCTAATGTAAGATCGGGCCCATTCCAGTTAAGAAGAAAGTATTACATTCACAGCATCAACATGAGACAAATGAAATATTTCCAGGTTTTCTTGTGGATGAAGTACTTAGTGTTCTATTATGCCAATGCTTTGTTTTTGTAACCTAGAAAGCAATTATTTTAGTATCGAAGCCCAACATCATATGTATAATCTTTAATGTAGAAAGCAAATTACTACGAATAGGTAAGATACTGATGGGAGAGATACTCTCTGCAGGCAGAAGGGTTTGTTGCTCAGAATAACTATATCCTTACCTCCCCCCAGTAAGCTATATTAACTGCTCTGACACCTCTTTGTGACAGATAACCTCACTAACAAGCACCTGACTCTGCCCAAGTACCTGTTAAAAGTGTCACTGTCACTCCAGCTGGAGCTCTGCTTAATGCTCCTCTCCAGGTGAGGTGGAGCAGCTCAGCACAAACAGACAGTTCGCTCCTCTGCTGCAACCTTCTTGCAGTGAGCCGTATGCTCCTGCTTTTCCATGTCCTACAGTGTGCTTGCTTTTTCTGCCACACTGCCTAGAGATGCTGGCAGGATACACTCCCAATCTTGAGGAGCTGGGAAACCCTCTCACATTTGCCAGCAGAAGCTGTGGAATATGTATCAACGCTTTTAAACTGACATTGCATAAAAATTCCCAAATGCTTTCAATATTTCAGTTAAAGGCAAAAAGGGGATAGCAATATACTTCAGCTGCACTTCCCAAGAAGAGGCAGAAAGAGCATTCAGCCACAGCTTTTCCAGGGTCTTTCTTCCCTTTAACAGCATGTTCTGCCCTGTGGGACTTTGGTTAGCAGCAGTGCCCAGCTCGGGAAACATGGGTGCAGTGCAGTGGACCTGTGAAAAGCTGTGATAAACACAGTACAGGGTGTGGGGAGCAAAAGAAGGTAGGAACCAACTGGATTTTTGTTCTATAGAAATCAGTTCTGCCAGCTAGCATAAATTTAAAGAAGAAAAAACCCAGCAGTCAGAGGGAAACACACCTGCAGCTCTCAGAGTCCCTCAGCTTTGAATTTTAACTTCTCTGTTTCACCAGTTTAAATTAAGCAATTAGTTATGTGCTGCAATTTTTTAAGAGGCCTCCCAAACAAATGTTACTCATGAGCCTTTGATAAGAGCATGGCACAGAAAGGGCACATAGGAGATGGCTCTGAAATTTATTGTTGTCACATTTAAGGGATAAAAAGCCTTTTCTCTGCCACAGGGGTGGGGAAAACCAGTATTTAACAATTAGCCTGCTGGGTACCTAAGAAAGATAAGTGCATGCAGAGTGTATTGACCGCATACTGTTCATGCAGGGAGTTGATAGGGAACATATCTGAAGACTTGATGGTGCTGGAAGGATCTGAAGTCTCCCTCCTCCCTGCCAGTGAGCTTTCTTTTGGCTGCACAGTTTGAACCTGGTTCAGTCCTTCCACTCCTGTGATCTCCACCACCACACCTGTGCAAGCAGTGCTTCATTTCCCTCATGAAAGCAAAGTTTTACATAATCTGTCTCCTGTAAACATTAATCTCAGCAGTCCTTCTCGTCCTGCGGGCATCTTCCCTAAATCCTGCTGCTCTCTCTGCATTTGTTAATCCCCCAGATAATTCTGCATGTGCTTAGGTGATGCCTGGGAATAAGAAACTTTCTCCAGTGGGGAAAGAGAGAGAGAGAAAACTGGAAGAAGTTAAAGCTCATTTTAAAATGTTTTTTTAACATCTGGGTGATAGAGTCCACTGAGACAGCATCGAACTGTATATTCCTTAGGCAGTAGCTAGCACCAAAGCCTCGGCTCTATTCCCCTTAGACCAAGGAGCTGTGTGGAGCAGAAGACTTTTCCCAAGAGACTCCACTTCCTGGGAAGGTTTATTTCCCCACAGCTTGAGATTTGAGACCACATGCCTGGAAGAGAAGGGAGCCTTCCCCTCCATCTTAACCCTTCGTACCATGCAAACCACTAACCTACAAACCTCCCTGACCTGGCCTGTTTGCCCCAGCTGCACATCACACTTTCCAGGACACTAGAAAGGCCATGGGAATGTTTCATGAACGTTTCGAGGGGATGTGCTGTGTGGTCGTGTTTATGGATTTGAACATCCTCAATATGTGCCATCAAGCAGAAGCTAAAACGGGCCTCAGTGACAGCATGCACTGTATCTTACCATATCACAAACCCCGCAGGGCCCACGCAATCAAAATCAGGCCCATTCACTGACACCTACATCCCTTTGAAACCTATGCCTCAGCAAGAGTCACTCAGTCTTCTGCCTGCATTGAATTTACTGGGTTCATTTTAAAGCTGTCTTTGAATTAACATGACACAGCTGCAGATGCAAAACCTTAAGCTTCTCTGCTGAGGGTTTAAAGAGGGCAAATACAGCATAACCATAATGGCAGTGACAATTCCTGTAGAAATGACTTTTTAAAACCACAGGTATGTGTACCTTTTGTAACTTCAATTTTTTAAAAGCACGTAAGGAATGAAGACAAAGCTGTCATCACATGCAATCGCAAATTAAAACTGGCCCAAAACCACACAAAACAGAGGCAGAGAAATGCAAAGTTACATCTCTGCATGTCTATTCTACCTCCCAAAGAGGGAGGAGCTGCCGCTGCCTCCGCCACCTTCGCCTGCCGGTGAGGGACAGGCGAGTGCCAACAGCTTTGCCAGGCAAGGTCCGGAGAAGCTCTGGGTGGCCTCGAGTGGAAGTGGAGGACACTTTTCTCTGCCCCATCCCCTCCGCCATTTGCTAACCACTGCGTTTCGTGGCCTTGCATTTGGGCTTACGCCTGTAGACCTGGTGGATTTAGCCCCAATGCCCCGGAAAGGGCATCACGCCTGCAGGCCCTGGGCCAGGAAGGATTAGCAGGGGGAAGCAGAAGATTTTCCAGAGGAAAACCCCTACAAACAGCCTTTTGGGAAGAAAGCCAGGCTCAGATTTACATCTGTCATCCTAAGTTGAGAATAAAGGGAAACTCCAAGCGCTGTAAGAGCAATATTTGCAGGGTGAGCACACTGCACCCCCTGCTACACCGCAGGATAGCCTCGTCACCTCTGTGGTGACACCCTCTGCAGCTCTCAGCCCACTGCCGAGGGGCTTTGGTTCTCCTCTGCCTCCTTCTACTAGTGTCTGGCTTAGGTGATACCAGTCCTGAAAGCATTAGGGCACCGTGTCCCCGCTGGGACACTCTCGCTCCTCGTGCGCCGATGCTGAAACGCCTGTCCAGCTCGCACGTCCCAGGAGCGGGGCACGTCCCTTCGTGGTCTGCACCAAATCTCACCCACTTCTGACAGCCGTCTACAGGATGAACATTGCCTAGTTTAGCTGGTGGACAAGATTTCAGCACAAAAAGCACAATCATTTGTAACTGAGCTGATCAATTCGTGCTTGTCAACATGTAAATTGTTCAGAATAGCTACATGGGTCTTCCTCAACGCTGCACATGGCAAAGGGCTTAACTGCTTGAAAGCTTGTCTTTTTTTTTTCCTCAGCTAAACTCTGGATATCGCCTACTATTAGAAAAATGGCTTCTCCTACAGCTCTGGGCCATATGGCTATGTCAGTATTATTACTGGGATTAAGGACTTTCAGCCATCTGCTGAGCCGTCAGCACCCGTTCCCTGCCTGTCCCTCACCCCAGCTCCACCACTGCAGGCTGCTCCAGGAGCAGAGTGTGTCCCCCGGAGAGAAGGGATTTTTCTACCTAGCCTCAGAGCTGTGAACAAGTTGGGCTGCTATGCCACCAATTATTTGTTCAGAACGGGACAGGCTTCTCAGGAAGCTGAGAAACCTCCTCTCTGTATATGAGATGAGGCTGACACCAAAGAAAGCTAAAAAATTTGGCCTTGTTAACAAAGATGCCGTTCCTCTCTTGCTCCATTAGTGGCACTATTCCTGAATTTTAGGCTAACCACAAAAATCTTAATTTTTGCAAAGCCTCTTTTCGTGCATTGGAATGAGCAAGGTCACCAACACACCTTGAAGTCTCCTGGAAATCTAAGTTTGTAGCAAGGAGAAAACTCAAGCCACGTGAAGATTTTATTGTTATTTTTATAGAATTTTAGATTGCTATAGTTTTCAGGTGAAGAGTATTCCAATTTGCACATGCAAATCAGGCTATCAATAGGAGCCATTATTAAACAGATTGTACACAACACAGCCTGAATACAGTCCAGTCAGCATTAAAGAAAAAATGCTAATGAGGTGAAGCGTAAGTACCTCAGCCTGGCAACACAGAGAGCCACAACTAATGAAGAACCAATGTTGCATCTCGGGTGATCAATCTCTGTAACTTCTCAAACTCTTTGTTCTACATTTAAATAGTTTAATATTAATTTATTCTAATGTCATCTCAAGTGAATAATGAATGTTATCAGAATTGTTGTTTAAAAAACCTCCAACAATAAAAAAATACCAGACTCTCGTAGATCAGTGTGCCCTGGTTATTAAAGCACAGAACACCAATTTTAAACAGAAAACCGCTGTATAATGGACTCCCCAAAGGCTATTCAATGAACTACAAGAATTTTATGTTTACCTTGAAAGCAGACATTAGTATGCTAGTGATATCTAAAAACATCTCTAAAACCTGTGGTTCTGGGCTGAATAACTTCTATAGTCTAAAACAAATTCAGTAGGAAATGCTGTAATAAGAACAAGAGTGTAATAAGTAACAACTAACATACAGGCAAAACGCACCAGAAGTACAGACAAGGTAGGATTTTCGTGAAGGCCCCTGCATCATTTTTACTGACTGCAGCGCTTCTTCCTACCCCTCTAAAACAGAATAATGGGCATTTCTACATAACTCACTTCCAAAGCAAAAACAACCAACAAATCCTGAACTTCTATTTTGGATTTTCTGAGGCAGTCAGAAAACGTCAGCCAGTTCTTACATTTGACCTCCAAATGGTGTTTCCACTTAAAGTAGTTTATCAAAGCATAGGGAGAAAATTAGTATTTTCTTTTTTCAGCCCTTCTCAGACACCTTTACTCCTGTAAAAAGCAATACCAGATTAAAGTGATGTCCCCCTCTGCATAAGAGACGAAAAGGAAATTTAGAAAATAAGCTAAACAGTTCTCATCATGGCCTATTTCGATTACTACCTTGCTGAAGCTATAATTATACTGTTATAATTGCATAGAGGGACAGCTATCATATACTTTTAGATACTAAAATGACTTGGTATAGTATATGGAACACTTTTAACACGGGACTATCTTGCCCGTGACTGTCAGAAGCGTGCCATCGCAGGCTCACAAGCTCCTTAGGCTGACATAAGCTGGCATGGCCATGAAAGGAGAGTCAGACTCTCCTGCTCCTGGATGCTGTTCTTCACCCACGCTGTCGCATCTCTGCTGCCAGCGCTGCCATTCATAGTGGATTAGGCTGAAAAACTGATCCAGCCAAAAATTAAATAAAACAATCGTTCCCGTAACCAGTACATTCCCCCATCCAGCACAATGTTATTTGAAACCGTAGGAACAGTTTGTGCATCTGCCCAAGACCTTCTCTCCTGATGCTTTCTTAACTTCATCCACTAGTGTAAGAAAAATAACTCTCCCTCTAAAGTCTGCATCTTTTTTATTCTCTGGTCAATATTAGAAGAAAGTGTTTTTAGACAACAAATACAAAGTCTAGAGGAGATTCTAGCCCACAGTGCATTACCACCACAGACAATGCTTAAGGTACTGTCATTCCGTAAAAGCCTGACGAAATCCCATTGCTGTTGCTGAACAACTCCAGACAGGGCGGCCTGCTTGCTTTGGCATTGTGAAGGAGTGACTGACACATGAAAGTTTGCAGGATCTATGAACGCAGGCCATGAGCTACTTTTCAAAAAGAGCAGCTTAGGGCATTTCAGCCATGGAGAATCTAGGCATATTCAAAACTCCACAAGCCAGCACACGTAATTCTGGTTCAGACAATAGTCCTGCTGTATATGTGATTAACGTTCTTTTCAGCTGTCTTGATTTCTTGCCTGAAACTGGGAGATCTTAGTTAAAAAAGGAAAATTAAAATAAACAACATTAGCAATGTCTCCAATATCCAATACAGCAGTATTTCCTTGATCTTAATTCAGCACTTTGTAGGTTATAATTTTTTTTTTTTTTCCGTCTTCCCAACAGCAAGTAACAAGAAACAATTTTAGGGAGTTGGAGGGAGAGAGAGGAGGTAAGACGCTGTCTTTAAGAGTAAAAGAGAGATAATCAGAGAATGGGAAATCAGTCTGAATTTGGTTGTCCCACCAGGTAGCAAGCTCCATGGGCTGGCTTCTCATGTGAGAAGTCAGGGAACCTGCGTGTAAGTGTTTCCTTCAGTGTCAGTTCACTGTATGAAGTTCCCATGAGTATTCTTCTTTATTTATGAGTTGCCATCATCCTGGCATCAGTATTTCCAGTCCTGTGGCCAGACTGTTGTCACTAAGTCTACTAATTTCATCCACAGATCTGTGAAAGCCCCTTCAATGAGTGTTGCATTTGGTGGAAAGGAGGCAATGTGGTCCAAGAAACCATCTTTATTTATGAACTGCTGCCTCACTAAGGGAAGAGTTGTTTCTGGTTTTCCCCTCCATCGTGGCTGTGGTTGAAGACTGTACATAGTCCTTCTATACTGGACTGCTTGCATGACTACAATGTTAAACAAATCACACATTTTGGATGAGACCATAGGAACTGCTGGATCACCTTGGGGCTATTGCTGCTGACTGTAAGGAGTGTAAGACTTACAGTAGTGTAAGACTGCCAGGTTTCTACACAGCAACTGCTCAGCTTCCTTAATACAAAATAATAAAGTATGGTTTCAAATACAAGTCATTCAGCCAAAGCATCATGAATACATTACTGTTCTGAAAGGTGAAGAGAGGTGATCAAGGAAATTGAACCAAGAGACAAAGGGCTGCAGTCTGACTCTCTTTTCCTGGATGCAGCTGAAGCAGCAACACCCCCAAGAAATCAGTATTCAGTAGTGCAACCAGAACTACCCAACACAACAGAATATCATAAATATCCAATGCATAGATGGCTGAGGCCTTACTAGTGCAACTCTGCTTCTGCAAGGATCAAAGCACTCCAAAATGGATCAAATGAATAATTAATAACCATTGCCTATAACCCACCAGCATGAAATTGCTCATTTAATTCTAATCAAAGTTAAGTCTTGGTTTTCCAAGACCAGACTTTTTATAAACTTTACTGCAAAATCCCAATGTTCTAAAGATGTTTTTCCAATGTTATTTACAGTTTGGTTTTCATGACATCCTGAAAGAGTTTGTTCTCTTCATTGCTTGCCTCACACAGGTGAACTACACAGCAGTAGAAATCTGCAGGATGCACAACCATAAACACAGCAGTCAGTCAGAAATGCAATAGCTGCTGAGCAACTTGACCTAGCAGTATCTACATCTTAAGACTGGAAGTATAGTATGTCAGCAGAAACTATAGGACAACACATACAAGACCCAAAAGCAAGAAAGTGATGTATAGTTCAGACAGGGATTCCCTTCACTAATTGTGTTAGTTTTCATCTCTTCAGACACAATCTTTCCTCTTCCTTTATGTGCATTCCCTCTGCAGAGGCAGAGTTAACAAGGATCGTTCAGTTTGACCCCTTTCACCTCCCTGGCACTCCCCCAGGGTCCCTGGCTTTAGCACTCTCCACCACCAGCCAAATAAGGCTAGATGCAATTCTTCAGAAGCTGTCAAAGAAACATCAAAACTCAGCCAGAAGAAATCAAAGCAACCATGAACCAGAAGGTTACTGCAGATGAATTCTCTGTGGTGGTGCCTGGATTATCTTAATAGCTTTGTTGGCTTAAACGCAGTTCAGAGTTTGGCAGTTCTGAGTTTTGCCTCCCCAGAGGAAGCCCATAGGGACCTTGTTCTCATATTTTCTTTGCTTTGATCCAAGGACAGAGGCATGTAGCCGATAGGGGACACTAAGTTCACGGAGCTAGTAGAGTTTAAGTTTTCTGAAGATGGTCCTTGGAGTTTCTGTCCTGGGAATATGGCAGCTTCCTATTCTATCAGTGACCATCAGTAACATAGTGACCTAAATCTTAATCTACTCTTAATATTATTATCATCTCAACGTCATAATGAGTTCTAGCACTAATCACACATCCCTGGAGCTTCTGACCTTTAAGAATTAAGTTATTTGACAGAACATTGAAAACATGGAGAAAGCAGAAATATCTGCTTTCCCAATTGAAACAATCTCCAAGTAATTTATTATGCAGGGGGCAGCTCAAAATTACATAAAAAAAATTTAGAAAATTGAACGCTTTCCTGAAATAGCCCAACATATAACCTTAAGAACATTTATGGTAAGCAAATTATGTCAATGACCAACACTGGGAGTGAACATGCTAGCAGGATCTGACTAAGGACCTCACCCCTACCCACAAAGCACCGAAGAAGCATTTCTGAGGGCTGCAACCTTCCACCTGCACGTTCTCCAGAAATTTGAGAGCCCAGTGCAGGTGGGAAACTGCACTGACTGGGAGCAGAGAACTTAGGACAATAACAGGGATGTTTTAATGGCTTGGCCAACACTAATGAAAATGAGAACTGCCTGTATTTGTTTGTATTCCACTGAAGGCACACAGTACATTATGTGGCACATTAGACTTAAAAGCTCCCCCGTTGTACACAATGAATTATGCAGCAGTGTTTATTGAACAATTTTACTAATAAGCCATCTTAGATTTAAATAATAAAAATTTTGCATGTAAGGTATACAGTAAAAATGATTCATGCATCTAAGTGCCTGAAACAAAGCATACCTTCCTTAGCAGGAGGCTTGCTGGGCGCCAACAGCTCGAGGGTTTACCAGCTGCGCAGAAGAATGGGGACAGAGGAACAAGGCACCTCTAGTCCATCTGCTGTTTCAGCCATCCTAGAGCCAGCCTTGTGATGGGAGCTCAGGACTGTAAATATTACAAGTGTGGGGCTTTACCATGGAGAGTAACTAGCAGCCTTAGCTGGCAGCTGTAGATCATTCTTTTATGGTCATCTAGTGCTCAATGTACCCAGAGATAAGCAGCAGCTGATGAAAAACAAGCGAGAACTGCGAGATCGGGAAGTGACGATATATTGATTTGGGGATTTTGGTCCCATTATGTGGGGATCACCCAAATATTCCAAGCAGCCCCTCAGGAAGAAAAAACAGAATTTTGCAGCACTGCTCCATGTGCTTTAGGGTTTTAATGACTTATGTATTAGTATAGTATGTAACATTATAATTTGATGCAATTATATAATTACAGCAATATTACAAAATATTATAATGCATAAAATTGGTATCATAATGTTGCATAATTATGATCTGCAATATAATACATTAACTGATTTGTATACTATGTAACATTACGTTAAAATGTTACATTCTGGCATCTCCCATGCTCCAGCTGGAAATTGCCAGTTACAGCATTCCCTTAAATCCCTGTCCATAGCTCACTTCAGCTTTCCAGCCTACTTTAATTTCTTTTCTACCTACATCATATAGTTTCTGCCTAATCTTGTTTGCTTGCTGGCTTGTGTTCCACCACAATGTTTTTGCCTTGGCACATGTGGTATTCAAATCTGGTCCTGGTGGATTGTAAACCATTTCAAATTAATGTAGAATTGTTCAAGAATGTAATCACAAAACTACATAAAAATAAAGCTCCTCCACCACTTAGGGTCTGGCTTTGTCTTTTCTGCTAACTAGACAATAATAATCTTTTGGAACTATTAGTGGAGTGTAGAAACATCCTTTAGTTTGAGTAATATACTGTAAATTAGCATATCTACATACTGATTGTTGAGCATATCTGGAACCAATGGATCAGCTACAGTCTGTAACAGTTGCCTTAGAGCTCTATTAGTCATGATAGTGATGGAGCCTTGCCCTGGATCACCCAAGGAGCTGCAGCCTCTTTTCCAGCTTTGCTGTCCATTTTGCACACTCCTTGCCAATCTCCCAGAGCTAATAATCACTTCTTTTTCTATATTAATTTAGCAATGATGTCAAATAATTGGGTAGTTGTTTTGCACTCTGCAAATTTAAATCCAAACACATCATCTGTATTACTAACACAAATGGACATTGTTCTAGTTTTAGCTACCTTTAAAAATTATGGTAATTTCATGTTTCCCCTTGAGTTTACATAGAATTTTCTATGCAAATAAGGGAGCAAATCCCAGAGCTAGCCAGAAATTTTGTTAAAATTTTTTTATGGATAGTTGAAGGGTTTTACCTTTTTATGAGAAATTTCTACTATTCCTAGGAAATTATTATTTATTCCCTTTAAAAAAGTTAGGCAACACTCCAAAGCACAATTAAGAAAAAACCCAGCTTTTTAATAAAAACCAAAGTTTTGACTACAGAAAATGAGAAATTGGGATTTCCTGCAATACCAAGTTGGATTTGTAGCTTGGGTGGCTGAATATCCCATCTGTATTAGAAGCTGCCACCAGAATACACTTGTCATCAAGCATGGCCAAGGACTCCTCTGGCAGTTGAGCCAAACAACTACACAGGGACTATGCCATCCAGCCACAAAAAGAACAAGCCAGATGCATTTCCAATAGCATTTTCAATGTTTTCAAAGTTTTCCATTTTAATTTTAACACAAAAGTAGTATTTTGTATAGAACTTTTTAATACTCTGCTACTTGAATGTCTTTTCTTTCCCGCCACCAGCTCCAGTAGCTTCTTGTAGCTGAAGGTAAAGCATGGAGCTCAGCATGTCAGAGAGCACTCAGCCAAATAAAGCACCAACTCTGGTCATAAATGATTCAGCATTTGACCAAAGGGCATAGCTGAAAAGACTGTAACTTTGAACTTATCTCTGCTTAATTTAATTTGCATTCAATTGGTCTCTGTTAGTATAGTCTACTTGGCATTTTTGTCAAGTAAATCTTCCTAGGCTTTTTCCCTCCTCCATCACTTATATTGCATCGCATTCATTGGAAGAGAAATGGACAAAAAATGCTTTGGAATTAATCCAGAAAGTTTCTTTCAATCCCCTTTAAGTCCTCTTCCCTCTGGCTGTGAGTGTAATGTTCTACACAGTTTGGCCTAGATTTTGTGGCCAGATTACATCTCTGAAGGGAAATATTTCCAAAGCCCATTTGTGTTTCAGTATGGGACCGGAGAGCTGCCTTACTCGCTGTTCACTCTGGGAAGCCGTGCTCACGCCATACTAACCCCCTTGGATAACCTGCTCTGATGAGATGTGTGATTCTGGTTTCTGACCTTAAATACTTTGAAGAGGCCAAATTATTATACACCACTGAACAGTCATCCTGTGAAAAAAAAAATCAAACCCTGAGGATATGTTTGGCTGAGTAACTCAATTCATCAGACACTCGCGAAAATTTTGGTCATTGTGGGATGGTGTTTTACATAGTGATTAGTACTTAAATAATACTGTTTAAAGTATTATTTATAACTATTTAATATTTAGATTCCTATCTCCCTACCATGACCTCACTATCTGCTTTCTTGTAACCTAAATGTTTATTCTTCTTGCTTACCTTCAGCCATAGGTGGCACGCTCTGGTTTTAGTTAAACTAAACTTCATCTTCTCTTTGAATCCCTTCGGCTGCTGGAGAAATACACCACTAGCTCACAAGGCGTTGTTTACTCTGGAAGGCAGGGGAGGCTCCCACGGCCAGTTTTCCCACGGCGAGCCCCGTACGTTGCCATAGGGAGAGCTGGATGCGGAGGCACCAGCTCCGGCAGCGCGCCCGGGGGGGCCGCGGCGGAGCGGGGAGCGGGCGGCTGGCTCCACCTAGTGCCCGCTGCTCCCCGTCCTTACCGGGCCCGGGGCCGGCGGGAAGGCGGCAGGGAGCGGGGCCGGGGCTTGCCCCGGGCGGGGGCAGCCCGGTGGCAGCGGCGGGTGAGTGAAAAACCTTCGGCCCGGCCACAGCTCGTCCCCGTTCCAGCGCGAAGAGTACAGGGGAGCGCAAAGATGCAGCTTCACAAACACAGAGAAATTCTCTATAATTAAAAATTAAAATAGAAATTTGAAACTTAAAATGAGAACTAAACTGACCTAAAGATTTTTAAAATGGAAAAAACACTGTTTCTAGAACTGGGGCATAAGGAAAGTACTTCAAAAAACAAATTCCCAAAAAAATAATTGAAAGACCACTCCTCTGACAGATGCTGGGGAGCTTTGATCATGGCACCACCGAGCTTCAGGGCTGGGAAAAGCCAGAAAAAGCCTGGAGCTCCAGGTACAGTGGGGCTGGAAGGCAGCTGCCACAGAGAGTCAATGCTGACAGCAAGTGGCAATCCTGGCTGCGTTCGCCATCTCCTCAGGGGCTGATGGATGGATCCTCTTACCTGGATGGCTGGGGTTAAAAGAGAGCCTATGGCCCCATGAGGAATAGGGCTGGAAGGGTCCTGTCAGAAGGCACGTGAAAGATATGATGTAAGATAAAGCCTGCTCTCCTCCATCTCCCTAAGGACGCCTTACAGACTACCATTTTGGGGAAGCTCTGCAGTTCAGCTTTGGGAATTTTTTCCTGCCATAATTACATGCAGCTATATTTTTAACCCCTCCATTAAGTACATATTAGCTCTTCAACAAAAAAGCTCTCAGGGGATTTAATAGATTACTAAAAGGTTTTTTCATTCTTTATTTTTTCTCTAATTAGCTGTTATTCACAAAAATTGGGTTAATACCAAATGAAAAATATTTTCATGGAATTCACCACAAGCAAACTAAAACATCTTTTTGACATTATTTCTGTGAAATTAGTGCTATTTTGTCCTTCTTCCCAGTTGCTTTATCATCTGTACTCAAATTTGGCCTGATACAACTTCTTAGTATTCCCAGTTCTACCTAGCTGACACCTGAGACCTTGCCCAGCAAACCCTGATAACATCATCGCGTGGATGTGAGAGCCACTGGTCTGTGCCATGCCCGTAAGCTGGTATAAAGCAAATGTGGTGAAATCAGTTATTTCCCTGGTCCCCTCCTCTGAACGCAGCCGAGCACACCATGTGCTGCTGTCACTCCCATACCACAAAAGGGTTTGTGTTTTCTGTAACCAGTATTTTTCTCTGATGTCAAAATACTTCTTGTTGAAAAGATGTGATATATTGCTGTACAATATGGTTGGGGTGGTTCTTTCCCCCCCCCCCAAAAACAAAGACTGGGTCAGGCCTAGCATATTCAGAACTGGAGGGTCTCCACTGCAACAGGAGGTGGGCAGGAAATCAATGTCACCTCACATCTTTCTACCGATTAGGGCTTCTCCCATAAAGGTTCATAAAATCTTGATTATGGGTTGGGATTTGTATAAAGCTACAAAGGATCAGCGAGCCAGCTGCTCCACCAGTTGGCAGAATTTAACAAGCTTTTGACAAAGCTCTTGTTAACACTACACTGCCGCAGTCCACAGACAGGGCCAGCAAAGAGTGAGCAGCTGCTGCTATGACACCCAAGGGTGAGTTACAGCAGCTGTACCAGGTAGCAGGTCCTGGCAGAAGAGGATTTGAAGCCCTTGCTCTGCAGTGAGCACTGTACAGCCCCAGCAGGGACTTGGCATGCAGAGGAGCCACTGCCTCGTTTGCATCCTGAGCATCCCAGCTGGCCACCACCACCATGTACAGAGGCAGGCAGCAGGGACCCATGCAACCCCGCTCAAGCTCCTGCCACCCTCAGCTGTCCTCTGGAGAGCTATCCAGGCCTTCGATGGCATGATGGGAACTGTCACTATGTCTAGCAGCCATTTAGTTTTGTGTTAGAGGATGGGTGGACTGAAACTACTGAAAACCTACAATATTGCAGCTCTGCTTGCAGATCAGAAGAGACAGCACTGGGCAAGACTAGCATTTTAACCATAGGATTCAGACTGAAAGTACATAGCATGATTTTGCATTTGTATTTCCATCCACCACTAGATCCTTTACCACCTCATGATATCTTTTACAGTGAACTGATGTCTCAAACATTCCAGTTTCTGTTTAGCAAGGGATGTTTACTTTATAGGAAGGCCTGGAAACACATTTCTCTGTGCAGCCCCTGCACTCCCCAATTCAAAAATTACCAATGTACCGCAGTATCCCATCTCTGCTGCAGAACAAAATGGAATTTCAAATGTAATAGCAGACTTGAAAAAATGGCACATTATTTCCAGAACCCACTCCCCATACAATTCACTCATCTGGCCAGTCCAAAAGTCCCATGGGAGACAGCACCTGACAATTGATTATTGGCTCCCAAATGCCAACACAGCTCCGCTAACAGCTGCAGCACCTAATATCGCAACTTTAACAGCCACACTACAAGCAGCTGCACATCCACAGAAGGCAGTGCTAGATGTCAGAGATATGTTCTTTATGGTCCCCTTGCAGGAGGAGGATAAAGAGAAGTTTGCTTTTACTTGAGAAGGTATACAATACACCTTTAACAGACTCCCACAGGGGTATAAACATTCACCCACGATTGCTCATGCTGCACTTGCTGAGCTTTTACAGACAGTCTCACTTCCTCAGAATGTGAAACTGTACCAATATTCTAATCGGTGATATTCTAATGATATTCTAATTGGAGGGACCACCCCTGAAAAGGTGGGGGAAGTGGCAGCAGCAGTGTGGCAAGCACTACATAAAGCAGAAATTAACATTCCACCTGAAAAATGTCAGGGATCAAGTAGAGAAGTAAAATTTTTAGGTACTTGGTGGATTACAGGTAGTGCAGCAATTCCACCAGACACCCTAAGTATAATAGAACAATTGCAGATACCCCAATCTAGGAAAGAATTACAACAGCTTAGGGGTTCTTTAGGATACTGGAGGAAACATGTACCTGGATTTTTCTGTCATTGCTTGCCTATTGTACTCACTTTCACAAAAAGGAAAATCATGGAAATGGAACCCAGCATATGAAGAGGCAGCCCAAACTCTAATACAGCAATTAAAGACATATCAGTCACTGGGGCCAGTACACCCCCATGACCTTATTATAGCGGAATGGGGTTTTGCAGAACACTGTACTTATCACATCTATTCCAGACCACGCCAAGCAGGCCAAAAAGGCCTTTAACATTTAACTTGACTGCATTTAAAGAGACAGAACAGATATTCTGAGTGGGGAAAGGGACTTTTGTCTTCAGTCTAAGCAGTTAAAGAAGTTGAGCCACTAAGGGGTAACCCATCCAGAAAAACCCACTGAGACTTGTATTGTTTTCCCTTTCCAGTAACGACACCAGGAATGATACCAGCACACCTGCCCTGGAGATCAGGTTAACCATCAAAGGATTGCTTATCCTTCTCGCAGGAGTAATCATCACCAGCATGAACCAAATTCAGTTCACACATCAACAAACCCTCACTTCTTTTATTTATGCTCATCAATACAGTAACTATAGTACATTCTGCACCATACATATTTCTCAGTTGTGAGTGCAATCTACTGTAACAGCAATTATAAGGGAAGGCGATGAGGGCAGCTTGCCCACTAAGATTCGAAAAGTAACTTAGGATAATGCAACTCAATTCAAAAAGGATTTCCAGCCTTGGTGACATCTAGTTAGTTTCACTTACGACCCCACCAACAGTAAAGCCACAGCTTTTGTTTTGACAATACGCAATGCTTCGGTATCCACCACATACCGAATCATTGCACTGGGATTAAATCACAATGGAACTGTCCTGTATCCGTTAGAGCATAGAGTACGGGCCCAACAAAACGGGAACAAGCGGCAAACTGTCAATGTTGCTGCATGTGTTGTACGGGAACAACAGGGATTTATTTGTGAATGTAATACCATTAAGGCCCAAGACATTTGTCTTGACACTGAACAAAATGTTTGTCATTTTGAAATACATCCTGATGAAACCCCTGAAATTGTACTTGTCTATGCTAGAAACCAATGTGCTTGTATAAGAACCCTTTGTGATTCTATATTTATAGACAATACCACTGTAGAGATATATAATCACTCAAATATCTGTATTTGTAGTTTTGCCAAAATTATGGGATGCGACTAACTATTCAGCTCCTATCACAACCCACCAATTGCTCCAATCTAAGTGTACATTTTATCAAGATTTATTGCCTACCCCTATTGGAATGAATCTCACATCAGTAAGAAAACTGTTGCAACATGGTAACTTGAGTCAATTGCTAAAACGAATTTGGAACAATGGACAAAGAACCCCAATTACCATCCATCATGCTGCAGAGAAGATATGCTATGTCCTAGAAAGAGTGAAGAAAGACTGAGAACATCACTGGTGGGAAACTCTTTTTGGATGGTCATCAACAGCATGTGGAATATTGAATTTGCGGCTGCATCCAATTGTAGTGTTGTTAGCTTTGACTTTATTATGTTCATTGCTTATAATAATTACATATATCAAAGTCTGGCAAATAATGAAACAAATTACATCGATCCAGCATGTAAAACCTATACAATCAACTGAGTCTGTATGTGAAATGGTATATAACTAACATTAATTGTGACACTTAAACTAAACAGCTTATCAAATAATCAGACTCTTACCACTGATCTGCAATACACCACGTATTTATGACAGAGGCAAGAGGTAACCATACTACCACTCTGAGTCAATAAAGTGGATTGACTGTAGTCACAGGGCGGAGTGTGAGAGGTGTGCTCAACCCCTTGGCCAGACTGGCAGTGGTTTGGTGCAGGCTCTGGAGAAGGTAAAGGCCTGAGCCATAGCTGGGCCTTGAACTCCTTTAGTTTCAATCTGTTCTCTGAAAACCCACAAAGGAGCAGAGTGACACAGTGAGCATCGATGCATATGAGCTTGGAACACCAATCATGCGATTAACACATGAATAGCAGGTGGCTTTTCCAAGACTCATTTATCAAGGAACAAAGACAGTTGTGGGTACAAGGAGTCTCATGCCTACCTTTCCATCGCATGTGATTTGACTGTGAGTCAACCACTTTATCCCATAAATAAGACAGCCTAAGTGAGTCGCCTTTGAGCTCTCCCTGCTGGGCAGGGTGGCTGCACGGTGGTGATCTCCCCTTGAGCTGGCACACCTCTCAAGGTTGCTCCTCGAGGCAGGGAGACCTTTTACCAATGGCGGATCTTTGGTAAGCGACCAATATCACGCATAACCCTGTAGTATGATAACTTCGATTTTGCCTTGGTAACCTTGACTGCATGCTGAATTGATGCTAATGAAACATTACATAAACTTGCATATATAATCCTTTAGACATAAATCATTGTCCAGGTCTGAGACCAAGATTGGACCCAGCCACACCTAAGCTCCATCAGGAGTTTAGAAAGCAAGGGGGTCTACTCTGAACCTCACGACTCAACAGGAGAGTCCTCCTTACCCTTTGCATCCCCGGTCTCTCTGTGATTCATTCCAACTCAAGTGTAAGTCAATTTTCCTTTGTATGTTTCTTCCATGCAGTAATTAATAGAGTGAACCTTGCCACTGAACTTTGTTAAGTCACACTTTTACAGCATCATATTAAAACAACTTTCACTGATAGTTTTGATGGTGATTCTTTAAGAGATCTAAATCACGCATTTGCAACAAATTGGTGTAGTCAGCAGGATTCTAAATCAGGATTTGCAACAACTTTGTAGGAAAGCCTGGAAACAAATTCAGCTTGCACTGAAAAGGCTCAAAATCTCCCAAATAACCTTGATGAGAGCTGAGGAGAGTTCTGAATTAAGTAAAGCCCATTCTGATATGCCAGAACCAAACATGGGAGAAGGGGCCCATGGAAGAGTCAGACAGCCTCTGGCTGAGCTCAAATACAAAAGGAAAGCACAGAGAAGGTAGAAGCAGAGACAGGCTACCCAGGAGGAATGTAGAAACTTGGCTTGAATTTGCAGGAGTGAAGCTAGGAAGGCCAAAGCTCAGATAGGTTGGAACATGTGGAGGTCATGTTGGTCAGCAAGAAGGACTTCTATAAGCACACTGGCAGCAAAATGAAATTTAAGGAAGATACTGCCCTGCTGTGTAGTGGGGCAGGGAACCTACTGACAAAAGACATGGAGTAGACTGAAGCACTCAATGCTTTTCTTTCTAGCCTTAGGTTTCAACAGTAATGTCTGCCATCTGGTCTCCCATTTCCCTGATCCTACTAGTGTAGCCTGTGGAAGCATATCAGGAGGCAGCAAGGGGAGGGCTGCTCCACCAGGGAGGGTGAGCCAAGGGTAAGGAGAGCACAGGCAGGGATCTTACCACTGGGGCATGGTCCCACAACCCCTGAGCAGGAGCAGTGACAGCAACAGGTTCCATCAACCATCCAGTGATCATCAGGCAAAGGCAAGGTAACAAGTCAGATGCAAGGTCAGCCCAGGAAATCCAAACAATTACTCATGACTACTAGGAAACAAGACTAGAAACAGGTCCTACAGCTGCAACATAGCTCAGGGAGAGACACACAGTATGAGCCTGAGCTTAAGAGAGCTCCTGGCCCCATGGTCAGTGGGCGTGTGGGTGGAGGTCCCAGGTGAGAGTGGTCAAGGCAATTACAGCCTATTAGGGCACTCAGGGCCCCAGCAGAGTGAAGAGTTGCTCACAGTTGAGGAAGATACAGTTAAGGAGTACTGGAGCCAATTGGATACATACAAGTTAACAGGACCAGATCGGATGCACCTGAAAGTCCTGAGGTAGTTATTGTGTGGCTGCTCTCTGTCATCTTTGAAAGGTCATTGTGGTTGGGGAGATGCCTGATGTTTAGAAGAAACACATCACAGCTATCTTCAAGAAGGTTTACCCATGGAAATGCAGACCAGTCAGCTTTGTCTCCAGTCCAGGAAAGGTTATGGAGCAAAACCTCCTGGAAATCATTTCCAGCCATATGAAGGTCACAAAGATGATTGGCAGAAGTCAGCATAGATTGTTCAAATCATGGCTGACTAACCTGACTTCCTCTGATGAGACACCAGGTGCTGGGGATAAGGGAAGGGCAAGACTCCAAGCCCTGGATCTCAAGAACCTTTTCAAGGCACAGTGTTTCCTTTGCACAGCTTAAACATGTTGAAAGACTTCATCTATGCTTTGTCTAGGCCAGCTTCCATAGACCATCCTGGACAACTTGACTAGATATGTACACTGGTAAACTGGATTAGATGAGGCATCCTGGTCCTGCTTCTGTGTTTCCCCTTGAAGGTCTTGTGAGGTTTTTATTTCTTGTTTAAAGTAGTGAACTACTTCTGCCAGTTTTCTTTTTATTGCCTTTATCTGAGCAGCAGAGCAGAGAGGGAGGCATTGTTGGCTTGGGCCAGGAGGAAAACTTGGGGGAAGTGTCAGTGCTGAGACCTTGGGTTTCACACAGCGTGTGTGGCATCAGGACAGTCTTCTTTCAGTCCGATACAGCTAGACTCAAGGAAAGCACAATCTCTCTTTCAATGAAATGTGTGAATCAACCTTAAATATTTTGCCACCTGAAGACAGGTTGTTACAGGAGTGCAGGTCAGTGGGAATATCTTTGGAGTAACAGAGGGGATGTTACCAAAAATCTGTAACAGGGATAGGTCCACTGCTGAGCAAAGGCGTCACTCATGGGAACAAGCCCAACTGGGACCCCCCCAGTGCAGAACTCCTCTTTGTTGTGCACAGTTTTGCGTGAAGTCCTGATGCTTTTCCCAGGTCTATTTCTAAATCTCACCAATGCACCCCAGACCCATAACAGAGGGAGATAATCTGTACGTTAAATCAGTTAATTTGTTCTTCTTGTGCCAAAGCAGATCCACATTACACTTGCAGCAGCTTTAGTAGGGCCGCTTGTTAAAAGAGGCAAGAAGTGCCTTTGTAAAGGGCATATCTGGGCATTGAAATTGGGTGGCTTCTTTGCTAAAGGAATGGGATCTTCATTCATTAAATAAAACACTATAAATTATGTTAATGGTTAACTGCACAGAGAAAAAAAGGTAATGTCTAGACACTATTTTTCTTATTCATGTATTAACATTTCTCAACTTCTTAAGTGTGATGAAATATTTTCCTTCACAAGCCACAATGCTTTTCAAAATGTAAAGAGTATATATTCTTATGTAATGGCTTCGATGTCCTCTAAAACACAGAAAACATAGGTTCCTCTGCATAATATTTCTTTTACATTCAGGTGATAATTCTTTTATATTCAGGTCATAAATGTGAAAGGCAAAATATACCAATGTGGTAAATTGATTTAAATAACAAAATGGGGAAATTTCAATGGATTGAAAATAAAGTAATACATAGTTTTGTAAATGAGGAACTTATCAAAGAAAAGTGTTTCCTGCGTGTAGTACTTTGCAGAACAAAAATAATCAGGCTATATCTAAAATTGAACACATGCACACCATTTCCTGCAAAGCTCAAACATGACTCAAGTGAGGCTCAGTCCTATGACTGAACTTCTGATTCCTAGACAGGCTCTTGTGACTACTCATGCGAACAGTTTTAGCATCAAAATGTTCTTCCTCAGGAAGTCTGTGGCCTTGGATCCTTCTGAGAACTAAGTATGTCCTTAGTATTATGGGACCACGGCAAACAGGCACTCCCTTTGGTTTCTGTTGTAATCTGGGGACAGGCTCTGTGCTGGCACCAGCTCCAAGAAAAACTGGAGGTCTCTGTAGGCTGATTGACTCTGGCCAGACATCAGTACTCCTGGGGACATCTGCTAGCCAGGAAGGGTTGGTGTGCTGCGTGATCCATCGGTGCCCCTCACCGGTGCCACAACACACCTGACACACAGGCCTTTCTCTTGCCACTGACTGGAGTGATCAGCTGCTTCAACTCCATGAATGTTGAAAAGTAATATGGTTAAACAGAGGCCCTTTGGGTTTTTTTAATGAGTCGTGGAAAAAATGAAATTGTGATGATGGAAGTGCCGTTGGAGTCATACTTGTTGCACTGTACTATTCCTTCCTCTACAACTGTATGCAAATTCTTCAATGGGTTTTACTGAGATCTGATGTAGGCTGTTGTTGTTCTCCAATGTTTAGGGAAATCCCCAAATTAAAATTATTCCAGTACCAGTTTCATAATTCCATGAGAAGTTTCATAAAAATGCCATTCATGTCACTCCCTGACATCATCCTTGCAATTGCAGGATATGTGGTTACAGTAGGAAGGGGAAATGGTTTGTTAAAATACATATATTTTTATATATGTATAAATTATTATAACACATCATTTATAATAAAATACAATATATTGTTGTTATGTTATATGCTTTATCTACAAAATATATTAAAATATACATTTTGGTGTGCATATACATATATAGTAGTATATATGCGTATATACTACGGTTCATAACTGCTCCATCAAAGCCACAGTACTTGGAGCTATGTTAGGCTAAAGCCTAACACTCACATTTTAGGGAAACTGATAGAAAAAACCCAGTTGAATAAATGGGTGAAAACAGATGCATATGATGTACTGAAAAAGACCCAACAAAGCTTTTCCAAATGGAAAGTTATGTTTCACAAATCTATTGGAGTTCTTTGAAGAAGTCTACAAGCATGTAGACTAACTAGGTGAATCTAGTTGATATAGTTCACTCAGATCTCTGAAGAGCATTTGACATTGACTTTTAAGGAAACAAAGTTTCCATGGGTAAGAGTGATGGACTTTGCATGGCTAAACAATGATTAAAAGATAAAAAACCACAGATAAGAATAAACAGCCTCCTTCACAGTGGAGGAAAATCACTAACTGGATGCCACAGACTTGTGTTAGAGCCTGTACTGTGTAATATATTCCCATATTGTGCGAAAAAGGCTGACTACTGAAGTAGCGATGTTGACTGATGACACTATTCTACTTCTTTATGCTGGAAGTAGTGACACTCTGGAAACTGGTGCCATGAGAATCTGCTGAGTCAGAGAGTATCATCAGGGTCAGAAAAGGATTAGGCAAATTCAGGGCCAATAGGTCCATAAATCGGAAATCAAAAGGGCAAGGAAGTGGTATCACCTATTTTCCCTGTTGGAGACAGAACGCTGAACTAGGCAGGCCATTGCTCTGACTTAGTAGAGGGTTTCTTATATTTTATGTACACTAACTTTTTCAGGGTAGTAAAGATGCAGGCTAAATATGAAGAACTGTAGAAGCAGGACACTGGGAGATAAAATGGCCTGTGGATAAAATGTGATTGTGGTGCACGTGAGAATAAAAAGCCTAACTTCACAAACTGGGTGATGACCTCTGAACTAAATATTATTGCTCAGGAATGAGATCTTGGGGTTATAACAGAAAGTGCTATGGAAACATCCGTTGAATGTCCAGTAGCACTACATAAACAGTCAGATTAATCGTTGGGAAGAGTATGACAGAAACCATCATTATGCCGTCAATTGCATTTAGAATGTGTCTGCATTTTTAATACTTTCATAGACCTCCATCTTGAAAAGGAGGTGAAATAACTGAAAAGGAGTACAGCAAGGACTAACAGGGACCATCAAATATGTGGAATAGCTTCTAAATAAGAAATTATTAAAAAGGCTAGGACTCTACTGCCTGGGAAAGAGGTGGTTGAGAAGGGATTTTTCAAAGGTCTATAAAGCCACACATGGTGCAAAAAGGGTGAAACATTGTCTCTCCTAGTGCAAACCCAGAAGGGAAGGGGGGGTCTAAAAGGTGAGTAACAAGCAGAAAGTTCAAAATAAGCAACGCATAGTAAAGCTGTGATTCTCTTTTCCACAGGATGTTGTGGCTGCTAAAAGCTTAGATGGACTCAGAAAGTGACTGGAATTTTTTTTGAGTTTGCTCATCAAAGGCTATCAGTTACAATGATAAAACAGCGGGCTCCTGAAGTCACTGAGCCAAAAATCATTGGAGCCTGACAGAATGTATCAGGGAAGTGTGGCTGTATGGTTGGGCTCTTCTTACATCACCCCCAATCATCTTTCCTTCTAGTTCCTGCCAGAAGGGTTTAGTGCAAACCGAAGGACAGTCCAGCCTTGGCAGAGGTGCAGACCACACCTGTGGTCATCACAGTCGTCTCTTGACACAGTCTGTGCAGTGATGGCCCCATGCATGATGTTCTCCATAAAACCTTCAGCAACCAATGAGCCTTAAGATGTGTGAGGTGCACTGTACACTGCCACGGGCAGGCCAAGCAGTAGAAAATGGGCTTGGTGATGCCAAAAAGGATCTTGGTTGTCAACAAGGATCTCGGCACCTCTGCTCCCAGGCCCTTCACCTCCTCCTCCACAGACAGACACAGTAAAGGCACAGCCAAGTATCTCCAGACCCTGACCTAGACAAACTTCTTTTCTTGTTCCCTCTATCTCAGCATCCCCTTCCCTCTTCAACAGCACAAGCTCTGTTGTCTACCAAGTTTTCCACCCCTGTCCACTACAGACAAGTAAGAACTAGGGCACACCTCATTAAATGCATGTACATAACTAATTCCCTTTCAAAGCATGGCCATGTTCACTAACCATCTACAGACTGGAAAAACATATGGTATTTAACATTACATTTAACACTACAAGATATTCCAGAGCTCCAATAGACATTTAGTGCAAAAGAATTAAATTTAAGATTGTATTCCACAGTCCTGGATGCAAAAGTCACTGGCTAACATAGTCTAGCTTTATGTCTGTACACATAGTGAAAAGTTTTCTTTCTTGTAGATATCTATCTACCTTCAACAGACACTGAACAGCCATTATTAGCTCTGTGTTTTTAAACAATGTTCAGTTTCCTTCTAACTTGTATGTAAACATTTTTTTCTATTGTAAACTTAATCACTGTATGAGTGTTGGTGCAACTTTAAGAGTATGAGCAGCAAGCTAGACTGGCATGGACCACTGTTACCATGAAATTCTAAATCTGATCAGAAAAGACCTAGAAAATAGAGTGTTTGCAGTAGTGGTGGCCATTCTGCATCTCTGATGGTGTTGTGGTCCCACAGCAGCAGAGCTCAACCAGGGCAAGGACACCAGAAAGAGATCCTGCAAAAGCTCTCTGCAGATGATGTAGAGATAGCACACACATGATGCAGGTCAGGCATCAGAAACGGCAGGGGAACAGGGTCCCAGAATTGTGAATTTGCCACACAGAGAAATGTCTTCAGTACAGGCACACACTGTCTCCAGTGCCTTCACATCCACACACTGGGTACCATTTTTGCACTGATGCAGGCAGAGACTGTTCCTCTAACAAAGGCTGATCCATCAAAATCATATCACAGAAGGGCAATTGAAAAAGTCATATTTTCACCAGACCAGAGAACTTATTTCAATGAATCATGCCATTGTTCAAAATAGAGGAAAAAGCACTTTAAAACAAAGTTTTGTGATAAAATGTTTCAGACAATTAAAAAGGCATAAAGTTTAGGACAGTAAAAGTTCTTGGAAACAAATCCAATTTTGAGTAGGAGAGTCTTAGAGACAGCTAGAGTAGTCCGGCAAATCAGTATAACTGATCAGCTATTAGGTATGTGACAAGATACTGTATATTTTTTAAAATCCTTTCAGAATAAGCTATCTTAACAAAAACAACACATCAGCAGAGACCTTTTTTTCAGGCTTGTGGTTTTAGTTCACTATTGCTTTCTTGAACTAATTGCAGAATCCATTACCACATAACTTGCTTTCATTTTCTTATATGAGCATGTTTTTGCTTGCCCCAAATGAAACAGGATATCCATCTTTCAGAATTTCTGTCCTACCTTTTGCAATATCATTCATTTGTATGTGGTAAGAGCACAAGCATTTAGCAAATCATGTTGTGGTTAAAGGAATTTTGCAGCTTTCCTATTGCAATAGGATAAAGCTTTTGTTGAGCTACAAGATTGACTAATATGGGACACTTCCTCCTTCCCCTTACTTTGATGTCATATGTTTAAGAGAAGAACAGCAGAAATAATAACTGTATTTTACTGTTTGTTTTTCTCATTTTGCCATGACACTGACTTTTAATGAAAGCAGATGTAAAGAGCACGTAAACCAACTGGAGGTGCCCCTTTGAATCCCATTCCATCAGGCAGATTAGCCCAGTGTCATCCATGCAGAGTATGGGATCTGCCTTCACCCCAGTAATGATGTATAGTGATTTTCTTTTTTTAAAGAAATGCTAACAGTTAAATATCTATGCTGGATTTTCATTGTTAACAAAAACTAGCTAAAAATCATGAGCAGAGCTTGAAAAATAAACTGATTTTGCTAAGGAGATTTTTAAATTATGTATAACTTATTATGACAAAAATGGTATACATATTAATTTCATAATAATTTGCTCTCCAAAATTTTAGGGTTTTTTTGGAAGGAAAGGAGTCACTAAAGCAGAATTTTAGGGCCTGTTTGCTCTAGGAAAACCCACGATGATGAGAAGATAATTAGGGAACTAAATACTGACACTACAAAGTGAAAGTTGAGCAACTAAGACTTTTTAAAGTAGATTGTTTCTGCATTTATAATTTTCAGTTTACCAACTTTTCAGCTTCACTAGCTAGTCAACTTTTGGGCTGGAAGAAGAGCGGAAAGGCCTTGGCCAATGAATCGGCATCTCTGCCCCTTCAGCATGAGAGCTTGCAAAGCCTGATCTCAGAAACATCCAAGAGATCCTCCACCAAATGGGGAAAACTTTGGCCAACCTGCTCCATAAAGTTAAGCTAAGAAATGAGAAAAAAGAGGAAGTAATTGAACAGAAATATCAGTTTTTCCATATTCATTAAAAAGGACACGAAAACCAATATCACTGCTTTAAAAAACAGCTTCCAACTATTCTGAAAGCACTTTCTTTACTTGTAAAGGGACTTTGATTCTTCAAGTGAAATTACATGTGTTTGTGCCCTTTAAAAAGTGCTTTGTAGAGATGTGATAAAGGTCCATGCACTTCAAGCCCATGGCTACTCTCTGTGATGAATATTACATACCACTTAAAGATAAGTGGGTTAAAAGGAGACTGCTTACTTAGAAGCACATTAGCAGGCCTGGATCACACTGGATCCCCCTGGGTTTATACATTGTGAGATTGTCTTTACTCCCAGGAAACCGAACTATTTTCTTTGGGAGATTCTCACCTCATGTGGGGTCCAGGATGAATGCTGCTCAGGGGAGGAGACAGATGCTCAGCACTTTTACTCTTTGTTCAACAGATGATCCCTCTCTCACTTATCACCATCTGTGTTTTTCCCGAAGTTTTCTACTCCAGGAACAGTGGAGAGGTGTTAACCTCAACCAGATTTCTACCACGGCCTTCTAAAACCTCAAAAATATGAATTTATCTGAGGGAAAAGATGGCATTAATATTATTCCCATAGGAAATTGAAGAGAAAGAGCTTTTCCTGAGGCTATCCATAGACCGAACCAAAAAAAAGCAACATTTTTCTTAAAATGTTTCATTCACAAAAGTTGCCTCATTTGTGAAATAAAATGATTTCAAAGTGGCTTCAGCTACACAAATGGCAGAGGAATCAGGTCTTCCTGCCTTCTGATACTGTCTCCATTCCTTCAGATACCACAGTTACCACAGATATCATAGTTTCTTTGCTAAGGTGCAGAACACTGCCATGGCTCTAGGTATCTGGAAAATGAAAAACACTGCTGTTGTTTTAGCTTTTAAAGCCTGGTGATTATCAGCGGCCTACAGGGGCTTCTTACGGCAATGAAGAAATTGCCAGTGGTTCACCTTCTGTAGTACAGAAGGTAACAAAAGGACCACACCTGAATCCTTCCCTACTTGTGGCGACTTCCAGTGCCAAAAACAAAAAGTCTTTGAGCAAATATAGGTGTTAATGTGCCTCTAGAAGTTCTTCAAACTAAGGTCTTTCATTTATTTTTTGGATTTATGAAAGGCAGGTCCTGCTTGACTAACCTGGTCTCCTTCTATGACAAGATGACCCGCTTAGTGGATGAGGGAAAGGCTGTGGATGCTGTCTTTCTGGACTTTAGTAAAGCTTTTGACACCATTTCCCACAGCATTCTCCTGGAGAAACTGGCTGCTCATGGCTTGGATGGGTGCACTCTTCGCTGGGTAAAAAACTGGCTGGACGGCCGAGCCCAAAGAGTTCTGGGGAATGGAGTTAATTCCAGTTGGTGGCCAGTCACAAGCGGTGTTTCCCAGGGCTCAGTATTGGGGGCAGTTCTATTTAATACCTTTCTCAATGATCTGGATGAGGGGATCGAGTGCTCCCTCAGTAAGTTTGCAGACGACACCAAGTTGGGTGGGAGTGTTGATCTCCTCGAGGGCAGGAGGGCTCTGCAGAGGGATCTGGACAGGCTGGATCGATGGGCCCAGGCCAACTGTACGCGGTTCAACAAGGCCAAGTGCCAGGCTCTACACTTGGGTTACAACAGCCCCATGCAACGCTACAGGCTTGGGGATGAGTGGCTGGAAAGCTCCCCCGCAGAAAAGGACCTGGGGGTGTTGATCGACAGCCGGCTGAAGATGAGCCAGCAGTGTGCCCAGGTGGCCAAGAAGGCCAACGGCATCCTGGCCTGTATCAGAAACAGTGTGGCCAGCAGGAGCAGGGAGGTGATCGTGCCCCTGTACTCGGCGCTGGTGAGGCCGCACCTGGAATCCTGTGTTCAGTTTTGGGCCCCTCACTACAAGAAGGACATTGAGGTGCTGGAGTGTGTCCAGAGAAGGGCGACGAAGCTGGTGAGGGGTCTGGAGCACAAGTCTTCTGAGGAGCAGCTGAGGGAACTGGGGTTGTTCAGCCTGGAGAAGAGGAGGCTGAGGGGAGACCTTATCGCTCTCTACAACTACCTGAAAGGAGGCTGTAGTGAGGTTGGTGTCAGTCTCTTTTCCCAAGTAATAAGTGATAGGACAAGAGAAAATGGTCTCAAGTTGTGCCAGAGTAGGTTTAGATTGCATATTAGGAAAAATTTCTTCACCAAAAGAAATGTCAAGCATTGGAACAGGCTGCCCAAGGAGGTGGTTGAGTCACCATCCCTGGAGGTATTTAAAAGACATGTAGACATGGCGCTTAGGGACATGGTTTAGTAGTGGACTTGGCAGCATTAGGTTTATGGTTGGACTCGATGTGAATAAAGGTCTTTTCCAACCTAAATGATTCTATCAATCATTTCTATGATTCTGTGATTTTTCATTTTAAACTAAGCATGTCTCTCAATATTAGGTTTAGGGTTCAATTGGGAGGGGGTCATTTTGAACACCTTCATTTTGTGTCCTAAAAGTTGGAGGGCAGCTGCTGTATCCTTAATATACAGTGTATAATTAGTACTTAAATTATTATAAAATACTTCAGGGAAGGTGAAGTTTTAAAATATTCTGAGGACTAACCCAAAACAAGAAGATACAAAAAAAAAAGACATTTTCAATGTTGTTTCATTGTTTTTAAAAGGGTTGAGACCATTCTGCAGAAGCAAATCAACCCTTGGGGACCTCTCTTCCAGTGAAGGTGGTTACAGTACGAGCAGACTTTCAACCAATGTCCCCTCAGACCTCATTCCTAATATGCTTCTTCCGTTTTACATATCATTTCCAGCAGTGAATAAAACCCTGAGGAGAAATAAACCTAATTATTTGTACATGGACCCCCACGGTCTCCTACTTGATTGTGTCAAGCGAGAGTCATTCTGCTGACGCACCTCCCGCCAGCCGGCTGTACAGTATAGCAGTGGCTCTCCTTCCCTCATTTTGCTTTCCCTTTCCACTTGGCAGAGATACGCATGTGGGATTTCACAGGGTCGTCTGCCAACTTTGAAATGAGAGATGTGTCCAACTACTATTGGTTGCTCTTAATTTGTTAAAAACAACATTATTTGAAGCTTCAGACAAATACCAGGAAGGAAAAAAAATCTCTGCTGTTGATTTACTGGAACACACTATCATCGAGACTTGAAGGGAGGGAATTTAAAAGGAACAAATTGCATGGATTGCACAAGCTATTAATTTTACAATTTGATGAACAAGCCCATTAACGCATGCCCTAATGTGAGAACATAGGTAACAAACACTACGATTCACAGCCGTCATGCCTATCTTAAACTGATCTCTGCATAACTTCCCAGACTAACCAGCTACTACACTTTCTCAAATAACAGTTGAATTTGCTCCTTCTCCTCTGTCTGTTGCTTCCAAAATAATTTCCTTAACACAATCAGAGCACAGCTAGTAAGACTTTTAGAGATGAAACTCAAGATCATTATGATATACCTAAACTGGCTATTAAGATATTATACAAACCCTAACAAGCACACAAAACCTTTTTCGAAACATAAGCTGGAGATTGCATTTCCTATATACAGTATCTTACTTCCTTTATATGATCTATCAGCCAGGGCATCTTATTCAAGAGTCATCATAGGATTTTTGTGCGTGTTGGAGCGGAAGGAAGAAGATGTCTGTTAAACACTGAACCTAATACTGGACAGCAAAGCAGACTTTGCACAAAGACTAAGTGACAGATGTATGCATCTTGCTCATCAAAATTAGCACTCAAAGACTTCACAAGATGTTTAAAGCACATATATAGAAAGAAGACTCTTTCTAAAAAATTGCTAGGCAGGTTTTATAACAATATTGTGCAAGGTAAAAGAGTAAAAATAACTCATAAATAAGGTAAGAAAATTGTTTCAACTGTTTTGGTCAACAATGAGTTCTGCTATTTAAATAAGACTTGGGAAATTTTCTTTATTCTTAGGACTTTCTAGGCAGTTATCACTGAGCAGCCAGAGAGGACCTCATGTAAGTTTGATAAAAATAATTCATCCTGCATAAAACTACTGATTAGCTGTTAGAAAGGCAGTGGGAGTCCATGTTGCTATTTTTAAAATCCTACTCTGTCGATCCAAAAAACCCATGCCATTGCGAAGAAATGCAAAATATTCTGAAAGAGTGATAAATGGTGGGCTTTTTAAAAAAGTTTTCTTCCAAGCAGTTTTCCACTGCCAAAAAATAAGTAATTTTTCAAACCAAGTAACTCATTTGGGGATAGTTGGTTTTGCATTATATCAGAGACCATTTTACATTCCTTGTACTCCAGATGGTCCTAAAAAGCTACCTAGTACAACTCTGGTCCAGCTAAGAAACTCACCACCTTGCAGGTGCTTTACTATGTCTCCAACTGGGGCTGTAACCCCATGCCCTGCATCTACTGCCGCCTTCTTCAGCACTCCCCCCTTGCCCCAGCCCCAGCCCCATTTCGCCGCCACCTCCCCGAGCTCCGTGCCCTTCTCTTGGGGCAGAGGCATTGCAGAGCCCATAGAGAGCAGGCCTGGCTGCGTCCAGAGAGCTCCCCTACTTTCCCAGGAGATGTAGAAGGAGTCATACTTTCTGGAGAAAATACACACATTTGGTGGGGAAGCTGAAACTGAACTGCCTGCGAGGACGATTTGCCCAGCTCTGTAGCAGAAGAATAAATTAAACCTGTGGAAGCTATACGCAAAGATGGCTGCTGATCTTGGTAGCCTTTCTGCATGGCAGTCTTCCACAGAGAGTTTAGTCTTCAGGGACATTTCATATCCCTTTATTTTGTCCATGAATGTCAATACAAAATACTGTTAGTACCAAAGATCGACTGTAAACTCCCACAAAGGGGATGTTGTCACGTGCTTCTCCATTCCCCGCCTGATGGTATTGCCGTTCTGTTCTAGCAGCTTTTTTTAAACATAACATACAGGGCAAGAGTCAGACCTTAAATCCAACAAGGTAAGGTCGATATGTTAGATAGCTATATCCTGGAATACCTAAGCTTTTAAACTAATCATGGCAATACTAAGTTTAGGATAAGTACTCAATTAACTCCCCAGCTTTCTAGGAAAGTTTTGCACTTTCTACTGAACCTCGTGCTACCATGAATACACTGCCAGAAGATGCTCAAGAGAGCTACTTCAAAATACAATGACCTCAGTCACTACATTTACTGCAAAAATCACCAGCATGAGGTCCTGGTGGAATCCTTTTGTTACTGCCTTGATTTTCCATCCCCAAGGCCACAAAGGCAAAGAACCGCGAGCTTTTTACCTACACTAAGCAGAGGTCAAAGAGGGTCAGTCTGGTACTCTCCTGGCCTGCCCACAGATTAGTGTGAACATGTAGCGTTCTCAGCCCCCTCATTTCCCTGCAGCAAGTGCTGAACTCCCCTTCCACAACAGGCACGCATGCAACATGCTTGTAGATGACTAATACTGTATTCCATGTTGCAAATGTGCTTTATTCTATTGTCATTATTTGTTCCACAGTCAGCCTGAGAGTGATCCTTGCACTATTTTATCTCATAGTAATGGGATAGTTTGGCAACAATATCACTCATCAACTGTCGATGGGTTTTGCTTTTTCTCCTTCTAAAGAGAGGAGACCTTTTTCAAGTGTCCGTTTCTCAAAAGCCATGGAGTTGGGGTTTTTTTGCCAAAGAAATGGGTGAGTCAGGCTGCTAACAGATAGTACATGCAGATCTTTTAGAAGTGCATTAAGCCATTCCTGGGAAACAGCTCATGTCTGACTTCATAGCCTGACACAGCCAGCGCGGTTTGAGCAGAACACCCGTTAGCACATGAATCGTGGCAGAACAACAGGTAGCTGAACACACAACGTTATGTCACAGTTACATCAATGTTCAGAGTAATAAAAGAAAGAATAAAAATAGTCAGAATACAACTGTATTATTCAGCCTGATTAGAAGCCAAAATACTGTGATGAGCCAGCCAAAAAGGACAAATGCATTCACACACACATATTTTCCCTGCTGCCAGTATTGCCCAGTGGGGTAAAGCGCAGGGAAAGGTAAGAAGTCAGAGAGGAAGATAACAAGTCAGAGAGAAAGATAACAGCATTCACTGCCCCCGTAAACCTTTGGCAATCAAAGAGAGACTATTTGCTGCAATTTGATTCTGCTACACAAGAAAAAGAAGGTTGAAAAAAAGACTGTGCACATGGGAAAGGACTAAGGTAACCACCGAACATTATCAGGGAGCATTTTCTTGTCTCTGCAACTGACACTTACATGGGATGAGGACACTAGGAATGCTTGGGAGCTTTTCCAGGCCCCGTGCTGCCTTGGTGCGTGATTTGCTCCACTACAACTCTGATGGAGCAACTTACTTCCTATCTGCTCACAGAAATACCCACCGGCTTTCTGTGTGCCAAAACTAGCCAGCTATCTTAATGTCAGCTACATTAAGTACAAATACCTGAGTATAATTAATTCTAGAGAAACACCATAACACATTCAGAAGTGGAAAGACTCACTTGTCGGGGGGCAGTCCAGTTACCCAGTAATGTAACGCTTTTGCTAGATCACCGTTTCCAGAAGAGTATTCAAAGGCACCATTTCTAGAACAGTGGGGTCAGAAAGTCTTTCCTAAGAGGGTGACTCCAAAATAATTTAAGGGGCTATTGAAAACATGATTTCTGAGGGATAGGATTCACTGGAAGAGACACTATGAGATTTTCAAAACTGAAGTCCAGATTGCCAGAGTTGTGTTCTTTGACATAATTAATTTGATACAAACCCTAGATCCCTTCGGGATGGTTACCATTTCCTGTGCATTGAATTCCGCTCAATTTTATTTCAGAGTCAGAACAGGTAAAAAGCAAGAGCTGCACCCAAGCTGCCTGTACAGGATACTCTTGAGGACGCTGAGACACAGTCCCCATCACTACTGAAAAACAAGCACAGTGGTCAAACAGGGAGCTGTGACAAGAGTACACAGCTTTCAGACCACCGCAGGAAAAGGTCATCCTATTTCAGAGGGTATATTGGTGTATGTAATTTGTTTTTCATTTCAACTGATATTAAGCCAAAGATTATAAAAGACTTAGTGACCGCGTCCTTTCCTCCAGCATACTGCTGGGAAGCTGCAGCGTTTAGAGGCTGTGCTTTCACTGGCTCTGAGGAAATCCAGGAACAGCATCAACAGCCAAAGAGATGGCAGTGAGCCAGGCCAGTTTCACTCAGAAATTTCTGCTGCTGGTGTATGCAGAGCTGTCAAAACCCTGGCTGACTGTCACCGAGCTGACGTGAGAACTGGGGGAGTTTCACACCACTGCCCGGTGCTGGGGAACCAGCACATTCCCAGCCCTCTTGCCCCAGAATATGCTTTACCTAATTTATTTTTCAATTCACCCTTGTTGTTGGCTAAGAAGAAGAAGCAGCCAGATTTTCTCAGTGAGAATTACCCATAAGGACAGAAATGTTAACGTTTCAGCAGCAAAGACCAGCAGTGCGACATGAGGCCAGCCAGTGCTAATGCAAGGCACTCCTGGATGTATAAGTAAATTAGGAAAGATGACAGCTTCAGTGAAAAAATGAAGAAATAGAACAACTTTCCTTGCTGAAAGGCCCAAAGCCCCAAAACCAGTCTGAAAAGTTGTGGTTACATAGTGTGGTACGTGGTAAGGAGATAAGAGGGAGACTGGAAGAAGTGATACTGGGATGAAGCAATCAGCCACACTCACAGGCAACGGCCATGTTCCATGTTCTTCCAAACAAACCCAAAACACTTGTAGGGTCTTGTCCAGTTTTGGCTGGTGTCTGTGACCCTGTTACATTGCTGCAAAATAATCCTTAAAAAAAAATTTAAAAAAGAACAATTAAACTTGCATTGACAGACTTCTGAATACACAACTGTAGAGAGGAATGTGATGGTGCTTGCAAGGTGCAATACAGGCTAAACATCTTCCAACCGTAACTCCTATAACTTCTTTCAGAGAGTGCCATCTCCACTTCTGTTCTAGCCTGCAAGACCTGGACACTTATTAAATCCCCACTTGTTTGAGATACAGTCTATGTTAACAGCCCAAATTCACAATGCTCATCTTTTAAAAGCTGTAGGGAGCAAGTGAGGCTCACAGCAAACCCTGAAGCTGGAAGAATGGAGCATAACATTTAGTGCTATGACAAAATGCCTATCACAATCCTAATGAATATGTGTTTAAACTCCAAACACCTATCAGTCAATTATAATAGAGTACTGTGAATATTAAGAAGAGTGGTTTTGTGAAGACTTCAATTGTAGAGAGTCCCGCTCTTGGTGATGCTGAGAAAAACCTGCTATTTAATTGTAATGTGCTCTGCCGCTTTTCTGATTAGAGCTGGCTGGGATCTCTCTTAGCCTGTGCTACCAGAGCAAAATCTGCATATTTGCATTCAGCAGATGAAGCATCAAGAGTACGGTTATTTCTTTAAGAAACCCTGGTCATTGAAACACCATCTCTAGAAAACAGGCAGCAAATTACCCTTGGGTTCAGGTTCATTGCGTTTTCTGATTAACCACCAGGCCTGAGGTTTTCGTACCTTTAATTCTAATGTCAGACATATAAATGTGAATTGTCACATTGCTTTAATTACCAGTAAAGACATGTGCATACAAAACATCAGCTAAATACTTTTGAAGATGTATATAACTGGTAATGTGGACATCTGAAATTAGCATTTGGCCTCAAGGATTTTCATGTGGGCTTCGAGGCTAACTCATTAGGTGTCTTTGGACAAGACAGCTTGCATTTTGAATTGCCTGCCTGTACAATGAAGGGAATGACTGTAGTTAATCTACTAGGGACTGCCGGTTTGATTAATTATTGTAATATCGCTACAGCTATAAGCCACAGAGTCAGCTGGGCATTGCTGTTTCTTCACACACAGGAGGCACCCCAGTTCATCACAGTCTCCTTCACAGAAAAAGTGGGAGAGAACCCTTCACAATCCTGGAAAGCCTTGAACAACGGCTCTTGCCTGCGCTCCGGGAGAAGTCACCCTCATGTTCTCTTGCATTTTCCCTCTAGCAGGCTTGCTGTTACACTGACTAGCCACAGCTCTCAAGAGGCACTGAACACCTTTGGGTCAGTTATTCAGTGAGTCATCTTCAGCCTGTGAAAAATCAGATCATAGAGCTTAGGAAATTGGGAAGGGAGATAAGGGGATAACATTCCCTTTTGTCTCTTCACTGGCTTCCCTGGAAACACGGTAAGTGCCTCCAGCATTTCAGCCAGCTGCAAGACTTGTGGCTTCTCTGTTTCGTTCTCAGCAAGTACATCTGGTTTCTGGTCAAGGGATGGCTCTTCATCTTCCCGTTTTCCTCTGAAACGAAACAAAACATGGACATCTGCAAAGTAATGAGAATGAAAACACTTCATTCACTTTCAGGGAGACTGAGTGAGCTTTCCTGAAATGTAACAGGATGTGAAAGCAGCAGCAGCACTTTGAGCAGAGCTCCACCAGCTTCTGCAGCAGCAGCAGCACATCTTGCTGCAATGTCAGGCTGCCCAGGGAACTTCTGTTCATTCAACACACCTCTTCCAATGACATCTTACAGTAGTTCATTGCTTTGAAGTTATTGCCTCTGACGTCCAATGTTTGGCAAGGGTGGTCTAATCTGAAAATAAACAAAAAAAACACGTTCAAAAAATCAAATCTGTTTCTTCTTCTGTCCATGTTTAGGATATTTGGAAATTTCACAACAACAATTGCCAAATTTCATTCACATTACCCCCACCTTCCTGAGCAGCTAACTTTACTCCAGACCTCGGATACAGTAAGTTCGGCTCGCATCCAGACATCCATTCATCCTAACCTTCTGTTTGCAGCGGTGTTGTGACAGCTGTTCCTTGTGTCAGGACAGGCCAGCGGGGGAGCGCAGGGGGATGAGATAAATATGAAAAAAGGGCTGTTGTGACACCCGCTTTGGACAAAGGAAATTAGGGATTGTGTTTCAAGTACGGCTAAGTTGTGAGGGCTCTCCAACGGGTATACAAAAGCTTATTTTTCAGTAACTATGATTTTGTACTGGTACTGCTCTGCATTTTTTTAACTTTTAATCAAGCCCTGGCCACAAGTCTCTTACTGAAAGTAACTTTTCCATCCTCCTCCGGTGCCAGAAGTGACAACACCTTCCACAACCACAGGCCTGCAGACTGGAACATTTGGCCAAGCTGTGGTGCCTTTGGGGTGCCTGACGCATGCTGATGTCCTGCGGCATTAGCTATGTTAGCTTATTACGGGCAAGCTCACAGACTTCACTGGATAGGCTTTCCGCAGAATGTTAGCCAAAAAAAATAAAAACCCAACACTTTTCTCTCTGAAGCACGTGATAAATAGAAAAATAAATCACTGCCCCATATTGGCACCTGGTTCATTAAAAGCAGGATTGGAGCCTCATGGTTTGCTTTTGAATTCGATGTGCTTCAGCACATACTGTTTGCTGCTGCTGAAAATAGGTGCCTCCAGCTCCGTGCCTCTGGAGGTCGGTGCGCTCCTCAGTGGCCTTGCTCTGCAGATGAAGTGAGGTCAGCCCAGAGATGTCCAAAGTGTTTCGTAACACTCGAGTGAGAAAACGCGGCTCAGGACCCAGATTCCTGTCCCAGCTCAGTCAGGTCTGGGCTGCAGGCTCTGAAAAGCTTATCTGCTAATGTCAAGAGTGATTTAATATGTGACAGTGTGTGGAAACTGGCTGTGCAAGCTGTTGCAACATACAGTAAGAGCAGCAAAGGCAGCAGGAGTACTACAAGCACTTCACCACCACAGCAGTTCATGCCGAAGAAAATCCCCATGAAAAGCACTTACAGCCTTCCTCTGGCAGAGGTTGGTTAAACCAGATGGATAATAAGTGGGATAACAGGAGGTGTGCTAAGGCAGCCGTGGCAGTTCCCATACCCCAGAGATAAGGCTGGGTGTGAGCAGGAGCCAGGAAAAAGGGAGAGGTGATGTAAAATGGAGGAGAATCCACGTTTTCTGTGACCAGGACACTTCCTGCAGGGCAGGAGAGAGCAGAAATCAAAAGCAGGTTTGCTGTTTCTTCTCTGGGTTAAAAACGGGACTAATCACAAGGGGAAAATGCCTTGTAATACTGTGACTCAGCAGAAAACGTTACTTGCTTGGAAGGGGCTGGAGGACACAGCTGGGACCCAGCAGTGAGTCAAGGAAACCTGGGATTTGGGCTGCTGCCTTCACCCTTCCCTCCAACCTTCATTTAACAACCTGAGCATCTGGCAATAACGTGATCACTTACAAAAAGATACTTCATATTGTCTTGTGTAGCCAGTATGGATTTAGACTGCACGGCACAAATAGAATTACAAACACATTATTCCCCTTTTTGTGAAGTGCTTTTTGGCACTGATCTTTCTACAGCAGCTCCTGTGGCGTGGTCCCAGCAAAACAGGCTGGTGAACCACAGAGGAGCCCTCCAGCATGTACAGTAGTCTAAATTCATAGTAACACAGACCTGGATCACCAGCTTTTCCACATGAAAAAAAATAAGTGAGGAAGAAAACCTCATATCACCACAGCCCTATACTCCATGGTGCTTTTAGGGGAAGATCACAGAATCACAGAATCACTAAGGTTGGAAAAGACCTGTAAGATCATCAAGTCCAACCATTACACACACACACACACACACACACACACACACAAAAAAAACCCAAAACAAACAACCCCACCCAACACCACACAGCACCATGCCCATCAAGCCACGTCCCACAATGCCACATCCACACGTTCCTTGAACACCTCCAGTGATGGTGACTCCACCACCTCCCTGGGCAGTCTATTCCACTGTGTTACCGCTCTCTCAGTAAAGAACTTTTTCCTAATATCCAGTCTGAATCTCCCCTGGCGCAACTTGAGGCCATTTCCTCTTGTCCTGTCACTAGTCACTTGGGAGAAGAGACCAACTCCCACCTCTCTGCAACCCCCTGTCAGGTAGTTGTAGAGAGCGATAAGGTCTCCCCTCAGCCTCCTCTTCTCCAGACTGAACAACCCCAGTTCCCTCAGCCGCTCCTCATAAGACTTGTGTTCCAGATCCCTCAGAAAAGAGGATATACCTTCTAGTAAATCATGTGTTAGCTTTTCTGAGAACCACCAAAAGAGCATTGGAGCAACGAAGTCTGTTTCCAAGATGGTCACCTAACTTGACCTTTCATCTCATGGAGTCAAAAGAAGAAAGGAATAAGTCTCATCCCCAAGAAAGACATTGAGAGGGTGGGATGCAATCCAATTGCTCTCTCCTGTCTGATTTACTTAAGTGGTGCTGCAGAGTTTTTCAGACTTTTAGGCTGTCCTGCTCACCTTTTAGGAAATGTTAATTTTCCCTAAACCCTTCAGATGGACCTACGTAGTGTTTTTGTTTTCACCATTTGATGTTACACGACAGTCTGGAGAGCCCAGCCAGAAGTAAATCTCACAGTCAATGGCAGTCTATAACTCACGGGGAAGCTGACTTCCCCACCGCCCTGATACTGTAACCCAAGATACAGACAATAGGCAGCAGGTAAATAGGAAAGGCAACCTAAGTAAAATGAATAGCCTAAATAAAACCTACATAAAATTAAACAGCAGACAAGGGAAAGGTGATACACGGTGACAGTGAGGGCAGGTGTGATTATATGACCTAGTCACCACAGAGACGTGGGTAATTACAAGCTGTTTCTGGATTGTTTGTGTGGCAGACAGCATGAAAGGGTAGGATTTGGTGAAGACAACATGATGCTTTCATGAATTTGAAATAGTGCAATATGCAAAACTGTGAGGTTTTTTTATTTACTGGATGGATTCATGGATTTACTACAAGTCCATGAAACTCAAGCTGGGATCTGCAAGGTTATTTTCATTAGTCATGGTGAACACTCACTCTTTCCTTGTTGCTGTTCTTCTCCTTGAAGCCTCATTGCTCAGCACTCTGACATCTTCTGAAAGACTAAAATGAGCAACACTGGTGGGTTTTTTTCCCTAAATTTCTGCTGACAAACCTTGGTGTCATGTTAGAGTACACTGTTGGTGTTGGGCCACTGCCAGAGAATGAGCCAAGAAACCGGCTGCGGGAAGCATCACCAGTCCTTACAACTGAAAATATAGGAGTGAGTTAAATTCAACTTTGCAATCATTAGGCGTGACTGCATACTCGTACATGTAGCCAGGTCAGGCTCCTGGCTCAGGCCCTGGTTTCTGTCCTGCCTGAGCAGCACAGTTTCCAACCCAGGCTGCCAGAGGTCATCCAAGGACCACTGTGACTTTACTAGTCTCTCTCCTGGGGACAGCTGCGCACGTGAGCTCAAAGCTGCCCATATCTTCTCCTCTTAGGAATCCTCTCTGAAAAGTAGCCCTCTCTTCAGTGTTAACTAAAACAGAGGCTATAGTTTACCACGTATTAAGGAAGGATCTATGCCAAAAGAAAAAAATAGCAATAATCCCTACAGTCTCACATTGCCTATTCTCTCTTTTACCCCCTCTCCATCAGCAGCACAAGCATGAACCAGATCTGGAAACTGTTTCAGCTGAAATCCATGTCTCACCATGTGTTTCTGTTTGTTGGGGGCTTTCTCTTACATTGAATGCACATCAAGATTCAATCTAAGAAAAAACCTTAAAGACTAGTCACCAGTCTACTGACTCACTTGCATTGCCATTCCTTTGCTTTGGTCCAAAGGTAAAACATTGCTCCTCAAAACAAACAACAAGAAAATACCAAGAATACATTAAAAAAAACCCTGAACATCTCTACACACAGTTTTGTTTGCTAGGTAGTTTGAAATTCACACTCCTGGGTAGTTCCCCTCTGTCACCCAAGGCTGGTGTATGTAGTATATCATCACAGGCTCACTGATGCAAATGACTATCCATAAACTCTGAAAAACATGCCAGGCTGGAAGAAAAGACTGACAAACCACCTCAGAGGCTGCTGGGCTCTAACAGGGTGACAAGGAGCTGAAGTTACACCAGATGTCCCAAACAGCTCTAGTCCTTTCACAATTGATGTGAGGGTCAATCCTTTGAGGTCTTTCCTAAGCGTGGTAGCAGTGTCCAGAGAATGAGTTTGTGGTCCAGTGGGCGAAGAACACAGGCAGAAGGGCACAACAGCAAACCAGCAAGCCGTAACGCTCAGGTGTAAAAAGGACAAACCCTGGTGAGTTTAGGCTCCCGGTCAGCTCCTAGTCTACTCCTGAGGGCAGATCACCCACGCTCTTGGGCAAGTCTCTCATCTCCTCATCCGTGAGGTTTATGAGGTTGTGCCAAGGAGAGTGCCCTAAGGCTACCAGGGCTCCTACTGCCAGGACCACCACACCAGCCGGGGCAGCAGCAAGCAGAAGAGCAAAGGAAGCACCCTGGCTTCATAAATTCGATCAAGGCCAGTTGTAACACCCATGGGAGATGGCCCCATCACTGTTATTTATGCTTTTGAAAATGTCTCCCCACTCGTTTACTAATTCCCAAACACACTAGTAACACTACCGAATGGAGGATCCCAGACTACTCACACAACCGGAGACCCTGAATGCAACCGAGAAGCAGAATTATACTTTTCTTGAGGAATTTTCAATTCTTTAAAGTTATATAACTCATTAATCCTTACCGTGTGGTAATGTGAGTGGCAGAATGGCAGTAAACTGTGAGTGGCAGAATGAGAAAATAAACATTTGAGGTTTTATGGAGCAAAACCCAGCTATACTACACTGACGTCAGCAAAGATGTTTCCTCAGCTGAAAGGTGGCCTGAAGTCCTTCTGCTTGCTTGACAGGTTATTTAACTTTGCTGTGCCAGTAATGTTCCCTGAATATTTTATATTGAAATAAAATAGCAAATCTGGCTGCCTTGTATTTTCCTCCTTAGGCAATTTATCTTCAGGGAGAATAAGGGAGAATGACTACAAGCATGCTGAGGGCAAGCATCTCTTTCACTTTAGAGCCTCATGAACTCCCAGTACTTTATTAAGAGTTCCAATATGGGTGGTACCATTATTAGAGCCATAATAGCCTCAGAGTCCTTAAGGTGGACTGGAATAATAATAATAATAATAATAATAATAATAATAATAATAATAATAATAATAATAGCAGCAATTGTCAAGCCTTGTGTTGGTAGATAGGAGTTTGAAAAACAGCTAAATACACCCCAGAGGCTCAAACCCAGTAAAGCAAATGTAGAAAGACACAAATATTTATTATATATTTAGCCTCTTGCTCTCTGGAATGATTGTTTAATGCATGGTGTGTGAGGGTGGCAATGTTGCTATTGTATCCTCCCGATAGGATTCATGCTGTGAAACCACCTGCAGTACAGAACAGAAGTGGACAAATGGGACTAACTAATTGAGTTCTCTTCTTTAAGAGGCAGGGAAATAGAGCAGAAAGTTCGGGAGTTTGTCTGAGGAGGCTCAAGCAGAGGGGGGAGAAAAGAAGTGAGGATCCTCTCGTTCTTCCCATCTACAGAGAGCATCATCCCCTGGCAGCCCCTTCAGCAGCGCTGCACACCCCAGCACCCGAGCTGGTGCAGCAGCCTGCACTTTCACTGCCATTTTGTCATAAGGGATGGGGAGGGTATTTTTCTTTCCATTTTGGAGCAGTAGTAAAGAGAACATTTTCTTAGGTGCCTTGCACCATGGGTCCTGTATGCTATTTGCATCATCGAGTCCAAAGGAGAAGGCAAGGAAAATGTTTGTCAAGGTAAGAGCCATTCAGTGCAGGGCATGAAGTGGGTCTTTTTTGTGGAGTGAATGGTGGAGGGACGTGTTTTAGCAACTCTAAGAAAGTCCAGGAAATAGTTCTCGTAAACTTGTCTGAAATGATAACGAAAATGGAAGAAAGAGAAAAAGTGTTTTAAAATGGGAAAACTTTAGCTTCTTCACTTGCCAAGTTCTCCTTTTCTAAAAATATGTAAGCAGCCAGGCCAAAATGAGAATAAGGTTTGATTTAGTTGTTTGGAGGCATTTTGTCTTTTTTTTCCCATTTAGTTTTTAAAGTACGCAGTAACATGTATGTCTAGATGAAATGGAATGAATAATAAGCAAAACTTCTTCTCTAAAAACAGGCATGTAAAATGCAAGTGAGTTTGTTTCAGTTTTTGCTTTTCTAGGACTGGGGCCTGAAAATTGTGTTTTCTTTTCTCAGAAGACTTAGAAAGCAATTCACATTCCAAAAGCAGTTACCAGTTACAGTTTATCCTGTTTGCTTTTCAAGGCAATATGAAAAATAAATTTTTAAATGGCAGAAATCATTTACCAGCACTAACCGTTTAATTGCCAGACACAAGCCATAGGCTAGTGTCTAGCTTCACATAGGCTATTGTGAAGTCTGTAAAAAAGACAACATGAAAAATTAAGTATTAGGTGGCTTATTTAGCTTACAGCTGTTCTGCATTCTTATCAAGTGGTATTCTATGTCAAAGAATGATGGTTTTAATTTCCTTTGCTGATTGCTCTGTTTAGATCACTTTGACGCAGATTATTGCTTTTACAAGAACATAGTCCAGCTGGAGGGCAAACAACTCTCCTAATAATTTTTCTTTCATTTTTTTTCTGTTGTTCCTTCACTGTGTGTAGTGGAGGTGCAAAGTCAAATTGTATACCTTGGGTTTAGAATAGCTATTTTGATTTTTTTTTGTCATTTAGGTGTAAAATCTGGTCCCTACATTACAGGGCTGTAATTCTAGCTTAGTCTGGAGAGAACGATTTCAAGAGGTAATAAATGAAATGCTGACTGGACTAAGCAGGATCAAGAAAACATTTAGAGCATGGATTCAATTTCAATGGATCTTAGGCATACACTTTAACTTCTGTGTGAATTTAGTTGTTGTCTTGGATAGAGGCAACTGAAGCACAAGCTTCCCTGACCTTTAGCCTGTGGAGTCTGTGCTTACTGGAGCCTATGCTTACAAGCCAGGTAATTACACTCAAGTGACTGGTGCTTCTGATGTAACGCCTGTCATCCAGAAATTGAAGCAGCAAAACCTGACCCAGAAGCTGCACACCCATTGAAACTTCCACACCTGGCAGCGCATCCTTGCCTGGCCCCCTTTCACAAGGGGATTTTGGTGAAGACCTTTTTCACTATGGGCCATCTCAGACGAGACTCTCCTGAAAAGACCCTGTGCAGCCAGCTGCTCCCAGCGTTTCAAGCCCCACACCGTCCCCTGCCTTCTTGTGCAGGGAGACCATCCTGCATCCGATACCACTGACAGTCTTTCCCTTGAGAGCTGGTCAAGGGAGAAGAAAGGACCAACCTACCACAGTCCGCTGGTGTTTCTCCAACAATGGTAATAAAAGTCTTTGACTTCTCCAATGCACACATGGGGTGACACAGTGGAGGATGCATCTGGCACAATAGGTGGTGTGACCAGGTCTCTGCTGGGTTGCATGAGAAGGGCAGGTCCCAGCGCTGGGTTGCAAACATGGTTTGTGCCTTCTAGTGGTGTGCCTAGACTATGGGTCCTTGCTACACTGCACCCTTTGGCTGCTGTGAAGTGCCACAGCTGTATTTGGCACAAGTGGTCAGAAAAACAAAGAAAGGCTGTGGCAGTGCATGGCAAAGGTGGCAAATACAGGTCTGGCTTGGGGTGATTACAAGGTAGGAGCCAAACAAGTCAGGTTATCACTCAATGCAGAAGATGAGCTCAATAACTTCATGCCCAGGCTTTCCCATTTCTTACAGTTTGGCCAGGATTTGCTTGCTCTAATTTAGGTGCCAGGAACTTTTCCAAATATCTAAAGCTACAATTGTGCTAGTGAATTAGGTGTGACTAAAACCATTCTCAGGCACGGAATCCCATTATTAAAACATCTCACCTTCCAAAACAGGATGGGTGCTCACCAACTGCCAGGAGTGGTCATTGGTTGGTCCTAATCCCCAAACCATGCCCAAAAACTGTTTTGGAGAGTTATATTTGCCCTGGCCTGAAGTGAGGCCAGGTATATTTTGATGACTGAATAACATAGATGCCCGAGTCTCCTTGCCCAGGGAGACTCTGGCAGCCTCTGGCATCTTCACTAGTAGAGACACAGCCTGCCATTTATTCATTTCATTCATTCTTCTTCCCTCAGTATTCACACCAGCCACATTAGTAGGCAACTACATTCAGACAACTTAAGGGGTCTCAGCACATCTACCCTGACAACTTAGGTAATTACTCTACACCTAAGTCCCTCTTGATGTAATTTCTGAACATACTTGTGTAAATCCTGCCCTCACTGTCAAAACCATCAGGTTTAGATGCATTCAGACTATCAGCTTGGCTGTTTCCTGAAGCTGTTTCAAAGCTTATCAGTATTAAACTCTGATCCCACACACTGGCACCATCTCTTGGGTGATCATTTATTTCACTGTTTTCTTTGAGGTGCAACTGGACAACATAAAAAAAAAAATCACAGCCATTAGATCCTTTCAATCTATGGCCTAACTATTGTCTGGTATCAGCCTAAAGCAGCTGTTGAAGCTCTCTGCAAGTACATCTAGAACTTAGTTTCCAGGGGAAAACAGGGCCATGTGTACCAGCCACCACTGCAATGTTCTTACCAAGGTACTTGCATGTAGACAGCACCATACTGAACATCTGGCAAATCTTTCCTTCTCCTGAAGCAATGTTGGCCTCTCCCAACAATGAATGCATGTCAGTAGTAATTATCCCTGTTTGTTAGATGGGTCTGAGGTCCCTGAGATCCATCCACCATATAGCCCACATGAGGCTGGTGGTGCTGCCAGTGGCTGACTCTTCATATAGTGCTTGGACGAAACCTCCCCATCCCTGTGGACTCACTTCCAACCCGATCCCCAGGCTCTCCCTCCCCTTTACTGCCCCCAGGCACACTGAGTTCAGACCTAACACCTTCCTCTCTTTTCCTCTCCATAGAGGATTGTGCACCAGCCGCGACCCTTACCTCCTGAGTGGCACTAGCCTTTGCAAGGCAGTGGTAGTCAGGCCCAGCGCTGGATTCAAGCCCCTGCAGAGGAGTCCTTGGCATCCTGAAGCTAGTACAGCTTTCCTTTCACCGGTTTTTGGGTGTGCTGCAGCAGCACTGCCTTTAAGATATGTTGCATCCTCTGCTAAGACAGACAAGCCACAGCCAGAGGGCATGGGGGTGGAGAAGGACAGCCAGTCCACCTGGGAAAGGTGAATCAAATATGGGAAGGTCTTTGAGATCCAAAGCGGGAGATAGGTGCAGAGACCACACTGTAGGAGACAGAACCAGAGACCGCTTGCGAGTGAGCGCTCCAAAAGCTGAAAGGAGATACTGGAAGGGGCAGTAGCAAGGACATATTCAACAGGTGTTCCTCGAAGACCAGACGGTTCAGGAGAGGACGCAAAGCAAATTTTTAGCCACTCAGAGTATCAGTCCCACTAACTATAACTGTGGTGAGAAAGACAACATGTCCTGACAGGAAATGCATGCTATGTAAAGACATCAGAAGCAAACATCTGCAGCTGATTGAGGCTATTGCTTATGAGACAGCTACTCTGTGTTGATCATAGTGGAAGGAGGAAACAAGTGTGAGAGAGAGGTGGAAGAAAGCATTTGAGAATTCCTTTTCTGTACAAGCACGGACACTTTTCAGTTTTCACTTGGCCCCTCCTGCAGTGTGCAAGTGCCAAGCTAGCATACTTCTCTATTGCCATGTCCTCAGGTGTCAGGCAATCCAACCGAAAGTGCCTGATGCCTTCCCCAGAATGACATGTCTTCCTTCAGCACATGTGTAACTGCCCTGGGTCTTTGAGCCACTGGAGAGATGCCAACCCATGCACCGTTGTCTGCCTCTGGGCTATGAACACAGGGCATTTCCAAATGATTCAAAGATTTTTTCCTTTTGTTTCAATGCTTAGACCAGTGCCCCTGCCCGTGGCCGCGCTGGGAGAGCAGGGCATCTGCCATCTCAGCAAGCAGCCCCCACCTACATGGCCACACACACACGTTATGCATGCAGAGCTCACAACGCAGGCTGCGAGCAGCAAGACTGGTGTTTGTGCTGCAAGTGACATGGGTCACGCTGAGCCACCCATGTGATGGGGATGGTCACCTGAGAGACAGCAGACTGCAGGGTACCTGGAGACAGAAAGCCGTGCCCTGACTCTTGGTGCAAGGCTGAAGCAGTGCATCCATGTGCAAAAATCAAAGAAAAGCTGCAGGGAAAGGATGCAGCATTATACGCGTCTTTCTTACACGTATAGCTGTCTTGCGTCTCGCAGGTATGTAGATGTCAAGACTTACAGCTTTTTAGGGCGCATCCCATTGGCCATACCAGGAGAACTGCATCATGACTCAGTGAAGGTTTATACTTATATTTTGGATACATAGCTTAGGGCAAGCTAAGCCTTAGTCACTGGAAATCACACACAAAGTGTACCTCTTTAGCATCAGAAACAACATTTGTAGCTCAATCTACAGATTACCAAAAGCATATGAAATTTTTCCTTTTGGATACAAACAAAAGCAGTGAATAAGATGTCCTTTCACATGAAAGTATCTTTTAAATTACTCAGTTTTTCCCTTGCATTTTTATTTTTTGCCTGCTACTTCAATGCAAAAACAAGTTTTAAAAAATATGTTTTCCTGGGTATCCGATTATAATATTACTATTGAGCTCAGTAAAGTATCAGCCCGGTCCTTGCACATGTGTTTCTGTGTTAATAGTAGGTCTACTGGACTAAGAGCCAAATTGCCTGCATTTATTTCAGTGGAATGACATTGGCAGAAAACTGAGTTACAAACAAGAAAGGGATCTTTCCTGCTAGTCTCAGGGATGGATGAGCCTGATGAATCGATCGTCCCTTTCCCCTAGAGATGGTCCTACCAACTCACGTAGGCTCACTGGGGAAGACAAGGACTTAGGGAGGGAGGGCTGAGTCAAATTGTTGTTGCTGACTCTGCCCAGGCTAGTGCCCCGTCTTTTGCAAGCTCTATAATTCTGTGATTCAAAAATAAAAGCCAGGTCAAATTTGCTTCCCCACTTCATTTCACTTTCTAAATTATTTAGGAGAGGCTGTACCATTGGACCTGCCAAAGAAATTCAATTTTGTGAATCTCTTTAGCAAGTCTGGACTTCTGATTTCCTCTTTCTCCTTCTTCCCTTTAATTCTCTTTTGATTCTTTCCTTTACCCCGACTCCTTTTCTATATCCTCATTCTGCCTCAGCTGTACTCTTTTTAATTAAAAAATAAGATTTTTCCCAACCCTCAGCACCTCTTTTTGTTCATTACTTGGCCATTCTCAGCTCTCCTGCAAAATACCCTGAATCTTGTGAAAAATATATTGAGGAAATGAGTGATAAAGACAACCAATAAATAATTTGTCAAGTTCCTCTGTAGTAAAAAATGCTGAGAAGGCATCATTGCTGCTGCTAAGCTGTGAGACCCAAATACTAACAGAGATGGCAAGACATGTTCTGTTTTGTTCCTGCATGTCTTCCCTGTGAGGCTTACAGCCTGGAAAGAATACCCTGGTCCGCAGGTCTCTTTCCTGTCTACCACCTACAAGTACAAAATAATCCTGTTGTAAAGGTCTGCTGTAACAGCATTTTGGGTTTTGAGGGGTTTCCCTTTCTTTCCTTTTGCTTCTCCCTAACGTGCTGTGAAAGGTGTCTGGGAGCTTCTTCATTCTAATGGGATCATTCAGGTGGAAGGCACCTCTGGAGGTCATCTAAGCTACCCCCTTACTTAAACATCCAGTTCCAAGTGGGATCAAGTTGCCCAGTGTCTTGTCCAGTCAAGCTTTGCACATGTCCAAGGACGGATACTCACTGAGCATCTGTGCCAGTGCTTGACCAATCCCACTGCAAAACTTTCTTCCGGTTAGGAAATTTGTTTCATGGTTAGGAAGCACTTTCTCATTTGAAACACACTTTTCTATTCACAGCCATGTTAGTCCCATGTATTCACTTGTGCCCTCTCTGGTATTTACACTGCCGATAGGAAGCAGTCATGGTCCCCTCTGGGGCTTTGTTTTGCTATACTAAAGATAGTGTCGCCTTCCCATCTCCTTTCCAGCACAAAGCTCTCCATCCCTCTGACCACTCTGGGCACCCTTCAGTCTCAGTCCATCTTTGTTTAACATAGGCAATCAGAAGCATGAGCAACATTTAAATGAAATCTCACAAACATCTTTGAATCAGGGCAGTAAGCTTCCCTCTTTTCTGCTGGATATACCTCACCAGACCACCCTAAGACAACATTAGCAACACGTCCACCACGTGCACCAGGGTCCTTCCCTTCCACAGCTATTTCCATCCAGCGCATTTGCTGCCATCGCAGCACCCAGCTCATTAATTCCTCCCTCTCCATGTACTTATTAACACTCAGCAGCACTCTCTCCTTTTTAGCCAGCTCTGTGCACACCTAACCCCTGTTTTCTCATAGCTCCCTCATCACTGCATCCCATAAGACTCCATGAAAAGGCTTCACTGAAATTCCCAGGGGAGAAACATATGTTTCCTTTGCATAGGAAACAGCTTCTCAAAGAGTCTATTGGGCTGACACAACCCAACGTTGAAAAGTCATGTTTCATTTTATCCTGTTCACCTCCCAACCTTTATTTGTCCTTTCATTCAAAATTTTCTTGAGACCTTTGCATACTATTGCAGTCAACCACGTACAACTGCCTGGGTCACCTCCTCTCCCCACCTTCTTAACTAAGGGGCCCAGGTTTGCTTTTCTTCATACGTGTGTTATTTTCCTCATCTGAGAGGTTTGAAACTAAGAATACTTGCTACCAGGGCTCTGCTTCCATTTACCAGTCCCTCCAAAATTCACAGGCACACTTTGCCCCACAATAATCCAGGAGTTTCCTGGAAAAATGCCAGATTCACTGCATCTTGAACAGCAGAAGGGGCAGAAAAATGATATAACACTTGAGATCCAAAATGACTTACCACCATCCCAAAAGTGTGCAAAAGGATACAAACTGAGCAATAGCTGGCAGTATGTTCATAGCTATGGAGGCAGTAATTTCTTCAACTATATTGTCAAAGCTTAGCTGTTAGGTCATGGGCATCCAAAATGCTGCCATAGCTCTGCAGTTTCATTTCTGGAGTTACTATCTGGAAAAACAGTAAGGAAAAGAGGTGAGGGGTTAGCTACCAATAGGCGAGATTTCAATTTCCTTCTGATCTCTTTCTTTGTTGAGACATGTCTGTTTATCCCAGTTGTGTTATCCTTTTCAATCAGCATTCCCAGAAAAACGGTTACCAGCACTGCAATTATAGTACCCATAGCTAAAATAGTTTTGCAATATTGGGAATATCAACAAGATGGATTTTGTTGGCCTCCTCCCAATTTTCTTGAACTCTTCTTGAATGCTTCTTGAAGTGGCAAAAATCCCTTGGTGCAAGAGATGGCTATACAAGAAAATCTTTTCTCCTGTTTTAAGAAATCTACATGTAGAAACAGATTTTTAAACAATTTTTAAGGTGATATGCCACATTTAAACAGTTTCACTTTCTAAGTTCAAATACAGTTGTGAATAAAATCCCTGATCCTCTGCTCAAAACATACTATAAACGTCCTACCGCATGTTGAGTGGAAATTCTGAAATTTCATGCTAGCAATTTAAACCAGGCCTAACTCTTTCATTTGCTCAGTCACTTACAAAACCATCATTAAAAAGCCCCAAAACATCACACAAGAAAAAACTGCCAACAACAATAACCTAAACCTTCTGTTGCAGCTCAAGGGTAAGAACACTAAGCTTAAAGCTAAATTTTGTGGGCACTGCGATTTAGTTAGTTAGGAAAAATGGTGCCTACATGGTATAAATTGTCAAAAATTAGATTTATCAGTACTGTAAACTAACTGTAATGAATAAAATGCAGAAGACTGGAAAATTAGAAGTCAGCAGAGAGAAATGACACAAACCGTGTGAATGGTTAATTGCAATAGGATAAGACTACATTATTTACGTAAAGCCAACTATTTATTATGCTTAAGCATGATGTTTTATGCCAGGATTATCACATGTCTTTTTCTCCTGGTGCTCTCTTGCTCAGTCTGTAAAGCTTTCTTTCAGTTTCAGGAAACATTTAACATACTCCTGCCATGTTGCATAAAATTCTTCCTGTGAGAAACTTATCTCTCTACATCTGCCAGCTCTGTGCGTGCTCAGAAACACGTGCTGAAGCTAAAGGCTTCAGACAACATACCTTAAAAAAAGCTTTGTCGTAGCAGAGCCCTGGTCAGGCGGACATCCTCATCTGTTCCACTCCTGTGTGGGCCCAGCGTCACCACCAGTGTCAACACGATTACTCAGAAACATGGGGCTAAGCACCTATTTGGAGATCTTCCACGTCTAAGGCAACACTGTGAAAGGAGCCGGAGAAATGGAAATGCAAACAGAGACACTTCAATATCTCAAGCTAGCATTTACAACATGACCCTTTGGTGAACGTTCAAGAATAATTCCATGCCACGTGAAGGGCCCGAGGCTGTTGCGTGGCTCCTTTCAGAGCCAAGGCTAAAATTTACATTAGAGACCGTCCTTCTACCAGAGTTTCTCCAGCACAAAATGGAGCGTGATCATAGTTGCTGTCTGTCCCACAGCAGGGAGAGGAGTCGATTCCTCCTCGCTCCAGGTCTGTAAAAGACTGTGTTGAGTTTTCGACAGCTCAAGAGAGCTGGGACCCGGGGTGCAGGAATGCTCCCGGATGGCTAACCAGCTCCAGCTTCCCCTCGCTCCTGGCGCTGTCAGTATGGCTGATATTTGGTACAGCTGATGACACTATAGAGTAGCATAAATACTGTCTATAGTATAGGTATGGGGTATAGCTGAAGAAATTATGCTCCTTTTCTGCATCAGGAAGAGGACAGCTGTGTCACTGAGGATGATATTCAAGACGACGGGAGCTGTGGTTCAGAAAGTCTGTCACTGTGGCTTCTTAATTATCTGCTTTGTGACAGTGCTCGGGGCCAACCAGGCCCTGCAGCACTACTCAGGCAGGCCCCCATGCCGGCAGTCCCTGGCCCCGGCGCATTTATGTTTGAGCTGTAACATCATGCACGCAGCATTGCTACCAAGCTCCAGAGCAAGGGACATCATGAGCAGATGGTCCCCTGTAATGATCAGTTACATGTCACCTAATGGACAGTAAGTTTGTAAATAGCCACCTCTTCAAATATGCCCAATTTTAGCACAAAATATCCCATTCTCGACTCCGTTTCTAACTCACTTTCTGGTCAAGACAAGAAAGCTGAGCAGCTATCACACCTGCCCTGCAATTTGGAGACGCCAGGAGCCACTCCTGATCTTTTAGAGCATTCCCACCTAAAAAGGAATCTCTTCTATTTCATGTAAATAACTTCTGATTTACTAAAACCGCTCCAGATTACTGAAGTGAAGAAAATGAATGTGATGCAAAACTGTCACTGATATTTCTTTTGCAAGGCTGCAGAGTAGCCTTGGCTTGCAAAAGTGTAACATAAGGATGCTTCTCATGTGGCCTTTTTCTTCCTGATAAACTCTTGCTTGAGAATGGCAGGTTAGAAGTGCTAAAGCAAGAGGAAAAAGAGAAAAATAAAATAGGAAAGAGTAAAAGTAGAATAAATACCTGCACAAACTGCTCCAAAGGACTTTGCCAGTGCTTTACTAGGAAAAAAAAAATTGTCTGATGCTAACCAAGGAAATGGCATCCCACGGCTTTTTCAGTCCAGGTCAAAGTCAGGACTACTTGAAATTGTCTATACGTTATAGTGTGATGCTGTATTAACACTGAAAGGAAGCCTACTGCATGCTCCAAAGGAACGTCCTAGACAAAAGCTGATTTGGGGGAAAAGACATTTTGGCGAAGGAGAACCTAAGTGCAGGGCAGGGTTTGAGGATACAAGAATTATATGTATCAGTAGGGAATTAATAACAAACTTCAGGAGTATCAAGAGACATTGCACTGTGGGATTACGGATTCCTACAGATGTCAGGAGGAGCTACTCAGGAAAAGGCCCTTATTGAACCAATTAGAAGTGTTTCAACATTTTTTTCAAATTAAAAAAAAAAATCATCTATTTCAAAGTCTTTGGAAAAAGGTATCACTTCTGGCAAGCGGCCACAGAAAATTTATTTCAAAAAAAAAAGCTTGTCCTTCCAGAAAACCTGGGACTTCATTTCAGAATTACAAAAGGTCATGGTCCCATCGTGTACGTTGTGACATTTAATCATTACTCTCTTCTTGTTACTTCAGGCTATGTCAAGATTACCAATGCTTAAGGGGCTAACTCAAAGGAAGAAGTGGCAGAACAGGCAGAGTGACTTTGTCCCCTGGCAAAGAAGTGTCCTGCGTCAAGGCAAACGTAGGATTTCAAGCAGATGTCATCTAATGTTTGGAACCAGTAGTTCCTCCTTTTCTGGTATGATCTGACTTGTTTTTTTCCTTGTGGTAGCTCAAAAAATTAAATATATTTTTTATTGTGCTAGCCCTTGTTCTGATGCTACTACTTTTAGAAAAGTTTTCTCAAAACTTGATGAGAAGGAGCTGAGGCTTAGAACAGAGTGAACAAATTGTACCGAAAGTAGGAGGGATTTATCCATTTTATCTATTTGTCTGTCTTTCCTTTGACATGTAAGAGTGACAGGTTCATAACTAATTCAGTAGAAATGTTGCCACTGAGTTCACCCTCTTACAGTAATTTTACCGTACCATTCAGAAAGTTTTAAAACAGCTTTCGCTCTGTGTGACACTGATCTTCCCCTTTTGAGAAGCAGTTATTTTCATTACCACTGTGACCAGTTCTCTGAAACAATATACAAAAATTTGCCCAATATGGACACAATAAGGAAGCTATGAAACATGAAATAAAAAGTAATGGAATTCTAGAGATGTTAAAGGAGCCTTCCACGCATTTCTTATCATCGTCAGAAGCCAGAAAAAGTCAGCTTTGTTTTGCTGACTGTTAGCAGGCTTTTGATTCTGCAGAGGTTCTCAGTAGACCCAAGCGCACAGGGAGCTCTGGCTACACCATCTGTCCACACGCCAACGCTCCTTTCAAAAGCTCTGCTTTCCAGAGGTCAGGAGCTCATGAAATTTGCAGTCTAAGGGGTCTTGCAACCCCATCACATTGCTTAGTAACAGTTGTGGAACCACATGCTAAATGTCAGATAGAAAGCAGCATATTTCACTAAATAGGCATGCGGCACCCAAGCTAAATGGGAGACATAGCTAGTAGCTGATAACTGCATAGGAGCCTCCAAGGAATATCTTCTATATGACTTTTTAAAAGTCCTTTTTTAAAAAAAAAAGTAGAAAACAAAATTTTAGAAAGTAACAATTTTACAAAATGTATAAAATACGCAACTTCACAACAGAAATTCTGCATAGACTATTACAAACACATAATGAAAATACTGTGAAATGAAAGACAAGAGTTTAATTTACCCTTCCTTAAAAGTGCCTGTAATTCTGACTGAAGTCTTTGCTCTCTGGTCATGATTGCCAATGGTTACTGTATTCGCAAGCAATAAAGAGCATACACTTTGCTGCATTCACGTAGACATGTTTTGAAACTCTAAGCACTTCATCCTGACAAGTCCAGACAAGCAGTATCGGAAAAAAGTAGACCATAGAAATCCCAAGATTTGAGCATTTATAAATAACAATGAAGAAGATCAAAGTAAGAGCAGCAGGGAGTGACGCTTGATGCTGTAGAGCTAAAGTACAATGGGAGAGACCCAATGCATTCCCTCTCCACACCAGAATTGCCATTGTCGCATGTAGCTTCAGACGTAGGGAAGAGCTGGGGGGTTTTCGGATCAGAGCGGTTCCACCAGACTGCTTCTGTTTTTTAACTTTTGGTTTCGCATGTACTTTTAATATGAGCAGGGGAAACGGAGTACATTCTGCATTTGGGACGAGCGATACCAGGGAGCAGCACCTGACTGGGGCAGGCAGAGCCACGGTGTTCCCCTGCCAGGCGCAGGCAGAGCGCCTGCCGAGGAAGGGGTAAGCGAGAGCTGGTTTATTGCACGAGGAGCTCTTGCACCAGCCTGTAAGAAATTCCAGGGAGAGGAGCTTTTCCCCCTCAGAAGGCAGGCGTGCCTCCCGGGCAGCCAGGACCCTTTGCCGGGGAGGATCTGACACTCAACCCTCCTGGGTTTCACCGTACAGACCAGCTCTTCCTCCCAAAAGGCAGCCCAGGGAGGAAGCGAAGCCCTCACCCCTGCCCAGGCTTACCCAACAGCTCTGAGGTCAGAGCGCTCCCTAGGAATCACTTTCTATTTCTGCCCAAGGGCTGAATTTCTTGTACTACATATTTGGGCAAATATCGCCTGGAATCCAGGTCAGCCCACCGAGGTGGCACGTGGACTGCTGACCTTCTCTTTCTGACAAAAAATAGTTCACTTTAAGAGGAGGGATTGGAAAACATCTTGGCCAAGATTATTCTTAGGAGTTGGGGGACTTTCCTGTAAAGTAGCAAATCTGGGTTCATAATCCCTTTAGATAGGGAAGGGATATGATTCAACATCTCCCACATCCTGGTTGAGCAATCTAAACAAAAAGCACCAGACCATCAAATTGGCCATCTGAAGGAAAAAATCTAGAAAAAACCTAGATCACTTGAATACTCTGGTGATGGGATCCAAGTCCTTATAGCCAGCCTGGCCCCCAGGATACTTTTGCTTCAATAACAGCAGCGTGGGAAGAGTGAAGACTGCAGACCCAGCACAGCCTGTTAATCCTATTATAGTGTGCTGGCATGTAATTAGAAAGGGCTCCCACTACGGTAAGTAGGTTTTCTTTCATAAATTCGATTTAGAATAATAAAGGAGTTTGCTAGAACTCACCCAGAAAGGAAGAAAGACCCCAAAAAACCCAATGTGTAAGGCACTTTCTGAGTAGTGATATTCACATTTCTCAACAAGATTGTAAGGCCAAACGTATGACCAAAGTGGCAAACTCCACAGCAGCTCCACCATGTCACTACAGGATCCTTGAGCTAGAAAACCTTCATGAAACTGCACAACAGTTATTGCAGGTGCATAGTGCATTTTGGTTTTCTAGTTATCTGTCTCCTAAGAAAACTTTCAAGTACATATAAATTGCTAATGAACTGTTATCTCCGGAAAGGAACATACTGAAGCCTTGCATCTGATTCTGGCGATGGAGTTACAATACTTTTATCAGTGGCCCTGTTAAGCAGTACTAACGCATTATAGCATATGTAAAAGATAGCCCTCCAGCTGGACAGTCTACATGTCTCATCGTACTCAGATGGGATAAAAATTACATCTACTCGCATTCAGCTATATTTCCCTATTCTAAGCTCTGATGTAGAAATACAGCTCTCTGAAGCATGAGAAGTACTATCTCTTGCATCACTTTGCATACAGCAGCAAAAATAACCGCAGATACCACCCAACTTCTGTTCTCAGTGCAGAGAGAAACTGCTGCTATCCAGGAAAAAATACAAAAATATTGTTAAGTGACTTGGGTTATGTGTAGGTAATTTACAATGTCACAGAAAGGCAATCACCAGGAAAAGCAGAACGAGGATGCATGGCTAAACATCAGGCTGAGCAAGACAATAGTCTGATAAAGAGATTATGGGCACCAAGAATTAGGCATGAATGAGGGTAAACAGATTTAGATCTACAGGTGTCTCATTGAGCAACACATCGAACTTTTATGCAAGAGTGAAATAGATCCCATGGTTACTGAACTGAACTAGACTTGGTGTGTATTCATAAGTGTGATTACTTTATGGATAAATATTGACACCCCTTTGATTTCCTTTGGCACTGAGCAAGCTCCTCAGAGAGAGAACTTGCCTTTTGGATGCTTTGTAAAACACAATCTACATCTAATGTACTATGTTAAAAATAGCAAACAATAAAGGTAACAAACATCTCTACCATTCCATACCTTCTACATAGTCGGGCTCCTCACTGTGTTCTCTCTTCAGCTTCATCATCTTCCTGGTGACTGAAAAATCTCCCTCTTCTTCTTTGTCATACAACTTCTTTGAATTTTCATCTTTCATGCTTAGAAGAGAGCTCAAAGGGTACCAAGAAGTTCCTTAAACACAAGTGGAATTTACAGTCAATTTATTTTTAAAAGGGGACAGAGATTTTCTATAGAAGCACAGTCCAACAATGATTTAAAACACAAAACTCATTAAATGGGATCCTTGTCAAAACAGGGTGTTGACATAGTGGGTGGTGATCACAAACGGGCCAAATATAGTTAGAGTGCAGGTATCATCCTTGTGAAAGACAAAAGGCCACCAGGGAATTCTAACTCAGCCAGTTCTCTGCTCTGGTGCTTCATGCAGCCCTACGAAGAGGGATCAACCACCACACCAGGCACACTGCGCCGTGATGGAGACAAAGCAAGAGTTACTGTCCTTCCACAAGAAAAGTTTGTGGAATTGCTTCCTGATGCTGTTTATCAGTGCAGCTGGCGAGTGTTACAATATTCTCATTCTGGAGTTAAAATGCCTGCAATCGTTCTGATTTGAAGGAGATGTGTCTATTCAAAGTGACCTGTAGCATTCAGATATTCCCCAAGAACAGATATCTCCAGGACCTCTTTCATCTAGGACTGCATACCTGCCAGCCTAGAAGCTGACTAGAGAAGACCATGGCATGATTTCTCTTCTCAAGATTAAGCAGATAAAGCTGAAAATCAGGACATAATTTAAAGCTAACTAAGATTTTTTCCTCTAAACCTCTGATTTAGCTTAAGGCATGGAAATTCATGGTATTAGCATATGATACACACAAGAAAAAAATTTTAAGTCTATTACTACACATCCTAGCCTTGTTTAAAAATGATGCAAGTCTGCCTTTAGGGAAGAAAAATGAGCAATCCCCAGAGCCTTTTACCAAAAAATCCCCAAACAGCTCTGCAGTTCCCTGGCAAAAAACCAACAGAGAACCAAAGAACTTGCAAAGCCACAAAAGTAAAGAGCCGTTAGTCAAGTGCACCAGCACTTCTTGGTGACATGCAGCTTCTCAAAACAATGTTTGCTTATGAGAAACACGAACAGAGGATATTAATGACCTGTTCAACCTGTTCACTTCAAATACAGCACAGGGCAGCTTGGTTTAACACTCACACATTCAAGCTCTTAGCGGAGCCAGTGGTGACCATTTATTTGAAAATGCACTGGCAAAAAAAAATTCCAGTTTTTGAAGCTTGGTATTTTTGATGGAGACTGTTGAAGATGATACTACTAATGCTTTGTACCACGAAAACTCCAGAAAATGTAGAGGGGAGGCACATAAACATTTACAGACACAGTAATGTCAGTGAATGCTCAATACAAAGAACCTTAAAAGAAATGAGCTCTAGAATGGGTGAAGCGTTCACATCTTGATGGACTGGAAAGAACTCATCTCCACTTTTTACAAGGTCTGTAGGAACTCAAGATACCTCATTCCAAGCTTTGAGGGATTCAACCAAAAAATATGTCAGGGGAATTGGACATCAGTTTTCCACCTCACTCAAGTCACTTGGAGGTTATTTGTTTAGTCATTGGCATGATCCCACTTGAATGATCTACCAACAATTGGCATTTTCTTCCTCACACAAACTAACACTTTTACAGAAGAACACCCCATTTTTAGTTGTATTCCTTCTCTTACTATCAACAGTACAGTCTGAAGTCATAATTGCTGAATAAACATTAGTGGTTTGTATTACTACTGTAGAATAGTGGATATTATTAGAAAGAAAAAAGAGTCAAACCAAACACAGAAATAAATCAGAGTAGAACATACTGCAGCCCTAGTAATTCTCTTGCTTTATTAAAAGACATTATTTTTCCATCTAGGAATGCCATTTATATAGCCATTTAGTTGACCCACAGCATTCAGCAAGCAAGATCTCCTGCTGCTGCCAGTAGCACTGAGTTTTACCTCAGCCTATGGTGGGTCTCCTTGCAGACACGCACCTGATGCCTGACAGAAGAGGGGTGACAAGCTTTGACCATGATGGCTCTGCAGTCTTGAATTCTTCAGTGGCAGTAGCATTTCCATGCAGGTGTTACCCATCTCTCCTGAAAACAGCCTCCTGCCTGCCAATCTCCCAGGTTATCAGGAGCAAAAGTGGCATGGGCTTGCTTGCTGGCAGACCAATCCTAGAAGAAACATTCTGGAACGGGTCTGTGAGTTGCTACACTGACCCTAGAAAACGGAGTTTGACACATGGGATGACCCTGGATTGGTTCCCTGGCTATAAACTCACCCTCGACTGTAACTGTAATTTTGATGTGTGGACAGTCTGAGAGGATTTTTTACAGCATTCAGAACTGGTCCCTCTGCTCCCACAGAAATGTACAGCAGAAATGCCTGTTGCTCAGACAGGAGAAAAAGTTAGATAAACACTGAGAATTTCTGAAATCCCACCTTAGGAAGGTTTTGCATGTCAGCATGCAGCCAACTGGTTTATAGCAAAAGTGACAAGAAAAGAAGAATTAACCTGTACAGTGAAATGAAGAATATCAGTAAAAGGATTCAAGAACAGTAAACTGCAGTATTACAAAGATGCTATGCAGGAAATAAACTCATCTGTATCTAGAAATTATACCTTAGAGTCTCCGTAATACCACTTATACATTTTAAAGTATCAACAGGCAAATCTCCTGACCTGTAGCTAACTCAGGAGCAAGTGCTGTTTGTTCAGAGCTTACTACATTTTCAACGTGCCTACTGATGAATCAGTGTAGCACAGTGTGGATTAATCAACCCCCTTTAAGACCTTCCCAAACTTTAAACATTATTACAGATAGATCAGTGCAAAGTATTTACGTGCAGTCCCAATTAAAAAAGTGGGTTTCTGTAAGAAACTGTCTAGAGTAATAGCAGAAGTATTTTAATGCTATTGTGTAAATTTGAGTTCCTCCTTCCCTTGAATGCTACGCTTTGTCCTAGATTGTCAAACTGTTTCTAAGGCATTAATGAGCAACTTCCACTGGAGCATGTAGGTATACTTTGTACTTCTGAAAAGTCACACGGACAATCATATAAAAGAGTAAACAAAACCCCAAAATGCAAAAGGAGACAATACCAACTGAAGGCTTAGAAGCTTTTCGATGAGGAACAACAGTTGAAAAATGCTTTTATTTCCCTCTGAAGGTATAACTACACACATCAGCAAGACTGATCCCCATATAACAGTGATCAGCACAAAAAGGTTCTCTGGAAATTGCTAAGGAACAGACATTTTCATGACACAAGGAGAAAAGGACAACTCATAAAATAAGGCTACAAAATTAAAAGTTGCAGAGCTACAAAGAAGACTAACTTACAGAATGCCTGCTGAAAAGACATTATGAAGGAAATGTAGTCTTCTACCAAGCTTTGGCGATTTTAGGAATAGTCAGTATTTTCTCTTGGGTTAGGTAAAGGAAAAGTTTGGCTGTCTGCAGTGAACAGCCTACAAACCGCCTGGCAGTGGAAGGAAATCCCTCTCCGAGACATGTACATGTGCTATCACGAACGGAAAGAGAGGGAGGCAGAAGTTCCCATTCCTGCTGTATCTGCCCCTGATGGTTATCAGAAGGCAAATACGGGGCTTGTCTGAAGCATTAAGCTCATCTGCTCTGGCTGTTTTAATCTTTTGGCACCTTGTAATCGGATCTTTTAATTTGATACTAGTCAAACATGCCTTTACTGGTATGCTTTATTCTTATGCCTAACACCACAGACCTGGTAACAGAAGATGTTACAGAATATTACTCCTATGGCTCCCCTCTGCTGCGCTCAAGGAACTGGGCAGAGACGGATTCCTGCTGTTGAAAATTGCTCTCCCACCCTTGCGCTTCAGTGCTAATATCTCTCCACTGGGCAAAATTACTACAGCTGCCTTTCTGCTACTGGCAGAATGGAACATTAAATAAAAAAAACACTGGTACCCTGCTTCTTTCCTGAGGCTGTCTATCCAGGCTGTTCTTAGACAATGAATTAGCAGTACCTGGTTTTTTTAAAAGGGAGAGTCCAAATGAGGACACCCAAGTTCAGCCAGTGTATTGTCTGTCTTTCTCTGGGCTTCCTTACATGAGAAGACAGCAATGATTTAATAAAAAAAAAAAAAAAGAAAAGTCAGTTTGGCCAAAATCAGTTCAAGACATTCCAAAAGTTCAGTGTCGGCATGCCTTGCATGGTTTGACTCAGTCCACGCTCTACATGCTTGAGCCAAATGGCCACATCTGCCCTGGGTGAAGAGTCCCTCTGTGAAAGGTTAGAATTCCCACCACACCTCCCAGCTAGGCAGAAAGAGATAAGGTGGCAGATAACAGGGAACGGCGTGGCATTTCCTGCAGTCACCCTCCCGTTGGAGCTGTAGGAGCTCACTTTGGCCCAGTCCCTGTGCATTTAAAGCATATGAACGTGAGGTATTTCATCCTACCCGCATGTAGTTCACAGGGAGAGAGGCAACTTACATATATGCAACACCTAAACACGTGCATTTAGTTTCGCGTATATAAACAAAAAAATAGCTAAAATACGGAGATAAATATACGTGATACCAAATTTATAAAACCTTAGAAGACATTAAAGTTGAAAATATGTGAAAGCATATCAAACATATGCAGTATGTATGATTTCCGAGACACTCCGTGCGGCCGGAGCTGGCAGGCACAAGCTGCCGCAGCGGCACCGGGCGGCCCCGGCCCCGGCCCCGGCCCCGGCCCCGGCCGGCCAGGTGAGCCGGCGGCGGCTGCGGCGGGGGCAGCCCGGCTCTCAAGGAGTTACCGTGCGGGAGCACGATGACTTCATGCTCTCGCCGGCCGCTCTCGGCTGCCCCCCCCGGCCCCGTTTCACAATCCCGCCGCTCTCGGAGGGTTCTCACAGCCCGTGTTCTCATGCCGGATTTTCCCGGGCCATGAATAATCTCGAAGCCCCCTCGATAAATACACGTTCAGGGATGCCCGGAGCTCATTCAACCCGCCAGCCTCGCCGACGAGAAGGGGCCGGGGCCGCAGCCGCAGCCGAGGAGCCGCACCATGGAGTTTCCCCAGCGCTGCCAGCGGGACCGCGCCGGCCGCCGCCGCCCGCCCGCCCTCCGCGCCGCCGCCCTGCCGCCGCCGCTGCTGCTCCTCCTGCTGCTGCCGCGGGCCGCCGCCGGCCCGCTGCCCGCCGCCGACTCCTCGGGGGAGGCCGAGCTGGAGGAGGCGGCGGTGCGGCGGGCGGCGCTGCCCGACTGCGTGCGGCTGGCCCGGCTGCTGCACGCCCGGGCAGCCCAGCTGCAGGAGGAGGTGGGTACTCACTCACACACTCACACACTCACACACTCACACACTCACACACTCACACACTCACACACTCACACACTCACACACTCACACACTCACACACTCACACACTCACACACTCACACACTCACACACTCTGCAACAAAACCTCTTGGTGTCTCTCCCCAGATGTGCGAGAAGTTTACCGTCTGCGAGAACAGCATGGAAATGCTCGTCCAGAACAACCTCAACCTCCCCAAGGTGACGGAGGAAGATGGGTGTCTGCTCGCCGGCTTCCACGAGGCAAGGAACCGCTCTCCTTTCTGGTCTAAACCTATAGACCTGGGGCAATAAGCCCCAGCAGTACTTTTTTGCCTGCTCTGAAAAACTGCAGAAGTTGACCTAAAGATTTGTGGCAGCACCAGCTGGCTTTGCCGTGGCACAGACCTCTGCACTCTCTATAAGCATCATCCACTTACCTGCACTGTACATGCAATATTGTGATCGAGGTATTTCTGAGCTGTAAGTGACTTTCTCACCTCTCTCTCATTTCAGGATAAATGCTTGAGGAAAATCTCCAGCGGGCTTTATAAATTTCAGACATACCTCGAATACATACAAGAGACTTTTACTAGTGAAAAGCAAAACGTCCAATCGCTGTGCTATAGTACAGAGCACCTGGCACGTACCATAAGACAGATGGTGAGTTGGTTTTAAATTCACTCCGATAATTGTTATGGCTTAGCACTGATGTGTAGTCAGAGAAACAGGATGCTTTGTGAAGTTGAACATTTCCCGCTTTCACTTCTCTCAGCGGAAGCAGGTGATGGTTCCTTATGCTCAGATACTTACCCCTACAACTAACTTACAGGTTTTACAAGGTTTTGGTTTCTTTTCTTAAAAAGAAACAACTCTTCTTCCTATTTGCTATTGCTATTCCTAATTTTCAAACCAACAATTAAATGCATCATATTGTTTCAAGAACAAATATAGTAATGCTACCTGTCTGATAGAAGTAAGATTTCTCAGGGAGCTTGTTCCTAGTGGTGGAACTGCAGTTCAGTCCAAGCCTTCTAATGTTGCAACCCCCTGAGAAGTAGCAATAAGTAACCTTTTTTGAAAACCCATGTAAATAAAAGCAAATACATTTTTAAAATATTATTATTCTTTAAAACTCTCCAAAACAAACTTTTAAGCCAAGCTGTATGATATATTGAGAAATCAGTAGCTTAAAAATTAAGGAAGACAGTTAAATTCAGAACTTAAGTTATTAACTTGACTAAATAAAAAGGTGCTGCCTATTGAAAAGCACACATTTTGCTTGTAATCATCATGAAAAAACCCACCTTCCTTCTTTACAAATACCTGATTCGGTATTTTGATACCGAATATTTTGATTCGGTAAACTAAATGCTATTAATTTCTGACAGTCGTTTTCTATGTTGTGGAGAGCTTTGAAAGATCACACTTCAAAAATTCACTTCACTCCTGCAGTTCTTACTCACATTAATAACCCTTAACATCATCAGGGAAACTGCCTGAGTAAGAACCACCCAGGTGAGGACTGCAGAAGTCTCAGGGCATTCCTTCGTTCAAGGTGGTTTTTGGCATCTGAAAAGCCCATTGTGCGTTTGCCATACCTCTCCTAACATATTTATTTATGTCCATCATTCTTTAAGTGAAAGGGAGCTGAACTGCTTTTTTCACACTGTGCTAGCTAAAAATAATAGTCCTGTCATACGACAGCAACTGACTACTGGCTTCCAACTTGATATATTAGTTTGTAGAAAGTTTGTTTCATAACTGGGGAAGACTACCTTTTTTGGAAAATTAGTAGGATCGAGGTAATTGGAACAGGCAGAATTAAACACAGTGATCAAAAGCAAAACCTTCACTTGTAGAGACTACAGAGCTTTTGAGGAAGAGAGAAGTCTTGGATCTCCAGGGTGGAAAATTTTTCTTTACAAGAGAAGTGTATCTTCTATTTAAGGCAAGGAGAGCAAAGACAGAATCTGTCACTTGTGGTCAGGTAGATCCATCAGCACAATACCTGATACCTGTCTGGATATCCAGATACAAACTTTTACAGTGTGCAACAAGGAGTTGGATATACCAGTAACTGGGGGTGTGATCAGAATCCACTTCCAAGTAGCCCGGGTGGGAAGAATATTTGTATCTTACCAAATTTCACGGAAGAGATGTTCCAGAAGGAGACTCACGTGCTTTTGTCACTTGTTAAAGGGTAGAAGAGATCGTAAACTCAGGATGAAGCAGATATTTCACTGTTAGACTTCTAGACCCCAAACCATCTAAAGCAGCTCCATAATTTGGGTGAGCAACTCCCATTTTCAGAAGTCACCCACCCACTTCATGGGACAAGTTCTTAAAAGGCATTTGGGTACCAGGTGCCCAGCGCTGTCAGTCAGCATTAGGTACGCAGCTCCTTTTATTCATCTTGCTGTAAGGATCCCACACATCAGCGAAAGTTGGTGACAGTCTCCCACATGCCTAAATGCCTGGAAAGTAAGAATTAAGCAGCTAGACAAGTTTGACGTCTTTGGAAACTGTTAATCTACCACAAAATGTGAGAGTACTCCAATGTCTTCTAATTAACTTCTGACTCGGGATGTAGCAGCCAGTACACGTTAGGACAAATCATGTTCAGCATCTTCCCGACTAACCACATGGTCAGCAGATAGCAGGAGAGGTGTATCATCTGTTCACTGCTGCGTGTTGGACCGTGATGCCAGATGTTGCATTCAAACCAGAAAAAAAATCGTATAGATCAGACGAGACCCTTTGATTCTTCTGCAGTAATCATAGCAGGTATCGAGGTACCTCAAAACCGACTGCAGAAGCAGGTCTGTAGGGAAGCACAGGTCCCAGGGAGGTCTGTCGGCAGCAGTACAGAAACGATGGATACACAGCTGGTGAGGAATGTATTCCACATAAACTGATGCTCTCCAACAAGCTCAATTACAATGTTTTAAATGGGGCACCACAATATTTTCTTTTTCACAGGTGATAAACCCCAATGAAGTGATCATCCCAGACCCAGCTACCCAGGAATCCCTCCGCGGAAAGCTGAAGTCTGATAAGGCCTGGATAGAGAAAATCACCACCCACCTCATCCTCCGAGGCTTTACTTCATTTATGGAGAAAACCGTGAGGGCTCTTCGCTATTTGAAAAATACCAGGAGTTTCAGTGTCTGAATGTTTTAATTCAGGCACAATCCTTTGTTACAAATCTGTCATGTGGCAGATGACAGTGTTGTTCTGTTTTAAGAACCAGAAATAGTAACAATGGTTTGCATTTTTATATGTATTCTCATTTCCTTCTAGGAACCTATTTATTGTATTTAAAATATTTATTCATTTCTAATATTTCCTATTTATATTTTCAATATTTAGAAATAATTTAAACAAAGGTTCTATTTTATTTCATTCCTAATGGTACTATTCAGAATATCAACTTATTTAATAAGTATTCAACAAAAAAGTATTTTCAGAAGCCAGAAAAATTGTTGTACAACTTATGCTTTTAAAATATTTGAGATGGTATTTATTACTTATTTATATTTTTAGAACAAATAAAAGCTGATTTTTAAAAAAACTGTTTAACCTGTTTGAACTTTAAATAAGACTAAGGAACTCTAACGTATCCAGTTTTTAATACCAGCAACTATCAAAATAACCACCTTCAAGAATTTAAATTTTATCTGTATAATTAGGTCAGTTGTCTACATAGTGCATACACACACAGCTTGATCAACATGCAATTCTTAAAATGGGATATAAAGGAACCAGATGCACTGAACATGGCACTTCAGAATGAACACGATAAAGCATCATGGCTCTCAATAAATGAACAATGAGTCTCCTATATTTAATAAACAACACTCTGTAAAACTGTAGTTTTTTAAGCTTACAAGTCAAGCAGTCTTTTTTAACTTAATAAAATAGTAAGATAGCAAATTAACAGGTCTGACATGAACAGTCATCTAATTAGACTTATTGCTGTCATCCAAGAGAATGAATTGGACACACAAGGGATGCAACCGACAGAAGCCCCTCGAGCTTTGTCCCTACAAGTGATGGACCATTAATTACCCTCTCTCTTTCATGCGGCACACAGCACTGTGGTGGAGATGAAAGGCAACCCCTGGAATGTGGATGTCAGTAAATTCTCCTCTTCCTCTGAGTGATCTGATCATACACACACGCCTTCCACCACTGGGGATGCCAAAACAGTGACCAGTCTACCCAGAGCCCGCATCTCAGAGGCTCAAAACAAAACAAACCACGGCTTTGCTCAATATGGTAAAACCATCTTGAGTTGTGCAACATCTCAAGAAGGAATGAGGAGACCTCAAGTTGGTCACTTTCAAGATGTCTGTGGTGAATGGTGTCTTCTCACAACACAGAAGATCCTGCTTTAGCTGTCCTGGCATGTGCTCTAGGAGACATAGGAAAGCCTGGTCTGACTTTTTCACAGCTCACCACCACAGAGATTTTCTTAGTGACCGTTTGGTTAGAGACCATTCTGGCCCTTATTATGTCCATAATAGCTGTAAGTCCCAAATATGGATCCCACATTGGACCTTTTAAGGACTTTATTATTACTATGTGAGAACAGGGCCAGGGATGGGGGGGGGGGGGGGGGGGGGTGGTGGAAGGAAAGAAAGACAGACCGACCCAAAAGAAAGGCATCTCCCTATCTCACCTCTCCCAGTAGTGGGTGGGTGGTTGCCCGAGATCACCATTAGTTACTATGTACGTCACAGCTAAACAAACTCATGCTGATTTCCTCCTTGAATTCCAGGAGACATCTAAGATACGGGGTACTGAAATCTCACACAATTGATAGACAAGTGACCACGCTTGCCACGGGCACCCTTCAGCTGGTGGCCACCCCAGGTTGTCCCACCATTCTAGTAAAGATGTAAATGGTACTACATTTTTAGGATGCAGAAGATAAGCAAAGATCACTGCTTGCTGGGGTGGGGGGGAGGTCAACTTCAAGTTCTTCCTGGGGTGACGGGTATCCCTGATGCTGCCGCTGAGCTGCCATTATCTCACCTGTGGCTCCTCCACCTGCAATTCTCAGGGTACTTCAATGCAGCAGCTGCCTTGCTGGCCATCACCTTGCTGTCACTGTGCCAACTTCAGGGACTGTCCCCAGGATAAGTACCACTTGGTGAAATCTACACACATTGGTGTCTGTGGCACATGAAGACTCACAGTGGGAATTCATATGGAAGTCAGAGGAGAACTAAACACTGTTGAGCATGTTCTGGAGCCTCTCAAACTAACCAACTTACTGTCCTTTTTAGTTTGCTGTGTAGAAAGTATTTTACAACAACCAACAAACACACATGGACATTTGTTTTCGTTGGCAGACCAGCACAAACACATAAAAAAACCAGAATAGTGAAAATGAGCTTTCCTAACTCTTACAAATCAATCCTCAAAAATAACTGTGCTACTTTTGCAACCATAAAATACCTCAACACCTCTGTTGAAGAGAGCTCCTCCTAACTGACAGCTAACTCAACTGAGCAAGGGAAAAAAACACAAAACCAGAAAGACCTGCTAATAATTGCCTATAAAAAAACTAGGAAACTACCCAGCAAAGAAGCATTTAGGCTGCTGCTGTACAGGACCAGCCTCTCCCCGCAGATCCCAGCCAGCCCTTCCCCATGTCCCGATTGCATCCCTACTCGTTAACCTCACACAGAGATTTCGGAATGCTCAAGAGATTACTAACTCCCTTCATCCTGAATTTCCTTTCCCAGTGCAGGGAAAGGGTAAAGCCATGTTAAAAAGCATGCATACACTCTACAGTACGCAAGAAAAAGCCCATGGTATTAAGACACAGTGTTAAAGATGAGAAACAAAATATTCCTCCGTGCTGTGGACATGACACTAAAATGCTGGACAAGAGAGAAAAAAAATTAAAACAACAGAATGCAACCTAATACTAAAGTAATCTGTCATGCAGAATTACTTAATTTTTTTTCAATGACAGTCTCTGAAGTATCATTTTTGTATTTTTTAACCATACTCCTTTATCAGATGTGTAAGAAACTTAAAAAAAGGAAAACATTTCAGCCTGATCCACTTCCCAGGTTGCAGTACCATCCCCTGCACAGTAAGCCTATGTACATGCTAAATTTTGGCAGAAAGAACAACAGTTACCTGAAAGAGACTGTCTGCATCTCTAGTACCTTCACAGATTTTATTAACAGCTGATGGCAAGTGAGGTTAGCAAGACAGAGCTGATGCTACAAGAGATGGAAGTTATGCCACCAGTGAAGAAAGGGGAGCAGGATCACTTTTCAGCAGTAATGAGCCATTAGGTTGGCTCAACGGGAAACTTCCCCCTAAGATTGCCACTGTTACTTGTGACTAATAATCTTTTCTGCATTCAATTTAAAAGATAAAATGGTGGAAAGGTAAGTATACAACAGTATACATCAAAGTCCGATCCTAATGGTCGAGAAGTGCTGCCAAATACATATATATTACTACAAATCTTGTGATATTGGGTGGGAAGCTTTCTGTAAATGCTTGCTTCTCAAGTCGAATGATTAGATAACAATTTCTTATCTCTCTCAGTGAGAGATAATTTCTTCCTCTTGATAAGAGGAAGAGCAAAACCCACCCCCTCACCCCCAGAATACACAGTCTCTGCAGGCTCCAACACTGAAATACCATTTCGTCCCTGAACTCTTAACAAAATCAATTTCTGTAATCTAAACATATTTAACCACATCTCAGTATACTTTCAAGACTGACTTTGGCGGTCACAAACACACTATAGAAGTTTTGCAATTTGAATTTCTATTCAGTGGCCAGAATCTAAGAAGATTCAATCTTTCATGAGAAAATCTATTTTAAAAAAATTCAACATTAATCTCCAGATTCAGAAGACTGAGATTTGATTTGCCCTGCCATACTTATTTCTCCCAGACAGTGCCTACCTAACACAGTATTTTCAAGATTTTATTCCATTTCGACTATACCGAGGGCAAAATTCCGACTGTTTTCTAACAGCAAATGTATTTATGATTAGTTGGGTTTTTACCCCTTTGAACTTATGTATTAATACAGTTCTACATTCTATACCATATAAATAGGGACAATATGATGTATAAGCAAATTATATTAACAGTTTTATTACCCAAGAGAATCACTTCAAGCTGTGACACACACACACACACAGACACAAGAGTAAAATCACGTAGGGAAAGCTCGAAGTCCCATCCTCAGCTCAAAAGATAAAAACTACCTACCATGCCGTCACTGCTGCACAGCAATAGTCTTTGCCTCCTCTTCCACTTCTAATAATTTGGAAAGAGATGTGAAGGGAAAAGGGATTATATATTGACTATGCCTGTGGATCCCACATGAGCATGCGTTAACAAATATGATAAAGTCCAAAGATGTCCCTCAAACTGTGAGACCTATACCCCACCTAATCATACAGCACAGTGACCTGGGAGAGGGCTATAAAAGAAAATGGACGTTGTTAGAAGACAGACCCTTTGGGATGAAGGCAGATGTACAGGCAATCAATCTTCCAGTCTGGCTGGAAAGGGACTGCTTTCAGGTTGCACTATCACGAACTGCACCATTTGGGGGTGTCTCTACAAGAATAAAGTGGACCCTGAGAAACAGAATTGGAACATAACTGGAAATCCGGGCTTATCTCACTTCCCAGGCTAGTAACTGCTCCCTGCTTTGCAGTTGCTGGAGCTCCTTATTTTCAACAGAAACTTGGAATTGATTTCTTAATCAGAAGAAATAATCAGAGAGTAAATACCCTTTTCCACTTAGTAGATAAGCATCCCCTGTCTTACCCATGCCCTAATTCTGAATTAACATAAGCATAACCAAGAAACAATGCATGTAACCCACAAGCTTAACCAAGAAACAGCTATTGCATTGCACACCATCATGGAAAAGTATTTAGAAATTGCCATTAAGTAGTCACTTGTAAAAATTAAATTAGTCATATGACATTTAACCAGGATGTGGTCTCTACTCTTGTGGTGAGATGTAATGAGCTTTTATTTCCAAATATATCATCAGTATCATCATAGCTTAAATTCCAAGTCTGTAACAAAATATTTCCAAAAATATGCAGGGTATATAGTTTGTTTTAGCATTTTTTCCTGATAAAACCCAATGTTTTAGATCCCTGTTTCACTTACAACACAATGGAATAAAAATACATCTTAAGCAGCACTTTGTCATCTACGGCCATTTTGGAAGATGGCTGTACAAAGGAGCAAAGAAGAGGTTTTATACATTGCCACAGAGGCCTGTTGCCACAAAATTATGAACATTGCTTTGGCCTGCAGATTTTACGTTTGAAAGCTATAGGTTTAAGTTAACGTGAGTTTTGCTGATGAATTAATTCAAGGGAAAAAAAGCACATACCCTCTGTTTTATAACTGTGATGAGATACAGTACAGTGACTTTAGACCAGCTATGCCTACACCAGGAATTTGTAGCAGAATTAAATACTTGTTCCGTATTACCTATCAGCTTCATTTTTACCTCACAACTGGCCAGGCCCTGAAGAGTTTTTGGAGCAAACAAGTAGGTTCCTTTGCAGATGAACTTACTAAGAACAAGTTTATACTGAAAGCCAGGTATCTTTTTTTTTCCCCTCCCTTGTTTAGTGATGACACTAAACACATCAATTTTTCACACCCTAGTACCAGGAGACCCCCAGTCCACACACCAAGACCAGGAAAACTACCGAACTCACAAGACTCCCTCAGCATCACACACCAAGCATCACAGTGCTGTGTCTCCTTCTCTGATGTGCACACCTTTTTCTCACTTCTTACTTCATTTTCACCTTTAAAAACCTTGTCCATTTTTCCTACTCTTTATTCTTCTGACTGACCTCCTTGTCTTTATTCTCTTTTCAGGTCTCTAAATTTCTCCCTACCTGTCTCTTAGCTCAACATCTTTGTCCCCCTTTCAACTGTTCGCTACACACACAGTTGAGGGCAGCTCCTCAGAGCCGAGCTTGCAGGAGATGCTTTGCTAAAAGGGCTGTCACAACTGAGGGCTGCCCACCACGATTACCCAATGGTACCAGCTTGTACCTGATTTTCTGACTCCAGCTGAATACAATGATGGCAGAGCCAGTTTCAAGAAAAAATAGAAGTGATAGAAAATATAGAAATTGTTCCTGAATGGTAAAACCACCATCAGCTGTTGTGGTCAGTGTGCCAGTGAACAAGATATTCAGAAGACAGGATACCATATTGCTCCTTGCCCATCATAACCTTCTGACATTCTGCTGGTATTTCACGCACAGTCTGACTGGAGCAGGAGAAACAGCCCATTTCTTCAGTCCTGGGTTAAGGACAATCCCTTGTTCACAGACACCCTCCTTGGAGACCAAACAAAAGCCATCGTTGCCATTGTCACTCTTGCAGGAGGAGGCTGAGAGGCAGAGCAGCACCTTCTGACAAGGCATAACATTGTCTTCCTGCTGTGAAAAGACCACGGGCATGAGACTGCAGGTCACTCGAGACTGAGAACAGGGCATTCTTCTTGCATTAAAATCCTCAAGATGCCTTCATTTTTGGCAAGCAGCATAGCGAGCACAGCAACCTTTGACCTTCCTAAGACTGGTCCAGGTGGAAACATTCCTATTGGTCCTTCACGCAATTGTTTGTCACCATGTACAGTGACAGCCTCCCACCTGGGGTATTTCCCTGACACTAAAGGCAACCACAAGCATGCTCCACCTCCACTTCGCAGGCACAAGACACACAGCCAAACAATTCCTATCTTCAGGTGAGATTAGCTGGATACCTCAAAGTTAGTACAATCTTCACAGCACACAGGAATGCATCAATGATTTTATTTCACTTATCTCAGATGGTAGCCTTGACCTCAGCCATGGAAGTCACAGCTTGATTTTCAGTAAACTACACTCATTGACTTTATTCCAACACTAGAAGTTCATACATGGTCTCACAGGCCTGCATCACAAACCCCACTACAGGAATGAATCCATACTCGGCTGCAGAAGCCACCGATTCACTTGACAGAGATCAATACAGTCAAGCAGGGGAGCTCATATTTGTTCTTTTTTAAGTGTCTCCCATCCGACACTAAAATAGAACTTTCAGGTTTTACTGGGAGAGAGATGGAAAAGCAAAAATTAGACATTAAAATGCTTGGAACAACTAACACCTAACTACAAGGCCCTAGCCCACAGCCTTGACAAACATGAGTCCCTCTAATCCAGAGACCTGCCCTCTTCTCCCTCACACCACCAAAAAAATAAAACTAGCATATTTGCTGAAGTTATTTTCAGGAATTAAGATTCTTCCTTGGAATCTGTTTGACATAGAACTTCACAGAACACTGATCTGCTCTTACAAGCACATCTGAATTTTATGACAATGACTGCAAAGTAATTTCAAGACATTGCTGCCAAAGATTCCTTAATTTTTAAAATAAAAAAAAAATTTTCTCCAATTCTGTTTTTTGCTACCTTACAATTAGTTACCAAGACACATGATTAATGCTTATTCTGCTTTTTCCAGGGAAAAAAAGTCTTTCTTACTTACAGAAAGAGCTATACTGAATGAAACACTGTCTAGTTGTACAAATTAAAAACGTTATACTACATATTGGCATTCAATTTAACCTGACTTGAATGTACTATGAAAGACAGTTTTTCCTCAATTTGAAACCCCAAAGGTTCTATGCTAACAACTTTCCTGAATCGTACTTGATTTTTAAGAGAAAAATAATTTTGCTTATTTCCACAATAGCAGTGAATTACCAAAATTTTGCTATCCAATGTGCTTAAAGTGAAATTTTAAAAGCAAGAATTCCATAAGCAATATTTAGCCAGTAATTCCAAGTCGCAAAAAACCTGAATTACAACTACTTCTAAGGGAAGTTTTCAGCATGGTGAGGTCACAGAATCTGGCCTGTGCTAGATATAGCCAAGCTTACGTAAAACTTTTAACAAAAGAGACAAGAACACTTCCCTGTTTCTCTACTTCTTGCCAAATACTATTATTCTTGGAAAGCAGCCAGAGCAACCACGTGGCGGTTAGGACCCACAAACCACATCCGCAAGTGTCTGACACACAATAGAGCACATGAAATACATTTCTGCAGGTGTTTGGGTCCATCCACCCACTACTGCATTTTGGGTATTGTAAACCCTTGTGAAATGAAAAATCCGATTTTGAGAAAACTGAGTTACTTTACACTGAATACTGTATCTCTTAATATTGAACATCTCAGATTATTCCACTGGATTCAACAGAAGTGTTCCTGATCATGATCAAAGCCACTATCAAGTACCAACACATTATTTCATTACCATTGTAATTAGGATCAGTCAAGAAAAAGGATCAGAATTTGAACTCCTTTCATAATTTAAGACGTATGAGCAGTTACATTAATCTCAAGTTACCATTAGAAAAAAGGCTCTAGAAAAGCTGCACTAGCAACAGGATATAGGGAACACAAGAAAAGTGTTCTGTGTTCAGTCCTTACTCCATTCCCCTGTCAATGGTCTATTATCATTAGCTATTCCACTATTTCATGACAGTTGATTTAATTACCATGATTAATGGAATTTTAATGAACATGCTGGTTTGTATTAGCTCTCAAATGTTTCCCACTTATTTTTTCTTCCCAATTCTTGTCTTTCAATTTAATTTTTTCCTCTTGGCTCATTTCTCATTTTCCTTCCAATTACATCTGCCCTTAAACACAGTAACATTCTACCATGAATTTTCATAGCAGATGAGAAACTGAGGAATCTCCTGTTCCTTAAACATTTAATTAATGTGAAAACTGTCTGAAAATCTATGGGGTTAAAAAAAGGCCAATCTGAAATCTAGAACACTTTTGTTGCAATGATAATTTGGAGCCAATAAACTTTTTTTTTTTTAAAAAATCACTGCATAGATACAAACTAGCCTGTACAGTTCTAGAGGGGAGAGAGTAATCTACCCAATGCAGCTTCTATTTAACAGAAACCAAGCAGTTGCCATTTCAATGCTTGAATTTCAGTGTTAAAAGGGAAAGAACCAACTGAAGCCAAACCAACAATATTCCAAAGAGCAAGACTTTGGAGTAAAAATAAGGCATATAACTTGTTTAGTGTACTTGTTTTCTTCCTTCAGTTGCACATCAGCATCTTTCTCTTACGACAAAAGCACTATATACACATACACACACACACACAGAGAGCACTCTTCTTGTGTCCTCCCACCCCATCCCAAATCAGGGAAAACATACATAGTGTTTGAAGGTAGATTTGGCAGAAAAGTATACTTTCTACTATCTGACTATGCTAGGAAAAAACATATACAATTCTCAATCCTTAAAATATCCAGAGATGAACAAATCCAAGAGAAAGGGAAAAAACAGGCCAATATAGTGACCAGCTGCAGAGGCTTACGAACATTCAGGCAAGAAATCTTTGAAAAATATTGAAGTATTTAAAGCATTAGCTCAGTCTTCTGGTTATGGAGAAGATAAAGAGGAATCTTTACCCAAAAGACCATAGTAACAGGGATAAATATGGAGGTTGAATGTCACCATATTTTGGAAAAAACCCAACACACTACATGTTATTCTTTCTCTAATAAAGAAACTACTACTTTATACTTATGTAAAGACTTAAAAACAATGCGTATCCATTCAAATCATATTTATTTAATTACATTGTAATGCAAATAAGTTAGGTCCATATAAACTCCATTTTGTTGTATGTACAACCTATGTCATTAGCAAGCTGATTGAGTCAGCTGGTGTAAGTGTCCGCCTCATCCTCTGGAATGTACGTATCTTCAGACACTTTCTCTGTCCATCAGCTGGTTCTAGAACAGGACCGCCACATACTTCATCCCCAAAGTAGACTGAAAGCGGAGGGGGGAGGAAACAAAAGTCAGATTTGCAGCATGTACTTGTTTTTAAATGGATATTTGTAAAACACAGTCTGGAGGAAGAGCCCTGTAAATGTATAGAGTAAATGCTAGCCCCCCAAAATACTGAAATAATGCCACCTTTAAAATAAAATTTAAGCCTACAGAGCATGAACATGTGCTCAGAAAAATGAGGGTCTGTAAACTTCGGATTAGACCAAACACATGTTTCTGGTATCTGTATACATACACACTGGTATGAAATATATACCTCATGCTGTGCAGAGACACATTCAATGGACCAAGGAAAAAAAAGTCTCAAACTACTAGTGAAGCTGAACATAGAAATACTGTCAGCAAACAACTCCAGCAAGTTAGTTCTTAAGACAACAGACGATTTTACTGAAATTGTAACATGATCTTGACTTTTTTTTTTTCATATTTTCTATTGTTAGAAGTAGCTCCCTTGAATCTTTGAATCCTAAAAACGGGATTTCTATAGATTGTAACTATGTGAAGCTAGATGAGTTAAAACATGACTCTGTAAACAATACAGTCCATCACTGATTTGTCTTAGGAATACCTGTTTCTGCACGGTAATGAAAGTTATTTCAAGAAAAACGAGAGTCGCGCTTTCTTCAAATCTTTAATTCAGTTAGTTTGACCCATGGAAGCCCTCCAATAAAACTCGGATACCACAAGAATTCAAGTATTGCTAATGCCATGACACTGCAGCACTAACAAACAGTCCCACAAGAAAGAGGCAATATGAGCAAATGCATTTTGCTTCATGAGAATGACTAACACTGAAGGACAGCCCTTTATTTCATGCAACTTTTATGCAGTGCTACTACCATATCTGCAAAGGCAGAAGACTGGATTTTGTTTTAAATTTGTGCTAGAAAGCTGAGAAGTTATTCCTCAGTGCAGAAACTTGCATAAACTAGCTCTACAACAGATTACAAGGGCAGCTTCCACTCAAAAGGTCCAAGGAGTCCCATATATTAAAAGCCATGCAAGATTAAGAGAAAGGCCCTCCCAAGAACTTGTGTTTCGCTGTCTTCTCATTTGGATTTCTAAAGAAGCAAGCACCACGGCCAGCTATGCTTTCACCCTAAACAATTAAGAACAGTGGATGAAAGCAACCTTTGCAACTGTTGCTGTCCAGAGGTAACACCCAAAATGGTATCTGCATTGGATTTGCATGGACATTTGGAACTGATACATACCTCCAGATAGTTGGCTCAGGCATTCCAGGATCTGCACCTCTCTTAAAACCTGAAGTAAAACATACATATATATAAATATGTATGTGCAGACTCCTACATAGTTAAATCACTATCAAATTATTCCAGCCGATTAAACTGCAACAAAAAAGAAAACCTACTGAGCAGAGAACTGTGGTTCATGAAGTCACATACTAACCTGAATAAAACCTGCACATTCTTATCAGGGTTAGAAAGCAGAGAAAATAAATACAAGTGTACAGTTTTGTTGTGTTTTTTTTTTTTTAATTCTTACCTGTATCTTTATCTGACTTAAAATTCAGGACAACTAGCTATGTGAGATGGAGAGAGTTATCTACCCCAAATACATACATAGACATACATACAAAGACATACATACTTACACATACAAACACACAGATTTTAAATGTTGTTCAGAAAGCAACCTAGTAAGGCAGTACCAACAGGGACACCTATAACTGGTATAAGCGAGCACCTTGGGTCCTAACACGCAATGTTCTCCAATGACATCTGATGGGGAACTTAAAAGTAGTATTTCAATAACAGTTCACTCAATTTAGGATGACAAAACTCTAAATATTAAGTCAATTAAACCTAAAATCTTTTATTTTTACTGACAGTTTTCAAAAAGCTACCTAGTACTAAAACTTGCAAAGAAACAAGATGTTTGCCAATTTACTAACACCCAGGAAAATGAAAAGAAAGTTAATTACAAAGAGTTCATCCCCAGCTACTGACTTAAATACCAATTCACTAAAGCAAATGTATGCTAAAGAAGCAATTGAAGGTTCAGTGTATGAAACATCTTTGCCCACGGTAAACTGAAAGTCTTGAAGTGGAATCATGCAATTCATGCACTGTTCAACATACTCACTCGTACATTTGCTATCTAGAAATAGAGGTTATATGAAAAATATATTGTTTCCCTCATTTACAAAAAATAAATAATTAATGTCAGCTTGTCTGAAGTATAGGCCATGAAGGTTAATGGAAAAATTTCCATTAACTTCATGGGCACTGGGTTAGCTCTTTGAAGATAACCTTGTGTGATTTGAGACTATTAAACATCCTGTCCCATTTTCTTTGGTTGCCATACTGCCGAGCAAAATTGCTTTAAAATTCATTTAGTTGTATTAGGAATCACACTCTGTGTGTGTGTTTCTGGCTTTCCCCTCCCCCCACCCGCCACTAGTACTTTTAAATACGCAAGCCAGGTTTAACAAAACTGCACTGGTCTAACTTACCTACTTAAAACAGGGGCAGCCACTTCAAAGCAAGTTTAAGAATCAGTGACACCAAGGACTGTGTAGCCTCTTGCCCTTCCACTGCATCACAGCTTCCCTCACAGATTCAAATGTAATCCCAGCACAAAAAAGGTTCTTCCAGTTCTACAGACTTTGAGTGCATGCCACCTCCAAAAGACTACGGCAAGCAAAGGTGGCACCTGCATGTCCTCCTCCCATCTGCTTACACTTAATATTCTTTCATTACAGCAGCCAAATTTATAAGGCTCACATGTGGAACAGCACACTTATTTTCTGGAGGTATGAAGTTAAACTACTACACCTTAGTTTCTGACCGCTACGTAACAGAAATATACTAGGCACCCTGACATTAGTGCACTTGTAAACACAGTAAGATGGCTTTATATGACTTAAAGTAACTTACTTAACTTCCTCTGGTGTCCCTCAGAACAAAGAACATCTTTCCCATATTCACAGATAATGTCATAAAAGTAAAACAAAATAAAACTTCAGCAAGAGCAAAATCAGGTCACAACACTCTGCTGAACTTCCCACCCCAAAATTATCAATTTAAAATAACTGATAAACTAAAAATGGAAATGTAATTAAACTTTAAACCTATTTAAACTGCCAATTGGTTTTTTCCATAGTGTTCAAAGTGACCTATTTTACTTGCAGTCGTTAAAGCATGTATGTAACTGCTGAAGAGACCAACTTTTTCCTGATTGTTATCTATTACATGAACAATCAAAGCCCTTCAAATTGGACTCTGCATTACCCTCAATTAATTAAAACAACCTATCAGCTTTGCCTGTAAACATCAAGCTCCCAACCCTCCTTCATGTTTACATTCAAGGCAGAGATGCCTGCCTGTTTCAGATGCCTTTCCCAAAAGGCCCAACAGAGTTGAGGCAGAAAGTAGGCCAGATGAACTGTGGTCATCAGCCTTCCTGGGACCCCTTGTCATAAAAGAAGGGAACAAAAGTGTCAGGCCTATTGCACACATGCATATCTTAAGCAGGTCAGGCTCTTTAACAAGGACAGCTGATGGCATACAGCCCAATCTCAGCAGGAGAGCTACCATGTGGTAGCAATGCCCAGCCAGCCCTATGATAGGAGCAAGCAAAATACATCCTGGGTGCCAGGCATGTCATCAAGGGATCCCCTGAATGCTCCACAGCAATTTGGAAACAGGAGCCACGTCATTTTGGTAGAGACTGTAACCTGTACCTGCCAGGTACCTGCCAGAGGCTGGCAATCCCCTCAGCACCACAAAGCAGAGCGCCCGGCTGCAGACAGCTTTCTCATCACACACTGACTCCCTACTGCAAGAAACACAGGCTAGCCACTAAAGCAGTCAGTCACTAATACATGATTAAATCCCAGCTTCATTTGCTGTTAAGCTGCTCCGGTGCATGCCCAGCCCGTTCCCCAGAGGGGCCCGACCCGCCGGCCTGCCGCGGACCACCCTACTGGGCACGCAGGCTCAACGCGCGCTCCTAGCGCGGGAACAGCCTCCGGGAAGGGAAAGGGGTAGAAAAGACTTTTTAAAGAAGTTAGAAAACCCCCACCCTATCTCGCAGTTCTGTCAAGGGCAAGCCCCCACCCCTACCCCGCGGGTCCCACAGGACCTCCAGGCCACCACCAACCCCTCGGCGCTCCCCCGCCTTCTCCGGCGCGCATGCGTGGTCAGGGCGGCAGAGCCCGGGTCGCGGCGGGGAGCGCGCAGCCCCTCCCCCACGCACATGTCCTTACTTTTGTCCCCCACCTCCCCGACAGCGCGAGCGGCCAGTAACGGCCCGGACGGGAGACAGGGCGGCGCGCGCCCCCGGCCGCCCCGTCCTCAGCCTCCCCAACGGCCGCCGAGCGCCACCTCCACCCCACGCGCCCGGGCCGCTGGAGCGCTGTGCGGCCGGTCCCCCATCCGCCACTGACCCAGGTAGAGCACGACGGGGATGAAGCCCCAGCGGATGGCGAACTGGCCGCCCTTGAAGAGCTGCTGTAGCCGCTGCTTGGCCTCCTTGCTAAGCTTCGGCATTCCGGCGGCGGGGGAGAGAGGAGGAGCCCAGCCGCCCCTGCTACGCTGCGCCAACGGCGGTGGGCGGGACCCCATCACGCCGCCGCCGCGCTGCGGGGAGAAGACACTCCCTCGGCGGCGGCTGCAGCGGCGTGGGGCGGGCTTTCCCCAAGAAGGGCGAGGAAATGGCGGCCGCGGGGCTCCTTCCGCTCGTCGTCACCCCCGGGCATGCGCAGCGCGGCGGCTCGTTGCCGCTCCGCCCCGCAGCCCGGAAGCGCTTGTCGCGCGGTGTCGTGTCAGCCCCGCAAGGCGAGGGTGAGGGACCGAGGGCACCCGCCAGAGTCGGGGTGTTTGTTCGAGGGTGAGGGGGTTACAAAAGCTGTGGGCCTTCTTCGTCTGCCTGTAGGTCCTGGTTAATTGTTTGTTTTTTCCCGGAGCTCTCAAGGTACGCGCACGCTTTGCACGCCGCCTCTGGAGGCTGGGAAGTGCCTCTTGGTAAGTTAGAGATGGAGTGATAAGAAAAATGCGTCTGGGTGACATTGGAAATGCCTCTCCATCTTTGATACCAGACTGCGCGATGTGCTCGCTCAATGGAAACGCGGAGTTCTGGGAGTGAAAGCTTCACCAGAAATACGGGAAGAGGCGCTCTGGTTTTAGACCTGATATCTAAAAAATGCCACTACAGTGCTTAGGGCTTGTTGCCCTTACAAACTCAGATCCCAGATAAGTGCTGAGGCACTGTCTTTTCTGACTAATAAATGAGTGGTCTCTGCAAGAACCCATTGCAGTGCCCTAACCACCAAGCTATTGTCTGTTTGACACCACTACTTATGAGACATCTTGTTGCATGATGTCTGTGCCATTGACTCAGCCAGTTATGTCATATCTATAGCATGTTTTCACTCTTTCTCAGGTAGTCTACTGCCTTTTGCTGTAATGCCAGATCCAGGTCTTCAGGTTCCTAGTATTACAAATGCGGCTGCAGTATTTAACATTGGCAGTCTATGTCATGTCTGCTAACTGTATCAAACTCCTGTCATAGTTTGAAGGGAATTTAATTGCATATGGAAACTCTGAAAAAAGTTCTTAGAAATCACTCCTTGTGACAGTGCAGAAATCTCAGTTTTGTTCATAATCATGATTTACTGACCAGACACAGTTGAAGTTCTGCGTGTTACATATTGGTTTGCCTAAGGCAATTACTTGAAGTTCTGCAGCCATTTTGTCGCATTAAGAATAACAACAGGTCAGTGCTTTTAGATCCAAAAAAGAATCCAGAGCTATAATAAATATCACTTATACAAATACCTCATTTCCTCTTCCAGTGTGTGGATGTCTGCTCTGCCATTCCGAGATAGTCAAAATGTGAGCTTATAGCTTGTTTCTTGCTTTGCAGGTGCAGATAGGTAGCAAGCTGCAAGCCACGTGAAGGTTTCTGGCAGCCCACAGCTTGCTTTTGCCACGGTCTACCAATAATCAAAATGTGGGGGATAAAAGAGTATTTTGGTGATGTGGTGGCACAAACGTGCTGTCATGTTACAGAACGCACAAACAGCCTTTCCTCACGTAAACCAGTCCATACGCACTGTGCTTTCACATGCATTAGACACGTTGATGGGATACATCAGTATTTCTAGTCATGTGACTGGCACATATCTAACGATATCTAACAAGTAAAGCTAAGGCTTAGAGTTCGTGAGTCTCTTTATAAACTGAATAGCTGATCCCTAAAGAAGGGTTAGGCAGCAGTGCTGTAGTTTATCAGCAGATGAACATCGGCGTGAAGCTTGGACTGTGAGCCTACACCTTCCCCAGAAGAATATCCCTTCATGGCAAATGGCATATGACATGATCATATGTCATATTTTATTTATACATTCTCAGCCATTAGAGGCAACATAATGTGCTCCAAATAATGTGACATAATAATGGAAGCACACATTGTGTGCAGTTGACTTTGTAAGAGTTACTTTTGCTTGGTGAAGTTTTCACACAATCAGTTTTGTCTTATCCCACTCTTTCTGCAGCAGGTAAGCTGCTGGGATAGGTAGAAAAATACTAGCTAGATATCTTCATTTCACTTTAAAAAAAATATGTTCCCAGTATCATCTTGCGGGTAGGGCTTTTTCCAGTTCATTGTTTAGCAACCAAGAGGATGTTAATTCAAAATAGTACCTCCAGATTAATGGAACACTTTAAGTAACAAATCCAGGATTTATGGAACATACTAATGAAGACTTTTCTGTGGCCGTCTTCGGCAACTAGTAATACAAATAATCCATCCATAAAAGACAGCTGCCTCTGAAGTGCTGTTTGTCTGTTGCTTTTTTCTGATTGGTATTAAAGGTGAGTTTGTACTTACCAATGTGATCCCATATTCCTACTTTGTCATATCTGGCCTGCTACTTGTACATCAGTGGATTGCTGTATTTCTGTTCCTGAAATTGAGTACTATATAACTATTGTTAGATTATTTTAGGGATAGTCTTCTATTCGAGCTGGGAATTCTAACTTGAAATTGAGGTAACAAGTCTTTGTATCCATAGGTTTGCATTAGCTTTCAGTTTTTTTGGTATATCACTGTTGTCAAACTTTTCAAACTAGTGCTCATGAGTAGAATTGTACCAACATTCAAAATGACAAATTTACTATTCTTCTGAACAAATGTAGTGCAAGAGGCACATTTATTTGTCAGTAATGGCTTGTCATACTCAAAAGAGAAAAACGCAAACCCATGAACCATCTTTTCTGACCCTTGCAAAGGAAGAGAAGTGGTTGCTGCAGGAACCTATTTTTCAGCAGTTTGTATTAAATTGATTTTCCTTTGTATATGAGACCAAATCAGGTCTGTTTCCACAATGTAGTTACTGTTACAGCTTGTTCTTTCTAAACATACAAACCCAACTGTTCATTATAGCACACAGCTGATTAATGATATCTTACAAAATATTACAGTAAAATGTGACCCACTGTATCGGAATTAAATTCAAAAGGTATTTTCCTTAAACTTCTTGTAATTGTAGTGTAAGTGTGACTCAGAAGGTCAAATGTACTAAACAACTGATCGAAATGGTTAAACAGCTCTGTCTCCTTTGGGTATAAATAGGTTTAACAGTGTCACGTGTGATACAGTATATTCTTATTGTGGATGTTCTTGAGAAAGGGTATTCACAGAAGTGTGCTGTGTGTACCAGCTGCTTCTCTTCTTCACACATCAAGTCAAGGAATAATTTTCAGAGCACAGAAACTTTACTTGATGGCTCTCATTTCTCATGCCTGCTAATTCTAATGTTTGACTAGAAGCTTGTAGGTTATTTCTTTTATTTAACCATAGAAGCCAAGAAATGAATAGCAATAAAGTTAGTATTTCTATGCCACAGTTCTCTTGCAAATAAAATCAGCGCTGTGGCCTAGAAGAGCACAACTGCATGTGTTTTGTATACAAATAAAACAAAGCTGATTCTGTATAGCTAATGATCTAAATGTATATAGTGTTACAGACTGAAGCTGAGAAAGTATATCTGTAAACTAAGAAAAGTGACAGGAGAACAGCACTTCTTCCATCAGAGCACACCTCCATAATCTCATACTGTCCAAAGTATCGTATTTGCAGTGAAATAAAAAAAACCAAACCCTCAACCAACAAAACCCGCCACAACAAAACAAAACAAACACACAAACAAACCCCAACCAAAAAAATCAGCGCATACCAACAGAAAAGGTTTATACTGACTCCAGAAGTTTTCTGTGCCTTTATTTGGCTCCTGTTGCACCTAGGATGTTAGATGGTCTAAGAGCGCAACAGTCCTTTGGTGAGCTAATGACTTAGCCAAAGGGTGAAAGGGAGCATCTGTCACCTTCCGTGCAACTTCAAGGTGGTGGGACAGCAGTATTCAAATAATTGAAATATTGAAAATTGGCCCCTAAAACCAAAGATGCTTATGATTGGGCATGAAACAATGAGCTGTTTTGAAGGGAGAAGAACTAATACCCAAAGGAATGAGTACTGTTAAGAAATTGAGGGAGGCAGTTTTGCCAGCAGAAGACAGAAGCAGGATGTTGTGGGCATGCTGTGGGTACTAGTTCATGTTTATAATGTATTGTGGTAACACTTCCATGAAGGATATTGGTTTTACTTGAATTATATTTTTTCTTACGGCTGATAATGAAGACAAAAACAGTTGGAATGGTGTATTCATTAAATAAGAAAAACAAGATCCTCAGTTGCTGGGGTAACAAAAGAAAATTAGTAATACCATGTGTGGTGAAAGTTTTTCATTACAAAAACCTCTTAGAATTTGTTTTGCCTTGTAGTTCATGTGATCAGCAACAACCTTATAATCTGAAATAAAATTGCAGAGATTTTAACTGGGGTAACAAGAATGTGAATCCCTACTGTTAATATTAAGTTGATTAGCAGTAATTCTGCAAGTGCTGTGTTTTCATAGCAAATAAATACCACTAACACTCATTGTAAACTGGCCAAGTGTTTCAGTTTTATGGGTGAGGGAGAGAACTGAGATTCTTACAGGCATGACTGAATCACTTAAGCGTCTGGTTCAGGTAAATAATGTCGCTCGGTCTGATGGCTTTAGCTTGTCTTTGTTGTTTGGTGCAAAGGGTACATTTCTGGTCAAAGAATTCCAAACCTCTAAAGCTGTATCTCAACACATCACAAAGTAAAGCCATGCAACAGTGCATGTAACTTAGAAGGCTGAAGAAGGAGACAAAGTGAAGTGACATGTTAAAGTCTTGTGAAAAATCATTGTAAACTCTTCATAGGAAATCCCTGCAGACCTCCATTATGCATTTACCACTCTCACTTTTTAGATTTCCTCTTCAATTTGCTGTCAAGAAACTGCATTAAATTAATCTGCTTGGGAACAAAGTTTGAGTGTGACTCTGTTCAGGAGGATCTTACATTTCAAAGATACTGCAGTAGATATTTCATACTTGAAGATACACTGTAAATCAGTATAAACAATATAAGAACATAAACAAGAGATATTTAACAGATTTCCATTACAGGCTGAATCTTTATCATGTCAGTAAAAAAAAGGGTAATAAATGTCAGTTTGTAGAGATCACATTTCACAAAGAGGCAAATAGAAATGGAAAGCACTACAGTCAAAATAGAAAGACTAAGGCTGTCCGATTATGCCATTTGTGAAAAGTCAGAATTCTAAAATGTCTCTTTATTGACTGTTGTTAAGACCTAGATTACTTGGGCTTTAATATGCTTGAGTTTTTGCATTTAGCATATTTTCAAAACAAACTTGGAATATAGAGCAGTAATGCATATAAAAAATTTCTGTCCACATTAGAATCTCTTTCATACAAATTTCTGCGTGATAGTCATTGGCCGTACTCTGGTCACTGTCTGCTATGGGTTATTTCCAAGAAAAGTGGTATTGTCAGATGCCTATCTAGAAAATTAGGAAAACGATCAGAGTGGTAGGAACAAAAAGCAATGTGGTAATTTTGTATATTCGATACAATAGCTATACATTTTATTTATTTAAAAATAAAACAAAACTGAGTGGTAATGTGGAGTTGAGTGCAAACACAGTAATAATGTCATTTTTCATTACAGCTCCTGAGGCCAGTGAAGGAGAAACAGCAGTCTGAGGTGAGACAACATTCGACAAAAACTCATCAAATGCTGTGAGACGTCTTTGAGAAGAACTGCTGTTGTGCTTGAAAATTAAATATTACCTGCTGCACAGTTTTAGTCCTGTTTGAAACTTGACTTTCCCATTGTCCCCATCTTCATTTAATAATGAAGTGTTACATTTAAAGATACTGCTACCTTTTACCATAGGTAGTTGCTCTAAAAACACATCAGTTCTTAAATGCATGTTTCTGTGATTGCAGTACTTGGCCGAGGATGAAAACAATAATCTGATTCCTTGCATACTTTCAGTGATACGCAAAAATCTGATGGATTAAAGGATTTTCTGAGGCCAAAACTAATATCCTTATTTACTCATTCTTTGTTTTTAAATTAAGTTCTTTTTTTAGCATCTGAGTAGTGAAGGTTTCAGTAGCTCTAGGAGGATTTTTCTCTAAAGATATTTGAATATAAACCTTTTATTTGTCAGCAGATCTCAAATAGATATTTGTTGCTGAAGAATATGTTTTTATAACAGCACACATCTATAAAGATTTTAAAGAACTTAAAAGGTGCTTATTTTAGGCAAATTTTTACTACGCTTGAAACAAGATGAGGAAAACTGTGAATATATTCTGATTTCCAAAACAGTCTTTGCTCTCAGTATACTTGTTTTTATACCAATTCTGGCCTTAGGACGTTGTATTAAGGTGAGGCAACCATGAAACCGAGAATGTAAATCTTTACAATCAGTTGACTGCATTGCACATGAAATGAAATATTTCTCTTTGATACTGAACATAGAACTGGAGCATTTGAAAAATAAGAATTGTAATTAAAAGTCATATTCTGCTTCCTCTCTTCAGTGAGCATTTGTTGTAATAGTCTTTCTTAGCATCCATCTGCAAAAAATACATATCCTGCTGAAACAACTTTTTCTAACAATGAGATATTTGAAAATTGTAACCGATTGATGCACAGCATTCACTTCACTGATTTACAATAGTGATTTTGGATGTACTCGTTCAGGTTTTACGAGATAAATGTATACAACAACTAATTATCTCGTGATTATAAGCAAAGAGAAAACAAGCAGTAAAGCGAAAAGAAAGACCTCTGAGTTGAAATGTGCCAGGTTGTTGTGGAACAGGTCTGTGTGGGTTTTCTGCTGGAATGTGAGTTTGTTCTGTTTTTTATCTTGAGTCACAGCTTAAAAAAAATAATATAGTTTCAGTTACTGTGTATATCCCTAAGTATCCTTTTCCTTTGGTGCCTCCAAAACAGGAAGGATGTATGTTAAAATTAAGATTATTTTTTTTTAAGTTTAAATTAAATTTGAATTTAGTATAGCTTTAATTTAGACAGACTTTAAAGCATAGCTTTAATTCTTACATCACACATAGTCTAGGTTTTAGTGTTGTCATTATGATAGTTTTTAACAACTCATAATGCAAATTACAGAGTTCAGAGCATAATAGGAAGGGTAAAAATATGTATATTTTCAGATCTTGAATAAGATTACCCAGTCAACAAAGTAAATGGGTCGAGTATATGTATAAACTGAATCTCTCTCAGTGTATCTAAATGTTGAAACAATTAGTTAGATAAACTGCCTATAGGTATTAATTTACCTTGATTGTCCACTTTGGGTGAATTAACTTCAAATATTTAAGGACAAACCTTTCATCGTATTCCTAATTCAGCATGGCCTAACCACAACCAACAAGGTGAGGAGGAGTTCACGTCTCCTCTTGCCAAGCTCCATCAGAATGCGTTGCATGAGCTTCCTGTGAAAGGTGACGTTCCAGAAGGAACTGCCTTTCAGAACCTGAAATTGAACCAATATTAACAAAAGTATCAGCATTTATGCCTGTCTTTATTGTTTGCATTTCAGTAGTTCAGATTTCACTGAAAATTCTTTTGAGATCTTCAGCACAGTGAAGATTAGAGTCAGTAGTTTAGTATTACAATAAGGAGTAATTAAGACCTCTCATAAATACAAGAAGGTGATAAAGGAAAGCTCTTTTCTTCCTTTGCAAGTCTTGTGCAGTGCTATCAGGATTAAATGAAGCACCACTCATGGTTTATGAAGTTTTTACTATTCTATTAAAATAGAACTTAATCTCTTAAAATGCTGTCCCTTTTGCCTTTCATACATAATTTCTGTCCAGACTTTGTCTATTTTAGCATAAGCATGTCATATTTAGCCCAGACAAACATTTTTAGATTTTATTAATTTTAAATTATTGTCCGATAGACACGCAAGTGTATCTTCTCTATATATTGACAGCCTAAGTTATATATCTGTAAGTTCATCTTAGACTCTTTCCACTAACGCATTGAACACAATGACCTTCCAGGAAAATATCTATTGGTGTTTCAGTGTAGCAATTCTGCTGCTTGTCAGTTATGATTATTGAAGAGCTCAAGCAGTAATGGCAGTCATTTCAGATCTGGTTTTTTGGAGTCCAATTTAAGAGAGTGATGTGTAACAATACATACTGCATTGATTAATGAGATTTCAGGAGGTTTTTGCATAGCTTCCTACCTAAAGCAAAAACAAACCAAAAAAGCAACAGTAAGGACAGATTAGTTGTGTGCCTTTCACTGCTTCCTGTAAAATGTTATATGGACTCCTAAAGTTTTAATTTTGAATGATAGCAATTTCAGCAAGAATTTTAGCAGATGCAGAGGACATTCAAGGAACTTCCAAAAGTTCCTGATGTTCTGCTTTATAAAGTCTGTTAGGCACACTTGGCACAAGCTATGAATCTGACTCTGATTTTCAAGCATTTGAAAGGCCCAAGTAAAATGACATTTCTGTAATGCTTTTATTTTTTTCCTTTATTTTTCAAGTGTATATTTGGTACACATCTGAAAAAACCACATTCTACTCCTTTATTTTAGGTTTAGGTAGCAGTCACAGGAGATCAGACGCTGTTAAGTGTAACGAAGCATGAAGATGACAAGATAAATGAACCAGAGGCTTTTCAGCTTGATCATATCCTCCAACGCATAATGGTACAGATTTTATATTCCAGACACAAATGTCACCATGCGGTTGAAATCATACTAGATGAATCTATGTGAGTAAGTATAACGAAGATAGGGGCTGTTTTTCCCTAATTAATTACCTTCCTACTTTAAATATAGAAAGGAAAAGGAGTCCTCATGAGTTAAGACATGAGTTAATTGCGTGTGGGATTTGTCATGGAAAGTTCTCTCTAAAATAAACACAGTAATAAGAGTTGTTCTTCTTTCCTTTCACGTGTTAGGAGGAAAGACTGCTTCTAGTGACAGAGTACTAGACTAGGCTGATACTGATCTCTTTTAGGACATTAGTACTTGACTAGTACATATAGCACTATGTATTAGAATCATTAATTGTATCATAGCAAAAGAGTTTTCTATAGTTTTTCTATTAGATGTCTTTAAAACCATGTGCAGAATGTTACTTCCCATGTTATATATTAGTTCCAGCAACTCTGATATGAATGAGATGCTGGTGGGCTTTTGAAAACCTGAAGAACAAGAATTTGCCAGGGAGCCTAGATGGGACTTTAAAAAGAAATTAATAAACTATTTAACTAGTATTAAAAAAATTAAAAAGAAATGCTGACAAAAGGTCTCAATTAATAAATTGTATCAGCTTCTATCAATTTAGTTCCTCCACTTTGTTATAAAAAGTTGCTATTGATCCAAAATTTATTAGCAGTGTTTCATTAAAGCCAGCGGAGGGCAGACTTGAATTGGAAACTACTTTTGCTACTTCAGTTACTTGAACTTAAAATACCAGATAGTCCCTCGAGCTCAAAGCTGATGACAATCTCATCACTTCTCTACTGTTCTAATTACACTTGTGCTGGATAAAAGCTTCTTTACAATTGCTGTTTGACAAAATGAGTGTTTTGCTATGTCGCAGTAAGAATAGCAAAATGTTTAAATAAAGATGCTAATATGAAAGTGGGTAAGTCAGTGTATTAGCAGCTGTGTGTTATTCACAGGGGAGAATCCGCACTGCTTAATAATTAACAATGTATATCTTAAAGTGGTTTTTAAAAGCTAGTGAATATCATTATCCCCATTTTACACATGAGGAAACTGGGGAATAGAGTGGTAGCCTTGCAAATTACCCATCTAGGTGACCTACCAAAATACAGATTTCTGAGATCTAGTCCTGTGCTCAAGTGTATCTTTTGGACAAACAAACTATGACATGTCTAACTCTTGCAAACATTATGGAAATGATTGCAAGCAGCCCAAATTGCTGAAGCTGAGGAGCTTACACTAATGAAACAGGCAGGTAACCTGATGGGCAGCTTGTAGCTCTTGAGAAGAATATTCTCCTCAAGAAGATGGGTGGCAGTCAGATCAGATGGCCAAAGATCTCCATTAAAAATAGTATTTTATTATTAAAGTTAGGTTGTACTTTTTCCAAGGAATGAAAAGCTTTTCTATGTAGACCTTTAAAGCCATTCCAATCTCAGTACTGGGAAATGTATGGTTAAAAAATCAATTTGTATAGAGGTGAAGGATTAAGATGCTAATAGACCATTCCTCCCTTCCCTTCATCTTTAATTATGAGGGTTTCAAATTATGAGAGATTCAACAGGCTTCCTATGAACTCACCAAGCCCATCCTATTTACTGTACCTGTGGTCAGTAACATTCATGGGATAAGTGTGACTTATCATTAAATGCCCTCCTTCATTGACACTAAGTTGAATAGCTAAACATAATCACTAATTTTATTTGATAAAATAAATCTATTCCAGTTTCTTTATATGCTTAGGAAGTCATTACCCATTGTAACAGCTTTTTGAATTACAAAAATATGCTGAATTTTTTATCTATAAACATTAGTGCAAACTGCTTTTTCTGGAAAAGACTGGTGGCATGCTGTTACAAAGCTTGCCATTGCTAAGACTTGTGTAAGATATACCACAGAACATTTGGTGCCACATATTGAAAAGTCCATTTGTAGAATGAATGAGCACATTGCACAATGCATTTTCTTCTCTTTTACTTACTGCTAATTCACAGTGGACATTTGGTGATGGTGGGAATTAGTCATTGGTTTATATGACTCCAGTGAAAAAGACCACATTGAAAATTATACGTTAGAATGTGAATGTGTGGGCATTTACACTTTGGACTCGAATACTGTATAACCTATTACTGTGTTATTCATTTTTGGTATATTTCCAGTCAAATAATGTTAAAATAGGAGTCAGAAATATCTGGCAGTGATTTAAAGTAAATTAAAACAATGCAGCAATTATTCCAAAACTTACTACTGTAAATTCAAGCAATAAATTTCAGGTTAACTTTCAAAGAAGTAAGTCCAGAGACAGATGTGCAGGGAGGGCTTTCAGACAAGCTTTATGATAGGCTGTTACTGACTTTTCAAGTCTATATTCAAGATTTTCTAAGTAAGTACTGTGTGAAGGTTTGTAAGAATAGATTACAAGAGTCCACTTTTTGAATTCCTTTAAGATTCTTGATGATTTCTCCTTGTACTTTATACTTCTACGCCTCACAAAGACTCGACATCTCGAAATAGTCATCACTTTCCCTAACTCACAGAGGCCTGAAAATGCAATTACCTCAGAAGGGAAAGGATTAATTTTCTCTTCTGCAGAAGGTAAGCTCTCCTCTTCTCAAAATAACCACTAATTGAAGGCATTTAGTAACAGACTAATTTTATAGTAAACCACTGTATCCCTTAGCTCAAGAAGCAGCAAGAAAGATAACGATTCAATTAACTAAAATTGCTGCTTTGAGAAATGTGGTTCCCAGTGTCAAACTTCTTTAATTTGTCCCTAATTATACATTGCTACCTATAAATTTAAAAAATACATATTTCATACTCCCAGGGCAAATGCTATGATTTTGGGAAGGATGCATATGATATACCATATTTTGAGTCTAAAATTAAACCTTAATTCCAGTGTAGCACCAATGCTTTCCAGATTTTTTTAGGTTTGCTGTATTTCAGTGTGAGGAGGCTTTAGCTCTCTTGTTTAATCCCCTCTCTCAGTCTTTTGCAGCAGTGCTAACATGTTCTTCATTCTCAGTGCAGAAGTACGATATACTGGAAGAGCTAGCACATTCTCCAGCAAGAGAGCAAAGGTGGGGATTCATGGGAAGCACAACATCCATGTGCCCCCAGATAAATCTTAAGCCCATCTTTCCAGCTTATAGGGGGCTTTTTTTACCTTTTACTCCATGGTAAAAAAAAAAAAAAACTTTCCGTGGTAAAATTCCCTTTATTTGGAAACCACAGATAAATCCACTCTGGACTCTTGAATTGAAGTTTTTTGACAGATAACTTGTAAGCTATAAACATAAAAATCATGTGTAAATAGAAAAAGTGTTGATAAAGCAATTACGTAAAATAAAGTGTGTATGAAAATCAATGTTAAAAATGTCCTGAATATGGGGGAAAATGAGAGGAGAGTTCCACTGCACCAGTTATATCTGTTCAATACATAGAGTTAAAGGACAGTTTTACCTTGTTATTGTTACCTGTGTAACTGATTACGTCTTTCAGTTAAAGCCATTAACCATTATTAAGGGGAAATAAGCCTGAGCTTTTGGGGGCATGGCAAGTTTTTCCTGCTGTAAGCTTCACGGGTTTACAGCTTTACCTCCACGATGATCTTTTCTTACACTAATCCTAGATGGTGTGTATTCTCTTTTGTTTGTACCCAAGTTTCCCTTTTGTTTGTAATATATACCTGAAATGTTCAAAAATTCATTATTTAAGAGCAGTTAAGATATTACTACCTCAGAAGTACGTTATTGTTATGTACAGTTGTGTTTGTTCTGCTGAGCGGACCCAACTCAGTTACAGAGGGAGTTGCAGATAATGCAAAATAACTGTCTTAGAGCAGTAGCTGTTTCTATAGGCAGATTGACCAAAAGCCTGTTGCTATATTTCTTTACCTGGAAACAAATGGATAGATATATACTGTCTGAATAAAGGACCTGACATTGTTGTGTGCCTGTGATAAAAAATAAAATAGTATTTTACTGGCAAAGTATACTTAGTTTTGGATTAAAAAAAATCAAAGAAATTTGAATATGCCATGTATAAAGCTTGAACAATCGTATTTGATCAAAATCAGTTACTCTGGTAATGCACTTTCAGAGATGGGAGTTTCAATGACAGTGAAAAGATACTTCTACATCTACGGAAATTAAAGCCTGCTGCTGTCAAGTTGCCAGGACCTTTAAATGTGTGCTGAAGTGTCCTACTCCCTTTCAGTAAATTAAGCATGTTTATACTTACTGTCACAAGTAGCAGAAAAACACCAACGATTGCTTCCACGTTTAGAACTTTGTGGAGTCTACTACCTGTGAGCAGACTCTGCTTAAATTATCTGAAATTACTAATCGCTAATCTCGTTCTTGACACACTTCATCCTCCAACAGTCTGCTGCAACTTCTGTTACACCTCCTGGGAATCTATGTATAGCAGTTTCTTTTCCTCCCCAGTTGGCGCCAAGCCAGAAATACATCCATTCGCACAAATGCTTCTTAACCTCGGTCACACTGATTTTTTTCATTTTTTCTCTTTCTGCTTCTTTGGTTGTTGTATGCTGTTATAGTAAATTTAGTACTTGTGGAGTTTTTTGTATAATAAACCAGTGGTTACCATGAATTTTCTAAACTACTGTTTGTTTCACTTCAAGTGCACTGAATAAAATTATTTCTCCATGCTCATTTTATGGGGATCTTGCTGTAACATAGGAGTCCTCAACATAAACGTATTTAATCAGCTTTCTGGTAAGGCTGTATTCTTCCTACTCAATAGGACATAAGGCCCAGTTCATAGAGGAGAGCTTCAGCATTTGCAGAGTAACCAGCACTTTTGAAGGCTGAAAAAACATTAAGGCACAAACATTTCTCACAAGCTACCTGGCAAGTTGCAGTGTCTCTGCCATCAAGAAACTGGTTTATAACTCATAGGGAAGGTTCTGCTTGCTGCAGGAATGATATTAGTATCCAAACTAGCTTGTCTTAAGTCAATTCTGAAAAACCTGCAGCTCACACACATATATGTATGTACATGTGCATAGGCACTTCTGCATGTATTACATGCATATAAGTGTACATATACAGTACAGAACTGTAGATTTATCACAATTCATTTAAAATGAGCTATCTTGGATATCAATACCAACACCATTACTGAGTATATATGTTTATACATGTATACATATACATGTGTATATATATATACACACTCATACAGCGAACCTCAGCTGCAGCTTGGAAATACTCAAGTGTTTCAGCTACCTGGAACCACATATACAAATATTTGACATTTGAAAATTAGGAATATTATTAGTATTTTGGTTGGAGTGATTAGGTTGATACATAGGAGTTCTGTGGTAGGTAGAGGCAGGAACACATAGTCCTCTTGCGTTTTCTGATTCTGGTTTCCACAACAAATAGAAAAAAAGGTCTTTCAAGCACTTACTTATCTTACAATTGTGGTGAATGCTAGATCTGTCCAATCCAAACTTTGAAAAAGCCAGAACGTGTGTGGTGACAAAAATAGTCAGGGACCGTGGCTCTATGATTGCATGCTTAGTCAAGAACAAGGATTTTATGTTAAGATTGTAGATAGGACAGTGCGTGGCATCTCTTACTACATACTTCTGTGGGATTGTAACCACATTTAACTTTCATTTTTAATTAGATCTCAATATTAGAAAACAAACACAAATTCTAGCTTGTGCAAGATTTGGTTTATCTCCAACTCGGACAAATCCAGCCTTGCAGCTTCCAGTCCTTTGGGGTGTCCAAATACCTGTCCCACGAAGACATTACTCTCCATTAGAACCCGTGGAGTAAACTGTTAGATCGGTTGTGTTCTCTTTAAGGTATTGCATCATGCATTTGCAATTTTTTTCTCCCCTTAAGGCAGCTGGAGTTTTCAGGCTACCCTGCTCATCTGCACCCGTGTCACAAGTCACTGACATCATAGGAAACACATCTTAGCCCCCATGTCCCAGATGAATCCGGTTACAGAAAGAACAAGGATACTGAGAACAGATTTCAAGACTCTACTCCCAAGTAATAGCAAGTAGCTAAAAATAGGGCTAAAAGCCAGGAGTGTGCAGGCTTCCACTGGTCAGTTTTCAGCTGATCAACATTGGTTTTTAATAACCAGCCACAAAAGACTAATTAGTGACTTTACTGTGCTATCCTACATTTCAAAGCGTCTAATGCTATTGTGTAGTAGTACACTCTAACACTGGCTGCTAAATGCAGACTCATTGCTCTTGACTTCATACCCAGCAGTAATTAGGACTAGCAAACAGTTTTAAGACTTAGGTAAAGTTAGGATTTCACCTCCTGTCAGCGGTAACATATAGCTTCCATTGCTGGACACGAGCAAGAAGATAGTAAACCATGGATGGTTTGCTTTTCTCCCACTAACAATAAATTTCGAGCAGTAACTTCACGACACCAGTGGGAGCGGCATGTTCAAATCCTCCAGTGCACGTCATGGGAAATACACAGTTTCCCATTTACTATTCTGGCAGGCATAATTTTGCTATTTTTCAAGCTGTTTATATTGGCCACCTCAGTGTTTTAATTATTTCACTCCTGCATTTTAATAAGTCTGTGCTTCAGCAGACATGGGGGATGGGGCTCCGCCCCTCCCAGATTTTAGAGCTTGCTTTCACTGAGTATGATACCTTAACATTTACAAACTTCATTTACATTTCCACAGAGCGTTCATCTGCATGCTGTCAAAGACTATGTGTGGCATTAAATGATGTATTTTAGAGAGATTATAAATCCTAATAAAAAGGGATCGGGAATCCAAGAACGACCATACAGCTGTAGAGATTTGTAACAGAAAAATGAAGGCTGGTATGAATTAAGTATGAATGGAAATGTGTGCAAGCACCAGCAGGAACAGCAGACTAGAGGGTTAAAAGAATGGACTGTTTTATTAACACAGGAAAACATTTCCAGCAGTAAAATTAAGGAATTGCCCTGTTTATGTCAAGGCCAAAAGACCTGCACATCGAAAACAGCCACAACAGAGATGACCTGTGAACGGAAGACCCAGCATCCGGACCCCAGGAGGATGGTAACAAGGCTGAGCATCAGATACGCCTTGCCTTTCCTGTTAGCCCGTCAGGAAAACACATGTTGAAAACAAGGAAAAGCAGGCAATGGGTAGCAGCACGGCCTATCCTTTATGGAGAGCAAAGCAAGCAGGATTCTGAAGTAAAAAACCACCACATACCAGCTGATGCTTCCTAAGGGATATGAAAAATCTGTCCAGAAACTACTTTGTTGTCCCCAGCCAAGGGGCACCTTGGGCATGTAGTGAGGGCTTGGCAGTTGGCATCCCTGCTCCTTTGTGTCAAACACAAGTGATCCCGGCCAGGCCACTTGGATACGTATGTTTGGTGCTCATGGATATATGGGTGTCAGAGTGTGAATGAATTAAATCTATAGGAGAACGCGTGTGAATGGATAAAATCAACTTGCTTAAAGATTTTGTGAATAAATACCCCCTTCTCCTTTCGTAAGATCTCACACTGAACTTTCTCACACTAATTTCTCTGTTACAGCAATTTCCCATTGTTACAAGAATGAACAGTCATTCAGCTTGAGGACCATATCATATCTTCCCCACAGACAGAGGGGCAGAGATATTTCTAACTGCTGCATTCATTCCTAGATGTGGCATAATAACAAACTGTATGTCAGTTTATCTACAAGTATATAGAAGATATTTCCTCCCAATTTTATTTTTTTTCTAATTGCCTGGTTTGCTCAACGAACATGGAGTTTGTACAGAATTTCATGGCATGGAAGTTAAGTTTCTCTGAGGACACCCATGCACTACTGGACTAAAATAATAATAAATCATAGTTGAGTAGTTATTGGTAAAGAACAGTTACTCCATGGAAAGCCATGTGAAAAATAAAGGGTTGGAGAGAAAGTGAAGGAGGAAGGGTGAAAAAGTCTGCTTTAAGTCCTTAAACAACGAAAATGAGGAAATAACATGTTGGCCCGAGACAAGGACGATATGGACTTGGCTGAAGTCACAGTACAACTCAAAAGTTGGTATGATGCTTGAATAATGCTTTCCAACACTCCACACTAACCTGGATCCGTAGTGTCAGAGGAGACGACTGCTAGAAGGGCTCAGTTACAATGAGGCTGGACTGTAGCATGAGGAAATGGAGACTGGGATATGTTGTTTCTTTCATGAGCTTTGGTAGGCTTCACATATCAAGTCCTCCAAATGACAAGATTAGGGCAACAGACTACACTGCCTTTTGCACAACCCGGTAAAAATCTGATGGAGAAATAAACATCCTTGTCCTTCTCTCTCACCGTAGTAGCATTAAAAGAAGCTACAGTATGTACATCCATTTAGCTGGTCACCCAGATGTCAGTGAGGCTCGACATCCTTGTGTTAAGTACTGCAAAAGCCTTTCTCTCAGAGGACTAAACATTACATGTTACTTGGGAGCCAGCTGTATTTGATCTTAGGCAGTTATCACAAAAAGAGCTTAGACGTTTGTTCTGACACAATTATATATCCTTTCAAATTCAGTTTGGGCTTTTGCAGAAAGCAGAAAGTCTACTGGTAGCTCACCAGCCAGTTGGCTTCTGCTGCCCCCAGAGGTAACCATGAGCCAGTCTTTCTAAGTGTTTATTGACAATATTACACTTGCTGGTTTAGCCAAGACTGGTATACATGCTCACCGCTGAGTAACAGATTCCCTCACAGCAACTGAAGGAAAAGATGGCAGGTGCTATAAGGAATTGATGCTACTTAGAGATCAATGCCTGGCAATATTAACCAAAGGCCTGATCAATGTGAAAGCTTTCAGAAACTAAGTTTGTTTCCAAACACCAAATGTTTTGCTATTGACATCACAAACTGCATTTTCTACCCAAGTAAAATGTCTTAAATCCAGAGCAATATCAAAACTGTCTTCTCTGGGAGTGCCTCTAGACTTACAGAGCTCAAGAGCAGAATTTCACTCCATATTTGTTCTCTTACAACTGATGTTAGAAGGCTTCTGCCTTGATATATATTTGGCACATACTTCATCTCAAATCAAAAGATGAGCACTGGGGAGGGGGAAAGTCTGGTTTGCTAAGAACCCTGTCTGCCAAACAATAAACCGTATGTATTTGAGGGGGAAAGTGACGTGCAAAAATAGATTTAAACCTCATTTGCTCCCTCACACAGCCGGACCATTTGTCAGCAGGGTAGGTGACCTGAGGGATACTCTCAGTCAGGCTGGCTACCAAGAGCTGCTAGAGGCAGGAGGTGACCTGATTACAAGGGACCACAAGAGGTCCAGCCTAGCCCGTGATGACTTCAAAAGCTGCTCCACTGACGGTGCTCAGGACCTCCCATTCTGTGTCTGATCCCTCACAGGTGACCACAACAACTTCTGACTTACCAGGCAAGACGGGGCATAGCAGCCCAGCACAAAGAATAATCCACTTTCTACATAATCTTCAAGGATAAAGAGTCTTACTTCAAGGATAATTCAGGCATTACTAAATTACAGAGCCCCCAGATGACACTGCTGAAGTTTAATTAAGCTGTGAAAGCAGCCAAGCGCCAGGTGCTGACAGTAATTCAGCCACTCCACATGCACTCAGTTCTGTGCAAGACTGCAGCATCCATAGTAGGCAGCAAGGCAATAACCAGGAGCTGGAAGGAAGAGGTGCATCAGCCATTGCCAAAATGTGAAGAAGCTCTCATCCAGCTATTTAACAGCTCTGTTTTGAAGCCATCACAGAAGTGTTTTCATTAGAAAATAAACAAGCTCATTGGACAAACCCTATCACCACCCCGAAAAGCCCCATGAACCTGCCTGCATAGAAGTACGATGCAAAGAGGTTGGGCAAGGCATCACTTGCAAATGAAGTTCAAACTATCAAATCTCCAAGAATATGAGGCACATGCTGAGGAAAAGGTTTGGGGTGTCACTCTAGCTACAGAGGGAAGGGGTACTCTATCATCTGCTGATAGGTACATGTTAAACATAGTTTGGGTTAACTAATTGCAAGAGATAAATCTGACGGAAGCTAAGTGAAAGATGGGCACCTCTGACAATTGTCTTGTGAAGTTTATGTGAAGCAGTGATACAAAAAAAGTCATGGGCAGATCTTTGACCATGAGGGCCAGAATTCAGCTACATGCACAGACATCTTTGGGAGCTGGCAGGAGTGGAATGGATTATTTTCTTTTATATATTTTATATGGAACACATAGAGGGGCAGTGGAAAAGACACAGGCTAGTGTTTCCGACATACTTTTCCTCGTAAAAGACCCATTTAGGAGCAAAGCATTTCAAAATGCTGGCATTTTGAAAGAGGAGCTGATGCTCCCAGCCAGCCCTGTATAGACGGCAAGTGTTTCTCAGGTTGCAAGGTCATGATTAGGCCTGGCAAGGGAAGTACAAAACATTAGAAAAACACAGCGCGGCTCAGCAGCAACACACTTTTTCCTGGCCAGGCCAGTGAAAAGAAACTGCAACTGTGGAATCAATGTCTCGACACTGTAACTATAAAATACCTTCAATTAGTGGCATCGGTTCCCTTCTTCCAGATTAGTGGGATCGGTTCCCTTCTTCCAGAGCCAGGTTTGCACTACAGTCATAAACTGCAGTTTGTTCTCACTTACCTCAGGGCAACTGAGCTTCTGTTAACACAGCGGCAAAGCGAAAAGTTTGATAAACACTGCTAGAAGACTCTATATTATCTGAAAGCATGCAGACCATCACGGAACAAGAAGAAATAAATTCCTTTTACCTCAAGCCGTAACACTGTGATGTCTGTGTAGGCTTTCGGTGCTATTACTGCTGTGGTGTCTTGCTTTTGTTTTTAACCTCTTCACCTGGGATATTCCATTCCCTCCTTCACAAGAATCGTAAACAGTAGTTGTGCCTTGTGCAGAAGGACTCCTTCTTTCTTTGATCTCTGTCACTGCAGTTTCCAAGTAAGTCTACAAACAATTAGATGGAGGCAGCCACCACTAACCCAAGAACAACTGTCAGGAAGAGCTTATACCTGTGTCATCCTGTGAAAGATAACGTACATTGCAAAATACCATCTGAGTCAAACGGAAAAGGCAGAATGGTATTTTGTTTCCCAGACCCATACCATAACTACACAAAGACAAATGCGGGAAGTGGGATGTATGAACAGTTACATTTTCAACTCAAATACCAACATTTCTGGGCATGCTGCCCTGAACAGTCTGATGTTTGAGTAGCTACCAGCTCTTGGATAGATTTCTGTACTTTCAGAAATAAAAATGCCGCTCAGAAATGACATTCATCTTGGCCTTTTGGAACAGAAAGCCCCAGAATGATGCCCATTGGGCCCCTGCTTTTCTGCTCGTGGCTTCCTATGAGGGCCAGGGTGAGGGGAAGCAACCCAAGGCCAACAGCAGCCAAGTTAGAGAGGGCTTTTATGCCATAGAGGGCGTACATGACTAATATACCTTTTGAGCAGTCACCTTTTGAAAGGCGAGCTCCAGAGATGCTCCAAAACCAGAGCCACAGCCCCAAAACCGTAGGACCAAGCGGAGCAAGCCACTGCAGAAAGCTTAGAGCTCACATGTTGAAAGCTCTGGTTCCATGAGGTATCTCAATGCTGGCCTGAAATAAACAAATTTGAAAGCCATTGACTTTCAAGTAATAATTTGTGTGCAAGAGATGCTTATTTATGAAACTGCGTACCCTAAGAAGGAAGGGTAAGGTGGGTGCAATAAAAACACACAATCTAAGACGAAGGACAACATTCTGCTCTCACGGGCATCAACACCGCCACTCTTACTGAATTCAGAAGTCAAGATGTTTGCTGATAGAAAACAGAACATCTACCTCATTTCAAGTAAGTGGAAATATTGGGAAAGGATACCAGAGTCTCCTATTAAGTGCTATAAACAGTGACAGGAGAAGGTAATACTGTACCTGAACTATGCTGTGCTGATTCAGCTAAGTTAATGAAATGTGGTTTTCCTGCCTTACGTTGCACATGCTGCAATGTCTTCAGTGAGATTCTGATCTATTGAAATTGAATCAATGCTGTGCTATCCTTTTGGAGCAAACCTTTCTGGCTACAACTATCATGAGGAGAATATGGCATTAAGGGCTCTGGTCTGAATAGACAGAGAATTAATTTCCCATCCATGCTTTCAAGTCCTCAGTGTAAGCTAGTGCAAACATTCAGACGGGTACCTAACTCCCTGTTTTCCAGACACAGGTGGATAAATGAATGTTTAAGTGGTGTGCTTTCTCCTCTAGTTCAAAGTAGCTGGGCATTTTCTCACCTTTAAACAACCAAATGTTGTAAAGACCCTATTCCCCTTTTCAACAAAACACCTTATGGTGCTCACCAATTTTTATTCTAGTTAATAGGGAATAAAAATGATTAAACATACTGGCTACAGTATGCACAGTCTAATAAACTGGACTAATAATGGTTTTCCTGGCAACACAAAATGTCACATTTTTGCGTGATGTCCAATATTGAGCTATCTGAAGCAGAACGGAAGACACGCTCGATCTGCGTTGGAAAGTGCCTCCCTTTCACAATTAGCTTAGCTAGCTTCATGAAGCCTACTTCTTTACCACGCTGTACTGTCCTTCATGCCAAATACATACTGTTACATTCTGGTTTATCCTCACAGAAGTGCTTAAACATGGGAAAGTTAGAGGAATGTCTGGCAATATATTCTAGCGTATATTCCTTATGGTCCTCTTTAAATATTCCAGTAACTACATCATTATCTCCAGTTCCCAGTGGCTGCAGGTTGTGGCTCTGGGCTCTTATTGCCCCAAACAACTGGCCTCTCAGGTTTAAGGCTTTACATTCATTCCCACCCTCATTTGCTATGTCTGCACCTACACAGACCAGCCTTCTGGCCTGAAAATCCATCAGGAGAGGTGCAGTAGAGGAATGATTTCTATCAACACTAATTTGAAAATGATACCTAGTTTCTAAGCAGTATTTTAAATCAGGCACAAGTATATTATCAAATAGAAAACAAACATTTGACAAAAGCAGCCCTTTAGACAATTCTGCATTTTTTAGAGGGCAATCAAAGCTGCTGTAGGTTAAAAGTAGCCAATTTCCAGATACCTGGAGACATTAAATCAGTTTAGGACAGCTCTGCTTAGCTTCAAGAAGTCTACAGAAAAATTGCACTTGGCAACAGCTCTTTTCTCAGTAATTCTGTGCCTGCTCCTAGGGGATATTTCTGCCACTTCATCTATTTTCTTTTATATTTAAGTGTATTTACAGTAAATAGCAATAGTAAAAAAAAAAAAAAATTCACACACTAATACAACACACTAAATGTATGTTAGATTCTGGTAGGATATTTGGCCTAATTTTAATTCCTACACTTTGAATGAAGATTAGTTTTATGTAACACTGAAACCAGTCAGACTTCTGTAAGGCATTTAGCGCAGGGGCATAGCAGCTTTCAGCTCCACCAGTGCAGTGACCAATAACATGACATGTTCCTGTTATGCCACAGCAAGTGACATATGGCCATGTAGCTGCACATTATAATTAAACACTGATTTATTACAGAAAGAGGATAGACTTGTTACATTCAATTAACTCGCCTTCCTTTCAGCTGACAGGCAGCTGAGTGCTGAACACTTAATATACTTTTTGCAAATTTCCTTCTCCGCAAGCATTATAATTGCTGTAATTAGCACAAATCAACTATGACAGCAAAACTCTCATTTCATCTGTACAATGCAGTAGCTTATACAAAGTTAGGATTTATCAGTTTTATTAAGTAGCAAACCAGCATTTCTCTTCTATCATATATTCTCGTATAGATCCACGTAGTTTTTTCAGTTAATTGAGTCACCTTCTGTATAACTCCACAGAAAAATAAAATTTTCCCAAGAAATACAAATTGGGATGAGTTCAGTTGATGACAGTCACAGGCACATCTATGAGGTACAGTGACATGTGAAAAGTGATATGGGTGCTCCATGTTTGCTGTTGAATGAATCTGTATTTTCTGTCACGCTGTTTCTAAGAGCATTTGCTGTATATTAGTCCATAGGAAAAAGGCTGTCTGAGCACCCTGAACCTCCTTTTTGACTTTCTTCTGTTTTCCATGTGACAGCTTGCTGTCATAGGTGCTCAGTGTTTTATTTGACTTGACATTTTGATTTGCCTGTCAGAATAGTGTAGAGGTTAGAAGAGGTGACTGGCAAGGCTAGGGGAGTTTATGCTGGATAATAACTTGCCCGCTGAGTAGACATTGAGAGATCTGAGTAAATATGGTCAAGTCAGATCACTATGGGACATCTTCCTTCTGACTGCTAGAAGGACCCATGGAGTGACTTCAGGATTGTAACCCTGCCGCGCTTCACATCATCTGTCCAGGCAATGAAAGCTGCAAAGAAAAAGTTTAACGCAAGTATTTCTGTAGAGTACAGCACAACAAACCACATGGAAGCTTCTATTACATTTGCTTGAAGCCTCAAGGAAATGTAATCTGCTGTCATAACTAAAAGCTTAAAGGAGGTCAGCTGCTGACCTTGTGAGTCACTGGGTTGTTCTTCTTGGCATAAGGAGTCCACTCTATTCAGACCACATACCATGACATGTAAATGAACTTATGGGGGTTACCCTTGTGTCTGCAGTGGGAATGATGTACAGCTCAGGCTGTGCCCTACCCAGGACACTGGACCTTTCACTGTCAATTCAGAGAAGCAGTTGTGACACTGACTGTTGGAATGTAACGTTTACCGTACGTTCTGCTTTAGCCTCTGGATGTGCATCCCTGTGTCCTTGTACTGACTTGCCATGGGGTGGCAATGTCAATCTTCTTGAAAACATTTTCTTACACTCGCTGGTCTCAGCCCCTCACCACCACCACCACCACCCCTTGCCCCCGTTCCAGCTCCTCCCCCTTTGTGCTTTTTCCCTTGTTCTGTTTTTACAGTTAAGGAATCATTACATGTATTTTAATATCCTTTGCGAAAGTTAAACTCAGTTTTGTCTTCTGGTAATTCAGTCCGTCACAAAGACTTTCTGCTCCCACTAGGCTGTATGCTTTCTTCTACTCCCCCTTCATTCAGTTCCTTACAGGTGCTCAAGTACACTTTTAAAGTGAATTATGTTTCAATACCGGCTTTCCATACAAGATTTCTGCCCTACTTAAGGTGCAAATGCTAGAGACTCCATCCTTTGACTAAAGCTTCTTTGAGCTTTTGGGGTTTTTTTTGCTTTCTCTCCAGCCAATAAACTTCACTGTCCAGCCATCTTCATTTCTCAGAGTTCACCTTTTGAAATAAAAAGCCCTTTCATTCAAGGTCTATTTTTTATTGTTTGTCCAAAACAACAACAAAGTTATTTTATACAACTCTTTCCTACTTCACTCTAAGTCTTGCACAGTGGTACAATGAAGTCTTGTGTAGAAGACCAGAGTCCCAGCTGAACAAGGCGGTTTACACACCAGAAGGGTGCTCTCACCAGCCAAGTTCCTACCTAGGGCCAATTTACTTCTTTTCCCATTTTCAGCAATCCAGTACCCAGCAGTATGCAACACAAAGATGCTCAATGCCTGAAGCAGCACGCCCTACTCTTGGTTCAGGAATATTTTGTTGAACAAGCATGTCAGTTATGACTTCCAGAAGCAATAAGGACCTGCAATTACCGATAGAATTTGTCCTCCAACCCATAGCAAGAAAATTTAAGTCTCTCCTAATGACAGTTTCTGTTAACATTCCTCTGTGAAGATTACAAATGCATCCCCAAAGGATTATAGCAGACCTGTAGCACTATCCCACTAAGATCTTTTTACTACTCTTTTCCCCAAGAGATTTTTAGCTCAAAGAGCATATAGTCATTTCCTATTTTTTAAAACCTGCCACATTGTTCATGTGCTGCACTAGTCCACCAACCTTACCTTTACTTGGGCCTTTTCTCAGTCCCATGGATCTCTCCATGCTCATACTCCACTTACAAAAGCTATTCCAGTGTATTATTTCTATAGCAAACATTTTCACATACTGCTACATGAGCGGTCTCAGTTAGCCCTGTTATGCAAACCCCTTGCATTATTAAAAAAACCCCAAAACCTTGTAAGTCGCATCACACTCCCCAAACCAGTGAGACAATTGACAAAATTTTTTTATTGGTATCTCTTGTAGAGTCAGATCTGCACCTCGTTCTTGCTCTGGGTGGACAACTTTGTTCCTCCATAACACCAGACTTGCCATTTCCACGTACCTTGTGAACTGCAAGCTCCTTATTGTCCTCTTTGTTTGATATCTGCAAACTTTGAGATGTTCAACTTCCAACCCTCCATCCTTCGATGCCTCCTTCACACCTCGTAAGTTCAGATCTGAGCAAAGGCTGTAGCCTTTGCACCATCTCTTCCATAAACTCCTTCAGATATTCAGCTGATGGCTAGTATTCACCAAGTCCTCTTAATTCCATTGTTTCCTCCAGTTTAAGGGGCACCTCGATAGCCAGCCCTTTAAGAAAGCAAAAATTTCTTCAGGCCTACTCGTTGTCTCTCCTCCTTCTCTTTAACCCTCTGCCAGGAACACTCCAGAAGTTCCCAACATTTTGGCTTCAGGTACCAGTCACTCATTTCTTGACACCAAAGCATGACAAGAAAATCACCGACGTTTAAACCTACATAGCAGAGTGCAGGCACCAGCGCTGCCCACAAATGCTCTTATAGTCCCATGTTAGGTTGTTTCAGTATTAATTTCCTGCATTTATTACCGTGGTAGTACCAGCACTTGGGTTCCTCTCCAAGAAGGAGACAGAGGCACAAGTTTTAGGCAGAGGGAGGGAAGGGGCAGAACACCATAGCACAAGCCCTGCCTTGATGGGAAGATGCCTGCCCTTGCAGTCAGGTGGGAGCCATGGGAGAAGAGATTTCCTCCTAAAGCTCTCCCCCCTCCAGTAAGTGCTCAGCTTTATGCCTCTCTCATTTTGTGCAGCTTCTTCATTTATTCAAAAGTGCCTACAGAGACAGGCAGAGAAAAAGCATACTAGACATTCTGGAACTGCTTTTAAAGCTTCTGGTTTAGCTTCCAATTCACCTCTCTTCCTGCATCTCAGTACGAAGTGTGCTTTATACGACATGTTCCTTCGTTCAAGCATGAAACCAAACTATCCCTCAGTACTTGTGCTGTACAGTGCCTGCTCTTATTAGAGTAGGAAGGAATAATTACAGGGGATTATGAATGTGGTACTGAATGTCAAGGTGTATTAAAGCTGTTCAATAACTCAAGATCAAATAAAGATTCTTCCAAGGCACTGCTTTTCTGCCTGAAATTAAATTATGGCAACAAATACCTTATAAGTGGATCTGCCTAGTAACTAATTATGGTGGTGTATTTAAGTTACTCATCTCACCATTACCAGAATGCTTGCAAGCATCACCGAGTTTTTTATCCAATACTGCTCCTAAAGTACAAAACCACTGTGTCATTCATTGAGAACAGAGGACACATATCATGCTGCAGTATGTACCATGCATACCAGGCTTTACAAAAAAGATAGATCATACAGTGTGGGATCTTGGAGAAATCCATTGCTCAGTAATTTCTTCTTCCAAGCTATTTGTTCATAAGCACATTTTATTTTGGGTAATGATGCCAAAGCAGTGAACTAATCCATTTAGAAGCTGGATTGCAGTGTTTCAGAGGGGCAGCTGAAACGCTGCTCGGGCTAAACGCAGTGCCCAGTCTGGGACTTCTGAAATTGCCTCTCCAGCGGGCTGTTCGGGACATGCATCCAGCCTCCCGCTGTTCCACACTGCAGAGGTCTGCCCAGGTGAAGGCTGAGTCTTGGAAGAGGCCTCCAGCTGGCGATAGCGCTGGCCTCTGCCCTCACTCCTATGGCCACAGGTGGAACTGGCTGCCATAAGAATGGCTCAGTACAAGGCTGGCAGCATTATAATGCATCTGATGCTGGTCAGGAAGCCTGCCTTGGGCAAAGACTGAAGTGATGAAAGTCTCTCCTCAGCCCTTCACTGGGCTTGGGAAGACTTGAACACCTGAAACACATTCAGGTTCATGCTACATTCAAGGGCAATGCTTTTGTAGCATGGCTTCCTACGCTAGTAGCAAGAAAAAGTAAGTTCTCATGGATAACCAAAGAAGCTTAAAGTTATGAATTTGATGCAGTATGTGAGGCAGTCGAGAAGCTCCTTCCCAGGCTGAATAGTTAAGAACCAAGCCTCAGATTTGTCAGAGGATTCAGCTAGAGCTGAACAGGTATCATTCCGCTGAAAGGAAGCTTTAACAGCCTTGCTGCTATTCTACCTTTAAAATCAAAAGCTAATAAAGCTATTACAAACCTTTAAGTGGGATCCTGAAGCAAGAATGGCAGAAACAGGAATGCTACATAGAGATTTGTGCTCCAGTTCTTTCCTTCTTCCCTGCTTTAGACATTTAGAAATGCAACTACTTCATGATTCGTCAAATAACCCAAACAGATGCAGTTTGAATCTTAACTCCCAGTACCTGTCCACATTATTTCAAGCTGATATTTACATCCTGGCCAGCAGAACTACCAGATCTATTCTTCCTAGACATCTGCCTGCTCGTATGGCCTTCAGTAAAAATAGGACAGCTGCTGACATTTGGAGATATGCTGAAGTGACTGATGCTATGCTAAAGCTTACTTTGGCTTTATGCAGCACAAAGGGGGATGTACGGGTTCAGTTCAGTAGGAAGCAGTAACGAGGCAGCAGTGCTAAGCCAGTTGCTCGGGATGAGAAGGAAGTGAGAGATGGGATGAACACTTTTCAGGAGTCAAAGAGGATCTCCCTCTCAGGATGTGCTGAATCAGTCTGACAGTGCCTGTATCTTTCTCCAGTCAATACAGGGAGAGCTGAAACTAGTAGCTTAGCTAAATAGCAGCTGGATTGGTTTTCTTCAATGGCTGAAACGAGGAATGAACTAACAAGTAAACAATCTTCCGGGGAATATCAATGCTGTTACCTTGTGAAAGTCTTTCCATTTTGTGATTTATTATAACAGATTTCTCAAACACCAACATTTTAGGGGCAGGACAGCTGCTGAAAGCTGACTTTTGGTATGACAGTTAGCTCACACTTGATTCCAAAATGTTACTGTATATAATGTTATCCAATTCAATTATTCAATCCGAATGATTAGCAAACTCTGAACTGCAGGTTATTAGCAATAATGAAACCACAATGCATTTTAACGACAAAAAAATCAAAAGAAAAAATATGAATAGTGATTTTTTTTTTTAAACCTATGTAAGGAGTAAGTGCAAGATCCTTTACCATTTATATTCAAATCACTTTACTCTCGGCAGATACTACCACAAGGAAAATCACCAGTGACAGTGCAACCTTTTAGTGCCTAGCCATGTTTATTTTAGATGGTATCATAGGTCATTGACATCAGTGCTGGTCCAAGTCTTTGCCAGCTCCAAGTCTTCCCAACAGTTTTACAACCCCCATACCTTGACTAGCTGAAGAGGAAACCGTCTATATCTGTCTATATATATGCATAAATGTATATACACACACTATATGTTTTTATATGTATGTTTTAAATGAGTCACTGTTCTGTTCCTACTTTGATAGGAATCAAAAATGATATCAAAGTCTCATGCATGAGCAAAGTATCTTTTCAGAGAAAGCACTGAATGTTTGTTCATTATTTTGGTTCACTGTTTGTACTACAGAAACATTGGAAAAATCACATCCACTCTGAGGACTTCTTGTACCAATACCTGACACCCCGTCCTTTACTTTGTTGTGTGTTGTGGAGGTAAAAGTTGGTATTTCTTCTCACCTCCTCTGAAATCTATCCTCTCATACTAGAAAAATCTACCATCATAGTCCAGACCAAGAAACTCTAGAGAGGACTGCCAGTATTAGTCAGCATTAATGGCAAGAACAACAACTACGCACCTTGTCAGAAGTACACTGTGACTCAGACTAACTTCCACAAGTCTTTCTGCACCATTAAGTTTCAGTATTGTCCCAGCACATTTAGAGTAACAGATGATTAAACAGAACCTCATTTTAGGAATCAAGTTAATGAGGCGAGCACCATGCAATGTAAAGGCTTGTTTCACAAAGGTTTCTGGAGTCACAGTGACATTTTTCCCCACTATCCTGAATTAGCTGATGTATTTATTACCTGTCAGCTGTGGGTTGGGTGAAAACCTGCATACTGAATTCAGTCATCTTTCATACAGAGTAGGATTAACATAAAAAGTGAAAAACAATTATTACAAGCTCAATACAGGCAACTAGCTGTAAAGTCTGCAGGAACAAATGTAATTTCTGTAACTAGTTACTAATTGCTTTTATTACCTTCAAACATCCTCCTCACTATGAATTGTCCAGCAGGCTCTCAGGTACTTTCATCTTCCACTAAGGGATGTATTTTGGGGTACCATTACTTTCATTTGTACTCCCCTACTGTATTTTGGGAAGAGAGGAGATATTCAAATTCACATTGTGTTTCACCAACCAGTAACAATTCCAACCCAAAACCATGTAAGAGCCCATTCTAAGCACTGCCTTTCACCCACAAACTGAAATAGCAAATCTTACACATTTACCGGACAACCACAGCATCAAGTCTAATTTGTACCTTTTGGAAAAGAAAACTTTTAATTTGTTCAAGTGAAACGTTAGGAATCTGCGATTTCCTTTCTCACCCATTCAAGAAAACAGGTTAAAGACTGACATTTGAAAAAAAAAAAAAAAGAAAAAATGCAGAGAGAGCTCTCTCACTGCTGCCATCTAGAACAGCTCTTGCATTCATCCAGGTTACTCTACAGCATTGCACCAGAGACTGCATTTGTAAGGAGAAAGGAAAGAAACCTTGAACAAAATGCAGAATCACAACCCTGGGCCTACAGAAGAACAGAACTTGCCTCGTGCAGGGAATCTGCTTGGTAGATGCCTGTGGGGCATCTGAAGGGCCCGGGAGAGCTGGTTGATGTTCAAGAACTATCTCCTCCAGGCTCAAGATTTTCTGTGTTGGGATGGACCATTCAAGAGGAGACAGCAGGAGGCCTGGATGCATGAACAAGGAGCTCTCGACTAAACTTAGACATGAAAAAGAAGCACACAAGAGATAGAAGCAAGAGCAGGGGACCTAGGGAGATTATAGACGCACTATCCAAGCACACACAAATGGAGTTAGGAAAGCCAAAGCCCAAATGAAGTGGAATCTGGCACGGGAGATGAAGGGCAACAAGAAAAGCTTTAGCACAGGTATCATCAGCAACAGGAAGACTAGGGAAAAATAGGCCTCTACAGCTGAGTAGGAGATATGATAGGAGATATACAGGACCAGCTGACAAGAGATATGGAAAAGGCAGAGGTACTCACTGCCACCTTTGCTTCTGTTGTTTACCATCAAAGCAGCCCTCAGGAATCCCAGGCCTCAGAGCAGAAAATTGCCTCAATTACCAGGCTCAAAGGGCTGTTACCAGTGGCACAAAGCCCAGCTGAAGACCTGGCCTTACTGGTGTATACCAGGGGTCAATACTCAGGCCAGGAGCGTTTGAAATCTTCATTAATGAAGATGAGTAATGGGACAGAGCTCACCCTCAGCATGTTTGCAGGTAACACAAAACCAGAAGGAGAGGTCGATACCCCAGAGTGGTATGCTGCCATTCACAGGGACATCAACAGGCAGGAGATGTGAGCCGACACATGAACCTCTGGAAGTTTCAAGGGCAACGCCAAGTCCTACCCCTGGAGACAAACCACCCCAGGCACCAGCACACACAGGGGCCAGACAGCTGGAAAGCAGCTTTGCAGAAAAAACCCTGGCGATCTTCACAAAGACGGGGAATGTGAGCCAGCCACACACACCCTTGCCACAAAGACAGCCAACAGCCTCCAGATCGCCAGCAGGTCACAGAAACGCAGTGAAGATTGCTGGATAGAAGATCTAATAATAAAGACACACTGCAGATAATGGCTGTGCATCATCAAACCATTGTTATATTAAGACCATCAAAACCACCAAGTTGCCCAAGTAGTGCTACATTACTGACAGGACAGTCATCTACTTCTGCCATCAACCCATTTACAACTAATCTGCTTGAACTCACCTTCCACCTGTCGGTCAGTGTTTCTCAGCCAAGTGGTTTAGGCATGGTGTCTTACCTGGCAAGGCTGCATTTGCAGAGCCTACACTCTGTAAAATGGGTATTCAGCATATTTCAAGTAACGTGGTCAAACTTACTGTGACTTCTAGATGCGTACAATGAAAACTGAACAAATATACTGCTTTCTAATGTGTATTTAAACAAAGCCTGTAAAGAGGCGGCAAAATTTTCTGCTGTGCAAAGTATTTACAAAAGCATACAACTTCAAAAAAACCCAGTTTATTTTACTGCCCACATTATTAAACACTAAACAAAACAACATTGTAGTTGATACATTAGGAATGTAAGTTTTCATGTACAATTAAGAGCACACTTCACTGTAAAAAACGTGAAATCCTGCATTACTAAAACACAGAACAGTGTCACACAATGAACTGAAGAATATGAGAAAGTGTGGCACATTTATTTAAACTCTGGTTCTCAGGTGAAGACAGACATCTATAGACTAATGCAGCTATTCCATGTACTTTGGTGAATATTAAGAAATGTACACATCTAGTCTTCGAAGTAGAATTATACAAATACAAAAGGCAATATATTACACATCTATATACAGCACTGTAAGCCTCAAACATTGACAAAAGATATCAGACATAATAATTAAGTTAGAAATTTCTAGAATCCTCATAGAAATCAGAAGAGATCTCCTTAGAGAGAAGTGTGGCTAAAATAGCTATATATTTCTGTACCTGTCAAATCAGTCAGGTATTCAAGGCAATTCAAGGACATCTCACTTCCTTCAAAAAAAGTCATTGCAGCTCTACAGCAAGTGGTTAGAGGCCAAACGCTTTTTGCACAAATGTTACAGATTCAGCTTCAACAGTTTTGAAAGTGTTGCTGTTCAAAGCCATCATTGGAAACAGTGCCCTTTGATTTAAAACAGTAAGGTCAGTTATAAATGTCAGCATTAAAACAGCTTCTTTTTACATAAGATTTTCCCTGCAGAACGTTATGATGTTTGGACTGTATTCATCAGAACTATCCACTCCCAGGTAGACTACAATATGGGATGTATTAATAGGTTTTCCTTACACTGTTAGAAGACCTCTACTTCTTTAATATACATTTTTCATTCATCAATCTAAAGTGATCAGATAATGCTCAAAACCCAAAAGCTTGACAATGTTAGAAATATCATGAAAGAATGCATCTGCTTCCTGCCCTACTTTCCCCCTTCCCTTTCGCCCCCCGACCCCAATCCTGCACCATGGATATTTGGACAACAAATAATTCCAATCTCCCTCTCCCCATCCTGCTTTTTTTTTTTTTTTCATTTGTGAGAAAAGAAAGCACAACAACTGAAAGTTTTATTACTCACACCAGGAAAGAATTACTCCATCAGTATCAAGGTGTGATGTCAGTTCACAAAAACAAGCTGATTGTGTAAGTTGCTCCAGAGACCAATACATATATACTTATATGAAGCCACAAAATGTATAGAAATGGCAGCCTTTAGTACCAAGAACCTTTCCTTTTATCATTTTCTCAAAGTATGAAGCTTTGTATCATTTCAGTTGTACCAATATGAGCCTATGCCTTGGGTTCAAGCCTGACCACAGTTAGAGTAATTAGCTGGATAAAATAAAAGGATAAACTAACTTCACTTTAACACTGTTTGACTTGTAGCCAACAGTATTATAAACATTATGTTACATATCTACATTTTATATCCTTCAAAATTCTAATTACTTATAGCTAAAGTGACTAAATCTTCCCAGTATAATAAATATCTTTTATACCAACACCCAGCTTGAAAGAGTGGAGATAACTGAAACAATCATGAACTAAATGAAACAAAACAAAAATCAGTAGAATTACTTAAAAATTCTAGTCCCTTAACACTCACAAATAATACTATCACAACAAACATCTGTCAATTGCAATTTTATTTATCTATTCTAGTTTATGTTTCAATTTAAATTACTGTAAAGTATTTCCAAAGTATTCTTAAATGCTACACTGCAAGAGCAGATCAGGAGGCAGCTGTAAGTTCTGCAGGTTATTTCTTCATAACATCTAGAACAAGTTTCAAGGAAAGGAGGAGTTCTACATTCAGTATGTGTAGTGCTAGCCAGTGTCTGCTATCAGCTGCCTAAAACCCTTCTATTGCTTGTGGTTATGCATGCTCCAGCAGCCACATGTATTAGTCAATCTGAAACAAATGTGTGTCTAATGTGTACTGCAGAAAAACCTGTAAAGAGGCGGCAAAATTTTCTGCTGTCAAAGTATTTACAAAAACATACAACTCCAAAGAACCAGTTTATTTCACTGGCCAAAGTATTAAACACTAAACAGGATAACCTTGTAGTTTATACATTAGGAATGTAAGCTTTCGTGTACAATTAAGAAAATAATTCACTGTAAAAATAAAGGTGAAATACTGTATTACTAGAATAGAACACTGTCACACAATCTGAAGAATGAGAAAGTGTGGCATATTCATTTAAACTCAGGCTCTCAGGTGAAGACAAGTATCTATAGACTGATGCAGCTATTCCACATGGGTTGGTGAATATTAAGAATTGTACACATCTAGACTGCAGTCTTAAAAGTAGAACTGTACAACTTACTTGTCCCTGTCAACTATGTCTCCTTATCTCTTTTCATTAATTAACCAGCTTGTTAATTGCTATAAACCTGAATAACATTAGCTGCTTAGAAGTTATTTGAGCTTCAGCTTAAGTCAAAAAAGGATCTCTAAACTTATCTCCAGGCAAATAGGAAAGTCTACCAGTATTTTAGTGTTTGTTTTGTTACCAGGTTCTTGACAATAGGGGATCATAAGCTGCAGAAATCTGGACAGTTGGGAATGACTGTACCTTAGATCTTCATGCATTTCTCTACCTATAATAATATATTTTCTGTTTATCAGCTAATCACTGCTACTGGAATGGTTTTGTCAGCTATTGCTTCTCCAAATTTCTGCATAGGAAGTTTTAATGTCCATTTTTAATTAAAATCTTAATGTTATAAAACTTGGTATCAAACAAGGTCACCAAACTAACTGAAGGTTAAAGTTTAGGTAACCTTGAACTGGCTGCTGTTTTAGAATTTCAAACTATAAAAATAATAGATATAAAAAGCCTAGGAATTACAGTGCTAGTTATATTTACATTATAATTTCCCTTTGTGCTTGCAAGTTACTGAAAGTACACATCCTTTGGTAGTATTCTTAGTCTCAAGTAAGAAGTTCATGTTAAACACATTCACACTCCTGATTTGCTTGAGTCAGTGCAAAGGGCTCATACCTTATTTCCTACATAGCATTGTTACACAAGCACATCTTCCCCATAAATAATAAAAATACTGATGACAGTGACTTTTCAATGAGTAGCTTTGTGCCTGATATTTAAGAACCTGAAAGAAAGACAGAGCCTGTCAGACAATTTGTAAGTCTAAAGAGTGACTACTACAGCAACTGCTAAGAACTCCCATCCACAAGTAGTGCTGCTGTATGACTTTTGGCCCAGTTTCAAAGAAAAACCAAAATGCATCTATAGTTCAGACTCATATACGCATGAAGGATGAACATTGCAACGTGTACTAAATACCATTATAAAAACTGCCATAACACTGAACTGATGCTTCTAGTTTTTACCTTACATGTAAGCACAGCTTTCTCATGGCTGACATAAAAGAATTTTTGTTCTTACAGTGCTGTTCCAAAATTTCATGCCCATACTGCAAGACTCCTCTTAAATAAAAGTAGTACTTGCAATTTTGCCTATGCTAAGCAGTAGTGAAGAAGTAGAATCTGGGAAAGAGGCTCTATTTGTTCCCATACTATGCATTTGTAAAAAGCCACACATCTTGGTCAGTGGCTAAAAACTAATCAATATTTGATAAATTGGTGAAGCTGTAAACTTCACATGAAGCTATAAGCAATCATGTGTATAAATACAGTACATCAAAGAAGAACTTTCCAAGCTATTAGAAGTTGACGCAAAGTAATGACAACTGTTGTCTATTCACTATTACTATCAAATGTGAGCCAAATGAGAATTTATGGGCTTGAGGTTTAAGAAAGTAATGTATAGCATATTAAGGAGCTTAATGTACCAACGTACCAATATCAGCATGAACCCTCAATATTTCATTTTTCATACTTGCCAATTTAATATCAATCTGTTGACAAAGTTATGCTAATACTAGGAGGTCGCTGCTGATTAGGTTGTTTGCTTAAAATTGGAAGATCTGTTCTTTCTGTTCCATATATCAGTTTTTCCTCCTGAAGACTGCAAGCTGAAAACCTGTTTGCCTCTGTACCAGATACACCACCACGATTATTTAGAACTGTGACACCACTGACCTGTTCAAAGGATTTACTAAACACAGTAGTGGTTGTTCTGGCCAGACTATGGCTGCCAGGCTTAGGCAGGGACTGGCTAGTTGTCAGTGTCAGTCTCTTCAGAGAGACAAGCTCTAGATTCTCACTCATGGCTCTCTGAGTTTGTTTTCGTGACAAGTGCTCTCTGCAGGTTTCTCCTTCTTTTTCTTTTCCTCCAGCCTTGCTTCCTCCAGACCTTCGTTGGCTCTTCCCTAAAAGGTTCTTACTGCTTGTGTTGCTGCTGTTAGATAGGGCAGACTGACTTGTACTAGAAGTAGCCCTAGAGCAAAACCCTTCATCAGCTTCAGATACTTCTATCAGTTCTTCTTGAATTGCTAAATCATTATTACCTGCATAGTAGAAAAAGAAATCAAGAATTAGCAATTGACTTTCTCACATTTATCGATTTTATGTATTGCTAGATTTTGATATTTACAAGCATGAAGCCATACAGCAATAGAACAGAGAACAGAAGACAAAACACTTACCTATTCCATTATATTTGGAATTAAGGTTCATTAGGATATAAAGTTACAGCAAATAATGCTGCATTAACTAGATCAAAAAGCATGCCCACAATCTCATTTTTTGTAGTTATTTTGAAGAAAAAAAAGCAGTCTTGTTAATTCATGCAGGAGATTAGAAACTTATAGATTAGAAGATACCACACAAAACAAAAAAAAAGTGTAAATCTTACTTTGAGCAAGTGCTCCAATACATGATTTTGCAAAGCTCATTAATTATACAGGTATGTGATCAATGCCCCAGGACACCCAATATGGCACCTGCACGTTTAGCAACCCAAGAATGCTTTAGGACTGAAAGGTCACTTTCTGCATCACAGGTCTGGTAGTATGAGTTCGAAACTCAAGCACAACATGAGAACTCCAGTATACTGTGAAAGGTGGAATTTAGAAAATCTGAGTACACAGCGAGATACTTTTCACATCCATTTTGATGGTTTCTTCATACCATTGATCACTGGATTTTTGTAAACCCAATAAATATGCTTCATAAACTAAAAAGTATGTTGAGTCTCACAGTGTATTTTCTCCAGATTAAATAAATCTACAGGTAATGTGTCATCATTGTCTGTGGCACAGACGAAGCTGTGTGCAATACATGCATTTGTGTTATTATACATGCAAATATATTAACTGCATACTTTAATTCTCCAAACATGCAGCAGTGACCCTTTCAATCAACAATGGTACCTTAGAGTGCAGCTACAAGTGCTCTGCTAAAACTGCACTCTGCCAGATGAGTTTATTCCATCCTCCATCATTTTTCTTACAGATTTTTGTCTCCTGATTTCTGGCATGCCTTTGCTGTCAGTTCTAGGATCTGTAGCTGTTTCCTGCACTCCCTGTAAATGCTGAACATCATTGTCTGCTAGTGCTCTGCTCTTTTCCCCATTCCCGGTTCTCTCTCCAGCCACACTTGTGACACTAATCTCAGGTATGATAAAGTTGCCCAATTCAGTAGCATCATTACCATTCTCTGGTTGTTCTAGAATTAAAGATGGATAAGAAAAAAAACAAAATATGTCTGAAACAAAACATGAAACAAAAGCCAATAGATACAGATGACTAAAGCATTATGAATTAAAGCAGATGTTCACATATTAACCTCTTGTTAATTAGCAACATTATCGAGTATGGAATTTCATTTTATTTCTAAATTGCAGGCTTCAATCTTCAGATTATTGGCCTGCACCCACATACTGCAAAGCACCATGCTTGATCTTTCAAAATTGAAATTTGAGGGTCATGAAACAAACAGTCAGATTATCAGAAATCAAAGAACTCTCCATAATTTACTTTTATGACTATATTCTCTGTATCACCATGCTAAAGTGAAAGTTATTCTTACAATGAAATGATAACAGATAAAGTTGATATGCCAAGTAAGACTAGAAATTCTACACACACAATGTCACACAATGCTGCACAGTGGTCAGCCTGAAAACTAATAGTGAAAGAGCTAAGCCAACTCAAGCACACTTTGACTTCAATTTTCTTTCTTCATTTCAAAAAACTATTTTCAGCCAGAAAGATATTTACAAGTAGACAAATTCTCCAGTTACTAAAATCAACTTACTCAGATAAAACCTATGGAGTTTTACTGCAGTTTTTGCCACCTATTATTAATGTAACATAAATGTTGATCTCCTCAGCCTTTTTAAGCTTCTTATATGAGCTTACAACTAAATTAGTTTGCAATAAACTTATTCGTGTCACACAAGTCAGCTACTAAGTTCAGTTGAGAAAACAGGGATTAAGCTGAGGGGAGGGAAAGCACCATAATTTTCTGCAGCACTGGAAAAAAAGAAAGAAACTAAGGCAAAAACCCATGCAGCTTTTTTCTAAGATTATTTCTTTTCATCTGGGTAAGTCATCAACAGCAGATATACAAGTGCTCAGCCTGGCCAAAAAATTATTTCAAGACAGTCAAAGATTCCTGCAGACACAGACAAAAATCCTTAAGCAAACAGAAAACTCCACTGCTACTCAAAGTGTGAGAATGATGGTTGTGTGTAAGCACAAGAGATTCAATAATGGTATTGAGTGATAAGAACGTAATAGTTCCTACAAGGTCCTGGTAAAACAAATCCCAACTCAAAAGATGCTTGTCTACATTAAATGAAGACAAGTCTTGAGAGGAAAAAAAGTGAAAATAAAAATGGGAGTTGAAACTTTATGAAATTCCAAGTATACGCAAGTAACAAGTTACAATCCTAGCGACCTGTCAGCTCCACAGTGTTTGGAGTACTCTCAGTATGTGAAGGTCTTTTTAAAAGTATTCAGAATTGCTTTATCAGCACTAGCTCTACAACCACAAAACTGCATTTAGATGACCTGGAGAAGAAAAAAAGAGAAGCCATCAGTTACGGATAGTCAGGGCATATCCTCCATGAAGATGTATACCACAGAAATACAAGTGAACAAGAACTACACTATATGCTATATAGTTATATATTCTGTATGTGTTAAATATGTATAGTATATGCAAACACTATGGCCACAAACTTGACAAGACTAAAAAATGCAGTAAAAGCACAGCTCAGCATAAAGCTCAACTGAATCCCTGTGCTTTATTCATAATGCAACTCTTTCAGACTTGAGGATTAAGTAAGGACCACCCAGACTATACTGCCAGTTTGCTACTGCATGTGAGAGAAATTGACAGTACAGACATTTAATTGACAGTATGAAGTCCAAAACCAGAGGAATTTATGATGAGATTATTTTTCACAGTGGCAGCTCTAATGCTTTTTAGCTGGAGGGGATCCTCTCTTCCCCCTGTCACTGCACTGAGGACTCTTGTGCAGGCACAGTGTACTTCTAGGTGAAGTGGGCTACAGCTCTGGGCTTTTCACTAGCATTTGTGCTCTCTGCACTTATCACAACAATGAAATAAGTCTCAGAGCTAGAACATTATGTGGGCAGGGATGGACATCATTGTCCCCTGGTGTAAGAGCTATCTCTGATTTCACCTGCAAATGCTAAGTACCATTATTCTTTCTAACTAGTCAACTACTAATGAAAGTATCTATTTAACAAGTACTATCCAAAAGAAATGGCATTAATAATTGCTGCTGTCAGCCACTAACTTCATGATACTTGGCAGGAAACTCAAGTTAGAACTGTTTCCAAGTGTTACACCTGCTAACAGCACTTTTGCAGAAAGCCTTCTATCGTCAGTAACAAAGGTAATAACTGAGCACCATGAACTGCAATAGTAATAAACAAATAAATAATAATACCACCATCAAATATAGCCTTTTTTCTAAAAATACAGGAGCAGAAAGATTAGTGAGGAGAGAAGATCAATACTGATTGGCCTCATTGGTCTAATTTTACTAGGGTGAGCTACCTGTGCCTCTCCTACGGCAATCTTCAAAACCCTTCCTGCTATCCCATCAGTGCAGCTACAGGCACCATATTTTCAGCACAACTCCTTCCCAGGATCCACTGATCTCCATACGCACAAGTCGATTCTGCTAGAAACTTCAGAGAGAGGAGAGGGCAGAACAGAGCTTACTCTCAGTCCCTTCCCCAGCAAGGGCAGAAAAGCACTAATTAACAGCATCCAGCTCCAAATAAAGGAGACTCAGGAGTGCACAGGAGAAATCAGAGGAACAGAGGAAGAATTTTTTTGTTACAGATTTTGTATAATAGCAATATTTATTGTTGTTTGATGGTGTGCATTTCTAAATGTAATATCCTACTGTGATATCAGCACTTTACCCATCATTGCTGCATTCCCACAGCCATGTAACCATTACCCCAATGAACTGGGGAAAAAAAAAAAAACCAAAAAACTTCAGAATTTTACTCAGCACAATTATGTCTAATCTTTTAAGTTATGTGCTGTTAACTACTTCTAATGAAAGGGAATACACCTTTCTCTGAGTTTAACATTGAACTACAGCAGGAAATTAATGAAAAAATGGGACACTGAGTATCTCAACTCCTATTAACACTGCCTACCATAGCATCTACAGTCTCATGGCATGGATAAGACCTACACAATCCAGGTCCATCATAGTAGCATCCCCTCCTTATTTTAAAACTTTTAAGAACACCTAAAACAAACCTTCAGCTTCTTAGTGCTTGGGTTTGAAGATAATACTGCTTCAAGCTGGACAGCTCTGGGGGTCTATCCTTTGAGAAAGATTATTAATACCCAGTGCACAAAGCAGTGTAGCAAAAGAGGTAACAAAGGAGACTGCTAAATAGTGTAGAGACAAAACTGAATAATTATGTAGGTTTGAAAGTCAATATAAATATGCCCATAAGAGCTGAAGGAAAATGCATTTGGAGTCACATTTCTGAATGCTTTGAGTAGTACAATCGACCTTGATTAATGCATTTCGTGATTACCAGTTGCTAAGAATTAATTCAAAAGATATTTCAATCATAGTCTACCTTATTATTATAGTTACCTACATCATTTACCTCAGATTACACAGGCGAACTGACCATTTAGATTGTAATTCAATTTTAACCACCACAATCTCAAGCTGCATTTCCTGCACAACAACATTAGCATTTCGGATTATTCACAAAAGCATCAAGCTTATATCCCCAAATTAACATTCATTCCAGATTCCTAAAAAAATTTATAAATATTTCAGGAATTAATAGTGTTTCAAAAAAGTAAGAAAATTCTCTCCACAGAGATTCAAAGACTAATGTTTCTAAACCTTATGTACTACATCAAAGTCAATTTCTGCAATGGGGGAAAAAATGGCATCTTGTCCTTCTTCCCTAGTTGATGTCTTTGGTTTTGTGTTATGTATCTTACCAACATCCGCTTAGCTCTTCTTACTCAGTCTGTTACATCATGGTATTTCTCTTACATGCATTACCTCTGTACACAAGAGTTTTTCCGCGAGCAACCCTTTCATGGGGCAGTTTAGCAGATTTCTCATTAGTAAGGAAAGTATTGCTAGGGCTTGCTTTGTTTTTTCCCTAGCTTCCATAAATAATCATTCATTTAGGTGTTTATGTCCCTCACACACTGTATGATTTTTCTGGTTTTTCTCTGTTTATGAAAGGAAATGAAGATGCCACCCAAGGCTTGTTTTTAAAACATGAACACTACAAAAAAATAATGCTAGATAGAGGAGCTAATGCTCCGCTTTATGATTTATAGGCAATCCAATTCAATAGCACTAAATATTTTGTTGATAAGTGGTGGCTAGTATCCACTGACTATAAATACTATCCATTTGTGATTAGCTGGATCCATTTTGCAGATCACCTTCACCCTTAGTACCTCTAAAGTACCTACCTTAGAAGTCCAAATTCACAATACTAATTTGATTTTTAAAAAGTCCTTTTAAGTAACTCTCTGCTCTAATGAACAAGTTACAGGGTTGAGTATCATAACAAGATTAAACATTAAGTCAATCTTTTTTCAAAACTGACTTCAATCTAGAGTTCTAGCAAAGGTCTGGCAAGATCTAATGTCTGAAAACTTTAATAGTAAACTGAAGTTTTTAAAAGATAAAAAAAATATAGCCTGTGCTTCTCAGATGGAAATATGATTGGCTGTAATTCTTTTATTTTATTTTACACAAATAGCTAGAGATTGAAAATTGCTGCCCTTTCTTCCCCAAGGGATACTTTGCTTCATCAGGTCTTCTGGTCCACGTACTGTATAAGAACAAACTACCTCTCAGCTGTCTCTTCTAGCTTCCTAATAAATTTGTACAACTCATTTTTATTATACTGAAACACAAAAATAAAACCCCCGAATACATTTTTTTCCCCTTACACCATGGGAGAGAGAATAACGGTCAGGAGGTACAAGGTTTGTTATCCAATTTCTACCAATTCCAGCATTTATTTTAATTCAAACAAGCATCTCTAAGCACAAGCCTCGTTATTCTTTCTGCATGCTGACCCTGAAGATCTATTCCATATCTTTCTTTCATCAGGAATTGTGGGGCACTGAATTATATTATTAGGAAATTTGAAAATCAGGAGACCATCCACTCTGACTTCAAAAAGGCTTTTCAAGTCACAAACAACAATTTTGTTAGTATTTTATAATGAAAATTTTGAGTTTAGATGAAGTGGCATATACACAGAACAATTACCATTTAAAACAAAACAACTGGACCATCAATTAGTCAAAGATACCATCGACTCAGCTTTGGCCTTTAAGGCTAGCCTAACGTTTACATAGCCTTCAAATTTACAACTACTCCCACAACCTGCTATACGAGTTCCCCTCCACCCCCGCCCTACACCAAATTATTTTCTTCCTCTTCATTAAATCCTGTACCATCGAGGCAAATCCAAAGTTTTTGCAATAACCCAAACAAAATGTTGACAAGAGCTTTTTTGTAGAAGTCCTTAATCTTTCAATCCTCATCCCTACACTGACTACTCCTCACTTAGGTCATACTAACTAGATTACCACTGTTTCTCTCAACTTGTCCTGCTTTATGAGACTCCCCTAAAACACAGCATTCCCACCCCATTTCTAGAGTCCTACTATTATTCTCATTTCCCTTTCACCTTAGTGTTATCTGCTGCAGGGCACACTTGTCCCACCCATTTTTCCTTGAACTTCACCAAGCATCACCCCCCTGCAAGAAGGCAATAATTCTAAAAACTTCTAGATTTCTGTATTTGCTGAAAAATTTGCATTCTTATAAGGATGGTTCCAATACTGATTCTGTAACATTTCATTTTTTCTGTAAATGCAAAGACAAAAGGAATGTTTATTTTAATACACTTTCAATTCCTCTTAATGAACCAGCACTCAGTATTCCTAATCTGTGTTCCCCTCCACCACCTCTTTTGAACAAGCATCATAACCATTCAAAAATAATAGCTGACAAAATTGCCAAGCTTCAGAAGGCACGTCTGTTTAAAAGCTGAGCTATCCTACAGTTTTATTACACCTGGTCAATAATACCTGCTTAACAACTGTAAGCCTGAAGAAAGGAAAATAAATAATAAAGACTAAAATGGTCCTTAGCTGTCTTGAGATTTCAGTAATAACTTGCTACTGGACCTCACTCAGGTTATAGACACTAATGTTCACTCCTCAGCTTTGTCTGACAGTTTTAAGCAGTTTTGAATCAATTGAAAAAAAGTTTGGTTATTTTACCTTTCTTTGCCCCTCACCCCCTCTGTCAGCTTACTATTTGTACTACTACCACCAATGTGCATCATTACTGCTCAGAAAGCTCTATCATTATTTTAAAGTCATCTTTTACCAACATATTTATAAATAGTTTTCTCAACACTTAACCTAGATTACCTCTCAGTCTTACAAGTAACTTGAACAGTTTGGTTCGAAAAATATTGCTATATACTACAAAAGCTCATACAGTACACATCATGTAGAAATTTTTATGATACTACTTCAAAATCTTTATTGAACCTATTAAAAGAGCATTCTTGTCTTCACTCACTCGCTTAGCCTGTCATCAGAATTACAAGCCCAGCAGAACAAGCCATTGCCAATTTTGATTGCTGGTCCAGTGGATCTTCCCTCATCTGAAGATGGTAAAAGAAGTGGAATATAATGTTTCTCCTTCTGCAGTACGTTCAGCACCATTTTTTCTACTTCTCAGCCCAGACCTGTGTTCTACTTTGTGGAAGCCCTTACATTAGTTTGCCCAAATGTGCTGGTTTTGGCTGGGATAGAGTTAATTTTCTTCATAGTAGCTAATACGGGACTATGCTTTGGATTTGTGCTGAAAGCAGTGTGGCTAATACAGGGATGTTTTTCTTGTTGCTGAGCAGTGCTTACACAGAGTCAAGGCCTTTTCTACGTCTCACACGACCCCACCAGTGAGTAGGCTGGGGGTGCACAAGAAGCTGGGAGGGGACACAGCTGACCCCAACTGACCAAAAGGATATTCCATACCATATGATGTCATGCTCAGCATATAAAGCTGGGGGAAGAAGGAGGAAGGGGGACATTCGGAGTTACGGCATTTGTCTTCCCAAGTAACCATTACGCATGATGAAGCCCTGCTTTCCTGGAGTTGGCTGAACACCTGCCTGCCGATGGGAAGTGGTGAATGAATTCCTTGTTTTGCTTTGCCTGCATGCACGGCTTTTGCTTTACCTATTAAACTGTCTTTATCTCAATCCACAAGTTTTTTCACTTTTACTCTTCCGATTTTCTCCCCCATCCCACTGGGCGGGGAGTGAGTAAGCGGCTATGTGGTGCTTAGCTGCTGGCCGGGGTTAAACCACAACACCAAACATAGTAATTTCTCCTTCTGTCCTTCAATCCAATTTTTATTTAAATAATTTAAGACAGATGAGGTGCTGCAGTAAAATTGTTAAATATTTGCTTTGCTTCAGGTACTACACATTACTTTTCAGAATACAACAGGAACATTGGCCTCTAAAGAATCAAAAACTTTGTACAGGCCCCTTTAACAAAAAGGTTTTTTGTGTTTATTTCCTTAAACATGTTTAAAAAAAAGAATATACTTAATCTGAACTGCATTAAGATTCCCATTTACTAGTTAAGAAAATAAAAAACCTCCAAACTCCTGCTTGCTTACTAGCAACAAAGATGTGCAATAACAAAATTCTCAATATTATTTTAAACACATGTAAAAAACCGAGAATTCATTGCAAAATGTGTTTCTTACCATGCCTTTTCCATCTATGCCCTCGGATGGACATGCTAGTCACAGCATTTCTTGATATTCTGGATGAAGTAGGTGTAATTTCAACCTGAATGCATCTTGTACCTTCTTTACTAGATTTCATGGCACCCTGAGGCAGTGAAGCTTTTATTGCATTAGCAACCTAGAACAGAAAAGATGCAGTTAAGTTCTTAACGTGAACATTTAAATTTTAGAGGAAGAATTATGTCAAGGGATTCTTATTAATCCAAGAATACTGTGTACAATTCCAGTTTAAGGTCAAAAAGTGCACTAGCTTTTTGCACAGGTTACGAAGAATGCTGGTTGCAATTACCTCTCAGAACTAAGTTACATTTAATACCTGCCACTTTTTAAAACAATGTTTCCACTTTAAAGATGTGGCTATTACTTAACATGAACTTCAGAATGCTTCTGAACTATCATCTAAGCTTTCAAGGCTTAGAAGCATTCTACTGAAAATAGCTTGTTCACTAGGGAAGATGACAAAATAACTAAGTACATTGAAAATACCTGTGCATGTGTGTGCATATTGGCAGATCTAGCTATTCACATGAACACAGCCACATAGACCTCATAGGATTTAGGTTCCTGGTGTGATGTTGCATCATGCATGTTCACAGGAAGGATTTCCTAGACTAAAAATTCTACTCAAAAAAAAAAGAGTCTTGAAATACAACACCTACCAGCAGAGGTTCTGGATACAGTTCCAGCTGTGCTCTATACAAAATGTCATCCATAGCTTTACGAGCCAGATCCCATTCTCCATTATAACTACAAAGGTAAATATATACATAATAATAAGCTTCTATATCAAGATGAACTTTCTTGGTCACATAACCTTCACAGTTTTAGTATTCTTTGAGAGCTCAATTTAGAGTTGAACTTCTTGTGTTCATTAGCAGTAAGCCTGCTATTTAGAGAACTTGTTCTGAAGCAGCATTTATGGAGACAAAGTTTTATTTTCATTTGCTACCCTGAGCCGTTTAAAAATGACATAATTAGTTATTGATCAGCTAGTCATGAAATAGTCTGAAATTCAAACAGGACTGTTTTAATATTACTCCACCTTTTGAGTATTCCTGAGTTATTAGTGTCTAATTATTTCAGTTCATAAGAGAGCTTTACACATTAACATGACTATCAAAGGGTAAATGACATCAGCATTTCAGAGAAAGAATAAGACCTTTTTTCCTTAACTAGACTGATGCCAAAACTAAGCATGCAAAGATATGGACAGTAGACAATGGTTGGAAGAAGTTTTTTTAAAAGATTTTTTCATATCAACAGTTATACCCATTAAGTGCTGTTCTAGCCCTCTTTCCCCAATATGACATAGGTAACTTCAGCTAACCAGTTGCAGAACTATGTTCTCTTCCTGAGGACCTTATTGCTAGACATAGCATCTGTCCACGAGAAAATAAAAGATTTCAAAAGGTAGCACGCCTAAGTGAGTATAGAAATTAAGCTGACATTTCTTTATTTTATATGCATATTAAAAAACTTACAAAGCATAATAAATCCCTGTTAGCATTTGCACCATGAATTCAGATGAAACTGGAATCCTACTGTTGACTCCCTTGTACTTTCTCACTTGTTGTCGAGGATATCCACAGACGCAAATTCTAAAGAAATCATGCATTTGTCATTAGCAAATAATGTAGAACAACCTTTGTATAGAACTCTACAAAGTGAGGTGTTTAGTATACATTTTTAACTACAATAGACCCACAGGAAGGTATTCATCAACAACGCTGTACTGAAGCAGACTATTTCTTATCATTAAAGAAGGGTATGCCCTCTACTGGCAGAGTTCAAATCCTTCAAAACAGAGACATCCTAGACACTCCTGTTACATTTATACTACAGTGGAACATGAAAGAAAACTGCCAGTAAAAGTCATTATGAATCCATGCATTTGCTGCAGAACAGACAAAAAATAAGTTAATGGTATTTAAGGAAATAAAACAGCACAGCAACTATTAATATTACAGACAGAAGCAAGTCATTGCATATAACATGCAAGTTGCATACAAGCTTTCAAGCAAAGAGACCAGAAGTGTCACATTCTTAAAACTATTCTAAAATACAGTTAAAGTCAGCTGTAGAATTTAGTTCTGAACTAAATTCCACATCAGGTTTTGTAGTAAAAACATTTTGGAAATCAAAAGATACTGAGTAGTGAAATCTTCAATTCATTGGCTATCACTGGACTTCTGGAATGACCTTTAATGACATTAATCAAACTATTTCCTTCTCCAAAGCATAGACTAGAAGATTTAGTCTCAGAAAGCTTCAATTCTTCAGCTTCAATACCAGAGAGCTTGTAAAACTCCTCTTAAAACTATTTTTTTCCAGAAAAACATTTGTGTTACAATTGTATTGCAGTCCCTTTCAAATTACATCTGTACTAGATTTCAGGAGCCGTTTTTTATTAATAATAACTTTGCCACTAACCTACTGCACCTTTTTTCCTCTCCTTCTCTATCCCACAACTCCTCTTCTGCTTTGGCTACTAAAAAAAAAAAAAGGCAGACAACACCCCCAAGATCTCTATGGCTCAGCAAAGCATGTACTTCGCACCTACTATGATCTAAATTTGACTCTTCATCCTGATATCCCCGTATCTCCAAATAAAAATAACAGAAAAAAGATTTTCTAGTGACAACATGCAAGGAAACAAAAACATTATGAGATGTTTATGAAAGAAGAATCACAGAATGGTTTGGGTCAGAAGGGACCTTTAAAGATCATTGATTCCCGCCCCTGCCACCTCGCCTCCCAGGCAGGGACATCTTCCACTAGATCAGGTTGTTCAAAGCCCTGTCTAACATGACCTTGAACACTTCCAATGATGGGGCACCCACAACTTCTGTGGGCAACCTGTTCCAGTGACTCACCACTCTCATCGTAAAAAATTTCTTCCTTATGTCCAGTCTAAATCAACCCTTTTTCTGTTTAAAACTGTTGCCCCTTGTCCTGTCACTAAAGCTGAAGTGGGGTTTGGAGGTTTGTTTTGTTTTGTTTTTTGAAGTAACAGCAGATTTTGGCATTATCCAAAGTATCTGTAAGAATGGATGGAACTCTAGTTTCAAGATCTACTATAATTTCAAGAAAGTTTCAACTCGCACAGCATCCAAATATATTTATTAAGCTTGCAATGCAAAATTGCAACGCAAAATTTACCAAGATTTTAGAACACGTTTCTGATTTTATTTAGTTAAAACACCTACAACTACTCCGATTAAAAACAAACAGCTCCCTTGATTTGACTTCTCCACTTCACAGCCCTGCATATAAGCCCGGTCATTGCTTCCCCATTTTGAGATCTCAACCCAAAGTTATATAAGAGATACTTTAAAAGCAAATAATGCAGCTGTAAACACTTATGAAAAAAAGTCAAGTTTATAAGCAGTTTCTGGGAAACTGAAGCTTTTTTTTTTTTAATGAAAAAAGTTCAAACTGAATTTCAAGTGGAAAATGCCTTTTTAAGTGTAATCAACATACAGAAATTACCTTGAACAAATTTGACACAGTGACTGAAGAGAAACTGCAGGCATGTAGCTTAAGGCAGCATTGTAACAGAGCAGAAGGAAAGTCAGCACTTCAAACCTGGGATTTACCAGAAAACGTAAGAATTACATTACCAGTTTTACTTTTGAAAACAAAAAAGTTTACACAGGTATTTGCAAGAGTTATTTGAACAGATTTGGTATTTCATTTCAATAAAATTGACAATTGAGTAGTTTGGTTCTGTAAGCTTTTCCTCTTTGTGTAGTAATATGTGCTGCTAGTCATCTTGCATCTACATTTACATGTGTTTAAAAACAAAAACCCACAAAACACGGCATACACCTATCCACCTTCAGCATATAACTATATTAAAAAAATATAAGAAATTAAGATTCATTAGTGATTCTCAGGAAAAATCCTATTATACAATTTCACCTGTTCTGTGCTGTTAACATCTCCCTCTGAGGATGAGGTCCACTGTATACAACCCTGGACAAACCATGCTGCGATAAAGCTCCTTCAGTGAGAGCCATGGAGCCAATGCTGGAAGGCTAAAGGAAAAAGGGTCATTCAAAACATGTCTACCTGAAATCTTGCTACAATGCAAGTGAAAATAGACAATGATCAGCATCACCATATTTGTACATAAATTTTCAACGGGCTTAAGGTTAACTGACTGCTTAGCTGTCTTAGATTTGAGCAGTTATTTTTACACCAGATAAGGTATGTGGCTTCTGAATAGAAAAAAGACAGACATAGTTGGTACATGGATATTATGGAGTTATGACTATTCAGTCTTGAAGAGGCCTCAGAGTCCAGTTAGTAGTACTCAGAAGACTGAAAAATATGTTCCTATGTCATCATGCAACATGTTAAAACTACTTTTCACTTTTATTCTTAACAAACAGGCCCCCAAAGCATACTGCCTTTCACAATCAGTAACAACTTTATGTTGCAGATATCACTTACTTCATGATAGACTGAAGGTTTGGACAAAGACGGAATTGTGAAACTCAGCACTTTGCTATGTCCCTCTTTGTCAACTATCTCCTGAAAAAGACAGAAGATACCAATGGCTACCCTGTACTGCAGAAACCAGACATTCAAAAATGTTAAATGCTGGGTGAGGGTGAATGGATGAAGAAAGTCAACAAATTATTATAGGGACAGATAGGGATACTAGAACAATCCAAGCTACAAGCTAGAAATTACCTCTGTATTTGCTTTTATCACAGTGCATTTGCTTTGTTTCTGAAAGCTATTCAAATGACTTAGGAAAGGACACATGCATTTGCATACATAGTCCACCTTAAAAACACTAACTGGAAATCTCAATACATTTAAACAGTGTTGTCTTCTTTTAATTATACACTATTTGCTAATTGTGAAGGTGAATGCCCAATAATTCTGTTCTAAAATTATTTACCCATCAAGTAATGACTGTACAAGTAATTTGTTTTGGAAATATTATAGCTCTGGAATTACTGCAGCCTCATATGGTTTGATAGTAGCAGACATCATAGTATTTGCAGATGCCCAAGTCTGATAATTCCATACTTAGAGAGTTGAAAGAAGCATGAATGCGAAGCTTTAGAGAAGCTAGTTTCCTGCAAGATACCACCATAGCAGCATGTTGGCAGACTTCTCACTCATGTAAGCTAGGAGAAGACTAATGGGCGAGGCAAAAAACAAGATGTGCGTACGTATCACAAAAGAGCACTGAAGTACTTCAAATAAAAAACTTCAGAAGTTCTAAAGCAGACCTGACCAATAACCAACACTACACACACAAGAACTTCAGGGTTTTTTTTCTTCTAAAGTTCAGCAGCAGATTTCATCTATCCAAAGGTAGAGATTACAGAGGAGCTTCAGTGTCTCCTAAAACCCACGTTTTAGAAGGCTGAAGGACTAACTTTGCACAGTAATTATTAAAACTCATGTCAAAGTAGAATATGGAGTGGTAAAGGAAGACTGAGAAGTATCAAAAAGGCATAGAGAGCTGTTCTGTCTGAAGAGTTATACAGCTCTTCCACTCTCCACATAAACCACTGATACTTTAAATTTTCAATATCGCTTCTGCATCAATGTGGAAAACAGTTTCCTGAATATATGGGAGGAGAAGGGAAGAGAAACTGGCTACATCCAAACTTTTAAAACCTAAAAATATCATTATTTCGACTCTTTATTGTAATTTGTTTGTAATTAATTTTCAGAATTGCATTTCAAGATCTGAAGCATATTAGAAAAAACTGACACCTAAAGCCAGGAAAGCCAAAAATATCAACTGCATGCACTACTACTGTATGTCTCCAAGCTGAAAGTAGAACAAACCGCTTCATGATCTTAAGGTTCAGCCACAATAATTTCATACCCCTGTTAATGTAGTGGATTTTAAATTATTCTCAGCAATACTTAATTTTTCAATTTCCTTCAGTAAGAAACTGCAGGACTCTGTTGAGCATGCTAATTCCCTCAAGTTCCAAGAGACGGTCATAAATATTTATAGAAGGATTACTATTTGTATTAGGCTACATCTTTCCTCTTGCTTTTGAAAACATAAAGTAGCTGTTTAAAGAGGAAATAAGTATCTAAGCAGGTCACCTACTACCTTTTTCAACCTTGTATACTGAAGAACAGTACCATCTTGATTGTTTAAGCTACAAATTTTGTATCACATCAGAGGGGAAGAAGTCAGCATCAGTAACATTGCATTACTTTAGCATAAGCATTCACTATGTCTTAAAGCAGAAGGGGGAAAAGTTTCCAAAAATCAGGTTGATCTACAGCTTCCTACAGAAGCTTGCTGTAAAATTCTTATGACCCCAAGCAGCTGGAGATGGATAGCTATGTTACTAACTGAGGAAGAAACTGTTCATAGATAAAAGAAGATGGTACTGGGCTGGTTTCAAGATTAATTGTAAATATAATACCTTCTAGGAGAAAGACAAGTTATTATAGCCACATCCATCAACCATTTTAGATGACTTCATAATGGAAATAAAGGAGTGAACTGACTTAAGGCATGAGATACATCAAATGCTTTCCAGGAATGCTTTTCTTCTCAGATACAACTAAGCACACACAAAACACATGAAGCCTGTTACTCTGCCTAAAGAAGAATTGAATATAAGGGCTCAAGTCTTTTTAAGTAGACTCCTGGGTGAAAAAATGTTTTCACTTGCTTGGTAAAGACACTTGAGATTATTTTTAGAAGGATGGGAGCTGCCTTCTCTAAATTTTCAGAATGGGAAAAGGAGACTTGAAGTTCATCACCATTGCACTTCTCAAGAAGCCTTCCTAAAACATCCAGAACATAGAAACTACACTGAAGAGAATCCCAATGGACATAACATAAAGCTTTTTATAAAGACTAATTGCATAACTAAAATATGGTGCTCTTAAAGGTTCCTTCATAGTTCTGTTCTTCAAAGCAGTAATTTAGTAACAAACAGTATCTTTTCATACAAAATAGAAAAAAAAGTCAAGGTTATTACAAAATGAAAGGAGACCTTTAATTTCTCAAAGCTAAGCAATCTGTTCAGCAGTCGAGTCCTAAGAGTTTGTTGAAAGTGGTTTTTTGTGTTTTCTAGTCAAGATAGTCAAAATACCCCAGAAAATATTGGCAACCACTTCAGAAGTAGCATGTCTAAAAGCCCTCAAGCAGAATGTAAGTTTAATCACCATACCAATAATTAACAAAAAATTAAGAGGACTCCTTTGGCTCCTTCAGCCATTACTTTCCAGGAACCACAAGAAGAGCAGAGAAACTATTCACCAAAATAATAAAATTTCATATTGCAGATTTCTGACACAGACACCATTTTGAAGCGTCAAAACTGAGATACTCAATCACTTCATTTCAATTCTGAAACAAAATTATTATTAATTATTCCCCAGTAAAATATAGTATCCCCCAAAAGCACACTAATATTTTTAGGCCTGAATAATTACATGCAAATACAAACCAAGTTATAAACTCCTAGGAGAAGAGCCTCTATGCATCCACTGCTCTGCAAATCTCTGCTGGCTGAGACAGCAAGGTAGCACCACATCAATTCTGGTAGAAACTGCAGCGTAAATCGTAGCAATTGTTCCTCACCGCTGCGATAGAACTCAAAGAGCTGATGGCAAACTGGCTCCAGAAGCTGAAATATAAATTACAACTGTGAATGAATAAAACATTACAAGAAACTGCAACTTGGTGTGGATCAATCTTTTGGACAAAACTGTAAACTGATAAATGTTACATTTTAGCTATTAGGGAGTAACTGATGCAATAATTGCCCAAGTCACCTTATACACTTTTCATCCCTCATAACATACTTTCAGATGATAAAAGTAGAGCCTTCCATCCCATGTGAAGAAAGAATCCCAATATCTCCTTTCATTTCTGGCTCACTTCCTCCAGCCTCAAAGGCATAGAGGATACTTGTTATCACCACACCTCATACCATGCCCTCAATATCTCTAATATACAGGAAAAGCACCTGAACAAAAGGTCTTGCTATTCTAGAGCTCCAACAGTGTACACACAAATTGCTAGAAGTTTTATCCACCAAGTGAGAAGAGCTGCATAACACTCCAAGTATTACAATAACTTAGTATACAGTAGAATTAGTTCACTTTTCCATTCTCATTAAAATCTTCTAGAAACTTCAATGTATAGGTTTGTGACAGAAATGGGAAGCCTCAAGAGTAATTTTACAATCAAATTTGTTAAGCTGACATAAATGGAAGTAATACATTGAGCTAGAACAAGGTAAAAAAAGACTTTAAAACAATTAGGCAATCAGCTTGCACTCCGCTTTGGATTTAATGCATATTCTTGTGCTACCACCTACTTCTGCTAGGGGACAAAACACAGTGTTAGTATTAGACATCATGCATCAATGTACGGAAGTTATATTTTTGTTTTGTCACCTAGATAGGAGATTTCCTAACCCAAGTGGAAAATACTGTCAAAACCAGTAGGCACTTTCAAAGCCAGCTGAACTGGACACTGAACTCTCAAGCAAAAACTCAAAAGCATGTACTCAAAAATACTTCTTGGCAGGAAACCATCGATAAGAGTTTGGAACTACAAAAGGAGTTCTTAAAAAAAAAAAAATAAAGTGGGGTAGGGAAGGGGAAAAGGGGATTTTTAATTAAATCTAAATCATTTATTTGCAAATAATAACAAATAGGAGGACTCTATCATCTAAGGAACTACTCCCTGAAAAAGAATCTAGGCAGTGGATTCATTTATATTACTGAACTTTACAAAATGAAATCTGAGATTCCAGCTATTTAGAATTCATTTTATCAGCTCCAGCTAGTATATAAAAAAAAGCATTACATAAAATGTGACATTCTCCAACTGCAAATCTCTGAAAGACAGGATTCAAATGTAACATAACTAAAGGACTAGTTTTGCTACCTTGTTTCTTACCTCCAAGAACTAATGGATTAACAGTTCATCTACATGACTCACAGAAATAGACTCTAAATTAATTTCAAAACCAGGAATGTTCAGGCTAGTAACAGGCCTCCACTGAAATGTATTCCTGCACAAAATCCCAAAAAGTTTCAACCTGAAAATGATGGAATCCAAACCAGACATGCATTTTAGAGTATTTTAGAGATTGCACTGAGAAAAGATACCACAATCATTAGAAGTGCCACTGCACTTCAGTTCAGAAAGTAAAGTATTGCTCAACACCTTTCTGAAAACCCTTAAAAACTAGACTATAGATACGTACTTTACTGCTAGTAACATGCAGATCACGTTTTCCATTTAATTCTAACTACAACACTCAGTTCTTCTGCTATTTGTTTAGGTCACACCTTCAGTTTTTCAATGGAACAAGCTTTCAAAAAAGGTAAGAAACCCATTCTTCTGTATTTTCCTCACTTTATTGCAACAAAGGAGGCAACACCACCAGAACAGCATGCTAGAAAAGAGTATCTGCTTGCTTTCCTAAGTTTTTCCTCCCGAATACAAAGAAAGTTGAGTCAACCTTTCTTCACCTCCCAAAGTTACTTCTGAACCCAAAAGGATCTTAGCAAGTTTTGCTTGTTTTTAAGTAGTAATTTGGGACAATCTGAACCACTCAAGAAAAGAGGAACTTTTAGCTTCTGACAGATATAGCTTCTCTTTGGAAAAAATCTGTGAAAAATCTACAGCAAAGGCAAAAAAAATCATGCCAAGCTAAAATAGTCATCAGTTTTAAGAGACTACCAAAGATCCTTCTAGAAAACTTTACCAGCACAAGTACCTTCCATCTTCAGCTTACATATTTCACACAGTGTGCATGCTTCCTTTAATGAAGCATCAGTTCGGAATGATGTGCTTGAACTTTAAAAGCTATGACAGGTATCCATGTTTACGACGTTATCTCAGTTGAGACAGCTTTATATCAACACATTTAAATGCATAATCAGTACAAAAACAGATTTTCTTACTCAAAATGCCGCCGCATGCTACAACTGATATCAAAATGCACTAATAATTGTTGCTGTTTCAAGATACTGTTTTACACTAAAACAGTTCTGAAAGGTACCCAGACTGAAACAATTTTTAATGCTGGAACAGAAGAATGTCCAAGCAATTTCATCCCTTTTCCTTTTAAGCTGCATCCAAATGTGTTAGACACTGCAAACACTTTATTTCCTAAAGCAAATGCCTTCATGGCTACTATCTAAAAGGACAGCAATAGTGTTTTAGATAGAAAGCAAAAAATCTTGAATTTGTGAAGAAACAAACCTCTGACTTTTTTTTTTCCTGTTGGACTCTTGAGTCAAATTAAAAGTCCTTTAAATCTTCACATCTACTGAAGACTCCCCTGGTATTGAATTACATTTTTCACCTACCAGTGGCCCAGGAACCTCCAAGTAACTAACAAATTCTTTACTGACAGAGCTACTATGAACTGGATATTTCTTTGCTATAGCAACCAAGTAGTTCCTTTATCTCACAAATGGATTATTAATTTCTTGGAAAAGCAAACCAAAAAACCCATATGAAAAGCAAATATGAACCAGCAGGAAAATGCAGTCACAGATGCAAATACACGGTTACTTTTCAAATGCTTAAAAAAGAACACATCCATCCCCCAAAATGAGATTAATCACAATTTTAAGGTATAGATTATTATATTAGAAGTGCATATATGCAAAGGTATACAGATGCAGTTGTTTGTCTGTTTTTAATCTCAGCAGTATTTGTAGTGTTCACGCATTAATCCTTCCCCTTTGCATTACATACATGAGATAAGAAAGAATAGCACATATCCTACACTGTAGAGCAAGTTGTCATTACACAATGCAGCTAATAGGTCACAAATAACAGTTGAAAGAAATTACTTGTCTTTTTAACTGCTGGTTTATAAGTATTTTCACAATGTGGAAAGCTCCAAGTAGCCCCTTCCACAAAGTGACAGGTGCTTGGAGAACGGTCCAAAAAGTGATACAGAGAAACATCAATCCTTGCAAAGCACAACACATGCTTGACTAGGAATGAGTGAAAAAGCTAATTTTGTTTTTAACCTCTACTCCTATGACATGACCACCTTGCACAAATACACAGAATGGTAGGGGTTGGAAGGGACCTCTGGAGATCATCTAGTCCAACCCCCATACCAGAGCAGGTTCACCTAGAGCAGATTGCACAGGAATGCGTCCAGGTGAGTTTTGAGTATCTCCAGAGAAGGAAACTCCACAACCTCTCTGGGCAGCTTGGTCCAGTGCTCTACCACCCTCAAAGCAAAGAATGTCCTCCTCATGTTTAGATGGAACTTCCTATGACCAAGTTTGTGCCCATTACCTCTTGTCCTGTCGCTGGGCACCACTGAAAAAAGACTGGCCCCATCCTCCTGGCACCCATCCCTTCAGGATTTATAAGCATTCATAAGATCCCCCCTCAGCCTTCTCTTCTCCAGACTAAACAGACACAAGTCCCTCAGCCTTTCCTCATAAGAAAGATGTTCCAGTCCCCTAATCATCTTCGTAGCCCTTCACTGCACCCTCTCCAGCAGTTCCCTGTCCTTCTTGAACAGGGGAGCCCAGAACTGGACACACTACTCCAGATGCGGCCTCACCAGGGCAGAGTAGAGGGGGAGGATAACCTCCCTCGACCTGCTTGCCACACTCTTCTTGATGCACCCCAGGATGCCATTGGCCTTCTTGGCCACAAGGACACATTGCTGGCTCACGGTCATCCAGTTGTCCACCAGGACTCCCAGGTCCCTTTCCACAGAGCTGCTCTCCAGCAGGTCAGCCCCTAACCTGTACTGATGCGTGGGGTTATTCCGCCCCAGGTGCGGTACTCTACACTTGCCTTTGTTGAATTTCATAAGGTTCCTCTCTGCCCAACTCTCCAGCCTGTCCAGGTCACACTGAATGGCAGCGCAGCCTTCCGGTGTGTCAGCCACTCCTCCCAGTTTTGTGTCATCAGCAGACTTGCTGAGGGCGCACTCTATCCCTTCATCCAGGTCATTGATGAATATATTGAACAGGTCTGGACCCAGTCCTGACCCCTGGGGAACACCACTTGTTACAGACCTCCAACTAGGCTCTGTGCCACTAATCACAACCCTCTGAGCTCTATCTATCAGCCACTTTTCAAACCAGTCCACTGTCCGTTCATCTAACCCACACTTCCTAAGCTTGCCTATGAGGATGATGTGGGAGACAGTGTCAAAAGCCTTGCTGAAGTCAAGTTAGACAACATCCACTGCCCTCCCCTCATCTCTCCAGCCAGTCATGCCATTGCAGAAGGCTATCAGATTGGTCAGACATGACTTCCCCTTGGTGAATCCATCCTGACTACTTCTGATAACCTTCTTCTATCTAACATTGTTCTCTTGGGTTGTAATAGACAAGCTTCTGATAGCTATAGATTCACATTCAAGTGATACTGAATTACAGAAAGAATTCTGTCAGTCTCAAACATCTTTTCAATTCCTTAACATATTTCTCAAATCTATACCCAAGTCCTGAAACCCATGAGCATGATCTACAAGCTTAGCTATGATCAGTAGGTTACAAAACTTATTAATTGTTTCCATGGTAGTATGTCATTGCTAAGAACAAGCATTTTGAGGGAGGCTCTTCATGTAGTTCTGTAGTTCACATAGTTAGAACACAATTAACTAGCACGCAAGGTCTTATATTATTCTGCTGGTGTTATGTCAGACATTTTGTGTGAGAGATCCAATATACTCACTTCACTCTGTGGCTCCTGAATTACTTTGTAAAGAGATGAAATCAAAGCACTCTTGTCTTTCAAGTTTCTAGCATAGCTGGATATGGATGCTTCTGGCAGTGTCTGAAATAAAAATATTATAACTACTAGAAAAAACAATTTTTATCATTAAAATATAACAGCTAATTTCAACAACAATTTTCCATTTCAAGTTACTATTTATCAGAGTTTATAGTAAATTAAAACTTGTTTCACAAAAAAAATCCTTACTATGGATATCACCATGTTTTCAGGACAACAAAATTGCCAGAAGACACACTGCATTTTATAATTTTGCAGACAGTTTCATACAGAATGTAATGACAGTGGATGAGAAAGATAAAAACCAAGAGTTTCACAGGTGCAACCCCACTGAAGTTTTACCGTGAAATTTAGCAGTTTGCAGATCCATACTTTAAGGAGTTTTCTCAAGACTGATTGTACACAGCTAGTGAACATTATTACAGAATATAGTATTACTCTGAAAGAACACAAATTCCAGTTGACATGACAGCTCTTCTGTAACACTAAACAGATTTTCTGCCAGTACTTAAGAGGGTAAAAAAAATCTAATCTTTTTAGCAACCCTTTGGAAGCTGTACATTTAAACTTACCATTCATAGCTCTTACAGTACTTCTTATCTGCAGTCCTTCAAAGGAGATCATACTCCACTATACAGATAGGTAAGCACATTCCTGGTATATCTAAGGAGTCCAGGAATAAAACCTATATTCAAGTCTAGTCCGTACTCAAACCAAGACCATTCATCTGTAATACACATTTTCACTGCTCTGTATCAGAAAGTATGTAATTCCAAAGAGGACAAGGAAAAAAATCCTTTCAAGCAGACATTTGTATATATCACATTATCTCAGCGAAATCCAAGATTACTATTTTTCTTCATTTTCTACAGCAATCAAGCACTCTTGCATACTGCTCCAGCAGTGATTCAAACACTACTGGCTAAATATCTGAGAGTATATTACCTTGAACTCTGATAACCACTCCTCCACAACCCCAGTATCCACAGCTAACATCTTCCAACATCCGTTCCTAAACCTTCAGCCTGAAAGAATAAGCAAACACAGTTTGTGAAAACTATGTAGTCACTGCGTTAAGCAGATGATGAAAATTAAGTCCCTGTGAATATTTAAAGAATCTTATCATGCTTTTACTTGTTAACATTTCACATGCTGACATTACTTTGAACTTTTATTCTACCTCACTTATGTAAGCTGCTGGAAGCATTAAGCATGGGAGTCTTAATGTATAACAGTTTAATAAATTCCAAGTATGTATTGTGTGGGAAGCTCAATAAGTCAAAGATTTGCAGAAATGGCATTTTGAAAACGGAAGATATTACCTTCTCAATTTCAATTTATTTTTCAGCTTACAGAAGTCAAGAGAAAACTGTATGGACTCACGGAAGAGAAATGACTGTTTAGGTTTTTCCTACTCAGCTGCTATTCCTAACTTGGAAAATGTCACTGAAATAAAGGCTCATAGAAAACCTTTCAATCCTCCCCCACAATGGCAACTGCAAGACAACGAGCCTGCTGCCTCAGCATGTAGCCTAAGATGGAGTCCCCTGCCCAACATCCTGCACAATCTCAGGCAGAGCAAGATCATCAGTAGTAAGACTTGAACACAAGAGATGCAGAGTGACTTTTGAAATCAGTTTCTGATTTCTCTTAATTTTTGAAAAAACACTTAAAAACAACTGTCCTTTGGAACGGCTTATTCTGAAACAAAGAGCAACATACCATTAAGATACAAAACTATTAAAAGAGCATGCTGTAGGGGATACCCTAGGCACAGGTAAACTATTCAACAACACACAGTAGTTTATCCAAATTGTGACCATGGATTTCAAACAGTGACAAAATTAAATACTCATCTGAGGAAAAAATTAACACTTACTTGGTGAAATGTTCAGTCATGTGAGACATCCCATCAAGTTTTGCATTGCCAGTTTAAAATTAGTTATGAAGTACTGATACCCAAGTATGGGCTTGTTTATGAATGACAAGAAAGGAAAAGAGGGGAAGAATTGCCTTGTATAATATAAATACAAATATTTTGTTCTGAAATCCAGGCTGTAGCGGAATACATCCAGAGAATTTTACAAAGCCTAAAGGGAGAAGAACCAGACATGATAACAGTGAGAGCTCACTATAACCCTCCAAAGCAAGGGGAAAAAATATACTTAAGTAAGGCTTTACTTATGAGAAAGCGACCAAAAATCTTTCAATGCATAGGACATGATTGTGAGGAAATGACTATTCAGACACGAACAGCAAAAGGAATAAAATTGAACAGACTGTCCAGCAACTTCTTGAATCATTTTAATACACAATAATAGTGTAAGCAGCTAGAGATTTCTGCTATGCACAGTCCCACTCCCCGCCCCCAGCAGTATCATTAAATAAATGACCTGGTCAGGTGAAACCATTAGGAACCAGCTAGGGTAATCGCCTCTTACAACCCCAGAAAGATAGGCAAGTCTGCACAAAGCATACAAGAACATTCTGAGGATGAAAGGGGAATAAAGAAGGGCTAAGGAATTATAAACTGCACAGGACTAGATTTAATTTCTGGAGAAAACAGCAGTAGAGGCTGTAAACACTTAGGAGATACAATGCAGCAGCAGTTCCACTAAAAGGCTTCTCCTGGCAGGTAGAGGGTTGGGGCAGCTCCATGGGCAGGATACTAGCAACATCAGAGGAGGTAGATGAAACACACAGCCAAGTGAGGAAGTGGCAGACCGCGTGGGCAAGTAAAGGGTACAGAGTGATGTAGGCAAGAGAGACCTCAGACAAAAAACAGAGCTAACCAGGGCCCCACCTCAAATGTAAGCACATATATAAAGCACTGCCTGCAAGACAGCATGATGGGGAAGCTCTAATACCTTTTCCAGCAAATCAGCATGACTGAGTGCCTCTGAAGTGCCCATACACCAATACACACACAGCATGGCAACCAAGCAGGAGGAATTAGTGGTCTGGGTGCAGTTGCAGGGCTATGATTTCAACAGGATTGCTGAGACCCAGCAGCATAGCTCACACAACCAGACTATGGCTATGGCAGGGTATGGGCTTTTTAAGGACAGTCTGGGATGGTGAGGAAGGAAAGCTGCCCTTTATTTCGGAGAGCAGCAGGGATTCATGGAGCTCTACCCTGCAACGGACGATGAAACAGCTGGAAAGCAGCTTTGCAGAAAAAGCCCTGAGGGTCTTCACAAGCAAGGGGAACATGAGCTGGCCACACACGCCCTTGCAGCAAAGACTGCCAACAGCCCCCAGATCCCCAGCAGGTCAAGGGAGGTGATCCTGCCCTGTGCTCGGCTCTGGTGAGATACATTTAGAGCACTGGGCTCCCCAGCGCAACAGACACATGGACATACTGGAAAGAGTTTGGGAAAGAGCCACAAAGCTGATGGACAAACTGGAGCATCTCTCACATGACAAGAGGCTGAGAGAGCTGGGACTGTTAAGCCTGGAGAAGAGAAGGCTCACAGGGATTTTATGAATGTAGATAATTACCTGAGGGGAGGAAGCAAAGACCGAGCCAGGCTCTTCTCATTGGTGTCCTGTGACAGAACAAGACGCAATGGGTACAAATTGAAATACACTAAAAAAGAGTTTAAATGTGATTTCATGTAAGGGTTATTAAACACTGCAACAGGTTGCCCAGAGTGGCTGAGGAGTCTCCATCCTTGGAGATACTCAAAACCCAGCTGGACAAGATCCTGAGCAACCTGTTCCAATTTTCACTACTTTGAGCAAAGGAGGTTGGACTTGATGATCTCCAGAGGTCCATTCAAACCTCATCCATTCTGTCATCCTGTTCCAACAAAGAAACAGGAAGGATTGTCATTTAGCTAGATGAGTTTCCTTCATATCAACTCTTTCTGACAAGCACTGATGGTCTCTAAAGGTATATAATAATGACAATACGGATTAGTGGCCTCTGAATGGTATAGGTTGTGTGTCAAACCCTGCTGTGAAGTGAGGCTTTCACGGATAATACTGTGTGCTAACAAACGCAAAGGCTAGTCCTACCACAATTATTGAAGCAACGACCTCATCAGTTCCTACAGAATCACAAGACCTACTAGCCCTACTTTCATTCCTGTGAAGGCGGACAAAGGCTTTTGCAATACCTCATGCTTCAGCAGGGTTGACAATAGTAACCATTCCCTACTGAGCCCCATTAATAGCACAAATGCCTGTGCTAATATTGATGATTCAAAGCAAAAACCCCATGACTTAAAAGTGTCCAGGAGTCCTGGATGCTCCAAGTCCATAGTTGACACTACATTCATCCAAGAGATGCCCTTTTTGTACCTATTTCTACTGATCCATCAAGCATTATTTTCAGATTAAAGGCTCCCAGAGAATATAGAATTCATTTGACCAGTAAAAACAGTAAGAGCATCCTTGGCTGGCATTATCCATTTGACTATGGAGAACACTTCAAGCTTTTGACTGTGTATTTGAAGGCAAGTCTTTTTTTTAGCAAAAGCATGAACTTTTGAAAGGAACTCTATAAAAAGCTGAACTAAAAGAAACAGGTCAAAGTTTTTGCTGATCAGGTCTTTGATTTTTAAAGTAGCAGAGGCATTCCTTTGAGAGTTAAGGCAGTTGAGATGCACAGAAAATAGACTGTCATTTCACCTTCATGCATTAATGCATGTACCTTCTGAATACACTGTTTAACCTCAAGCACATATGCATCCACAGCAATACACATTTGAGTGTCACAAATAAGAAATCTAATATTATAATTATTTTCCCTGAAGACAAAGATTATCTGTTAGACTGATCTCTCCCTAGAAGGTAAAAAAGCTTCAATTCCACACATCAGGTGTATGGGATCTATTAAAACAGGCAGACAACCTACTGTTTTGCTGAGGATTGCCACATTCTGTGCTAGTTAAATAATAGATCAAGTTGGGCTGCAACAATGTTTGGCACAAACCTTATGAGGAGCAGCTGAGGGAACTAGGGTTGTTCAGTCTGGAGATGAGGAAGCTGAGGGGAGACCTTATCCCTCTCTACAATTACCTGAAAGAGGTTTGCAAAGAGGTGAACATTGCTCTCTTCTCCCAAGTGACTGGCAACAGGACAAGAGGAAATGGCCTCAAGTTGCGCCAGGGGAGGTTTAGGCTGGATATGAGGAAAAATTTCTTTACTGAGAGAGTGGTCAAGCATTGGAACAGGCTGCCCAGGGAGGTGGTGGAGTCACCATCACTGGAGGTGTTCAAGGAATGTGTGGACGTGGCATTGTGGGACATGGTTTAGTGGGCATGGTGGTGTTGGGTTGGTGGTTGGACTTGATGATTTTATAGGTCTTTTCCAACCTTAACGATTCTGTGAATGTATGGACAGAGTTGGCAAACCCAAGACTGCTCTAAAGGCAGGATTAACAAATTTCAGTTTACAATTTTTTCTGAAGCCCACAGAAAGTTTACAAAACTAACTCTAAAATGGAATTTTTAGCACAAAATGGGCCAAAATAAGGTCTAATTTATAGCATCTGTTAACCTTTTACAGAAAAAAATCCCAAAAGGATTAAAAAAGCATGCCTTAATTACAGCTCTGTTTGAGTGGATTCAACTGCAAAGGTACAGGACACTGTAAGCATTAGATGCCCCAGTCACTACAGAATTAAAGCAACATAAAGTGAATGAAGTAAATACATGCTACTTTGAAAAAATCTGTAAAATTATATTGAGAGTGTACTTTATAAATACCAAAACTGTAATGAAAATTCAAACAATACAGCAAGCACTACACAGCATTTCTCCCCAAAAAGTCTTGGTTTAAGGTACACCAGCACATAATTCCCTTTGAATAGACTTTTTTTCCTTGGTCTCTTCCTCTTAAGTCCCTGCAAAGAGTTCAGATGAGTGGAGTTCGGGAATTTCTTTAAAAACAAATTGCTTTTGTCCCCACAAATAAAAAAATACTTTGACTAAAACTGACAAGCAGCTTCGAATGCCCCCATGCTTGTCATTCCAAGAGATTAAGAGGCAGAGTCATTTGGATATCCTGATGGAAGACAGTTGCAGGAAAGAGGAAGAAGTCTCACAGATTCAAATGATACCACAAAGTTATTTGTGATGGATCTCAGTTACAGTCAGGCTGTCACATCTCTGTTGAACTTATTAGGCGCATACATATCCTTAGCTTACATAATACATGAAGTAAAGCAACTTTAGGTAACACTCTTTCATTGCAGGTCTTACCACATTACTTCACATCTGCCACATGATGAAAGCATGTATAGCTACTGCAGCCCAGCTAACACATGGCAAATTTATCTGTGTGTTTATGCCTTGTGAGTTAAAAGCACTTTGGAGTATTTTCTGCAAGACTCTCAACTTGGATTAGCAGCAAGAGATAGGATTTATACTAAACAATAATTAACAAACCACCTTTCCTAGTAGAACATCTATTTAAAGCAAGCATACATAAAGCCATACAGCCCTTACTAATCTGTAACATTGGAACCCTAGGACATATGCAACTTGAGCTCTAATATCAGCAAGAGGAGAATAGGTCTAACTCACATTCCACTCAAGGCCTGCAATCCATTTTGCTTTGTTTCAAGATGAGTAATACAACTGGAATAAGATATCAAGCAAGTTTATCTGATAAAAGCAAGTCTTGTTTGGAAGAGACTTCTACAAAGTCTCTACAGAGACCGTTCTTTTTTCCACTACAGCACAAATACAACAGGAACTTACTGAACTCACTGTTTTTAAGGAGCGGGGGAAGTTACTACGCACTGAGCTGGTGGAGGGCGAGCCAAGATGGATTAAGATGTATTCTCTGGCAAACTTACTAATGGATCCATCTACTTAACTGGCTTCAGTTTTTCATACCTGTCACTCAAGACTTTTTTAATACAATAATATACAATCATAGCCTTGAATGAAATCACGGACAACACATGCACAGGTTGTTCTTTAAAAATAAATTCTCACAATAGGTGGCTTTCCTATTCTTTATAGATACCCAGCCTTTGTAGAATTCATCCACAGAATGCATGTGTGTAAATGAAATTTACTGGATTAAGTACAAGGAGGCTGGACTTGGATGAAGAATGAACTTTTGAATTCTGCAGAACTGACCTTCTGGAACCACAGTATTAGGTATTTGCCAGTGGAAGTCACAGAGCTGAAAAAAACAAAACCAGGAGCCAAAAACTGCTCAAGTCCTGTCCTCTGGGACTTGCTGGAAGATGAGGGAAAGCATATACTGTGTCCTTACCTAATCTGAAAAGTATCTGCTTGAAAGTTTGTACTATTTGCTAAGTAAATTTTTTTTAGCCTAAGGGAAACATGGAGGCGAAAGTTAAGATTTTTAAGAACCATCAGCCAAATTCGTCAACTCATCCCAGAAGAGGAACGAAGTAAACTTGTGAGCATTCTGGTAGGATGTACCAAACCCACAAGAGATCAAGTCCCTGGTTACATGTTGATCTTGTATTCTGTAGTAGTTTGTATACAAAAGCAAGGAAGGGCCAGTTAGGACTCAACTTTTCTTACCCTTTGAAGTGGTACAAGTAGTATTAAAAACTTTTTAATCAGCTCTACATCATACCTCAAGTTCACTTAAGGACTACAGTCTATACTTCAAATTAATGTTGCTGAACCCTTTTCTCTCCCAACGCATTTCAGAGACAAAGACAGAATCCTCGGTAAGCCTCAGACGAGGAAACAGCACTCAGGCAAGTGTATTCTTGAATAAATTGCGAAAGAGAATGTGTTTTCCTGATGTTAATGTACAAATCATTCTAGTGATACAGTAATCTGTTCATTTACTATGTAATTTGGAATATGGTCAAGCTATCCTGTTCAAACAGACACTTGTAGGTGCAGTAATGGGTAGCAAATCATTCTAAGTCTCTTAAGAAAAGAAACTGATGCTAGTCTGGACTCCAAAAACCACTCTGGCACAGAGGCCAGGTCTGACTTCTTGACATTTTTCAAACTTGCACAAAGAAACAAAAACCCCATTATGCAAAGCCTGAAACAGTGACATGCTCTATTCAAGCACACAATGCAAGCAGTGCTCAAAGATTCAGTATCAAATATTCTCTGATAATTGCTATCTTCAGTGTAAAATCAGGCAGTGTCAACAAGATTGCTACAGAGCACCAAGTATCATTCACTCAGGCTCAAGCAAATTCCTGAAATGACAAGAGATGGCTGTTCAAAGTCTTCTAACAGGAGAACTAGCAAGCATGAGGTGAATCCATAGGTGACAAGCTCAAAACAAACAGAAGGGGTTACCAAAAACAATGCAAAGGAAATATGCATTGAGTCCCAAGTCCAAGTACATGAACTTTACATAGATGCACAGAAAAAAGAAGCCTGGACACATTCATGGAAGAATACATCCACAGCCCCTAAATATAAAAGCACTTCTTCCAGTTCAGAAAGTTGAAGTCATAAGTTGCTCCCACAAAACACTCTTCCAGCTTCCCCTTTCAGTTCCTTTCTAGGCATCTATTCATAGCCACTGTTAGACAACGAGGTTTCAGAAATTCTGGTCTGATTCAGTACGGTCATTACTGCAGTTGTCTTCACAATACAGTAGTAAACCTACACACAGATAAGTGTTCTGAACATGTTTGTTCCCAGCAGTTTGTAAGGGTTACTGAACCTTAGGAACTGAAACTGCAGTCAATTTGAATTTCTTATTGCCAAGGGCATTTTTCAGTTTTGCTGCTTTCTCCCCACCACCCTCTGTCAGTGCCAGAAGCAACCACCTTATTTGCAGCTTACACTTTAGATGACAATGTGGAACGTCAGCCTTGAAGAATCAGGTGTCAATGGACCTTTCCATGATATAGATTTAAATAAGATTTCCTGATCTTGTGCACATATGCTTCTTCAACAGTTTACACTTGGGATATGACAAAGTGATAGATATTTGCCCTCCTGAATGATACCCATTACAAATTTTTTAAATCATAGGGCTAATAATATTTAGCCGCAGATGACAGACCTCAATTCAGTTTTGATGACAGCAAATAAGGAAAAAAAAAGTTACTCTAAAGAAAGTGTACATTAACTAGACTGTATAGAAAGTGTCTTAAATGCAGTTGTTTCTTGTGTAAAGGATCCAGCACCATAAAATACTGACACTTGGCAGCCCAGAAACCTACACACAAATACTTGGCATATCTAACTATAACTCACCCTTCTACAACCTTCCAATTCTGTCAATAGGAAAAAAAAACCTCAAAACCTACAGTTGAAGTCATAACGCCATTTACAATGCTGGCAAATAGTCATATGGGCACACATGACCTAAAACATTCATGATGAAAGCTTTCTAAAGTCTTGAGTAGCAGGTAGGATCCCTATAAGCATAGGCTTTTGAAGATTTTAAACCTCATCTTTGACTCCTGGCAATTATATTTGCTCAACTTCAGATTAGCAAACAACAATTACAAACCACCTTTGTACGCAACTAACCATGTACTTGCCCTTTACCAACAAGGAGATAACTCTTTCAAGACAACCAAATGACTCATACCAGCTAAACAACTCACCAAGATACAGATATGAGATTACACATTGATATATTCATTTGTATTTATACAAGCCACAGTAAGTCAGATTTATATTGTCAAAGCAGTACAAAAGCAGCCCTAGCAGTACAGTGCCAAACTGAAGTAAGATGAAGTAACTTCCACAGCTTGAGTTTTCTTTTTTTTTTAATCCTACTTTACTATTTCTTCCTCGCTGCCTTCTGCACAAAAGCACACTATAAGTACAACTGCTATACTGGTAACCGCAGAGTCAGTCAAAACTGACCAGCAACTTACTGAGGTTACATCCCATTCTCCAGCTTGCAGAAGCCCTACTCTCTCTCAAGCTACTTCATTTGCAGTATATCCTCAAGTGTTAGCTTTTCTATCATCTGTAATATACCAATAGTTACATTCATTATAGAAAAATAAAACAAGAGCTATTACTTCTAAAACAGTTTTTCTTAGCAGCTGAAATACACTTGATTCCTCTTTTGTTTTACCCCACGCAAACACTATTGTTTACATCTTATTCAATCTTTAAGAAAGAACAGATATAAACAGCCTAGTCTTTGATAAAATAAGATACATGTAGTTGAAAAATCTTGTCTTAAAGTATGTTCTTATTCTGGATTAAAATAGTTAACAATTTAACATAAACAAAGAAAAATCAAGGTAATAACTATATCCATCATAAGTAAATAGAATTTAAATTATAGTAACATTAAAGTGAGTACAACCACAAGCTTAACCAAACATAACTGAAATGACATAAAGAAATGTGTAAAAGGGAACAGTGTGCTAATACTACAAAAGTGACCTAATCCACACAGGTTTTCCAGTTTTTGCTTTACATAATCACAGAATCACTAAGGTTGGAAAAGACCTGTAAGATCATCAAGTCCAACCATCAACCCAACACCACCATGCCCACTAAACCATGTCCCACAATGCCACGTCCACACATTCCTTGAACACCTCCAGTGATGGTGGCTCCACCACTTCCCTGGGCAGCTTATTCCAGTGTTTTACCACTCTCTCAGTAAAGAAATTTTTCCTCATATCCAGCCTAAACCTCCCCTGGCGCAATTTGAGGCCATTTCCTCTTGTCCTGCCACAAAATTCCACAGTATTAAAATAAAGGTATCTTCTTTATGTTCTGAGAATGAACCAGAAAGCTTTAGAAATGTTACCTGTTTTCTGTGTATCAGCACTCCTGTAACTTGTGTCAAAAGCATCTATGAGCAGGCAATACCACAGTAAATGACACAGTGCTCTTACCACTTCTGTAAGGGAAAGCAGTACTGCAGAATTTATCCACTTACAAGAAACATTCTCTACAGAACCCCAAGCAACATAAACTTACTGTTCTCATGCGCCATTGTTTCCCTAAGCCTAAAGTACACTACATCGCCATGAATTCAGGAAGTTTCCCTAAAACCCAAAGACAAATTTAAAATAGTGAAATGGAATAAACTATGCAGAGAGAATAATTATGTATGCAACACTGAAATGAGAGCTGCAACAAGTCTTGAACCAACCAATGGACTTTTCAAGAGCATAGAGCATTATTCTGGTAGCAATGCCATGACACCTAGTTCCTTCCTTCCTCAAACTTCAGTGCTACTATAGTATACCTCTATTGGTAGTTATTCATTTAATCTAGCTGTTTGTGAAGTCTGTTTGCTGCAAGCTAATTTTAAAAGCAACTTTTCCTTTCTAAGTGAAAATTCCAAGTCATCAGGTTAGAGTTTGTTCAGAACTTTTAGTCACATATCAAAAAGAAAGGTGTCAGGTAATCCAGCTGTTGGAAAGACTCTCAGTGCAAAGCATGCATATGCTAAACAAATAGCTTAAGTATGACCTAAAAAGCCTGTGGAGAATTGAGCAGAGGTTGTACTTCACCTCTGAGCATCAACTGTTAAAGGCACGATTCCAACAGCTTCTACCATTACAGCATGTAGTTTCAGCTAGAGCAAGTGGAGAAGCATTAATCTGACAAGTAGTTTAGCTGTGACTTATCAGAAGGAAAAAAACCACTCAGCTCACAAAGTAGGGACAGGAGTTTGAGCAGGCTCTTCACCTTCCATTTTTAAGGCTCTTCACCTTCTACTTTTTGGTAGCAACATTAAGAATGCAACATTTTTGGCCAAAACTTCCCAACTCCGCTGGCTGAGAATGAGGTTCTGGCAGATTCTGCCTATTTCAAACCCCATTTAGGTATCTGCACCTCATTTAATTTGAAAGGCAGAGATGCCTACCTGCAAGCCAGAGACTGACTTTAGAAGAGACTAGACAAGCCCCATGAAGAAATTTTGTAGCAGCTCTTGGGACTTAATTTCAACTGAATCTTCCTTCTGCCTCCACAAAATGCAAGGAGCTCCACAAACTGAGAATTAGGTTGCAAAAGTTACAGGTGCTTCAGAAGTCACTTATTTTTATTTGCCAAAAATAAGTTGTTATAAGTTCTAAAAACTTTTAAAAACAGTATTACTAGCATGACAACCATTTAAAGAGAATTCTGCCTGCTTTGAAATCATACCTTCCTTTGCAACACAGTCACACATGTCCAGTTAAAACTTCCCTCTGCAACCTGGACTCCTACTCCGCAAGCATTCATAAGCTTTCATGTACCCACAAATATGAACTATCCTTTCAAAGCATTTCCACCTGTAGCTGAGAAAGTCCAACACATTGCATTTGAAACAAGCATGAAACAATGCTTTTGGCATAAATCCTGGGACAGGTCAATGATTTGGATGTCCCAGAAACAGGCTTTAAAGAACTTGGTATACTGCAAGAAAAACCATTAAGGTATGTTTCCCCAGGGTAGATCTACAATATAGTGTAGCAACATCAGACATGATCAAATATGACTGCAATGGAAGGGTTTGATTTTACTTTTACTCCAGAGCATTTATTTTAAATGAGTGCTAAGATACATCCCATCACCCTAACTCTAACAATGCAGCAGCATTAGCATTCTTGATAACTTAATATTTGCAAAATATTGTCTCCAGTATACCATTCTACCATTTGCCCAAAGATCATGAGAGAAAAGCAGGAACCTTGCTATTAGAAACCCACCACAGATTTTATATCAAAAAGAGGCTTTTGGTGGTCTATTGATACGTGTTTTAGTAGCTCATTTTGACAGAAAAAAGGTATACAAAGTTGTATTTTCTAGAAAAGGGGTACATCAATACTGAGAATAATCTTAGGATTTAGTTTGCTTTGAGTGGTTGATGATTGCTCCCTGTTAAGTTACAGAATTAAAATGATCCGTTGATACATGCACATAATGCTGTGTTTAACCGCTTCAGGAAAAATATGCTTTAACTCTCCATGGCAGTTTTCTCATGCTTCCTCATCCCATCCTGCCGCCCCCTGCCCACCTCCCCACCCCCCCCCCAGCCCTCCTGCACAAGCCTGTTATCCTCACAAGACTGGACACATTCATTTGAAAAACGTTTCAGAGCACCTAGGAACAACTTTTGTGTTTTTTTTACATACTTTACAAGCAATGGAGAAACATGATTTCTTTAACTAAAATTGTTAAAAGTAACAGCAGGAGCCACACTTCTGTCTCATTCAGAAAGATACATCCAACATGTGAAATGCTCTATTGCCACATATAATTTCTATGCTGCAGTACAGACAAAGCATGTGCAACTTGAAGTCTCGGACAATTTACTACCCTGTATGTCTTGCTCTGTATTGTAATTTTTTAAAAAAGCATAAAAGTGGCAAAGCAGAAAAAAGGTGTTAATTGTCTCACATTGTAGGGCATATTAATTTAGGTTGAATTCATATTAGATGAGAAAGCTCTTCAAGTAAGAAGTTCCCACTTCATGAAAACATCCAAAGGTCAGAATATTAATTCTTCCAAGAAAGAAACATAAATCTAATGAAACTCAAGTTACACGGGTTCTGGAGGGACTCTTATTTGAGCAACTCATGTTCAGATTTCCACAGTAAATGATATCACCAAGTAATCTGCCATTGTTCCAAAGCCATAACAACAGAAAGTTTCTAATGAATTTATATTGATATCACTTAGGCAGCAGAAAACAGTTTAAGATTAAAAGTAACAGAGCATGCATTCATTTTCTTTTCCTGTTTCTTTTATTTGCATTCTCATTAAATCTCAAGATGTCTTCTACTCAAGACAGGCCTGATTTCTAAGTTTATTCTTTAAGACCTACATATCTAGTATTACTAGAATAAGTGAGTGGCACTTCAATATTCAATTACAAATTCAGAGCCCTGGTTTAGAGCACCGACTTCATGATTTAAAGCCTGACAATAATTCTGCAGCCTAACAACAAAGTAGTCAAAATTTGTTTCTATAACAATCTGAAGTCTATGAACTTGGAACTTGATTTAGTGTATTCTGCTTACAAGCAGCAACTGAAAAGTCACTTGAATGGCAGATGCAATTATGGCAATACATGGAAATTGGTCATTAACTACAGAAGTATTTGGGACACAGTGGACTCAAATGAACCAGAGCTGAACAATATCAACACAGCTTAACAATCCTAGGAAGCAACATGTTATGTTTGTTGATAGGGTTTACCTGGCAAGGTTTTGGTAGCGGGGGGGCTACAGGGGTGGCTTCTGTGAGAAGCTGCTAGAAGCTTCCCCTGTGTCCGATGGAGCCAATGCCAGCCGGCTCCAAGACAGACTCACCGCTGGCCAAGGCCAAGCCCATCAGCAACAGTGGTAGTGCCTCTGATAACATATTTAAGAAGGGGGAAAACAACTGCGCAATGGCAGCCAGAGAAGAGAGGAGTGAGAATATGAGAGAAACAACTCTGCAGACACCAAGGTCAGTGAAGAAGGAGGGGGAGAAGGTGCTCCAGGCATGGGAGCAGATTCCTCTGCAGCCCGTGGTGAAGACCATGGTGAGGCAGGCTGTCCCCTGCAGCCCACAGAGGTCCACAGTGGAGCAGGTATCTGCAGCCTGTGGAGGACCCCACGCCACAGCAGGTGGATGCACCTGAAGGAGGCTGTGACCCCGTGGGAAGCCTGTGATGGAGCAGACTCCTGGCAGGACCTGTGGACCCATGGAAAGAGGAGCCCACGCTGGAGCAGGTTTGCTGGCAGGACTTGTGACCCTGTGGGGGACCCACGCTGGAGCAGTCTGTTCCTGAAGCACTGCACCCCGTGGAAGGGACCCACGCTGCAGCAGTTCATGAAGAACTACAGCCCACACTAAGGACTCACACTGGAGAAGTTCATGGAGGACTGTCTCCTGTGGGAGGGACCCCACGCTGGAGCAGGGGAAGAGTGTGAGGAGTCCTCCCCCTGAGGAGGAAGTAGCAGCAGAAACAACATGTGATAAACTGACCACAGCGCCCATTCCCCATCCCTCTGTGCCACACAGGGGGAGGATGTAGAGAAAATCGGGAGTTCAGTTAAGCCCAGAAGAAGGGAGGGGTGGGTAGAAGGTGTTTTTTAAGATTTGGTTTTATTTCTCATTATCCTACTCTGATTTGATTGGTAATAAATTAAACTGTTTTCCCCAAGTCGAGTTGGTTTTGCCCACGACAGTAATTTCTGAGTGATCTCCCTGTCCTTATCTTGACCCATGAGCCTTTCGTTATATTTTTCTCTCCCCTGTCCAGTGAGGAAGGGGAGTGATAGAGCAGCTGGCACCCAGCCAGGGTCAACCCACCACATTTGTAAAAACTGTCATTTGCATAGGAAAGAGGAGTTGCAATGAACTAAGAGCAAAGCAAGCTATATCACAAGAGGAAAAAACAAATATAATCTCAGTGAATGGCCACATTTCAAACAGTATGACATCTGGGGGGTGGGGGTTAACAACCACACAACAAAAAGATCATACACCTATCATTTAAAATCAGTAGACACATTTAAGGAACCTCTTGAAGGGTACCATGTGGCATCATCTGGTTTCTGTTTCATCACTCAGTTAACTTCCTATTCCCACTTTTGTCAGTTCCTCTCTTTACTGTACAAGCAGGGACCTTCTTTTAGGTATTCCTTCTTCCCTTGATGTGAAGTATATGCACATCCTACCGCTGCTACTGAATTTATACAGGACTTATTTTACCACACTGAAAAGCAGTTTTAAATGGTTAAGTAAGTTAGTCCTTGTCACTGTTTCATTGGATTGCTGCAACTTCGTGAGCATTGGTGAACTATCATCCACTTTGCCAGAATAGGACAAAACATCTAAGACGCTTAAATACCAGTAAAATGGGCATGAATCAAAGATTTTAATTACTTCCTTAAGGAATGAATGAATGTATGCATTATGTATGCAAAGGAACTACACAGTTTAGAGATCTCTGATTATGTTAAGTTTCAGGTGGAAAAATCCTTATCAGTTTTCCCTGTACAGCTACAGCTTGCCAGTAACAAAAGTTTGGGATGAAATATCACTGGACAAACAACCATTACATTCTAGTAAGAACTCTTGGCAACCAGTGCAAATGTACATGTTTCAGATACTCTTAAGTTTTGCTGTAAGACAAAAAGAATTATATTGAAAATACGTATGCCAAATAAAAGTTACTAAGGCAGCAAAAAACAAAAAAATAGCAGAGATTGCTGACCTACTCAGGCAATCTCTAACATGATGCAGAAGTGCTGGAAGAGTAGTTCTGCTATATTTGCACACATTACTAAAAATTCAACAAAACTTCAACTAGCTGAAACAACAGAATTCTGGTATTTCAAGCAATATCATTAAGTACTCTGCAAAACAGATGTTCCCTTTGTTGTGTTTCACTACGTAACATGACAAATTTGATTGTCTGAAGTATAGTGTCTCAATCACAACACCACTGTGGTGAAAATACCCATTATTTACAGTACTGACATAAAATGCTGCTAAGAAAACAGGAATGGGGGAAAGAAACTTGAATTTTTTTCTTCAGCTTTACAATTAGATGTAAATCACATTCTCTCAAGACAAGCAGGAATTGGTAAATACTATACCAGCGCTGGCAAAGCTACAGAATGCATATGTAAGCAGACGTGCAGAATTACTGTCAAAAGCCTCTCACCTGCTCCTCTGGCTGCTGCGCTGGGAATTTAGTTCAAAGCAGTAAAAAAAAATGCAGGAGCCTATTAGTCTTTCTAGACCTGACATATGGAGTTAATATAATGGGGAACGTGAAAGATGTGAGTGGAAAGACTACAGCTTATTGAGCCTAAAATCTGTAACTGAGTAAAAGCACTAGCATGTCTGCAGCATGTGACATGAAGCAGGTAGGTATTTTGGCACAATCTAAATAAAGTCAATGAGAAAGGTATTCTTTTAACTGAGTAGACAGTAATTGGTTCAGCCAGATGTGCTACTAACCACAAACTGTAGAATACTCAGAATTTCACTGGCAAAATCCAGTGTAAAGTTACTGTAAGGACCACAAAATTGTTGCTTTAGCACGAAGTACCAAGAGCTAAGGAATTCCCTAGTATCACTCCTCCCCACGCTTTCAAAAAAATTTCCCTTCATCAGCCTACCGCAAAATATATGACATTGCAGTCTGATTTTGCAACCTACTTCAACTCCAAAAGAGTAACACAATTTCCTTCAGCCAGCAAACACTGAGAAGGAGTGTCACTGGGGAAAAAAGTTCTCATTTTTGTACCTGAAGATCCTATAGCCTGCTTCCTCACATAGAGGTGTTACTGTAGTATATCCAACATGTCTTACATAATAGACTGTTTGAAAACATTCACAATATCCTAATTTTCAGAGACGGTGGCTGGTATTAAAAACCTGTTAAATGCAGTTTTTAAAGATTTATTAGGTCAACTTAATTCTTTTACACATATTCCAGTCATTTCCTTTAATACAGCAAATACTGCAGGATTAAAAAGAATTTAAAATACAAAACAATTGTCTTTACATATGAGAACCAGATTCAAGTACTTGAAAACAAACCACAATGATATAGTACAGCCTTGCCCATTAACCATTCATTAAGACCTTATATTATCCAGCACTAGCTTCTATACAATACTCAGACTGCTAGACAGCTTAATTATTTGAGTACTAGATTTAATTCTCTATCGCATATTTAAAGCGTAATGGGCTTCTTCCCTCCTTTCCAAAAAAAAAAGAATTGCAATAAAATATAGTAATAGTACTGAATCATAGTGTTTAGTATTAACAAAAATATTAACGTTGTATGCACTATTCATCACATTGAAGTTAATGCCTTGCTGAAGCATAAATATTTATCCAGTGCAAACAGCAGGAAACCTTAGGAGACAGCGTGGCTTTAAGCACTGAAGTGAGTTAATTAGTATCCAGTGCAGCCTCAGAGCTTACTATGCTATTTTTAATTAAAGGTTAGCTTCAAAATAGAAAAAAAGCAACAAAATGCAAGGGATATCTTATCCCTTACCTAAGAGAGCCATCTTTAGTAGCTATCAAAAGTGCGCAAAATATACAGTTTCTGTCACTAAATTTAGAATGAGAGCTCTTATGCCAATCAGGATGGAAAACAAATACTCAGTGACTTTTGCATCAGCAATAGGTGTGTTTTACTACTCAGCTAGTATTGCTTTTACCTAAATCTCTTTGTTACGCTTTGTTTGCTACACAGCATTTTGTATCATCAGGGGTTAGAGATGGAAGAACACAAACATACATCTGTTTTGGAGAGATAACCCATTTCTAGACTTCCTCTCAACAACCAGAGGATTCTCCAGTAAAACTGGTCATTTAAAATAAACTTAAGAAATGTTTTCATGCACGCCCTCGTTTTTCATTACATTCTCCATACAGGAGAGTGATGATTATTAAGTATCTGTCCAAATTCCACATGCTTTATTGATTCCAGTTCTAATAAATAACACTCCTAGTAACAACTATTTATCAAACCCACTTGTATTAAATTTGTACACCATTTAGAAGTTACACTGAAGCCTTATATGAAGCCCTTAATTCATCACACTGAAACAAATACACCAGCATCATCTCATTTCTGGCACTGCAGTGACAAGAAAGGATCACATTCAGACTATTTCAGTACTCACTTGGCCTGTAAGTTGTGCTGCTTTCATTCACTACCTTTCCAGTCATTACCAAAGCATGTAAGTTCATGTGGGGATGCATCTAAAGAAATCGCTGTAAACAACAGTCGCCCTCCCAGACTAAGCCAACATTCTATTTTTATTCTGCTGCTCTTGAACACGGTCCTAATTAGGACAAAGGCTTCACAACAGTTTCACCAGAAGTACAAGAAAACATTTCATACCCTGCATTATTTTAGATGTGCTATAAATTGAAAACTATTATAGTTGTTGGATCTTTCAGATGTTGCTTTTCTTTTTTTTAATCTGTCTATTTTTCAATCCAGAAGTATTTGAGTTTCCACACTAACAAAGTTCCACCACAAATTCTGATAGAAATCTGATGATTTACAATAAGAACAAATGCAGAAGCATTTCACCCCTCAGCCTCAGGGAAAACTTTTTAAATTTCACCAATGTTTTCAAATAACTTCAAATATTTTAAAGTGTCAGTTATTTATAAAAAAAAATAAATCTTGAGAGCATGCAGAAGTCCTTCGTCTTAAAAGCATGTGCATACACTTATAATATTCATTAGAGAGTAGAGGGAAGATTCTGGTCAATGCAGGAACTAACAAACATTTTAATGGCATGCAGAGCTTGAGCAGCCTAGAAGCTTTAAGTACGGCCTTGCAGCAATATGCAGTTGCTACACATTCAAAACATTTTCATACTTTAGTACTCCTTGTCTTCGATGACACTGATCTGACACAGCTTTCAGTCCTTATCCTCACAACACTTTGTTACTGCCTTCCAAGATTATCTCAAGAAGCATTAAAAAAAAAATAATCCAATTTAAGTTTCTAATTAACTGATGCTAATAAAACAAGGCTTTAATCCCAACACACTCTCCAGTCCCAAATGTGCATTTAATATGCCACCATTTCAATTCCGGCAACTGAGGACAGCAAACTGCCAAAAGGGCCTTTTTTTTTTTTTTAAAAAAGAAAATATGGATTTAAAGAAAAGATATCATGCCTACAATTCTAATTAAGGTGGGGGTTTTTTATACCTGCATAATTAAACAGAATAGCATTAACAAATCAAAAGCTGTAATTTTGTTGAGCAGGAAAACTATCACATTCCAGTAAAACAACAAATACTTTCAAGTACATCCTATCAAGTACAAACACACTGAAAAGCACTGCATAGAAAATGCAGGTTTCAAGCACATTGTATTTTCGTAATACCATGGAAGACGTCTTAGATATTACACAGAGTCACTCCAGTCATCAAGCTATTACACCTCAGAAGATAAATACAAATTTGCAGTCTTAGTTTTTCTAAAGTGTAAGAGAGTCGGACTCTAGTTCTCCTAACTTCAAAGAAGACAGAGCATACACACAGCAAGCGTCCTGTCACCAGGCTTCTCATTTCCTATAGAGCATGACAGGATCTCCTGCTTAAACTTCATGCATACCGCTCCTAAAGACTGACTGCTTGGTAACACTAAGTAACACACAAGTGCAGTGATTCATACATGTAATCTCCATTTATGCTAACAAAACTACCCACACAAATCCTATGGCAGACTTAAGTATAAGCTTTGTACCCAATCTTGCATTTCCAAGAGAGGAAGCATGCCAGGTTACACAGAGAGCATATTTGCCTAAGTTAAGGCTTGGGAATGCAACCTGACCTGGTGATCCACCTAACGGATTTAAGTCTAAGCTGGTCCCGATATATATAGGCTTTGTATATTTGCAGAGAGCCCAGGTGATGTTTGTTAAGAGTCCAAGTGCTACTGCATTTTAATATTCTCATCACATAAACATTTAAGCCTCATGAAAGTTTCATTTAAAAGCCTCAAATATAAAGAGTACTCCACAGGCTCTTAGTCCCAAAGGAAAGCCTGGGACCTGTGACCTTTCTCTTACAAATCATGCGGATTTCTCAAACTATGCATCTTCCACACAACCTGAAACAAAACAGTGTCACATCGGGCCATAAAATGCGTGTTTATTTTCTAATTGAAATAGCCAGACATTAGCCAACATTTGATAAATAATAATATATGTCTCCAGAATGAACAACATGATTTTCACATTGCATGCGTTAAAGTCAGTGACAGGTTAAGAGAGACCCTAATTATGTACCCTTCAGGCAAGATTTAATGAAAATACATTTCCTGACATGAACATACACAGAAGGTTCAAGATACCAGGGTTTCACACTAACATGTACGAAGAATTAGACTTTAACTCGGCAACTTACTATTAGGCTGGATACAGTCATAACATATGCAACAGTAAACAGGCTCTTTTCCCAGCTTAAAGCCAGCCCCATTGTGCTAAGTAAAATACAGATGACACATACCGTTGGCAGTGCCTAGCCTTGCAATATCTCACGCACATGCTTGCTTGCGATACAAGTCCTTGCAAAATTAGAATCCAAGTGACTTAACTACCCAGCTATGCCTATGAACATGTCTACCATGGACTCTCTCAAGAGAAAGAAAACCCTCCCATTCAGGAGACTATGGCAAAAGTTCAACACGATTCTGCCTGTGAAAGCCTTCTCCCTTGCAAGCAGCATTCTGAATAAATTTAACTTGTACCTTTAAAACAGCTTAACACTTAAAGGAAGTGAATTGCTACAGTTAATAAATCATCCGAAGCAATACTGAACTTCCTCAAAATTGTCACCCCTCTGATAAAAGGCCTGTTAAAAGTACCTTGTCTCGTAAAGAGATTATCACAGAAGAGAAGCAGCAGAGTTTCACATTTCAAAAGTAGTATTTTCATATTGTTTTACTCTAGAGGAAAAAAATACGTCCAAGAACACTGCCAGATGGATCTAAAACCCAACTTCAAAGTACGTTACTCCTACCAGAAGTATTTCACTGATGAAAGTTAACTAGTTTGGAAGTTAATTTGACCAAGCTTTATAACACTACTCACTTTTCACAACATAAAAGACCTTGTTGGAAGGTGGAGAGGACAACAAAAGCAAGACAACTGTCATAGAAGAAGGCATTCTGTGAAAAGCACAAGCTTCTGAAGACACTTTGCAGCATCTAGCTACATTATTGCAGGGAGAAAACTGCAGAAAAGCCTTTTAGATGCAATGAAAAGCAATCAGCAACGTCACTCTACACTTCGCTACATAAAACTGCTTTTTGTTTCTTTGCAGTGTCATTTGTTCAAGTTGCCTTTAAAAAAAAAAACCTAATCGCCAAATCTGAATTTGCAGCTATAGCAAAACCACCTAACAGCAATCACTTAATAGAAACTTTCATATTTTGTTCTTCTGTAGTCGTCTTCTCACACACTAGCAATGTATATTAAAAATTATGAAAGATCAATGCTAACAAGACTTAATAATCCTCGAGTACACAAATCTTTTCCTTGCGAACGTAAGACTTCAGGAGCTTTGTCGAGACAGAATTAGAATTCAATGGGACAGGAAACAAAGGTGATGGCTTTCAGGATTACAGGGAACAAGACAAGTTCATGGGCATTACCGCTGCTTTTACCGTTACCTTTAAAACACAAAGCACACGGAAAGTTACTTCAATTTAACGTGCGTGAAGTTAAATAACGAAGCCTACACAAGCACAACCCCCTGCAGTCTGCGGCACCTCCTACTTACGAACCTCAACCGCAAACTCTCAGCAATTGTAACTGTTGCTGCCACCTCTCGCATCCCTACCCGCGGACACCGAAGTCAACGCGGCAAGAAAAAAAACATACAGAAGAGGTGGGGTAGAATGAATGTATTTCACAGCACGTCACGTCACTAAACTATTTCCTAAATACTCCCACGAGTAGGCACAGAAGCCCAGCACAAGGAGCGGAAAGTCTGCTGCCAGGCACCACACTGTCTGCCCCGGGCTCCGGGGAGACGAGCGGGAGCAGCTCCTTTGTCTCGCCCGCAGCCGGCTGCCCGCACCCCCAGCTGCCTTCTCCAGGCGACACAAGTGACCGCTGCCCGCCAGCCCCAAGCCGCACCGGCGAGGTCGCCGCTTCCCCCCCCGCCCTCCCCAATCGCCGCCCGGGAGCTGAGCGAGACACTGGGCGCGGGAAGACCCCGGCAGGCGGCCAGAATGCCGGCGGCGCTCCAGGGGGACCGGCGAGAACGGGGGGAGGCTGAAGCCAGTCCCGGGGTCCACCCCGCGGCCCCACTCACCCCGCCCCGCACCGGGGTCAGAGACCGGCCCTCTGCCCGGCAATGCGGGAGGGGGCCCGCCGAGCCCGTCACGGCCCCCCGCCCTGCCCCTCCACCGACCCCCACCGCGCCCGGGCACCGGCCTTTCCCCCAGCCCCGCCACGGCAACTCCGCCGCCTCCTCCCTCCCCGCGCCCTTCACCCACCGCCGCCGCCCCCTCCCCCCGCGCGAGCCCGGCGAGTAACGGCCGCTCCAGCCGCGCGCCGACGGCTGCCCCAGGGCGGGGCGGGGGAGGCCGCCGCGGAGTCGGCGCGCGGGACCTGGAGCCAGTGGGGCTCTCTTCAACCGGCCGTTAGTTGCCCAACGGCCGCAGACCGTCCCACCAGCGCAGAAGGCTACTCCATCCCGGCAGGGGAAAGTTGGCTCCGCAGGAGCGGCCGCTAGTCAAACTCACCCGTCCCGCCCGGCGGCGGCTCCTCCTCCACCACCACGGCCGCTCGCGGACTTATTCGCCCGCCGGCAGCGACAGCGGCGACGGCGGCCAGCGGCGGGCTGGCACCGCCCGACCCCGCCGCTGCCTGGCGGCTGCCGCAGCCAATGGGAGACCGAAGCGCGGTCACGCCAGCCAATAGGATGGCAGAGAGGACCGTGCGGGCGCCCGCGCCCTCCTCTCCCCCAATGGGTGGTGCTGCCCCGCTCCGAGGGCGGGCGGCGGCCGGGCTGGGCGGGTGGGGGCCGCTGATCTGTGAGGGCGCCCCGGGGGGGCGGGCACCGCCGGCGTACCGCCGCTGCAGGCCCGGAAACGTGAGAGGCGGCGGTAGCCCCGGGGGGAAAACAAGTCATTATTTCCCCGCCGGGGCTGAATCGGGAACGTGGCTCCAGCGCCGGGCAGCACCCAGCCCCGCCGCGGCGGCAGCTGAGGCAGAGCCCGGGGCGCTGGGGAGGGTCGTGCCCCGAGGGGAGATGCTGCCTCCGGGGCTGCGGGAAGCGCCCGCTCTCGAAACTGCCCTGCGAGCGCTGGTGGGAGCTGTCACACAGAACAAAACACGCAGCGGCAGCGCTTGGGATGGGTTTGAGGGAGCCGGCACCAGATACGTGTATTTTACCGCTGTCCGAAAACACCACCCCCTCCCTTCCTCACCCCTCCGGCTCCCATCGCTTAGAAACAAAAATAGAGCTAGCGATAGGCTGACTAATGAGACTAATAAAGCAAAATAAAGTCTTTAACTTCCCCAGCCCTCACAAAGGGACGATTATACTGGCTGACAGCTCCGCAAGGGATGTTTCCAGGCACTTTAGTGAGAATACCTCATAATTGAATACTTCTTAATTTTTATCAGGCGTATCTTTATCATTATTTAGAGACTGGATTCTTAACAGCCTTCCCAAAGCGGAACAATTGTGGGCAACTCTCATTCCACAGCACTCTAAGGCCTTTTTCGATTACAAGTACTTTCCTCTTTTTTTGCAGTTTTTGTCTACTGACTCCATCGTTGGATTGTTCTGAAGAATGAACATGTAATAAAACTGAATATTGCATAATTAGCTACTTTTTGTTTTAATTAAAGTTCGGTTTACATTTCTTGTTACAACCAGGGTTTCTTTGCAAGCGTGCTTTGAGGATTAAGTTTTAATCGTCAGAAGCACGTGCTATGGTAATCTTCACGATTAATAAAGATTAAAATAATCAGTAATCTAATTGCTGTGTGGTGAAACTGAGGCAAGGAGGTTGCGATTTGGTCAGTGTCAAATACCGTGTAATGTCAGAGCCCAAATCAGCTCCACCAACACTTACTTTCATGAAGTGTTGTCCCATACAATTACTCATTTAAAAGCCATGCTCTTCTATGCCTTACCAGTCTTAATTTCCTAAATGACTCTATACAGGTAGATAATCTGTGTTCACACAGAAGTCTGACTTCCCTGGAGCCCTGAACCTGAGAAAATTTCACCGCATTTCTTCAAGATTTCCTGGCCATCCTGTGTACGTACATGAATATCTTTCTGTTTGAAACTGCATCTAGACTTGTGCTATTGTACCATTCTTTTCCATAAGCATCTAGTATATAATTTTAATTTATTGACAATAAAATGTATGTGTTATTTTCAAGGCTCTTTTGTAATACTAATTATGATACATAAAAACTGCTTTTAGAACATAAATATCTTTCTTACTAAGCCATTTGTCTTTAGATCACTCCCACTGTGTTACGGTCTAAATTCATGCTGGCATCAGTTTCTATGACACTGGATAAAATAGGTCTGTTTTCCTGAAAAGAAAGATGGTATTTGTTCCAACAAAGGTGTAAGAGAGCTTTATTATTTTACTAAGATGAAGAGAGACAATTAAATGCCATAGTCTTGGGAACAACCAAATGGGACTTTGAGTGAGATAATAAATTTCTACCTTAGAAAGAATATACATCTGACTCACAGCCAGAATACTTAATGGTTTGGGGTTTTTTTTAAGCTCTTTATCTGAGCTTCTCTGCATTTCCACCACTATTTCTGCCAACAACAGTGCAGGCATATGCAGGTCCCATCACAATGTCTTTCCCACCTGCTGCCTGTACCTATTCCTGAGACCCTTCTGGTTTTTGTGACCCAACAGTTACACAAAACACCAAATCAATTCAGCTTGAAAAGAACCAAATAGAAAAAGCAAGTTTTTTTTTTTAAACACAATTCTGTTCCTTGAGCTGGGGTTCGCCACTCAGTCCTGCAGTTCTAAGAGCAGCATCAACCAAAGAACAAGCAATGGGAGCAAAGATACAGCAGCACAGAAGGCGTTTGTTAGCCTGCATCCTCAGACCCAGTCAGTACACAAACAGTGTCAGGAGGGAGACTGGGTACTGAAGTGGCTTGTGACACAGATGACATACTAAGTGACCCTGATAACTGCAAAGAGATGTACTGAGATCATACTGTCATTAGTTATTAATTTTACTGTTATTGATGTGTTATGACTCTCATGATTAGTAAAAGTAATGAATCATGCACAAACAAAAGGCAGGCAAATTCTTCACACGCAGCATATGACATACATTAACAGTTGCGCCACGTCAGGTCACATTATCAAAAGGAAATAGTTCACCTTATATTATTTCCACAGATTTTGATAACTCCTAAATTATTTTAGTGTTTGAGGCATTCTTACCACATTAGCCTGAAATACACTAAATGCACAAAGCAGTATGCAATATATTTTCTTTTTACTGTGTTTATATTTCTGTGGATAGGTGTTCACATCACTTACTGCCTTTAGTCTTGTGTTTACGGCAGTTTTTTTACCATTAGCAATCCATTTCAAATTGCCCTTTAAGAGGAGGGCTACAAAGTATGAGAGCTTTTGTTCCACTTCCCCAGCAGTCAGGGCTGCTCAGTGTTGTTTCAGAAACAGTATTTCCAGGAAGAAGTTTCCTTTGGATTTCATAAAACATTCTCATTGCTCAGGAACATAATTTGGAACCTACAGCTTCTGCGTGCTTCATTATTTTTGGTCTGCACCTTTTCATTGTAAGTTCTTCTATCTAGACTGAACTATAATGGGGTTGTAAGCTTCTTTAAAAATAGAAATCCTTGATAAATAAATACTTAACAACTGTAATCTGTCACATGACCACATTCTTAAAGCTCAATTCAACACACAGTCCATTTTTAAACTACAGTGCATCTGGACCTTGTGAAAAAAATAGCAGTTATTTCCAGTAATCTGCTCTCATAGCAAATCCGTAGCCTGTAAGACACTGAGAAGGGCACTGCTTAGGGAGAGAGACAGAACTCCAGAAGTGACATTTTGTTGGTCCTCTGTCCCAGTGCCAGCCTAGGCCAGGCTGGTTGTGACCGTAACAACTGCACATGCTGCTAGATGGACAGTAGTGCCTTTGTGGAAAAGTCCTATTTCGGTTAGGATGGAGTAACACTCACTGCAGGATTAAAAGCGGTCCATAGTCTTGATTAGAAATTCAGCTAACATTTTCAGAGACACTCAGAACTTGCATTGCTTTCCTACAGAGCCTTTGATAATGCCACTAATTGGGACTATGAGGAAGAGTTGAGTCCTTCTTCAAGTCAGCAGAGTTCCAAGAGCTTTGTATCAAATGCAGATGGCTCTGGAGACTCCTGGTCTGACATCCTCCATGAAAACAGTTTCATTAACCAAAGCGTGTAAAAAGCCAGGAGAGAAAAGTACGAAAATCATGCTGACCTAGGAACAAAAACTAGATATTCTGAAATTTCCTTTCAAATAGAAGTAAGAAGTCAACACTTTCTGCAAAAACACAAGTTCTGCAATTTTTATTTTAGGAGCTCTGAAACAACTGACAAATAAAATATTTTGACAATGTCAGATGTCTAGTTTTGACTTATGGCTTTCCTCTTAATATTCTAGCTTCAACCACAAATAAAATATTTTGATAGCTTTCTCTTGAAAACATAAATGAAACTGATCTCTTCCTACAAAAAGTTACATTTTATCAAATCCATGTTTTGACGTAAAATTGCTCTAGCAGAAAGCTCTTTGCCAGATCTTCCAGGAAATTGAAAAATCACTAACATCTGTTTGACTCCAAAACACTGAAGATCTCACAGGCTCAGATTTCACATATTACCACAAAACACTTTAAAGAAAAATGTTCAAGATGGCCTTTATAAACATTTTGTTGGTCAACTGATTGAATAAAGTCCTTTTAATAGAACTTAAGATTTTAAAAAATCATACATTGGCATAGAACTACAAAAAATACATTTCCTTTACTGTGCAATTTATGATAAGTTTTATTTCTTCTAAATGAAGATAGCTTTTATCTTATGCTTTTTACTGACCTGGAGTTCTTCTGGCAACCTGGAGTTCTCCCTAGGTCTCCTTACTTAGTTTTTCTTGGCAAAACTTACACACAAGCATAATGCTACTATGCCTTGATTTGCCAATATTGTAAAGAAGTATTTATTACAAAAACATTACACTAGAATTAAAAACAAAATAGTTAATTTATTCTACTATTCAAAGGCTTTCCAAAAGTTTAAATTCAAATAACTCAAATTTAAAACCAAGTTTGACTTGCTGTTGAAGTCCAGTTCTGTAAACAATATGTTCCATATCAATATTTTGATGATGCTTACAACACTAGAAAATAAAATGTAATAGCTCCTGATTTTGATTAAACTTTAAGGAGAAGCTACTACGAGGATTTGATAACAGAAAAAGCTTTTTCTTATTGTACCACTACTGTAAGTCAAAATTTTAAGAGACATAGCAACCAAATCATAATAAACATAAATTATGCATAAACTATTTCTACTACATGAGAGCTAGGAAATCCATTACTTTTTCTTCCTCACACTTTAAAAGCAGAGGTTAAAAGCACATATGTAGGTTTGTAAGCGCAGCAGTTCACAAGATTAATTGCTTGAGTGGAAAGACGCAAGCATTGCATCAAAGTCCAGGTAGTCCAGAATCCTAGAAACAAGTCCTCGAGGCAAGGGAGGGGAAGAGAATTATGTGGAGATTGCTCTCATAAGAAGTACAACACACAGAATCATGAAGAAACGCGAGCAAGAAAGGTTGTATTTGGGAGGGGGAACCTGGAAGAAGGTGACAAGGATCCACCACAGCACCTCCTGTGAGTCCTGCATCATTACAGTCCTCCCTGCTCAGGGAAGTACCAAAAGAAATGCTGCTAACCACCAGGCCTTTTATGCAACATCCCTACATTGGTATTAGCAGCTCAATTAAAGTATCACAGCTATTTTAATTATCACAGCTGAGCTGGATTTCCTCTCCCTAACCACAGCCATTTGTGGTGCCTGACTGGGGGCTCCTCCTCACTGTACAAACAAAGTGGAGCAGGAAGGGCTGGTGGGGATGCTGTGAAAGTAAAAGGGAGAAAGATGAGGAAAAAATGATGGAAGGCAATCTAAGGATTTCTACATTTTCATGGTTCTCCAGATGCTCACTAATTGTTATTCCTACAGAAAATTTCTCTCCCAGCCCACGTGTGCCTGGGCATGTTGACAGTATTTTGAGTGTGGGTATTTATTGTCTTGCTGCTGGACTGTAGAAAATGAACAGCTCAGTCTACATGGGCTCTCAGACACCCTGACCAGCCCAAGAGCTGCATATTCTTTTCAGGAGATGCTTACAGTCATGAGTTGTCTCCCAGTGAGCAAACCAACACGTGTCCCACCCTGCCTCCCAGGGGACCCGGGGGCTCCCCCGTGAGAAGCCCTGTCCCCCTGGGGCAGCGGCCAGGGCCAGGGCAAAGCCGCTCAGCAGCCCGGGTGGTGCTCGGTGTGTACGAGGCTGGCCCGGTTGTGCTCACCACTTCCTTCCTCGGCACATGGTTAGCTGATGAAGAGTGCGGTTGGGCTCAGAGCTACCAGCTGACTTGTCATTACTGCTTGCTCTTGGGTCATGCTTGTCAGCTTTTCCTTTGACTCACAAGAACTACAAGCACACGCACACAGTTTTATACTGGAAGCCCTCCCTTCTGATGTAGTCCCATTAGCCCCCAAAACCAAGGCACTAGATGCAAGTCTACAAAGTGCATGTGTCTTCTGCTAGCCCAGAGAAGCAGCTTGACGTCCTGCTTGGACACCCTGACACCTGGCCTGTGTTAGCAAGCCTTTAGCACATGTACTGTGGTTGGCTACATACAGCACTGGAGGAAGCAGCCCTGAAAAGCAGCATCAGTATGTCTGTACAGCAACATCTTTTTGGGCTGACCCAACTCAACTGCCATGGCCCCACCCTACTCCCAGCTGTAGCTCTTCCAGGGTACAAGAACCAGCACTGGTCTGAAGACTTGACATTTCAAGCAATTCCCCTGGGGAAAGTTAAGGCTGCAGCTACATTACTAAGTTTCATAACCCTGAGAAATGCTAATGTTTATTTTAAAGCTGATAGGGTGACAAACTACAGGGAGACAGAAGGTAGGCATTAGGAAGTCCTGCTCTAACTGTACAGATAGCACTGCAACTGGAGCAGGTCAGTGGAAGAAAACGTGGAATTACCATCAGCTCAGTTTTTTAAGAACAGTTTAGGTATATTTGACCCTGCTTTAAGACAGATACAGAGAACAGTGATATCTCTTCATGACTGTCTTCTGGGCTTTTATCAGCTGTGCTTACTCTCTCCTCCCAAAGTAATGGGTTACAGACTGAATATTTTAAGACTTAAGTGAAACTCAGAGTGCTAAATTATAGTATTATGAAATGCTTTTAGAATAAGTATGGGAACACTGTTAATGGGAACATAAGTATTCTTAAATAGGAATATATGTGTAACAAAAAACTCACATATTTGAAGCAAAATCCAAAGCAAACATGAGGTAGATAGTTATCTTTGTTACCTTTTCTGATAAATCATAGCTACGTTTGTCTCCTGTTTTTATAGTTGACAGCTATATCTTCCCAGTTCTTAAAATGTTACTATGGGGTTTTTTTACAGTTCGTCTTCATTATTAACTTTGATAATAAAACACCCTAAATTCCTGAGGATAAAGACATGCTCTTTTTCCCCGGTTCTATACTACTTTGACAGTACCCAAATGAGATGATAACAAGTGCATTCTTTGCACCCCTCTCATTACGCCGTTTATTTTAATAGAATTTTATGGGGCTTTTCTGATATTTTATCTGAGATGGTTTTGCTTACTCAGAACAGCCAGACAGATGTCTGTTCTTGCTCTGTCAAGGGCATCAGCTGCTTTGTTTTGATTAAATATTTTGTTTTCCTGCCAGCAGAGAGCCTTTCCACTTGGTCAAGGACAAAATTCCAGCCAACTTTTTTTTTAAGAATGTGAACAATGAAAAAAAATCTTGCCAATAAGTCTTGCTTTCCACTTAGTGTGGGAGGTCACAAATTTGGTCTAATCATTTGGCCGTTTTCCCTAGAATTTATAATGTTGATCGCAGAGACTTGCTTCAGTCTCAAAGACTGGACTAAGGAGGAGAAGCAGACTCTTAAGTTAATCAGGCCATTAGTGCTCTGCTTTTTTGCTGTCTACTTCCCTAAAGCCTGACATTTTAAAGAAGAAAAAGTTATTATTCATAGGGCGATTATCTAGACAAAAGAGAACATTCAAATTATGGACTTACTATTTAATACAGCTGCACCCTGCTGAGTTTTAGAAAGTCACATTTCAGTTCAGCAGCTTTCTTGCTTCACTTGGCTCAGCTTGTGCTCTGGTTTATCTGATGACATCTTACATACTGTCGTTCTGTCATGAAGAACACAGATGTAGCACTGGCTGAAATTAAAAAGGGACAACACACATTAGGTATGTATCACATATTCGATCAAAACTGTCGAGACTTCCAAGGTGGGAAAAGGTGTCTGATATTTTTTTTCTAAGCCAGAACTTCATGATCTTGCCTGAGAAACTCATATCAGCTATTTAACAATAGCTAAACATATTTTCAACAAGTTTTTCAAATTCTTTTGTAGTTATGTATGTTGCAGTCTTGCAGCCCTTGTGCATGTAAAACTGCCAGTGACTAACTTGTCTCTTGCCTTTTCTCAGGATTTGTTCTCTGTTTGAGAGATTAAAATGATACCCAGTAATAATACAGGGTTGTGGATTTACTCACCACTGAATATCCATCACTCACTCAGGCAGCTATGAACCTTAAAACTGACTGGACACCCAGCAGCTCAGGTGCTGATGGGTGTGGAAGGATTCATTCTTGGTAAAAATGAATTAGGAAGATTTGGGTCTTCCTTTGGAGAAATTAGTTCTAAAAAGGACTTGGGGGGGAGAGGAGGAAGTATAACAGAAAGGATGTGATGGCTTTGAGCAAGGGGTGTCATACAAATGAAACTATATCGTTGGAAAAAAAAAAGCAGTTGACAAACTGAGTATTGCACATGATGTCTTCCCATATATATCTATATTTATGGCCACCTTCAGAGCATATAGACACCACTGCCATGGACCACAGCCCTGTATGACCTGACTGGTGGCTGTGTTTTAATAGTCACCATGTTTTTCAAAGCATTCTAGAAGTGAAAAGCTCTCTATAAATGCTAAGGATTCAGAGAACTACCTTGTTTTGACAGAAACAAAGTCTATTGCAGCAAAGCTTTTTCCTGCCTTGGCACGGGAGGTCTCATCCCCAGTATTCCCAGCAGTATTCTCCATTGTCACAATGACACCTACTGGAGGGGATAGGGTTGAACACAGGTTTCTCTGTCCAAGAGTTAACGCTTCTAACATCGGCAGGGTTGGTGCAAATTCACACACTGAGAACGACCACAGTATTGGAATGTGTGGAAAGCAACACGACATGTTAGTGTTCTAGATATTTTAAATTTCAACTCCCTCAAGAGACACCCGATAAAAAGGGATTAGAGGAAGTGATTCAAACCTCATCTGTGTAAATAAAAATGGCCCAGCCAGATAATTTTAAATTATTACATGAAAGGGAAATAAACTTGTTAACTATCTCTTGAAAGATACAAATAAGCATTAACTTTAGAAGAATATGTATTATTGTGGCACTCCAAAGATATGCAAATCTGAAACAAAGGTTTGTTAAAACAAATGAGATATTAGAAATCAGTTATGCAAAACAGTATAAATTGAAAAGAAAATATATGCAGTGCTTTACATGTAAGGTTTTTAATTTTCTCTACAATAAAAATACCATATGTTTGCATGAAAAAATAGTGTATATTCTTGCTACATTTTCACTTCATATTTGCAAATGCAAATAGATTGTCACAATGACTGAAAAGAAGAACTGAGAATAAATGTTTTCTGAAGCATCACATCTAACTTCTTTTGTTGGAAATGAGTTTCTGCAATTTGTTCAAATGAAACTGGAGTCGACAACCATTCGAGATGCTTACTCAAAATAAAATTTTGCAGGGAAGTATAACTGTTTTCCTTTAAGCTCATTCATCACTGCTAGACTATGGCCGCACCTTGGCAGCCTCCTCCCAGCTTGAGGAGGTCCACTGCCTGCACAAGGGATGGCATGTGCCAAGTCTATTGTCCTCTTGTTCACTCTATTCTGTTCTTTTTCAATGGAGAGAAGCAAAGAATAATGATGTGGGGCAAATGCTGTGTGCTAGCAGGTGATATCTGCAGGCCCTGTCTGTGTCTGGGATGGAGAGGGTGCATGTGGATTCCGGCTGTTGCTTCTGAATAAGTTTATAGAAGAATTTCCCAGGAAAGAAGTGCACACACCGGGCCAGACTTTGCCACGACACCAAACCAAACAAAACCAGTCCTGATCAAATAAACTTGCAGCCTAACACTGCACAAACTGTGACTCACCGGAAAAACCTAAAAAAAAAAAAGGCTTTAATTTAAAAAAAGAAGGTTGTTTGCCTCCTGGTGTTCCCCTTTCCTTCTCATGCAGGAAGGGAAACAATAGCAGGTGCCTGCAGATGAGCAGGTGGTCTGAAATTAATGAATTCTTCAGAAAAATCACAACATACAAAGTCAGGAATTTTTTCCACACGAAGCAAATTCACTGGAATAATGGAGAGAGGTGAGGACAGAAGAATAACATGAAGGAATCATTGCAGTTGGCATCAGTGGTGAGAGAAATGTGGTGGAAAGCAACAGGAGAGGAAATGAGACTAGTGTGGGTATCACAGGGGGCTTTGATGGCAAGGCCCTGGATCTTAATCCTTGCAACAGGCAAAGATGCACTGAAGGATTCAAACTGCAAAAATAGCTCTTGCTACTGACAGCAATGGGAAATAATGCAGGACAAACTGGAAAGAAACAATGTCTGTGGCTGGGAGGCCAACAAGGAAGGGCACCATGTACGACGTGCTGAGCAGTTGCACAGTCTATGAATGGGTAGGAAGCCTTATGTGCCCTCTGTCAAACTTCCTGAGCATGCCTGTCCTGGATTTCAAGCTCTCTAGAAATCAGAAGAGCATTGGCAAAGTAATTTGGCAGCAGATGACTGCTGCTAAAAGCAGCCGTCTACTGCCCAAGGTACTAGGGTTGGCAGACTAGAAACCTGCCGTCAATGCTTGGCAGCTTAGAAAGATGCAGAAAGGTGCTAGTCACATGGCTGAAAGAAAACCTCCACTCCCCCAGTAAATAATGTACTTCTATTTTAAAAAAAAAGATGCTTCAAAAGGATTTTACAAAAGGCTTCTTCAAACAACTCCACTTAGCCAACAATTAAGTTTAAAACACTTGTGCCTTTTCTTTGAAGGACATCCCTGCATAGCTGGAGTAGTAGTTACAAGAACTACTAGTACAAGCAACTGTTTAACATCCCCATACAAAAATACTACCCTTAGGAGGATTATATATATCAAAAAGGAGGAGACAGAAAAAGGTAAAGTTGCAGATACAGAGTAGGAAAAAGACATGAAGGGATGAACATACTCCAATTCTTTTTAAAAGGGGGAAAGCTACTTGTTAGCATTGCTATACTTGAAAAATACCTCTGACCTCAGTCTTAGCAGGTTTCTTCCCACATCCCTAGCTATCATTGTTTTTTTGTGTATGATGAAATATCATGATGCTTTTGCTTCCTGTTGGGGCCCTGTCTGCACTTTCCAGACTATTAATTATGACTCCCCTAGTTCTTCATACGTAACTGTACTTCTGTTTTCTCTAGTATCAATGACAGATGTAATGAACGGCCAGCTTAAATCCTATTATCTGTTACTTACATATGAAAGATAAAGATATCTCTAAAACCGTGAAACTGTCCGCACATCCAACTGTTAGGCTTGCCATCCTCCCTCCTGGTCTAGGAAGGCTGGATGTATTTAAATTCTCTTCGCTATCTCTCTCCTTCTGTCTCTGTCAGTTTGTCTCCACAGGGAGCTTCTGAAAGGTGATCTTCCCCTCCTGTCTCTTTTCAAAGGGTTTATAAGTGTTTTGACTCCTTTTGATCTTCAACGTCTCAGACTGAAGTTTGATTCTCCTTGGAGACTGCATGTAATGTCCCTGAATCCTGCTAGTTTCACTCATCATCTTTTCAGTGTAGGCTTGTCTGTTCTTGTGTGGGAACAATTACATGTTCTTTGTTTGCTCTTCCCACAGCCTCAGGCTAAACAAGATGAAGATGGGACACTCAGAATTCATTCTGTACATAAAGTGTTTTCCCTCAGTGATTCAAACATGTATCTTTCATCAAATCGTTGCATCTCAGTGCTAAGAATTTTATTACATCTCCTCATTTTGTCATTGTAAGCATCCCAAACCACTGTCATTCACACTGCTTGGATCAAAGATCAGCCTAAACGTGACTCTGCACAAAGAACGTCATCAATAGATCCTGATTGCTGATGTTATATTATGCTCATGTCAGCCTTGGAAAGTCCACCTTAGTAATCTGTACATACTTCATTGTACAACTTAAATGAAGATTAGAACTGTGAACATTCTTACACTATCAGATTTCCTTACAGAAATGTCCATAAAGAAACTCTTTTTGACTAAACTAAAAGAAGCAATACTTTCTTTTCCCCTAAAAGAACCTGTTTACTTATCTACCATTTCAACACAGAGAATGCAAACTCCTGAGACAGTTGCAATTTCAATGGGAAGAACTGGAGCGCAACTCCCATGCAGTTGCCCTGATTAGGGAGTAGGATCAGCACAATCTAACCGTAGATATAGTCTGTCAGAAGTAATTTCTTGTGCTAAAGGTCAAGCAACTTGCTTCACTGTACTTCAGGCACAGCAGCATTGGTCTGGAAGCTGGGGCTGAAGCCACTGGAGATCATTATGCCCACCCAGTGCTTTCTCCCTTCTCATTTAGAGTTTCCCTTCTCAGGAGAACAGAAAAAAAAAAGTCCTGGCAATCAGCAGTGACTGTTCTTAAGCTTGAACTTCTGCAGTGCTGGTTCTCTGCTTCACATAGATCTGTGTAACTCAAGGTCTATGTCAACGGGACTAATGTTTTTAGACACTCTGCAAGATCAAGGCAGAGTGGACTGCATCTTGTAAGTTAAGACTATTCTGAGCAGCCCTTTGAACATTATACTCATGCTTCTTGCTGGCCATGTAGGGCCTGCACCTCTCTAGTACGCTTCATAGTTCCTGCATTGTAGGATATCGTGTTTATTGGGCCCTTGAGATACAAAGCTTTATTTCTCCTTTTACAATCTCCTGCATTTCCATGATGTAGCTAGTTCATCCAGCCAGACTCTAATGTGCTTCATAAGGTGGAGAACTGCAAGAATCACCTACATGGCACAAACAGCTGCTTGACAGCACACTTCAGCGCTACGTAGGACAGGGAAAAACATATCCATCCAGAGAAAAACTCAGGAGAATTTTAGATAGATAGAATGCAATTGTTCCACTGAAATTAATCCAAAAAACCACCATGAGCTGGACTCACTGTTTTACTAAGTGGTTACAGCTCTGCTGACGTCAGTGGATTTGCAGCTGTTCACAACAACATGAATTTGGCCTTGGATCTAACAATCTTATTGTTTGCAGCAGGGGAGAGAGAAGGGTTGTTTGTTTCAAATAAAAGTGGGTCGGTGACTGTGTTGTAGCCCCACTCACTGCCCGGTGGAAACCAGTAAAGCCCCTATTATATCCCAGTTGCACGTGTATTACTGGCGAGATATTGACACATTGCTACAACTGAAAAGTAAGATATCGCAGGTCAGTGTGTAACAGGCACTGTCTGACCTTTACATACTCATAAAGACTTTTATTAATTTGTTTGAATTTTGGATTATTTTCTAAAGGGATGCTATTCTACATGCTATTGAAAGCAGCCATACTATTCCCAGTATCCCTGCAACATGTACTCACTTAGCACTGTCTGGGCTGGATCCAGACAGATCTACTGCATCTTGTAACCTCTTATCTAGTGTGTCTTTCAACCCTCTCTTGGTCACCTCCTCTGTGACCCCCCCGGGGTTCAGCTGTCTGTGCCAAGGATCCAGTCTGATACAGCCTAGCTGCATAACCTTGGCTCATACTTCTGAGGGAATTGCTATGTTATGACCAAAAGCTGTGAAAAAGTCCAGGCAAAATAAAGGAAGGGAAAATTACAGAGGTAGGGTTGTTGAATAGGGGTAGTTAAGAGCTCCAAGAGGATCCAAGAGGAAGGACACTAAAAAGGAAAGGCATAAAATATTACAGGTAGGGAAATAGGGACATACCACTGTCACTGGAGGACTTAGTGAAAGATGGCAATCCAGCAGATCCTCATGATCTGCTCCAGAAAGCAGTTACAATCGACTGCAGAACAGCTTCCTTTAATCATCATTGTTTCTTTCAAAAGCAGCTTCTTCCTACCCACAAAACAAACCTGCAGTCAAATGAACATGGCAAATACATCAGTGTCATTCCAAGATGATTCCTCAAAGCTAGTTACTCCCAATAGCACGTGTTACTCACACCAAGGATCACTACTCCTTCAGTAGTCATTCAGAGTCCAGGCTGCTCCCAGGGTCTCAAGGTCTCCCACATCTGTGCTGCAACAAAGCTCCAAAAAACTCAACCTGGTGGGTGACTGTGGAGAGAAGAGTTAGAGGGGCTAGGTATTTTATTTTCTTCAAGCAAATGCCAGAACGATGCAACTTGTCTGTGTAGTCCCTTTACTTTGCTAACTAACCAGTGTTTTCTGGGCTCCCTTCCACAGCCCTTATTATTCACCCTAAGTCCTGTCAATTCTCTGGAGAGCGGGTGAAGTTCGGCTTATCATTCACTCCTGTGCTAGCTCCATATGGCACATGCATGCTATCCCAGGAATGAAGAGAGCAACAGGAGCTATTCTAGTAGTAGCACAGAACAGCAGCAGTAACAGGAAAGTATTACTACCAAGCAGGGGGACTGCTGGCTGGACATATGGATTCCATGCTGTCACAGACAGACATACTCCACTTCGTGGCTGGTTGATTATCCTTGTCATGAGCTTTTACCCATCCCATCTTGAAAAGTGTTTTCCTGGCTATATCTAGTAATAATTGCCAATCTTTGTTTCTCCAAACTGGGGATCTATTCACTTCCCAATTCAAGGTTTCCCATTGACAGATCCACTGCGTGGCACCAGCCCACACAGCGTAAAGGTCTACATATGTGATTTTTGCTCCATTCTGTGCTGCCAAAACAACTGCTCTTATTTCTCCTACTTGTGCACTGCCTTCACCTTCTTCTATTACTTGTTTGCTGGTGGTAATATCTAATGCAACGGCCTTATATTGCCATTTACTCTTTACTCTTTTTGCTGAAGTATCCGTAAACCAAATGTTTTCTGTTGGTGCACCTTCAGTGAGGGGCAGTGCATCCAGAATGGGTGAAGGTTTAAAAGGTTGTTGTAATGCTAAAGGGTCTGTGTTTATGGGCATCTGCAATTTGGAAACCTTAGTGTGTCCTTCAGTTAACTGCATATTTTCTGCAACTCCTGTTAGGTAGGCATACCATTTTCTGATAGTGGGGTTTTCTGCAGCTCCTTCTGGGGGAGCAGTCCCCTTTAGGATTGCTTCTAGTAAATTCAATGGTCCTCTGGTTTGCACAGGTTGTCCCTGATGTATTTTCTCAACTTGTTTAACTGCTCAGACTAAAGATAAAAGTCCCTTTTCCCATTCAGAGTATTGTTGTTCTGTTTCTTTAAATGCGGTTGAGCTAAACAGTAAAGGTCTTTTTGGTCCATCGGGGACAGTTTGAAACAGGTTACAGTAAGTAGCACATTCAACAAAACCCCATTCGGCTATAATAGGGTCGCAGGGGTGTACTAGTCCCAGTGACTGATATGTTTTTAATTCTTCAGTTAGAGTTTTGACCACCTCTTTATGACCTAATTTCCACTCCCAGGGGTTGCCTTTCCATAAGAGTGAGTATAATGGACAGGAAATGATAGAAAATCCAGGTACATGCTTCCTCCAATATCCTAAAGTTCCCATTAGCTGTTGTAACTCCTTCCTTGATTAGGGCATTTGCAGCTCTTCAATTTTTCTTAAGATATCTGGAGGAATCACTGCACTGCCTGCTATCCAGCAAATGCCTAAAAATTTTACTTCTTTACTTGGTCCCTGACATTTTCCAGCTAGAATTTCAATTTCTGCTTTATCTAATGCTTGCCATACTGCTGCTGCCACTTCCCCCACCTTCTCAGGCGAAGTTCCTCCAATCAGAATATCATCTATATATTGGTAGTTTCACATCCTGAGGGAGTGAGACTGTCTGTGAAAGCTCAGCAAGTGCAGCATAAGCAATTGTGGGTGAATGTTTATACCCCTGTGGGAGTCTGTTAAAGGTGTATTGTACTCCCTCCCAGGTGAAAGCAAACTTCTCTTTATCCTCCTCCTTTAAGGGAACCATAAAGAATGTATCTTTTACATCTAGCACTGCCATCCATGGGTGTGCAGCTGCTTGCAAACCAGCTGTTAAGTTTGCAATGTCTGGTACAGCAGCTATTACTGGGGCTGTATTAGCATTCAGGCGCCAATAATCAATTGTTAAATGCCACCTCCCATCTGGCTTCCGAACTGGCCAGACAGGTAAGTTATATGGGGAATGGGTTCTGGAGATAATTTGTCCTTTCTCCAAATCAGCTACAACTTCAGAAATTCCATTTCGTGCCTCAGCAGAAATGGGATATTGTGGTACGTTGGTAATTTTTGACTCAGGGAGGGCAGGGGCTGTGCAAAGTACGTGCACTGCAGCCTCCCCATTTCTACCAGGGTTGGGATGGATATTTGAGCCGAAGGACCGCACACTGCCATTTAGCAGACTCCAGGTTTGTCCATTTAAAACATCAAAACCTATACTACTTTCATGATGATCTTTAATTGCAAAGCGAGTAGTCGACATGCGCTTCTCAGGAGGGAGCCCTAAACAGACCCTGGTAGTTTGACACACAAGACTTGCTCTGTTCTCATCGGTAATCTTAACTCTTTGCCGTCCAGGTTGCATGCCCAGCTTCTCGGTGTCTAGTTGTGTTAGTAGTGAAATTTGTGCTCCCGTATCTATTAAAAACTTCACCAATTGCCCTTGAAGGCCAGCTGGAATCAAATATATAGGCCATCATCACTTATCCACCAATAATCCTCTGCTTTCTGGACAGGCAGGCCCACTTGCCTTCTGGGCATTACTCCTTTTTTGATTTCATGTCCTGCAATTCCTTCCTAAGGGGAAGGAAGGGATTATCTATCTCCCTCTCTGGGAACTGGCACCCACAGAGTCAAAATATGCTGCCCCCTTTCACCGTTATCACGTTTCTGGAATGCTTGGATTAGACTCAAGGTAATACTATTAGGCTGACCTTGTATCACGGCTCTGGGAATGCCTAGGGCTAATGCTTTCTTCCGTAACTCAGTCCTGCGTTCTCTGGTGTCTGTTTGCACGTTTTTAAATTTGTTTCCCTTCAATCTAGTTTCTGTTCCCTGTTTCACAAGTCTCATTTGTGATCTTGTCCCCAGGGCTTCAGGTTTTATTTTTCAGCTGGTGCATCGTCCCAGCCCATTTCACAGCTGTAGTTAAGAATGGTGTGCATTAATTCTGCCCATGTAAGGAGTTGCTTGTGGGGATTTTGCGCGTTATCACCTTGTCCCTTATTGTGTTCTGTGTCTTTCTTGATCTCATCTCATTTTGCAACTACATGGGGTTTAAGAATTACTGGGGTCCTCTAATCAGTGGTTTTAACATTGCGAAATCTACTGTAGCAGATAGTGGGACATCATGGGGTCCTCATTCATGCATGGCTTGTATGCAAGAGGCTTTTGTGACTGTGGTAGACAGCTCACATAAAGACTTAATGGGGATTATGGAGGGTTCACCTCGCTCCATGGTGTCTGTTCCTCCAGCCTAACAGGCTACTCAGCTGGTGATAGAATGGGGTGTATTTGTCAGGTCAGGTCCTAAATTTAAGAAAAGTCCCGCACCCCAATAGCCACTTACTTCATCCGCACTCAACATTATTCAGTCACCACCACTTAGGCATACTCACAAGTATCCAGTTTCAGTTTCACCTGGTTTCCTGCCAGATCTCTTGCAAATTCGTCAATTGCAATGGATCCCAGGGGATGGTTTGCATAGTATGTTGTGGACGACCACCCCGAGGTCCCATAGTTCCTTCTCTTTTAACAACGGGTCTGGCTTCATATTCAGGAGGATTTGTGGGGAACAAAGGATCATTGTCTTCTGGCTTGCTATCATCAGGATCACCCCAGATGTCTTCATCCCAATCTTCAGAGGATATTAATAGTTTCCTGATCTGTATGTCAGGGGGGCAGGGAGCCTGCATAAGCATCATCTAGACCTTTTCTCCCAACTTTTGTCCCTTATCCTTTTCCTCCTGTAACTGTTTCTGCATTTGTTCAATTTTTAAAGACAGTAACAACTCAGTTGCCTTTCTACCTTATACTTCTTTCTCTAGGTCCTGCTCCTTTCTATTTCTGTTCTCTCTTGATATGCAGCTTCTGAATAGGTACCTAGCATCTTGCAGATAACTCCTTTCCCTTTTTCACCCTTTGTACAGCCCCTAGTTACCTCCAGGTGCTCTTCAACGGCTTGCCAATTATGCCAATTGTCACGAGCCCACTCTTCTGAGAAGTTGGGACTCGGGTTCGCTCCATGCCTCCATAAATAATCGGTGATACTACTTGCCATCCTGCTGACTACACCAATTTGTCACGGATGGAGCAATAGATGCACTTCACTTGTAAGAGAGAAGCAGCAATACGTTTGTTGATATAAAACTGTGATTTAACAAAGTTTGATAGTAAATGCAACAGTGGTTTAACAAGATTCGGTGGCAAGGTACACTTGATTATTTACTGCATAAAGGACAGGGTCAGACAAAACCGTTAGGGAGACCACACTGTTGAGTCATGAGGTTCAAAGAGGACCCCCTTGCGTGCTAGACTCCTTCCCTTAGAGGAGTCCAAGTGCGGCTGGTTACAAACTTAGTCTCGGACTTGGTCAATGGTTTATGTCTAAAGGATTATATGTGCACAATCGATCTAAGACATAATCTTAGCGAAGCTTATGAAGTTTAGCAAGCTATTATTCACTTATTGAGGATCTGCTGTGGCAAGGAATCTCTCAATATTGAGGAGTAAGGGAACTCTGTGGCAGGTGTAACCTTGAGAGACATCCGTACTCAGGAGAGATCATATCATGCAGCCCGCTGCCATGCAGGAGAGCTCAAAGAGCTCTTGGGCGGCTCACTATTTATGAGGGTAAAATGATTGACTCATAGTCATAGTTGCATACTGACCACAGATTTTAGTTTCTTCCAAATTTGGCTTGAATCGGACATTGACCAGCACTGTGGTTATGTGGGCGCATTGCTCAAATTAGCCCTTGGCTATTGTATTGTTATCTGTCTCCCCCAAATCCACTTTGAGCCTGATGCAGCCATCACGACCAGACGCATCCATCACAACCAGACGCATCCATTACGACTGCCACCAGTGGTTATTGCTTGAGCAGGGTTACAGGAGATAAAGGTCAGGTTGGGGGCGGTGGGAAGCACATCGTCACAGATACTCCCTGAACGTCATGCATCAGGTCACACAAAATTAGTTTGCTCCTCCTAAATAAGCCACACCATTCGTTTATATTTTGTGAGACCCTCTGCCCCCTGCCCCCCCCCCCGCCTCCCCCCGCAACGAGCAGGCTCTAACATATACTTACCTATTCTCAAACCTTTCTCTCCTTGCATTAGTTCTTCCATACCCCTCAGAGTGGGAGAACTAAAAACTAGAGCCAAGGAGTTGAGAAACACACCCAGCATTAAGCCCATGTATGTCTAGGAATTTGTGAAAATCTATTCTATCGTAGTATTTTCATAATACAGAAAGGTACACAGAAAAAAAAAATCCACACAAGTTTGTGAGTGCTGCTATCTTATCCACCAAAATCCATAGTGAGTTCTTCATCCACCCTGAGGTTCCCACAAGAATTAAGCCTCAGCAAGTATCTTTTACATTCAGACATTCAAACAAGTGTTTAACGAGGAGTAAAAGTTTTATGAGTCTTAAATGATCACAGGCTCATACTTCTTTTCTTAACATAGTCCAGAACAAACTATCACTGAAATGGCAGTTTAATCTTCACGTTATGTTATTCTAACTTTTAACATCAATAACTCAACATTAATTCTGTCATAAAAACCCCAGATTGCTCCTAAGCCCATTGGGCAATTATGTCAGTAACATAACACTGTTTATAATTGGATATTTTAGCTGGATATACATGACTTTGTTCCAAAGGAGGTGCCTCAATTGCATGTCTCTTGAGGATGACTCACACATTGTTTCCTTGAAGGCATCCCATTCCAGGCAGCATTTGGAATGGAAAAATATGATTTGTTTAAAAATGTATATATAGAACTATCATCACGTGTATTGGTGGGATGTAGAGGCTGTAAGTTCCTTTAAACGATGGTAGCACCCAACATCACTATGAAGACAGTTCTGCTATTTCCTAGTGTGCTGCACCAAAAAAATTTAAAATTGTGCCCCCCTAAGGGTTTTCCCTACATGAGGGTAATCCTTTCTTCTCCTTTTTTTTTGGTCTTTGAACAAGAAGCAATTAATTGGCTTATTCAAATAGAAGGGTCTCAGAACATCCCTTGTTCACCCTGGGAAATCGGTAAAAAGCTGTGAATCGGAACTGCTGATACCAACTTTTTCTGTTGATGAAATCCAACATTTGTGAGCCTTCATTGATAGGTGAGATGTCACAAAATTCACTCAACTGTTATTGTTATGCTCCTTTTCTGTACCTCAGTTTACCTGTGGGTAAAGCTCACAGAGACAAAGGTAATTCAGATAAACTCAGTCCCTGGCTTCACTGTTCCTATGTTGTCCTATATGTTCCTACTTTAAAAAGAAAAAAAGCTACTATGTTACAAATTTGTGTTGAAAATAGTCACATTCAAAGTGTTCAAATACAGATTTTTACTGGAAGGTCAGATAATGTTTATTATTTGGCTGAAAATAAATCTCTAAACTGCTGAAACCTCAGCTGTGGAGAGACTGACGCTCTCCGTAACACAAGGCAGCAGTTTTACCCATTGATTTGGGCTTTTGCACAAACAGCTCTACTACTCCCTGATCCTGCTTCCAGTTCGGAGGGTAACCTACTGTGAGCTTAAACAAGTTCAGACACTTAAACATATACCTGCCTGAATTCCCCTACTTAGCAAATGGATTTATTAACACTGAGAGCCATCCCCAGTAGGAGCTATTTAGGTCTAGGGAATCCTTTTTCTGCTAGGTTTGTCCCAAGAAAAGACTAGTTCTCAAGAGGAAAGGACAGCCCTTTGGGGGGTCTCTGGTTGCTAGAACATGCAGAAGGGCAGAATGTGCTGGAAGAAGACAGTCAATATCTTATTGTATGTTGTCTGCTCTGGAGGGCAGCAGCCTGTGCCACCTGCAGACAGTGAAACCAACCCCAAATCCTTGTACTTCAGAGACAGCCTTGCTATGTTCAGCTGCTCTACTGCTATGTTGTTACAACCCGTGCTATAGCAGTTACTGAACTGGCTTGAACACACATCAAATACTATTTTCTCCTTGAGGAAGGGGCAGAGAAGTGCGCTGTATTATAAGTATTGTAGACAGCCTAAATATTTATCATTCTTCAGAGTAGAGAAGCTAAATGAAGGAAAAGGTTTGGAATTAGTTCCAAACATTACCAAAACCCAGGAGATGTATTCAGCCTACGGCAGATGTTAATGACTTTATGCACCACCTCCTGCGGCAGAATTAACTTCATCCAACGCACTGGCTGGAGGCAGCCAGACAGGGATCCAGGGAGTCCTCTGCTTTCCTTCTTGTCTTGTTTGTGTTATCTGTTCCAGAAAGGAGATTGTTTTCAGAATATTTACATGTGTTTGTCACAGTTGCCTCCTTTGGCTGGCTCTGGCAATAAATCATTCCACAATAGGCTAAAATGGGAGTGCCTATGGTGAAAACGGACCACTGCCTGACAAAAGGCACGTACCAACCTGGGCTGCCACGACAAAGCTGCACTCGCTCATTAACCCATCATGTCCCAAGCCTCACCACTGAAATAGAGAGGAGTTATATTACAACAACAGTGCAATTAAATAGCATGAAATTCAGCTTGGGAGAATGCAGTAGGTACACTTTCAAAACCAAAGACATTAGGTGGTGTCTCGCTGGAAGAACCTCCCTCATCCAAACTGTCGGGGCCCTGAGCGCACGGGCAGGCTGTGCTGCCCTGACCACCTCACCCAGGACCCCCTCCTGCTGCCCAGGGGCTGGGAGCTCCTCCGTCACCTCACCTCCTCTGATTACCACTGGACCATCGGCAGGTCCTGTCTCCATCCCAGCCCTGCTCGGACGTGGGGGACTGCGCCCTGCCCATGAGAGCACTGCCATGCCGGGCTGGGGTCGCCTCAGCTGGTCTGCCAGCTCCCTCCCAGGGCAGCCGCGCTCTTCCTGCTCCCCGGCACAAACGTGCTGCTTTCAGAGAAGCATTACTGCTTGGGTGAACATGCAGTAAAAAATAAACATTAAAGATAGCAGTTACACAGTGTGAAAAAGAATCACTTCATCAGTTGGGGCTTCGCTTGTAAATTATTTTGTGGTCCAGGTTTTCAAGGAGGACCTTAATCTTTAATGCAAAAAAATTAACTTCCTTACATCATGAACAAGTAAATAAAGTATATATCTATTTTAGTCTCTCTTTCCTCTGCCTTTAAAGCTTTAAGGCAACTGACACATCTACCAGAACAGAAAATTTGGGATGCCAGGGGATGTTGTAGGCCACTGCTCACAGCATGGTAAGAAAATGATAGTTTCCCCTCCATTAGCACTGAAAGCACAAGTGTAAACCATGACAGAAAATAGAAAGAATGGGGCCATTTTCATTATGAAAAAAGAAATAAAGCCACATGAAAAGGGTACTTGGACTTTAGAAACAAGCAGTGAGCAAGCCTTCTTTCAAGACAGTAAAACAACTCTCCAAGCCAAGAAATCAGAAGGACCTCTAGTAAACTGTACAGGAAGTATTATCCTGGAAATACTTCAAACCCGAGGAGACTATTCAGACAGAATTCCCCTCATGCGCTAGCATGGCTCGGAGGGACTGACAAAAGGTGGGACAAGGTGTCCTTGCCCAGAAGAGACCACCGGCACCCAGTAAGAACAAGCTCCTAAGGAGACCAGTGACAGTTAAAAATGTGCCAGTCAGAACCAGAAATTTGATTTCAGGAAGTCTAAGTTCTCCCACTGCTCTTGGGAGTACAAGGAAATAAACATTTGATCTCCTTAATGCATACAGTAAGGCATCCAGGCTAATGTGATACGCCCATTTTTCTCCTTGAAGTTTATGCTTCCTGTGAGCATCAATACTGCAACTTGTCCTGGCGCTCCTTCTGGAAGTATTTTGCCACTTTGTTAGAAAATATACCCAAGACCCACATGCATTTCAAAAACTCAAACCTGCTGACAATCCCTGGTTTAATACTATCCCCAACTAAGCATCTATTTTCGTATTTGATGTCATATTTCCACTAATCCAGTAGTGTCTCATCTGAGTGCTTGTCACTGATCTTTTTGCTCTCTGCTGTGACACGTTGGCTCATATTTCTCTAATCCAGTGAATATGAATTAATCACAAACTCAAGAGGAGAACTGGTTTTAAAAGTGGTGTCTGTCAAATATATTAGGGTCTCATCTGGGCAATCTTTCTTTCATGCTAAATGTGCCAGCTCCTCTTCAGTCAATATACACTGAACGAAGCCTGTTACCGATCCCAAGTCACAGGCTTCTGTTTGATTTCGTCACTTCACCTAGGTTGTCAGCTCTACTCATGACAGCAGCACCACTCATACCCATCAGTCATCCACGCCGGCATAACTAGAGAGCACCCAACTGGCCACAAAAGCTGACTCAAGGCATTTGACTCTTTCACTACAGTACTGCCAGAAATAGGATTGGAATACCACTAAGCATCACAATAGCATTAAAACTTTCAGAGAGCTTCGCTGTGCTTTTGAAGGGAGGTGGCTTGGTGCAGGAAGGAGGGATTCGCCTGATCTCCATGGGAAGAGTGCAAGGCTCCCTTGGGAGCCTTCCTTTCACGGCAAAAGCTGCACTGCAAGTTGGCATATGACGTTCTCCACGTCCAGCACAACCCTCCCCTTCTCTCTCACATTACTCCTCAGATCGACACCTCTCCTCAGCTTCCCCATCTTCCCAAACATGCATATGTTGTCTGCAAGAGGCAGAGGCACTGCTGGTGGGAGGGTGGGAAACGAAAGAAGGGAGGGGCCTTGTGACCAGTATTGCTTCATCTGAATGAAGAAGTGGCATGGGAAGATGGGTGGATAGACCCAGGCTCAAGTGAACAAGACACAAAACTGGAATGACAGATGTATCCATATTGTGGCAGCAGTTTCCATAATGAGTCCATATGATTGTGACATGAGATATTACATACGTTCAGATTCAGAACTTCTACTCTTTGTCTCACTTTGTGAATCAGAAAAAACAAGGCACAGGTGAACAGTTACCATTTACACACAGTATATAATAAATTATTAATGCTAACATGACAAAAGGGGAATTAATCTCACCCCAATGCCAAAGTAAACTGAAGAGCATTCCTCCTGCCCAAAGAAGCACATTCACCCCTGAGAGAAAAGGATGCTGTAAATATTCTAATTTTCAGTCCCAGGCTAGCATAAAGAGCGAACATGACAGTTACCCTGTGTCCTGAATCTGTACTGCAGAGCCAGGCCTTGCTAATCTTCTACATTTCAGCATGATACACTTATTACTTCATCTTCTTGATGGAAACATCTCTACCACACTATGGATTAGAGATTATTGGATTAAGCAAACACTGTTCACTAAAACATTTCAGGATATCCAGCTGTCCCGCACCAGCCTGTTTAGCAGCATTAGTTGTTTGCTCAAAATGTAATTTGATACACTTTCAAAACTGCACTGGATATGACATTGTTTATGCCAGGCCAATGGTTTACCTGTCAAACTCAGAAATAAAATGCGCTTTAGAGAAGTGGATAATCCTTTTCTATTTTTAATTAGAACCTCAGTTTTTGAATCAAGGGATAAGATATCATTAAACTGTTAATGTTTCTAGAGTGCTTTGAGAATAACAATGTGTTTAGATGAGACACAGCACATTATAATGCTTACATTTGTATTAAATGTTACAAACTGCATATTCATTTAAATTATTTGTATTTAATTTCTCAGATTTCACACGGAGCTGACTCTTCTTCTTTCCAATCCTCATATCAAAATTCTGAGTAAGAGATTTTGTCCCTAAGATTACACCGTTTTCTGCCATTCCTCCAAGATTCTGATATCTTGGACCTGAAATCTAGGACCTCTATATGCTTGGGGTTTTTTTTCATCTTGACATGTTCTTCCTGTGTGGCTTTGTTTACTTACACATGGCAGTGCATGTACACACACATATGTACACACACACACACATAAATGATAGCTGGTTTTAATCAAAAAGGAATATAAAATCTTATCTCTGCAAAAATGTTTAATCTTAAGAGTATTTAAATTTAAACTGACTCTAGAACTGTCTTACATAGCATGCCGGCTCCTTGTTGGTGAGGCATTATCTGCTCCCACCTGCCTTGATACACGAGTGGTATCAGTGTATTGAAGTGCTCGTGTGGTGTCTACCAGTGTAACAGGAGCCAGCAGTAAATTCTCTGCTTAAAAGCAGCTCCCAAGAGAAAGGAGGGGCAGGCCCTTGCTTTTAGCTTTCCTCACCACAGCTCTTATCAGCAAAGGAGCCGACCTTGGGCTCAGCAAGCTGAACTCCTCAACTCAGCCAACTAAGCTCCCAGACAGGGGAATGCACTCAGGGGCACACAGCTATTTTTGTGTATCCCACGCAGAAAACATGCCCAGACCTGGACCCTCGGGGCGCACCCATCACTGACAGGGCTCAGACCTCCCCGAAAGAGTCCCCTCGAAGTCGCGGAGGGCCGCGCTCCCTCAGCGCACAGCGCGCCCCGCCAGCCACGGTCCCAGCACTGCGCACGCGCACCCCACCGCTCGCCACGTGACGCGCCCAAGCACCTCCGCTCTTTGTTTATCCCGCGTGGGGGCTGCGCGCCGGCAGATGGCGTCAGCGCGTCTCGGCCCGCCCCCCGTGTGAAGGCCGCTTCCGCGGCGGCGAGCGTCGGTTTGGTGTCGGTGGTGCGGCTGGGGTCGCCCCGCTCGCTCGCTCGCTCGCTCGCAGGTGCCGAGCGTCGGGAGCCGGTGGTCGCCGCCCGGCAGCTGGCGGCCGTCGCCCCGGCGGCGTATGTGCCCCGGCAGGGTGGCGGGCCGCCGGTGTCCGCGGCGGTGAGGGCGGGGGAGCATGGCCGCCCCCGGGTCGGAGAAGAGCAGCAAGAAGAAAACGGAGAAGAAGCTCGCCGCCCGCGAGGAGGCGAAGCTGCTGGCGAGCTTCATGGGGGTGATGAACACCATGCGCAAGCAGGTACGGCGCAGGCGGTGGGGCCTGGGGCCGCCCGGCGGCTCCGTCGCGGGGCTCGGGGCTTGCGGTGGCGGCCCGCGGGCGGCCGCTCGTCACCCGGCTCCGCCGCCGTGTCAGGCTCGCGGTCTCCCGCGGAGCCGAGCAGAAAGGCGCTCGCCGGGGTAAGCCCCGAGCCCCGCCGGTGCCGGTGGAGGCAGTGCTGCCCGGTGGGCAGGACCCGCCTCCCGCGTGGAGGTTTGCTTGGGCTTTGCGTCTTTGGAGTTTGGCTGCAATGGCTAATCCCACCTAACGCTCTCGCGCCGAGGCAGGCCGGAATGCTGAGTGCGTGAGTTTCTCCGGTGGGCTTGGGCCACTGCGGAAGGTGACTCCGAAACGCTGCCGTACGCTGACACAACAAGCATAACAAGTTCAGATTTTACTTGCAACGGTTGATCGTTGGTGCTGAAGGCAGAAGACACAGTGGACCTGCTTCCTTATCTCATCAGTGGTAGGGCAGAAGTTAAGCTGCCATTGATGGCTGAGTTTCTCCAGTTAGAGCATTCACACAGCAGTTTTCAAACAGAAACCCGAGGGGAGTAAAAAGATGGTGATGCGGAATTTTAACCAGCAACTCTTCTCTGAACAAATTGACTGCGTACCCCTGTAAACAGTATCAATATAGTGAAGCTGCAGTGGGAGGAGAGGGATGACTGGAACCCTGGTTTGGTTTCACAGGTGGCATTTTGTCTTGTGCTTTATACTGAATATGTCTGGCCATCTCTCTAAGAAGCCAGTGGCAGTATAGGGGGGCAGTGGCTTCATCTTTACAAATTCCAACCTTTTGGGCTGATCAGCTTCTGAAGTCAATAGTCTAATGATTATTAAAGATGACTCTTCTGTTTACCAATAGAGCAAGACTGGTAACCAAAATTATAATTTCATACAAGTGTGTTTTAGTTGAGCTGTCCAAACTGAAAGAAATACTGATTTTTTTTTTTTTCTTAAAAAGCTTAAACCTCTGGTACAAGAGCAGAAAGATGATCCATGTAACTCCTTGCATATGAAGAAATCTTCCTTTTCAAAGGAGGAGCTGGCTTGATTGTGGTCTGATGGTTCACTTAAATACAATGATGTGAAGCCAGAATTAAAGCTGTTCAAGAACACTTGGGGGCTTTGTACTTGGCACTGTCATGTGTTGTATCTTCTAGTGTTCAGTTGCTTGTCTTCAGGTGTTAGTCCTGCCAAAGGCTTAGTCCAGCTTTTAATGCTGTGTTTTATCAGCAGTCTGGGTCCTGGCATAGCAAGTGATAGCAGAGTATTGATTCTGCTTTTCTTTAGCACTTCAGCCGTGTTCTCTCGCTAATACACAGTCAGTTGTGTTGTCTGCATAAACCATTTCATGCAACTAAGCTCTTATGTGTGAAAAACCAAATTGGTTTCAGTGACTTCAGGTAGTGGAGTTGAGACTTAAAGCCTATGATCTACTTTTCTGATGTAGGCTTTGTTTCTGTTCTAATTGGGTAAACATTCAAAGCTGTAGCTGAGTTCGTAACTCAGCTCATCACCTTTAGCTCATACCTCTGTCATTGACAAGGGGATGCCAGATGTTGTTATGCTTTGTAAGTAGATAGGGGGACTATTGCCCTCGCTTAGATACATGTACAGCCCCTCGCACGGGGAGATCACAGTGCTTTACTGTGTCACTACTCCAGTATGTGGCACCACATTATTGTTTTGTGAAAGTACCTCATCTTTCATTATGGTAGACCTAGTTATGAGTTACTCTAAACAGGGAGAGGGAGGATCAGGATTAAGTGCTGTGAAATCTGTGTGTACTTCTGATTCAGATTTCAAAATCTATTATGCCCGGGGAGGTGCAACTCTGAATTTTGCCTGCTATCAGAGTTTCCTGGAAACTTCTAATCTGACCTCAGATGGTGGCTTTGCATATCCCACCCAGTGCTGACTGCTCCATAAAGTCTTGCATAGTTCATGACACTCATGCTTCCTTTAGGAGTTCTTTGTAAGAGGAGGCTAACTATTACTGGGGGGGCAGGGGAAGGTGTGATTATATAGGATAAAATTAGGAAGTCAGCAAGAGCCAAAGGAAAATGTACTAGTTCAGCTGATTAGTTGTGCTAAAGTTTAAGAGGATTTATAGGCAGCTCGCTGCTCTTGTGTTTTGGTAAGTCAAGAACTATGCTGTGATTATAAAACCTAAATATGAGTTAAAAATTTCCTGTGATGGAAATAGCAACATGCATGTGGAGCACTGCCTATTTATCTGCACGAGTTTAATGCTGTAGGAAAATGGGCTGATTGGAAAGTACAGCTAATTTTGAAGAGGCTGCTTTTTGCGTGAGCTGGGATCTAGAGGCAGCCTCTATGAGTATGGGAGTTCAGTAAACTATGGACATACCTGCACTTAGTACTGGTAAGATGTTGGGGGCAAGCATGTTTAGTGCATGGAGGACTTCCTGCTCATATCCAACATGCGATGGCCCACGTCTTTGTGGGTTTTACAGAGCTATTTGACAGCGTGTGCATAAATCCTTTGTTGCAACTTTGCAGCTGAGTGGAGGTCAGTGAAGAGTGAAGTAATTAAGCATGAAGTTTGGACAGAGTTGCAAGGTGTTGCTGAACCTGTTATTGGAAGATGAAGTGCCCTAATGGAAGGTCATGCTTGGGTGTGTCCTTTGGCTGATGTAACTCCAGTCATCTGTTGCCTCATTGAGGCAACTCAGTGACACCAATGGGTCCTTCTGGAAAGAAGTACAGAAAACCTCAGAAGAGCATTAGTTGAAATAGAACTATCACACCCAGAAGCATCCCAGGGAAAGAAATTAAAATAATGGTCTGTTTTGGTTGACAGATTTTTCTTGCAGCACCCAGAGAGGCCTTAGAATATCTGAGGTGCTTTAAATGCTGAGCTGAGGCACTAAATGGATTTTAGAAATGCAGCGTGGAGTTCAAGCAACAGTTGCAAGTCTTAGCAAAGCTTGGCCACAGTATTTTGTGGTATCTTGTACTGCTAGTTTCTGACGCTTGTTTTGAACCAGATGTGCTAGGAATTTCAGCTTTAAAGGATTTCCTCTGAAACTTTTCTTGAATGATCTATTTTTTTGTTGTTTCAATCCTAAATGGTTTAAAGCTACAGGTGTACAAAGCAAGCTGTATGTCACCCCCTCATCTAACTTCTAATTAGAACTTTTTTTTAAAATGTATTATTTATATTTTGTCCAATGTGTGCTTCTGAGTGTCCTTCAAGAAACTAAAAAATAGGTTTATTTGAAGGGGCTGCATATATGGATTATCAGCCTTGTGAGGTGTGCCCTAGATCATATTGTCTGTGTGTGGAAAACATTCTCACACTGTTCTAAACAAGTATATACTTCCCACAGTAAAATCCTCTTTTCTGGGGTTAGTATTGGGATAGGTGTAGGTAGGTGTTTCTGAAAGTTCCATGAACTTAAGGTGGTAGTCAAAAATTCCTGTTTTTAGGAAGCAGTGCTGCTCAGTTATTCTTTCTTAATAAAGAGGATGTTGTAATTAACTGTAGCATGGTGTGTATTTATGTCAGTCAATATGTTCTTAGAAAGGATAATATCTGAGAATCTATTCAAGTTATGTGTTTTTACCGCAATCCCTTACTCTCCTCTCATGTCTCCTGACAACTTTTATAAGTTCTGTCACTTTCTTTTCTCCTTGTAGTGCATGACAGTTCACATGTAGGGGAGAAACTAACTCCTTACAGACAAATAGCAAACAAATGAGAAATAAATTTTTTTTTTTGTCTGGAAGTTAGTTGCTCATCAGATGTGACCAGTCAAACCTTTCCATAGAAATTGTATTTTTGGTGTACATTTTCTTAAAAATGTTCCATTGAATGCTTTGAACTTGTTCACTTTCACTCCGGTTGGGCAATATGATGGCAGCCTTCAGATACAAGGTTCCTATGATGTTTTTTGAAAATCAACAGCTGAGTAGAGAAGAGAGCCACTGATGGATGAGAAGGGTATAATGTAAATGCAGCCCCTGCTACATGCTGCAGAGCCTACATTATTGGAGGCTGATGTAAATGCCACAGGAAAAACTTTAATCAGTGTTCGTATGTTATTCGTGACCACCCTTAAGGTACAAGTTCATGGGTAAACTGAACTTCACTAGTTCTCCAGGTTACTGAACTGAACTTTGACTTTCAGAAAATCTTTTTATTACATAATACTCTTGAATTGTGTGAATTAAGAAAAGCAATGAATTTCCATAAGCTGTTTTTAAAGAAATATTGTTGAAAGATTTTTTTGAAAATGCTCATCTTTGTGGTTTTGTTTGTCTGTTTTTTCCTCTGATTTAGAAAACTCTATGTGATGTCATTCTTATGGTTCAAGAACGAAAGATCCCAGCTCATCGTGTTGTGCTTGCTTCAGCCAGTCATTTTTTTAACTTGATGTTTACTAGTAAGTCTTCTCAAAATTGACTGATTATAAGCTTTGGTGATGATAACCTGTTAGACTTGTGGCTGACAAGCTGTTTATTTTATGAAAGTTACTAATTTCAGGTATAAGTGAAGATTTCCTCATTGTGTGTCATCCTTCCATTCATCTCTGTTCACCCTTCCCCTCACTTTCCCTTTAACCCTCTTTTGATCAACTCAAGTGTTACTTCATAGGTAAGCTCTCTTACTAATTGGGTTACTCTCTTACTATATTAGAGTTGATCTCCCTCCCTTAACCTGAAAATTGGGAGTTTTTACTCCTGTGACAGAATTTATCTTCCCCATTGCTTCCCACCATTAGACATTTCCACATATAAAACAGGCTTTCAGAAGTGTAAACATTCTTGCATTTATGCTATCTTTACAAATTCAGTTATGTAGTATCTATCTTACTTTTGTATGCCTTACCCATGAATTGTAAAATTACTGTGCTATAAAACACACATCAAAGTTGAGCAGAAGTAAAATAACTGTGCCTTCCAATGGTCAGCTTGTAACCAACCATCTGTTGGCAAACTGTAGGCAAACTTACAGTGCTGAGTCTGGGTGTGGGGAGCTCGGAGCTGTCTCTATTGTTATTAGTGTGAATGTGGAAATAGCTTTTGACAGTGCAGCGTGCGCTTCCTGGTTTTGGTAATGCTAACTTAGCAGGCTGCACTGCAGTCAACAGCATCTATGACCTTTTCTGTTTAATACAGTTTATCATAATTTACATAATACAAGCATGTGCACACACCTGTTACCTTGTTTCTCCCATTGCCTCCTTTCTTTCCTGACTTGCATTAGTAATCCTGGGAAAAGAGCAGTCACCTGTGTGCAGTTATTAACAGGTTCCCACTTTGTATAATCACTTTATTTTCTACTGTTTGCAAAATGTACAATAACTAGAGTGGCTTATTGATGTAGCTTGTCTTTTAACCTATTTGCAGCAAATATGCTTGAATCCAAGTCCTTTGAAGTGGAGCTGAAAGATGCAGAACCTGACATTATTGAACAACTTGTGGAGTTTGCTTATACTGCAAGGTAGTTTTGTTATTTAAAGTTGATGCTTTTTCTAGGAAGCCTGCCAATTGTAAATGATAAAATTTTAAAACAATGCTTTTATGATTAATCAGTTTTTGTTACCATTACAATTCTTTACTTTGTTTAAAGGCTGATGTGACTAGACCTTCTATCCTTCTTCCCATGTCCTTTTTATTTAATCAGTAGGAAGCCCTACAGGCTAAAAAGAGTGGTAGTTGTCTCCAGAAAGCAATTCAAAGCACTTCAAGTGTTAGAGTCAAATGGTATTTCCCATTGTTCTGAAATTCAGGCCCATATTGGTATCAGCAGGGTTTCTCTTTATGGCCATGGTAGCTATCACACAGAACCATTTCCAGGAGTTATACTTTCATCTCGGGACAGGCAGGGTAGGTAACTGTTCCGTGAACACAGTTTCCCTCCTAACTCAGGTTGTCCATGTGTTTGGCTTTTTTAAACAGAGCTTGTGCAGATGACTAGGATTGTAAACAGTACTACTTAATCAGCTCTCATGACCTGCATCTGCATCTCATGATGGATGGCAGGCCTTTCATCTTTGTACTAATGGGATTAACTCTCCTTAGGAAGGCTTTCTCAAAAAGAGAAAGGAAGGATTCCTCAAAGAGGAATCTTGTATACTCCATCAGTGGTGAGAGACAGTTGGTGTCAGCACCTCAGTCATATAGTTGTCTATAGTGGTGCCCAAGCCCTTGTCTGTGGGCTCTGTACCTTCTCTTGAAGCACTGCCAAACTGGTTGTTCTACTTGTGCACCCTGGTCAAATCAGCCAGAGTTGTCTTGACGATGAGTTTAGACAGATGTTGCTGATGCCTGTTTGTGAGTAAGAGACTGTCAGAGAAGAGGTTCTGTTCATTTTCTGTTTTGTGGAAGTGGTTAATCACACAAGTCAAAGCAGTAATATGGTACTGCAGAGGGCCTGTGTTACAAATTTATTCTTCAGAATCCAGGACAGTTTACTCTTTGCCCTTCCTCAGTAAAGTACAGCAAATGAAAGCAATTTGGAAAGTCATGAAGGGAGGTTGTGGCTTCAGACTGTGTGTGAAAAATTCTTGGGCAAATAGCAGGGAAATAATTTTGCCATTTATGTGAATTGGTGTAAGTTGATTTTTTTTTACTATAACCAAGTAGGTAACTTTAGCAATGCTAATTTTACATCTTCTGTTTTACAGAATCTCAGTTAACAGCAATAATGTCCAGTCTTTACTAGATGCTGCAAACCAGTATCAAATTGAACCTGTGAAAAAAATGTGTGTGGACTTTTTAAAAGAACAAGTTGATGCTTCCAACTGCCTTGGTAAGAGAAGTGCAGACTTTAATTTACTGTTTATTTAACTCTGCTGTTCCTGAAAAACAGATAGTATTGTCTAAAAGACAGTAATATTTGGCTAAATCCATGCACATAAAAAAAATTTTACTCTGAATCAGAACTGTTGTCCCTTGCCATAGACAAAACAATCTGGCAGTTATCTTGCCAGTGTCAGGGTCCACTGACTGTGCTAGGTCTCATCCCAACTTGGCAGCACCCTGGAGCTTCTTGCTAAGAGAACCTCAGCTGTTGAGTAAGGTAGAGCTTTCAGTTGTTACTGTACTTGGAGACAGAGTTGTAATTTCTACAAAAATAGCATATGTTCTGAAAGTATGAACGGGATAAGTTTAAGCTACTGTTGTTTTTAGTTGCTCTCCATTTTGACTGAAATTCATGAATGTCATCTGGGAAGGTTTTCTACTTAATATGTTCTGTAGCCCTGATGTGAACTCTGTTACAGAAAAGGCAATTGAGAAGTAGAACTAAATGCTTTTTCATGCTTAAGATTTGGTGCACTTTATTTAATCAGATATTAAAGATAAACTTGTTCAGAGTGTTTCTTACTGACATTGGTCATATAAATCTCCTAGTAACATCTCAATCATGTTATAGGTGTTTCTAATATCAATAGAAATGTTTTGCAGGGTATCTGAATTATAATGATTCAGCTGACACTTTGGTGCAGTACAGCTGTGGCTCTGAAACAATGGCTGGAAGAAATACATTACTTTCTAAGGAAAATGCCACTTATGCTAGCTTTGAGGCATATTCCCTCCTATGTGGTTTTTGTTAACTAGAAAATTAATTATGGTCTCTAACACTTGCATACTTTGTTGCTAATTTATAGGAAAAAGATAAAATCAATTTTTCCTCAAGGCATTGTTTACAAGTTGAAATATGTTCTGTGCAGACTCTTAGGCAAGTTCACAGTTCATTTAAAAAAAAGTATTTGAAAGAAACCATGGCTTATTTTGAATCTCTTAAAATTTTGTCAAGAGGTCATACACTTGCATTTTACCTTTCTAGTTTGCTTTTTACTACTTAGAGCAGCTCAGGCTAGCTGCAGCCCATGGGTTGGTGAGTTGCTTCTACACCACTTGCCACCTCCTCCATAGAAGGAGGAGGAAGACTTAGTGTGATGAGCAAAAGTTGCTGCTGAAAAGCTCTGGTTGCTAATGGGAAGGTTGGAAATGGTGCTTCTCAGTAGCAGTTGCCAACCTTCTGCCCTTGCAGCAGCATCAGCTTGACTTTTTTGTGTTGGTCTGCAGCTGACTGTGCTATCTATATAGACAAGTCCCAGTTCACTGTGACTCTTGAAGGAAATTGGGCTTGGTTGGTGACTGCTGCTGCATGAGCGGGTCGGGGAGGTCATAAAACCTGGATCCAGTTTCTCAAGCTGTTCTGGTTGGACTTTGTTACTGTGATTTGGCTCAGACCTGGTTAAGGTACTGTTATCTGCTTTGTAATGGGGAAAGAAACAGTGAGGAAATAGTGCTGGAGAGATAGTTCAGACAGCAAGTGCTGCAGGTCTGACTCCAATTAGTTTGGTAGGGATAGGGATCAGCAGCTTGTGCTGCTTAGTTTGTCTTGAGTTGCAGATGAGTTATGACAGTTTTAAAGGAAAAAAAGCACATGGTAATAAATATTAAACTGGGGTTGCAAGTATCACTGAAATTACTGTAATTTTATTCTATTTTAATATATTAAAGGTAATTGCAGTTCAAGCTCGGAAGGGTTTTTTCTTAATTTTTTCTTCATAGGTATAAGTGTGTTAGCAGAATGCCTAGACTGTCCAGAACTGAAAGCCACTGCAGATGACTTTATCCATCAGCATTTCACTGAAGTTTACAAGACAGATGAGTTTCTTCAGCTTGATGTTAAGCGTGTGACACATCTCTTGAACCAAGATACGTTGACAGTGAGGGCAGAAGACCAGGTGAGATGCCTGTTTCATACCAGCTAAGAGCACTGAACTTCACTATCTTTTTTTAATCAAGTTTAAAGTATTTAAAGTATCTTTAAATCTTTAAAAATTTAAAGTATCTCACTTCTGATGTTCCTACATGATGCACATAGTGCTTGGTAAATTGTGGCATAAAAGGTGCATCCTAGCTTGGTCAAAACCAAGTATTAATGAATATCCACATTTCAAGTTTGGTTACTATATGTGTTGTTTCAGCAAACTAGGAAGAAGGAAGTCATAAAGGGAGTAAGCAAAACAGTTTCCTTTATCGAGGCAGCTATAGGGCTTCTGATTCTATAGTACATGAGCTGAATTAAGTTTGATGTATTGTAGCAGTTGCTCCTAGATTGGGGTTGATGTGCTATTGGTGAAAGTGAACCACTTCAAAGTGGTAAGCAAACTGCACCTTAACGGCTGCATGTCTTTACCTGAGTGTGGTCTCAGCCTATTTCAGAGAGGAGTTGCTTCTCTTGGAAATGTATGCATACACAAGTTAAGCTTGGGGAACTGAGGGGCTTGGAAGCAAGATGAACAAAACTCTGAAAGCTAGATGCATTGACAGTAATGGATTGATGGAAGGCCCTTATTTAGGGAGTGGACAGAAAAGTTTAGGTGGCTGAAAGGAGCCTGGAGTTTCATGCAATTAGAAGTTGTAACTTGTGATAGAAATTACATTCACAGCTGTCCCATTTGGAAAGCTTGATTCAGCTTATGGCACAGCCCTGAATGCTTGTTTACCAGGTTGTTCTTCTTACTGTAGGAAAATAGCAAGAGTGTCAGTGTGATTGCAGGATGGTTGCAGCTGCTGGGTACTTCTTGCAGCTGCTGGGTACTTCTTGCAGCTGCTGGGTACTTCTTGCAGCTGCTGGGTACTTCTTGCAGCTGCTGGGTACTTCTTGCAGCTGCTGGGTACTTCTTGCAGCTGCTGGGTACTTCTTGCAGCTGCTGGGTCAAATACATTGAAACCATACTGAAATCTTGCCTTTCTAGCTGTGCTGTTGTGGTGCTTGAACTAGGTAATTTAAGTTTGCTTGAGTATGTCATCATGAGTTGACTCATTCCTTTGAAGTGCAAAAGAGGGATCTCATAGTCAAGATGTTATGTGTATCCACTTAGAAATGGATGTTTTCCTGACTCTGAAGTTTAGCATTCATAGAATTAATGCATGTTCTTCAATGTATCTCTTGCAGTAAAAAGCTTCAATGAAAATAAGAATTACTAAGAGTGTGGGATAAGATCAGGTGACTAGAATATGGTAGTTGGCTAGTTATAAGTATAAATATGAGTTATGTCACACTTCAACATTCTTGCCATGTGCTGGGAAAAGTTCAGGTCACAGGATAACATTCTCAGAGCTGGAAGTGGTGTTTAGTTTGCAGCCAGAATGACACTTTAGAATTTACACTCTCGAAGTTCTGTTGGTAAGGTATGATGGCATGCTTTAACTTGGCAGCAGTGGTAGAAATCTTTTGTAGGCAGCATGGCATCATTAAAATTCCTTTAGGAAAGTGGCAGTGTGCAGTATGAAACTGCAGAAGTTTGCCAGTGATACCAGAGGAATCTTATTTCTCAGGAGTACTGCTAGGAAGTTGACATTATACTCTAACTTTTGTATTGGTGTAAAGCATGTTTACATTTAGCAAAAAAAGGAAGGTAGCTTTAATTACTAGCTGTCCTATTTTTCCTGTATACAAATAATGTTTCTGTTGATGAAGGGATTCAGTCTTTCTGTCCCAGTCATTCTGTTGAATTTCCTCAGCTGATGGAATTGAGCCTGAAATATTTTTTTTTTCCTCTTTACTCTCCCTTGCTCCCTGGTCACTTTGCAGGATTATAGCTGAGGTGGTTTAACAGTCCCTCTGAGTAACTCTAATTCTGCCACTAAATGTCTTTCCACATTATCTCTCAGTCACTCACTGTTGATCACTGTGACCCGTTTCAGGTACAGGAGTAGGTATTGACTGTGCTATCACTTGTAACTAAGTTAGTGCTGACTCTGAAGTGGCAGCATAGTAGATAAGCTTGCTATGTCTGAGAGCAGCATTGAAGCATCTTAGTGCATAGGTAATACTGGATTTTCATTTAATTCCTTCCTGACTCAGAGGACAATCATAAATAGAGCAGATTTCTTGGTTACCTTCCCTGTTGTGTCTGCCCTGCCCCCTAAGAAAACCCATTATCTTTTCCTGTAAAGAGGAGATAGAGGAGGCTCTCTGAATGATAAATTTATGGCAGTCTGCAGCTAAAAACTTTAATTTAAATGGTCCCCTAAGATACAACACTAGCATCTTCCAACAGGCAGAAGAATCAGTTTGGAGCATTAAGGTTTCATTATTTGTCTTACTGTGTGGTGATGTGCCTTACCCTTTTCTTTCCTTCTGTCTTGTTTAAGGTTTATGATGCAGCAGTCAGATGGCTGAAGTATGATGAGCCAAATCGCCAGCCGTACATGGTTGATATTCTTGCTAAAGTCCGATTTCCTCTTATATCAAAGAACTTCTTAAGTAAAACAGTTCAGGCTGAACCACTTATTCAGGATAACCCAGAATGCCTTAAAATGGTGATCAGTAAGTTGACCTCTAGCTGAGATCTTCAGTGTTCTGTATAATTTAAAAAAAATGCTGTGGAATTTTTGAAAATTGTTTGGTTTAAAATGCTCTGACAACCATTTTCGCATTAAATTCACCTGACTGTGTTCCCTCTAGGATGCTGCGTTTAGTTGAAGTTGGATTAGCGGATTATCACGTAAATAAAACCTAGTTTATGTAACAGTGTGACTTTTGTTTCTTTTCTCCTAGCAAATGACATGAACTCCATGATAAGTAATGGAATGGAGATTTTGTCAGTGAGTAGTTAGGGTAATTGGAAGTGTTATTGTGCCTTTGGGGCAGGCTAGTAACTTCAATATCATTCATGTTCATATGTGAATTAAAAAAAGAAATATTTTATGTCAAACTTTTGAATATTACAAAGCTTCCCTAAGCAAATTAGAATGTTAAGCATACGTTGTGCTATTTTAATGTCTAGTATGATAGTTGAGTGTACAGACGGTTGCATTCTCAAGGTGCAGATGAGATAGGGAACAAGCTTCTCTTTTGTTTTCAGACACCATTTGTGAAATTTTATCATGTAAGAAAGAAAAGCCTAGATGTTGATAAATACTCTGGAAAGAATTTTTTAAATTTTGGTAGCAGTTAACTAGTTGGCTTCATTTTAGTGTAGATCTAAAAAATGGTATGCAACTGTTTTCCTTCAGTCAATAAGCAAGATTCAAATTAACCTATATGTTGGTAAGTATTTGCTGACCATCGACATCTCAGTCATACTTCTTGTGACATGGAGTTGGGTGCATTGTTTAAGAAATAAGGATTTTTGTTTTCCTGGTTTTAGTGGCTTGTAATGTCACTAACACTTTTGTGTTCTTTGGAATGTTTCTTAGGAGAATGCTTATTTTCTTACACCAATTGTAACTAATATTTTGTGTTGTCAAGCTAAGAACAGAAGTGAGGGGTTTTCACGATGTACCATATGCTAGAGATGCCTTCCTTCTTAATCAGAAATTTGAGGGGTGAGGAAGCGGGCATGGTTGACTCCTCATTGTATTCAAGTCCCTTCTTTTAATATTAGTATTGTCCTCTTTAGGCTCCCAGTTCTGCTGTTCCTTTCCTTTGGGTTTGCTTCCTTTTGCCTGTTTCAAGGCAAGAAATTTAGTTGCTTGTTAATATTGGCTAAATGAGTTGATCGATAAATTGGTATATAACATGAGTACATATCCCGTTTTCACATGGAGCAGGCAATTTAAAATAGGGTGTAAATCTGGATGTATGCTCCCATCCTCATGTGCTGCTGTGTATTCTTCCTTTTTAAACCAAAGCTGTATAGGTGTAATGTAGAAACTTGGTTTTCCCCCTTTTCCCTCCCTTCCCTCTCCCCGCCATCCCTGCCTCTGAAACATCCCTTTCCATGTATGAGCCACACTGGCTCTGCAACAGTCATTCTCTTCCTTCCAGGTGGGATGCGATACCATCTACTTTCCCCAGAAGACAGAGAAGAGTTAGTGGAAGGTACACGGCCAAGAAGAAAAAAACATGATTATCGCATTGCTTTGTTTGGAGGCTCACAGCCCCAGTCCTGCAGATATTTTAATCCAAAGGTAAGCATTACCTCAGAATGCATTAAGATTCACTGTTTGTAATCTTACGTGTTTTATTTGCTGATGGTATTAACTAAGACACAATTATCTACAAAATGTTATTAGGAAGGATGTATTCCCTGCCTCTTGGGTATACAGTTGGAAGAGTATGGTTAATTAGATATTTTCAAATCTGTGTACCTAGATGTAATACTTCATTTTGAATAGATGATAATGTGTGTGTTTGTTGGCAGTATTAGATACGGAGTTCTGATAAATCCATCTCAGTTGAGAATTGATTGGTATGTGCATCCCACAGCTGGAAATAAATAAAGGTCACTGAAACATCAAGGAATCGGTTAGGAATATATGAAAGTCTGTATGCATGTGCATGCATGTATGTGTTCAGAGAGTAATTCAAAGCAATTTCGTTTTAGCACAAGCTAAATTATTGGCTCGTGTGTTAGTATAGAACCCAGTTTTAGAGTTCAAGGTGGTTTTTCAGTGCCTTTATTATAAATATGCAACTACTTCTAAATCCCAATAGTTCACAATTTTGTTTGTTCTTAAGAGTATATAAGGAGAAGAATTGGGAGCCAAGTATTACGTAAGTGGAAAAGAGTGAGTTTCTACAACAAAAAACTTGGGAGATGGCCTATTTAGAGCAAGCAAGCTTTGCCTGAAATTTGTTTCCATGTTTCCTGAATAAATTCAAGCCACAGGAATGGTGTATATTTCAGCTATGCAGACTAGATGGTCTAGAAATATCAGCTGCATGCAGAAGGATTATCCATACTCCGTTCTATCAGGCAAGCACATGCAGTAACACAGAAAATTGCTATGTAAACCTCAGGGCTCTCTGAGTTATGAGATCACATACATGTAATACTTTGTTGCAGAAATTCTGGTTGTTCTAACTCAGTATATTAAATGCTTGTTGTAATTTCAAACAGTTTTGTGTGTTCATCTGTGTGAACTTTATAGTCAATGTGAGCCCTGTCAAATCTATTTCAGAATGACTGAGCCCTTGGGATGTGTTTTGAACTCATCATTCACATTCCCTTATGTATGATAAAATTGAAGCCACCTTCTTTGAGTGCTGCTCAAGTCTGGGGGGAAAAAAACCTACCAGCTGTGATAACTTAGTTTGAGAGACATTTAACATGTATTTTTATTGGGAATTCCAAATTCCTAAATAATGACCACCTTTCTCCTTCATAACACATACTCAAGTAAGATAAGCAGTACTCCAACTGGGGGCGAGGAGGTGTGAGGAACAGAGCAGATAATTCTTTCCTTTCCAAAGTCTGAGTTGGAAGCCTTTGATCAGGGTATTCAGCCTTTTCAACAGTTACTTAGTTTTGGTATTTTAACAAGTTGTAATTCACCCAGTATGCTCTGACCTTTCTTTTATTGGAAAGAGATCAGATCAAAGTTTCTTTCTCTTAATCTCCAGATACTTATTTTGGAACAAAGCTAATTTTGGGCAGGATGGAAACTAGCTTTGAGACTTACTGTCCCAGCCATTAATTGGCAATGGTATTGTCAGCATAGCATGCATGCGGTCTCTTTACCAACCTGATTAGGTGAAATTCCTTAAGTGCCTTATGTCAATGGTGGTCAGAACTCAAAAGATGGGGATTGTTGCTTCATCACTCTATAAATTAATATAACCCCCCCCCCCTCCAGTTGTCACCATGTGTTTTCTGAAAACTTAATCTTGTTTGAAAAAAAATAATCTCAGTGCATGCTGAGTGGGAGTGACAGGTAAAGACTTAAAACTAAAAGGAAAATTACGGATGTAGTTAGGTGATCTTCAGTCAGACCTAAACTATACTGTTAGGAAGAAAACCGTTTTGTGGACAAGAAGTCATATCTATGTAAGTCTACATAAGCTATTTTATCCTATGCTTTTTTTGTAGACTATTTGTCCAGGCATAACACGAAAAATAATTGAGTTTGGAAGAAATTTTGCAGAACTGCCTCTTGATCAAGCTTTATGGCCTTGCATGTGGATTAATGGGGGGTAGGGGAGGGAAGGAAAAAAGTGGGTAATTGGAGATCTTGATTCTAACAAGCATGTCTTCCTTGAATGTTTTCCTAGTGCTTATTTGCTTGCTTGGGTATTCTTAGCTAGCCTGTTGTGTCTTGTTGAATAGCTTTTACTTACTTCATTTCCAACTCTAAGCTATTTAAAGGTCCTCTTCTGGATGTTTTGCTTGAGTATCTGAGTTTGATCTTTAACTGTGACAGTAGGTTCTTAAATGCAACAAACCAAGGATCCAGAACCCCTGTTGAGTTAGCATCGTGTGCATGCAAAATAAGTGTGGGATGTAAGGCTCCGATGCTGCAAAGACTGTATCACGTTCAACTTGCTTTAATTAGTCTCATCAAAAGAGGATGGGAGTGTCACAGAGCAGAGAATTAAGGTTGTGTATGTACTTTTGCAAGGTCAGGACCTTGGGAAAGAAATGAAATTTTGTTTGTCTGTTGAACTGATTGAATAGTGACCTAGTCCTTCACATTTTCATTAAATTATTAAATTTAATTAAATTCTTGTATGTCAGCTAAAGAAACAGTTCAAAACAAAGGCTATGTTTTTCCTGAAAATACTTTCTCAGTTGTAAGTGATATGAATTCCAATAATTCTAACACTATAAAACTAGTGAAAAAAATCTCAATTTTCACTGATTGCTTCACATGCAAAATTAGTCTCTAATGTTGATCTTCATTTCCTTGTTGTCAAAAAGGTTTCTTTAAAAACGGATTGGATACTGTATGTTATTTGTTGAGACTGTTAGCAGTATATATTTGTCTTTGTTGCACTGTAACTGATACTTCTATTGATGCACGTACTTCATCAAGAGAGCAAAGTGATGCAACAGGACAGATGCAGACGGGCGTAAAACTTGTGGAGCAATCTGGCACTACTTTGAGTAGAGATGTTTGTTTTCAGAATACTACTAGAAATCGTATATGTCCTATTAACAGTGGTGGGAAGCATTTTCCTGTTGAATTTTCCACAGAATGTTTTAAAAAAAGCTGCTTTTTTTTTCTCCAAGTTAGGAATAAAATACTTTATGAATGCTTGATAAAAATTTATACATGACTTCATGGGATTTTGAGGTAGCAATATGCTTATTCTTTTGAAATAGCTGTCTCTAGTAACCAGAAATGGCTGGAAGTTTTAACTTTTAAAAAAGTGCCAAATCCAGCAATGGCAAGTAACAGATGCCTGGCAATGCTATTTCCTGGTGATTAAGGGAACCAGTGTACCTTTTATGAGGAGATAGAGCTGTAGTCAATAAACTATTAGTGGGGAGGCTGTCCATATTAGGCAGGGTGTTTCCCTGACAAACTTGGAGGTATCAACTGAAAACGAGGGGAAAGTCTTAAACAAAAGGAGGTACTTTTTCACAGGGCCCATAATCACATGTGCTGTTCTTGTTACAGGGTCTTGTAGCTGCTAGTTCAGTTAGTTTTAATAAGTGATTAAATAAATTCATGAAAGAGAAGAAAGCCTTTCAAAAACTATTAAATACAGAGGTGCAGCTGCTGCCTCTGTCCTGCGTCACAATTTGTTGAAAACAAAGATCAGGAGGGAAAGTGTCACCATATACCTATCTTGGTCTTTCTTTCCATATTCAGCCCCCCAAAAATGAGGCTTGCCACTGCCCAGGGCTGTGTGGATCTTGACTGTGGCATAAAGCAATTCTTCCATGTAATTCTTAAATGTGTAAAATGCATAAATTGAAATCAATTCTATGTGGTGCAGACTAACACTGAAGACCATTACAAGAGAATGACCTAAATTGCCTCCTGCTGAAAGAGGAGGATACTGCTGAGTATGCTCACGTTATGGCTTTTCATTTGACAAAGGTATGGATGAAATGGTAGCTATGAAGTGAAGCCATAAAAGTGGGTCAGATCATACCCCTTTATAACAGTAAAGGAAAACAACAGGATTTTTTGTAAAAGTGCCAGAAGTTTGAGCTAGAAAATATGTTGATCTTGCACAATGCACTAAGACATTTTCTTAAGATTTATGCGGCTATTTATTTTGCCATGCTGTAGTATGGCTTTCCTTTCTAGGATGTCCCAGGACCTGTTTCTCACCATAAAGGGCCACATGCACCTGCCAGCTCTTCTTGATATGGGGGATGCTACAAGAAAAGATTGTAAGATGTTTTGGACTATAACATGCTCTGCCTCTCTTTCTTTGAACCCCCATGTAGGAGTCACTGTTCTTCCTCATTGACCAAGGTGTTTGAAGTATGTCCTTGCTAAGAAAATGTAATGATGTAACGTCTTGTGTGAACCATTACAATGAAGGTCATTCAGCAGGTTGAGCTAGACCATCCGGAGGTGGCACAGATAACAGTTAAGGTCCCATATTTTCCTGTTCAGTATAGGATACAAGCTATGCTCATGGAATATGTGAGATGCTATTACTCAAGTGTTTCTTGTGCTGTATGCTATCCTGGTCTGCCATCAGTTGCTGAGTTTGGTGTTCTTAAGGCTTTGGGTAGTGTTACTGCCCATATTTGATACTCACTGATTTTGCCAATCCAGGCAAAATCAGTTTCTAGGCAACATGATTGCCAGTATTTGTGATGGAGCATTACCCTATTTCTCATGCTATCAACTGTGGATAGCTATAGATCATTTGTGTTTTGTAAATTCTGTAAATAAGCTTCTAGTTGTCATGGTAATAAAGTATGTATCAGAGCTTTTTAACTGAGTTGCTTGTCAATTTGGGTATTATCTTCTCCTTTTTCCATCGCCTTTGTTTGGTACGTTCTGTATTTTATTTTTTTAGAAAGAATCTGTTACTATATGTAAGATGTCTTTTTCCATTCCTATAAAAGAAAATGCAATTCTACTGTATTGATCACATGCATTGTTTCTGACATGATAGCAGCAGGCAGCCAATTCTGTTGGGGGGGGAAAATCTGTTTTTCAGGGAAGCAGTACTGGGTGCACACAGGGAATGAGGAAATAGAGATTCATAATGTCATGGTTCATTGCAGCTAACTATGTCTGTGTCTAAGAGAATTTTTCAAGAGTACGCCTGAGGAGTATTCTTCAATAAACAGTATTCATGTTTGTTTTGAAAAGGAACTTTAAAACTGACCATATCTAAATCTCTATGAAAAGCTCTGTTTGAAAAACACTCGCTGTGCAGGTAAGTGTTATAATCTATTAGACATTACTTGTTCTTTGTAATGCAGGATTACAGCTGGACAGACATCCGATGTCCCTTTGAAAAGCGCAGGGATGCAGCTTGTGTCTTCTGGGACAACGTAGTTTATATTTTGGGTGGTTCCCAGCTCTTCCCTATAAAGCGAATGGACTGCTACAATGTGGTGAAGGATAGCTGGTATTCCAAGCTAGGACCTCCAACACCTCGAGATAGCCTTGCAGCCTGTGCTGCTGAGGGCAAAATTTATACATCTGGTGGTTCAGAAGTGGGTAAGACACTAAAAATCTTTAAAACAAACCAAAAAAAAAAGCACAAAGAAAGATACCTGGAAATTTTTCTGGTTTTTGCATGACTGTTGAAAAGAAACTGCACGTTGCCATGCTAGCCTAATGAGTTTATTTTCCCATATTTAGGATTTTATCCTCCCCACAATCCAACAATCTATCTCTGTTGTGTTTTTAAAATGGTTTCATTGATTGAAATTATTAATATTTACATTAACTAGAGCGTAAAGTACACTGCAACTCCTAGAGTTAACTAGGGACAAGCAACTATATTTTGGGAGTCCCACTCTGCTATTAGCTAGCTTCTATAGATCCACAGAACTCTGTGATTTAAAATTTTCTGCGAGGTATGGCCAGAATAGCTGCATTTTGACAGTGGCATTCCTTGTATACAACATATGTTGGGCCTAATGAGGTTTTTTTTAAGGAAAAGGGTGGGAAAAAAAAAGCTTTTGAAACTACTGCTTTTGGTGGTGAAATCATACCTGGTCCTGTAAAGGAATTTGTCCGTTTTATCTGTCAAATGATTAAGTTCTCTTCTGTTAGTTTGTTATGTTGTTGGTTTGCTTCAGCAAATGGAGAAATACTGCTTTCTTTAGATGCTGTTACTCATCATAGTAAAAGAAATTAAGACCATTTGGTTTTTTCTCTCCCCACAAAACCTAGTGGGTGACATGCTATGTGTTACAGCAACATTTTAAAATGTATTTTTTCTAAGTCTGAGACATCATCAGAAAACCAAAAGTTGGAATGTAGGTATGCTATATCCATAAAAATAGAGAGCTTTAAAAAAAGCTGTTCCGGAAAAAAAGCAAAAAAATGACCAAACCCTAGAGCCAGGGAGAAATTGTCTAGTAGATCCTTTTGAGTTCTGCTGTGCTGCAGAGGGAGGTGAGCAGAGGAAAAAAGGTCATAATCGGTGCTTAACATTGATAAATCACTTAATGGGAAGTTGTGACGTTTAGGTAGTGTTTTGTGACTTCTAAAATATTCGAAGGGGTTTAATGTAGCAGCAGATTAGACAGTTCCTAGCCGCCGCCTAGTGTAGTAAATGTGAAATGGCACCTTTCCTATTACTGAAACACGCTTAACTAAGGCTGCATTGGGAAACTTGGAACAGTACAAAATCTCATAAATCTTCCTAGTTTCCCACGTGTCAGTTCATGAGGGAGTATGATACAAACTTTGATTTTATAGGCCATTTTCTAATACATTGTAATTAGTCAATAGAACTGTAATGGAAATTTTAATTTAGGGGGTTTCTTTTAAATCTGCCCTCACACTACTGCACAGTTTCATTTTGCTTTCCATAAATATTAGTCAAGGCAGAATAGTAAAAGCTAAAAATTGTAACAGCTTATTTTGCCTGTACTTCTTTCTTTGGAATCCAGTGAACACTGCTTGTTTGGAAAAGTCTGTCTATCCCAAATCTAGTATTTTCTAATTTGGAGCAGGCAATTATGTGAAACTATTAATTGGAGAAAATGCTGCAGTGTGTTTAGCTGTAGAGAAATCTAAAAATTGCATGTTTTTTGCATTGATTGAAGAGTTTGGAAAACAAACTACTGTGCCAGTCCATTACAGAAAACAGGGCTTGTTTCCCCTTTTTGAATTGATGGGAGTACTGTTTTATTTGCAATGGCTAGCAGAGTTTGAAAGCTAAACGTACTAAATTCTTCCACTATATTTAGGTGCAGGAAAAATATCTAACATTATACTGACAGCATACTGAAAATGAAGCTTTTACCTTTTTAAAAAAAGACATTAAATACAGTTCTGCTATTTCCCATGGATGGAATTTCTACAACTTCAAAGCAACAAGGATGTGTATTTACATCAAGGAGAAAATATGTCCCACTCTATACAGTTCTTCGTGATATTGAGAATTACATGGTAGGAGTGAACAAATGCACAGTTTTTAGAAGTCTGCTCCTGTGTTTTGGGTCTAGAAATGTAGCAGTTTTGAGGGTTCAAATCCCCACCTGGTAGTGAGTGCTGCTAGTGTGACACAATTTTTAGAAGTAGAAAGCCAAGGGAAAAGGCACAAGAAAAAGCACCTTTAACTGTTGTAGGTGAATATACCTATTGAAACAAAGGGGAGAAGAACCATGTTTCTTTTCTGACAAAGTTGTATCCAACCTTCTTTGCTTTTGCTATGGTTCAGCTAGTTACCTGAGCACAAGTCTTTAAGCTCCCATCTATCTTCATTTAAAAAATTGCTTTTGATTTCACTAAGAGTTTTATTGGCCCTTGAGGGAGGACTACACAGACCTTGCACTTCCAGAAAATAAGTACCTGCCAGTCCCCAGGAAGAACGTAGAATGGTGAGGGGTAGCTGTCTTGTGGCTCATAGTAATTCAGGAGTATGTTATGATATAATCAAGCTATCTAATTCCAAAGGCAATGAGTATTCTGGGAACTGGGCAAGTCACATTGCTTAGAGAAAAAAAATCATGTGAATCTGTACTAAGTTTACAAAGCTGGTTTCATCTTCACATCTGAAAGTTCAAGATATTTCCAAGTAGTGAGAATAGCATGAGGTGATAACAATATGATTGGTAATTTATATACATCTCTCTTAAGTGTTTATTCCCCCCTAAAAAAAAAAAATCTTCATAATTTGTTTTTGTTTTTAAACACAAATAGCAATTTTATAAACTTACATATTTTGGAACAAAAGAGTCAAAAGAATTAGAAGTATGTACTTTCTGAATAGTCCCAAGTTTCAACTTGGCTAGTTCTGCTTTTGGAGGTAGGAAAGCAGCTTTCCCTTTTCAACTAACAAATAAAGTATCAATTTGATAATTATTGTTAGACTCTTCTCTTGAAGACAGCCATAAAAATTAATGCCACTTTGGTGGCTTTCTATTTTTTTAAGGAAATTCTGCACTGTATTTATTTGAATGCTATGACACGAGAACAGAAAGCTGGCACACAAAGCCCAGCATGCTGACTCAGCGATGCAGCCATGGAATGGTAGAGGCGAATGGTCTCATTTATGTATGCGGAGGAAGCTTGGGCAACAATGTTTCTGGAAGAGTCCTAAATTCCTGTGAAGTTTATGATCCAGCCACTGAAACGTAAGTATTGTAACAATCCTGATTATTTTTGGTCACTTGTGGCTTTGCTTGCTCTGTACATAACTGAAGTATAGATGAATAGGAAGAATTTATGTGGTAAGGAATTTTCCTGAGTTAAGTAAAACTATGAATAACTTATTACTGCTTAAAAGGCAGTTTTTCTTAAGCAGCTTTCTTCCATATTTAATTTTCCTAATGCTAGGTTTTATTTACATAATTTACACTTATTTTCTAGGAACTAAATAGTGAGTTTTCCTGTTTTGTTTGGTTTTCTTTTTTCCCCAGGTGGACTGAGCTGTGTCCAATGATTGAAGCCAGGAAGAATCATGGGCTGGTGTTTGTAAAGGACAAAATATTTGCTGTGGGTGGACAAAATGGCTTAGGTACTTTAATTCTATTAATTCTCTAGCTGGTCACACAAGGTTTCATGGGGGCCTTTTTTCTTCTGCAAAAAATTTTACTCTGTTCAGCTGAAAAACTTTGAGCAGTACCACAAAACATGTCCTGTTGTCACATCATTGTTGCCCACCTTCTTTCACCTCCCTACTTCACTGTATCTTATTTTTTTTCAAACTCTTTTACTAATGACAGTACTGTCAAATTCAGATATGCACCCATACTGTAGCCCAGTTCTGCAGTAGTTAATATGGCTAAACCAGTCATCTGAGAAAAGATAGTCTTTTTTTTTTAGTTATTCATTATATATTTTGAGATATTTTAGCATTCTTTTGAGAGACAGGTAAAGATGTAGCTACTATTTTAGGAACTTCAGTCCAAAGATTTAAAGCTAGTCAGCTATTTTAAAGTGGTGAAAAAGTGAGAACTTTTTTGACTGCCCTAGTTTTGAAATATGACTTAGTGTTATGGGCAGGTCATTTATGATCTGCCTATCTACTTGTCTTTAAAACTAGAATAATAATTTATTTCCCAGGAGAATTGAATTTTAATTACACAAGGTTTCTGAAGTGCTTTTCAAAAAGGAAAATTCTCAGCTATGAGGTTTATTAATCACTATTATTGTAACTGGAATATTTGATTTCAGATTAATGCTACTTTAGAATATAGCCTGTATTTTAATTAGGTACTAAAACTATTCCAGCTTGATTGATTTCTAATGCAAAAATATCAGTAGATGCATTTTTTGCACAGAACTTTTATCAATCAGTTATAGCCAGAGCTGCCATTTTGCAAAATGTTGGTGTATTCACTGAATGCTCTTTTTAGAAGTGTGTACTATTGAACCAATAAGTTCAAGTATTATTTTGCTGTTCACATTCTGTAGCCTGTCTGATTAACTGTTCTTATTGTAATATAATAGGGAAGAGTTATGTCTGGGGTCAAATATTCATGCCTCTTAACATTATATAAAGGCTTCTTAATCTCTCAGGTCTAATAATTCAGGACTGGAAGTGAAAACTGACTCATATTACAATTGTTAAAGAGGGATAACAGTATGTTTGTAGATATTGTAAAGTGTAATTACTAGCCTATTTCCTAAAGAAGCAAACACTAGCCACAAAATGTATCCTTCTCTAATAACTTTTCCCTTGGCCCTTTTCGAAGGGACTTAAGCTTTTAAACGTTAATGATTTTAGCATCATAATGAAGAGAGACATCCTCTATCAGTAAATGACCAATTTAGGTAAAAGTACTGGTGACCCCTCTAGAATAGGGGTGCCCTCACTATAGGGAAGTGTCAGGTGCATTCCTGAGTTTCAGTCACTAGCCACAAATCCATAAGAAATTCAGCATTGTTAATCCTTCCATTCATGAAATAACATGTCAGAATCTCTAGAAAATGTATAATGTGAAATTTGTTATAACACATCTCACTTTGTCTCCTTTTTACTTTTCTCTGTTTCTGTATTTATAAAAGGGTAAACCACTAGTTTAGAAACCTGTGGCCTTTTTTCAAGTTTCTTTTACTTTAGGATTTAGTCTTTATTTTCAAGATTTAGATTAAGACGTAAGTTTAATGAAGCATTTGTATGCTCTAGTTCAGTCCATATGATATAATGTAATAAGCAGTTATCTATCTCATTGCTTTGTAGGTGGCCTTGATAATGTAGAATATTATGATATCAAGATGAATGAATGGAAGATGGTGTCTCCAATGCCATGGAAAGGTGTAACAGTGAAGTGTGCTGCTGTGGGATCTATAGTCTATGTCCTGGCTGGTTTTCAGGGTGTTGGTCGATTAGGGCACATTCTTGAATATAATACTGAAACAGACAAGTGGATAGCCAACTCCAAAGTCCGTGCTTTCCCAGTGACAAGTTGTTTAATCTGTGTTGTAGACACTTGTGGGGCAAACGAAGAAACTTTAGAGACCTGAAGACCTGTAGGAGATGCTGAGACATTCTTCAAGGACTTGGGGAAAGATGGCTATTGGTGCTTTGCTTCCATGTTTTACTGAATCTTGTTAAACTGAGTAATAGGAAAAACAGATGCAGTCTTTCAATTTGTATATACAGCATATTGTACAACATGGATTTTGTCATGCCCATTTTCTTGTCTGTTTTAAGAGATGGGGATGTGTTTTGAGAATCCACTTACCTAGCTGAGATCAGATGGCATCTTCCTTTAAAAGCACTCTGTGTGTGGCCTTGTCAAAAATAGACCTAATCCAATTATTTAGAACTCAAAGCATTTGATGAAGCATTTGATTTCTGGTTAAATGACACTTTACTGAGCTCAGTTGCAGAGATTCTTCATTTAATAAAGGTGAGTAAATGCAGCTTGGGTCATGAGATATGAGCAAAATTTTTTCTCATTTATACCTACCTGCAGAAATCTTTCTAGGATGCAATTGAAGATTTTTTTTCCTCAGGAAAGACGAAGGACAGCAGTAAAATAAAGATTCCCATGGTGAATGGGGATAGGTTATACCGCTCTCTAGATTATCATAGCTACCCTCTTCCAGTGACTTTCTTCCATCATTTGCATGACTGCATATCAATTTTTAAAGTTAGACAGGCCATATATAGAGATTAGAGAAACACTTTGCTAATGACATCTTAGGCGTTTTGGGGAGCTTTCACAGAAAGACTTTCACTTTTTTTATTATACTGAGGTAGGGGGATGGGGGGAAGTCCACAATAATTGTGCACTATAATTAGCAAGTTGGAAACTTGGGATTAATTTTCAGTATATCTTCCCAGGCATCAGACTGTACATACTGTGGATGCCAAACCATTAGCAAAGATGGGAAGAATAGGAACAGGAAAGCAAAGTCAATACAACAAATGTATTGATTTTCTTCTAGAAAATTACTGTTTTTAAAATGGCATGAACCAAGTCATTAAAGATATTTTATAGAAGTCTTCTAAAGTTGCACATGGTTATTAATCTCCGGTTTATAAGCATATAGTTCTGTAAATGTTTCCAGCCAACATAATAGTAAATTTCTTCCAGCATAGAAGTTCAGCTTGTCAAGCTATTGGTGTCAATACTGTGTACACCTTCCAACCTCTGGAAAACTATACAAATGATGTATGTGTGTCTGTCCTGCTCCCATGTTAGTTTATTAGTATTTTCATCCTAATTTTGTCACCTCTCTTCTAACTTGCTAATTTTTTCAGATGTTTCTATGAGACTATCGAGTTAACTTAAAGTTGGTGCTTGCGTACCTGTACCTTGTGCATCGCTGGTGGTGTGGATTTTTAGTCTGTTTTATTTCTGAAGATCCTCCAAGTTCTCATAAGTAGTATAAATTCCAGTTTTCAAAGTCAATGCTGCTTTGTAGACTTCCTCCTGCTTTTCTTCCTCATCCTAACAACTCTACGTGTACAGAAAGTAGGAGATGCATTCATGGGCTTAATAGTGGTTCCTGCAACTCGGTTCTCTATGAATGCTATGAAGCTTTTTTTTCTGTTCCCCTTGCCTTTCCCTTTTTCTGAGCCGTGAAACAAACGTGTCACTGGTGTCTCCAATCCTTAATTCTAAAACACTGTAAGAACTGGAGTGAACTCTGCACTTCTTAGGTTGTACAGGCTCTTTGATTTCTTGTGTCTGCGTTTAAAATGGTGAAGCACCTTTTTCTAACTTTATTTTCAAGGGGTTAATAATTCTTTTTAAGCTACTGAGAAACTTGTCAGTACAGAGAAGGAAGGGACTGGGGAGCAGTAGCGTGTCGCGGAACACGTGCTCACCGGCCGTCTTCTCCGAGGGCTGTCCCGGCGGCGGGGCCGTACGCTACTCCTCAAACCCCTCTACGCTTTCTTAACGCCTCAGCCTTGCGCGAAGTGACGATGCCCATGTTTATGTACACCTGGTAGGTTTCTCCCCTCGGCTTTTACCTTGCCGTGTGCCCCGGCCCAGAGGCTCGGCCACCTTCTTTGGACCCGCTGCAGCATCCGCCTGGAGAACGGTGCGGAAGGCGCGACTCCTCCCTCGCGGGCCGTGCCGCGCACCGCCATCTCCGCTCGCACCTCGCGAAGTGCGCCGATGGCGCGCGCTGGGTGACCGCCTGCTGTCAGACGTGCGCTTTCGGCCCCTGTGCCGCCAGGCCCGCGGCCATAGACGCCCTTCCCGCAGCACCCTGGAACCACCGCAGGTGGCGGTGCCCGGGACGGCGGGCGAGGGGCGGCCGCGGCGGGGCCGAGGCTCAGCCTCCTCCGCGCCGCGGCGGCTCCGCCCCGCTGCGCGGCGCCTGCCACTGACGTCAGGGCGGTGGCGGCGGCGGGAGGCCGGGCGCAATGGCCATCTGTCAGTTCTTCCTCCAGGGCCGCTGCCGCTTCGGCGAGAGGTGCTGGAACGAGCACCCTCGCGGCGGCGCGGGCGGGCGCCACGGGCCCTCTACACCCCACTACCAAGGTACCACCGAGCGCGGCGGCCCGCGGCGCTGAGGGCGGCGGTGCAGGCGCCGGGCCGCACGACTGCCTGCGCAGCCTCCAGCGCGGGGGGCGGGCGGCGGCGCGTGGGGGCTGGAGGTGCGGCCCGGGCGCTGGCCCCGGGCTCCGCGCGGCCCGCTGCTGGCGGGCGCTTCGAAGCAAAGCGGCCCCGCTCTCCTGTCGCCTGCCTCGGGCTGCCGGCGGTAGCGTCTGCTCTGGCGCTTGTGGGGTTGGGCTCTGGCGAAGGCTGTAACAGGACTGCAGTTGCTTATCTTCACACCTGCTGAAGGAGGGTCAGAGTTTGCCTGCGACACGCGCAGATGTGTCCGAGGTCTTAAAACTTAACTTGGGAGGTCTGTACTGTGCAACAGAGCCACTGCTATAGCTATGTAGGCAGGAGCCCCTAATGTAAATGCACTGTAAGTTAAATTTAATTCTTTTCTGCTGGGGTAGTTACTTTATGAAACAACATAAGCAGAACTGAAACAATCTCTTCTCTGCAGTGCCACTTGGCATGGTGATGTGAGTTCACATTTACCTCTGATTCCAGGACTGCCCTGTGTAACTCACTAGGTTAAGCTCACGAAATAATTAGGTTAACTCATTAGGAAAAAACCTGCATTTTCTTTTCAAGCTCTTATTGTCACCATAAATAGTTACACTTAGTTTTTGTTGATGGTGTATTGTTTAATATCTTATTAATTTTCAATGTCTGTTGTTTGCTTTTTTTTTTTTATTGGAAGGTACTAGCGGCGGAGGAGGGTGGGGTACCACTAACCAGAGATACACTAATGTTATCCAGCCATCTACTTTTAAGTCTAATACATGGGGTGGCAGCAGAGATCACGGAAGAGGATTTTTTGGCTCCTCTGATTTTGGATCATCAGGCGGCAGCAGCAGAAATGCAGACTTTTCACAGAACAGATTCTCTGCATTAATGAACAGTCAAAATGTTGCTGATGGCTACAAAGATGAAGAAGAAAGACTTCTGTAAGTTATAGTCCTGTCTCACTGAAAGCATTTAGAATGAGCAGTTTAAAAGCTTCCTGACTTACTAGAGATAAAGCAGAGGGCATGACCATGAGGAGGAAGCTGGGACATGTACTAAGAACCACAGAAAACACTACTTCATTTAGCTCTCTTGAGTTACGCTGGCATGGGAAGAAAGCGATCCTTGTTTTGAACCTGGGTTGGGCAGCTAGACAACTGTGATATTAGTAAGACGGCATGGTATTTAAGTTGTGGGCAGGAGGATAAAGAAGGAAACAAAGATTTCGGTACTTGAAAATAAGGGGTCAGAGCCCCTTGGACAGCATTTCAGCCATTTAAAAAAAAAAACCAAAACTCTCTGACAAAATGAACTATTTGGCTTAGTTTTCCTGACACTTAAGATAACAAATTGTTCTGCCAATAGCAAAACTATTGAAACCTGGTTTCACATGCGTGTATGTTAGAGTCAGTTGAGAATGACCAGCAGATTCAAGGCGATTACAGGGCAGATGATGAGAAGCAATTGGCAGTGTGATTTCCTGAAGAAGCAAGGTTTTGGAACCACTTTTCATTATTTTTTTTCAAGATTACGTTAAGAAAATGCTTAACAGATTATTTATTCAGCTTCTCAAACATGACTGTATATTGTGTTACAAACATCTGAAATACTCAGAATCTTTGTTTGTTACTATGTAGTGATCTGCTTGTCTACTTTAGTTTTTACCCTTTCACTGTTTACATTTGGATTTACTTTTGTTGATGTAGCTTCTGCTTCTCTGCTGTTGTAATGTCTGGATTTTTATGCTTTTGATTCTTTTCCAAAAACTTATATGGAACACTTATCCCTTTTTTCTCTCCTTTTTCTTTTGTTTCCTGAGTTCTGCTATTTAATACTGTGCATGTTCATTTGTATTGTAAAATCATCTAGTACTAAAAAAGTTTAAATTGTATTGTTATCTACAGCTTCAGGGAAAATCCTGTGACAGCATATGCCATACAAGAATTAAAAAATACTTTGTATGTTTTGGGATTTTTTTTTTTTTAAGATCTGGTTTGATTTACTTGCAGTTAGATGATAAATGTCCCTTCAAAGCATTTTACTTTATGTATCTTGCTGAATAACTGCATTTTTTTCAGAGAACTGCGTACTTCTCTTGTTCATTCTGATTAGTGTCATACTGCATTAATTTTCAGGATAGCAGGTATTTGAATCTGACTTTGGATTCAAACTAGGCAGTTGCTTCTGGTGGTTTTGTTTTGAGCATATAATTTCACCTTCGTCTGTGGTTTTGTTTTCTAGCGAATGTGTAGTGAAAGACATGGAAATTTGGGAATCTTCAGGACAGTGGATATTTTCATCTTATTCACCGATGAAAGAAAAGCCGAATGTCTCAGGTAGGTAATGTTTTTAGTGTTGCCACATATTGCTGCTATTTAGAAAGTTTCTTACGCTCATCCACACTGTTGTACCTGTGTGGAACCATTTGCAAGGTGATGATTTGCCTTGTGATGCAACAGAAGAGAATATTGGATTATGGCAAATTCATTTTGGACATTCACATCTTTGAAGTTCTGTAATGAATCCTTTTTGTGTCTCCAACTGTAATTGACTTACAGATAATGTACCAGGGCCCATTTCTTCATAACTATAGAGGGCAATCAGAAGTATTAATATATTTTCTTGGAGGTTTTTATTATTTCTCTCCTTACAGGCTTTCCAGATTTCTCACCAGAAGAGTTGCATCTGGAGTATTATAACTGCCGAGCAACCAATAACATTCAGAACTATGTAAGTATTTTAGAAATGCTGACCTTTTATGTCAACAAGTTCGAAATGATAGGACTTGTTGTTATTATTATTCAGGTGGCAACTTCTGACTCATCTACTTACCAAATTCTAGCAGATTATCAGAATGCCAAAATATTTTTAAATTACTGTGCACCAAATGGAATGCAAAAATAGCTGCTAGTCTGTATGCTCTACCGTAACTTCCTATTTCTGTCTGAGATCACAGGCTAAAACTGTCAGATCTGGGCTTCTACAACTGGTGGGCTAAATGTCTAGACACATCAGCTCCTACAAAAAAATGGTGGCAATAGACTTTTAGCTAGTCTCAGTTAAATGTATGGTCTTTCTAAACCTAGACACTCCTTCTCTTAGTCTTGTCCCTGCTCTTGTGTGTTATTTGTAGAAGTTATTTGAATCCTGTCTCAAAAGTTGAATACTTTGTATGCTGTTAGTCAGTTTGATTGTTATAGCTGAATATGTAACACTTCAGGTAGAATGCTGGGGAATTTTATTTGACCCTGTTCTTTTACATATCTTTATTGCAGGGGATTAATGCTAAAAATAGTAGATACTTCTAAAGGAGTATATATGTTTCTATAAAAGAAGTAATAGATATGTGGTTTTATTTATATGTAAAAGTTTATATGTATTGTTCCTCCTTCATAGTCCTGTCAATATCAAGGAAGCTAGCACAGTTCAATGTTGGGCCAGGAAGGGAATTAGGCTATTGGACAGACACAAGTACTAACTAACTGAAGCTACATTGCACTCTTTCCTCTTCCCCTTGGTTCTGTATTACAGAAGGAATTGCTGTTGTCACCACTCTTGCTTCATGTGTTTAGAATTACCAGAATTGCATTTTCAGAGACAGGAGAGATTATGTTTTTAAAAAAACTTCAATTAAAATAAACTGAAATGATTAAACAATACACTATGCCTGGCTGTTTTTAAAAAAAAACCAAACAACAAACCACACTTGTTGCCTCACTGAAACACTGAATGCAAGTTCATGAAAGTGTCAGTGTATAGATGGTAACTGTATGATACAATTCTCTCACAAAATGTTTAAGTACAGCATGTCTTTTCCAAAGCATGTGTTTCTATTCTTAAACTAGGTCAAAATCTGAATTTTTCCAGTCTGTATAAGAGCTGATACCAAGCAACATGATCTTCCAGCATGTGACTAGACACAAAAGAATTACTGATGTTTGTGATGTAAGACCCTTTTGAAAAAATAAGGAATTAATTTACAAAAAGATTACTCATTCCACTCTTGCAGGCATTTACGGCATTATATGTTTAACTTAGTTAGTTTTTAAGGAAAATTCAACTAGGCCAGGCTTTGAATAAGGTGTGTTGATAAACTTAAATATAGGAAATTCAAGTTTGGAATTCCTTAAAAGTTATTTAATGACTTTCCAGTTTCTTGTTTAATCACGCTTATCAGGGAGGCAAATCTTAAGACTTGAGCTTAATGAGTAAGTACATAAGTGGACAAGCCAGAAATAAAACAAGGATTGAAGAATTTTTCTCTTATACTTAAAATTTACATATTTTGTGTGTGGTTTGGTTTTGGGTTATTTGTTTTCCCAAGCACCTAATTCAGGTGGTGATAAAACTTAGATTTAGAAACCCCAGGACATTTTTTTTGTTTAACCTTACTGTTATGTGAAGTAAAACAAGTTGATTTAAGGGCAATAGTAAGAGAATTGAAAGGAATTCTGTGTTAATAACGAAAACTTCAGCTTCTCACCTTGAAGTTTCAGGAAAGTAAAAGTCTTGTTGTCTTGGTTTAATGAAGTTTCTTTTCTAATTACAGAAATCTTCTTTCAGTTTATTTGTCAGATCACTCTATTTTCTTCTTGTAAGTCTTCACCAATAATAAAACCATGCTTTTCTTTTCCCCCTTTTTAGATAAATTCTGTCCAGCAGTTAGTGAAACAATGGAAAAATCGGCTGCTTCAATTGAAAGTTTTAAATGCATCGACAAAAGCAGCTTTGGTAAGTGTTAATGAAAGGTAAAATGTTTCTGATCCTGATGTCTTTTTTTTTTTATTAATCTTGAGCAAATGTTTTTCTTCGGTTCGTGGTTTTTTTAGACACATCCCACCAAACTGTCCTGCAAATGCCAACATTATTTTCTGCTACAAAGATTTCTAAGAAATGACAGCTGTAATATGCCACCTTGTTTTTAAGGATGAGATTTTGCAAATGTTCCATAGAAACTTCAGCTGTTATCAAAGTATTTGTTTACACTTACACTAACTTTATATAAATAGGTGATAGGTATTGCTTTGAAGATTGCAGAATACTACATTTTACAACCAAATATACATGATTCTCTTAGGGCATCCTTGTTTGCACCTAAATAGCTGAGACATGAAAATATTTGATTCTTAGATTCATTGGCAATTTTATGGTAGACTCATGAACTGTTCTGAAAATCTCAACCATGATGTGTTATATTCTGGCACTGCAGCCTTGAAAAATATCTGGCATGAAAGTGTTCAGCTGACTGGCATCACGAAGACCTTGACAGTAATCTTAGAATGCTCCCGGGAATATTAGAGAAAGTGAAAAGAGTGTAAGGAGGAATTACACAAGAGAATAACGATTGCAGTTTGAAAACTGCCCCATCTATCCGTCTATGTGTTTTTTTAATAGGTGATAGAAATGTGACTGAATATTCTAGCACTGCGTGAGTCAGGCGAATGTGAAAATCTGTGAACACGGTTTTGGGTCTTATATCCACCTTTCTCTGGAATCATTAAATCAGTGAATTGAGGGTGGGTATTATAAAACCCTTCAGTTAACCAAGGAAAGTGGTGAATCAGCATGGTTCCATGTTAGCAAGGCAGCAGCTGGATCCCAGGTTTGGAATACTATCATTGCAAGCCACATGAAAGTAACCATAGCTTAAGGTTGGGATCCAGTCAAGTTCATGTATAGTAAGAGGCAAATATCCACCCTACCTTTTCTTCCCTGTGTTGACATTGACTTTTCCAAGGTATAATCAGTAGACAAGACCAGAATTGTCATCCAGGCTATCTTGGGATAAATAGAGCATTTTGGTAATGCCAGAATGAGAAATCGATAGATAGGTGGGAGAGAAACTGTTCGGATAAAATCTGAAGATATAAAGAGTAGTTGTTCCTGGGAAGGTGACAAACACTTGTCAATCTAGATGTATCAGGAAAGAATGCTTGAGTTAAAGCCAATATTAAATAATCAGGGAGACAAAGTAAGTTGATTTAAGTGGAGTCTGCATGAAGTGCATTAAAGTTTTAGTAATACGATCATACATGCCCCTTGGTAAGTTTCATGCTGAAGATGAGCAAGTGGGATTTAGGCTTTAGCACAGAAGGCTAGGTGTGCCAAGATGAGGGAATAGACTCAGACAAAGCAATGACATACATAGGGTCATAAAGCACTAATTGAAATAGGTAAGAGATGAAAACTAGAGCTGGAAGAGGTGTTCAGGTCACTGACTGAAGGCAAAACTCAAATTGTAATGTATTTGTGTTTCTGAAGTGTTTTACAGAGAATAGTATATAGCCTTAAAGCGTTTTGTTCATAGCTGCAAGAGCATGGAATCATGATGAAAGTAAGTGATCAGTGTCTAACTTAACCTTAAGTTGTATTAAATTGGACTAGGCAGCTATATTTTTTGCTTCAAGTATTTATTGAAAGACATTTCCCTCTTTTGGAATCTAGTTTTCATTTATGTATTTGGAATTTTTTAAGCTATCTGAATTAAAGAACACAGTCACTCAACCATTGCCTTCCTTTGGATTTGGAGGACAGCAAACATCAAGCTTTGGGTTGTCAAGTAAGTTCCTGCATTAAGAACCAACAGTTAAACATTTTCTTGAGGTTTTTCTTCTGCATTATTGAAATGCAGCAGTGGTTTGGTATCACAGGTGTGCACATGCTAACAGTTTTTTATAAATTTTATAATTGCAGGCTTTCCTGTGAACAGCAGCAGTAACAGTGCTAGCAGTAACAGTGCTAGCAGTAACAGTGCTAGCAGTTTCTCCTTTAAAACAAGTTCCAGTCTCATCAATGCATCATCTGGAAACACCCCTGCTTTTGGGAGCTCTTCTGCTGGTTGTAATCCTCCTGCATTTGGTGTGACGTCCTCTCCTAGCATATCCCATTCTGTTGGTTTTGGCAGCCCAGCGGCTCCATCTGCAGCCTCCTTCTCATTTAAGACTTCTGAAACAGCCAGTAGTTTTGGAACTTCTGGGTTTTCAGGGTTTGGCAGTTCTGCTGTGAACTCTTCAAGCACCACTCCGCTTACAGCCTTTGGAGCTTTTAATGCAGCAGTAGCAGCTTCTCCCTCACATTCAAGCAGTACTTTATTTGGACAGACTGCCACTGCCCCTGGACATAACATAACATCAGTGTCTTCTGCAGTCACAAACAATACTACATCAGAAAAGTTATTTACACTAAAGAGCGAATTATCAGCTGAAGAGTTAAAACAATTTGAAGCAAAAAAGTTTACGATGGGAAAGATTCCTCTTAAACCACCACCATTAGAACTTCTAAATGTTTAGGAATTTTAAGTTTATTCTGAAATAACGTAACTCCTCTGACACCTCAGCTACACAATTTTGTGGTTGAGTAATGAAGTAAAATGCTTCCATTTGAGTTAATTTTTGTTTCATCTCTAAGTCTTCTGCTATAATAAACTCGCAGCTATAAACATTTGATCACTGTATTTTATCATTTCTTGGGGTTATTTTGGAATGGACCTTTTACATCCAAGAAATGAACTAATGCAAATAAAATTTCAAGTTCTCTTTTATATTTTGTACTGTGAAATTCTGGGCAAAAACTATATTAAAAAGGCTTTGTCAAAAGTAAGAATGTTTTGGTGAGGTATTCACAGCCTACTGTGAGTAGAATGCTAGAAAGAAACAGTTGCAGTGCAAGGCTGTTGTTGGACCACCTTGTCTTTTGCCTCTTCTTTAAAGGGTTCATGCAGCCTGTGACAGTTGTGTTTGGAGATAAAGGGCTCCTGTGTGGTCTGTAGCTAGCTGCATGCTTCTGTCACCTGGGAGTCAGTTACCTCTCCCAGGTGATGCAATTCAGCTTTTTTTAGTTGTCCTGCTTGAGGTCATAATGCATGCACTAATGTAATACAGTTGGGGGCAGACAGCCTTGAAAGTATTCATCATGAACAAGAAGCTTGTGGTTTGTTATTTTGACACCTCTTAGATAAGTTTGCAAGCAATTGCAAAACTACTTACTGCATTTATGTGAATTGATAGAATTTTGTTGTCTGGTTCTCAAAACTTGGGTGCATATATTAGCAATACCTTTTCTGAATTGATGATAGTAAGGTATGTATTTTGTCAAGATGCTATAAAGCAGGGGTCAGAAATCTTTCAGAGGGGGTACTAGAGTCAGGTGAAGAGAGTGTTTGTCCTTGACCAGGCTCTCCCATTAATGGTTTAAAATTACCAAACCTCATATTTAAGAGGAAAGCAAAAGTTTACTCCAGGATATATTTAAATAAATTGTTTCTTTAACACTTGAAGATAACATTTCAGTTCTTGGTATGGACCCATAGGCCTACCTAAAACTTCACTACAGTTGTCCATAGTGTACTAGAAGATGGCTTGCTAAAACAGTGTGAACGCATTTACCATTTAGGATGATAGGCTGTGGGGAGGCACTCTGCAGACTTAATAGAGATCTAGGTTCTTCAGTCCATGTGCTCAGTGTAGATGTACCAGGAACTTGAATATATTATGTTACAGTACTGGGTTGCTTATATGGATTTTTCTGGTGATTGTTTTGTAGATGAAATAAGGCATCTGCTTTCTGTTATTGTTGCTAATGACCCAGTGCAGGCTTCCTGGAACTCACAAACAAAATACTAATATGTTGGCCCAGTGTTCCATTTAATTCTTATGAAATGTGTTTTTTCCAAGTGGGGTCTCCAGAGCAGTACTAAGATTTGTACAAATTAAGACATGTACATCTGTCAGGGCTCACTTAGCTCTGGATCGTTTATGCCAGTTATTCAGATTTTGACACAGGAGCTGAGGAACATACCAAAATCTGTTCTGTCACTGTAGTTGTAGAAAACCCCCATCTTTACAGAAGTTGTTAAATTCACTTTTGTAAAAAGTTAGTATTTAACAACAAACAAAAATGTGTTTGTTGCTTGTCAGATGAATGCCATAACTGCCTCAATTTGTTCTATAATGTGTATACCTTTTCCCATATTTCATTTGTGAAGCCTTAGTGGTTCTCAAACCCAACTGTATCAGTTTAAAGGTGGCAGAGAGCAGTGTGATGTGACTTTAACAGCAAAAGGCAAGCTGTGTATTTGGCTGCAGAAGTAGAGGTAAGGCTAGGATAGAGTAGAAGGAAGTAGTATTGCTCTAGTGGGCTTACTGAACTGCAGAAACTAAGCAACAATTTGTCAGTAGATTAAAGCAATCTTTCCCACCATTTACACTGTATATTTCATTTTTTTTTGCTGTTCATCCTCTTCTGCTTTTGGTATACTTGATATCAAAGTTGGTTGCAAGTACCAAGGCAGCTAAATAATATCTTCCTTTCAGCTACAATCCTTTCATTTTCTTAACTTTTCCTTTTTGCAGCTGCATTTTTGTTTGGTATATGGCTGCTCTTCAGAAAGTCATAATATTGTGGTCTGGCATATAAAACATACAGGCTGGCAGCACCTCACATATCTCACTTACTGTACCTCATTTTAGAACAGGAATCATGAGGTGGGTGTTCAAGCTAAGAGGTGTAACACATCCTTATTAGTAGAAGAATTTGGTCTGTGAAATAGGCTAGAACATTCAAGCTCCACATGATATTTTCAAGTACTTCCCTTTGACATAACAGGATTTGAGTCACAAAACGCATAATTTGAAGAATGATTTGAAGTTTTGGTTTCCAAAAGATCATGGCTTGTAGTTTCCCTGTATGCAGCAGAAAGTGGCAAGGTAGCCTTACACTGAATGAAGGAAGATGGACTGCAAATAATCGACTGACTAGATTTAAGCCTCAGAGAATAAAGCTAAGGGCATCAACAACAATAAATTAACAACAGCCAGAAGGATAAGAAAAGAAAGAAGAGCTTTCACAAACATGTCCGGGGGCAAAGGAATACAAAGGGCCTATTAATACAGGACCCCTGAAGTGGGATTGATAACTCTGAAATGGTGGAAATCCATTTAAAAACACTTGAAATGAGAGACAGTTGAAAATCAATGAGGATGTTGTAGTTACTGATAAAAGGTGATAAAAGGCAAGTAAGAAAATATTTGTGAAATGTGAGCTTACTGCAGTATGGTGGGAATCCAGATAACTTGCTGTACTGGTCAGTAAGGGAAGCAGCAAATGGACTTGCTATAGTTCTGATAGACAATTACTTAGAAAAGTGATAGAGCATTAGGGATGTGCTAGCAGACTGGGGAAATAATGTATCTTAGCAAGCAAAGGTACTTATTTTGTTGATGGTTACAAATAATTTGAGGAGATTCTAAAGACAGATCATCTGGCTTTTAGTAAGGCATTTGATACAGGCATTTAAGAGGTGTCAGATGTTTATGTAACAGTGATTAGGGTTAGTGATTAGTCACAAACATTGACAAGTGAGTGAATGCTTTTTGTTTATAGTACACCTCCCCTATCCTAATGTAAAGGATAGAGAGAAACTGTAATTTTATATTTACCTGGACAGTAACGGAAGAAAAAAGCCATAGACAATTAGACAATTTAAATAGATATCTAATTGTATTTGACCTAATATAAGCCAGCAGCTAAAGGAAAAAAACATACTACTAGTATTCACAGAGACAGAGAAAACCATAGAGTTGAAAGTGACAGTAAGTGAGATATGAAGCTACAGTGGTTTAGATCAGTGAAATGTAGTGTGAGCTGGAAGAATCTCCTTCCCTGCGTGACTTGATAGTGTTGCATTGGTTCTGGGCAGGCAGTTGCCATAGAGCTGCGTGACAAGTAGAAGGAGATTCAAAGAGCAACCAAAGTGATTGCGGGTTGGAAATGAGGATTTAGGAGGAAACTTAAGAGCTGAAAAATTACTGCTTGGTGAAAGCAGAGGCTGTGGCATGGATTGACCATCTTATTGAAAGGGTACCCTCTCAGAAGGGAGGAAATGGGAGTTTTTAAGGCATCTTGACTAGTAACCAGAGTATTGCAGTACTTCCTCAGCAATGTCTTAGACAGGAAGTTTCCCAGCTGGGAAGGTACTTTGGTTCCTCTGTTAAGATCTGGCCAAGTCAAAACACTACAAACAAATGCCTACCTGTCAGGACTAACAGTGCATGTCCCCAGAGATGCAGCAATCGATGTAAGCAAGATCTGATCCCTTGCCTTTAAACCAAAATATGGCAGCACTTCTGGAGAGAGTGACAAGAGTGCAACGCTGAGCATCTGGAGTAGGCAGCTGTGTGTGCCTGCTACCTCTCCTGGGGAGCTAACCATAAAGAGGGAACCTCTCTCCATCAAGTTTGAGGAGGCAGATTAGCTCCCTAACACTGGGAGTGAATATGCCTCTTGGTCTTGAAACTCTCACTTGCAATTACCTGGTTTTCATATTAAGAATAACCAAGTAAAAAAACAAAGACTAGTAATCAGCAACTCAGTCTTAGGCAATGTTCTTATTTAATCTGCAGTGCTGTTGCAACTTTTCAGTTTGGTCTACAGAATAAAGCTAGTTCTTAAAACACTGTATCACGAACTGGGCTCCTTGGTGGGACTTACCCTCCTGCAAAGGAACAGAAACAGATCTTAAAATGGAGGGAAGAAGAGCAAGAACAACAAGATATAAATGTTAACTGGCTGATCAACATTTTTGTTTGGGTAGGTGGATCGCTTTGTCTTTCCTCCACAAGTAGTAGGGTTTGTTCTTAATGTGTCACATGAGAGACATAAGAAACAAGTTTTACATCTTACCCCTTCCAGCAGACAGATCTGTACGTTGCTAATTGCATAGTAGTCATCAGAAAAGTGATCTGGTGGTTTTAAAGTACCTGTAGCAATTATATCCTGTTCCACCTGAATTTCTGTTTCATTATGGCCGTGCACTCTTAGCAAACGAAGTGCTTTCTAGTCAGCATCAAGTCATGCTTCTGTAAGTCTTCCATGGAGCCTTATCTTGCAAATCACAGAAATGTGCCCATTGCATATGCCCCTACAAAGTAATTAGATTAGTTTAATTATACAAAATAAACCCACCCTCCTGTATGAATCAAACAAGCAACATTTGCGTATGTGTGTGTAAAACCACGTCACATCGCTTTTAAAGAGAGACTAATGAGGTATAGTTTTGATCTCTGATAGCTTAGCTTTTCTGTTGCGTTTTTCTCAGCCTGACAAGTATCTGTACAGCTCTGGCTTGTGTGCACTTCAGTATTAAAGCACTCTTTATAGTCACATGAGATTTTGTTGTTGTAGCTTACTTCTGCAAGTATGGGTTTCTCTTGAAGTATCTGTAACGATGAAACAGAACTAAAATCATATAAAATAGCAGTTTATAATCAATGTGTTGCATTAAAAAAAAAAGCCTGGTATCACTTACTGTTTCCATATGATAAATGGACAGTAGATGAGGTGGAGAAGAACCCTCTGTATTCAGTATGCATTAACTCTTTGGGGCAGAAGAGAGCCTTCAGCGTTCTCCCATGGCCTGTGTGCTTGCTCAGCAGCTCCCACGGGGCCGGGACCAGCAGGCCCTTGCAAAGCAAAGCACTATTTGAACTTCACTGTAGGAACTTGGCATAGCATAAAAGAGAGACCCAGCCTGCAGGGCAGATCGGCCTGCCTTGAGATAAGGCTGTCTCAAATTTCACTGTAGATCCTCCTGCCTGGAGTCTTCTTCAGACATCTCTATCTCCATCTGACCTACCTGACTTCCTGGAGATTGATGCCTTTACCCCTTGCCCTTCATGACTCCCACTCCCCCCAAGCTCCCTGGTCCCTTGCTTTGGCATACTGGGGGACACGACTCCCTTGGCCTTCCCGTGCAGGTTTCGCGGAGAGAAATGGCCATGAGAAACCCCTCCTCTCCAGAGGTCTGTGCCTCTCCCCAAAGTCTGCATGCAAATTCACATGTGCATACAATGCTGATGACCCTGTCAGGACACAGTATTCACAAGTCATTTGAGACACCTCCAAGCCAGCCAGAGAGCACAAGCAGAGGTGTACCGTCACAGGTAGGTGCTGACACAGCTCCAGCTTGACTTACCTTTCCAGTTGGTGATGTTTCAAGCTTCTGTCCTATTAGTGCCCTTTACTCACACATTCAAACTCCGTATCATATGAGATTTCTGGCAAAATGAACCCCCCTTAACCTTTAATCATCTTCTATAACCCCTGGTCAACTCGTCCCACTTGTTCTTCCCAGGCAGCTGTCTTTGCCCGTACTTCTCAGGAGCACACCTAGAAACTCAGAGATACCAAAGCCCCCGCCCCCCAACAAGAAAGTGCTTCTGGTTCTCCAGACACTAGTCCGAAACAGCTCAGAAGGTTTCTTTCCTCCTAAAAAAGCGCTGATAGTGATGAACCTTGCTGTCTGGCTTGTCCTCTAGTCCCCCACCCCTTCAATAGGGAGCTACAGGGATGGTCTCTATCCCGAGCTGTACGCGGGAGGCAGAGGCAGCACCAGCATTTTGTCATCCATCAGGTGCACAACCCAGGGAAGGAGGAAGCACCTTTGGGCCTCCACACCATAATGACTGTAGTCTGTCTGCTAGCAGTTGCTTAATTGTCTGTATCTGCTAACAATCACCTCTTTTTCCCCTTCTGAGCAATGCTGTACAGAGGGTGAGGAAAAGAGGGGGAAAAAAAAGGGTACAAAGTACCCATGCAAGTTTGCTGAAATCCATGATACTGCCAGGGGAAAAAACCTGGACACCCTCACTTTTGGTTATATGGTTGAAGCACAAGTCCATCCTTCTTTTCACAGTAGAACTACGGAGCAATGCCTATCTAAGAGCACACATTATACAAGAAACACAAGCAATAGAAGTTGATCCTTGCACCAGGAAATACATCTGGTTGCCAATAATAGGTCCATACTGAGGTAACCAAGTTATGTTGGACATCTAACAGTATATAAAGCTGTCTTATCTGTGCTGAAAAAACGGGGCTCTCTCTGACCTTTTCTTCTCTATTTATCTACTTTCAGTTTGGAAAAATATTGGGTAACATTAAAGATATTAGCAGAGTATCTCAATATTAAATACTGAAAAACAAATAAATAAATGCACACAAGATGCTTCTTGATTACAGCTGCAATAAACTGGTTCTGGCAGCAAAGAGATTTTCTCCTACTTAAGTGGTCACTGGACACATTCCATCCTTATGATGATCTACTTTGAGAAGGTTTATTCTTCCAACAATAACATAACAGAAACAGCCATGAACAGAGGGAGTCCTATAAAGTAACTAAAGATTACATGAGAACAATATGTGGTGGGTTTTTGTAGTTTTAAAAATCAGTTAGTGTGTGCGTGGCTGTAATTTATAGCTATGCATCCTTGATCATTTACTTAGGAGTCTGTATATATTGCAGTACTTGGTGCACAGGAAGAGGAAATAAACTGCTTTTTACAGCATTTCCACCTCTGACGCTGGGTCTGGGATGATTCACGCAGCCCTGGAGGTCAGCTGGAGGACTCAAGAGCTGAGAAGCCCCAGTGTACGTGGTGCATCTTGCATGTCCTACTCAGCTCCCGCAGACCCTCCGTGTGGACCCATCTCTAGAAAAGATGCCCCAGAGCTGTGGTGCTGGCTGTTAGCCATCTAAAAACTTCCCTATGGAAGCAGGACTTCCAAATGGCAATTTAAGTTTCTGACACAGTGCAAAGGAGCCAGAAAACTGCTGAGGTCCAATTCATGATGTTTTCCAGTTTATATTCAAATTACTCAATTCTAGCAGGATTCCTAAGAAAATAACATGGTTTTGATTGTACTGTCTGATCATCTGTCTGTGATTCCTTCTGCACCAGTCACTTTTTTTAACCCCTTGGCCAATTTCCAGGCACTTAAGTCTCAAAGATTACTATATTCTCATAGCTGTAGTAAGAACTGGCAGCTGGATGAGGAAGGAGACCAAAATCAATGTTGCAACTGAAAGAAAAAACAGGCAGAACTCAGCTGCTATGAATACTGTTAGCAACTGGCTGGCTGATCAGCACACGTGTAAATCCAGTATCTAGAGTAGTTTGCCAGGCTTTTGCCCCATTGGGGTACTAGAGAGGACAAAGGGCACCAATCTATAGGAAACTAAGTTTCATACACACATTCTATGGGTCTTTTAAATCTCAAAGCATAATTCTTCCATGTCCAGATGTGAAGTTAACTCAGGAACAAGGAGCAGTACAGAAATATTATGTTTCTAAGTTCAGATACAGCAAAGAATTGAGGCTCCTAACTTCACACTGGATTGCTAACTTGCTGCCAATTTCATGCTTAATTGAAATCAGTGAAATCATCTATGATCCAAGAGCTGTGATGGACCCCAAGCCTCATAATTTCTAGGATCCTGCCAGCCCCCCAGAGCTTATGAGGAAACCAGAAATGATCTTTCACTTATATGAAACTGGAAATAACAATCTTACTAAAATACGAGTATTTTTATAATATTTTTTTGCCCTCTGGCCAGTTTCTAGCAATAATTGTTCACTAACTCGTTACTGTATCACTAACCCTTCATACTAATTTGCTTGCTCTTTCCTTTGGCAGAGAATACCATTTCTGCCAAAACACATGTGAAATTTTTCAAGACATTTCACATATCCTCGGATCATTTTGAAGAAAGTGCTGGCTATAAATATCAGCTGAGGAGATTTGCAACATAGTCATTCATCTTCCAATCTTAAACCCAACAAAACTTACTCCATAAGGCTTAAGGTACAGGAGAGTCTGAATGTGAATGAACTCAGATGATTTGAGATGTTTTTCCATCACACACGGCAGACTCAAGAAGCCCAAACAGCCACTGGCTCCCTCTGTTCAAACTGGAGGGAGCTGACCGTGCATCACTATATGCAGCCTCCTTTACTTCACAGGGCAACCACTGCCCCCAAAAAAGGCTCCAAAACATTAAAGGCAACCCAGGTCTACGTAAAAATATTCAGACTCACCAGTAAACTGAAGCTCAGGCAGACTCCAGAGCACGACTCTGATGGGCTTTCCACAGGGAACACCGCTGAACCAGTAACCACCTCTCCTCTAACTCGGCATAGCTTCTGCCTGTTCATGTACCGTCGTCTCCAGATGGTGACCTACACAGTTATCATACAAGGCTTGATAAAACTTTCAAAACAGTCAGGCAAGACTTCCCCTGTTCAAGTGTAAAACAAGAGAAAGCAAAGAGCAGAAAAACATCATTCAAACCTTCAGCCCTGTTGCCTTGCTCGTAGAATACCTGCACTGCCAGGGGACGGAGCCTCCTCCCTGCTTGTTTCAGCTGTGGCCCGTTGCAGCCTGAGAGGGTGAAAGCAAGGAAGCAGGTGTTGAGAAGTCCCTTATGATGATAATGAGAAAAGGATGACTGTAAAAGTTTGCTTGGGTCCCTAGCAGAGGATTGCATCTCTACGCACCTTCTCCTCTCTGTGGGCACATAGGTTCCACTGAGGTTTGTTGTGTCCTGGATCATCAAAGCATTACCCTAATCAGGCAAAAAAAGGTGTAACTATACTACTTATTCTCTGCTGCCATATTCTCTTCCTGCCTCCCAAGTGTTGCCACCTGTATTGGCCAAGTTGGAAGCCACCAAAGATTACCTGCTGGTCCCATGGCTACCACAAGAGCTTGAGTTAATACAAAAGCAACCTTTGCTTACGATCAATGAATTATATAGATAATAGGCAAGTACTAAGTAGGGTTGTATTTATCCAGGGCACCGAAACTGTCGTGGTAGAAGACTGGCTGAGCCGAGGCCATACTGTAGAACCACAAGAGCACATGTAAACACTCCTGCAATACTGGCGCTTGGCTGCCTGGATGATCATTATACGGTCATGAAATGCTTAGCACAAAGCAGTGATAGCTGATTATGCCCGCTAAATACTGCTGTGGTACTAAGTGGTTCTATTAGCAAGTTAGTTTTGCCAGTTCTTAATTACAGAGAAACTTGGGAAGATAGAAACATCAAAGGGATCCTTTTCCCTAACCAGATAAGTCTTGTCTTTATTCCTATGACATTTAAAAATTCCTTACCCTATTCAGTTTGAAAACCTGCTGTAGGCTTTTAGGATTTAAATCAATACATGCTTATTTGGAGGCTTTAAAGGGAAATGAAAGGTTACATAGACTGGTATGAAATTGCTGCCTTTCAATGGTTTGCAGGTACATAAGAAATAAAATGAAATACCCTTCTGGTCTCCCACTATAATCCCCCAGGCCAGTAATTTTTTAACTGAATTTAAAAGCTCTCCCTAAATATTGTGATGTATCTTGAAGCACAGAGCTGCCTGCTCTCAGAATTATCTCTGTAAATTATTATTAGCAAAAAACTTGTGTCCATCAGCTCTTTCTCCACACAACCTTCTGCAAAAGCATTAGAGGACTGACTGACTTAAACACCGACGGAACTGGGATTCAGAAGGAAACTTAACCAAAGATCACTACTGGGAAACAGACCCTTACAGACATTACTACAGCCCTTACAGCCATTTGAAATGGCCCTAGACTGAGGCGAAGCAAAAGAAAAGGACCTGTCCAACAAGAATGCAATGTGTAGGGATGGAGTCTCTTTCAAACTGCCTGCTTTGTCTTAGTCTATTTGCTCTGATTTAAATAGTGAATAGTTCTCCTTTATGTTCTAACCCCAGACATAGCTCTTGAGAGCCAAAGCCTTTCTTGTGTATAAGGGATGCTTGTTTTAAGGAGAAGCCATCTCAAAGCTCTGGTTGACTTGGTGGTCCCCACCCAACAGGAAATCACCTTTCTTCTGTTGTAAATAACGTGAAACTTTTTTTTTTAATTTAAAAATAATATCTAGTACAAATATGTTATGAGAGAGAGTTCAGCATAATCTGAAAACACATGAAAAGCATTCAAATGCTATAGGAATGAAAACCATAAAACATGTTGTAGATAAATAAAAGACAGAGTTTACACGTCCCTCTGCTTTCAGTACAGAGTTGTGATGAAGAGGCAGGTTCTGTAATTTGAGCAAAAATTTCAAGAAGATTGTATTTTCTTTTGAATCCCATCTGCATGAACACACCATCTCGAAGCTTTCCAGCAAATGTCACCTGATGTCCAAAGCATGTGACCATGGAACAGTGTCAATGTCCTCCTTGTGCCTTTCAAGACACTCAAATAGTGTCCTTAAGTCTTGCTACATTTGACTTCAAAAATTTCATAATGCAGTTTTTTCCTTACTTTTTTTATTTATAGTTGCTGTAATTCTAAGAGCCTTCAAGACCTGGCACTAAATTCTTAATTAAATACTTAGTGATTTTCATGCAGTTTTCCACTGAATTTAGACAGCCAGAAACATTTTTAGCTGCTTAAACAGGAGCACTTGTCAGTGTAGTGTCCATCCTGGGGAGAGACTGTATTAGCTCCCGGGAGGACCATGCTGGGTTATCCAGAGGGAAGGGGAGCTGGTTTATAGCGTTCTGGTGGGCTGCTCCACCGAACCAAAATGTCATCTTCGATCACTTTCTCTCAGAACCTTCCCATTTCATATGAATTAAAAGAATAAATCAAAGTAGCCTTCAAATGTTTTCAATCACTGCGAGCACAAGTCCTTAATAGGGTATTAGAGGTGCCGGCGGGTTGTATGGGGTCAGGAACACACTGCCATTCCTCAACGCAATGGGCAGAGCACTGATGGTGGTTATTGATAATTACATATACAGCTGCATGGTATTTTTACGTATTGTTATGCTTGCAGCCCTCATTTTGCTTCAAGTATTACTAACCCTCCCTCCTCTTGCTTTTCCTCCCTTAACTGTAGAAAGCAAAGTAAGTTATGTACCCAAAGAGTAGAGTGGCAGCGGAGTCTTCTTCATGTTCATGCATCTTCTTTCCAGCTGCAGAAGATGTTTTGAACACCCCACCTCATCATGCTTTCCCTCTCACTACTTGGACAGCTGAGATGGAGAGGATGATGAAGAACCCTGTCTTACAGACTTTCTGCAAAGCACCCCCAGACAGTATGATTTTTTTAACATTTTCTTTCTGAAAAATCTTTCTACCTTCTCTCCTCAGTCACGTGGCCCTGTGCATTTACTACGAAGCTTTTTATCTTGCTTCAGTTAGACAGGGAGATATGCATGATAAGTCACTTTTGTGGTAAGTGTTAAGACAGAAGCAAAAAATTAAAGCAAACAAACTGATCTCACGGTTCTGATGGTTCAGCTGTGGTTTAACGAGACACTTTTGAGATGCCTTACAGTTAAAGACATCTACCAGAAGCCAGAGCTGGATTTCTTCTGAGGTATTGGTGAAAATCGTATCCATGCAAAATACTGATCCGAAAAGTGGCTGCTGCTGCTGCTGCCAGCGCTCCAGCCCGGTGACATGGTGCCTGAGCGATGCTATTTACTCTTCTCACCGTGCTGCCAAGCGGCAACGTGACCGCAGCTGACGGCATCAGGCGGTGTTCTCACCGTCAGGTACATTTGCTCATTTTCACTGACCAGTGACCTCCAGCTGAGTTTTACTACTCAGTAGATTATTTCTGCCTAAAAATGTAAACATTTGTATATGCCAAGTAAAAGTATAGGGGCACAGAGGGGGAAGGGAACATAAATGCCTATCTGGGTGAAATCCAGTAATTCAGTTGCCAAAACAGGTAAGCAACTTCATCCAGTTTGCTCCTAGCTTCAGACTTTCCCATTTCATCCTAGACAACAAACACCATGACAAGGTAAAGAAGCTCTGACTTCCCTTTATAGGCTAAATAAAATAAATATAGCCATTTTGGCTGTATACTACATTTCTTTACATTTGTCAAGGTCTTGATTAAACGTCTTTATTTGAATAAAATTCAAAAAACATGGAAATGTATCAGTAATTAATTAGTCTGTCCTCAGCACCCATCTGATGTAGTTTTTATTTGTTATCAGAACATCCACAGAAGTTGAACTGTTAAGAAAATTGCTCAGTGAAGAATGATTTACAACTTGAGTTTCCTTGGTGCCTATGTCTTAGCAAACTCTGATTTTTCTTATGGTTTTATTTTTCATTCTACAAAGCCCCATTCAATAACTAGTTTTTCTTGCTGAAAGTTCTTTTGTATTCTGTAATAATAGAAGAACTAGGTACTTGGAAATGCAGCAAACAATTGGTAACTGAGAGATCAAATTATCTCTATTTATTTTCATTTTATCATTTTGTTCTTATTTCATAAAAACATAATTTTTTGCCTTCATCCAAATACTACTCACCACAACTGCAGCATGAAAAATCAATGTAAATTTATAGAGGTCTGAATGTACAATCCATTTTCCTCTTCCTCACTTATGCTTCTCATTTCTTTATTTTCTTCAGAATTATTCCATTTTTTATACTTCGACATCAGACACTTACAGTACAGGATTAAATTCAAACTATTCAAATTGGATATAATGTCGTTTACTGAGAAGAGCTGCAACTATCTTACATTAGATTGGAACTATTTTTTATAACTGTTCAACTTCTTTCCACGTGCAGCAGAACTGAACCATTTGCAGTGAAAATGTAACCCCTTGTGTTAGGCACGGACGAGCTTTCTCTTCCTTCCAGACCACTGGCGTACAGTACCGCTCCGAGCAACCAGCTGCAATTAAGGCTGGGGGAAGATTTGTTAATCTATTTTGCTCTTTTAGGAGGGACCATTTAAACTATAGATATAAGAACCAGATTCTTCTGTTACAGGATGCACACGCATTTTCTGTAATGATTCTTATCAAGTCATATAGTATTTCCCGTGCAGAGCTCATAGCTTTGGTGATCAGTGCATGACACATGCTAGACAGAGAGGGTTTACCCTTAGTATTTCACTTAAGCCAGGGATTGCAAGCAGGCTGCTGCATTAAATCAATTTTTTGCTTCTCATACAGTAACACGGTAAAGTCACGTTAGGTTTTCCAGTACTGGCAAAGAAAGTTGAAATAAAATATCCATATTCCAATACAGATTTAAAACAGAATCAGTGCAAATTTACTGCTCCTATCACAGAGAATATAAATAAAGGATATTGGTGTTTAAGACAAACTCAGGAGACTAACTCCTATATATTTAATATGTATAACGATGTATTTTCCTGCCCACATGCGATCAGAACTGTTAAAGATTATTACGTAATGCATTTGGGAACAGGGCATTAAAAATATACTGTTCTCCCAGTGACAGAGAAACAGCAGTTCCTGTTCAAGTTCTTGCAAGCAGGAGCCCCTCCAGCCGTGCGTCGGAGGGCCAGGCAGGACCCCGTGCTGAGCTGGGGGCTGCACAGCTGCGTCACCAGCCTGGACTTCCTCCCCTCCCCTGCCAGCGCCGGATTGTGCCATCAGGGCCTGATCCTGCCACCTCGAAGACGAGTCGATGTGGTGATGCATGCATGCATGTGGGAATGGGCAAGTTACGGCACAACCAGACTGCTCCTCCTGTGCCTCACTGGTTAACCCATGGTCCCAGCAAGCCATGACCGCTCTGGGCAAGCGGCAGCATGTGAACTTGGAAAAACCCAAACCGAACCAAAACCCGTAAGACCTTTTTCCTTCTATTTCCCTCCAGGCCGCCAAATGAGTCCCCCTCAGTGCTGTCAGCCACAGAAGGAGGATCCAGGACGATTTAAGTCCGAGGGTGACAGCAACACATCACTAGGAGCACAACAGCTCCACTTGCTCAGAGTTTGCCATCTTTTTATGCCATAAATGTTACTATCTAAACTGGGCTTCTAGACAGAAAGCTGGTTGCTATATAATATATTGATCTTTTTTTCTCCCCTCTCCGTTGCCTATATATTCACTGCTGGGTCTAGCCTCTAAGGAAGAGGTTACTGTCTGAATTAATGCCATGAGTCAGTGGGAATACAGGCCAAAAAATGCAGAATTTTGCCCATATTCTTGCTGTTAACACATTAAAGAGTACGTTATGCTAAAGTTCAGCTGCCAGCTTTTCCATTTATTCTGACTCCTGTTTCAGGGAATTGCTGAGGTTATTTCTCGAACAGTCAAGGCAATTTCACTGCACCATAAAACAACTAAGCTGCTGTGCTGAACTCCTATCCCCAGCCCATAATAAGCGAAACATAGCATATACAGGGAATAAGGTACAATTGAGTACATTCAGTTTATCTTTCTTCTTAGAAAAGCTTTAAAGGGGCAGACTTTCGCTGTGAGACTACTTCTCCTTCAGTGTCCTCCCACCAAAATGACTACACAGCAGATGTTTTTTCTAAGTATACTCTCTTTGATATGTCACCTTTTTGGTTGGGTTTTGCTGGTTTGATTGTTCCTCGGTCACTTTTTTTGAAGACCTTTTTCTCTTTCCTAGCCAAAATATCAATGAATGTCTTTAGAGAAAACAGAACTTTTCAGCAGTAATTTGGTTGCTCTCTCTTGAGCTGAATGATACAGAAATCTATCTTTTAAAACCTCTCTGAGCAAAGGGAGGCCTGAATGGATTTCATTATAATATGATGTAAAATATGGGTCTCACACAGTCATAATCATGCACTTTCACAGCAATTATCTGCTCTCCTGATTGGAAGAGGACTGTGCCGTGATGAATCATTGTGAATATAAACCACGTAACTAACAGTTCATTAAATCAGTATGAGAAAAGTAGTACAGTAAAACCAATGTCCAGACTGTAAATGAACTGTGGCAGCTTCAAAACTGAAAGTGGGTCAGCTGAGGTGCACAGAGAGCGAGCCAGAAGCTCACGGAGGCCTTTAGAAGACCATGGGCTATGGCAGCAGAGCACTGGGACCACCAGGATCGCTACACCTTCTCCTTGCACTGACACCATAGTTATAAAAACCCAAAACTGCCTAGAGGTATTGAATAAACTTGCTTTGTCTACACACCTTTAAAAAAAGATGCGTGGTGCTGTCTGGAGGGTCAGTATCTGTTATTGTGCTTCGTCTTCTACTGCTGGCCATCTGCACGAATTAGTGAGATTCCATGGGCAGGGAAGCCAAGTCCACCTGTGGGGATGAGTGGACTGGGGCACTCTGTGGGTCTGTGTCTCAAGGCTGAGCTCTCATGAGGATTTGCTGATGTCAAAGGGCTGCAGCCTATTTCTCGGATTCCCCTACCTTCCCCACAAGCTGCTTTCATGAGCCGTTTTGGGGCACTCCGTCACATACATGGCTGTGGCTGAGCAGTGAGTTTAGCGTTCGTAGGGAGGGACCAACAGAGAGACACCCCTAAAGAGGCGGAGAGCTGGCATGCTCATTCGAGCCTTCCCTCTAGAGGAAATCAGGCCAAAAATTACTTTTACGACAAAAAAAATCTCCAGAATTATATGCTGTGGTCAAGTGCCAAGTTTGGAAAACATCAACCCCAATACAGGAATTTGGAGAAAAGTATGACTGCAAGGAAATACCTTCCTGTAAAAAGTGGTAAAATGCATAGCTTTAGCTACCACAAAAGCAAAGAACGAAGGCTCTGGAATTACCAAAAGCCTGTTTGTCCAGTTGCAAGGGTTAATTAGTTTTTCAACGATAAACTGAGCTGGATGGTGCTATAAAATGATCTGGAGCTTTTGTGGAGCTTTTGTAGAGCTTTTTTTCCCCCAGTACAAGAAGAAAGACTGCAGACTGCTAACGTAGCTTTGTTTACATGTTTGGCTCAGTCAGCTGATGGCCACTGAGCCATGTGAAGTGAGACACGGGTGATTTCTTCCCAGAAAGGGAATTTGCCCAGCCTTAAGCAGAGTTGCCTCGAGAGACCGCTGGCAACAGCAGACAGCATTTACCTTAAAGTACCTGGTTGCCAAAACAAGATCGTCTCATTTTCCTTTGCTGGCTTGGCCAAAAGTCAGGCTCATTCTTCAAATCCCCTCTTTTTTCTTCTTTTTTTTTCTTTTTTTTTTGAAGTTCCTGTCAGCAGCGATTAACCATTCCTGCACTCATGTTGCAGCGCTGGCGGTGTGATAGCAGTGCGAGCGTGCCAGCTCTGTCACAGTCTAGACATGCAGGTAGACATGATGTGCTCGCACCCTGTCATCTGACAGGCCTTCAGGTAGGAGAGATGTATATCTCCTCAATGAGTTTTAATAACTGAGGCGCTAAAGCTGTGAAGTACCAAGCACTTCCTACCCACCCACTTCTTTGTCAGATTAAGCCCTAAATCTCTCTGAATGTGTGTTTCTTTGCTAGGAGAATATTTAGGATATATTTTAAATCTTTTCTCCTTTACAGCTGCACAATTCAGTTCAGTTGGTTTAACTGTGAAGCTGTTTCTCAGAGACCAAGAATAATAATGTAAAAACTATAAAGTTAATTTAAGATCTGGTGACGATCAAGCAGTTCCAAGCAACTCTTCAGTGTTTCAGATGGATTCATTTTCAGATCCAGTCAGCTACGGCTCAGACATTTGGAGAAGTCAGCTCAGTTTTCAGACGGTCCTTTCGGTCTTCACTTCTCATAATTTTCCTTGGCTATTTTATTTATTCTTCTCTTCACTCCTTTTATACCTCTGTTCCTCCTAGCTCTGTCTTCCCTTCTTATACAGCTTTCTCCTCTCCTCTTTTCTTGCTAACGCTGTTGGCTGCAGCCACAGCACGAGCGGATCCAAACATTTTCTGTGACAGCCCTCCAGGAATGTGTAGTCTAAGGCCCAAGAGCTGAGGAGGGAGAACGCGAAGGACCGGGACGTCACAGTACGGCCACCTTTTAGTCATTACCCCAGCCCTGGTGGGTTTGGATTCCTCTAACCACAGGCCTGATCCTCAGTGCTCCTGAAGTCTATTTACAATATGTTTAATAATTTCCACCAGCTGGCCCTTATTGAGAGTGTCACTCAATATTTATGTAACAATTTCATGTATCAAATAACATGGCAAAAAACTCCATCCTAACCAACTTTATTGTTTTTAGGCTGATAAATTTTTGTTTTTGATTAACAGGCATTTGTTGTCAGCAGTTTTCCTCTGGAGGTTCTCAAAACCGTCTTGGGAACGAGCATTCAAACCTCCTTTCTCCCCAGCAGGCTTTGGATCAGGCCCCCAGTGCTGAAACAGTGTTTGAAGGTTGCTTTTCACTTCTACGATCAACAACCTGGAAACAAAGGACTGCAATTACAGTTAATGTCCCACATGGTTTAAAAAATAATTGTGAATGGCTTTGAAACCTGACATTTCAACTGGGAATGTAGTTGGTTTAATAACAACAAAAAAGCAACAATCACATGAGGACGCTGCAGTCATATGATTTTTTTGCATAGTCAGTCACAGCTTTGACTTTGATTTATGCCCCCTCTCCTTTCTGCCAGATAATGAGGGCTTAGTTTAAACAAGCCTGGTATCCCTAAGGCTATCGCCTTCACCCTTTTCCTTGGCTGGCAGTAGGAGGGAGGGTTGGCTTCAGCTGGGAGGGTGCTGAAGGATGGAGTCTACATATATGCAAGACGCAGAGGACTGAACATCAGAGCCTGAGTTACTGAGAAAAATGCTGGCTGGGGCACCCTGGGTAGTGACAGTAACTTACACAGCTCATAGAAAATGCTAGAAAAATGGAAGAAACTAAGAACAAATCCAAAAATAAAAATAATAAGTAGTCACAGTTCTAAAATCTCCTTCCATTGGGCAATCACTTCATTCTGTTGGCAGTGCCTTGGACTTACAGACTTCCACCTGCCCTGCCCAAAATAAAAATGGTTTAGTGTTGCCCAACTTGATGGTTTCTGGCTAGCCAGTGTCTCACTTGCCAGGGCTATACTTTGGGATCACTGAAACCGCTACTGAACTCCTGTCTTGAGGACCATACTTGCCTCTATGCCATGTCGTCGCACCAAAGCTTGTTCTTTGCTGCAAACAAAAGCAAAAAACTTCACGAGGCTGCCAGGGCTGCAACAAAATTTGGTTGCTGCACTGCCTGCAGAAGAACACCTGGGCTGGGGAAGCATGTTGAACCTGAATTTGAACCACTAAGTGCAGTGTTTGCCAACCTGCCTGTATTACCCTACCTCTCTTGAGCCATTGGTTATACCCCATTATTAGGTTGGGCAGCAAAGTCTATTTTTCCTTTATCTCTACATACCATGAAGTATATACAATGAAGTACTTGTCTATGTGTAAGTCATGGCAACTTGTGAGCTAGATATTGACCGGCCATCACTACATGTGGCCTGTGATCACACTTCTAACCATGGGCACATCGTATTGTACAACTGCGGTTGGATGGTAGATGCATGTGCCCACTAAATGTTTAAATAATGTTTTCCTTAACAATCACCTCTGATCGGGAGCCAAGTCCAGGGATGTGTTAGAATTGGCCAGTCTCCATTTAGTTTACAGCTGTTGCCCAGCATGTGGGGAGAGCCACACAGTTAAGTAGTAATGGGTCCACCAAATGCAGTGAGTTGTTGCAGTAACACTTGCTGGGGCAAGAGTTAATTTGGATTTCTGGAAATAAACATTCCTAATTTAAAAACAAATTAAGTACAAAAATTGATCATAGTGCAAAAGTGGTATAAAAATGCCTGCGAGGTAAATGGTGTGGCTCTAAACAGGTCTCTCAGAAATCCCAGGGAATGCTGAAAGCAAAGGGAGTGAGTCATAAGCACATGAGCTGAAAGAAGCTGAAGACAAAATCATGCATCTCCGCTTAATTCCATCACATGATGAGTCCTGGGGCCCTTCATTTAATCGGAGAGCACAGCAGTGGAGAAACTTCATTCCCACTTCTCAGTGGGGACTGGAGGAGTTACCGTGTGCAGGCACCAGGCACTCTCTGCTCCTCTGCGCGCACTGAGCCAACGCAGGGTCTCCAGCACCATGAGCGGTGTTTGCTGCCACCTCGGATTACTGCTCCTGGCTGAAGCGGTGCTGTGTGCTGCCACCACACGTGAGTGCTTCCTTCACCCCGTCCTCTCTCCCTGCCTCCATGGCTTCAATGTCCTGAGCCAGTGCGGTAAAAGTGGCTGCTCCTGGCACATGCAGCGGTTGCTAGAGCTGTGCCTGGGAACTGGTAGGCGACAGCTAGCTCCACCTCAGGGTTGCCTGGCTCTGGGTAGAAATGTCACCTGAGCTGGAGAAATATGCCGAGAGCTGTTCAGTTACCTATTTCCTGCACTCGACAGATACACAGAGCTGACCGGAGCTAAGCCTTGGCTCATTTCAACAAATTTCTAATAGTATTTCCCCAGCTCAAGCGTGGCTAAAAAGGCAGATGCAGAATGGGCTTCTCCCAGTTTGCTCAGCTCAGCTGTGGCTGGGAGAAGCCAGGTCAGAGACAGTGCTCCCCGCCAGGACACCCAGACCTGTGTATCCCCAACTTCAGGGAGCCCAGACAAGGAATTAGTTCCTCAAGCCACAGCGGGCAGATACTAGGCTGGTCCTCTGCTTCTTTCCAGGCTCCCAGCTTGACTCAAGTCTTAGGTTGACTCCCTGAGCTCAGGGCTGGGAACCCAGAAACGGGATTTTAGGCTCAAATTTCAGAGTCTATGGTAGGGAAACTGAAGACCTTAAGCGCTGAGGTCCAGCTGAGCATCCACCTAGCCTTGTACCTGTCTCCAATGGGAAAGAGTAATGGATGTGTAACTGGGCAAGTGTATACTTGTATTTAGTCAGGAAACTTTCCCAGCCTCTGATGATTTATAGCACCAGAACTGCCTCTGTCAGATGAAGAGTCATTGTATTTAACAGTTTTTACTAGACTTTTCTTCCGTCCATTCACGCACTTGGGTATTGATTGCAATCCATGTAAATTTTTGGCACACGCAACATCCTGCCAGCAAGAAATTTCACACCTTAACTGTGCCTTATGTGAAGAAATAACTTTTATGCACTTAGAACCTGTAACCTGCTGGTTTTATTTGATTCTCCTTAACTTTTGTACTTTCGGCAATAGTGACAAATTGTTTCTTCCTCCATGCTGTTTGTGATTCTGTTTTTATATTCTCATCTGTCACCTCTTCTCCAGGCTCAATACACAGTCTATTCAGCTGTTCCTCATATGGAAACAATTCTATCCCTTTTTAGCATCCTTGCCACCTTTCTCTGTATTTTTTCAGTTCTCTTATACCCTGCTTGAGCTGCAGAGAACAGAGCAGCATACAGTATCCAAGACATGAACACAACATTTTCATCTTCATTCTCTATCTAGCCTTTTCCTAGTTTTCAAATACCAATGAGCACTGCATTCAAAACTGTAAAGCTATGAGATCTCACTTCTCAGTGGCAATAACTAGTTTAGAGCCCCTCGTTCTGTAAAATTACATTTAACTATGCTGAATTTCATATAGTTTTATTCTTGAGTCACTGAGTCTCATACAGTCCTCCCCTCTACTACTTTAAGACACTGTCTTCAGCAGATTAAGGAACTTTACTGTGTACCTGTTTTCCAGATTATGAACATTTTAAATTATTTCAACAATTGAGAAAACTGGCCACTTACTCATAACTTCTGGTTCATGCATCCTAAGCAATTATTTATTCATGTGAAATCCTTCGTTCTTATCCCACAGTAACTTAGTTCCTTTATGTGCCTTTAGCAAGGGACCTCATCAAATGCTGTCTGGAACTCAAGGAGACTATAACAAGCAGGTCAGCCTTGTTCCCATGCTCTCTGGCTCCCTCAGTAAAACTCGAATATATTTGTGACGAATGCACTCCTTTTACGGCGTATCGTATTAATCCACAGTATCTGCTAATTCTGTTCTTCACTGCTGTTTCTACCAGCTTCTCCAATTTGAGCCTCAAACTTTTTGTAATCCTCTAAATCTTCCCTGGAAGTGTTTTTAAAAACTGTCATCACATTTGCCAACTTTTGTTTCTCGGCCACTGAAGCATTTTTAAGCAAGATGTTACATGCTATGGTTAATAGCTCATTTATTTCACTCTTCAATAACTTCCATACTTTTTGAGCCATCCTATCTAGACAACTTCTTCATTTTGTTGATTTGTTCTGTAATTTTTTTTTGTGCAAACACTTCATTTTGAGAGTGATTCTCCATCACTGTAAAGAAAAATTCTAGCACAGAAACCTCTTATGCTCCTCCTTTGTGAATGAAAATGTAGACAAACGTATTTGACTTCCATGCTATCCCCTTAACTTCCCTGAATGCTTCCTTTGTATCTACATCGTCTTTTGGCCCTGCAGACTTTCTGGCACACTTTCCACTACTTTTGTGTTTGAAAAAAAGATTAGTAAATAGTAGTTTTTATGTTTTTGCAAGTTGTTCCTCAAATTCTTTTTTGTCCTGCTTTATTATGTTTCTATATATAACTTTAGAAATTTTACATTATTTTCTGTCTTCTTAGCTTGGCCACAACATCAGCCTTTTTACTTCTAATACACTTTCATCCTCTTTAGCTGGGTCATCTTTTTATTGCTGCTGTTCTAACATTGGCTTTTGTTCTCTCTTTCACGGCTAACACACTGTCACAGGAAATGCTGAACTTCTTGTCTTTGCTACATTTTTCACCAAAATAAAAAACAGAATGAGAAAGAAGAAAGTCAATCAGAGCATAGGATCTTTTCTCCTATGATCACCTCACCAAAACTATTAAACTATTTCCTTGAAGTGTAATATTACTGTCTATTTTGAACTGAATTGCTCTAATTTTGGTTATGACGAACATCTGTTCTTGAGTGTTTTTCATTGTTAAAGAAGAAATACAGTAAAGTTTTTTGTTCTTTTAAATTCAGCAACTGAAAATCTTCAGTTCCATGTGTTAGAAAAACTAGTCCTGAAGTCTTTGCTCATCTGAAAAAATGTCTTTGTCTTGTCCTGAAGCTTGTGAAATGTTTTATATTTGATTGAAATAAACAAAGCACATCAGGGAGGCACAGAAATGCCTAAGGAGACTGTGATTTAGAAGCAGTGACCACAGTTATTACCAAAGCTGGACAAGAAAATGACTTCTGAAATCAAGGATTGTTATTGAAAATTCACTATTAAAAGCATTTCTAAAATTAAAAGTGCTCCAGCTCTTTTTGATGAATTGAGCATTTGGAAAAATCAAAACATTTTTATTCATTAAATAATTTTTAGATAAAATCAAAGAGAATGGGAAAAAGAAATTAGGAAAAATCCCCAGCCACTTACTTTCAAATAAGATGACATTAATTCAATGACCTAAAATGCAATTGAACTTGATAAGCCTTTGTGAAATACTTTTTTATAGTTGCTAATCTGTTTTTTTCTGAAGGACAACATTACGCAACTCTTCTTCTGACTAAGACTGAAAACAATATAGCATGTCATACAGGCCATTAAGTAAATAACAGTCATGATGTTATGCTTTGCTCACATCAAAATATATTAAATCTGCGGGAAAGACTTGATTCAAGTGATTTAAGTGAGACTGTGGGGAGTTCCTGTAGGGCAAAAGACCGTGGGAGAATATGTCTCTGAGTGCAAAATCTATTCTTTGCCTCAAACCTTTCAGTCCTCAAGATTGTGGAGAGAGCTACAATAACTTCACAGTTCAGAGTGACCGTTGAGATGGGACTGTCCAAGGGATGTCCTTCCAGCCCAGCAGAAATCTCATTGGGCAATAAAACATCAAGAGAAAGCAGCTCCTGCCTCTTCTTCAGTGCTGTTTCTCTGCTTCTCCCTTGCAGTAAAATTAGGAGTCACGTGCCCATAAAGACCGTGCTTAGATTGGCTACACCTGCTCTGTGCCTTTCCAAAACTTGGAGAAATTCCAACACAGCCAGTTATGTTACAGCACACAGGGTTATTCTTGCCCTTCTTACAGGTCTCGGCATTTTCCTTGAAGTCATCCAGCTCTTTGTTGCACTTGGGTATAAATCTCAGAAGCATTCAGCCTTTTAATTATACCTTTAACATAAAGCCATGAAAAGCAGAAATCCTAACTCCCTTGACATCGTGACAGAACGGCACGTCCAGCAGTTACCTGATTAACATGACAGAGTTGTTTAAAGCCCCTAGGCTTTAATGGAACTCTGCCTGTAAGCCTACTTACGAACATATTTTTATCGCATCCTACAGTGGTTGACATGTTCCTGCAGGTTACTTGGATATTTACTTTGCTTTTCATTATGTGAACTTTGTGACAGAAAGAGGGATCCTAGAAGGCCTGGGAGAAGTTTGAGCCCATCATTTGTAGTAATATGAGAAGAAAGAGGTTATTAAAGTTATTAAATATCTGAGCCATTTTAAAGTAATAGGCATGAAGCTAATATGTTTTTGTTGTTGTTGTATTATAAACACATTGAATTTACTGTTCAGCTCTAAATTTCCTTTTCTGGAAATAGCAGCTTCTGTTACAATTGGTTCCACCCCTCCCACCCAAACCACCAGCCAACTCACCAAAGAAGCTTCACTGGGTCAAAATGAATTCCTGGCATAACTTCCACTAGAGCACAACTCAGACACAGAGTGAATTTATCCTGTTAGCCTTTTACTCATAGATTTATTACCAGGCAAGCACAAAGCAGTCAGCAATCAAGCAACCTCTGTACAACTAGCCTGATTGTTGCAGGGTTATGTCCATTCATACAAACAATTGCTCTCATATGGTCAAAATGTTGTAAACCTTTTTATTCTTTTTCTGGAAAGCTTGCAATAGTGCAAGTAGAAAAATGACAGTCTGTCAGTGGTGGAATTCTCTTTCTGTTTTTTACAGTTGATGTGCTTATAGCTGCAGTGACAAAATTCCGTAACTTTCTACTAGTGAAGTGTTTTCTAATCAGTACAAGAATACAGCCGTAATAAAGCTGTTCAGCACAAGAGCAATGTCTTTATAGCGTTGTAGGGAAAATGCTATTAAATTGCATGTTTCTTTTTATCTCCAGGGTTTCAAGATGTGCTGAGCCATGGAAGAACTTCTCCTATCACATCCTACAAGAAGCTACAAGGCTGGTCTAGTGATCAAAATACATGGAACAAAAAGCTTTATCCTTTCTGGGAAGAAGGAGATCCCAGATGGAAGGACTGCTGGAAAGGTGATCGCACATACATGTTTCAAAGACACTGAGAAAATTGGCCAGAAAATCCACCTCACTGAAGAGTGCAGGTGCTATAATGCTTTTTCATAGGTGCAATATCCACCACTGCTGCAAGGAATAGCAAATTAGAGACGATTCGCTTTGATACCTTTCCCAGTACATTGTCTGAGGAAGCAGAACAGTGAGTTGTTACAGTAAATGCTTTTCCATGACTCAGTCTCAGACATTAATATTTATTAAGAAGTATTGATGACCAAGGCTCTAGGACAATCCATTACTTGAAACACACCCTAGAGAACAGGTAGCTTCAACTGCTGCCTCAGTAGGGCATCGTGGGCTTCAGTCTGACAACTTCAGTGAAGACCCTGTTTATTATCACGTGGTCTGAGCTGAGGTTTAAAGGCTGGGGAGAAACAAAAATATTCTCCTTTGGAATATATTGACACCCATGGGTAAAAAATCATATTCTTAGCTCTAAGAAGGAAATTAACTACAGACCGGTAAGTGATGTGGGGGGATATGATGAGTCCCTCTAATTGTTCTAAGTTGGGGTTTTGATAAGAGTGCAAGTGACTTAGGAGCACAAAACCCTTGGAAACAGAGGAATCAATAAAGCATTTCTAATGTAAATAGTGCACAGTTGAAGGTAGCTGCTGCTCTGATGCATCCTTTACTGCAGTGAAGACCAATTTTCTTTTCTACAGGCGGAAGGGTGACAGCCAAACTGGACACTGATAGCCCAGCACTGGTAGGATCCAACGTGACCTTTGTTGTAACTCTCCAGCTTCCCAAGTGCCAAAAAGAAGATATTGATGGCAACATAATATACGAGAGAAACTGTACGCAGGGTAGGTAATGGCAGTCTCCCTGCACTATACACATGTCTGACTATGGTGGTGGTGTGAACATGTCATGACTCTTTGAAAACATCAGAGGTGCACCCTATGAACAACAGGCATGTTGCTTTTAAGTGATAACTACACTCATGTCTAACCTGTGCCACACCTGTTTCTTTCCTCAGAAGATCACTGTGGTATTTTTACTGTTCTGCACCCGCTATATATAATGACCATGTAATTTAAGGTTTGCCTTCACTATAAAATTGCTTTCCCAAAACAGTGACATTAATTTGGCTTCCTAACAAAACTGTTACTGCTTTTCAGCTCAGCCACAAGGTTGTACAGTTACGCTGTTTTCTTCCAAATTTATAAAGCTGTCAATTTATAACATTGAGATTTTTTTTTTCAGTTAGGAATTGTAGAACTCACTAACCATCATCTGTGTCTTGAAAAACACTCAAGAAAGAGTAAATCTCACATTCCCACATTTTAAGAATTAAAAACAAACATGAAAATAAATCATTTTAAAATCAAGCAATCTTTTCATCAGAGAATCACCTTTTTTCATCTTATTTACTGTTACACAGAGCAAAAAAACCTAACAAAATTCCAATGTTTGAAGCTGCTGAATCTAGAGTGAAACAGGCTCTTGAACCTTTCTTCCTCATATGAATGTTGAACATTCATAAATGTTCAAAAAATTTTTTTACTTATGAAAGTAATTTTCATTTCAAGGCATACCAGCAAATTTTTTGTCAGCCTGAGTTCTTTTTGACTGTCTAATGTTTTGTTAACTGCTGATATCCATTCTCTACTTAATATCTGTTGTGCTGTTTGGGGAAGGAAACTGTCTTTTTATTATTCAGAAAGGAACTGAAATTCATGTCTAAGCTATTTAAAGGTGCCACAGAAAACTTTTCTGACAAAACAAACTTCCTCACTTACTCACAGTGCTTCCATGGCTGCTATTTCAACTTAAAATTTTAGATTCTGCTTGCCAAATGTTCAGGTAGCCCCACTAACTCCAGTGAAACAGTAGCATCCTGTGTAGTCGACAGCAAGTTTTGGGCACACAATTTTAAATTGTGTCTGGCCCATGAGACAGTAAAAATTTTTTAAGCTTCTAAGTAAAACAATGCCAAGCCAGAACAATGTGGTGTTTACATTAAAAAACAAACACAGCACAATCTTAGAAAAACCAAATGTCAGCCTAAAAATACTCCACTTAACCCGTTGTTTAAGTGCAATAACTACTGTAACCTGGGGTGTCTGCCTCCTGTTTCCTGACTTTCTGCACATTTCTCAGTTGACCGGGAGCATGTCCTCTTTCTACACTTAGATCATCTGGCTTCCCAGGAGCAGCAAGTCTATGTCTACAACTGGACTGAATGGATTGACAACTGCGGCTGGGAAAACTGCACAAGCAACCACAGCCATAATGTATTCCCAGATGGGAGACCTTTCCCTCATTATCCTGGCTGGAGGAGAAGGAACTTTGTCTATGTGTTTCACACATTTGGTTAGTACTGCAACACATCCCTTGTTTTAGCTGATGCTGCAAAGCTTATATTCACTCTGTACACGAACTCATTTGTCAAGTATGTTTTATTAAAAGTCCTTTAAAAAGGGTTCCACGGTCTTGAGTGGAGACCCTGAATTCATTCCCCACTTTCCAGCCATCAGCTGCTCGGTCTGGAAATCATGGATTACCAGAAGATTCTCTTTAAATCTTCATTCACAGTGCTACCACTGAAGAAAATTAATTTCCTTTCATTAGTACTCAAGATCCTTTTCTAGGAAAACAGAGGGTCCGAGCAGGTCAGTCAGATGATTCGTTGACTGCTCACTGCCACTTCAGATTCTTAAATTTAAGAGAGACCGTAGCGCTGTATATCTTCAGATTGGTTTAATGGTGCAGCACTTCTTGCCTCTGGGGAGGTGAAAACTGCCACTGTCTGTGTGGTACTGATCTGGTCACAGATGCTGATTTCAAGTGTTTCCAGCTCTTGAGTATGTAAGGGTTGGGCTATTCCTGACAGTAGCTACAAACTAAATCTTAGTATCCTAAGTTAGCTTGGCTAAATCAGTATTACCATCAGTATCAGCATGAGTAATAATAATGTCCCAAATTTTACATAGAGGTGATACTATTTACCTACCTCAATTATATCTTCTTGCCACACTGAAAGCATAGAAACACAAGATCACTTAAAAAGCATAAGAGGTAACACCATCCACTACATAATCCTAATGACTTAATGTAATATAATTGCTTTGGAAAGATGTAGATGCCTTGGCAAATGTTTCTTAGATTAGTGAAATTTGGGGCATCTTTCTGACACCTTCGAAAAAACCACAGAAATAATGGGAGTAAGCACATTGTAAAAGTACTCAGTCCTCCAAAAATACCTGCCAGATAACTGAAAGACAATTCTAAACTATTCATTTTGATTTAGACAATCCAAGATTCACAGAGATATTGCTTCTCTTAAAACAACTTCTAGCTAGGCTGACGGGGAAAACATATTACAAGTTCATGTTCTGTTTCAGGTCAGTACTACCAAACAATTGGACGATCTTCAGCAAAGTTTTCAGTCAACACAGCAAATATCACTCTTGGCAAACATGTGATGGCGGTATCCATTTACAGGAGAGGGCACTCAGCATATGTTCCAATTGCAAGAGCAAGTGCCATTTATGTTGTAACAGGTGAGTGTGCTGGAATAAACTCATAAAATACTGGGGGTATTTGTTGTTTAGGTGTTACAAGAGTTCAGCATACGCATCATCTGGCATGAAAAGAAGACATTGGCCTGAGAAAGGTTTTTTATATTAATGTGGAATCTCTGGTAAATTGCCTTGAGTAGTGTAATTTACCTTTGTATCTAGCTCAGTTATGACACCTCTACTTCGTAATGAAAAATGATTTACAAGAGGAAATGCAATTTTCCACAGATGCCTGTGAATCCTCATTTGTTCCCATACTTCTCTGGGTAACTGTTTCCTACTGACATTTCACTCCTCAGATCAGTAAAAGGAATTAAAGTAGAAACCCATGTTAAAGATACTAATGTCTCACATTCTGACTGTTGCTGTTGAGGGACTTTGGAGCTGTTTGGTTTTTCCAGCCAGGTATGTATGCTTTATTTATTTACTTCTTTTTTTTTTCCCCTCCAGACAAAATTCCAATACTTGTGAGTATGTTCCAAAAACATGACCGCAACATCTCTGACTCCATTTTTATCAAAGACTCACCAATCAGATTTGATGTGAAGATCCATGATCCCAGCTACTATCTTAATAATTCTGCCATCTCCTACAAGTGGAACTTCGGAGATGGAAGTGGCTTATTTGTAGCCAGCAGTTCCACTACATCTCACACCTATACTCTGCAAGGAAACTTCACTCTGAATTTAACTGTCCAAGCCATTATACCTGTACCTTGCAGGCCAGTAACACCCACTGCACCACTGCCCACCTCAGCAGGTAGGAGTTTAATCGAACAGCAGTGATGTTAGGAGCTATGCTAAAACTCTAAATTCTGGTATTTTAAGTTCATATCTTTAGAAGTTTTACTGTCATCAATAAAAGAGCTGCAAGGCTCTGCAAACCCTCTACAAATTGGTTTAGAGACAGAATCAATAAGCATAAACTCTTCTATGATTCTATGGTAGGCATCACTTACACATTTAACACATTACACATCCAGTTCTACCACCACAGTGACAGCATACAGAGGTCTTCAGGTGGACATGCAGTACATCATATAAAGTTGTTTTTATACCCTCTACCGTAGCAGGACAAGTGGTTTTAGCCTTGTCTACTCAGGGTCATCTTCTGAGGTTAGATGTAAATTTTAAGTGCAAAAGAGGTATTTCAGAACACTCTTATAGCCAGTTCCTTTCTGGTTTGCATTAACTTCCACCCAAAATTAAATGAGATTGGATTGAACTAGAAAAAACTTACTCATATTCCAAAATACGGGATTTCCACATGGCATTAATCCAGAATGGCTTTTCCACTTTAAATTTATGCACTATCATATTTCAGAATAACTTTCATTAAGTTCAGCATTGGTTTATCATCTCAGAGGGTTTCAAGGTTTGCAAAAGGCCTGCAGTTTCAGCCAGGGTAGTTATAATACTACTACTATTAAACTGTAAATGTGGCTATATTTTTCAAATTTCAGAATTTTAGTATGTGCTTTTACCAAAGTGTTGAGTGAGAATGAAAATGAAAGGAAAGGTATAATTTTCACCACTTCCCCTCTTCATTTTTCCACGAGCTGTAATGTAGAGCAATGGGAAAATACCTGCTTTTAAAGAGAGCATTTTAAACCTTTTATTGGCCTTTGGATTTCTTCCATAATTGATTTGGGAATTTTAAATAAGTGTTTAATTCTATCAAACCTTGCAGTCTCACTTTTATTTCACAGAGAAGGGTGACTAGCAAGGTGGCTTTTAGAGTGCGGCTACCCAGGCCACTCCAGAGCTCTACAGCTGGGCATGTGTTTTTTCTTTAAGGCTTATTACCATGGCCCCATACAGATACATACATGACTGCACAGCTGCAAACTAAAGTCACTAATGACCTATGTCATGAATGCTGTTGAAACATATGGACATGTTCAGAATACCTCTAAGCAGAACTTGTTCTAAAGCTGCATATCTATTCTTTCTCCCTCAACTCAACAGTAGCGACCAGAGCATCTTCTAATTCAGACTCTTCTACCACTGTCGAGTCAATGGAAGATAATCCTGATGGAGGTTGCCATATTTACAGAAATGGATACTATAGAACTGGTATCTCTGTCGTAGGTAAGGACGCAGGTCAACACCTGAACAGAGGAATGGGGTTAATGTACAACAATGTATGATAGAGATAATGTTTATTTAGGCTCCCTTTTATCAAATATGTGAGACCTACAATAAGATCCTTCTCTTGGACCTAGCTGGCATTTTTAAAGATTAATGTACAGACAGCGAACTTGCTGACTTTGGTTTCTTTACGCGGACTGCCAAGACCTAGCGGCAGAGGTTATGGCCCCTTGGTTTCAGACATGTGAGGCTGGGCCTTGGTCTGGATGCCTGCTGATGGCTGCCCCCCTGCTACACGCGGTGTTTCCAGGCCCTTGGGCATGGTATCACTCCTTTCTGTATCATCAGTTTCTGAACCTGCCACACCTGAAGCATACTGGGCTGGTGGGGTCACAGAAGGTTGAACTGACTTTGGCATGCACAGAAGTCACGGGTAGTGGGATGGGGAAGTGATTTAGTAAAATAAATAAGTAAATAATAACAATGGAAAAATAAAGCAGAGCAGAAAGAAGCAGCCTCAACAGGGAAGGCACTGGAAAATTTCTCAGCTTTCAAACCCTTCAAGAGGAGTGCTAAGGGAGGGAGGAGGTTATGGAAAACAAGACCTGAACTGAGCATCAGCCAAACACTTGAGGTTCTGTACACACAGACTTCAGAGCTTGTCATGTGTCCTACCTTTGACATCTGTTTCCTCTCCCAGAGGGAATCCTTGAGGTAAATATTATTCAGATGACGAGCATCCAGATGACAGAAAGTCAAGCTGAAAACTCACTGGTTGACTTTGTTGTTACCTGCCAAGGGAGGTAAGTGTGTGAATGAAACTGTCAGTCTTGCCTCTTTAAAAATACTTAGGTGCTGGAACACTGTCTGCACTTAGATGCAGCTGCACGAACAAAAGTTGGGAACTGCAGTGTTTCTATTTCTTGACTGGAACGAAAGATAATGCAAGTCTCATTTGTAAACTATGGCAGCAGAGGTTACTGCCAGGCTCTTAGGATTCAGAACAAATGTCCAGTCTCAGTAAAAATAAGCAAACTAGATAGTAGGGAGAAACAATTCTATATTTTCCTGGCCAAGACAAGATTTCAGCACTTACTGTAAAATGGGAAGCAGCCTACTGAAATTGGAAGGAAACCCTTTCTTTTTGGCCATGATTTTTTGACACTTAGAGTAAATGGGTGCGTCCAAGCAATTTCTTGGATAGGAAAACACTGCGCTAATATTCCTAGCTCCTAGAAGCGGATTAGAGTTGAGAGAACTTAGAAGTACAAGAATTGTCTTGGTAGTGCAACTGGAAAACAATTAACCTCTCTTAAGTTAGTGTTTACTTTTTTGGCACATGATACTACATATAAGAATCTGCATTCCTTTCTTAATGATGTGTATTAAAGGTAACGGACTGTTATAAGCTGATTTTGAGGCAGGTAATTCTGTGATTACCATAAAATCTTAAATGATATGTAAAACAAGCAGATAATTTTATAGACTTATATATGCATTTTATATAAAATCCACATGTATGTATATATAAAATGTATAGGTATGTATAAAAAAATATATATATAATGTATTGATAAATCACACTTAAATCACTATAGTGCCACTGATTTCAGCAAACAGGCACCAGCATGAAACTGGGGCATCAGTGCAATGTGTCTATGAACTGGGCTAACAGGAGTCCACCGGTGCAATGTGTTCTCTCTTCCCATCCCAGCCTCCCCACAGATGTCTGCACAGTAGTTTCTGACCCCACGTGCCAGGTGTCCAAGAGTGTGGTATGTGACCCCATCATCGTCACTGATGAATGCTTACTCACCATCAGGAGAGCTTTTGAGGAACCTGGAACATATTGTATAAATATCACCTTGGGGGATGACACAAGTCAAGCCCTTGCCAGCGCGCTGATTTCCGTTAACGGAGGTGAGTCCACACAGAGCAGATGCGGGTTGTCTGTGAATAGCTTCTCCCTGTGGTCATTTCCCTGCAGGGGGGAAGAGCACAGGAATTTATGTGGGGTTTTTATTATGCCTGGAGGCCTCAGCTGAGACTGTGCCAGCTTGTGTGAGAGTCCATGCAAAGATAAAGAGACGATTCTTTCCCTACGGGAATTTTAGATGTTAGAACTTGATTTGATTTATGTTTACGATCTAGTGAGTATAGTAATTATACAAACCCTTCGGTATCACAGAATATGAACAGTTCTTAAGCCATAATATACTTTTCCATAGACTAACTCTGTTGGGCAGAAAAGCAGGTGGGGAACATGCCAGCCAGCCTACTCCACACATAGAGAAATAGGAGAAACCAAGAGGAATTCAGCTCACTTGAAACAGAATCAAAGTCTGCAGCTGAGCTGGCTGTCCCTGGGCCCTCTTTGCAGCCCACTGACCTTGACCAGGTTTCTATTTCTACATGAGGATATGATAAATCAGGTTCTGGGAAGATCTGTGTAACATTCATTGACTACAGAGTCTGCCCAGGGTGACTATTTCAGAACAGGAGGTTTACCTTTGGTTGGATAAGTATCATCACTGCGTCTTGCTCATGCTTATCCAAGCAGTCTTTGACAGAACCAGGTATTAAACTCAGCCTCAGTCAGAAGTCTAAATGATCATGCTTTCTCTCTGCTCCCACTCCATTGCCCTCCTGACCTCCCACTACAATGTCCTAGTGACTCTTCTGACCTCCTTAGTTACTATCAGCCAAGTAACTGACCCTTTGCGGTCATTTGCCACAGTATTTTTGGCTGATTTTATTTAATCTAGGTATAAATTTAGCTGTACCAAAATCAGTTCATGATGACTAAGGCACAATGCCTGACCTGTAAGTGCATTCCTGCTCCTAAAGATGAAAATAAGCATGTAGTAGGATTTTTCAAAACTGTATTCACAGAGGCTAACTTTAGCCCAACAAGGCTGGTCTTCCTAGGTTTTCCTCCAGAGGGCAAAGCTAAATTGTACTTTGGGGCTTCCACTATAATCAAAGCGGATTTAGGATCTAAGAGAGGTTGCTGCTTTGAGTCACCTTCTGGAGGAGCCCATCTAACATTTGCAAACATTTCTCATGTGCCACAATTTTCCACTCATTTCAAGAGAAGGCAAGTATTTATGGATTTCTGAAAATCCCATTATTTGGTGCCTGAGTATTTGGTGCCTAAATATCTGGCCCTTGAAATCTGGCAGGACTGTGCCTGGGTTATGTAGGCATTGCACAAAACATCCACTCTTAACTTGCTTAAACTGCTGTTGAATGGGTTGCAGTCCTATGATTTAGACCCATCCCATCAGTACGTATTGCTTTGCAAACTAGTACAAGGACCTACCTTATTCATAAAATAAGGCAAATCCCTACAGTCTCAGCAAAAATATTGTGTAAACTAGGAATGAGGTCAAGCCTTCACAAACAATTGTATCAACAAACTGAGAAATATATGAGGCACATGTACCAAGTAAATCATAAACCCTGATTTGATATCTCGATTTTCATAGACAGCAATTATAAATTAATAACTGGAAAGGTAAGCCAACATACACCTCTAGGTTACTTCATTGTATAAACACTGTGTTAATGTGAGGACCAAGAACATGTCTCAGTGTCAGTAAACTCAATAAAGGTACAGCCTGTGGACTGGAAAATTAAGATATTTAACACAAATTTTAAAAAATATACTTGTAATGATTTGGCTTCTTCCATCAGATACAATGGAATTAGGAGTAGATGTGAGTGAAATGGTTGATGGCAAACCAGAAGACAGAGTTCAATGACAGGCAGAGCCCAAAGTTAATTTCCCAGAATGAGCATGTTAAAAAAGCAGAGCCCTCAGCTCCTGGATAAGGCAAACAAGCCTAAGGCCATCAAGCTGTCAGCCACACTCTGCCATCTTAGCATATGGGACTGCAACAAACAATTTAAGAAACTCCTTTTTTATCCACTTTCCCCCTGGCCATCATCCCTAAGAAAAAGCTGATTCTAACATTAAAGCTTATAAAGCATCTCTTACACTCTCAGTGTAAACATTTACCTAGAATGTCAATTGGCAAGGAGCAAATTAGCCTCACCTCATGGGGTGCCAGCAAGACCCTCCGTTCCCTTCCATGCTGGAAGGGCAGCCAAGTGTCTCAGGAGCATGGCTCTACATGAGAAAACTGGCAAAGCCAAACTCACACTCTGGTGGAACCGAGAATTAAACTGATTAGGATGTGAAAGCACCACCTCCTGCCAAAGTCACTGACCTCCAATGCTTGGCATATTAGAAGTATTAAGTGTACTTCAATCTGTACAGCAATCAAGTAAAAATAACGTTTTCTTTAGAAAATCTATCTCACTGTAAAAACGAGGTTAACTTTTAATCAAACTACTTTCTGAACTCTAGGATCATCATCAGGAACAACAGAAGGTGTCTTTATCTTCCTTGGTTTGTTGGCAGTGTTTGCCGCCATTGGGGCTTTTGTCCTTTACAAGTAAGTTGCTAGTTTCTAGAATTAAAAACAGTTCAAGGAGCTGTCAAAAATATTAGTTTAATTTAACAAAACTAACAACTTAAATTTGCATTAGCTATATTTTTGTGTCTTTTTTTGTTGTTCACAAATATTCTGGCAAATATTCAAGAAAATGAGATTACTGGCTTAAGCCACATCATCATTGGAAAATATGCAAATGTTGAAGACTTTCATAGAAAATTACATTCTGTGCTCATAAGCACAAATAGTAATACTAGAAGGCCTTGGAACTGCATGTAAGCAGTAAGCAAACTCAAACTGCATGATGTGTTTTATATATGCAGTAAAACCTAACAAACAGAAATTTAATTTAGCTCTAAAACTCTTATAAGAAGTGTTTGCGAATGACTGACAGATCAAGAATTAATCATCAAAATTTTCATTAAATAATTGACAAATAAATTTTTTGGGAAAAAGGTGCTGGGCATACAGGAAAGTAGTTAACAGAAGCACATGTTACTGCATTATTAGCTTGGATGTTTCTCATGAAACTTTAAGACTGCACCAAGACTCCTAAGTCAAGAGTATGCTCACCCTTCACAGTCAGTGGTGAGAAAGAAACACCTCCACAGAGCAGCAGTAGTCCACTAAGCAATGGAGCCTTCTCATTAACCAGGCCTAGGGCACCACTATGACCTATGCCTGTTAACCATCAGATGGGATTGAAGAGGGAAGGAGGAGAGAGGATGTATATTATGAATACATGATTAATTCTCTTATGCACTGGTCACGTGCTAAATGTGGCTTTCAGCAACTAACTGTGCACATTCCTTGCAGGAGATACAAGCAATACAAGCCTATTGAGAGAAGCGCGGGACAAGCAGAGAACCAGGAGGGACTAACTGCTTACTTCAACGATTTCAAAGCAATTTTCTTCCCTCGTAGCACTGAGAGAAATCCTCTGCTGAAAAGCAAACCAGGCATTGTTTAAACCTTTAGTCTAACACTAACTATTAGATTACGTACAGGACCCATATCTGAACTGTACTTTGATGGGGTTTTCTTGTTGTTATAAAAAAACAGGGGGTAAGGTGAAAGCACATACAGATGGGATGGTAACTTTTGGGGGCTTGGTGCAATTAGAAATATTAAACTAGTCCTTTGTAGAAAATAATGAGGTAGTTTTGAGCACTTGCTGTTCTTGCTTGTGATCTAGGATACACTCTTCCGAATAACTAACACCCACCTCTCCCTTATCTGGGTTTTCTTACTTCTAGGTTAACTACCTGCAAAACTAATCAGATCCATAATCTGGAGGGGAAAAAAAAAGGTTACTTTAATAAAAAAACAACCCAACTTGTAAATACTTAGTCTTAAACACACAGTCCAGTATAGCTGCTTTCTGCCTTGGCAGGATTCATGCCTTTGCTAGAAAGACAGACACGAGGGGCAGGCACATGTCATGTCTGTGGAATGAAACGTGCCATGGCCTGTTCCCAGGTTTTGGCACTGAACCCCTGACACTGTTACACTGTGCAGGAGGTCCTAGCACAGTCTTGCTCCAGGCGGGCTAGCTCCCCACCAAGCAAACCCCAGATTCTGGGAACCACCAGAGGCACTGTTCCCCACGGGGAGTTTGGCAGCGGCCACCCTGTTTTGCAGGGTTCAATAGCATGGATGCAGCTCATTACATGCCAGTTTGCCTCAGGGCCAGAAAACAGGGCTGGACACATTTAGTTTCCTACTGGACAGGGCTACCAGTGCACAAGTCTCACTATAAACGAGACCACAGACACCCGAACAACAAGATGAGGCCCAACTGCTTGGCTCTCCCTTTTGAAACTTTTACTCTGAGTCCCATGTAAAATCCTTAGATGCAATTGCTGATGCTGCCTTTGTCTCCTTTGTTTCCGTTGGTCTTGAGACACTGGACTGGCACCACCGTTCCCCAGAAGGCAGATATGTGCTGCATGTACAAGGGTCAGCAGAACGAGGGTTCTAGCAGGAAAGGGTAGCATTCAACTCCCTTTTCCCCTTCTCTTTTCATTCTTCTCTCTCCTGCTGTAAAGATACATTCATTTATGATTGCTCCTCCATCCCTCTGTCTTCTACCACTTAGTCAAATAAACAAAAACCCCAATATAGCACTATGCTCCAGTTTCTGCTTTTGCTTGATGCAGCTTAGAAAGTGTAAACTTCTGCAAAATCAGTGTGCCTTCACTTGTTCACTCTAGCTGCAATTCTGTGTTAAGAAAACTCATGTTGAGGCCTTTCCCAAGTGATCTGGTCTTCTAGTCATACACGCTCATCATTCTGCATCGTGGCGTTTCACAGTGTGAGACCAGAAGCAAACTGCTGAAGGCTAGATTGCTGGATGATGAGAAAAGAAGAGCATCTTATTTGTAGAAGGGAAGAGGTTGCTAAAAAGGTTCACTGAGATGATAGACCAAAAATTCTTTAAATAGTTCATTTTCCATAAGAGCCTTGCTGTTAATATTAAAGGTTTTAATCAAAATGAAATTAACTTTCAATTGAGGGCTGGGCAAATGACCTTACACAATCCATTTCTAAACACTGAATTCTTTGAAGATCTATACTTCAATATAATTAGCTTATTTATTGTGTCTTGGAACATCTCTGATACATATTGTTCTCAGTTCCCGAGGCAATATATAAGCATAAACATATTTTCCTGGTATCTTAGCAGACCTGTCAAATGCTTGTCATTTGTAATCTGAATCTAGGCTTCACTACCACTTCCCCAGTGTGCACGGACACTTTTAAATGACTTAAGGATATAAAAAAATGCAGAGTCCAACATACCTGTGAGATTAGTTATTTAGTTCTAAAATTCAACAGTCTCTTTTCTTCTTTTGTTTCCAGGTTCTCCAATTATTTTAATTCTTTTGTGGCCGTTTCAGTTATATTATTAAAAGCACCATATTTGCCATTGTTCCATCTTCCTTATACATAACATCCTATTGTCTAACCATACTGGGCATCTAAAACTATTCTCTAACTTAAACAGAAAACACATTTCCTGCAAAAATTACTGCCTGAATGTTACGTCCTCTGTTATCAGTCAGACTGCTGACAGGAAGGACTGTAATTTGTATTTGTTGCTCTAGCTTGAGGCAGAACAGGGATTTAGTGGAAAGCTTAAGATGACCTGTAATGCAGCATGAAAAAATTAAATCTCTCACAGCTGTAACACTTAGGATCAGTGATGACGCAGGCTACCACTGACCTAGGCTGTATGCAGAAAGCATCTTGTTTCAGCAAATCACTGCATGTTAGGAGCTCAGAGACTTCTGAAGCTTTTGCACACAAAACAGTTTTCGGGCATAATTTAAGAACTTTTTTATCCTTTAACCTGAGTATACAGAATAGCTTGCACTATCTTCCTTTAAATATCATGTCAGAATACTACATTTTTATAATATGATTTTGCCTTTTTAGCTGTAACTTCCATTTCATACATCTTTACTTTTATACAATGGAATCTAACTACTGCATTGACAAATAAACCATCTAATGATTTTAAAGAGAACATTTTCTTTGTCTCAGAAAGAGATACCGTCAGATAAGCAACTTGATGAGTTTCCTAATGTGGTGGGTTGACCCTGGCTAGATGCCAGGTGCTCATCAAAGCCACTCTATCACTCCCCTTCCTCAGCTGGACAGGGGAGGGAAAATATAATGAAAGGCTCGTGGGTCCAGATAAGGACAGGGAGATCACTTACCATTATGGTCGTGGGCAAACCAGACTTGAATTGGGGAAATTAGTTTAACTTATTACCAACCAAATCAGAGTAGGATAATGAGAAATAAAACCAAATCTTAAAAAACACCTGCCCCCACCCCTCTCTTCTTCCTGGGCTCAACTTCACTCCTGATTTCCTCTACCTCCTCCCCCCAAGCGGCACAGGAGGATGGGGAATGGGGGTTGCGGTCAGTTCATCACACATCATTCCCGCCTCTCCTTACTCCTCACACTCTTCCCCTGCTCCAGCGTGGGGTCCCTTCCACTGGAGACAGTTCTCCACAACCTTCTCCAACGTGGGTCCTTCCCACGGGTTACAGTTCTTCATGAACTGCTCCAGTGTAGGTCCCTTCCACAGGGTGCAGTCCTTCAGGAACAGACTGCTCCATCATGGGTCCCCCACAGGGTCACAAGTCCTGCCAGCAAACCTGCTCCAGCGTGGGCTTCTCTCTCCATGGTCCACAGGTCCTGCCAGGAGTCTCCTCCAGCGTGGGCTTCCCACAGGGTCACAGCCTCCTTTGGGCATCCACCTGCTCCAGCGTGGGGTCCTCCACGGGCTGCAGGTGGATATATGCTCCACCGTGGATCTCTGTGGGCTGCAGGGGGACAACCTGCCTCACCATGGTCTTCACCACAGGCTGCAGGGGAATCTGCTCAGGTGCCTGGAGCTCCTCCTCCCCCTCCTTCTTCACTGACCTTGGCATCTGCAGAGTTGTTTCACATGTTCTCACTCCCCTCTTCTCTGGCTGCCGTTGTGCAGTTGTTTTTCCCCTTTCTTAAATATGTTACCCCAGAGGTGCTACCACCACTGATGGGCTCAGCCTTGGCCAGTGGCAGGTCTGTCTTGAAACCGGCTGGCATTGGCTCCATTGGAAACAGGGGAAGCTTCTAGCAGCTTCTCACAGAAGACAGCTCTGGAGCCCCCCTGCTACCACAACCTTGCCAGGCAAACCCAATACACCTAATTACCAATCAAAACAGTATCTACCTCCAGAAAACACTACTGTGTTTGCCTTAGTCTTAGTTCACTTACGCACATCTGGCACTACCATTGGTTATCTAGCTGTTTCACAGTCTCCCTTCAAGTGTACTCAGAGCAATGGCACCACGAACCTGAGAAGCAATGAGACTTTCTTAAATAGCAGACAACAGCTGAGGAACCCAATGTCAGAACAGATCAGGATACAAATGAACTTCATGTCCTTCAAAGGCAAGAACAGCTGACAAACAACAGATTTGTGAATGTCAGCAAATGTTACAAGACAGGTTTCAGGCATCCCCGTTGGAGAAATAACATCAAAGAATGACATCAAACATTAATGTACATCATCTTGAGAAAGAACATCAAAGAATGACATCAAACATAAATGTATATCATCTCGAGAAAGAACATCTTTTCAAACATGTCATCAAGAGAAATGGAAACATTGGTTGGGTAACAAGTTTGTTAAAAATTACTTTAAAAAATGAAGTATTACTTCAAACTGCTTGCTTTGTTCCTCCCCTCTTTTCTTCTTTTTATAGCACACAATTAAGAGTCTCATCAGATGTAGCATTTTTTTCTTACCAAAAGTATTTCTAAGCTGAAACTAAAGCAAAAAAACACCAGCCCCTGAACAAATTGTAGAGTAATCAAACAAAACTTTGCAAGGGACATCCAGACACTGTGGCCTATTAGTATTACTGACCACCTCCAGCCTTGTACCACATGAGTCAAATTTCCTTTAAAGCTAAAGCTTTTATCAGTACAGGTTTTTATAATTCACAAGATTATGCCTTTTAAGTCTTAATACCATTGGTTTACCATCACACTCAGTGAGGGAGGGACAAACAGTCTGATCAGTATTTCTTTTACTTTACTGTCAGTGTAAATGCCAACGTCTCCAGGGGAAGGGGGTAGCGGGAAACACGTTTCACCCACAGTAAATACAAATGCTTGAACTTGCCTAGGTCGTAGCTTTTTACCCCTTGACAACATTCTCCATAGCAAAACAAACATAGCAAGACTACTACCCTGTGCCCATTAACACTATGAGGGAATTACACAAGTGTAAAATACACTTTCCCAAGAAAAATGTATTCGTTTCAAACCAGCTGCAGCTTTTTAGGCAAAATCATAGCCTTTATAAGGGGGCACAAGGCTTGAAACGGGATATGTAATTAGGGTTTATAAGGCAGCACCCGCGTTTTCTGTCTGCTCCTTTCCCAACAAACCACCACAGCAGAGCGCTGGTTGCTGCTGTCCAGGTCCCGTCCTTTCCCCCCCGATCCCTCCCCTCTGACCGCCTCGTGGCTCAGACACCCCTCAGAAAGCACTAACGAGGACCGCAAAACGGGGTCGGGGAAGGCGAGGCCGAGCCACTGCCCGCCCCGACGTTCCTACCTACACACCCAAACCCCCACACCGGGACTCCGACAGGTGACCGTGGGCGCCGCGGGGCTCGGCCGTGCGGGGACACCAGGATCACAGTACCGTTAAGGTTGGAACATGACGGCCCGAGCGGCCGCTCCTCAGAGAGGAGCCGCTCCTCGGAGCGCGCCCGCTCCCCGTGGGGCTTCCCAGGGCCGAGCACACAGCCGCCCCACCAGCGGCGCGGCACACCCGTAACCCGGCCTCCGGCGGAGGTGCGGGAACACCCCGACAGCGGCCACCGCCTCAGCCCGCCACCGCCTAGAGGCAACCACTGCGCATGCGCCCAACGGCGCTGGCCGACCGACGGCAGGATGCGCCAGTGAGGTGAGAGGGGCGTCTCCGCCGCTGGCCAATCGCTGGGCGGCATGCCGGGGAGAGGCGGGCTGCGGAGTCGGAGGGCGGCGGCGGGCATGTGGCGGGCGCCGTTAGGGGGGCGCGGGCTGCTGCGGGCCATCGCCGCCGCGGCGGGGGGTGCCCTCCGGCTGGAGCCCACCCCCCGGGTGGCCGGGGCTCCCCGCGGGGGCTGCGCGGCGGCGCGGGGCGCGGGAGGCGGCGGAGCCGGGGCGCTGGGGGCAGTGGCGGAGCGGCGGCAGGCGGCAGGTAGGGCCCGGTGAAGGGCGGCCTAGCCGGGAGGGCTGAGCCACCGGGGTAAACCAGCGGGTCCTCTCGGTCCGCGACACTAGCCGTGGTCCTTTTGACTTCCGGCTTGGTACTTCGCTCTGGTTCTCTCGTGATTGTTAAGCTTAATTGTTCTCGAGGTGTTCTCAGAGGGCTCCCACAGGCTCACGGCGGGTGAGGGAGCACATGTGCCGAGCAGGCCCTCCCCTGCTAGTAAGGCACTGCTCAAGCGCCCTCAGAGCTGGTAACTCTGCGGGAAACACTGGTTAACGTGGTGCCACGGCTTCTGTGTGAGGTAAGGTGCTGGCCTGGCAGGCCCAAGTGTGGTCTGAGGCAGCATGTCAAGGAGGCCGCCAACGCAAGGGCCCTCGGCTCTGTCCTGCACTCTCCAGCTCTGTGAAATGGTGCCCTAAGCAAAATGTAACGCCTCAGGAAGAAAGTAACTGTTTGGTACGCATGGAATTTCATTCTGCAGCTGTGGGAGGATCCTGGGGGTGCATAGTGGGATGGAATCGCCCTTACCTTGGCTGAGACCACAGGCCTCAGGGTCACGGTGTTTGTGCTGAACCAGCATCACCTCCAAAGTCCTGCTGTAAAGTGGGGAGTCGGTGACTAGCATAGATGGACCCTGTGTGTAGACACATACAGGAACTTTTGTGAGGATAGTGATGCTGAGTTGGAGGTGTGTTTCTCTGATGTATGCTTGCAAAGAAATTTCCCTGTATAGATAACCGTTTTAGTAGCACGATGCCTGGTTACGGGTATAAGCATTGTGTGCACAGAGCTGGTTTGTTGTTGTAGCTGTTCTGCAAATCTCCAGCCTACATCTGACCATGACATTCAGTGTGGCAGAGTGTGCCTGGGGTTATTTAAACCATTCGTTCTCTTAAGTATGCGCTAGAGACTTCACATGTGGCTACCAGGCAAATACTTAACTTTTGTAACCGCTGCGTCTGGAGGAGCTGTGGCCACTGCTAATTTTCTGCATGTGTGACCACAGCAAAAATTGAAAGAGTGCATGAGTCCCTAAGCTCAAAGGCTTTCATTTACAGAGATCTGATCCAATTTCGTATCCCCATTCATGTATATAATTATATGTAGCTATTGTTCTTTTGTTTGGCTTTTTCTTTATATTGGTAAATACAAAGCTTGGCTTTGTGGTGATGCTCAGTCTGCACTAACGTTCACTTCATAGTGGCAGGCATGCATTGCTGACAGATTCAAATTATGCCTTAAATATGCACACAAGTTGCATCTACCTAATTAGGACAAATTAGAAATAAACTGATTTCGTGGTGTGAACAGAAGGTAGTTGCATTAATTTACAAGTTTCTAAGCTGGCTTGCTTGAACTGTTGAAGGACTAAAGCTTTGTCTGCAATATTGTAATCCTCTGTGGCAGAACAGGCTAGGGAAAAAGACAAAGAAGTGGCTTTCCTCAGTGTGAAGATAAAAAGTTGGCATCACATCAGCTCCATTTTCAATATATTGATTTCATCTACTTAAGATTATAGAGTAATTTCATCACCACGTATTAGCACAGGCCTGTTGAAAAGCATTGTTCTGAAATACTTTTAATTTTGTCTGTTGTTTTAGTAATGTCTGTTGAAGTACTTAGGTTTCATTCATCTTAATTGACAAATATCTGATGATAGCATTGACTCTTAAGTACTAACAAGAAATAAGGAAGTTACCTAAAATAAACTTTGATGTTTGCTAACTGCTATATCTAGTGATAGTGTCATTTACCAGAAGAGTGCTTAGTTCTCAACTTTGATGGTTTTAAAAATGATTTTCAAAAATCTGCAGTTCATGTTGCATTGTCAGTATCAAACGAATTCCACAGTGAGTGGCTAGCTTAGGCTATAATTCAGTTCATTGCTATTTTATGTCTTCTTAAGTGGTTGATTTTTGCAATTAAAAAGATAAATTGCTACTGTATTATTTTTTCTGTCTGTTCCAGATAATGTTCTTCCAAAGTTCAACATTGACTTTGTTGTAGCTCTGCTGAGGCAAGAAAATGCTAAAGACATCTGTGTCATCCAGCTACTTCCAGAAATAAAATACTGTAATTACTTTATAATTGTGAGCGGATCTTCAACACGACATCTCCATGCAATGGCACATTACATGCTGAAAATGGTAAGACAGTTCCCTCTGCACTCTCTGGGTTTTGGGGAATGGTTTTAAACATGAAAGGAATTTCCCCAGGACTGCACACGTAGGGGTGTACCAGCCAAGATGAAACTAATTATCCTTATGTCATTTAGTCCTTAATACATCTAGCAAGTAACTGTACTTTCTTCATTTAGTGGTGCTACTCAGAATGTAGAGAATATATTTTAAAAACAGACCTCTGTATTTAGAAGAGTGATGACGTTAGCACAGTTTGGTGGCTAGAACAAGAGTGATGTGAAATGGTGATGATGACCTGTGTCCACTTTTGTCTTCTGTCCAGCAAGCTTCATAGCTATTCCCACTCATTCAAAATAGCTTAATCTGACTGTTCTCAAACCCTAATCACTAAAATTTCCAGGTTCTCAGATGTATTGTATAAGGCTGGAAAAAAGACGGCATGTTATGAGGCATAGGATCTCCTCATGGACTTACTAAAGCAAACTGCTGGTTAATAGTCACCATACTGTGCATGTACAGGAGGAAAGGAGAAGCAGCAGCAGCAGCCGCCGTCCTTGCAGAGAAATCTTGCACTGTTTGGCTTTGGTAAAGTGTGAGCTTTTCAGTACAACAATAGAGGTCAGAATAAAAATAAAAAAATACAGGTAGAGCTTAGGAATAAGGACCAGACTCAGGGAGGGAGAAACTCTGTGGTCAGAAAAGAGCTAGCTGACTGTTACAAAGCACAGTGTGAGGAGTATGACTAGCCCCCATCTGGATAGGCTGTCTGTACTTGACCTGTAGTTTGCCTTCTCTTCATGCACTTTCTTTCCCTTCTTGACCCCATTTTTCCTTTGGCTCGTGGTTTTACTTTCTTCCTTCCAGTCCCATTGGTTTCAGCTGTGAGACCTGAGGCGGGGCAGGGGGGGGAAGAGAGGGGGGGAGATGGTAGTGCTTTTCAGTGCCTTTCTGAGCTGGTGAGGGGAGTTTCTTGTGTTCCCTGCAGGAACTGATGCATCTTTGCAAACTAAAATTTTGCCTTTTCAGTGTGATTTGAATATACTAAATTTAAGTGCTTAATATGTACCCTGTTACTTGCATAACTTGCTGGTCTTAAATCAACAGCACTCCATCCTCCTCAGACGAGGAGAGGTCAGTGAGATCTCTTTTGCAGAGACCCTGCAAAAACATGCCTGTGCTACAACTGGCTGCTCCCTCTGGTGGCTGTAAGAGCAGCTCTTTTGCAAGGGCAGAGCCTCTGGGGAGACGTAGCATCCTCCTGGGAGTCCTGAGAAACCGGGAAGCCTGGCCACTCAGGAGTGGCTGAACTTGCCTGGCATTGAAAGTTTTCTAGGCAAAAAGTAAGCTGAAGTTTAAGATGTAAAGCAGAGCAGGTGCTCAGGAGTGCTCCTAGGCAGCTGGCTAGCTTTACCATTACAGCATCTAAAACATTATCGTAATGCGTTATTTACCCCCACTAAAATGCAGAGGTGCTCATGTGTAGCATAAGGTCTTCCTGCGTTTCTTCCAGCAGTTTGTAAATGGCAGTCTCAGCTACTGCTTACCCCTTCCCATCTGGTTTCATGTTAGAGGAAGAAACTAACACTTGGCTTTATTATAAATCTTTTCACTATTACTCAGCCTTTAAAGACAAGGCTGAAGGGAACATGTAGTGGAGATCAGCCTTTCCAAACTCTGTTACGTCTCTGATGGCAGCGCATGCTGGGCTCTTTAGTATTTTAAGCAGACTTTCAGAGAGTCTTTGACAATTACCTGCTTTTGAGGGTATCTCACAAGCTGTCTTAGAGAAAGGAAGGTAGAACTAGTTCTGAATTACATTTTGAAAGTTCTCCATTCTGGTTAGCAAACTGGGGCCATTGTCCGGCAGCTCGCATTGTGTGGGCACAACCACAAACAGTTGCATTTTGTGGTAACTGCTTTCCCAGTGAAGTAGGCCTCATTTGCTAGTCAGCCATGCTCTTACAACCTGTTATTTTGTATTCTGTCTTTCATGGCAGAACCGATTGTTAGAGCCAAGCAGTTTCACTCTCTGTTTCCTTGTGGCCTTGTGCTGAAATAAATGTTGTTGTTGTTGGGTTTTTTTAATTTCAGATTGAAAAAGGTTTCCATATTTTTTTGTTGGCTGCTTCAACTAGAAATAAGGTAGAAATTTGAATAAAGGAGCTCTGTGAAGATGCAGCTGACTTCATCCCATTTTTTTTTCTATTGTTGCTTTTTGTAAAGAAACGAGTAGATTATGACCAGATCCGAAAGAGACAGTACTTAAGCCTCTAGTTGTCAAATTTCTTCAGCTCTGGTGGGTGCTTAGGTGCTTTATGTATCAGGTTGGGAGAGCTGGGCCTCTCAAGCCAGCATCTGTGAAAGCTACTGTGTTGCATAGGGAACCAGCTACCTTGCCCTCACTGAGCTTTTGCAGTCCAGCTTCGATCTACCCTCTCCCCTCTCCCACAGTGCTTCATAGCTTGGAAACCTGTGTGCCGGTCGTGTTTTCCCCTTATCTTGCAAGGAGTGTTGAGAGCATGCACTCAAGAGGCAGAAGGCTTGTTTAAATGCCTTCCTTATGGCATGGGTTGAAACCTGTTTTCTCACCACCCGAGAAAAGAATAAGCTTGGCATCTCCATTTCTGAATCCTTAACTAGCCAATGTAAAACAACAATGAAAGGTATCTGAAAGGAAATAACTTAAAGGAAAAAACTTAGTGGTAATGGCAGTTACAGGGAACCTATAACTGAAAGACTAATGCTAAGCAATTGTACTCCATATTCATCTTGAGAAAAAATGGACACCTATAAAATTCCTGTATGGGAATTCTGAGCATTAGAGTTCCAGATTTGATAATAAATACCCTTGAGAAATCTATACTTATTTTCTACTGCTGCAAGTGTATATTATTCTTTTTTGTGCAGACCCCAGAACCAACACTGAATAATCAAACCCATTTCAGATTTAAAATAACTCTATAAAGTGCTTTTAGGTAAATGCAAAGTATTTAATTTTCTGCCATTGCTTCTCTCTCAGTACAAGCATCACAAAGAAGAAAGTGATCCTCATACTCAGATTGAAGGGAAAGAGACGGATGACTGGCTGTGCATTGATTTTGGTAAATATTTGTGAATCTGACAAATACGAAGTTCTGCACAAGTCTTTGTTGAAGGAACTGTCTCACTGTGAACCCTGGTTGCTGTGGAGAGTTCACAATACTCTGCTGTTTTCAAACTCCAGTTGTTGTTGCTTGAACTCATTGAGATACTAAATAAATTTTCACTAAAGATCATTGGCACTGAAAAAGCAGTAGTTACTCTTCAGTGGCTAAAAAAGGTCTTAATAAATTGAAGATAACAGTAGTGGAAAGAGAAAAGCTACTTCAGTCAATTTTCTCAGGTTTTTATAATCCGTGTCTGGGGGAGTGGGAGCTCTTTGTATGCTGCCCTCGTAGTGAACTTTCAAATAGACTTTTCCACTGCCCAGATCATACCATGACATGGGGTAAAACCTCAGTCCTAAGAAATTGAGTTTAATTCTTTATTCTACAAGTGTGAAACTCTCTACTCAAACATAAAAGACTTTGCATTCAGAAAGCATTTCTCCTTCAATGCTAGCTCTAGAATCTCACCCTCTAACTTTGTGCTTTGGCTTAAAAGAGAGCATGGGTGGGTGAGGCGCACAGCAGCTAGTGATGTTAAGTCTCAGTTACTTTACTGTCAATGATTTTGGTAGTTATAAATGAAAACCAATTGAAATTTAAGGGCATAACTAGAAAAAAAGTGCATTAGAAGTATGCTGGAATTAATGTTCTCTACTATTGTTTGCACAGAATTAATGAAAACCTGTAAGAACAACCTTATTATGTCGAAGTTTGGACCTCTATCATTATAAAAGCCACCTGAGAAGCATGAGCAACACACCTAAGGAAAATTACTTGGCTATAGCTGAATGTTGTTGGTAATACAGGAAAGCTGAAAGTCCCATCTGTAACCTTAGGGAGGGGACTCTTTTGAGAAAAATTTCTTTCAGCTTACTTCCTCTGTCACCTAGAAGTCATAACTTTGGTCTGCAGTCTTGTGATGGTGTTTAAATTTAAACCAGAGTATTATCCCTCTCATTCTCCTGGCTGTAGTCTTGGAGTCTTTTGAAAGACTGACCAATTCCTAACTCTGTTCAAAGAACTGGAATCAACAACTTAAGAGACCTCCCATCAGCTGACCTGTTATATCTAGCCAGAATGTCAGTGGAAGACTTGAACACTTTGTGCAGCTGGAAGTGTCATTAATGCTTTACAGTTCATGTTAATTTATTGTGAATTTCTCTTCTGTGCAGGTAGCATAGTCATGCATTTCATGCTGCCAGAGACACGAGAGGCTTATGAATTAGAGAAGCTATGGACTCTTGGATCCTACGATGACCAGTTAGCACAGATGACTCCACAGTCACTGCCAGAAGACTATATTTGGACTGACTCCGAACAGCAGTGATCATCGTGAGACAAGAACTTAATGCAGCTGCTGAGTCGAAAGAGAAATGAGTGTGCCTTCACAGATCTGAGAGACAAACAGTCTTGATTACTGACTTAACAGTCACTACAGTTGATCAGTACAAAACAGTGTATTTACTAGATGTGCCTAGGTAGAGTTCTGAACAAGCTACAAAAATGATCAAAATCATTAGAATCATTTAGGTTGAAAAAGACCCTTAAGATCAAGTCCAACCATAAAACGTCAAAGAAGGAATCCTATCATAAGGGAGCTTCCTGGGGGAGTCACTGTCTCAATGGAGTTTGCAGTGAGAAGAGTGAGGAAAAGACAGATGCTTAAGCTACTTCCCCTAAAACTCATGCTCAGCCTCTACAGTAATTGTTTTTCTGGTATCTTTGAAAGACCTGCCTGTCATGGCAGTGCAAAAAAGACTTGAGTGCTGCAAGGAAAAACTATGTGAAATAATAGTACAGTTTATATGAGGCTTCTTGTATGAACCCCTTTGCTTCTGGTCACAATGAAGCAAGTCATGCTCTGAGTTGAAGGAGAAGAGAAAACAGTCTGGTGTTACCAAGCGCATAAAAGCCAAGAGCAGCAGTGGCAAACATCTCTTGAGTTAACAGAACAGTAAGTCAGTTTTTCAGCCAAGGCCAATCTGTTTTTAATAAAAAAAAACCTGAAGAGCTTCAATTCCTTGTCTTCATGTTAAAACATTCAGCTCATTTAAAGTGTGCAGTCGGTCCCTCTCCTAGTTTTCCTCTCACCTAGTTTCTGGAAAAAGATGCTGAGGCAACATGCTATGGCAGTGTAAACCTTCAGCTCCTTTGAAGTGGGCTAAAGTAGTTCTAAAGCAATCCCTTAGTCACTGAGCATTACTTGCTGCTAATGGACTATTCAGCACTTTCAGATGTCATTGCACAGTGTGTTCTTAGTCTGACTGCTGCATGGTCTAATAACCAGTTAGAAGAGCTTCAAGATGGTAACAAAACTTGTCTATGTAAAGCAAGATGCTTTTCTCTACTCCAGGACAGGGCTTTCATCATTATATTAGGATCTCTTGCTTCTGGAGAAGCTTGTTCCGCCATACATCAGGAAGCAGGAACACCGAGGGCAAACACCTTTTCTCCCACTACTTGAAGCTCTGTCTGCACCTCTTCCCTGCACAGCAGCTGCTGTTTGTAATGCTCAAAGAACATGACCTTGGTTTTAGCTCATGTGGTTGTGTTGTTTAGGGGGAAGGGGGTGTGCATGTGTTTGGGGTGGGTTTTTTTGTCTTTAAAAACAAAAAACCCCACAAAAAGTCTCCCTCATTTCAGACTGGTTGTGTTTTCTTGCTCTAGCTGTGTTTGTAGCCTCTGTTCTTTCAGAAACAACTGCCCCCGAGTTCACCTGCTCTTCAGTACGAGGCAGGAGATAGTTTTGCAAATTAAGCAAGGAGCATTTATTGAATGTAGTTAAACTATGCAGATAAAACATCTTTGCCCATGAAATAAAGGTCTTGGTGTTAAGTCTGACTGCAAAGAAAGATTTTCAAAATGCTTCATGATGCTTTGCAATAAGTAACCCACATGGGGGAAGGATAACCTTGGCTGTCTTACAGAGTGATAGGTTCTAAATCAGGCATCTTCTCCTAAGGGGGATACGTAGGAGTATCTTTGGATCATTCCCTGAAACCATTTGCCTTTTGCTGCTGCTGCTGAAGATAAGTAATACTAGATGAATAGAGGCAGGTTCAGCAAACATTATGCCATTATATGAACCCATATTTAGTAACCAGAACTACATACAGTATCCTGTCTCAAAGAGCACAGTAACAAAATGAGCATCCAGAAAAGAACAGCAAGAGATAGGGAACAGCTTCCCTGTGGACAGACTAGGACCCTTGCAGCTGGAAAGGGGTAATAGTCTGTAAGATTAAAAAAAATAAAAATCAAATGAACTGAGGAGACAAACCCCAGTAAAATAAACGAAAAAGCATAACTGAATTTACTGCCAAAGCACATTGGGAAAAGGAGTTACATGGAACATCTGCTGGTCACTATTAAATAATCAGAACTGCCAGCTCAGGAAAAGAATTTCCTCATCCCCCATTTAAACAGAAGCATTCATAATCTGTGCCAAGCTACTGTGTTGCCCCAGCCAGGCTACCAGCCTGACTTGGTGAGCCTTTGGCCTGACCCCCTTAAAAACTGGGAGCTGGGAAGTAAGTCTGGATGATGAGCACTGTGCAACATTAAACCCCTTTTGGAAGGAAAACATTTGGGAATGGTTTCAGTTCTACCGATCAGGTGATTTCTGTGTAAAATAAAAAAAATGAGCAGCTTATCCAATGAGTCTATAGATTCATCCTGTACAGAGGTACATGCAGGTTTGTCTCTGTGCAGGCAGGGTCCCTTGATGATGGGATGAACAGGACAAACAATTATCAAGGTGAAACTTTTGTCATTTCACCAACTGCCTGTACTGCATTTAAGTAACTTCATTATCAAGCCATGTTTGCACTGATCCGTTGAGCTAACATCTCTGTTACAGCCCAACTTGAGTGCTTACTCCACAATTTTTCATCTTCATTTAAAAATCCTATGCCCTAGTCCCATGTCCAGACCATGCTGTCCTGCACAGCATACATACAGAGCGCATGCCTTTGAAATTGCAGCTTAGGAATAAAAGCTTTGGAAGGTTAGAAGCAGACAAAAGCATCATGATTAAGCAAATGTTTAAGAGTTAGGGCTTAGCTGTCACAAATGCACCAGCGATTCAGAGGAAGGCTTAACTTACATTGCTCAAATGGCAGGGATGCCAGTTCTGAGAAGATAGCTCAATATTGGCATGAAAAATGAGCTTAGAGTACCCTGTGAAATGCAGTACCCTATGCAGTGTCTTCTACAGACATAATTTCTTCAATTCCCTCTTTCTGCTCGTTGTTCCCAGTAAAAGAGCTGTGAAGGCAAGTGGGAGGGTGCAAGAGTTTGGAAAACAAGTTTGTATCTTTTAAAGCAGAGTGGAAAACCAGAATTCTATTATTCATGACACTTCTTCATTCCCCAACCCCTCCCTCTCACTCTAAAGCATTCAGTTAAACATCTAATCTCATTTCTATTCCAAATAATGTTAACAAGGATCTAAATGGAGTTGCAATACAACCTCACTGGCAATTGGTGTGTGTTTGGGTGGTGGTGGTAGGAGCGAGATACAGGTTGCCACCACGTTTGCTCACTAGTGTGACTGGTTCTGCCTATCCAAGCTTCTAGAGCCATGTTCATTACACAGTTTCATCACACTGATAGCGCCGAAGTAAAGACTAGGTAAAAAACAGCCTCCAAAAAGTTTAACTACAGATCTTTTGCTGCAAACTTGTGAAAGATTCCTTCATGTTTGCCTGGGGTCAGGACTGTTGAATACCCATCCCCTCCACAGCAAACTGGCCTAGATGACCTGCATAAGACTGAAACCATGAACTACAGGTTTTACTACAGACTGTATAGCATTGTTATATGAGAGGGAGCCACAGAAGTCACTGCTTGTAGTACAAACATTGTAAGCTGCCTGCTGGATGGCCTAGCAGCTATGGAATACCTGTGGGTAACTGTTTATCCTCCTTATGCAGTTACTATGGACAGAAAACCAACTTGATCAAAGCACCACAAATACTTAGAACAGTCTGTCCCTACGCCTCAATTAGTTTAAAAAAACACCACACAACTTTATCTGATGATAGGAGTTAAACTCTTTATTCCATTCAGAGGCATCTGGCAAGTGGAGCTGCATTGGGGGGCACATTACAGATGAAAAATGATCCATACTTTGTGGATACTGAAATCATTTACAGTATTATTTTCTAGCTATTCCCAAATACTCCAAATTACCAAGTCTCAATTGAAAAGAAAAACATGATTTACCATACTAAGTCTAGAAATTTAAGAGAAATGACAGTATTTAAATCAGCAGATGTAAATGCAGCGCCTATTTGTAAAGTAACTTTTATGGAAAATAATGAAGTCAAATCCTTCTCAAATGTTAAGAAAGGAACGTCAGACTGACTTAAGCCTCAACAAAAATTAAAATGCTATGACTTTTCGTACTTCAGTAATTTTAAATTCATTGTAAGAAAAAAAATTATCCTAAAGGCTAGATGAAGGTCACTGTCAAAAAAGGAAAAGAAATTCATTTTTCTTTGCTAAAACTACAACATAGGTTTGTGGTTTTTAAACCAATTAGTAAAGAAGAGATGCAGGAAAAACACTTCAGACCATTTTCAAAATTATCTAATCTGTACAACAATGATCTTTGGGAAAATTATCTAGTCTATGTAGTAATGCCTCTATTTCAACATGAACCTAAGAGGTAGATAACAAAATGATGAAACAAATGTTTTTGCTTGTTGTGCCCCTCAAATCAGTGCAGCATGGTGATTCTGATCATCTCATGCACAAAAAACATCACAAAAAAAGGTTCAGAGGTAATAGCATGGCTCTGTCGACCACACACATACAGGCGCGCACGCGCACACACACACACACAGCAGTCTTTATGCACCATGTGTTGCCACATTTATTTTTTTTTCTTAAACTGAGGTAGACTGAAGTTTATTGTAGAAACTTGAATGTGTCACTATTACCACAATCATCATTCAAATTACATTCGGAAATTAAAAAATTTGGTAACTTTCCTGTTATCCCTGCCTTTTGACATTTTTTTCTTCTCTAATGGTTGGTTGCAGAACGTGCATAAATCCTGCTGCATCTATTAGAAGCCAGGCTAGAGAGGTTGTTGGTTTTTTGTTTGTTTGTTTTTTCTTGTAATAGTTTTTAAAACCTTCGAAGTGGCTTAGTGTGGCCCATAACAGCGGCTGGATATGTAAACTTAGCCTTTCATTATCTTTCAATGTGATCAAACACTGTTTGACCTTCCCCCATCGTGGTAACTGAAAGCAGTATGATGTGATCTGCAGACAGTGGAGACCCTCGTGGCCTCAAATACACTCTAGCAGATCAAGTGTTCTATCAAACTGAAGATGAAGCTTGCTCTTTGAACAAAATGGCAAAGTCCAAATGGGCTGCAAATGGTTAAACATAGCATTATTAGGTAGTGATGGTCAAAGGCACAAAGGGTTCATGCATTCAATCAAGTAGCACAAAAAAAAAATTCAGCCTCTTGCAGCCTTCTAAATTTTTCCCCCAACCCCAGCCTCTTGCCATCACTTCCTTGTCCTGTTCCCAAAAAAGTACCGTCACAAACTTTTTCATCCCATCTTAAAAGAAAACTAAACGGCATTGCTGCTATCAGAATGTTGGCATCATTCACTATCTTTTGAACATTCACTGAATTTTTTTTTTTTAAACAAATGATGGTGTTGAAATCCTCAGAAAATCTGAGGCTATGTTTTTTTTACCCACCTTACTCCCATCAGCCAGCAGCTAGAAGTGCTCTACTATATTTTTTTTCCTCCGATAAGTCTGTAGTACTCCTGGCTGGTGGCTGATCAAATTTTAATTTTTTTTAAAAAAATAAAATGTTCAAGAACTATTAGCTTTATAAAGTATACAAAATACCAAAAAAAAAAAGCAAAAAAGGAACAATTTCTCATTGAGGTACTAAATGCCTGAGGTAGTTTAGTAAAATGCATATTTATCTTTTTATGCCCTGGCCAACACCATTCAACACTTCCCTTAGGTTATTCATGGCAGTGTCATGTAAAAATGCAACCAAATTCTTTTTAAAAAAATGCCACTTGTTTCAACATTGGGGCTAACACTTAAAGTCTTGTCAATACCCTTGCTCTAACCCTAGCCCACCCGCAATCCCACCCTCCAAATGTGTTTCTTCTTTTACAACTGGACCTATAAGAGCAATGCCTTTTTTTGTTGTTGGTTTTTTCCTTTTCTTTTTTTTTTTTAAACCAGTGAACTCAGAAGAGAAAGCTTCATTAAACCAAGTTCTAAAATTGTTGGGGAATAATAAGAACAATAAAAAAGACTAACGAGTTTATGTTAAATTGTGAGAATAGAACAAAAGGGAAGTGAAGGGGTCCTTATTTTAAAGCTGGGTTTCAAAAGTTTGAGAGAGCCTAAAGAATACATTCTCAGAGACAGTGTTCAACGGTTGCCTGGTCCTCGAACAGGTGATTGGCTTGGTGGATCTTCTGCATATAACTTCAACAGGTGCTCACCACCCGTCTCTGTCGCACAGTCTGTCTTTGGTCTGGCATCTGTCTCTGATGGGCCATTTCCTAAACCTTTATTTTCGTCTTGGCTGAGGCTGTCCGCTTTGCAAAGTTTTTTGCTGTTGCTGCTGCCTTCTTACCTGAGCCAGTATTTCCTGAATTTTTCTCTGAGCAAGCTGAAGGACAAAGAACAAAACAACCCATCATGATGCCACGTTGCAGTGACTGCTGTTTACAACCGACTATAGATGCTACTGGGATTAAGAAAATCTGGAATAACTAAGTTCCTAGTACTGACAAGATTACTCATTAGTTAAATACACTTGGGTTAGTCATGATGTACAACTGATTTTTAATTTTTCTTCTTTTCCACCTACCACAGCTACCCACATGGTCACTTTTCACATCCGTAATATAGAAAGCATGAGCATAGGAAGATGACTACCAACATCAAGACTGTTGAAGCTACAGGCTACTTCAGTATCTCCAGAGGAGTAAAATGAATGTCTTGTAAGAACCACTGTTGTAATAGAGAGTGGATTTTTTTTTTTTTTTTTTTTTAGAGACCAGGAAATTCAGAAGGTCAGACTTACAGGACTTACCAGCCCTCCCATGTCCTTTCTGAACTACAAGTCACCTGTAGCAAAGTATCAAAAGGAATTGGTCTGAACTAAAAGTTAAGTGAGGGAAGGAATCTTATGATCCTTTTCTATATTATATTAAATCAACAGATTGGGCGATGTGGACAAATTGCATATATAGGTGTGCAGCTCTTGCCAGGTACTGTCAGATGGCTTATATCTCCCCCCTTCCATCTGAATTTCAGTCCGATCACAACTTGGGTTTTCTTTTGCTTTTGAAGTTTTAGGAGTGCCAGAGCCTACATGTATTGGTAGGAGAGTTTAAGAAGATTGTTTTATATATGTAAAAGTGCGATATTGTTATAAATCTCTCTCACAGGCATGAGGAAAGTTTATCATAGCAAGACAATTAGAGGAGCCTGGCAAGCAGTGCTTTCTGTATCCTGAGTAAAAGTCTTCTATCCCTTGGCTCTGCACTTGGATATAAAAGACAGACCATGGAAACATCAAGGTAATATAGAAATTCATTCCAGTCCTCCTACCTGGCATGCATAGAAGTGACCAGTTATTTTCACAACCACCTGATCATTTTCATCAGGTGTCTGGTCACGGGGGACTACAACTTCTGCACTTGTCAAGTTTTGAAGCTCATTTACCTATAAATAGATAGTAGAAGTCAGAAAATCTTAAATAAAAAAATATCCCACAACCACCAAGCCTCAAACGATACTGCTGACCACAAAAACATCCTCTAAGTTATGTTTAAACAAAGAAACCCACTAACAGAAAGCATCTTTGTGCAGGAGTCTGCACTTTGCAAGATGAGCCTCTTGTGTCTCTAACATAAATTAGCACCAAGTTCTCTATGTTTGTAGAAGTATTTTAAAGACTAAATACAACACAGAGAAGGTGTTAAATTCAAGACTTAAAAAAGCAAATAGATCCCACAGTGTTTACGGTTGAGTTTACAAGTTTAAGGTCAGAAAACTCATACAATGTATAATGTAGGAAAGAAAAAAATATGTCGAAGTATTTATACATTTTTCCTTGAAAAACCTCCACAAGATGGAGAACTCTAAACAGAATAATGAATCACAGAAACACTAAGGTTGGAAAAGACCTGTAAGATCATCAAGTCCAACCATCAACCAACACTACCATGCCCATTAAACCATGTCCCACAATGCCTCGTCCACACGTTCCTTGAACACCTCCAGTGAGGGTGACTCCACCACCTCCCTGGGCAGCCCGTTCCAGTGTCTGACAACCCTTTCAGTGAAGAAGTTTTTCCTAATATCCAGCCTAAACCTCCCCGGCACAACTTGAGGCCATTTCCTCTTGTCCTGTCGCTAGTCCCTTGGGAGAAGAGACCAACATCCACCTCTCTGCAACCCCCTTTCAGGTAATTGTAGAGAGCGATAAGGTCTCCCCTCAGCCTCCTCTTCTGCAGACTGAACAACCCCAGTTCCCTCAGCCGCTCCTCATCAGACTTGTGCTCCAGACCCCTCACCAGCTTCGTCGCCCTTTTCTGGACACGCTTCAGCACCTCAATGTCCTTCTTGTCGTGAGGGGCCCAAAACTGAACACAGGATTCGAGGTGCAGCCTCACCAGCACTGGGTACAGGGGCACAATCACCACCCTACTCCTGCTGGCCACACCATTTCTGATACAGGCCAGGATGCCGTTGGCCTTCTTGGCCACCTGGGCACACTGCTGGCTCATATTCAGCCAGCTGTTGACCAACACCCCCAGGTCCTTTTCTGCCAGGCAGCTTTCCGGCCATTCGTCCCCAAGCCTGTAGTGTTGCATGGGGTTGTTGTGACCCAAGTGCAGGACCCGGCACTTGGCCTTGTTGAACCGCATACAACTGGCCTGGGCCCATCGATCCAGCCTGTCCAGATCCCTCTGCAGAGCCTTCCTGCCCTTGAGCAGATCAACACTCCAGCCCAGATTGGTGTCGTCTGCAAACTTACTGATGGAGCACTCAATCCCCTCATCCAGATCATCGATAAATACATTAAACAAGACTGGCCCCAAAACTGAGCCCTGGGGGACTCCGCTTGTGACCGGCTACCAACTGGATTTAACTCCATTCACCACAACTCTCTAAGCTCGGCTGTCCAGCCAGTTTTTCACCCAGCAAAGAGAAGGGTCCAAATTATTTTCAGTAGCCTGTCAGCTTCCGTAGTGTTAAGAAGAGGTAAGGTTAGAGTCTTTGTCCCATTTACACTCATTTTATTTTAGAAATGCATAGCATTATTTAATTAAAAATGTTTTAGATTAAGAACTTTAGATGAACGTAACTTCAAAGGATTAGCTATTAGTTAGCAAAATGTTTAAGCCTTATACACATATAAACACTGAAATAAGAAACATTAACTGAACAACACTAAAAGTTTTATTTCAGCTACTTACTGTTTTGCCTCCTTTGCCAATAACTCTACCAGCAGCATAAGATGGCACTTTTATATGAGCCTCAAGTTTCACTTCTTCTTTAGGTCCAAAGAAATTTTCTTCTTTAAGTTTTCCATAGATTCTCCCCTGAGCCTGCAAAAATGCTTTCAGTTAGAGAATGCGCTTATTAAAATGTAGTTAACTACAACAAATTCCACAGAAAGGAGAATTCTCAGTACACAACCCTGAAAAAGTGTTTTCCATAATAAATACAGTAACTATTTTCCTAGAAGAAGTCTTTGTACCAAACTAGGAAGCACCACTGTCCAACTTTAAAGATTGCATGACAAACGAGGGAATCATGAAGCAATTTAAACAGAAATCATTATCATTCTGCTTTGCAGTAAAAATACTGCTTTTAAAAGAAACTATTACATCTCTGTAGAGGTAAAGAGTGGTAGAGAGAACTACTGTCTGGCTGAAGCATTTTTTATTACACCCAGAAGCACAGAATACAATTAATTGGCTCAGAAACCCATTCTTTTAAGGATGCTAAACACAAAAAAAGCCACAACACACCCCCCTCCCAACAAGTCATGGGATAAAGACTCCAGTTAGAGCAAACAGCTTACTTTTACAATCCATTACAACGAACTGTTTAAAAATAAATAAATCTGAGCTTGCTCAATTTTCTAAAGTGAAAAATCAAACTGCCTAGATCTAAATAGCACCAAGGGAACAGTATTACTCCGACCAGCACTCAGTTCCCTTTTCTGGGGAACACGCAAGTGCCAGGTAACAAGAAGAATGTCCACTGAGACTAAGCTCATGAATCTTGTTGATTTTTAAACACATTTGTTTCCTTATTCCCTGCTGTTCATCAGTGAATTCTTGAGAAATGGTAACCAGGACTTCTACTCTGCATCTCCTAGAGGCATCGAAAGAACATTTCTATTGAGATATTGAAGAGAGATGCTCTGTAAAGACCATAAACCTAGGACCACAAAGTCTTTCCTGTTCAAATTCTTTATCACATTCTTTAAATCACATTCACCAGCCCTGTCACTGCATACATGCTAAATCCAACCATCTTACAGGCCATGACTGCAGTGGAACATGAAAAGTCAAAAAAAGATTGCATGATGTGATAATTATTTTAAATAGTGGCAGCTTATTTTATCTTATTTCTAGCTCATGTACTAAAAGCCTACTCAAGTTCATGCTACTCTAGAATAGGTAAGATAAAGATATTTTGTGACCTTGGAGCTGAAAGTACTCGGTATTTTGGGTAAGTCAGACTCCACCTGAAGAGTATGGAAAAATCTGTAGCACATGGCTTTGACCTAGGTGGGATACTGCAGGTCGTGTGACCCTGTCACAGAGGACAAAAGCTATCAACTTTCCAGTGAGACAGAAGACTACACAAAAAAGCCATACAAAATATCAGTACAACTACCACGTTCTGGCACCATCAACAGCCCTAGAATCAGAGATTCCTGCTCCAGGAAAACACTTCAAAAGGGTTTGCCAAGAGCAGATAAAATACTACTCCCAGTCATCATCTTAAGGTGGAGATTTTGAAACTATTTCCAGATTTGTTAGAGACAGACAGTAGCCATCATAGCCCTTTTTATTTCAATGACAATGCTTTTTGTGTGCATAACACCTTGACAACCTGCACAGGCTGCTCAGTGGGAGAGGTACTATAGGAAAAAAACGTGCATTACTGCTGAATTATAAAGCAAGGTGGGATGCTGACTTTTTAAAAAGGTAGTAGATGTATTTCCAACATCCCAAATACTTCAGCTCTTGAAAAAGTCTTTAAGGAAAGGAAACAACTTAACTAGGCTGCAGCTCCTTCACAGTAAAATAGTGGCTGAAAGATGTTGCCTACACTAGATTCCACTTCGCTTGCATGTGTCCCACATCCAAGGCAACATTATCATCTCCGAATATTGGTGTCACAGGTATGCCTAAACTCTAGGGAGCACTGCTGCAGAGGCTGTAAACAGTGGCATATTCTCTTCCCATTGCCTTGCTAATAAATAACCCTGCATACCGCAACATCCTCAGGCTACTGCAGCTGAGGAAGAAAGGGGTGCAGCCACTGCAGCTACCATGGACATGAATCACAGACAGAACACAATGTAGTAGGGAAAGGATGCCAAACTCACAGGCTCTGGGATGACGCTGCCTCTCCGAGAGCTGGTTACTCATCTGAGAAGCAGCTATTCCCTCTTCAAGTTGTTGTGCACCCAGATTACATTCTCGGTGCCTAACAAGCAATAGCCTAAGCTCAAAGATAGAGAAGACCCTTCTTAAACAGAGCTTAAGAACAGCATTAATGAAGCTTGGCCCTGATTGTAATGCTTCATGTTAACAGTGGTGGTAAGAGAAAGGACTGAACTCTGCCTCTGCTCATCTCAGTCAAGAGGGCATTGCTGAAAGAGTAGTAGAAGACTATGAGGACTGGAGCTGAAGGAAGCCCCAAGAGATAATCCCTCTTTTTCACAAGACCAGCATACTCAGGAACATCGGCTGTGGTAGTACATTGATCCCTCTTTGCAAGCAGAAGCCCAAGTGTAGAGAAGTGACTGATTTATGTAGTTTTAACCAGTGTATGGCGTGCAGAAAAGGGGGACTTTCCTCCTTGCATGATCCAGGCTGGGGAGAAGAACTGGCAGAATAACTCTGTGGGACTTCAAGTCTATCTTAGGGACGAAGCCTGAGGACAAGCCTTTGCCTACATGAAAAGTCAGGAAAACGGACACCCAAATCTACTTGGCCTGCTACTGCTTGAGGGTAAGTTCACTGATATCTGATGGAAAGAAAAGGTAGTCAGAATCTGACCTTGTGCTAATCCCAGATCACAAGAGCACTCCATACATAGAACATGCCATGCGGCCAAGCCCACATGCACACAGAAAGCCTCAAGAAGGCAGAGCTTCCAAGTTATGCTTTGCCTTCAATAACTTCTCAAATGTGTATTGTAACTGAGCAATAATCCCAAATGCATCTAGTTCGCTATCACCACTGCAAAATACCTGCCCTGATACTCCTCCAAAACTCCTAAAGGCATTAATGAAACTGATTCTAGATATGCCTGAAGTTTGTGCACCTCCTTCTTGCAAGATGCCCTGAAGCAAAAATACAAAGACAAAAACGAGAACAGGCAAGAGAACGATGCCAAGACATGAACTTTCAGGTGACTTTCTACGTGCTCTGGGCCTCATCTGTGATGAGGCCAGTTTGCTGCACTGAGCTGTCTGCATCACTCCTAACATGGTCAACTCCTTTTGGGGTAACTAGATTTATCCCTTGGCACTTAAGGCAGAAGGCCACTCCAGAACTCAATTTGAACACAAATGGGATAATCAGGTTGAGTATCTCCTTGTAGTTGTAGTGGAAATACAATTAGAAATCTTGCATTTATCTGCAGAGATACCCAAAAAGCATTTTCCATTTGGCATGCAACAGTAACCTGGGAAGACTCAGTCTCTCATCTTGTCAGGTTTCTTATTTCAATTAAACACACTGAACTGTTGCACGTATTAAGACAGCCTAGAAAGACTGAACTGTTGTGCTCGTAGATAAAAGGGAAAATTAGGAATTTAATATGGCCATATTTTCATGCGAGACTTGATTCTAACTTACATGAAACTCCCACCGTTTTCAGGTGACCAGAATGTGGCCTCTGATAGTACTGTATTACTCAGATTCACAGAATCACGACAATTGGAAAAGACCTGTAAAATCATCAAGTCCAACCATCAACTAACACCACCATGCCCACTAAACTACGTCCCGCAATGCCATATCCACACGTTCCTTGAACACCTCCAGTGAGGGTGACTCCACCACTTCCCTGGGCAGCTTATTCCAGTGTTTCACCACTCTCTCACTAAGGAAATTTTTCCCGATATCCAGCCTAAACCTCCCCTGGCACAACTTGAGGCCATTTCCTCTTGTCCTGTCACTTGGGAGAAGACACCAACTCCCACCTCTCTGCAACCCCCTGTCAGGTAATTGTAGAGAGCGATAAGGTCTCCCCTCAGCCTCCTCTTCTCCAGGCTGAACAACCCCAGTTCCCTCAGCCCCTCCTCATCAGACTTGTGCTCCAGACCCCTCACCAGCTTCATTGCCCTTCTCTAGACACCCTCCAGCACGTCAATGTCCTTCTTGTAGTGAGGGGCCCAAAACTGAACACAGGATTCGAGGTGCAGCCTCACCAGAGCCGAGTACAGGGGCACGATCACCTCCCTGCTCCTGTTGGCCACACCATTTCTGATACAGGCCAGGATGCCGTTGGCCTTCTTGGCCACTGGGCACACTGCTGGCTCATATTCAGCTGGCTGTCAATCAACACCCCCAGGTCCTTTTCTGCCCGGCAGCTTTCCAGCCACTCGTCCCCAAGCCTGTAGCGTTGCCTGGGGTGGTTGTGACCTGGCGGATTACCTGGTCATAGAAGGAGATCAGGTTGGTCAAGCAGGACCTGCCTTTCATGAACCTGTGCTGGCTGGGCCTGATCCCTTGGTTATCCTGCACATGCCCTGTGAGCACCCTCAAGATGATTCATATGATACACCTTTCAGCACAAGAAAAGCAAAAATCAAGTGTTCACTAAAATTCTGAATAAAATGGTGCTCAGAACCAAGTGTTTTGTTTTCAATATTGTCCCTTACAGTCCAAAGGCCACTACAGACTGACAAGTTTTCATATGTTGTACCTTGAACTGAGCTTCTGGAGGTCCAGTGATGATAACCATTCTCAGCTTGGCATCTGGTCCTTCAGCAGGAGCAATCTGGAATGGATAAACACAACTTTTGGTAGCCGTCTTTTGAAGGAATAGTTTAAAGCCACCTCCTCCCCATTTCAGTCTCACATTCTGTTCAAGAGTGAAAAATTATTCGTTACAGCAGCAGCATTACACTTCAGTCATGACAGGTTTGTTCTCTTTAAAGTGCATTAATTAACTATAATGAAATATGGAGAAATTGGCCAAACCATAAGCAAATTTACTTCTGAATATTAAAGGCATAGCTACTCACCCACATATGGCAAAATCCCACAAGCCATTTTCATGTGGCTATGAGTGATGCAAGACATGTAGCCTTCAGAAAAGACAAGCATGGTTGATAGAGGTTCTCATCCCTACTCGCTAACTTAAATAGTCTAACAAGTTTTGCTCATTAGAAAAAGTTTGCGTCCATCCCTCTGAGAACAGAGGATCACTTTACTACTGTAACTAACCACATCCAAAACATTCCTCTATACTGGACAATGAGTTCGCAGTTTCCAAGGGGTTTGTATCTACAGACATTTATTTGTGTGACCCAAATAAAAATTAAGCTCCACCAGAGCTGAGACAGAGATGCCTGTAGGGTCTTTAGCAGTTCATGTCACCACAAAAGTAAGATTTTTGTGGGTGTTGTTCTCAGACTCCAGTGGCATTAAATAATTCAAACTAGCCTCTGACATTCTGGATGAATCTTTTGTTTATCACAACTGACATTTCCAGTGTTACATCTAGTATTACATAGCCACTGTTGAATGGGCAATATATTAAACACTACAGGATTTCATCTTAGCTGTTGGCATAGGGATGTTATTCATATTTAACAGCTGTAGTTTATTTCAGACAAATTACCAGTCACCATGCATCATTTTCACTAAAGAATTTTGTTAACCAAAGTTTATATAATTATTCTTATTGTACCCTAAGATGGAGAAGACATTACATACTAGTTATCTGGTTTGCATATTTATTTTTCATATGATTTCTGCATTCCAACTGGCTATATCTAAAAATACACATTCATTTTACAAGCAGTACATTTATATGACATGACATTGTGGTAAGGGCAAGCACAGACTAAATCCATTCATTCTTTGAAACACAAGTATTTTAGAGGGGCAAAATTTCGAGGCACATTTGGAGGCAGCTGACTGAACAGAGCTCAGCCTGATAATTACCATTCATGTAAAATGGACATCGTAGTTTGCCTCTCAGCCACCTCGTGTTTTCTTAGTGAACACCAGCACCTTTACTGAAATTTTAGGAAAAATATTTTCCATCAAGCCTTCATTACATCTTACATGTGTTTAAGTCTTCTGGGACATTTCTTGTTTTGCTTTTATCTTAGCATGTCCTGTTCTCAGCAGCTGGAGTAAAACATGGCTGAGGGCTGTGAAAGAAACATGTACCGACTAACATTTCAATGTCTGAAGGGGCGACCTAAGAGGCTTCAGTGTTAATTTTGTCTGTCTGCTCTTGGAAGGAGAAGTTATATACATACAAATAGTATCCAAGTCGTGAATTTTTAACTTCTGAGGGAAATAGTTTTACATTCCTAACTGGAAAACAACCGGTCTTCCCTATGCCAAGTCACAAGCTGACAACTTCATACACTCAAAACCTGTAACGCTCATCTTGACTCCTTCAAAGACAGGAAGGGCTACTCTGGGAATAATTTATAACCAAGGAGATGCCAATGGGTCCCAACAGGTCCCAGCACTGTAGTACAGGATAGGCAGCAGACAGCCCAGAAGTCTCTGCCTGGCTCTTTTGCTGAATAATTCAGTCTGCTGGAGTCCTACTCCAAGTCTGCATTACCAAGCAATGGCCCCCAGCACAGGGAGACAACCTGAGCTCATCAACAGCTGCATGCACCTCTGAAGTGACAGCTGGACACCGCAGCCTTATGCGGAAGCCCTGTGCATCTGCAGTTTATTTGGTCTTCGTGGCTAACGAGTTTCATCAGATCTACACAGCTCAACACGAGCACAAAGAAAACGCTTTACACCCCCATGCGTCTTCATCTGTAACAATCTATATCACAACTCAAAACAAGTTCAGAGTGTCATGCACAAAGTCTTACTTCCTCCACACAATACGATTACTACAGTTTAGCAAGTTAAAAGTTACTCAGGCAGCACTCCCTCCAACTATTAGCTAAAAGCACAGATCCCTTTGTGATTCACAATTTATTATTTTGCTCAAAAGTTATGATAAAGGGCAGGTGGTCAACACAAGGAGAGTTCAGAAGTTTTGAATAAGTTAGTAGTAACTGTCATATTTAACACTTTCACACAGAAGCAAGCATGCTCCTCCATATTGTTCTGTCAGATTACAGATGAAGTTGCATTTTTATTTTAATTGACAAGCATACATGCAACTTCCCAATTTAGCAAGCATACCCAGTATCTGTACAGTTCTGTTAAGATTTAATCCTATTTCCACACAAAAGTCTTCTTTACTTTATTCCTACTGAAGGAACAAAAGACCAGAGCTTTAGCAAACTTTTAACTGAATTTCAATTAATACAGATATGTTAAACGCGTTGGGTAGAAGGGTGCCAGCCAGTAGAGGAAGCCCGAGGCCACTGTTAGCCAGATGCATGAGAAACACAGGAAACTCCCTTTCCACTAAACTGTCTTCCAAGGACCAACTAAAGAACTAGTTTGGACGGGTTCTTGGAGGTCCAGGTTATTTCACATTTCTCTCTCCACCTAGCAGTACCTTCCATATACCACTTAATCTTTAGATTAAACTATGGGAATGGAGAGATTAAACTATGGCACTCGAGAGAGAACGGGGGAATACATGTGATACATCACACCTCCATACAAGACAGATTTGATAAAGAAAAATCAACACCTCTTACTTTCTTCTATTCCATTTTTTCCCCTAAAAATATGGTTAGTAGGGCAGTAATAATGTAAGCCATCTGGGTAGTATAACAACTATTTAATGTACTGCTCAATAAAGGATGGAACTGGGCAGTATGCCAGTTGGTTGACTGGCCAGTAAATGGATCGGCATTCGGCAAACCACACACAAGACTCATTCATCAGGGTTCCCCAATTATTTTTCTCTGCACACTTAGATGAACACCTTCCAAGCCTCACCGGCTTCAGCAAGCTCAACTCAGCATAGCCAGCTCCTGCCTCTCTGCCCTGACCTTTGGCAGATCTCTGCCATAGCACTCGCTAAACAGGCTACATCTCCTGAGCAAAAAAAAAACTGAGAAGAAAATGTTTGCTTCATCTGTGCAGAAATCTAACAGCACATAACAAAGATAAACGCTGTACTTTTTTTTTTTTTACTTTTTTTTTTTAAATTTAGGCCAAAACATTATCTTTACAGCATGGAATAGCAGAACTGGCTATTTACAAGAAAAAAACTCAAGCATCTAGAGAAGATACTTGTGGTTACAATGGCATTGGTAGCTGAAACCCAAGGCCTTCCTACAACTGCAACGGGTACTAACACCTATGCACATCCAAGGAGGATTTCAACAAATTGACTAAAATTCTAACTTAAGCTTCCATTAGGTCAACCTCTGCAAACCGTCTTGTTCTTAGCTACATTGAGGTGGTCAACATACAAACAGCTGCATGTTAAAGCAGGGTGCTGAGGTAAACGTAACGTTAAAGAACTGACCGTCCCCAGGAGCTTGCAGTACATGGGTGATTTTAAAACATGAATGCTTCAGCGTGGAGCCATCTGAGCTTGACTGCCCAGACCAATCCATCTGGAACAGAGCAAGAGCAGCCACAGCAGTAGGAGACTTCACCTGAGCTGCTGTTTTTAGAAGGGGAATTTACCTCATCATTTTTCACTTTACCGAAAGCAAGAAGAAAGCCTTTAAGCGCTGCATCATTAAGACTTAAGTCTGTTTCTAAGAAATTGAGACCACCAAAGTAGTTTTCTTTGCAGCTTATATTTCACACCTCAGGAGACGTTTGAAAACATGCTTCTAATTATCTTGTCTCAAGGAAGATTAAAAGATGATTTATAAACAAATGTACCATTTATCACATCACATTCTAAGCACGGAGTGGGGGGAGGACATTCACGAAAACACAGCTTGTGCAAACTTGCTTAAAGTGTCACGTAGAATAGACAGAAAGTTAGTCAGTGTAATAATACCTTAATAGATGCGCCTGCAAAACGAGAAAGTTGTTTGATGTGCTGTCCCTGCTTGCCAATAATAGCTCCAACTGCTAAGGCTGGGATGAACAGATGAACAGTCTCAGACTCGGGCTGTTGCTGTGGGGAAGAAGGAAATATGCAGTGAATGTTTTTGAACATTATGAATCAGACTGACAGGAAAATGGGTACAGAACAGGCATGCATGGAAATGAGGGGGAAATCTTATGATGTGCTGTGATTTCTGAATATTAAGGGTCTGGCTTTTTCTGGGAATCATGGAATTCACAGAACATGAAAGAACAGTTCGAGCCAAAAGAGGATTCTTTCATCTTTTATAAAATACTTTCAATTTTATTGCTTAAAGTTTTAAAAAATGATTGAGGTTTTGCTTCTTTGTGAGGCTTTCGTTCTTACCTGTCACTGTCTGGATTCTCTTCCACATGCAAAACTCTGCAGATGAGGCTGCTACAAGCAGAGGAGCTACAGCCTGAGCAGGCAAACTCTTTCTAGTTTTCTTACTTTTTTTATTTTAGATTGTGCTGAGAGCAGCACAAAAAGCCTCAAAGTTACATATATGCTACAATTTCCTTTGTGTGGGAGTGATGTGGAATGATAGCCAGCTTGAAAACTGCCAGCGATTCCTCCTGTGTAACATTATGCAACAGTTGGAGCCTTGGCAGCAGACCTCACGAAGACTAGTAAATTAAATGCCAGATTAGGCATTTTTAAAAGCAAGAGGACCCTAACATTGCACCCACTGGATACCAGGCACCACTGCCACTTCGTATTGCTTACAAGCAGACGCCCTATCCTGAGATCCTCTCCATGTGCTGCATAGCGATGATCAAACCGCAGGGTTACGTATGCCACAATAAGCCATAACTATTTTACCAACTTTTGAAGACCTCCTCTCGGACTAACAGAGCACCGCCTAGTACCCACTAGGCCACCGTACCACTAATCCATCCACTTATGTCAGGGTTACTTCTCAAAAACATTTCACAGAAACCTGTCTTTGAACTAGGAGGTATTTAAGACCCCCCCGCCCCTTTAAAGCATTTCTTCCTCCATATAGCCCTCTTACGTATTTTCAAAATTTCTTTTGATCATCAACAAGACAAAGCCAACAAGCCCTTTTCCCTCAGAGGTATTTGAAGACAGTGCAGTCATCCTCACTTTCTCGGTGCCCACCATGCAGACCAGCCCAAGCACCAGCAAGCAGAGCATATGGGACAACCATGCTCATTTAACTTTGCTCACTTGTATATTTTGGTAGGGATACGGACCCACATACGGAAGCTCGTCAAAGCAGCTTTTTCTGGGATATTTTCAGAAAAAGATATGCTATATGCAACACAAAGCAGAAAGCAGCTGCAATCCTAAAAAAAAAAGCTATCTCCACTTATTTTTAAATTTCAGTAACTTCTTTCAAGGGGAAGCAAAGTCCCAGTGCATTAACCATAAACAAATCAGAACAAAATGCTTGTTTCCAAGTTTTACCACTTTATTTTTGGTAAACACAAGCAACTGTAACCTCAGGGGAAACAAATTCCAGGCACAGTTCCATGTACCAGGTGAAGAAACCCCAAAATAGGATACTGAGAATAGAAAACACATTCTGCTTTAGGTGATCGCAACAGTTGCACAATTTACCCTGTGTTTTCACACATACAAGGCGTCAGGATTCACAGTCAGTTTATGCTGGTTTAAGCCCACATTTTCCCTGGACACAGGTTGCAGCCCTCCACACCCAGCCTCCCCATTGCCCCATGTGCTTTGTGGCCGACAGGATTGCAGATACAGCTGATTTTTAAGGCAGGCAGTGGGTCCCTGACCCAAATAACCAGAGAACCACACAAGCAGCAGTCCTGCAACAAGGGAGGAAGCAACAACAATTAGGTCAGGGCATGGGAAAAGGTGGGAACACCCCTTTTAATCTGCCTACAGATCAGTTTAAAACGATCTCAAAACTACACCCTGAAACTACATATTTGTAATGAAAGATACCAGTCACTTCAGTATGTATATTAAACCGCTTTCCAGAAGATTACTCATTTTCTCCTATTATTACAAACATCCTGTGAGTACTAAGTCCTTTTACATGTTCATTGTGAATTCACAGAATCACTAAGGTTGGAAAAGACCTGTAAGATCATCAAGTCCAACCATCAACCCAACACCACCATGCCCATTAAACCATGTCCCACAATGCCTCGGTCCACACATTCCTTGAACACCTCCAGTGATGGTGACTCCACCGCTTCCCTGGGCAGCTTATTCCAGTGTTTCACCAATTCAGCAAGATTTCCATTAATTTGGAAATGCTGCTGTAGGTACTTGGTTGATCTCACCACTTCTGAAAACTGTTTCTAAATGGATAGAAATTCATGAGGCATTTGGTTTTTTTCTGGTTTTGTTGCAAGGACCCATACTAACTGCACTGGGTGTAGACCAACCTCTCTTTCCAATCCAGGTGCAGACAGATTAGCCATCCCTTGCTCGCTCATCTCTTTGACCCCTACCTTCAATTGTCCACACATGCACCAGCTCCTGCAAAAGTCCACTACCAAAGTTTTCCCTCCCACACGCAACTCCAGCTACCCTCTTCCAGCTGAACTTTGAGCTAATGCACACAAACTTCCCAGCTAATTCATACAACACTTCTACAAATCAAACATGTAACTTGACTTGGTTTTCAAGAATTTACACAGCTTCTACCTAAACCCACCTCTAGACACATTTCTCTACCATAGAAACAAATCAAACTTAATTACTTTTGTTTGCAGATATTTCCTGCCTTCCCTCTATTGCCCATCTGCCTGCAGCACAGTTTTCCCCTCTTCTTCCCAAAGCTTGGTTTCAAGCCACTTTCTTGGCTAGATTCAATTCACCACTGAAATTCCTTTCTGGTGCCTCACCCTTAAACATGAAACATGGGCAGCAAAGGCAAGGAAAGACAGAAGATGTACATGTCTCCTTCCAACTGTACAGTCACCTCACTATAGCACTCCCTCCCATCCCTCCTCATAATTTTGACTTGTTGATACATTCCAACTTATTTTTTCCGAAAGGACTTTTATTATTTTTGTGTGAGTGACTGAGGTTCTTTAACATTAAACTTCCATTTCGATGTAATAGTGATATGTTTATTAAGGAACAGTGGAGAATCTGTCAATACTGAACTGTTCATACATTGTCATTTTTCGAATTCTTGCCTGCAGAAGCACATTGGCACATACATATAACCAAATTCACCTCCAGTATAACATCACGCAGGATTTAGACAGGTTATGTCCATTTCCTTACCCACACTGATTTTTAACCACTGAAAAAAACCATACTGTTTGATTTGTTTTAAAGCATGAACATCAAAAACAACAGCTCTTTCTTTTTCTTCTGGCAGAAATCAAGTCTAGCTAAGGCTTTTAAGAGAGTATCATAACACCAAGTTCAATTTATTATCTGTCCACCTCCTTACCCACAATAATTTTAAAATCCTTTTGTATTTACTGGAAGACTATCCTCCAAAAGAAACACATCAAAACATAATGCAATGACTACACCACCCATCAATCTTACAGATGCTTCTGGGGATCTTAGGATGGAAGAAAATCAACTATAATTTAATCTTCCCCATGCCATGCCACATAAGTCATAGAGCTTTCCAGGAACTTTCAGCATGACTTATATCAGAAACAGATTCCTAGATCTTAAACATATGTTAGAAACACTAAATTTAGGGAACTAATTTCCCACTGTGTGGAATTTGAGCTTCCATATTCACTCCCTTAACAGGGCCAAGTTTGCTTAAACATATACTTCAAATTTAAAACCTAAAATATATATGTGTGTATATATATATCTTGGAGAATATATGTGTCTTTAATGAGGCTAGAGGGCACCCTGCAGTTCACCTTTTTTACTTCATAATTTTAAGGGCCTTAATGGTATAGTTATAAATTTAAATACTTTTCAGTCTACATGTTAAGGTATTGTGCATTTGTTACTGAGGTTGTAAAGTTCATTAAGTCATGGAGTTAGTCATCAACTAATTTTGGACAACAGTAAGGTCTCCTGTACACGGAGAATTCTGTGCAATTTTCTCCTCTTCGCCATTCACTTTATTTTCCCCCCACATAAGAAAATAATTTATTCAAGACCAGCCCAGCCCTGAGAACTAATAGAAATGTGGAAAAAAAATCTTTTAAAATAGTGACCAAGGTTCTCCAAGATGTATAGTCCATATGTCCACCTTAAGTCATGAGTAACTGTCTCAGAGGTCTGTGATGCACAGACCACCTCTTCTGCCCTAGCAATATTTGTGGGATGGGCTCAGGATTAGTCCACCCTAACATTGAACAGGTCGAAACAGTACAAAGTGACCTACATAATCTTCTGGGCAGTGGGGCAGGACACCTGCATACACTTGAGGAATGTGGCTTTGGGGAGAGAAGGTTCTGTCTTGCATAGCTGGGACACACAGTTAGACAACACCAGGATATTCACTCAGATAGAGAACTTAGTTTCTTAAAATTAAAAAAAAAAAAAGCTCTAGAAAAGTTCCAGAAACCGAGATTTCTTAGAACTAAGAAACAGATTCTTGAAGAGCATGGTGACCAGAAACAATTAATTCAGTTCATAAAAAACTGATAATACTTGCTTTGTTTCTACAAAAATCAGTATGCTTTAAACACAAAACAAGCTTGATAAGGTAGTTTCATCTATATCCAGCACATTTAACTAATGAAAACAATTTTAAATGCTGGTTTTGTTCAATAATTGGATTCCAATTTCCATCCAAATGTAGCCTGATGAAAATCAGAAGTTAAAAATTAATCAAGCAAATAAAAAAAGCACCATTCATAATTTTTTAACAGAAAATTGAAAAATATATCAACCAAAGCAAATGCTAAACTGCATACTTGCTTAAATAGAAAGATATATTCACCATGTTAGCAAAGGGTAGCTGTAGTGGTACAAACTACACTAGGGCTTTCAGAAAGGTAACTAAACTACAGTTATAAAACTTGATAAGTCAACTTAAACCAGATTTCCTGCTTGCTCATTTAAATCATGATTGAAAGCAGTGATCTAACAAAAAGATGTAAATTAATCTTCCCCATTGGCTGAAGCTAAGCAACTACTTCTGCACACCAGTAGCTCTAACGTTTTAGACTAGTCCAACTTTTTCCTGTAGCAGCTTGGATACACCTCCTTCCATACCTCCTGCAAGTCCCTGAACTCCAGCCATCTGTCCCTAGCCTAACAAGCCCATACCAACTATTTAAAAAAAAAAAAATATTTCTTTTTTAAAATTTCTGCCATCTCCATCCAAGATCTAGCCTAGTCTGTTCCTAAATCCTTCAACCCCTGGCTGCTTCCCCATTACACTGGGCTTGCCTGGAGCCCCTGCAATGCAGGTACCGTCAGGATGGTCCCCTTCACTCCAACCAGACTCTGCAGCCCTACAGAAGATTTTCCCAGGAGAAATGTTTCTCTGCTGCCATCCGTACCACGTTATAGTTTACTCTTAGCAAACTGGCTTAGCAGAGCAGTAATTTCTTAGTTTCCAGAGCCTCAGTTGGGCTATCCTTCCTTGGGATATCACCCTATGCCCTTCAGCACGAAGGCTATGGCTCCACACCAGAGCTAGAAGCTGAGGCCTCCCGGCCAAGAAAATCTGCAGATTCACTCTTCTTTCTGCAACTCTTGCTTGCAGAGTTAGAAAGATCTATAGAGCCCAACAGGCCACCCTTGGGATAAGCTTACTGTAACACTTCTTCTGCCAAGGCCTGGTGCATCAGTCCTACAAACTGCCCAAAATCACACACAAGGAGAGCTTTTCCCTTACCTGATAGGTCATCAAAAGGAAAAGCATTCCTCCTCATCTCGCACTTGCATAACAGCCAAAGCACGGCCACTCAAAGATGAAAACTCAGAAAAATAAAGCTATGATTCTTCAGATAGATGGTGGTAGGTAAAAACGTAGATCCCAAACCACCAGAGTTCGGGGAATGGACATTGTATCTGGGGAATGGTAGTTAAAAAAAAAAACGCAACAAAACACCCACACCAAAACCACACACAAAAACAAAACCACAAAAAATCCAAACATCATCAAAAAAAAAAATACGGACTTTTGCATCCTCGGTTCTTCCCCAAGTTGAATGCCCCTCTCTTGCTTTTGGTTGACGCTGCTAGGTCAGTCCACAGCTCCCTCAGTCGGTATTAGCATGTGATCCCACCCATTGCAGGGCTAGTAAGGGGACACGTTTGTTATTTATGTCCCTCGTGTTAACTTGACCATTAACCTCAGTCTCTTTCTGCAAGCCTGCCAACGAATTTCTTCCAGTCATGTTTTTAAGTGTCTCCATAGACCCCTTTCTCCATCAAATGCATGTGGTTGGCAAATCCATGGCAACATTTGGGATAAGGTCGTAAATCTTTAAAAATATTGTAACCACTGAAATAAATAGGATTTTGTGCCAGACATCAATGGGAGCGGAATCAGATCTTTGCTGGTTTCCAAGCCCATTATGCATCTCCAGTACATATTTTCATTTAATCTAAATGTGTTGCAAATGAATTACCTTAGGATGAGACATTTATTTTAAGTCAAAAAGTCATGTTATCCATTTCTAGCCAGCATCCGTTCTTTTGGCTGTGAGAGAAATAATTAAAATCTATTTTAAGACTGCACGGAACAGTCTCAGCCAATATTTGGCTACCATCTAGCCTAGTGGGTTATTGGTGTTTTTTTTGTTTTTAAATAGTAAACAAATCCACTTTGTAAAGTAAAAATACACAACCAGTAGATGACTGCATTAAAAAGTTCTCTTTTGCCATTCTCCCCCTTCCTAAGTGCCATGATCACCATCACCAAGGCAAGGCAGATTTACAGATGATTCACCTGGTCTTGAGAACACCCTAAGCTTAGTCAAGAAGTGAGGTATCCTTTATTCAAACCCTCTTCCAGACCCAAAGCCAAAATTTAAACCATGTTTTTGCAATCCACTGTGAAGAAGTATCCTGGCCTACAGCTATACGAAATGCTCTTATCTATTTAGTAATAAAAGCTTGCAGCAAGGGGAAACCAACGTTTAGCCAAGTATCCTTGAAGACAGTCCAGTAGGATTCAATGCATTAATAAAAAATAAGCTTTCGACAGCGGTGAAAGAAATCTTAATGTATTCATTTTCCAATACTAATGCTAAAAGTTGAAGCTTTTGCTGGAAACAAGAGGCTCATTAAGGAAAACTTATAGTCTTGGTAGATAAGTCTAATGTGATCCACAGCTTTACAGCATCCTTGCAAATACCTCTTGGGTCACCATCTTGTACATCAGCTAAAGTGGTGCTGCCAGTGTAGGTTAACAAACTGAAGCCTGAGCTCCCCCCACCCTCAGAGCTTTTCAGGTTTATTAGAACAGATTTAAGCCCATGCTGCGAGTCTAAAACCTTCCGCCATATTCACTACCTGAAAAGCCAGGACTACGCTCAGAAGGTAACAGAGAGTTCTTCGCTGCTGAATTCAGTCATTCAGTAGGTAGCAAAACATAATTTAAAAGAAGCAATGTGTATTTTTAACTTCGCTCCAGACACCCTGAAGCATCACCGATTTTCCCATGCACTATACTGCCACCATCCACCCAGGGCTTCATCTTCACATGAACCCCAGACTGATGTGAGAGGCAGGAGTGATGGGAAGGGTTTTCAAGTACAACAAGGAACACCCCCACAGCAGCTTCAACATCACACTTGCAGCAACCTTCTCCTAGTGTGGCCAGGAGCTCATCACACCACCTCCCTCCACCGTCTGGGTCTCTGTGCTGGCAACCTGCTGTGTTCAGAGCAGAGCTGGCTCCCCCTTACCCTGCAAGCATTACTGCGTCACGTATGAAACACTTGTGTCACTAGACGAACCAAGAGCATGACCCTTTCTGAGGCAATCAGCCCACGGCAAGGCTGAGCAACTCTACCTCTCCCCACCCATCAGTCCTGGTCTCCCATAAAGTACACTGTGTGGTGGGAGCCCTCTGTTCAGCTAGCTGAGCTGCTTCTCTCCTCTTGGTTGAAAACCTAAGCAAATAACCCCTGTCTGCATTTCCAATTTAGGGACTACTGCATTTCAACACCTGAAACTCAAACACAGCTGGTTATTACACAATGGTCAGTACCTTAAGTGAGATGTTACTAAAATCATCTCACTTAGTACTACTCACTCCACTTCTTGGCTGAACTTTAGCACTTTTCATCACCATCATCTTCTACCTGGCAAGCCATGGGGATCTCCTCAGACTACTAGAAGTCACTAACAGGACCGCACCTATCAGAAGTGTTTCCAACATGAAAACTTAGCCAGGAACGAGGGGGTAGAAATCACAGAAGCAGAGAAGGAACATTTTCTGGCAGGCTGGTTGTAAGGCATTTCACAAGCAGGAACAGGTCTGACATATTTCTGAACATGGCATGAACTTTGTTTTTGCAAAATCTGATTGGCCACAATGCCAAAAAAAGCAATCTGCCACCTTTTATTCTGAATAGACAGCCAAAAGCAGAAATCAACATAAGGAACAGATTGTGAAACTACGTAAGCAGGAATTTTACTGGTCATTCACAAGCAGCAAACAGAGATATCTGGTGTTGTAACACTGCACGACCACCAAAACAAAAGTGCTTATGTATAGAAACACTTCCACTTCAAAAATTGTGGCTGTGACACACCAGCCACATGGGTACTGCAGACTCCTAGAAGTTGCCCATGAAATATGTGGCTTTGAAAGATACAGGTACTCATCATCTCTGGTTTACAAAGATACTGCTCTCAGATTCCTTGGCAGCTGCAAGAAAAACAGGTTGTGAAAACACAGAAAGGTCACTTATTTTTCCATCAAGTTTAATGAACAAACCAACCAGAGATGGAGCCAGCTACACCAGAATGAGGACTTGACCTACTTTGTTTCTGGCCTGAAGGAGCTCAGCACACTCTAGTAACAAAATATTATTTGGCACCTTAAGGAATTAAATTTCCCATTTAGTTTAACATTCAGAAGATGCTGAGCCTGGTACTTAGAGCTTGGGATGCCGAGATGTTCAAGGGAACACCGATTAAATCTTCTCATGACAAGAATCTGGGAGCAAGGGACCAACACAAATTCTTTTCTCTTGTCCCAAGGAACTACAAATATCACTACAAGTTTTCAAACTTGCAGTGAGGAAAAAGCCATTTTAATTTTAAAAAGTGTGTGTTACTAGTTAGCGAGTGATGCCATTTGCATTATGACAATCTCAGAAACTGTGAAAAGAGCTATTAAGAATAACTGGAGGCTTCAACATCTCAGAAAAAATACCAACTGTCAATTTGCCAGATCTTTGTACATCATACAGCGCCAATGCATTTTTGCTTCCCTTGCTGGGGGCCAGTCCATCTCCAGAGGCAGAATAGTTTCTGATTACTCTGGACACGGGTCCCTGCCAACACAGCATGGTAGGAGCAGGAGACTTTGAGACAGTGAGAGTACCAACCATTTTCTCCACAGGGCAGAACAATCCCACAATGTTATGCACCATGGAGCAAATTTCTTAGTTGTCAAAAATGCATCATTAATGATTTTAAGAAACTAAGCAGCAGCAAAGGTGTATTCAAGGCACTGAGGATACAATCTTCAGAAGAAGTCTAATTAGCTGGTAGTGGGTTTTTCAGACAATGCTGTTGTCCTGTAGTGTCCTCCTCAAGATTGTGTGTGCTGTACATGTATGGTTTTCATTTCACCGATACAAAACCATTTTGTAAGAACACTGGCAAATTCTTCTTCACACCCCAAAACCACATCCTCTTTTGGCTGTAGGACAGCTCCTCACAAAACCATCTACTGCTTAACAAGCTAGCCAAATTAGGGCAAAGCCACTTACAACTACACACATTATAGATGTACATACATTACTACCCCTGGGTAGTTTAGACGTAACAGTTGCACAAACTAATCCTATCAAACCCAGACATCCAAAGGAGCCCAACTCAACCAAGTAAGAGTCAAAGTACCTGGAAACATAGGACAGTTTTTCCTCTTCCTTGTCTCTCATCTATGCTCAGGGCATCAAATGAAGGCCCTCAATGAAGCAATTTTTCATTTTAAATTACTTTTCTTTCCTGCCAAAAGCACAATACAGTTATTTCTTCTCTTACATCTATGCAATATAGAAGATCTCTTCTTTACTATTACTATTTAAGGAAATTACTGGAGAACAAAGAAGGAGTCTCTCTCTTGACCACAACATCTTCTAAGGAGAAAGTTTTCCAGTGGCATGTTCCTCACCTGCAACAAAAAGCTTCAAGAGATGGCAAAAAGAATAAAGGAAAACAACCTATCAGCCTAGCTGTACAAGACTTCTTGTCATCAGAAAAAGGTGTTTTGATTTCTTGGTTTTGTTTACTGTAGGAAACTACCTTTCTCTTTTTTTCTTCTTTTTTTTTAATACCTTCCTAGAAGCCTCTATGCATATCACATAACCTGAAAATTAACTGTGAGGCTAAAGAAAAGGTTAGAAAGAGTGCATTTTGAAGGTAGAGCTTCAAGAAGCTACAATGGGTGTGCAAAAAGACCAGTAAAGAAAGCAGTCCTACTGCGAGCAGAGGAACATCTCTTCGCCTTAGCTAACTTTCACGCAGCAGAAGTTCAGCTGTCTCTTACAGGACCTTACAGATGCTGGAGAGCAGCTGGCGTGAACTCCTCTTGTGGAAGAAAGCTATCTACTTCTCACCTTCCCATATGTTTGAGTACATCTGCCATGCAACAGACAGAATTAATTCTACCACCCTGTTTCAGGACATTCAAAGGCAGGATGAGCTCTCCACAGGCTAGCCCTCCTTCCCCCATACCCTTGGGATGCCAAATTTCAGACCCAAAGTCTACAAAAGAAATGCAATCAGATGTACAATTAAACATGCAAAGTTTCAATTATAAAAGGAAGGGTGCAACCCACTTAACCCCAGTAGACGGGTCAGGTGTATTTAATTGCATGACTGTACACAGTTGCACTTTAAGACAAGGATTTCTTGTTTGTTTGGAGCTTTAAAATCTTCAGTGTTGCATGAGAACAAACTTCTATTCTTGAGAGACAAGTATGTGCATATTCTCCCCAAACTTCAGAAGACAGAAGCAACAACTTCATCAAAACAGCTTTGAGCAGAACAACACTACATCTGAAGCAGTTTGGCTGGGATACTTTCTCAAATATTTTTTTGTGGCAACATATCTTCTGGAAAACATAAGCGCAGGGCATAGTCACTTTTGCAGAATCTTACTTTCCTCCTCATGAAAATCCCAATTCTTCGTGCAGGTGCTCAGCTCATGACATTCATTACAAGTGACAGTGGGCAGACTAACAAAACTATTTGCAATTGTGTCAGAACAGCAACACAGACAAGCATTTAAGTGCAGAGTTAAGGAGAAAGATTTAAGGGTAAACAGAAAGTGGTAGTTCTCCACACCCAAAAGCAGCTGGACAAGACATCAGCTACAAATAAGCACAGAAAGGCTACTGGTCCTTAGTATGGTCACGTGAAGGCACACATTCATCAAAAACACCTATTAGTTTTATCATACCACCAGGATCATAAGAGTAAAATCATGCCCATTTGACAGTAAAAGATTTTTTAACTCCTAATATTCTTAACTGAGACATTTCTTAAGTCTTACTTTTTCCTCAAAGCTTAAAACATTTCAATGATTCACACATGTTCTGATTTACTTGTCTTTCAGGAGGCCAGAGAAATGTATACAGATCTTAGATTTTTGCAAAAAGAGACAGGAGAATTCAGGAATCAAAACACAATATGCAATTTCATTGCATCCCTTTTAAATGACTACACAAATTGGGTGCTTTAAACAGGCAAACAGAGCTTGACTTTGCAAATAAATTGTACAGTTGCAATATCAAGAATTTTTGCTAGTGATAGGTAAATATCAAAAAAAGAATGGCTAGGCTGCACTAGATGTGGCACTCAGACACTGTTAGCCATGTGCAGCAGACATGTGCACGTGCACACATGCATGTTTATATCTGTAAACAGACAGGTACCAAGGACAGCCTGTATGGACTCAACTGCCAGGACAAAGGGTAAAGCAACAACCAGATTCTTAGTGAGACAGAAACTGCATCTCATTAGATTAAATTAGATGAGGCTCTATGCAATAAGATTTTGGTGTTATACACCAATGTGAACCATTGTGGAGATGAACCATAGAGAATGAGGTATCTCAGCCACGTGGAATTCGTTTCCTGAATGTGACCCAGTCCAAGGAGCTAAATGCAAACCAGTGTTTGATAACATCACCATCTCCTAGGTTTGTGACACTAGACTATACCTGAAGCAGCTGGAGAAAAGTGTTTATGCTCTTGTCAAATATGCCTTAAAGTTCTGCATGAAGAGGGAGAGTATAAAGCATCACACAGCTCACTAACACAGCTAAACCTATCTAATTACCCAGTCCCAAGCTCCTGAAAACTCAGTTTTAGGAATACTTGGCTACGGCTGTATATATGGGTGTTCAGACCTGTCATTTTAAACTCTGGCAATTTAACAAAATCCTAGATCTGTTTACTGTGCAGATTTCGCTCTTTTTACCCATATAAAAAAAGTAACATCAGGAATGTGACAGACACTTCTTTAAATAATTAAGGTGACACACCTCAGTTTCTTTGGGAACAAGTCCTACACAAGGTCACAGCAACACCTTATCACTAGAAAATAGTACATATGAAGGATCAGCACTACATGGTTTGTAAGCACACATTCACAAAAGGACTTCAATGACATGAAATGCCAAGAGGCCCCTGATGATGGTGTAGCTGAAACTGCTGAGGAACACACCTTTGCTCAGTCAAACAAACAGGAAACAGGGAAAAGCCACCCATGTCCAGCCCTGAGCAGAAGGCAAAATTTGCACTGACAAAAATAAGACAGCAGCAGGATACACTTCTTATACCCTGATGCCAGCAGTCTTTTCAGAAAGGGTTTTCAGCTGCCTGAAAGGGATATCCTCAATGCCAGCTAACCAGTGCTCCCAAGCGTACAAGGACATCCATTCAAAACAAGCTAAAGTGACTTGGGTTGCCCAAACACTTTTGCCAAAACAAGAAACTTGGTAATGAAAACCTCATAGGTAAATGGACTTAAAGTCTGCTTGTGATTTCTTCATTAATGCTTCTTCTGAGACCTTTCCCTGAAGCCTCTTTTACTCACACAGATTTTATTTTATTTTTTTAAATCCCTGATGAGCTCTCCTAGGTCCCCCACTGTAGTTACCTTTAGCCTTTCAAATTGTTTCCATTTCTTCAAAATATAACCAGCTTTTTTTTTTTTTTTGCTCTTTCTACATCTACATGCCCCAATACCCTATTTAATCAGGGTCTTGAAAATTGCTCTACTAGAAAAAAAAAATAGACAAGAAGAGTAAAACTCAGAAATTACAGAAACTAACTTCATACACAAACAAGATTTAAAAGTCATTGTCCAATAAAGTAAAAAAAAAAAAAGGTAAAAATGGAAACTTTGTTTTCTGGAAAACTACATCCATTAAAAGATAAACTCATACTTTTCCTTCTTTTCCTTTCCCAAGAGAAGGACAGCTACTCCAAGTAATCTGAGAGGCTGATTTGCCCGAAGCCCACAGAACCACCTGCTCTTTTCCACGTAAGGTCACGTGTGTGAGTCAGAAAAGGCAAGATAGTTTCAGTTGTTCATGCATTTGTTTCAGAAGCCCTTAGTATCAGGTTCAGGGGCTGTCTTGGTACCACCCCCAACCTCCACAAAAGCCAGAGTTTACCCTCTGAATCTGTGAGTTTACCCCTTCTTTTTGCATGTTAGTTTGTCATACATCTAGACTATCTGGAACAAGAGCTTATTCAGAGGACTGAGCTAACAGCATGAACAGGAGCAATAGAGTTCAGACAGTGTGGTCCTTCCAGCTGCAAAGTTCCCACACTTTTACACAATGACACTTGTTTCTTGATGCCTTTTTCCAGATGTTGCCACTATCCTATTTCCAGAAACCTGGAAACTGCCAGAGATCCTAGCAGGCCAAAAAAAGGTGCATGTGGGGGTGAGAAAGGTGCACTAGCAACGGAGGGACAGACATGAATAAGACTGAAATTGCCAAATTCAGCACTGTTTAGGTGCATAAATAAAACAAAAGCAAGAAAGAACCACAACAAAACAAAAAAGTGGTAAAGAAATTAAAATAAACCAAGTGAGGAACAGAACTGTAAGCTTACAGTGTGAATCTCAAGAATAGTAAAGTAGTTTGCAAATCTGGAGTAAAAAAAGAAAAAGCTACACTTTTCATACCACTAAAGTAAAGAAAGTTATATACTGTTAACAAATCACCTCTAGTTTCTCTTAAAGACATAAATTGAGGCAATCCATTAGCACAGATGGCATTTTATACAATACAATGAAGCAGAAACCTGTATTTTTTTTTAGTTTAGTCTGCCACTCTAATCAAAGTGCAGAGGGACTGGGGAGGAGAGATTTTGTTTGTCATCAATAGAGGCACTGCTTTTAGCAGTAAAATAACGAAATATAAACATATTTCCATTGTAGTATTCATTGGAGCACTTTTACCTGATAAAGCCACTGTTATACTTAATATAGTTTATAATACATTCATAAGACCCAAGTTGTTCATTCCCACAAACAGTGCTACAAGTGTGGAATTTTTCCTGTTCCTTGCAGTGACATTTTCTTGGCTTCTTCCTCTGGGACAAACATTTAGGCAACAACTTCCCTTTAGTGCAACATATACATGTATACCCACTTGAGTTATTTGATAAAGTTCAGTGTGCTGCATTTTCACTTTTCTAGTTCGTGAAGAGTCTCAGACTCAACTCTCTAGATGTTACTGTTGAGCAAAGAAGAGGGCACAGTCAGGCACGTCAGAGTTTGTAAAGCTCTGTCATTGACTTGTTAGAGTTAATTTTGAAAATTCATCTTCCGTTGAGTTGCTAACAACCACCACCACCAGAAACAGGGAAGGGAGATGAAAAAAATCACCTTTTCTGTGTAACGAGGTTGTTTTTCTTGACTAGCAGAGCACCGTCCCTTTCCAGAAAGACTCTGGAGCTTCTCATAGAACAAATTATCTTCTGCTCCATAGCAAAAGACCTCATTTGTGATTACTAATCAGCACTGGATTTGAATAATATTCTATCGAAATTTTTCACACATTTCTTAGAGACCAATGGAGCAAGTAAATCACAGCCTTCTGGAGATAAATCTATGTAATTTAAATCCTATATACTGCATGTCAACAGGGCTTGGACATTTATAAAACTACTACATTCAAACAAACATTTTAGCTTTAGATCCCCGCTTTATGACAAGAGATTAATCTTTTCATTCCATATCAACAGGACTATAACTGCAGACTAGCATTATTAATTGCAAATTCCAACAATTTTTAAATTCCATTTTATATGAGATTTCTTTCTGTAATAATTGAAGTTCTCTAAAAAACAGGAGCTATCATTTTTCTAAGAAATACCATTTTCTGGTTTCACTGAGCATTTCACTAAATGACCAATGAACATCTGTTTCCAACCGCAGCCACATGAAATATTTTCAGTGTGCAAGCAGGAAGACAGACAACATTGAGAAAACTCGCAGGACACGACTACTAAAACACCGTTCCCAGATCTTTGAGGTAATTTGGCAAAAATACGGCAAACTGATCCGTTTTGAACAGCAGCATTGTACAGATTAGTATCACCATCCACTAACCATCCAAAATCAGAGACTTCCCTTACCCCAAATGGTGGATACGAAGCAGCAGCAGCAGCGGAGGCAACACTCACTGCGGGAGGTGGTATTCCTGAAGAAGAAGGTGGGAACAGACCCAAGGCATTCAGATTTAATCCAGGAATTAAATGTGCTTGAAGCTGCAATGACAGAAGAGTTATTTAAGATTTACAATCCTGGTTATTAACTCTAATCAAAATCCTAGTTGGCATAGGCTATTAACCTTTTCAGTAGATGTCAGTATGTTATTTTAAAAAAAATTTCATCTCCATTACCCCAAGGACTCTGCTTCAAACCCATTTCCCAGACACATGCACAGACCAATAACATAAAAAAATATGTTTAGGAAAGGCATCTGGGAATCACTTACTACAACTTAATCAGTGAAGCATATGACAGATTTTATAGCAAGAAATTCAGGCAATAGTACAATTTACTTTCAGAGTGAGCAAGATTATCAGAGAAATAATATAATATTTTTGGCTTTATACTAAAAAGACAGCCCTGTAGAAACAGGGAAAGTCCATGCACAAGCCCTGACTTTTCATACATGGGGGGTACACACTGCAGTATAACCCCATCCTCCCTCCCATATCCTTTCCCTCCCATGCCTTGCAAAAGATTAAGATACCCCCAGCATCTGCTGGGAAAGTGTCAACTATAAAGTTGCATGTCCCTTACTTGATCACACCTGAGAACAGTGGCAGCATCATGTGGTAGGAAGCATTTGTTGTCTGTGATACAAAACTTGTCAGTACCCTTTTTTCACTTTTCCAGATTATTGCCCAGTAATGTGACTATGCTTTAGAAATACCTCGAGACAGACACCGTATCAGGCCATCAAGATAAGCCCATCATGACATACCAAAAAAAAAAATCCCCCAAAATTTCACCAACTAAAAAACTACCCAAATCACTACAAACTAAATTTAAAATCCATCCAGTAACAGAGGTAGTTTTCCGCTTACCACACCTTTGCCAAGCAGTAGAGCAGCCTCAAACTCACCCCATGTTCCTGCTTGCTATATGAAGCAAAAATGTACCACTATAAAATACTTAGTGTCTTGATGTGTAGTTTGTGTCCTGCAATCTGCTTATAGTATGGGAGGGAGGGGAAAAGTGGGGAGAATATTCTCTTCCAGCTGGTAGGAAAACCATGAATAACAGCCATTTCTAGAAAATCAGACCACTGTAAACTGAAAAAATATTTCCAGTCTGATTCTAGACCATAAGATTTGGATACACACACAAAAAGCTCTTCATAGCTTATCAAAAATCTCAATCATTTCTCAATATGCATTAGTAATACTTTGGCAAACTAATGAGGTATGTTGTTTTTATTATATAATCACCAATCACCTTTGAATAACTAAATGCCTTTATCATCTATATCAAGAAAAACCTTAATAAAGCCTTCTTAAATTAGATCATTGAAAGCAGGAGATCTCCTTCTTCCGTATGTTGTTACACTTTTAACATGAAGAGACTGGGAATCACTACTTTAAGAAACATATAGAAACTAGAGCACATAAACTACAGTAATACCTAAACACACATTCTTTCAGGTTTTTGCAACAAGAAAAAAGTTAAATGCTCGTTCATTTCCCCAATCTAAATCAATTCCTCGGTTCCCCTACTCAAAACAAACCAGTAAAAGACTTCATTAAAATAGCATCCATACATAAATAAATAATAAAAAATCTCGCCCAAGCCCCTTGAATTAATATGAGGGGCAACAGAGAGAGGTTGCACCAGGAAAATTCTGATCAGCTGTTAGGAAAGAAGTTTTCACCATGACAGCAATGAGACAAGGCACAGGCTGCCCAGAGAGACTGTGGGCTCTGTGCACGGAGATGTTCAAAAGGGGACAAGTCCCTACATAACCTCAATTAACTTTGAAGAAGGCCCTATATTAAACAACCCCTCTGCTGGGCCAGGTGACCTCCAGAGGTCCCTCACACCTAAAAATCTTTCCATCATTTTAGTTCCAGAAAGGACCCACGCAACAAGACAACTCACATTCATAGCAGCAATATCATTTTCATAGGACTCCCTGATTTTCTTCATAATTTCTTCCTCAGCCTTGGCACAAGTTTCAATACTGCCTTTAACTGTAATGGTCCTTTCTGGATTATAGAGTGTCAAGTCCTGCAATCTGCAGATGAAAAAGAACCACAGTTAATTAGCAGACAGCGGAGAGTAATCCAGATTTATCATTCAAGTGCGATGACATCTGAGCATGTTGGGAGGGAGTTTGCCCTCCAAAGAGCATAGTATCAATTCATAACAGGGCTCAAACACAGTTCTCGGAGAATCTGGAGAAACTCTATCCTCATAGCAAATGCAACAAAAACCACAGCAGCGAGGTTTGGCATCAGATGGTTGAGATGTGCTTTAGGTGCAACACAAGATGGAAACCACCACACTGTGTAGGAACATGAGCTGCAGACCAGTGCAGCATGGTTCAGCTTCGCACTCCACAGCAGCCCTACTAACAGAGAGAGAGGGTTTCAGATGTTTTAGACATCCCAGAAACACATATTGTAAGAAACTTTCTTTCCTTGAGAACAATAATGGATTCCTTAAGGAAGGAGGGGGGAAAAAAATAACCCTCAGTGAAACTGCAGGAGAGCCTCCAAATCCTCATAAGGAGAAAACCAAAAGCTGTGTGCAAGTCAACATTTGCTGCGAACACTAGTAACTCCTCAGAGAAAATGAAAGGGTTACAGCATTAAACCAGTGCTTTGTTAGATAACAAATGCTGACCTAGTATGGCAAAATAGAAGAAACCAACTGGTAAGCCATGGCATATCCATGTACTGAGAAAAGATGAGTTGAAGGGGTGGCAACAAAAAAAAAGTCAGAGCAGGATGCAGGAGGGGTTAGAAAGCCCATGGTAGGAAGGAGAGAGGAAGCACCATGCAAGGCTTGCTTTCTTGCACAGCACATCTCTTAAGCAGTAGCAAGCACAAAATGCATCCACAAAGCAATCCTTAAGTTTCCAGTGGGCGAGCACTGAGTTACTGTCTCAGGAGGGAAAGTGGTGGAAAACACCCCAAAGAAGAGGGGAGGAAACACTTTCCCAAAGCAGCTGCCTTACTTTAACTTTATGAACAAGCTTACCAAAAAGCCTAAATGAAGAGATCAGGAGAAAGGCTAATTAGACAAAGCAGAATCAATGGGCATATATGCCCTCTTTTATGTACTGATTAAACCAGGTGACTTCACAGGCCTATTTCAGGCATAGCATGATCTTGAGGCCAAGATTTTAATGCAAATAAACCATTAACTTGCTAAATTAAAAAACGCTCTGTGAGTATTTACAGACAACGTGTTATTTGTGTCATCATCAATAAAGACAAGTTGGTTTCATAGAATGAAGACCATTATCCATTTACCCTGTACATATTTTTTTCCTTTAAGAAATAGCATTAACAGTTTGTGTACTGTTTGCAAACAAAATGTTTATGCCAACACATTTAAGAGAGCATGCTGGTCTTACAAAATGTGTTCTTGAAACAGACTTATTTGGGTGCTTTTTCTGCAACTGATTCACTTCTCTTCCTCAGACTAATTCCATAAACATTTACATACCTTCAGGAAGGTCTCAAGTTCTTTCACCCATTTTTGAATGTCCTCTTTTTGAGGAACCTCATTCACTCTTAGCTTCCTTGCCTTCATTTGAGCTATTTTCTGCAGTACAATTTTTTTTTTTCTCCTGCATGTATTCACACCTCTTCATACGTCTTCATGTGTCTTCCAAACTTTCACTCTTTCCTACAGCCTATAAGCCTTATTTTCACCCTTTCTGGCTGAAGCCTAAGTCCAAGATGCCCTCAAATGCTTGGAAGTTCACGCCAGAGTATTCGTTATTCAGAACAGGAGGTTCTCTAAAGATATCGCTCCAGGGTAAAACTAGTATTAACAGCCAAGCTTCTACAGAGATGTTGATCTAATCAGTGATTTGCAGATTTCCAGTGAAGGTGAAAACTCCTGTTTAATCTCCGCTAAATTGGAACAGGTCTCAGTTACCTTCACAAACTCACAGACCAAACACTATTACTTTGAAGTGGACTAGTCAATGTATCCCAGTTTAGCTGCTAGTAGCCAAGCGGGACAGAACTGCTGCTAAAAATAGTCTTTTCAGTATTCATTTGCTTTATTCCCTTCCCTCTTGTCCAAAAATCTAATCTATACCAGAAACTAAAACATCACTCGTTTCACTCATTTTCACACATAACTCAGAACTGATCCAGGCTTACATTTTAAAACACCCGTCATTACATATGGTATAATATGTTAAAAACAACTGACACTTAAAACATAGTCTAACACAGGCTCCACATAGCCTATGTTATTTTTAGGCTTGCTCTTGACTGAGTTTACAATGAAGACTCACTGTTTACATTAACTTTAACTGAGCTTAAGTAACAGTTTAATCTACATTATGGAAAGGCCTCCTAAAGGCTGTTACCTCAGTCTTCAAAGCACACATAATATTTTTGTTAAGAACTCTGTACCTGGATGTACCACAGCAGCATTGCTGCTATTTGAGATGTCTCACCAAAAGATTAGGCCACCGAAAACTTACGGAGATATTGTGATTTTAGTATCTGTGTCCTGTTCAATTTTCTTCAGGTTTCTTCCTTCCTTGCCGATAAGTCGGCCAACAAAGTTGTTATGTGCCAATATCTTCAAGGGAATTTCTTCTGTACTGTAATGGAGGTTACACCCAGTGAGACTTTTGAAGACCAGAGTGCAAGTTTTTATGCATATTATGGATAAATTTTATTTTCATAGAAATGTCTACAACTCCCATTCACTTACACATATTTATACTAGATGCAGAACGAGTCTAAGTGCAATGCACATTTCAGCACTATCATCTATAGCTTCATTGTAACATACCTGCTAAATAAAAGTCAGACTGAAGTAGCAAGAGCTGTTGGGAAGGAAGAAATATACCTTAAAGCTTTTAGTGAGAGCTCACAACTTGTTGTGCTTACTCTGATCAAAAGCTATTAGTTGCTATAGAAACTTCAGTATTTTCTCCAGTTCACCTCAAAAAATCACAGCCAGGCAATGGCTGAAAACAGATGTGTGCTGGGGCTAATTAAGCAAGTAGACTGTCCTCAATGTAAAGAAGTCTTAGTTCCTTTACCTACTTAAATATGGATAATGGCAGCAAAGATTCACTTGTTAATGGTTTTTAAAGTCTACATCTTTAAATGGAGTCAACAAAAATTCAGAATCTTTAATGCCTCCACAATGAAATGCCTTTTACTCACAATTTAGTATCTTGAGCTTCCTTTTGCATGATCTCCATAATAATTTTACAAGCCGTTGAGCAGCCTTCAGGAGTTGAGTGGATGGTAATTGGTTTCTCAGCAGCACCTGCATTCTCTTTACGATGAATATCAATTCTTGAAAGAAAGAAAATCACTAACTGTAACCACGTACTGTATGGTAAGCCTTGCATATTTCCAACTCTCATAAAACTAATTTTTTTTGAGCTAACACTGACTACATTTAAGTGGTTTAATTTTGCAAAATATACAACTACTTAAACATCTCCTAAATACTACTTTTGTGTTACAAAGAGCTTCTCCTATCCTGATTTTACCAGCTAAACCCCATCTTTGTGGGCACTGGGATCTCCTTTCCTTATTAAACTCCCATCAGGATATACAGGGGAGTTGTTAAATAGACAATCTGTGGTAAACCAATAAAGATAACATTTCATCAAGCTTTCCCAATACTTTATCACCAGCCCAGTCGCTCCACTAATAATGACTATGCAGGTACAGTACAGTCAGGCTTTGTCCTGCCTTGTCTTTTTTTAATGACCTCAGCACAGTTTCCTACCACTTCTCTGCTAGGAGGTAGCATCTTAATATTTGCATTCATCCTCAAGATTACTTTTCCATGCTTTCTAAGCTTAAAATTTGTCCTGATATTACCTTTCCTCTAGCTCCACTCTCTACCACCCTAAAACTACTAGCCTTAGTCTACACTATGGTTTGTGTAGCTCTAGGAATTTAACAAAAACTAATTATAACCTGCATCAAGACAACACCTTGTATATTATTTGTCCTCTGCCAATAACTGCAGGTCACATACTCTTTCCACCTCTACTCTTTGCTTCCTCCCCTCTCCCCAAAATCATAGCTGTTTCCAAACTTAACAAACAGCCATGCTACTTTTCAATAAACCCCTTTATTTTTCTTGTTCTGATATTGAAAATTCATTTTGTTCCATGATGCAACATTTTCTAAGAAGCCCATGGCAATCCTTGGTGCGACTGGAAGTAGATGACATTTCCTTTTCTATCCCCAAAACTATGAAAACATCATTCTTGAAGTCATGTATCTAAAGTTAGCAACCTGTGATTATTTCTGCTCTATCCAGCTTTCTTGTAAGAGGTAAAAAACTTTCCTTATGCCAGTCTTCCAGGATTTTTATAGTCCAAGAATTAGACATTTTAGCTATCACCTGAAAAATTGGTTGCCCATAGGCAAACTAAACCCAAGTCTTGTCAGGACTCCACAAATCCCTTAAATCTGTGTTGTTAAACACAGCAAATAGTCTCCTGGGTTACAACATGCTAATGAGAAGTTGAAAGGAGCATCATGATAATCCTGGGTTTGAGGGGGGAGGGGGAACCTATTTGGGTGGGTGGGTGGGGGATGTAATTAGGGAGGACTCCCTTATCCTTATTAACTACTCTCAAAACTGAAGACACTCACCCCCACACCCCTCACATAAAGCTCATTTACAGCTCTCCTGCCTGCTGTAACTACAGACCTGGAGCTCATACCAGTGTACTGCTGAAGACAGCATCTTTCACTCTCTGCTCTTAGGGGTATCCTAGAAGAATACTTTGAATACGATCCCCACCTCCCTCTGCATATACATTGAGCTCTTCCTTGTGGGCAGGGATTTATGTGCACTGAAAACAGTCTCCTTCAGTGTCTCTAGACTCTAGTGCTCTAAGCTTCTTAGGTCACTTACTTAACAGCTTGCTTTTTGCCTCCCGTGCATTTCCTTAATCTGTGTCTTGGTGTGGTCTGCAACTTGATAGCAACAAATATATTCACCAGAAATACATGGGGGTAAAGTGTAAGGAGTAGTGAGGGGATATAGGAAGGTTATTTTCCCCCCACACACCCTTGAATTGAAAACATTTATAAATCCTAAGAATGCCCTAAATTAAACTAAATCTAGAACAAACACTTAAAGACTTGAATATGTCACCACACTGACTGTATGTCCCATAGACCAACCTATTACAGCTCTTTCAGTTTCACTTTTTGTGCCAGAACCTTATTAGTACGTCTGTAAGCAAACTCTCCAGCATCAAGTACCATCCTACTAGCACTGCTTAATTTCATTTTTTTTAAAAAGAGAGAAACAAGTCATCTAGTATTTGAACATGTGTCAAGGGCAGAATCCACTCCTTAAATAAGTGATTTCCTGTTACCTTCATTTGCTCTCTGACCACACAGTTTAGTTGTGAAGTTTTACAAGTTTCCCTTTACACGGGAGATGAGGACACAACATTAAAGCTTACAATTACAGTTTTGTAAAATAACTTACTTGGACTGTGTCTGCTTTGTAATGTTTCTGATTGTCGCTCCTTCCTTCCCAATAATGGCTCCTACGAACTGCGTGGGAACCAGCATCCGTAAAGGAACGTCCGACTGTGGTTTCTGCCTTGTAGTTGCGCCGGGTGACCCTTGCCTTGGAGGACCCCTCTGTCCAAATCCACGTCTTCCCTGGGGATGTTGTTGCGGAGGTTGCTGGGCTGCCATTTCATCAGGGATGTATGCAACTTTCAAGGAATAGTTTTCAAGCTGAAACCCGTTCAGTTTTTCTATTGCTCTGTTTATTTGCAAAGGGGAGGAGAGAGAGAAAAAAACACCACAATCACATGCAGGGCCTTACGAAATGACAAGTTGTTCAGATATAGAATTCTGCTCTTTCTAAATTGCATGACAAAGCTAAAAACTGATTCCAAGATGAAAAGTTACATTCAGAATTCTTCAATCAAGATTTTGATTACACAACTTACTTTTTTTAAGTCACCATATTAAGGACTACAAGTTAGTTCTTGCTTGCTCTGGGCTTCTGTTCACTTTAAAGGTTTTGCTGGTGCAACCGTATCAGCAAAACCTCACAGGAGACAGAGCTTATACACTCAAAAGCATTCTTTTGCCTGATTTAATTTAAATCAGTTTCCCAAATAGAATTAAAGCTGCACCAGAGGGAAAACTTTTTAGCTGCTATCACAGCACCTTCATTAGGGTTTTTGCCAGCACAGCTATTTGGCTGGAGTTTTTGCAATAACTGACATAGCTATGACAGGGAAGAAAAAAAAAAAAAAAAAGATATGAAAGACAGCTCCTCCTCTGGTTCATTCTCAGCAGGAAAGAAAGCATTCAAAGCCAGTCAATGGCATTTGAAACACCACTTAGCAGACCTCGCAACTTACCAACTAGTCATGTTGTAAGCAGGTTTAAAAGTTAACCAGGAAATTAAAGCCAATGTATTTGCATCTATGGAGAGTTTAACAAAGGTGTTAGAAGGCATTTAAACAGTGTTTCAAGTTCTCTTGTGCTTTTAGGCAAAGCAGAGCCCTCTGTTAAATATCACAGAGGGATATCACCCAAATGCACACAACGCACTCGCACCATGGTCCATCACACTGACCGTCACCTGGTCACTCAGCTCTCCCTTTGCCCAACCCCTCTTTCTAACCGAGGTGGGGCCAAGTCTGCAAGTCAACCTGACTGGCTGGTCTCCTCCTCTTCACAGAGGGAGCACAACCCTAAACATAAAAATGACGGATTTCTGGAGGGTAGAAGATCCTCCACTCACAAACAGAGTAGAGTCAATACGATTAAAGATCCAGGAAACAGTAGGAATAATTGGGCTACATGCAGCACACTGGTAAGCTAATGGTATAAAATTAACACATTTGCCCAAGAAAGACATTTCAAGTTTTGCTATAGAAGGTGTATTATTCAGATTATCAGCAATATGATATATTGAGATCACTGAAACATGCATTCATTTGGGGTAGTTTATAAATGGCCAGGCTTAATCTTGGACCAAAGATCACTGACAGATTTTGTTTAAAGAAAAAATTTAAGTTAAAAACAGTAGTGGGAGGGGGGAGACTTCCATCTCATATTAAAGAGCCCACCATTTTCATTAAAAAGCTCCAATAACTGTTCTAGAGCAAGGCATCTGAAATTCAGAAACTTAACCCAGTACCTCCATTCACGCACATTTGCAGGTAGTTACTGCCAGTTTACCTCAGCAACACTTTTACTCCTGCATCTACTGCAGAGATAAAGCACAACACTAGCCAATCACCTACATTTTCAAGGGTAATCAGTGAAAAGTACTACTCATCTCCCAGGTGTTCCATTTGACAGTCTGGGTCTCAAGCAGCTGTTGAAGCTGAGCAGCAGCTTTGCAGGTAAGAAGTGGTACATGGGTACTGAGGATAACACACCCCTCATCTCCCAGGGGTTGAACCAGTGTCCTCGAAATACTCCAGTTGGACAGTAAAGACCTTGTGAGAAAACAAGTAATTTGTGTCTTTGGAGCAGTGTTTAATAAGGGCTGGTAATAAATAAGGCCCAAGGCAATGCCAATGAACAACAAGGAAAGCAAAATATTGAATAACTGATCACTGCTCATTAAATAATTCTGTTCACCAAATGAGACACAGATCCTTTGGGAACAGGGCGGGAATATAATTGCTCCCATAACAGAAGAATCTCTTACAGCATATGGCAAAAGAGCTGGATTACATTTTGCTGAGGCTATTTCAAAGCTGACATTTCTTAACTTTTACTCCGTGGACTTAAAGAGCATTTTATTACACAGAAAGCCATATTTACAAAACAGTAAGGACAGTGAGCAGCCAGACTAGTGAAACTTATGTTCCTATGGATTTGTCTCTCAACTTTTACTTTCTGCATAGATTTCCAATGCCTGAAAGGCATTTCGCTGAAGTCCCTCTCCATGGAGATCCTATCCAGGAAAGGGGTCTGGAGCCTTTCATTTTTATGCAACCTGAACATACTAAGTTCTTGTTGGTTGCAAATATCGAGACCTCTATTTCTGGGATGAGTTTTACTGAAATCAGCCAAAAAGCTGAATTGCTACCAGGGAGGGAAATGGCACCACCAGACAGTGCAGTTGCACAAGCCCTGTTTCTTCTGGAATCAAACCTCAAGATGTTGGAGAGATGAGCACCAACAATTTTGCGAATGTGCTGGTAGGCTCCGGATTGACATCCATCCCAACTCATTCCCTTCCACACATTCATTTGACGAGTTCAGACATTGCTTCTTTCCCAAAATGCTTCAATCTCCTCTGGCTTTAAAATATCTTAGACCAGAATCCCAGCACTAATACAAAGCCTTACATTAAATCAGTGCACGTGACTTCTCACTCTTCCTTAGGAGTGGTAGGGGAGGAAAAGACTAGGCTTTTTGTTTGCAACCAAGCTATGTACCTACCATGTTTTCACAACAAACGTTATACAGCAACAAATGGCATACATATATGTATACTTCTCCTGGAAAGAACGTTGGAATTTTTCTACTTAAGAACAATTTATAAATTGCTAAATGGTTCTATATGACTATAAGCACATTAAATTCAAACCAAACAGAAAAGTTCATTTGCCATTCTGGAAAACCAATCATGTCAGCAACGAACAATCCCTGGCCACCAAAGCCATATGATGACATGGAAAAATAACACACTGAAGTATTGGATGGGTTGTTTTTGAAGAAGTATTTGAAGGCAAACCTGCTTTAAAGTTCACATCTCTAGTTATAGACTAGAGATACTACAGTATCTGTAGTACTGTATACTAGATTCTCTAGTATACTAGAGATACTACAGTAGTATCACTTGTTTAAATTAGCCTAGATATTTATAGAGAAAACTTTAAAATAACTAATTCACCCTCTGATTAAGATAGTTCTCCCCATTTTATAGGCTGACTTGTTTTATAATTTGTTTTGTTCAAGTGATGAGAAGTGAGAAGAAGAGTTGGTAATTAAACACTGCTCTCCCAAGCCTTTTGTGGAACTGATGTTTCCTGGGTAGGTGGTCCCACGTTCTGCACTGATTTGGGCACACACAGGTGAATGCCAAGTTAATGAATTTTCAGTGATGCAGCAAATACAGTTCTGGTGCATTTCTTACAGAAGACACAAGCCCACAGCTTTTGAAAGGTCTCTTTGGCTGTTGAGCCTGGCCTTCACATTCCAACGTTTGACAGTTTTCACTAGTTTTTTTAAAGTATTGTCATACACCTTTATTTAACTGTTCTGAACTCATTTTTATCGATTTTGTGGCACAAAACATAGGGTTGTAATCAGGCAAGGTGATGGCTCAGCAGTCATTCAGCACCATAACAAGCCCAAAATTTTAAAGGCATCTAGGCACTGGTTGGGGGAGGTGGGGTGGTAAAGAAAAAAAAAAGGAAAAAGAAACCAAGAGATAAGTGATTAAGAACTGTCTTCTCGATGGATGCAAAATTCCTGTAAAACAGCATCTAGGACAGCACTTGCTATCAGGAGAGTCATCCCCGCTCCCTGGGAAAACCTGAGCCTCAGAGGAGAGCAAGTGACTGGTTCTTCACAACACTAGTGGCATTTGTTTCAGTCAAGGCTATCATCATTGTTGCAGTCCACCAAACACACATTAAATCCAGCTCCTTTTGTAAAGCAGATACTCACATTGACTGACCACCTCAGAAACTGAAGTCGAAACCACAGCAACACCACCTCTGCCTTTCCGCAAAGACCTCTGCCTTCCCATATGGCTGGGGATCTCCTTCCATGACCACAAGTTAATAACGGCTGTGCAGGTTACCTTTGTCAAAGGGTACTACTGGCACCTACTAAAACAACCCACAAACCATCTTTTATGCAAGAGCTAAAAGCCTTAGTCACTTAATGAGGACAAAGATTGAGAAAAATCCAGTGAAATTCCTCATTAAAAGGTGCCCTCCTCCCCCAAATCTTCTTTAAGGATTAATATTTAGTGGAAATGGAAAATGTTTCCTATTCATATACTGGCAAGAGCTGGTACACAGGAATCTCACAGTGTAGTTCAGAACTTTTTTATAAAACAAATTCATTAAGAAACTGCAGCAACTACTGCCTATTCTCTGCTAAGATGTATAGCAGCCTGGCTTATGTTCACGTGACACCTGCTCAGAAGTAAGAGCATCCCTATATAAAAATGAAACCTTTACAACAAATATTTTTTAAATAAGTCACCTGAGTTTTTCCCGTCAAAATGACAACTCACCGCTGTCCTCTCTTGAGGTCCCTATGAGAGGATGTTTGCTCAGCCTTTTCCCTTCTGATGCTACTGGAGATTAAACAACCTTAATAAATGAATACAGTAAAAGCACCGAGTCTTGTGCTGGAAATCATTCATCCATTGATAGAGTGATGACACTAAGCACTAGATGGAGGAACATATTTCACTACTGCATGCAGCTTGTACATATACCACCTTTCTTTTTTCCTCCCTGAACAGATACATTTGCATACTGAGAAGACAGATATAAATGGTATTTTTTTCTTCAGCATAATGATTTTTTTAAAATTAAATTTAAAAATATAGTTTTCATTAGTATTTCTGAAAACAAAAACAAAGCAAAAAATAAATATAAGCTTATAATCATACACCACTGAATTTTCAGTACTATCGCTCCTATGGCAACATTAGTCCTGACCCACGATGGCACGTAAAAGTATTAGTTATGTGAACCCTTATTCATTCATCAAGGATACACGCATGCACACACACACAGAGCTTTGTGCTTCATTGAAAGGGTAGAAAAAAATTGTTTCTTTTTGCAAGTATTCTAATTAAAAGTTGACCACTAGTGTCTTAACACTCAAAGTAATATACCTACTTATATCTGCAAAGACGCAGATCCTGACCTCCTCATATTGCAGCCTGCGTTTGAAATACAACATCAGTTACGAGACAGAACCAAACACACAGACCTCATTCCTGAGCTAAAAAATAAGATAAAAATTAACAGCTAGCCCCATTCTAAAACAATATACAGCCACTCCATAGATGTGAGGCCAGCTTTGCACAAAATTTCCCTTCCAAAATCCTGTAGCATGCACTAGATGTCTATACATGGGAACATTTTGGGGAGGGAAAGAGGAGGTGGTGTAACTTTTGAAGAAAACAGCCATAATTTAGGTGGCAGCATGTCACAAGGACATGGTCAGCACGTCCTGCTGGTTGCAGTCAGGGATCGATGCTGGCAGAAGAGGGTGTGCCCTTTGGCAAGCAGGTCCCAAGCTGCCTCAGTACCTGTGTGCAGTTGATTGGGTTGTCCGAACTGAACCACGGGCTCCAGGTTCTGTCGCTTGCCCTCTGAACTCCTCCCTTCCAAATATTCCATAACCCACCACAACGTTCAGTAATTGTGTGTGTCTCAGCAAGCATGCACATGCTTTGTAAAGCCCTCTCCAATTTCTGGGAAGAATGGTGGCAGGGGCACAGTTTTCGGGTTGGAACAACTCCCTTCTCCCAAGCACTTGCAGGAGAGTAGGAGATGGATGGGGTCACAGGGATGCCCTGGCAGTCCCAGCCTTCTCCTCACTACCCACAGTCCTAGAGAGCGAAGGGTAGTTTCCCCAGGCCCGTGCATGGCTCTGTGCTTACTGTACACCTCTCCACAAACCTACCGGGTTTCCCGCAAGTACCTGATCTGCCACACTGGCTCCCCTGCTCTGGCCACCTAAAGTTGAGGAGCAGCATCCTACTTTTTCTGCCAAGACAGCCTCATGCTTGTCCAGCTAGGAAAGAGAGGCATCACTATGACAGGTCAGATCTACAGACCTCCATTCCAACTAGAAGTCAATAACTGTGTACGTCTCAGATTTTGGGTGCTGTGTGCTCTGTCCAAGACTTGTTTCTCAAAAGGACTGCAGCATTCCTCCCCGATTTCAGTTACCAAGTTAATTTTGGATGCAGCTCTGTATTGAATATGCCGCAACTGCAGTACCAGCCTAGAGAAAAACCCCCTGCCACAACAATCAGACTTGGAAGACAGAAGGCGGCTCAGTTTCCCAACTGGGTGGAACCAAAAGTTTTGAACAAAAGCAACGTCCTCCAAGCAATGCATACCACACTTGTTTAGAACTGCTTATCAAAAATATCTCCAGATTGTGTTACAGCACCTACACCACGCAGCATTGCCGATACACACTCCAACAGGCACAGCAATGCCATACAGCCTATCCAGCGGGGAAGTAGCCAACTTTGCATGTTTTCTCAGCCAGCACTTCTAACCGTGAGGTTAGTATGTGTGTTGCAAAAAGTGCAGAAAAGATGCAATTGGAACTGGGGACCCACCGTATGCGGCAGCATTGAAAACTTAATGTCACAGTGTTTGCTCCACAAGTCATAGCTAAGAGCATCATTTACCCTAAACAGCTAAAACTCCAAAATACAAAGCTTGTTATCAGCTATTGTTTCTCAATGACTCCAAACAGCTTTCGATAACATCAGTTCTTGTTACTCCTTGTACTGCACAGGCTGACCAACACTGCCTTTTATCGGCTATCAGCACTTGCATACCACTCTGCCTCCACAGCCATTGCTGTCCACCACAGCCAGTTCCAAGAAGCAAAGCTAGGTCATGTCTGGGAAAACCATTCAGCTGGAACACCACCGTAGTCACTACAGAAAAGCACACACGAGCAGATCCTGTGGTGATTCTTCATTGCAATTTCTCACAGTTTTTTCCTACAAAAACCTCTACCCGGCCACTTCTTCTCTTAGGGGGTTCTAAATGGTTGCAGGGTTGCATCCTGGACCCAGCCAATATGAACTAACATGTTCTGTACAGAAAATGGACTCACCCCCTTAGAAAACCCAGTGTCTGTATCAAACTATTCACAAAAGCAAATCAAGGCTCATCCACTTGCCCTACCTCTTGAAGGCAACCAAACTCTGTATCATCAGTCAACCTGTATTGCTTCAGGTCCTCCTCCAACATTCATGCTGGACACTAATTCACCTGTTTCAAACTCAAGATGTTTTCAGTTATTGCCAGGTGATTTCTCATGCAAAACAAAATTTTATCTCACATGCTTCTTCACAGTCGTGGCTTATCTCGGTATTTCCTCAGAATTGACCTTAAAATTTAAGAAGTACAGTTTGAGGGAGGAGAAACTGTACATTGCTGTTTTCAACTTCAGAAGGGAGTGCACAAGTCCAGGAACCTGCATCACAGATGACAGACAGCTGAAAAATATGCATTGGGCTTCTTTCCATGGTATTTTAGGTACTTCCTTCTTACATTTTCAAAGAAGGAACTGGCACATGTAGCATTAATTTTTAACATTGCACCATAGGTTTCTTCAGAACTAGAAAGTCAACATTTTTCTTAATTACTGCTCAACAGAATTCAAAACAACAGAAGAACCTGAAGAAGAACTTGTTGAACAATTCAGGTTTTGAGAAAAGTTAAATAGCGAATTCAAGAAAAACATTGTTTCCTTCAGCTCCAGTGTACAAAGGAGACACCACTGACACAAGTTTCCCATCACATTTGTTTAGAATACACTAACAAGTAACCTAACACTTTGAAAGATTAAATACATGTGTTGCATTCAAGTTACACAGAAGTCATAATTACTTAATTATATGTACAAATATTATTTCATTTGTAATTTTGAATTAATGCATACCATAAGCATACTCTGCATCTTAACTGCTGATTTTAGTTAGCCACAAGGTGGCAGAAATTTCAAAGTTAAAATAAAAAGATCATTGTAGGCTCTTCCCAGGGTTTGGTTTTGTCTAACCTGCTATGGGTAGAAAGCGGGTAACAATACATTTATGTCACCAGATTAAAAATTAAGGAACACACAAGTCCTTTTTCTACCTGTGGTGGAAAAGCAAAATTAAAACTATAGCATAATATATAATATGGATGTTTAAAGGAAAAGGGTATACAACCATTGGTTAAGAAAGTAAAGCATTACATTTTAAAATGTTAATATCTAGATTAATATTTATCAATTACTGAAGATATAAGCAAGCATAAAATACATGGCCTAAAGTTCAAAAAGCCCGAATAAATTATTTTAGATATTTGGATTACGACCTTTTGTGTGTTTGGAACCAACATTAAGTTCTCTAATAAAAAAATAATTTCTAAAGGGAAAAATCATAGCAAAATAACAAACAAATAGGAGAAGAATGCAGCTGCTAACCAGAAGACAGACACAGAACAACCAACACTGTAGAAGGGCATCACAAAGCTTTTCTAAAACATGGCTCAAAATCATTAAGCAATAACTCCCATCCTCTGTAATTGGAAAATCACTAACTTTCTGCCCTCCCCAGGCAAATAATTTTACCCAAATTTTCCATTTTTGAAATTATTAACTTATTTTTAATCAAAGTGCAGGAAAAGTTGATGACAAAAAAGTAACAAACTAAGGTAAAGCACACAAGGCTCAGCAAGGGGAAGACCAAGAGACTTTCTTAAAAGTTAATGCTTACATGATCATTTTATCGATAAATTAATCAGAAGCAAAGTTGCATATAAAATAGCAACGACATGAATTCCAAAATGCAAGTTAGATGATAGTAACAAGTAAATAAGATACTTACTGTCTAGCCTGGTCCTTATTGCCATATGTTACATTTACAACTGCAGTCTCCGTGTCAGTGTTCACTAGAGAGGAAAACACAATGAAAAGAGGTTAGGTTCAGTGTGCACTCACTTCCCACTACAAATTTAAGAGCAATTTGAGAGCAGAGCCGTACCTTGCTCACAGTTCTCCACTGTTCCATACTGAGCTAACAAACTATCCAGCACCTATCAAGAAGTAAAAGAAATGACAGATTTCAATTTCAAAACAGATTAACAAAAACAAAGCCTGTAAAAACACTGAAATCTGTAATAATTTTATCAGAACATACAGCATTCAAGACATCTGCTCCAATGAGGAAGAAATGTTATGTATTTTGGGAAGAACAAACACACATTGCTTGTTTTCTTTCTCACATCAGAAAATCTGCATTTAAAACCTCATGAATGTGAAAATACAGAACATAATTCCAAGAAGTCACTATAAGTCCCCAAGTGCACTATAAGTCCCAAACTTTGAAAATAAACCTCCAAGCCACCTGTTCTCAGAGTGGGCTAAAGCAGAGGCAGGAAGAATTAGAGAAGAGCAAATCTGGAATAAAATCTTTCCATGTATCCCAAGCACATATATGTAACAGCCACTGTTTGGGGTTTGGGTTTTTTAGCTCCTAATACACTTAGGTCATACATAAAAATATTATCCTCTGATTTAGTGGGGGCTTGTCTACGTAGAGAAGTTAACCAGCATAACTAGCACATCAAGAGCTGTTCCACAATTATTTTGACAGTTTTCCCAAGACCCATTCCAGAGGAACCACTCACAACAGTATCTTCACAATTATTTGAAAGTCGCAGTTAATTTGTCCTTTGGTAGAAAACTAGGGAGGAACGAGTAAAAACATATGACAAGGGGCAAAAGAAGTCCCAATAAAGTAGTTTTATTTGGCATGATTTGTTTTATTCTTGTCAAATGGAGGATGAAGAAGGGGCAAGAAACAAATGAGACTTAGGAAAAACAAGGTGTCAGAATATTCCAGTAAGAACATTAAAATACCCACAGCTGTATTGCTTCTAAATTTCACATGGTATTTATCTTATTTTCTTCCTGGTGAGAAATAAGGTTCCAGAGAACAGTGACTGCAGCAGTAACTAGCACAGAACACAAGTACATCATTGTGGTTTACTGCATCCTAAAGTTTTGTCTCAAGAATTAAAATGATGCTGGAAAAGTTCACAATTTACACCAAGAAGTGAAAAAGTAAACTTGCAGTCTCTTCTGTTACTGAAGTGCCATTCCTCACTTCAGTTAGTCTCTTAAGGTGAAATGTCAGTATGAAAACCCTTTTGGGAAAGCAAGGAAACAAGGAAGCAAGGGCAGAAGGAAAGCAGTAGATATAGAAACACATCTGTGCACAAAACCCTAGTCCCTAAAAATTTAAAATTTGGAGTCTACATCCTTATGAGATTAAGAATTCAAAATTACAATTTATTAATCTACCGTATACTTTTACTACAATATAAAAGACATTTTTAAGATAAATTGCAGTTTATACGCCCAAACTTAATGACAACTTACATCAGTATAATTTCCAATATTTACCACCTACTAAAATTGAAATTGCACACAGACATTTCAAAGGTAAGCTTTCAAACCAGGTATTTAAAAGGCAATGCACTGCTCACCAAGTTTGAGCAATGCATTACTACTTCTAACTGCAGAATTTCCCCGTCCTTCTTGTACAGGGTCTAGTAAGTTTTCCTGGCAACTGTGTTTTCATAGACAAGTTGTTAATTGTCCTCTCCTCCTATAAGTAGAGGTTAGTCTAGTCTGGGAGTTTGCCTTTTCAATCCCCTAAAAAATAACTTTTCTGCTACTCCTCAGATCTGACAATTTGAAACTATGTAAGGAAAAAGCTTGCTTTGAAATTCGCTAAATATTACTGAAGCAGAGATGCTGCAGGGGATTAAAACACAAGTCTGTGGAAGATCCTTTTAAGACAATTGAAACCTTGTCACAGACAAGTGGGAGAGTTGTGAGGTCTTGCAGGTCTGCAGCCATACTTCTACACAAGCCAGGAGAGTCACCACGTGCCATTAGAGGAAAGCCTTCTTCCATAGATGGCTTAAGTGGTAATTGTGCCTCCGCTGAAATCAGCGGGTGAACAGAATCTCAGGTAGGGTCAGGGTTTTAGAACAAGAAAAGCAAAGCAAGTCTCTGGCTTAGAGATCCATTCCGAGATGTTTACTTGAAAGACGATACCAAAGAGTTCATTAGGCTGATAAAGTAATTTCTTTGTCCCTAAAGTGTGTCAACACCCATGCCATATTACACGGCAGACCGTACTATGATGTGAGCCAGTGTCTTTAGTTAGTTAAGACAAATTTTTATTACATTTGAACCATGCAGACCACCAGCTCATGCTCACTCTGCCCCAAAGCTGCATCACTTCAAAATCACAGAATTTCATTTTTGTCCTTAATCATACAGGAAAAGAGCAAAGCTGCAATGCCAGAGGTACCACAAGACTTTGCTGGATAATAATTAATTGATATTTTATAAGCTATTTCCATACTAAATTTATATTCTGGGCTAAGCATACCTTTACGTTAAGACCCACGTATTAAAGTCACCAGCTTCACCAAGAAAATAAATGCTTTAAAGCTGCATCCACACAACTTTTTAAAGATACTACATTGTGTCTAAAAACTACTACTTTCAGCATGTTTCTGATCAGCCATCAAAAACCTCTCAACACACTAGCCTTGCAACTGCTTCAAGAAGCCTAAGAACCAAAAGGCTCCTTTGCTGTTAATGCTGAGGAATAGCCCAGGATGGCACATTCAACATCCCACTCCTCTTCACCAGGAGTTCTCCGCTTATGCTGCTCCTTAATCCTCTTCTGAGCCGTTCTGTCAGAGACTGTGTCCGTCTGGGCTTTAATCCAAGTGATTTGAGTTCCCGTGTTCTTAAAAGAGTTGCTTTACCAAACAGATTTATGAGAAGTTTCCTCAAAGGATTGGAGCTTTCTTTAACCAAAACAAGAAACAATCCTATCCTCTTGGGTCAAAAACACTTGCTCTCTGCAGCACTGTCCTCAGTAGACACTTGTATTTTCATCACCATCAGTCTTATGCAGCAAGGTTTTAACTGCTATCAACACCACAGTGGTAGCCTTTTAACTAGGTTATATTTAAAATGCACTAGTAAAAAAGTTTCAGCAGCAGTTGGGGTATACGTGTGTGTGAGGAGCAAGCTTCATGGGTGAGAACACTTAACTGAACCAGACGATCCAGTTGGGAGAAGTCATTGCGACTGTATTCAATGCCAGATCCTCTATCGTAACTCACTTTCAAAACACAGAACTCAACTCCTGCATGTGTTTCTTGCTTCACATGTATTTACTGCAAGAGCCAGTTTCTATTCACATCCTTCATTTTTTCATATTTCTCTCTGCACTGCCTTTTCTCCCCAAATTTTTTCTCTAGCCCAAAGCCTCTAGTTCTGCTGCAAAACAAACATGTTTTGTTTAAGCTGCTCTTCCGTAACACTCTTCGTGTACAGCCTTGTTGGGCAATCAGAACAAAATTCAAAGCCAAGTTGGTGGTGCAGCAGCAATTCCGATGAGCAGCTGAAAAGAAAAGTTTATTTGTACAAATATTTAATCTAAGCTAGAAAAAAAAAAAGTCTTTCCTTTTCTTGAGCTCTCCTTCTAGCAGTTGTCTAAATTGGGTCTCCTGCTCCTGTTATAGCACAGATGTCTCTCTCACAAAAAGCTGCAGTCTTATACTGTGGACTTTCATTCATCAGGCTCTAAAAGCCAGTTCTGACTTCATTATAAACGGCATTACCCTACACCAAGCCCCACAAATCGAGGCTGCTTTACAAGGAAAAAAGAAAAAACTAAACGTTATTCTTCAGTAGAGCCAAGAGCTCGAAGCACACATTAAAATATCCCCGTTCTCATGGAGATTTCACGGTTTTAGTTGTAGCACCTTTGAACAAATCTGAGCAGTTGTTTTCTGCACTTCCAGAACAGACTATTTTATACACTTAATCTTATGGTGCTGTAGGATTTCTATCCTAGACTGTAAGCAACTCGGTCTCGAGACACCTGATCCATAAGCACAGTTGTCCATATTTTTTCTCTCTCACACATGTACTTAGCGATCGAAACTTCACAGTGGTACTGTGGAACCTGACGTTATTTTCTCCACTTGTGTAGAGCAAAACCATTAGACCACCACCCTTGCTTCCGTGACTCCTGTCATGTTGTTTGGGAGTTAAAATTAGACAACACAACTGAAATCACAAATAGCAGAGGCAAAAAAGAGACAGAAGGATTAGGGTCATTCAGTAAAAGACCACGTGGAAATTTTTGGCTGCAGAGACTTTGAGTGTTCCAGGTGATTTAACAAAAAAAGGGGGGTGGGGGAAGAGTCAGGCAACAATATGAGGAAAGAGAAGAAGTTGTTAGTGCAAGTGGCTTTTGATTTAAGAGAAGAGAGGTGGGGTGAAAGAAAATAAAAGAACCAGGTAAGGAAAGGAGAGGGTGGGCGTGCAGAGCAATGCTGATATCACTCCAGATAGCAAGCCTGGCTGAACCACTAATGCCATCTGCACACTTCAAGTACTCTGTAGGTATATTTATGTCCACAAAAAAAAATGCAATTTTTAAATAATTATACTAATGCAGCACAACTAGCCTGACGTGACCCCCACCAGGCCCTGGTGTGCTAAAATTTGCAATGCAGCGCAAGCAGAGCTGGCATTTTGTGACTTTGATGTGTGAAACAGGACCTTGGCAGAGCCGCCATTGCTCTCACAGCCCCACCAGCTGCCAACAACTAACGACTGCAAAAAGGGTCTTCAAAGTACCTTCTATTTGGCTTAAACTCTTCGTTGGTAAAAAAACTCAGCCCCAACAAGGGGCCCAGCTAGCATGGCTTTACAAGGAAAATTAAATATGAATAAACCCCTAATAAATGCCTGAGGAAGCAGTCATTTTTGGAAGGTGTAATTCGATAACACTGCATCACCTGTGTGGAGGCCATGGTGGATGGATGAGCTTTGCTTGAGGTCACCCAGCATACCTCCCAGCCTGGGCAGCCTGTCTGGACCACGGCCGCCAGCCAGAGCCCAAACATGGCAACTTCACCCATTTGCACCAAAAAGAAGGTCAGAGCCTGTTGGTCCCTTGTAAAGGCAGAGCAGCATGGACATGGACTACCCAAACCAGCATGTGGTCTGCAGGGACAAAGTTATTCCTCCAAAAACTTGTGAAGGCATTTGAATAGGCAAAGACAGTTTGCAATGGCTCAACGCATTGCAGCATGTGGTGATGGTGTTTTTCATCTTGTAGGCCCTCCAATACCCAGTTTACTGTCTCATGAAACCATGACCATAATCTGGAAGAATCAGAAAAATAAGTCTGGAAGCTGCTGAAGTCATTGTTTGCACACACCAGAAAGGCAGCGCCTGAAAACAATAACTCTGGCTTATTTACCACATCCCATACAAACCCTGGAGTGAATTCTTCTCCTGGGAACTTACAGTTATATCCAAATGTTCAAAACTATTAATAAGTTTACCCTATAATACGATTCTGTTTAGGTGGCATTACCAGGCTTTTAAGAATGTAAAGCTGAACCACAGAGAATAAAGCCAAAATTGTCAAAGGAACTACTAATTGAGTGACCAATTTGGACATTGAGGGCTTGATTTTCCACAGCGCTCAGCACGTCTGCATGTTCAAAGTGCAGCTTCAAAGCCACTTTCGGTAGCAAGAACATAGCACTTCTGCAATAGAGACCTGAGGCTCGTCTACAAGACAAACTGAAGGCAAGGCACGCTGTTAGCAACTAACAGCAACTTCTGCTTAAATAGTTTGCGCAGCACCAGAGACCAGAACCTGCAGAATACAATTTGCCATGGCAGCACTTGACTCCCCTAACCAAAAGGGATTTTTCTTCCTGAAAGTCCTCAACTTGCTGCAAAATTAAGAAAGTGTGTTGTAACTGGGGCACAACTCTTACAGACAAGTCATCTTCACTGCACACGCTGGACTTGTTAGTTGACAGCAGAGCCATCCTCAGGCCTGAGCCAATGTCTCTCCCTACAGTGCTAAGAGCAAATGCTAGGTCCCTATTTACCTTGCTCTAATTATGGAACATCTGAAATGCTCAATTGAAAAATAAGGAGGTAAGAGTATTCAAGAACAACATTTAAAAGGACCTGCCTTAAATCTTCTAAGTCAAAAATCACATAAAGTATAATTAGCATAATTTACATATGGAAGAAGGTTCGGTTCTAAAAAACAAAATAAGAGGAATCCAACAAGTGTAAGCAACATGGTAAACTGCTACAGGTAAAGATCAACATCAGAACTCCCTCTCCCTCCTTTGCTTAAATAAAAATTCATACAATGGAAAAAGTCACTGAGAAAGTATTCTAATGAAGCTCTGAAAATAGAAGAAATTGCAAAAGAAATTTTTGGGCTACAAAGTTAGCCCAGGTACTGAATGCAGCAGACAGAAAGTTCTGTGTGCTTTACGTTCCCACATTATATCCTAAGCTGGAAATAGTCTCTTCAATGTGTGATAAGGAGTAAAGATTACCGTGCATTACACTAAAGAGGTATAGGATGCAAAAAAAAAAAATCATAGTATCAAGTCTGACAAATGGCATTAAATGGTCTCCAAGGTTAAAAAAAAGTATTTGAGAAATGTTTAGAGAAAGGAAAAAAAAACTTATTAGGTGCATGGGTGGCCTCCTTCACAAAGAGATTAAAGGGAGCAGGATAATTCAGTTTGGAAAGGAGTGAGAGGGAATATGATACAGGTATTATGAAATAACGAATCATGTAGAGATGGCCAAATTGGCAGCTTCTATTCACCCTTCATCTAAATTAAATGAAAACAAGTTTGAAAACACAGAGAAATAAGTATTTATGCAACATTATCTAAATGCAGTTAAGCACCGCACAATATCTGCTACAATACTTTATTAATCTCCCTTCTCCTCACGCTAAAGGTGTAACTTCAAGAGCAGTTTCAGATAACATTAGAGTTTATGAACCAGGTTAGCACTAATGCAAAACCTCCCTGATTCAATACCCAACCTGATTTCCAGAAAATTAAAAAGCACCATCACGCAGATCGGTCCTTAAAGGCAGCAACTGCTGTTCTACACAGCTAATCCCTGTTCCCAGGATCTCTTCGTGGGCACTGCTCGGGCCCCCTCCTCCTCCCCAGGCAGACGTGCTACCAGGACATTTCTGCGGCTCGGCATGAGGGAAGTATCACATGCCGGGCTGGCAGATGGGTGTTGTGAAACGTAGTGGGAATCAGCAGCAACACTAGCTCGTGTTCATCTGCCTCCTCGCGCATTGAGGCGGCTAGTTTAAGTGGAAACACTCTCCACTACTCCTACGATCTCATTTGTAGTTTGCCAAAGGGAGGGGAAAAAAAAAACCAACTATAAAAGCATTACTATCCAGTGAGCATCCATTACCCAACTTTGACTAAATGATAGACTACGCAAAAGCAAGGGAGCCAGCAAATTTTAAAAGAATGTTTGGGAAATATGCCAGGATAAAGGATGAATTTTCTGCTTTACTCACAGCACTATATTGAAATACAATTGGTGCTTTATTGACAGTTTCGACACCTTCCTGCGGAGGCATCCAGCAGCGGTCTTTGTCAGGAAGACTGCTGCTCAGCCCGCAGTGCAACTTGCAATGTCCTGCTCAGTGCCATGAAACCCAGAGAGGAAACAGTTACGTTTTTCTATTCCCCCTCAACCTTTCAGTCCTCCAAATTTCATTAACTCCATATCATTACAGAAAATGTGTTCTTTTTAATTGGAAGATTTATCAGGGAGAACTGTATTTTCCTATACACTTTACTCTTTTTTCTGTGTGTGTGCACATGTGTGTGTGTGTGAAAGGCACTTTTCAAAGCTATTTTCTGCAGCTATTAAAGCCTTGGTGCCACTTCATTACTGCTCTACAGGGCTGGTACTAGTCTGATATTTTTTAGTTTCAGCATAACAATAGTTAGTTCATTTTTAAAAAAAGCCTTCTGTAAAGTTGGAAACCTGCAACTATAACAGAAATGTGAGACTAAAAATCAGTTTTTGAATAATCTTTTGGAAACGATCAACAATTACAAGTTCCAAGAAATCTCTCGACAAGAGCACAGGGATAACTTCATGAAGTGGCCACAGCTATGAAAAATATTCCTTCTGGTACAGGTGTGCTGGTGCATTGAAAAAAACAGAGCCAAGTCAGTGCTTGATACCAGGGAAAAATCTTTCCTGGGAAGATTGTCCCATATTCTAACATTAAGCATTTCCTCTAGGATCTGCTTATAACTATCTAAAAATGATAGGGGGAATCATAAAGAAAAATCCTGTAAAATGGATTTAGTTCACAGATTAATGCAGATAAAAATAAAGTATATTACAACTCAGATGGAGATCACATCCAAGATGTTCCCTCTATTGTGCACAAGACTCAAGATGACAAGCTTTCAGGAAAAAGTTAAGTCCTTAACAACCACTTCATTAATATCTTCGATCTCTTTATAACCAGGAAAAACTATAAAGAGATTGAAGCATTTCACCTGAGTTATATTTACAGGATTCCCCTTCCCCCTTTTTAAATTGGTCATAAGATGCATGCCATGCATTTGGCTTCCCAGTAGCAGCTGTCCCTACTAAGGGACACCACTGCTGTGGACCAGATATTTAAGACAAGGTTTAGCTGTTAAACAAGTCTCTAAAATACAAGAGACTACTGAAGGGAGGAAATTGTTACCTACATGTACAAAGGCTTACAGACCCTGGGCTGGGTCACTGGATATTCTCATACAAAACTTTCCCTCGAGCTGTCAGTGTCCGTCACCTACCTCACCTCCCCAGTTATTTTGCTGGCATGGAAAAAAACTCCTGTACCTGAATGCAGATCATCAGCAGCAATCTCATAAAACATGGGGCAGCTCAGTCTCTTGAGTAGTTGTAACAGCTACACCTGAAATCACTAAAGTCATCCCAACAGCTGGAGAAGACAAGTTTTTCTTAACGCAATTCTCCTGTTTTGTACGGCTATTTTCAGGGAGAAGGGAGGAAAGGGGACAACCTTATCTAGTCCCTGGTGTGGGGACTGGGCACTGAAAGAAGTAGAGGAGTTTGGAGCAGGGCTCAAAAATTCAAGCCTGGGGTCAGACAAAAATACAAGTTGTATACATTTTGAAGAGAGAAGAGATCTGGGTAAAGCAAGACCACCACCTTCCAGTATTTTAATTACTTGGAGCTGCAGAATCGGATTAAAATAAAGTCTACAGTAAAGGTCCCTACAATGCTAACACAGAGATGAAAGCTTTGCAAACAACAAAAATTAAGTGCTGTGAAAGCCTTCAAGCTGCAGACACATGAACCTTGGAACAGAGAAGTATCACAGGATTTCTGAGTGTGGAAAAATTCTGTGGTAAAACTCATTATCTAGCAGCTCATTCATGTAGTCATAAAAATAAAAGTATACATATTTTAAACACTCAAAACCAAGTTATTTATTAGAAAACCCTAAAAGTTAAAGAGATATTATTATGTAATTCTGTTAAACACGCTTTTAATCAAGATCGATGAGATTTCCAAGTCTAGCTTAAAGTATCCCGGCATTATGGCCAGCTCATGCACTAACCTGAAAGGTAAGGTTTAAGAGGATGTTTACAAAAACAGACTAACTTTTGAATGCAGTTATCTAAACTAGAAATTAAGATGGCAAGAGATGCACTATGCTAATACCCTTTGACCTATATATACCCAAACAAAACAATTCAGAGAGTGAATGCTGAGTGCTAGCTGACAGCTTGCAGAATATAAATTACTTTCATGTGTCAATTTTGAAGGAGCAATTGAATGACAAGTAAGATGACTGGAACAATTCAAGGAGAACAGCCATAGTTAAATGAGTTAACTATGTCTAACGTGGTTCAAGAGCAATCTCTGTTTCTATCTACTTGCATTCAGAGCCTTCTACAAAGAGAGGTGGAAGAGTTTTCTGTTTGCAGCCTTGGAGGATGTATTCAGTCACCAGCAAGCTCTCCAGCTCTGAAATTTATTGTACAGCCTCATTATTAATAAAATTAGAATATGTTTTCCCTTCTTAGAAAGCAAGAACAAGAGATGCAATCACAAAGGAGGCAAGTTTACACCGTTCCACTCGCTTTGTAGTAACTAATACTCTATAGTTGCACAGACCTGAAAACTGAAATACCCTTATTCCTCACAAGCACTGGAATTCATAGAGGAAAGAGGGACTACCAACTAACAAGGATGATATATAGGTTTGTGTTGTTTGTTGTTCTTTCAAAGAGAATTGCTTGCCTGGAATATAGTTAAAATCGCCTGCTATTCCTCAGGGCTACTTATGAAAAGCACAAGAAACCAAATACAATGCAACAGAGGTCTTCTTTATTCTTACTGGCTCCAGTGGCCCCACAGGAAAGTTTAGACCTAAGTCTCTGCCTTATATTTTATAGCCAAGTTTTCAATTCAACTAAATAATCAGCTCTGCCCAAGACATCAGGCTTTAGCAGCTAAAAAAAAAAAGCTATTAGAGCTGTCCTTTGTAAAAGTCACCCTTGTGCAAGCATCTGAGCAGTTTGGTAACACCAGGTGCTGGATTGATACACTTTGTTTTAAATAAAAACACCCCCACTGTTATTTTCCAGAAACCTGGACACTCAATTTCAATGCAACCTCTTTATGCTCTGAAACAGGCACTGCAAGTATTCAGATAAGAGGCTCCAGTCCTATTTCACCACTGCTCCATAAGTAGCTCCACAAGCTATCCTCCACTGAAAGTACTTTAACTCTCTACAGCAATATTCCCCTGAACATGAATCAAAAGCATCTGTAGTAGTAATAAATTAAGAGTAAAAGTGAACAATACTGCAGGGCACCGAGAAGTTGTATGCCATTTACCAGTTTCACATTTACTATACAATAAACTACCTCCTCTTGTCAAAACAACTTGTTCTCCTTTAAAAGCTTAAAAATTTAAATTTTTTGACATTTAAAAAGCCAGCACTGTTTAAAATAAGGGAAGTGGGAGTGTAAATCCCCAGTATAGGCCTGTATGAATGTACACTTCATTCTGATTTTTCACTGATTCATAGCAAAATACTCAGCCCAACAGAAGGGGAACTAGATTTTTCGGCACAGAGGAAAAGAGTATTCAGTGCTTTGCTATTGACATGGAAAGAAAGAGGAGGCGGTGTAAGAGGAACTAAGAAATCTTGGTTATTCGCCCGCTGAATATTTAGGGAGCCTCAGCTCTCAAATCCCTGCTCACAGCATCTGTATGAGAATGAAACGTGTGCTATTCAGAGCTGAGCATAGCAAGATGCAGAGAGCAGTAGTAGAGGACTGCTAGAGCAAGGGAAAAATTGATTTCAAACCATTAGCAGCACACACCTCTTGCATTAAACAGCTGCCTGTGCATAACAAAAGCAGCAACAAACCAGGGTGGCCCCTGCCCCAAAGAGCTTGGAAGGTATAGGCAATGTGTGCAACAACTACATGGGGAAGTGGGGGGGTGAGGCACAGGATGGAAGCATCCACCTGATCTTTTGATTGAAATTCAAGGTTGCCCACAGCCAGCCTGGCCTGCTCTAAAAGCCTGGAGCAGGCCCTCCTTACTGCCTGCCCATAGAAATGAAGAATAGGCAGCCCAAGTGCTGAGGGAAGCATAGTCCGGCTGGGAAGCTGAGGAGGTCACGGCTGTGACCCATGGACTGGTAGCCAAAGCAGTGGCTGGGCTTCTGGGGATGGAGGTGAAGAGCAAGGCAGGAGCATCCAGGAGAGATTTCACAGGGAACTGGATCTACACCGTGTAGGAAAGGACATCAGGGAAGGGACCAGCTACTGTGGAAGTAATAGTAATAAGTACTGGGGGTGCTTGCAAAATATGAGCGGCATCATGAAAGAAAGCTCTCCAAAAAAAATGGACAACAGAGTTTATGGACAAGCTGCATCACAACCAGGTCAGAGAAAGGAGCAGATAGGAAGCTCAGGATCCCAGGTCAGTGACCACGCAAGAGCAGCTTCTGGGCATAAGGGATGAATGTAAATGAGAGAGAGATGGAGACAAGCAGCAGCAGAAGCCTCAGAAGTCAACTAATACACACTTTTTTATAAACACATACCATCACACACACCCCCCAACGCTCAGTTTCAGGGAGATGGAAACAGCTCAGCATACAGAAGCAGCTACACACAAGAAGCCTTGAAGCCAGAAAGCATAAGACACAAAACACTGATGACATGATTGTCATCACCCAGATACTTGAAGGGAGAAAAAAAAAAAAGAAAACATCAGAAGCATGACAGACGGGACCCTCTAACAAAGCATGGCAGAGCTGTGCTTAGCACAGAGATACTCCAAGATGCTCTTCAGACAAGAGTCGACTGAATAAAGATGGGTCCATTGCACATGTTCTACTATAGACACAGGTTCTTCAGTTATGAATAACAAACACAAGACACATACAACATGGCATCCCAGAGGAGATGAGAAATATTTAAAATGCCAAGAAAACAAACATGAAAGCCCAAACCACCCTCTCCCCCCACAAAGCTAGAAGCAAACTTCCCAATAAGCAATGAGAATGTGTCAGTAGCTCTAAATAAAACATGGACACTGAACATGAAGAAAAGGCATTTGTGCCAGCACAGCTACTGGAAGCACTACAAACAGCGTCTTTCTGCAGACCTGCTGTTCCTAACTGCAAGGTGAGAGAAGCAGAGGACATCCCATTTCCAGATGCCCTTTTTAAAGTGAAAAAGTACAACTGCTTTGGGGACCTTTTGCCAACATTTTTAAGGTCTTTGACTTTAAATGGATTTGAGAGGTTCAGAGTAAGAGGCTGCCATATTGTCCCCTCCAGGACATCACAACGTCCCTGGCAGCAGGGACAACAACACTAGAAGAGCTGCTGCCAGCCCCGGAGGCTGAGTTAGAAACCTGAACACCATTTGCTAGAATTTAAAGTCTAAACACTCTTGTACCACACCCCAGAAATACATGCAAGCGTTTGGCCATTCTCCCACATAGCAACAGTAAAATCACTTTTCCCTCTGCTTACCCAAGAGCATGCTTAACTTTCAAACTAGCATAAATAGTAAGCTCAGCTATGGCAGAGAAAAAAATAAATCTATGGGATGAGGTAACGTAGCCGAGTGTGCTGCAGCAGCCTGTGGAAAGCAATACCCCTATGAGGTCTGGCAGCAGATCAAGGGCAGTCACTTCAGTTGCTTTTCAGATTATATAGCCTTGTGAAATTATTTTGGTAATATTCAGCCTTCTAAAAACCTCTCTATGGAAAGCAGTCTTTTCCAGTCCCTTATTGTTGAGCTCTTACCCACCAGTGCACAATGTGCTACTGTAGTTTTGTTGGCTACCATGCCAGCAGTGCAGTAGTGGTACATGCTGTTGAACCAATGAGACCAGCCCAGAACACGAGGAATGTCTCCCTTTCCAGCCTCCTCTTTAATTTTAGTGCACGCACAGCTCTGCTTCCAGGGCAAGCCATGCCAGGCAGATATTTGATTTGTAAACAGACACTCCAACATGCTCATCTTAGCTGCGGGCTCCAAGTTATCTGCTGTTACTCCCCACCGGCATGTGGGAAACTTCTGCGTGTAACCTTATCAGCAATGATGAGCTTTCACAAGAAAGAGGCAAATAGTTAAATATATTTTGATGATGATATCAGCTTTTCCTAGAAGAAGGGAGGAAAAAACCAACCCAGATGTTCCCTTTGTCACCCTCCAGCCCAGGTTCTGGGCGGTTCAGGAACAAAAGTGCAATTAAGGCAGACACGCTTTGCCTCTACACACTGCAAAATGCACAGGGTGTGTCCTCTTTACATTTAATAAAGGCTCTCATGCTTTCCAATACAATAAAGGAATTGCCCCAGGGTTAACACTCTGAAAATACAAATAAATTGTGACAAGGAGACATATCAGCTTCATTCCTTGTATTGTCTCCCACCAATAAAATGCAGGGCATCCCTTAAGCTGGATCAGCAGCGGCTATCACAGAGCAGCTCCTGAAGTGCACACCAGACATTGTCACAGATAAACTTAACTTTTAAAAATTAGCTTGGACCCTCCTTTTTCTGGAGCCATTTGAATACACAGTCTTGATACCCAGTTTCTGTCAATTGGAGTCTTCTGAGGTTAAACTTATAAAAAGGGTTCATTTTACGTTCATTTCTGTATGCTCAGAGACAAACAGATTTCACTTTCAGTTTGCCTGAGGTTTTTTTTTTCTTGCCACTTTCAGAAGAATCACCACAAGGATAGACACACACACAAAAATGGCAGCAACCTATTTCTAGATGGGAAAAAGACCAGCCTTCTGGTGACTGATGGACCAACTGCTCCACTCTGGTAATCATTCCCTTGAACTCACCTCCATAGTAACTGTAGTGCCTTTTTTTGTTGGTTTTTTTTGTTTATTTTCCTTCTGGGATTCTTGCCTAAAACTAAAGGACACAAGCTTTCTCCTCAGTAAGTTTACAAGAAGAACAGGAGATAGTACTTGCAGGGGTCTAATATGAGATAACCAAGCAATAATTAGCATCTCAAAGGTAGCAATGGGCTTGTGGGGAGGGGGCAGAAATCACTCACCTCTCTCCTCTCCCCCCCCCCCTTTTTTCAGTAAAAAAAGCAGAGTTAGCTCAGTAAGTCAGGTTTTTTCCCAATACCTAGCTAGAGAAGACATGAAGAAATGCTCACGTGCCGCTGATAGAGAACTTGAGTCTCTGAACAGTGATGCCTGTATGAGATTACATTCCTCACTGTTTTGGCTGCATTAAAACTACCATTTAAAGCTTCAGTGCTTGTGGTATTTTTATACCTTCAGACAAGAAATCAGGAAACAATAACTCAAGAGATCTCTGTCCAAATTCTGGAAAAAGGAAGCCTGATGTATCTGCACTTTGACTACATCAGTGACTACATCAGTTACATAAATAACCAGTCCTTAATTTTAAAAGGGCCAACAAATAAGCATTACCCACTTCCTCTAATCTGCTTCTCATTAAGGTGCAGGTACCAATGCCTTCAGATGGATTTTCATCATAAGAGAAATGCTAAAAGCAGGCTTTAACAAGAAGAAGAATATGAAGATAGTGGTTTGCTCACCTCCAGTTGTACCGTGTGAGAATGAAAACAAATACTTCACAAGTACAAATATAGTTGTCATATTAACCATGTTAGTACATTCTCTTAGAAACCTCTTAGAAAAACATTCAAGCTGTTTTCTGCATTTGACAAACATAAGTCTTAGCAAATCCATCCTCAGGATGATTCACAAAGGTGGTCTAGCCCCCCATTTCTCTCCACATTCCTGCATAGGTCTTCACTACTGATTCTACAGATGTGGATTACAGCTGCCTGTGCTTGAATATGTGCAGCTGACTACTACTTTTTTTTTAAAAGTTTAAATACCTTTCTTTTACATATATTTTTGTGTATATATGCATATGTATACACACACACCCCCCCCATATTATGCATATTCATTCATATCCTGCCCGTTTGCAGGACAGCAGGACTCAGAGCATGGAAGAGCAAACTGATATGAGAAGCTGCTTCAGGAATAAAAATATAGGTTGTGGGACGTGTGCACAGCACACACATCTCAAAGAACTCTGTAGCATTAGCGTAAGATGAGTAATGTTCACTTCACTCATGATTGGCTCATTTAAAAAGTGACATCTCAAAGTCTAGTAGGACATATGGAATATTGCTTACTGAATTCAGCGTCTTGTCATAGGCTTAAACTATTTGATAAATACAGCCCAAGCTGGCTTCCTAAAGATATTAAAAATTAAATACTCCTCAGCCAAAGGGGGAAAACATGACTAGAACTCACATTAGCAGTTGTGAGCAAGTCTACAATGAAAAATTTTAAAACATGATATAAACACCAAGAATGACTGATTTAGAAACAGATATACAGTAGCCCCTATGCATCTTACCATGAGACACGGAAACCCTGTACTTTGTACACACCCTGCACATGTGTTCCCTTATCCTAATATTGAGGCACTTGCAGTGTTTTCGCCCCCCCCACACACACACACTTCAAAGAGGACAGTGTCAATACAGACACACTGAAAGTTGCGTGCAAAGAGCTTTCACTTAAAGTTCAAGTGCTTTTAATGACCTTCTGTATCCACTGAAGTCCAGTCAATCCAACCACCACTGTTCACGCCACAGTAAGACTGTAGCTGGAAGACCAATTCTAGAACTTATCCCATGACAGCCACAGCTACCTGTTTTCAGAACCAAGATTCATTTGATGAGTTAGATCCTTGACTGAAGTTCGTTTTGACTTTTGGTATGTCCCCTCGAAATTCTGAAAACACAGCTATATGAGTCACCCCCATCAGAGCTATTCAAGATCTAAACAAGTCATTTTACCCAGCATAAAGTACAATCAGCTACACTTCAGTAATTTCAAGCCAATGTTTCAATCTGTACCACTGGAGATTTTTTTAGTATGGAAGACTTTTAGACACTCACCACTAGAGATACCCTTCCCATATCACCACGTATTTTATACTTAAGACTTCTACTATTTCATTTGTCTACAACAGATATTAAAACATTTTATGCACTTGAAGATTTTCACCTTCACAGAAGACAGTGGAAAGACTTAATGACCTCAAGTCTTCCTTGGAGGTCGTGTTTTAGTTGGGTTTTACTTCCCCTGCTGGAGATGCCCTCAAAGCAGTCCACATACTTCTTACAGTGGCACACGAAGAGCAAACCCAAGGCTCCAGAGAGACACTTAGCTAAAAGAGACTAATGTGACAGGACTAGCTGAGAGGAGGATGTTTATCTCAAAGGAGGTGGCAGTGTGAAGTGAAGGGAAATACCTACAGCCATTCTACTCAGCACTGTGAAAATATCATCTGCTAGAACTCGTCTCTACAAATATAATTTGATATATCAGTAACTGGTTTAAAGTAAGCCTATATCCATCAAATCCTTGAATAAACTTCACTTTAAAATCATCCCAGATACTTCAGAAAGTGAATGTTTAGACTCTGCAATTCATCATTCTCTATTGCTTTAGAAACAGTACTAAGGTGTCTGCAAGCTCCTTCGTTTCATTCCCAGTTTGAGCCAACTATAAAGTGCAAATTATGCAGCATTAAAAGACAAAAACTGGGATGTAAAGCAAAACATGATTTGTTAATATAAATCTGTATGTGAGTGCATAAGCACAAAACATTATTATCCATCTATTACACAGTTCACATACTGGGGGAGCAGACACATACATGAATGCAGACAGCTGTGTAAACACACTTGCAGTTAAAATACAAAATATATAAGGAAAAAAAGCAGTGTTACAATGAGTTAGACATTTTCCTCCCCTTTGGTTTTGCAAAATCTACTTTCTATTGCACTCTTAAATGCAGATGAAAAGCTTTGTAGAAAAAGCATCAAGTAGGTATGCAGTGGTTTGAAGAAAGGGAAAACAAAGGTCTAGATCTGATGAATGCTAAGATTACACTGAGCTTATTGCAGCTGTAAATAGTAAAGGATAGTGAAGGTTTGGATTAGGGGTTTGGACATTGGCTTTTTTTGCATTTAAATTAATTTTTTGGCTTTTTTTTTAAAAAAGTCTACAAATATGGCAATGAGAACTGACCATAAAAATCTTAGCACTCAGAGCACTGCAGAACAGCAAGTGACAACATGAGAACACCTTACCACTTGTGGCAATGCCATGAACACAAGAAAAGACAACCCGCGTTTGTAGCAGATATGCATTGAGATACGCTAGCAGGGACTACAAAAATCCCTTATGCTTAACCATAATCAGCTTCAAAAAATAAAGTTATTATTAAATTTTGTTAGGAAAAGTTTGGGGAAAACTTGCAATTCCAGTTTTAAAGCTACAAAAAGCTTAAACTGCAATATATAACCACATGTCACCAGCCCATGAGCCCCAAGAAGTGCTACAAGCATACCAGGCAGGAAAGTATGTGTATGTTTGTTGTTCATTTATTACACCATAAGGAAAGAGCAGACATTGGTCACTATAAGCTCTTCAATTAAACACTCATTTTCTAACAGTTTAGAAGGCAAATGGTTCAAGTTCTGGAGTTACCAACTGCAAGGTTAACTAGAACCATAATTACAAAATTCTAATTGGTAAATTTTGCATGGAGAAGATGAAATATTATATTTTCTCATCTAAAAATACAATCACCTCTTCACACTGGCCAATAATAATAAATACTGAATAAATGCTCCATTGCATATACTTCCAAACTACCCCATGCACGTTTAAATTGCGCTGTAACAGTGGTTACAAACCACCAAACTATCAGATAAAAAAAAAGCTTGGTTTTCCAATTTGGATGTCAAAAGTTAAATTCCTTAATCCAGAACAAATCAGCTCAGCACCCCTGCCCTTCTCAGCAGAAACAGCAAATATTCCAGATCCTCAACAATGGATCCAATCTTACTTATTTGGCTTCAGAAAACCGAAGCCCTCCACAAGTATATTCGGATTAATTTTTTTTTCCAAGTGTCAGCTGCTAGATGAAGAAAGCTGCTCTCTACTAGGCATTACCAAGAAGTGTGTGTATGTAACCTTTATGTATGTATGCGTGTAACCTTTAAATACACAGGCGACACCACTTGCACACAGCTCCAAGTCTAATAATGAACACGCAGTTGTAAATCTGGTATGAAACAGACCATGTGAGGATACGGCCATCTGTATAACGACTGCAATGCACATTACTGGTGTAGCATGTAATGTTCTTTCCTCATTAGAAACACCAGCACAAAACCGTGTATGTGAAGCACATGCCTGTTTACAACAATAACTTCCCCAGAAAAGCTAGAAAGACCGCAAAGCTGGAGACAAGATACAGCAGTAGAGCCTGGCGCAGCTGTGTAAAGTGTCATGAATATGAGCTCATGCCCTGCAACGTTCATCCGTGCCGAGGAGGCTGCACTCACAGCACACGAGCACAAAAACAGACCTCAGGACTTCCCATGCAGAACCTCCTGGTAGCAGTGGCTGCAGCGGACAGGTAGATCTTCATTTTGCCCGCTCACCTCAGAGCAAAGCGGCCAGCGTGGAAAAGGGGGAGCAGGAAGGGAGAGGCTGCCTTGCAACCGGGAGAGAGGAGGGAGGAAAGTCCGAGTCAGGAGCCAGACGTGTGCCTGCAGCTCCACTGGCAGCAGCCCACGCTCTCCTGCACCGCGGCTCCACACCGTGGCTCTGGCCGAGCCTGCAGTGGCCTATCCCAAGAGCTATGGCAGATGATGACCTTGGAGCAAGCAGCTGGAGAGGGCATCTGGCCCCAGGTCTAAGTGAGCCCTCCCACTGCTTACAAAGCAGTTGTGCAGCCACCCCAGCAAGGGTGTCAACCTGTTGGCTCCCAACAGAGGAAGCCCTTTCACCCACGGATTATTTTTTTTTTTTAAAAAAAGCAGTGTTTCTTCTCCTTTTAGGTTGTTGCTTATGAGCTGTGAAATAGTGCAGCAAAATATATATTTTCATGCACCACGAGCCACACTCTTCTTCCTCTTTTCTTTGTCCCAGCCTTACACTGTTTCTGTGTCTGATGCAAAAACACCAAAACAGGGACAGGCATTTCTCTCATACAACAGGGTTTTCAGAATTATTCATGATTTAGAAATGCACAGCTTAATTTGGGCGGCTTTACAGCCTGGTCTCTGTCTTTTAGTGCTATGTAACTTGTACTTCATATTGGCTCAAGCTGGGAAGGAAAGTAAGCGCAGCTTGGAAACTCTTCAGTTCTGCTTCTAAAGCAATAGAGAATGATGAAGTGCAGAGACTAAACATTCATTTTATCAAGGATCTTGGATTATTTTAAAGTGAGATTCACTCAAGAGTTTGATGGATATCAGTGTCAAGGAATCCTGTGCAACACTAACGGTTGGTATAAGGCAGGATACAGTACAAGCACTGAGAGCTATTTTGTTTGCAAAGGGCAATCAGTTCGGAATAAGCCAGATTACATTTGTAGAGACAAGACTCTCTGCAAATGCTGTTTCCCAGCACTGAACCTGCAATGGCTCTTCTCTCTCCCCGGCTAGTCCTATGGGGTCTTTCCCCACAGCCCCGGTTGCTCACCACGTGCCACCACTTGAAGACACACACAAACTGCTTTGAATGCATCTGCAGCACAGGAGCGAGAGCCCTCCAAAGCCCAGAAAACACGACCTCCAAGAAACAGCTGAAAGACTTGCGGTCATACCAGCTACAAAAGAGAAGACTGAGGGAAGTCTCAAGTCTGTGGAGGTATACAAGGGAGTGGAGAGAGGGGGCACAGGGAATTTCTGCACTGCTGAGCAGTAAACAGGCTACAACTGCACCGAGGGAATGGGAGGTTGAACAGCGGGCACGATGTGAGGAGGCCATGAGATTCCCACCACTGCTCTCTCATCAGCAACAACAGCACCAACCTAGCAAAATGAAGCCCTGCCCTGCCAAAACCAGTGCTTGCTCTCATCTTCCCACCTTTCACGGCCTGGCTCTGGCCCACAGACACCGCTGCTGGCTGCCCCCCTCCCCACACACCACATTGCCGCTGCCTTCAAGGTTTCATGGCTGCCGGACCACCACGTGTCCTCTCCCGCTGGGCTGGGGGGGTGAACACAGAGTCCTCGCTCGCTCCTTGCATGGCAGCCGCCCCAATGACAACAGGCTGGGCCGCAGCCCCAGCGCTCTCCCCTGCCCAGAGCCTGCCCATGCTTGCACCATCCAGACACCGCTGCCACACCACGTGTCACAGGCACCCTGGGGACGATCTGGGGAAAAAACACCCATTCCTTTTGGGCAGCAGCAATAACTTCCTCCAAAGCCACGCAGACTCTTGTATGCTCTTACTATAAAGGTAAAACAGGGGGCAAAGGAAGCAAGGAAGGACGGAAGCCACATAAAGCTTACAGTTAGTTAAAATAAATCTCTCTTCCCCTTCCCTTCCCTCAGGCCTCATACACCCAGCTCCAAACACCCCCCTTCCCACTCTGAGCACAGCAAGCCGTCCCTCTGGTTCAGGCTCTAATGCGGGCTTTGTGCTTACATCAGTCCTGGGCTGTGCTTTGAGGGATCGCTTCCTGCACAATCAGGGGAAATGCTGTCTGGCAACACAGCAAACCCCGTGGGTCCGAAGCACGACTTTTGAGGAAGGCATCTGAGGGAGGTATGGCAACCTTCATGTGATGCACATGGTGTCACACCAGTAAAAAACAGCATGAAAGGCTGTCATTGGCTCACCTCTTTTAGAAGAAAGGTGTGACAAAAGTACAGTCATAAAAATAGACAAGCTTTGGCTACTATAACTGATTATCCTTCTAACAAGGTCTCAACGACATCTGGAGTAATTTCAGTAACAGTGACAATAACCAGAGTAAAAGACAATGACGTGACTTCATGAGTGGAATAACAGTGCTTAAAAATGCTCAGAAAAGCACCAACATCATAAAGAAAGAACACAAGTGCCTTAAAAAGGCTGAAACCCACCTCTGCTCTCTCCCACTGAGATTATGAAAAGTTACTGAGAACATTATGAACAGATATGCCACCTAACTTTGTCCATATATTGAAGAAATAAATTCAGGAGCTCTGTGTATTAGAGCCGAGTACAAAAAACCCAAAACATCTGAGTACTTTAGAGTATCTACTCACTTTCAGAAAAAAAGGTGGCTATTCAGATGTTTGCTTAAATAGGGGAGTGTCTTTTTAGACAACTAGGAAGCCTGCGAGTTTGCAGCGATGTCAAACTGCCCTATTTTTAGCATTGTGTATCAAGGGCACGTGCCTAGAAAGCACTTTCACTGCTTCAGCAGTTTACAGGAAAAACAAGGTAGACAAGCACACGAGATGAGCCTGAATCTTGTGTGTGAATAATCACATGGGACTGTTTCAGTTTTACCGGGTGACTCACCGGGGCAGCGTCAGTGCTCCTGACGCAGTCCCAGAGCTCAACATCACTCCAATGATATCGGAAGGAAACGGCTGCATAGCACTCAGAAAATCCTGAAGCAGCATAAGAGGGCTGGGGCAGTACAAGCTGAAAGCAAATGCACTAAATGAATTTCTTTCAAGTGAAAAGTAAATATTTCACATAGGCAAGAATGATAAAGGGTCTGCAAAAATACGAAAAAGTGAACCATTACAAAAAGCCTTGCATTCCCTATTTGTTTTCTGTTTTAGGTTCCACATATGACTCTTTTTCAAACTTTTCAGTACCTCTAGCATCAGCTGTTCAAAAAACCCCATAAAAATCTTTCATCTGTGGCTGAAAGTCTGTACAGAGTCATCCAAAGGAAGCAAGAAGTCTTATCATCTTGGCCACCATTTCTAATATTATTCAATACTTCCAAAACTAGACCACAGTGCATAATATTGTGAAGTCATGCATTATCTGGTACCTCTTATTTGTTAATAGACATGGTTATCAAACAACAAAGGTTTTACTAATACATATAAGGCTTAACCTTCTACTTTCAAGTAATATCTATACACCCACAACCATCTCTAATCACTCTCCCAGGCAAGTTTGCTGTATTTTTCACTAGCAAGGTGTCCTTTATTTGAAATATCATTTGAATAGTTTCAAGCAAATTCTTTACTTGCAACGCTGACAGACTCACAAAGTATCCTTACACTCAGCTAATAAGCTATGCAGTGAGAAAGACAACAAGGCCTAACTAAAAGGTGCACAAAGCTACTATGATAGTATGGAGAATGGAATATAAATTCATTCTTCCTCCACTTTAGTGGCACAGGGTGCCAGAAGAGCTGTGCTTAGGCCACCTACAAGCAGTTAAACAAATGCTTGGTTCAGAGGCAAGGTCAGATAGCCAAACGCTCACTGGTTGAATTGGAAAGTAAGCAAAAAGTTATACTATATATAAATGAACAGAACAACTATGAAGCACTAAGCCACCTGAAACATGGCAATAAACACAACAATAAATACAAAATAAGATTTTAATAGGACGAAAGTACAAGCTAGAAAAGCAGCATTCTACCTAAGGGTACTAAAGGGTCTCTGTACCCAGAAGTTGGTTTGTTAAAGTTATGTCAGTGCCTATTCCACCAAGAAACCTTACAATTTAGTAAGTATATGGTTTGAAGCATCCTCAATATTTTTGCAAGGAACAGAAATACTGGAGCAGGTAATAATTAATAGCCTATGGTATATACTCTGCTCATTCGGAACACAAAGATCAAGTGAGCAGCTATCAAGATTAATTGACACATGTTCTCCAGAGCCCTAATGGAAGAAGTTATTCTGCTATTATGAGGACTGAAGTCTGAAGACAGAATTTTGAAGCAAAAAAACCAACCTAACTAGTCAGTTTACTTGAATTTTCTACTTGTGTAGAACTCTTTACAACTACACTGACTTCATCATCTCTTTCCACTAGTTTGAGACATTACCTTAAGTTTTGTTTTAGGCAACTTTACACAGGACTTTCAAGAATATCTTCACAATGTTTTTCTTTTTAAGCTCTATTAGATAATGAATCATTTAAGTGCTGTGTGCTGACCAGCATAGTCTCCAGGCTACAGATACTCCAACAGCAGGTACCTGTGACAACTACATCCAGTGCTATACATACAAAGATCAGGAAAGGAGACAAGGTCAACCAGCAAACAGGTTGGAGGGCAGGAGTGGACAGCACAAGATGTGGACAGACATAGCTCTAAAGGGCTACCAGAATGACAGTGTTGCTTTAACAGCTTTATATGGCCTTGTCTGTTGCGACTTACCTGCATACTGTGCTGTTCTTAGGACAATAAATAGGGACAGCACAGGAACCAGTGTGTAAAATTACTGTTGCCAGCAAAGCAAGCAAACAAGCACAAATGGGGGGGGGGGGGGGCTGTAGGAAGGGGGGGAGATACTTGCATCTCCTTTTTGGCTGCATTAGTAAATAAGCTGCTGAACAACATAAATCCCATTAATTTTCCATAGGAACAGATGTTTGCCTAACAGCACCTCAGTTTCAACACTCACTCTTAGAGAGCACGTTACACAGAACATGCTGCTAAAAGAATAAAGGATAAACGGAATAAAACAATAAACAGTTCCAAGTTACAAGATATTTCTGTGCCTGTTTAAACTAAGTGGGATGTAGGCCTAATCCCCATACTACAGCTTCTCTCCCAAGATACCTAAACGTAATCGTACTCCCATGCCATTACTCAGGTGATCTGTACAAACCATAGGTAACATTTTAACAAACTAGTCAAGCATGGCTGCTTTGTGAGCATCCACGTGGGTGCAGTTCGGAGAGTCCTACTCTTAAGCTTTTGGATGTCCTGCTGCTGAAAAGACACCCAGCTAAAACCCACAACCCAGGGGTGAGGGGCATGGGTCATCTGCCCTCCAAGCCCAAGAAGCAGCATTGCATTGCTGCATGTTGACCTAAAAACCTTGATCTCAAGTACTGCGTGTGGTTACCTTACCCCAGACCACCTTTAACCCTCAGGTCCAACCTCACAGCTACACCCTGCCAGCACTGCTGGCCCTCCAGCTCTGCCCCTCTGGGACCCCCTTGAGAGGGGAGTTTGCACATGGGAGCCAAGTCAGTCAGTGCTGCACTCTTCTGGGAAGGGGACGAGGGACAACAGGTGAGATTCAGGGAAGAGAAGCAGCAGCAAAGGGGAAAAGAAGTAGGAAAGTAAAAAAAAAAGGGGGAAATAGGTATGTAGTTGCATAAAGTTGAAAGAATCAAGGTTGTGCTCATGGGTGTTACTTTTCCACTTTGCCTCATACTATTAAGTAATTCAAAAAACCAAATTATTAATTCTGAATTAATTTGCCTAGAAAAAGAAAGCAAATATTGATTTTAAAGGACCACCTGCCTTAATACAAAATGCACCAACTTTTCGTTGGCATTTGTTAAAACTGTCAAACAGACCAAGCATCCAACAAGTCAATAGCTTGCTTATAAGTCATAGAATCATAGAATTATTTAGGTTGGGAAAGACCTTTAAGATCATCAAGTCCAACCATAAAACTAACCCTGCTAATTCCACCACTAAACATGCACCTCATCCACATGTCTTTTAGAAACCTCCAGGGATGGTGACTCAACCACCTCCCTGGGCAGCCCGTTCCAATGTCTGACAACCCTTTCAGTGAAGAAATTTTTCCTAATATCCAGCCTGAACCTCCCCTGGCACAACTTGAGGCCATTTCCTCTTGTCCTGTTGCTAGTCACTTGGGAGAAGAGACCAACACCCACCTCTCTGCAACCCCCTTTCAGGTAGTTGTAGAGAGCGATAAGGTCTCCCCTCAGCCTCCTCTTCTCCAGGCTGAACAACCCCAGCTCCCTCAGCCGCTCCTCAGAAGACTTGTGCTCCAGACCCCTCACCAGCTTCGTTCCCCTTCTCTGGACACACTCCAGCACCTCAATGTCCTTCTTGTAGTGAGGGGCCCAAAACTGAACACAGCATTCAAGGTGCAGCCTCACCAGCGCCGAGTACAGGGGCACTATCACCTCCCTGCTCCTGCTGGCCACACCATTTCTGATACAAGCCAGGATGCCGTTGGCCTTCTTGGCCACCTGGGCACACTGCTGGCTCATATTCAGCCGGCTGTCGATCAACACCCCCAGGTCTTTTTCCGCCAGGCAGCTTTCCAGCCACTCGTCCCCAAGCCTGAAGCGTTGCATGGGGTTGTTGTGACCCAAGTGCAGGACCCGGCACTTGGCCTTGTTGAGTCTCATAAAGTTGGCCTCGGCCCATCAATCCAGCCTGTCCAGATGTCTCTGCAGAGCCTTCCGACCCTCAAGCAGATCAACACTCCCACCCAACTTGGTGTCGTCTGCAAACTTACTGATGGAGCACTCAATCCCCTCATCCAGGTCATCGATAAAGGTATTAAACATGTTGGCTCAGTGTTTCTAATCTAACAGCAGTAAAATATTAGTGTTATACAAAGCAAGTGTTTTATTTTAAAACTTCAGTTAATACTCTAAATCTTCATTGGAAGTGTTCTGAAAATGTGGTTCATTTTTTTCAGCTGAGCAGAGGGTCTGACAGAAGTTTCACCCAAAACCATTTACATTTTTTAGATAATGGCAAAGCACTATGGATTTCAAGACCTGATTATACACACATGAAGAGGCAAGGCTGAGAAAAGCAGACTGGTTTAGAACCTCCCACGAGTCACTGAATTTGGAGTTCCCGTTACTTTAAGCCTAGCCTAAATGCCTATCTTTAGAAGTAAGTTCTGCTAATTGGAAGATGTGAAGGCAACAATATTCTTAAGAGTCATATTGATTAAGTGCAAAATCCAGCCTCCTTTAATTGTTTTTCCTGCAACTCCATGCATAGACAAGCCTTTGTAGAAGAACGGACAGGTAGTGACACTTCTCTGAAATTTAAATACATTATTTTTTTTTATCAGTGTAACTTAGTTGTATATTGATGCAAATTTTAGAAGATATGCATACTGCTTTTAATTCCAATACTCTCAAAGTGCCAAATACAACAGAGTGATTTATATAACTAATCATAAAAAGAAGCCTCACTCTGAAGAACTGGTATTACAGCAAATACAAGAACAGATGCAGAACTTTAACTCTTCTCACGCTTAATGACAGCTGAATTTTTTCTTCTTGTTAAGATTACCACCAATGTTCAAGGAGAGGAACTTTCCTGCATATAATGGAATTGGTCAGCCAAGGATCACTGAAACATAAAGGGAAGGAAAACTATACGCATTAAGTCAGGCAAGCCAACAACCTCACTCACTGAGGTGACATACAAGAAGTTAGAATTATACTGGCTTTTAATCATGACTTCAATACAGTAACAGAATATGATCTAGTACTGCAACAAATAACAAAAGTTACCATAATTTTAAGACCAGCTTCATTATAGCCCTTCCTTTAAGCTGTATGTTTGCCCATACTTTACTTCCCTGATATCCACATTTCCCATTTTGCTGCTACTGCATTAAAGGCAAAGAGAAAACGGGTGAGGTAGGCAATCATGGTTACAATGTAGAGAACTGTTAGAAGGATTCCACTGAAAGTAACTCCCAAAATAACTTTAAAAAACCACACAAAAATAGCTCTCACACACAACCAAGTTTCATTTTTACTATACTGCTTTTAAACCATTAATGAGTCATCTCTTAAATCACTAGCTATATTTATAAGGAATTATTCACACAGTAAACTAGACCTCATAAAATGAAACTGTATACATTTCCAATACAAACTATTTTTCCCCCTTAAACTAATTAGAGCCACACAGGAATCCACTGATTTAAATTAATAATCTTTTTTAAACGATTTGCTCACTACTGACAATTTTAAAGTACATGTACCATAGAAGTTTTGTTTCTCCTGACAGCAAACACTTAATGTCTCCTACTTAGCCTACACGAAATTTCCCTCTTTACCAGGCGGGCTTTCCACCAAAACAAATGAGACCAAGAGAGATCGTGGTGTAGCAGAAGAACATAAAAGGCAATTAGTGGTAAAGTTTTTGTAGGTTGTGCCATTTCATATTCTTTCCGTGCTTTCACGGGGCAGCAAAGACTTCATTAGAGCAAACTCCAAGCAAAGACCGACTCCTGCAATCACTGCCCATTTTGATTAGTCTTAATCTTAGTGGAAGCACAGCAATTTTTGCTGATTGCTTGTTTGAGGGACACACGATTTGCGCAATGTTTATTTTGGGCCATCACTGAGGGAGGGAGGGAGGGAGGGGTGTAGCCAAATGGGCAGTCTCCCAATCCAGATCACACAAAATACAGCATTCGCACTCTAGGAACATCTCAGCCTCAGCTGAACCCGGAGAGCCTGCCCATGTCTGGGAGGGTTGCACGCCTCAAGACCCACCCAGAGGACTCCTGCAACGTGGAAACCACAACTCTGCACCCTGGCAAGCCCCACCAGCTGCAGCACAGCCCAGAGAAAGCAGGGAAGGATGATGTGGGCGACCTTTGGAATGAAGTATCATGGGTTATAACGCGAGGAGCACAGATACATTACAGCATTGTAGAAGGAGCAATGAAAAGCTGCAAAACATGAAGTGGACTCTTTGTGAACAACAGGAGGCACTGCAAAGAATCTCTAAACGCACAACACACTTCAGGAATATTTTTTAAAAATTGTATTCCTCACCTCAACCAAACTAGAAAGCCACAACAACAAATACCTTTAACTTGTGGAGAGTGTTGCATCCACACACAACACCAGATTCCACTAAAATCACCGAAATATCTCATCACCCTTTTGCAGGACACCCACTAATGAGCAAATGCCCTGCTTATTCAAATGACTTTTTGATGATCCCAAAACAGACTTAATGTGGATCACACCACTTCAGTGCAAGCTGCATGCATCATAGTGTCTGTAGCCTACAGAGTGCCAGCTCTGTGGGTTATGTATTTTGGTGATAGCGCAGGTACTCACAGTACTCAGTGCTCATTTTGATGAAGTAGCCATTAGGAGTAAGAAACAAATTTAATGTTCATGTGCACTCTAAAGTTACTGTATATATCCTATGTCCCAAGAAAACAGAAAGGAGGAAGCTATGTGTTTTAGTTTCCCACAGTTCCTTTTGAATTTTTTGTCTTCTTTCTTCCAGAAATAAAGCTCTTCTCACTGATAAGCTGTGATGGGGTGGGCTGCTTAACAGATGCACAACAGAGGAGGAGACAACAGCTAGAAGAACATGGGGCAGCAGAAAGGACCGAAGGCCATGTTAATGACGCCCTTACAGATGCAGCCAGAGTCAAGCGGCAGGATTTCCTTAGCATTGCTACATCTGGATCCCTCTCAGAAGGAAATGAAAAGCAACACTTCTGCAAGATATACAGTTAGATATGCCAAAGCCACAAAAGCATGCAAGAGGCAGCTATGAGATGAATTACATTGGTAGCAGAAATAAAGGAGAAGTTGATACACATTACCACGATAGTTACCTCTGTTCAGGTGATCACCATACTTTGGCAAGAAGAAACACAAGTATCACGTAACACATTGGTCACTAGAAATTAGTTATGACCAGCTGATGGGTAGTTGAGCAACAACACATGCAGTGGGGTGAGAAAAGCGGTTTTATAAACACAACAAGGTAAGGTAGACCTTGAAAAGTCTGCTTTTTCTGAGCAGACAAGTATTCTGCAGAACTGCAAGAAATCCTGCTAGAATTTGATTCCAAAAGAGGTTTGCAGAACAATGTAACCCACAATCAGTTCTGTAGGAAGCATTTGTAGTGCTGATTTTTTTTTTTCAGTTCCCCCTGACCAGCCCAGAATTCAACTGATATTCTTCTAAAACCATAGGACAGTATGACTTGATAGTAATGGAGAGGGAATTAGGAGCTATAAGCTTACTTATGGTCACTTCCCTCCTCTATATTAAATTTTGTAGATTTTTGCATTCTTAATGCACCACAAACAGTTGATGGAGGCTGAATATTATATATATTATAGCTTTATTCACAAGAGAGCCACAACATGTCAAGTCTTAATAATTTAGAATCTTGTGTGCAGCTGATATAGGTGCTGACATTTGTCAGAGGTGCAAAGATTCCTGTTGTGGATTAGCACAGAATATAAAGGCTTTGTATCAAGAATACCTCCTTTGACCAGCACAATATAAAAATTCCTTGCAGTTCTGGTTCTACAGAAATTTTTTTTTTTTCATTTAGAAATTTAATTCCAGTTTTCCTTAAAATGAAATAGAAGCAGGAATTTCAGACTGAGTTCATAGAAAGCATCCACAAAGTTGCTAGTGAAGAAGTAGTCTATTAAGTCTAAAGCAATGTTTGCAACATTGTCAATAAGTATTTCTTACGCCTACAAACAACTATGGTGTTTCTATAACTTTTTAAGTCGTGTTCTTGATAAAACAAGAAAGACCAAAGGGATCTGAAAAACTACCTATATTTGTGGAATAAAGACTCACAATTATATAGTTCCAGCTACTAATTCCCCATACTCCTCAAAAAAAAAGAGTAGGTTTAAGATTCCCCCCGCCCCATGCTATATGCATCTTCAAGCACTGCTAGTATGGTAGCAGTCTCTGTATCCTCCAGCTTTCTGCTATCAGGTGATTTGGAAAGCACTACGCTTTTGGCATCAGGATATCACAAAAATGACACAATCCATGCACACAGATCCAAAGCTCTTAGTTCAAGCTTGTAAAACATCTTCCCCATAGCAATGTTACTGGTCCCCGGCAAACAGGGTGAGGATAAGAGATGCCCTCTGCCCCTACCCCTACCCTGGTCTTTGATGGAAGCAAGAGCCCCAGGAAAGCTGTATGTCCTATAAATCCCAGGAGGCTCTCTAGCATTCAGGGAATACAGCATAAGGATGTTACCATGTAGCTGCTGTGATTAGAGAATAGAGGGGGGAAAAGAAGAAAACAGCTTCCTCCAACAGTGAGTTGAAATGAAAGCAAAATGGGAATTACAGAGCACTCTTACCCACCAAAAAGGAGAGGACCTTGGCCCGCAGGCTAGGAGTATTATTTTGGGGCAGTAAGCCTTCAAGTATCAAGTCTCACCCAATAGTCAGTTTGAAAGCCTAGAAGCCATAGTCCAAATTGCCTGTTGGAAAAACAAACTCCAGTGTGCAACAGGACTGTGTGCATCACCTACACTTGCTTTTCTACTAACATCAACATCAGAAAGGTTAGAAAACAGGTAAGTTAATGGAACCTTATTACTTGCCTCACTTTTTGCTCAGCTCAGAGAAAGGAACTGAACTCATGAGTAGCAAATACTTTGCAAGGAGGAAGGTGGGACTTCAAATGAGAGAATAATTCATGGACAAGCACAATTGTTTTGTTTCAGATAACGTTATGAAAATGCTTATTAGCAGGTTTTAAGACAAGCAGAGAAGGGTTTTTTTGTTGTTTTTTGGTTTGCTTGTTTGTGTGGGGGTTTGGGGTTGTTTTTTAAGTTTGCTTCTTTGCAGACAAAATTTGGGATTACTCCCATGGCAAAATTTTCTTTTGCTGATTTATAGAAATACCCCTGAACTGTTCACCTGGCATCAGGCCAGCAGCCTGGGAAGATCTATTTAAAAGCATTTTTTAAAGTTTAAGTAACTGTGCATGAGATGTTGGAACTCAACTAGAGACTTAAATTTTCTTTTTTTTTTTTTATAATCTACATTTTTCTTTTGCCAAGTTTAAGACGTCAAAAAGAAAAGCGGAACTAACATACAGTATCTATAATTAACTTGTTAGTCACAATTTGAATGTGATGGTATCACTGTCCTGAAACCTATTATTAAAATGATCCCTCACTTGATTATAAACTTACCATTGCCTGAATGAGAAAACTCATGAGGAACTGAGTTGGTACCTTTATTTGCTCCAATTAGATCATAAAAGATAAATACTCTCGAGAATTATTTCTTTTTCAGCACTTCCAAAAACTTCAAACTCTTCACTTTCACAGCTAAAGCACATTTGCCATGACCCAAAGGAGCAACAGTGAACCAAGCCGACATGCTGCAGAAGTCAGTAGGGTTTTTTAAGGGGTTTCCCTGCAGAGGCATGCAGCACTCTGGCAGAAAAGTCGGTGGTGCCCGCTCTTAGACTTTACACACTAGCTCCATCATTACTCACTGAAAATTTCCCATTGAGACCAAAGGCAACTTTTTCTATTACTTGCGAAATGGAAATTTCCTCTGTCCCAAACTCAACCACCTGAAATTTTTTAGATGCAAGAAGGCTGGAGAGACCATATTTTCTACCACATACACACTAGGAAGTAATCCAAGTGCTGCTGGAACAGCTGTTGATCACTTCTGGTTGTGTTTACTTCCGCTAAAATGAAAAATCTAAAGAGAAAAAGTGTCAAATGCCACTGCAGCTAGAAGATTTGTCACTCCACTAGTTACAGTGCAGTCTACAATCTACTCGCTCCCCAAACACAATTCTTTTTATTACGTCAGTACAGAAAACAGCGTGTAACTTCACTTCTACTCCACCACTTCACACAACCTATACCACCTGCTTCTCTGAAAGGGGCAAATTCTGATGAAAGTCAGAAGCTCCATGTTTTTTCGTTTATGTATTTGATCCAGTGGTGTTTCATGTTCATTAAAAATATTTTCTGAAAGGCCTTAAAAATACTTGGAGATAATGCAGATGCTGCAGAAGCACGTGTCTGTGACCACACTAACAGGGGAATGCACATGACGGCCCTTCCTGGCACAGGGCACTGCGAGGGATGGCTTTCAGGAGCAACAGCAGTAATCCCTGGCAGGGGAGCACCCCAGGCATTTCTGTGCTCTGTCAGAAACCTGTTGCCCCTCAACCCAGGACAATACCTCCTGCTTTGCAGAAGCCTGGGATCAGCTCCAAGCAGCTTTGCATCAGCAGCCTGGCATCACCAGCAGCAAAATTTCAGGTTTTCCACTACCTCAGCATAGGAAAGCCCATATGGCCAGACAGACCTGATGAGCTCCCTCCCTAATCTCAAGGCCAGAAAGTCTCTTCTGCATTTGTGAGGCTCCCATAAACTACTAAACTCACTGCAACAAAAATGCAAAAGACAACATTGCACCTTCTTTGTCAAGCAGAAGACAGGCATCCAGCATGCTACATATAGTAGAGAGCAGCACTTGTAATCCCACAAAGCTCAGAAGCTAATACCACACAGAAGGATTGGGAGCAATGCAGAGCAGTGAGCGCCGCTCAAGGGTACTGGAGGCTGCAGCTCTAACGTACCTTACACATTACAGTCTCAATGACCAGTTGCTTGGCTCACCTCTGAAGTTGCATTAATGCACTAACTGTCTGAATGGTGGAGAAATTAATAACAGTTTCGCAATGGAAACGTGAACAATCGAACTGAGGAGTGGCCACTAATGAGGCTGGTTTTGCCAAATTAATGGGAACTGTTGACATGCAGGTATACCAATTCATGTATACATGACCTCAGCAAATAAAGTAGTCTTACTGCAAAAAGGAAGTAAGCCATTCCTGTCTTTGCCTTTGCAAAAGACAGAAACTTCCAAGAGGATGGAGAAGAGGATTTCCTACTGACTCTAAACAGCATAGCACAAAGGGCAGTTGCAAGTGCATCAATGCCTCACACAACCCGGGGAAGCTGCAAGACCGCAGTCTGACAAGCTGAAACAAAGCACTGCATAGCTTATACCTATTTTGCAAATAAAACCACGCTTCTGTGTTGAAGCAGGTTAACACATTTTATTAGTCAGGTAAGGACACCACTTTTAGAGCTCTCCTATCTGTTTCATGAAGCCAAAGGTTACTTTCCTAACATATGGCCACACAAAACAGTCACCAACACGTGCATTTCTACGAAGTCCAAAGGCATGACTGGACATTGGCTTAGACCAGAAGTTAAGTCACATAGCAAAGTGGTAGAATTCAGGGGCACTTGTCTCTAAGTCTCTAACTTAATAGCAACACCAAATTTTTTTCTTCTTCCTCTCAACTGCTGAGCTGACAAAAGATGAGGTTCTCTCCTGATACATTTTGTAGTTCTTCCACCCTTCTCCTAAATCCCACAATGAATTTCAGAGTCAGTGAGCTGTGGACCTCAGACCAGAGAGCTGGTTGCAGTGGGTATATACAGCATAGCTAAGAGAAGTTCGTATCTGCTATACAGCCATCTGCATACGTTCCTAAATGTGTTCGTAGTCCATCACAACTCATTGGAGATCGCACGGCCAGAAGAGTCCCAACCACTAATCTAGCATGAATTTCCTCTGTGCACTCCCACTGCAGTCCCAGACACAAAGCCACTTCAAGTCGTCAGTATCCCCCCCACTGCACTGTTTCTTCTACTACATGTTTTAAAAAACAGAATGTCACCAGGAACAGATCCCTCCTGTGTATGAAACCCAAACTACTGATGGATGACAATGCACAGTAGTTAATGTTAGTAAGAGACTGATTATGAAGGGGGAACAAGAAAGTTTCCTATAAAGATGCAGTCACTCAAGTACTTAACAAGTCATCCCAGTTTGCAGTAGTAACCTAAACCAGCAACCATTTGGGGTACAACAACCAATACCCACAAATCAAAGTTAGGGATAATGAGCTGATGCCACGCTGTCTGCAAGAATGCTACAGATCCACAGAAGTACTGTACTCTAAAAGCAAAAAAAGAAAAAAAAAAAAACAGAGTCCTGTAGTTGGGATGTAATAAACATTGTTTCAGTGTAAGCTTGCATGAATGGTTCCTGTAGATTTCTACACATTTGGATGGAGAAATAGTTACCAGAAAACAACATGCCAAGAAAAGGAAAGGTGTGCTGAGAAGGTAGTACGTGAAAGTTTCCCAGGCCAAGAGCCTGCTAAATCTACACAAATACACTAGCACACACTAACATTGACAGCAGATTCGCAGCTCAGACCACATCCAAAAGGGCAACAGCTGCTATATGCAGTCAGATGAAGGCTACAGATTTATTTATACATCCAATACAACAAAGGACTCAGGAACACCGACCTAGAAGCCACTGGCACATTATTATAACCCTCCACTTCAGAGTACATAGTTGAGGTTGGCCTCCTGGTTGCTGCTCACACTGGGTAACTATGAGTTCAGTAAGGGAACTATGTGAGCAAATAAGTGAAAGTGCTGCATGAATAGCTAGCTATCTACTGCTCACACAACAACAGCCTGACTCTATTACTAAGACCAACAAACAACAAAACCACCACCCCCCAATTAAAGGTGTCCCAAGAAATGTTGATTTGGACCCGCTTCTTTCACATGTATTCAATCCCCTATTAGGTTTTATAACAAGGCAGCTGTTTGCAGGGATAGTTTTAACATATCTTCCCTCCCCACAAGTTAATGGTGGGCTACAGTTTTCAGTGATTTCCTGTTTGCATTATATTTTTAAAAATCCTGCTCATTTGCTCCACTAAAAGGCATGTGCTTGGAAGTGGTTTTGATGGCTTTTAGTCACATCCCCCCCTTTGATTGCCACAACATCCAAAGCGTCTGAAAATAAGGGAGCTATTTCAAGATATATTCCCTTCCTTCCCTGCCCACATGTACTTGGCTACCAATTTGAGACACAGGATCAGAGGGAGCTTCAGGCTTTAGAATAACACAAAAACTTAAAAAAGGAGATACATTAACACAACTTCATCTCCCTTCCCCCTGCTCGGCAGCTTTTGGCTCGGTTGGTATTTACCTAGATCTTAAAAGATCTCCTGCCTATTCTTCATGTCCTCACTCCCGCTTTCCAAGGCCTCAACCCAACAGCCAGTACCTGATGCACCACAGCATCCAGACTCCTGCAGTGAGCACTAGCTGCTGTATGAAATGGCAGTATGCAGGTGCAGATTGCGTTGACATCTCTTGCCTTTCCCATTAGCCTGTAGCATTTCCCCTTGCTTGGTACAACAGCTTCACTGCTTGCTTTGGTCATGTGTCTCCCTTTTTCAGCAGGAGAGTCTACAGCTGAGCTCATGTTGTTCTTTTTCACCAAGCATCCAAGAAATAACTCAAGATTTTTCCATAGCAAGTAGGTGCTGCGAGAAGAGACACGGGTGGGGCCTTGAACGGCCAAGTTCAAGATTGCAACCAAAACAATCACGTGGAAGGGGAACACAGAGGCAATGAAGCAGTGTGCTTGTACAAGTAGCAATGAAGTAGAAGGCTTGTAGCAGTAGCAGCACCACAGCCTTTGCAACAATCTCAGCAGACTTGCTCGTCAAAGAGGTGGCCTGAGTGCCACTTTCTACTTGTCTAGTAAACCAGGCAAAAAACCACACACACCTAAGCACAAGTATGATGAGAGATGTGCTGAGTACCATTGCTTTATAGAATCAGCTGGGCTGGAACTAGCCAGCCCCTTGGAAATGAGCACATTTTGTTTCCCTCCCTCCACACAAGAGCCAGTTCCATAAAGTTACGTCAACATGTGGTGCACATATGATTCAAATGTAACATTTCCTGGTAACCAGCAGCAAGCCCAGAGGAGGATCTGCACTACTGATAATGTCGATTTTCCCCTTGGCTGTCATAAAAAGGAAAAGTCTGCTGATCTCTTGAGACATAAGCAGCAAACCCCATTCTACTGATTAGCTTGCCACTGGTGGTTTTTGGGTTTTTTTTTTCTTTTAAAAAAAGAGCAAAACCCAAGCCATAGACAGAGATCTGTGACAGCAGCCACCTTCATAAAGCAAAATAACCTAAAATGGATGACATAACTGTGTGCAGATTCAGTCCCTCAACTCCAAATCACTTAACAGAATTTCCAAGAACGGGACAAAGATAACCAAAGGATAGGAAACAGCTTCCACACAAAAACAACTAAGCAGGCTACAGGTCTTTAGCCTGGAAAAAAATGTCTGAGGAATAAAGGTCCTTAAAATAATAAGGTAAGTAGAGAGGGAGAAAAAGGTCATGGAGCTACTACTGTTGACTGTTCTCTCTAACACAGGAGCTGGGAGGCTCAAAGTTCAAAGCACGTGAGGTGAGATGAGATGGCTCTTCCTGCAACATACTCTAAAACCATGCAACTCTTCACTGCAGTGTATTGTGGATACTATGTGTCTGCATTGGTTTAAGAACATGTTCGCAGAAGCTCTAGATGAATTTCTCAAATACCAAGGCATCATTTCTGGGTCAGTAGGTTACAGCGCTGCAAAACACTGAAAGCCAGGAGACTGCTCTGGTGAGCTATCACTATATCCTTGCCCTTATTCTTGTACCCCTCCCAAGGCACAAGAAAGGTGGGATACAGGACTATACATAAACCTTTTTTCTGACACAGTGCTGCTGGGTTTACATTCTTTATGCACAAACTGAGTAAGTGGATTAAGAAAATAATCATTGAGGCCACTGGAAGTTAACATTTTTCTATTCCTTTGGCTACCATGAAGAAGAGCTCATAACATTTCTCCTATTATTGCCTAAGGAACAGCTCATTTATATATTTCCTTCAATTCTTTTCAAATTATATAACTGGTAAGTCTGAAGAGACAATGCCTGCTAGTGACATCTTCTTTCAAGGAAGGTAACTGAAATTAGTTCAGAACTTCTCCAAGAGCAAGACAAGAGTAACTAGCTTCTCAATCACATAATTTTACAACACCTGAAGGGCATCTTCCTTTATAAAAGCATGTAGTTTATCAGCAGCTTCATACATGCCAACAAAAAAGGTACTGACATCTAATTTCATCAGGAATTTTTGGGCTGCACCCCCAGCAGCTAAAACCAGCACTTCCACAGAACACCCAACACCAGTGAGAACTACTTGTTCCTCATTTCACAGAAAAACTAAGGTGAGCAAGATTTAAGATATCAGGCAGCATGAATAATTAATTAGGAGATACTAAGCTTACATGCAAAAGACACAGGAAAGCTACATCAATAGCTTTAACAGGGATATGAGTACATTTTTCTTATCAAAAAAGTATATTCTTTCATAGGTCAAAAACATACTTGGGAATTTCATTACAACTTGCTAAACTGAGGTTGCATTCAAAATGAAAAGAGTTTTCAGAAGCTACAATTTTCACCAAGTAGTCCCTTGGCTGTTTGTTTTTTATGCTACTAGAGTACCAGTGAGAAACAACATCATGCAATTACATGTGAAATGAAGAAAGCAGGAGTGTGTTGGTGCTGCTTATTTCACTTCTGGGCTATCTCGCTTAAGGGTGGTTTAAACAATGGGTTAATTTATCATTGTGTTCAAGGAAATTCAGCCAGCAATGGCATGCAGCTTAAGTTCTACCTGCAGAGATGCAATACCATTCCCAGACATCTCTCCCTTCCTATGCATGCAGGTGACAGACTTGCAGCATTCCCACACCCAGCTTAATTTCCAGTGATAATGCTATAATGAATAACAGTTGGGCTCAGAGGACAGTACTCTACCTGGCCACACTCCACCTGGAGACCAGTAACAAGTGGTTTGTCCCAGGACCTGTCCTGCTTAAGGTCTTTGTCAATGACCTGGAGGAGGTGTTGCAGCACACCCTCCCCAAGTTTGAGAATGAGACCAAACGGAAGGGAAACAGTCAACATGCCAGAGGGCAGAGCTGCCACCCAGAGAGACCTAGGCAGGGTAGAGGAATGGGCCAACAGCAACCTGATGAAATTTAACAAGGGCAAATGCAAAGTCCTGCACAGGAGAAGGAATAATGCCCCCCTGCACATTGGTACAGGCTAAGGACTGCCTTGTTGGAGAGCAGCTCTGCTGAAAAGACGATGTGGGGTGTTGGTGGACGGCAAGCTGAACACGAGCCACGTCTGTGTTCTAGCAGCAAAGAAGGTCAACAACAACCTGGGCCGTATTCACAGAAGCACAGGCAGTGGATGGAGCAAAGTTAATGAATGCTGAGTAAAAGGAGCTCAATCACTTGTAGATACTGCATCCAGTTTTGGGACCTCCAGTACAAGAAAGACATTGAGAACCTGGAATGACTTCAGTGAAGGGCCACCAAGACTGTTGGGGGCTGGAGTACTTCTCCAGTGAGGGGAGGCTGAGAGAACTGGGCTTGTTGAGCCCAGGAATAGACAGCTTTGAGGGGAGCATAACAGCAGCCTGACCCAGAGGTCTTTGAGAAGATAGAGCCAATCTCTTCCCAGAGGTGCAGGGTGGGAGGACAAGAGACAACAGGCTTAAGTTGACACAATGGATGTCCTCAACAGGTATAAGGAAAACAATTCTCGCTAATGGAATAATTAATCCTTAGAACTGGTCACCCAGAGAGGTTGCGCAAACTGTATTCCTGGAGGTTTCCAAAACCCTAAACAATGTGGTTTGAATTCAGTACAGACCTTGCTTTGAGCAGAAAGTTGAACTATAAACCTCCTGAGATCCCTTCCAACCTGGATGGTTTTGTAACTCTATGAAAGGACATATCACAACCCTGGATAAAGAGGTTGCACCAAGATTAGAGTGACTCCTGAAGTAAAAATTATAGCTAAGAGGTGCAAGACTTCGGCAACTGAGCCCTTGCACAAAGGTCTTCACAGACACCTTTCTAGAATTGCAAATAAAAAGTAATATTTGGTGGCTGGTTTCCCAAAAAATGTTTTGAACCAAGGAAGCTTTGCACGCCTTTTAAGATTTCTCAAGTTTTGGAGTCACTGTTAGTGACAGGGTAAACAAGTAACCATATTATTCTAGGCTTGTGAGCAACACATTGTTCTAACAGTGCCAAGCAACCCCATGGTGACAATGCCAAAATTCTTGCACACCAACAGCTGTTTTAAGTATTAGAACATTTCTGAAAAGTTAAGGGATCACAGGTTGCACTTTCCTTTATCCTAAAAGGTCAAAAACTAGTCATGGAAGCAGAATTTTTCTCATCTCAGTCACAGGACAATGGAACAAATTTGGGTGGGGGGAAAAGTTTGGATCAAACAGTCGCACTGATCAAACAGTCACACTGAATAATCATTTTTTTTAACCTTTCACTTAACTGTTTCTCCAACTGAACATTGGAAAGAAAATAAGATACAGGCCCATAAATGCAGTCTCCAAAGACATAAATCATCTGTATGTCTTAGTTGGAATGGCCACATGTGACACTTAAAACTCACTGGTTTTCTGTGCTTTGACATTAGGGCCCATCGCAGCCAAAAGCAGTTCATATTCCAACACTGAGATCTAGACAACTCACTGAATCACAAAGCTGTGTGACTCAGATGAGGCAACAGATTAAAAGTCTCATGTCCAAGTGGATGCTTCCCTCCACTCCTTGTCCTGCCCCCTCCACAGCAGGGTTAACCAACAGCTTGCAAACCATGCCCGGAAGTCACCGCAGCTTACTACTCAGCATATTCAGAGAAGCCAGCAGTTATTCCAGCTTGCTTAATATTCTGGTCAAATAGCTGTGGCACTTCAGCATCTTCTTCAAAATTTGCTCAGCCACTCTTCCTGCCTCTGCCATACGAGTCGAAGTGGCTGCCTGAACAACCACCCGACACCACGTTTCCTGCAGCACGAGCCCAAAAATCTTCCACTTCCTATTCTTTCAACTTATCACCTTGTCCACCTGGAGGAGGAAGAGCGACTTTCACACCTCTAAACTGTGTCAGTCAAGCCAGCCCTGACCTAGTGAGTCTTCTGATTTCTTTGGAACAGAGTACTAACATTATGTCTAGTTCTTGTGGTTGGAAGACCACCTTCTGTATCTTCTGGGTGCTTAGCACAACAGAACCCTGACCTCACCTCTAACTTCTCTATTCCTTACTTAAACTGCTGCAATACAAGTTCCCTAAAGAAAAAAGTTGCATTAACTAACATAATGCTACTTTTCTAAGCCTACAACTAGAATAAAAGCACAGCGAAGTATGTTCGGTGGAGGCATCTGGGATATTAACTCTTAAATGGGGGCAGACATTTGATAGCATCACTATCAACTACTTTTAATAAGATCCTGATTTATTTAAGTAAAAAGTGCTGTAGTCCAATTCTCAAAGAAAATTGCTTTCCTTATTAGAATTTCCCCTTGTGTATAAACAACTGTAAGACAATTATCAGCACTGCTGTAGCCAACATACTCATAAGTCATTCCAAGTGAGAAATATGCTTATTGCATGTTTATCCAAGGACCTTCATTCCCACACCCTGTATTTTAAACACCTGCAAAAGGTGTTTATTACCTCACATATACATGTAAATATCACCCCCTATAATTAAGCCAGGCAATTAAAATCCCAGCATAAACCAGTATGTTGTCTTAAGTACAAATTTGGGTGGTCTGCCATAGACATGGTCACTTTCCTATATCAGATTACCTCACCTGCTGCTAAGCCCAGCTAGATGATGGGAAATATGTGCAGCTCAGGCAAAATAGTTAATTCAGAGTGTGGGGCCCAGGTCAGATAGCAGAAAGGAAAGAGGACCGTCCTCTCTTTGGCCTTTGGCAGGAGAGGAGCAAAGGCAACCCCCATGCTCCCCTGGGTATAGATACAAGACCAGGAGAAGGCAGGGGCTCTGCATTGCCCCAAGCACTGCTCTACACTCTATCCTGTAGTTAGGAATCAAAATAAGCAGGTGATCAACATTCAACTTTTGTTTGATGTGCATAATTCTTGACAAATCTATCCAGTTTCTCATTATAACAGAATTAACAGTCTGTGGAGGGGATCTCTTCAGCAGGATTTTGACACTGTCCCCCTACAACAGCCTCATAAGGTAAATGCAGCCAACACTACAACAGCAGGTAAGAAGTTGACCTTGTGGTCACTGCCAGGTAATAGTCATGACCAGCCTACAGTCAAACTAAAGAGTTCTATTTTATAGGGTTTGCAGGTACCACAACATTTAGTGTTGTATCAGGTTTGTGTTTATTAAATTTGAAGATAGCTCAAGTCTGAAATGAGTGCAAATGTACCAGAGGACAAGGTAAGAGCTCAAAGTGATCTTAAACTACAGAAACCACTCTGAAAAAGCCTCATGGGACATTCCCAGGTGAAAGACTTATGAACAATCAATTGCCTAGAAGAAAGAGTCCCAAAGAGAGATTGAAAGAACTTAAACTCTCTCCTTAACCCTCCCTAAACTTCATAGGTCTTCAAATATGTAAAAGACTGCTGCAGAGAACAGACTAACATATTCTCCATTCTCCTGCTGAATAGGACTAGTAGTAATTGGCAAAAAGTATAGCTTAGTGCCTGATGTAGCACACTGAGGAGGAAACAGAAGACCCCTACCAGAGATTCCCACACCTAGCAGGCAGCAGCAGATAATTTGTGCATGCTTAGCATTCTGCTAGCATTTTTATAGCTATACATTATTTTTATAGCACTACATTAAGTTAGGATTCTTGGAGGAGGCTTGAGGTGAAAGATCTTATTTCAATACATTTTAAACCTCGTTACTGTTGATTCACCTTTCTTCTAGAATTACTTTCATTGTAGCTCAGCTCATTCCTGCATCTCCCCTTTACATCTCACTTGGAGAAATATCTGCTTTTTATAATCCTAATTTATTCTTAATTGCAATGGTCTCATATTTTTCTTTTCCTTTCTTAAAACTCCCAAGTTCCCCACCTGTCCTCTTCATATCCTTGGTATTCTAGAATAAGCTGCATCATAAGCAGGTACCACTCAGCAAGATTAGTTTTTCCACTGGATCTCTAGATTAAAAATAAACAAACAACAAACGACCCACCCCACACAGCTTAGTTGTTTTACTCAAAGAAGCAACACAAGCTACTACAGATCCTCAGGACAGTTATGTGCACTGTAAGATTTACTGACATTTACTCACAATCAGAATCAGTCTTGATTCTTTTAAAGAAATTGAAAGTTGTCTTACAAAATATGCAGATGGGTGGAGATGGCTCAAACCTTTCTTGCATTGACAGAAGTCTCAACGCAGAACCTGCACTCACATTGCAACTCTGATCCAGAAATCCTTTTCTATTACCACTTCTGCTTCGAGAATCTAAAACATCAGAGGTCTCAGCATAACGATAAGACTTCGTTTTTTCATTTCCATCAAAAAGCGAGGAAAAGCAAACCCTGTTTAGTAACATCCTTTTGCCTTTGGAGGAGCTAAATCAGACCTCCCTTCCCACACATTTCTGTCCCCCAAAGCTATCTGCAAGTCTCACAACAAAGCTAGGAATACACATTCACAATCTTTTTCTTGCTTCTCTGCTCACTCAACAGGTTCACACTTCACAGGCTGGGCTTTTAGTCTACCTTTTTTGTTACAAAGTTCATCAACACTTGTTTATCTGTTTATCTGCTCCATACAAACCAATAAGGAAATAAGCCCACAGAAAATAAGTGGGAACTCTTCAACAGCTACCTTCCTGCTGAGCCAGCAAGTGCTGTTACTGGCACCATCTGTGTCCTGAAAGTCTGTTCTCTAGCACTTTATTCACAAAACATGGAAAAAAAATTTGGAAAGAAAAACTCTTTAAGCATCTTCTACGCTGAGGAAGCTAATTTTAAAATGTTTTAAAAGAAAGAAGAAAAAGAAAAAAGGGTGACATTTCACATAACTGTTCCTTCTCAGAAGAACTCTACTTGGATATCCATCATGTTGAATCAGAAGCAAACTCTAGCTACTTCAGTTTGAAATTACTACACCTAGACCTCCCTCTAGAAGACAGATCTTCTTTTCTTGCAAATACACCTCCAGTGCTGAATACTCACAAGCTAAGTGAGAGACTATTCGTAGTTACAAATTAAGAGCCAAAACAGTATGTTACAGACTGCGGTTCCAGAAAGAGTAGCTGTTTACTTTTCTGCAGAGACCATAGAGCCAGAGTGCTTGTTTCCAGTGAGAAAGAGATGAGATTGATGTATGTGGAGAATGGGAAAAGGGGGTGTGACAAATTCTTCACTTGTCATGATTCTTAGCATCAATCTGGACTTCGTATTTGATGAGTAAGGAGAGGAATGGAGGGAAAAAATGATACCCACCTACTATCACTAAAAAGGTGCACTAGTTGTTTGAGTGTTTGCTTCAAAAAAACTTTGTAACAAGTGAAACTGATTTCTTTAAAAAATAAAACCTGATCATGCACATGTCCTTCAAATTACTAAATTGATACAATAACCTTTATGTGCAATTTATATGCAAGCAGAATAACAGGAAGATGCATTCCAGAAGTGATGTTGTTTTATGGAACATGTGCACTGATCCAGAGTCCTCAAACCCAGACAGTCTAGTGAGGAAAGAGGGAAAAATGCAAATGACCTCCTAGATGAGTAGAGAACATCATCTTGGATAAGCCCCTACCAGTCCAGACTCCAGTTTCAGTCTGAGGCAAGTCCTAAATCTTCTTAGTTCAGACAGAGATGCTGCCTTCCCTCCACCTCCAGTTTCTCCTAGCTGGGCAAGGAGTATCAACCCACAGGTACGGAAACCTGCAGAACCTTGCTAAATATCTTCTTGTGAAGTTCAAATTAATTACCAGGCAAGTTTTGTACAAGCTTAACCTTGAGTGCCTTGGAATACATTAGAATTTTATCTCTTACAGCTGCACTTTAAGAGCGAGCTCTTCAGGATAGCAACCTTGTGGTTTTGTTTCAATGTAGTAACTCAGCAGATTATAGCCAGGTCATTATCTGCCTTTCTTCTGCCACTTAGCCCTGAATATGGTCTAAAAGGGTTATCCTACCTTTTTTTACTTATACCATGATATTCTGATAAGTACACAGTGAACCTTTACATTACCCAGAGGAAACAACTACAGTCCAATTGCTATGGCTGGTTATAAGAGTCACTATTTTGTTCAGGAACTTCAACCTATGTGAAAGAGAAAACCAGTTAGAACATTTTTCTCCAAAAAGGCTGCCGGAAAAGCAAACAGTTAATCTGAATTCATGTACTTGGTTTACGAAAAGACTTATTAATAAACACTTGTTACTCTGTGGCCATTTACACCCACTCTTTATTTCCCAATCTGTATGGAATAACTATGGGTCAAGTGTCCTACCTCACCTGAGTCTTCAGGATACCCAGTTTCTTCAAAGGGGAAGTCAAGGTTTCCTTAAACACTAAAGTTAATGTTTTCTCTCTTCCGTACTACTAGAGGCACCAGATTTTAATAAATAAGCGCACATGCCTCTCAGGAGGATAAGAAGGCACACCAGTGAAACTGTTTCAAGGTTTTCACAGCAAACTCATTTACTCCAGTATTTCATGAATCTTAAGAGCTAGCTCCCATCTGCACGGAGGACAAAGCGCCTATATCTATGATGGGGCATCTTCCTCAGCAAAGCATTCTCAATTCAGTTTAAGCTTCAACTTACTCCCTGAACGTTTTTCTGGTTTTGAAAACCAGGAGGCAATAATATTCTCTGGGGTGCCCCAGAGCAGGAGCTACTACCAAACTCTGTTACACTTCACGCTACAAACAGTTCAGCTACATTCCTGTGGGATCAGCATCCATACTGCTCTTCCACACCTGCTTTCTCCAAACCTGACAAGGTGCGTTTGAGAACACGACAGATGCCCTCCTTATTATAAAAGGTTTTGTGGGGGATTTGTTGTAAGTCTAGGACCATCTCTGTTGGGTGTGGGTATGCACAGAGACCCTTGCTGGGTCCCAGTCCCACATGGCCCAGGACTTACATGTACCACTGTGTAACAAGAACAGCCGTGAAGCACCAAACTAGAGGCATGCACGCTGACTGCTGGGGCACACCTGTAGGCTCCCCATGTAAAATGCTTGTTTTCTATAAAGAACAAAATTAAAACAAGCTCTGTTGAAATAATTGTCTAAGAAAATACTTTTGCAAAGAATGACAAGGTAACCTTCCTAATAATGTTTATACTGGGAAAAAAATTCACAAGAACATTAATCTTTATTCCATTCTTTTCACATATCCCTATGTCACTGTAAAAAGAAAGGTGTTGCAGGGTACAAAGCGTGTTTTATATTTGTTTATTGAACACACATGAGGGCTGATAGACTGAACTAACCTAGAGACCTCTTTCATCAGTTGTTTTTGGTTTGGTTTTAAGGATTTCACACCCATTAGAAGTCAGCCTTGATTTACGCAATTAACAAAAGAGTGATGAGGCAAGCAGATTGGCACAGAGGGACTATAAGAAAAGATTTAAGTAAAATTGCTACAGCTGCCACACACACAGCCCATCCCCTCAGAAAACATTACTCAAGAACATTGCTTCGATATAAAATCCTCTCTGTATGTATAAACTTCTACTCTCCCTACCAAGCAACTGGTTGCAAGACAGACTTGTTTTAAGGAAGAATCATCCAAAACTTTCTTACAGAGCTCAAAGGAAGTTTTTGCAAGGTCTTTTAGCACCAAAAAGAGATACCAGAGCCCAAGGTAAGCTTGACATAAGACAGTTCCCTGATGAATTTCATCACCAGTTGCTGTATTTTTTTCATCAGCACTCTTCTGAGAATATACAAAATTTACCTGCTCAGTGCAAAAGGGACAGACAACCAGCACTTAAAGAAAAAAAAACTTTAGGATGTTTGTAGGCAAACCATATTTTGCAAGCAGCCCTGATGTTGTAAGAGAATGCAAAAGTATTGTAGAAGTTATTTGGGGGCCTCATCCCTCTACATTCGGTGCCCAGACAAAGGGTCAGGTCTGTACAAGCAACTTCAGGACATCTAGGCAAGGTTGAGATGATGTTAATAGGGACAATTTTAACTCTTCCTTGGGAACTTCAGGAAGACAGAGTGTTTTAAAAAGGTGGGGGAGAGGGAACATCTGTCTGAGACCAGATGTCACCACACAAATTGTAGCAATGGAAAAGGAGAGGGAAGTCATTTAAAAATCAGGAAGCAGATGGGAAACAGGGTAGATACCTGTAACATACAAGCAGTAATAGCTACAGATGTGTAAGAAGGGATGAGCAGGTAGAAGTATTTTGATGTACTCTGCTCAACAGTGCTTACATCTATGTTTATTCCCATTTTCCTGAATCATACACCTCTGCGCTGATACTCACTATTCCTGCACAAAATCCTCAGAGGAAGTTTGTAGCAAAAAATAAGTTAATCCTCAGCTCAGTCACCCTCAACCATTTCTATTACTACTCTTCCCAAAAGCTTGACAAAAATGCAGTCATGAATTTGAAATAAAAGGTATCAGGTGGATACGGTTCAATTGAGGGGAACACAAGGTTCGGGAAGTGCAGAGGAAATGCTTATATGGACAACACACACCAGAAGGACAGACTGAAGCAATGAGAGGTGGTATGTATTGATATCTTACAGAAACCCTGTGGTTGACAGCCTTGGTTGGACAGAGCCATGCCTCCATTTTTCTCCAAAGCTAGGAAGCAATCAGGCAGTGCAAACAGAAGTAGCTGCAGATGGAAAGTCAAATGAAGAAGGCAGACCAAACCCCCTCAGAACAACTTTACCGGAGCCTTATCCTCAAACCCTCCACCCTCCAATCTCCCTCAGGCAAAAGGATGACTTACCACTAGTAAAACATGAAAACAGCATTTTAAACACATACAGGATAGAAAAACAGTGAAGAAAACAGATCCATTCTCACAGTAGTCCATCTACTGCAAAAATTGTGACACTTTGTGGATTGTAAACAGCAAATATACGATATATCAGTGAGGGCCAATAACCGTAATAGCATGAGCAAACAATCTGCCATAATGCCACCACTATAGATGAGCAAGGAAGAAGAAAAAAAAATGAAAGAAAAAGGATCAGCATTAAATTTCTGCTTTTGTAAAGGTTTTGGCTAAGTTTTTACATATGAACTTGTATTAAGTTTACTGAACTTACACACCAGCAAGGTCCGAAATGGACAAGCTTTCAGCCAAAGAGAGCGACTGCCTCAGGAAGTCAGCATTCACCAAAGAATCCATTTCAACATTTTTATGGTTAACTTGGAGAGCAGAAATGAAGGCAGTTATCTGAATTGCTTAGAAGGCTCTATTGTTCCCTCTTCCAAAGGATTTTTCCCCACAACAGAAGGGGTGGTGTGTGCAAAGCAAGCAAAAGGTGGGGGAAGGGGAAAAGTCTTGTGGATAAGGAGAGAAACAGAAACAAGAGTTTTGAGCATATATTAATTTTTAAAGTAACTTCCTACCTCCCATTGCAAGTGAGGCGGGATATTTCTGATCTGAAGCTTCCGACTCCTGCAGGTAAATTAAAGAAAATAGTTTTAAAAAAAGAAAACAGAAAGAAAACATTATTGCAAGATAGACTATACATAGCAGTGCCCACATTTAAGCATCTGTCTTACTAAGAGGAGCAAAACCAAATACACAACTCAAAAAACCCCAACAGATCACTGGGGGGGAATGTCAGGTCAAAACAATTTCAAGTCCAAAGAGCTGTTACAGAAATACTTGTTACACATTTGACAGCTGTTACATTTCATGAAGCCTCCACTTTTCTTGAAGATGATTTCTATTTCAGCTTTAAGGCCTTCGGTGTCTGACTCTCTCCATTATAAACGGATGTGATAATCCCATGTACTTGTACTGGGTTCCCCTCCACACACTTTATTTTTTAAATTCACCAAGCAGATACTTCGGGATTCTACATCCCTTCAAGGAAGAGAATATAAATTTGAATAAATACATTTGCTTTGATATTAAGCGTTTCATTAGCCTAATGACAGACTATATTCTAACATTTATATGGCTGACATTCTCCATCACTGATGAGGAGGAGGGGGTAAGAATCAGTAAATTCATTGTATTTGCACCGCAAATTTACATCAGTTTTTGCTTATCTAGTAAACAAAACATTCACTTTGAAGTGCTACTGCAAAGACTGGCAGCATGCTGGCTGCCTTCACAGCCAAGTCCTTTGTCTCCTCCCTTCCCCCAAAGTGAAAGAACAAATAAATGCCAGAGATGCCACAAAACCCTTGGGATTTACAAGAATGTGTAGATTAACAGAGTTTCAGCTGGGCTCAGGTAGGGCATGCTGGTCGGGTCAGTCTGGCTAGCCTGGGAAGATGTGGGGAAGGGAGAGAGGACAACACAGAGTAGCATAGCTTAGGAGGTCTCAACTATATTTTGGTTCACCAAAGCAGCTAAAATAAGCCTCTTGTGTTCAAACACGCAGTTTTACTTAGTGTTTCAATTGCTCAATACTGACCTCTCACAGAAAAATGCTTCACATTTTAAGGACTTTTTATAACAGACTAGAAGTTTGTTAAACTTATACAGGCCAGTAAAATCTTGCACCAAAACAAGTTTTAGAGATGTGCCCATCTAGCAATAAAATCGAAGGCTTTCATTTTCCCCCCTCACTCCCTTCCTTAACACCACCACCACCCACACAGGCCTGCAGTGAGTGTTTTACATCTTGAAATGCTCTTCTCAACAGGCTTTGTTCCAGGCACAGCCGGAGCTTACAGCTCAAAGCCACCTTGCCCAAACTTCTCCTCACGTGGAGGTGTCACCCCCAACGCAACGGCAACCATGAGATCAAGGGACAAGCACACTTTCTCCAGAAAAGATGAATAGGTCTCAGTTGTGCAGCATTTCTCAGCTGTTTTCACTGCCACTTAAACAAGTAAGAGCTGATTTCAGTATTTGATCATATAAATAGGCGAGGAAGGGAGAACGAATACAGAAACCACACACAACCCCATTTAAGCTTTTCTTTCCAATAAAGCAAAGATAGAGTCAGGAGCTGCTTCACTGTAATAGGAAGGGGGGAAAATTTCCTTGAAGTCTGCAAAGATTTCCTTAAACTCTGATCTCAGCTAGCAATACTGCTACAAAACAATCATTCTATAGTAGTGATATACTGTTCTGAAATATCAAAATAATCTCACACAGCAACCTGAAACTTGAAAGTTGGGTCCTAAAGTAGAACATAAAAGGAGACGTTCATTCAGTATTAAAAGTACTGGGAAATTTTAAAGCAGAAAAATCCCAGACCACAAAATTGGCAGCCAATATGCTATTCAATGTGCTTCAAACTGTGTCGTGCCATTAGTCTCTCACACTTATAGATTCAAATTAAAATTCACGAGAGTTTCGTAGCAAGGAGTGCCACTCGCAGAAGGATCCGAGCACGCAACAGCCCAGCCAGCACACCAACAACAGGTCTCACCACAGCCCCACGCCAAGTTAAGCAGCAAATGCTCACACTGAGCGGTGCGTATCCACTGGTGAGGAGAGGGGAAAGTCCTTTCCAGATGCACTTACACACAGGTTTCACACACATAACTGCCACCTCACATTTCATTTCAGAAGGAAAAACCTACATATCTTCTCCTTTACTGCCCAACATCTGAAAGACGGACCAAAAAAACCCCAATCTCTACATTTGCTCAACAATAAGGACATAACACAAGGTTCGGGGTTTTGGTTTTTTTTTTCCTTCCCACATGGCTTCGAGGGACTGAAAAGTCTGATGCAATTTAAAACTTTGCCAACCAACATTTGTAGCACAAAAATAACTTCAGTATCCTGAAAGGGAGGAGGAGGAAAGGAGAGGAGCAAGGAAGAAACACCACTTTAAAATTACCGGTTCCTCTACCACATTCATAAAAAGCCAAAGGAAATGGCAAGCCAAGTACAAAACAGGTACAGTCCCACTGTGCACCTCAATTTATGGCAACAGTGAGACACCTATTGTACAAAATTGAAAGGTCACTTCAAAAAAATACAAGAACAGCTATATGAAGCATTTAATTTTAAGCTATTTACACCTTCATCAGTTGCTTGGCTGCACTGCAAGTAATTTTAACTTGTCACCCAATGCACAAGTTTGAAGTCTGGTGTTTATTGATGCATGTGAAATTTTTTTTTTTTTACATTATTGCTCTATCACAATTAGCAATAGGAAAAAAATTAATAAAGCTTTGTATGACCAAGAGAGGAATTACACAGAATCAGTGTAAGATAAAAGATCACGAGCACCTTTGAGACGTCTCCATTTCAGTTACTATCAGCTTCTATTAAAAAAAAAATCTAAATATATTTCTTAAAATTACCTAAAAACAGACAAACCTTGTAACCCCTTTCCCTCTCTACCCTTCTCCCCACACAGAAAGAACGGACAGAAGTGACAGAGATGTTTTTGTATTCCCAGGACCAGAAAAAGCACTGAACTAAAAGGGAGCAGAGACCAAATCCCCCACAAACTGCGGTAACCTGTACAGCTCCTGCTCAGAGAGATCGCTCCTCTCGCCCATCTCCTGTGCTTTGGCAGCCCCATACAGCTCTCGCTGCAGGGCAGCGTTAGCGATCTGCAGTCACCTCTACTGCATGCACGTGAACCCATGAAGAATCAGCTCTCAACTTCTTCAAGAAAAATCCCAGACCAATTGGAAACGTATAGCAAAGAGTAAGGGACAAAACTGGTTCTGACTGAATTTACTTGAGCGGCAACAGCTTCCACGAGGATGGGTTCAGACTTCAGAAAGCACGCTTTTGCACAGGGACAAAACTCTACTCAATAGGTGGGGAAAGGAAAGAGAAAAGTATGGGAGAAACTTCCCGCAAATACTCTCCCATCCCAGGCAATGTCAGCTCTTTTAGGGTGCTTTCCATCTTCCTCATAATCCTGTGTTCTTCAGCAAAGTACACTATATGCAAAGCTCCTATAGGTATCACATCCCAGGCAGCATAAACCCACAGAGGGTTTTGTTTCATTTTGTTTTGAAATCATCTTAAGTTTTGTTACTTTACAACTCCTTGCAGTGATATCAGGTGTGTATGAGAAAAAAATAGTCCGTTCAAATTCCATGAAGGTATTGTAATAAAATAGTTTTATTTAATATACAGCTCTCACCTAGTATTAATAAATCCTTAGTAAAACATTGCCAGCATATCTCAGTGTGACTCATGTAAGCCTTGTGTATGCATTTTTTCCAGTTTAAGCCAATTTCTTAATTCATTTCTTCCATTCTAAATAGTCATTGCAAATATATGTCATCTGAAAAAAACATCTGGGCAAATTATGTTTGTGCTCTGCATCATAAGAAAGGTTTTAAAAGCTACCTATAGTTCACAGCATGTGAACAGGTATTCCCACTTGTCTCTCTTTTTCAAAGACACCCAAAACACCTTTTATTGGGTAAGAAGAAAACAGACTTATCTGGTTTCTGTATAAGGTTAGTCCATAAGCAATTATTTGGCAATAATTTACTCTTCTTAAGAGGTATTGAATGCATTCTAATTCTTCTTTTCAGGTATTATGCAGGTAACTGGATTCAGTTACTTCAAGCCACTGCTGATGACCACGTGTCAACATATTTCTTCTGAGCATGTTGAGACATGGAGCCTTGTGTTTGGGGGGCATGAATATCTCTGCAACACTGAAAGCGCGTAGAACAAAAAGACGTCACAAGGAAAGCAGCATATTTGTGCTACATTGTGTGCACAAAGACAGAAAGGGCAAAGTACCATAAAGATGGATAATTTACTAAAAGCCATCTTAGTGATCTCTGAAGGGGTAATCTCTTGTATGTAAATACAGAGAACACACGTCCAGGGACACCCAGTGCTCCCGACCCACGAGAACCCTCCACACATATGAAACAATACTAAACATGTCTTAGGGAAAAGGTGGTGGGAGGAGGGAAGAAGAAAACTCACAATTTCAGCATTCTCTTTCTTTTATATGTACTCTTTTCGTTCTCTCTGCCCTCCCTATATACATCACTTTTTTTCTTCAACCTATCAAAATCCTCTTGGGTTAAAAAAGTCTCAAAAATTGTCCATTTTTGCATCCCTGCATTAAATAAAAATCTCACTATACGCTTTCATTCACCAATACAATCTCACTGTATGCTTTATGTGACATTTAGCAAAGGGAAATCACATAAGACCTGCACCTCCCCTTAAAGGACAAATAATTTTAAAAAAACAGAATCTAGACAATTATAAAGCAAAGAACAGGAAAGTATCATGCTTTTTCTCACAGTCCCTTTTTTTTTTGTACCTCATGGTGTATCTCATAGGTGTGCCAAAATTTGATTGTTTCAGAGGGGAGCATACACACAAGCGTCGAAGCCACTGCACTTCCACACTGTTGTTGTACTCACACTCTTACGAGACCTTTCTCACCATCCTACCTCCCTCCCCCCAGAGACCTGCTGCCTTCTGTTCTTTAATTCCCAGTTCTCGACAATAACACCACGTAATACTCTCTTATTTCAGCAACCATATGAACTACACACAACGTTAATGCCTTAAACCCACAAAGCGCAAACCTACTGTTTTTAAACAAGAATCTATGGAAAAAGAGTTAAACGTGTTTGAAAGGAGATCAAGTGAACATCGACAATGTTAGTGCATTCAATTGTTTGAACTCAATACCTATGGGATAGAAAGTAAATGGTCTACCTTTTCCACTCTTAGGAACGAGTAAGCGCTTGCTCTCTGCACATTTCATTCATTCTAGGTAGGCACTGCTCTACTGGTTACCTAGAAAAAGTCTTGGCACCTCACACCAACAGCACGGTGTGCAGAGTATGCCAATAGCCACCAGCACCGAGTGCCATTACTCCCCAGTGCTGCCCCCGTGTTCGTGGTCCCCCATCTCTGACAGCTATGCATGATGCCCCTGCAAACCCACTCGCCAAAACAACCCTTTTTCTCCCTGAGCTCCAAAGAGCTGCGTGAAGACAAAAATGTCATTTCTCAAGCTTACTTCACTGATAACACAAACTTAACATAGACAGCTGGAGATGAAATATTTAAAAAAAAAAACTACCACACAACAAAAAACCACCGTGGACCGTGGCTAATGCCATATGGTAGGAAACAACTTCTGTATAAAAAGTCCTGACATGAACAGCCATAGAAACAAAGTTAGCAACTCCTATAACCAAATGGAAAACTGCTGGTAATCAACTGAATTTATAGGGGAAAGGGAAGAGGTGTCTTATTGTTCACTCTGCAGCCAGCAAAATAAAAACAGGCAAGAAAAACCCAACACAAAAGCTACCCACACAAACAGAGTTTATTAGTTTCTCCCCTCAGGTTGCTTCAAGTAGCTGATCCTTGATCACAACAGAGTGAATCAGTGTTTTTAATGCTCTTCTAGTGGGGGGAAGGGGTGGGAAGAAAAAAAAACAAAACAGGCTTACAGGACAAAATAAAAAATCCTTAGCTTTCAATTTGTATTAGTGTTCTTGGGGAAAAAAGCAGAAGCAGTTTTTTAGGTACAAGGTAAGGGAGGGGGGTTCTTCTTATTTTCTTCATGGTAAACGTAAGTAATTTTACAGATTAAGCCACTGGAGTAGCTTGTCTTGTAAGAGGTGCTGCAGTCTCTGCCTGCCTCCTGACTTCACACTGAAACTCCGTGGGTTTAAGCAATCATTTCAGTCTAAGTTGTTCACATTTGATTCCTGAAAGCACCTGAAAGTCCATCCAAATAAATCTTATTGAATGTGCATTCTAAGCCATCTTTATATATAAATAATTATATATGTATACACACACACAAAATTATGTATCTCAGTTTGCTTATTCGTAACAAGTAGTTCTGATAAATACAAAAGCAAAGGGTCACACTCCCTACCTGAAAAGAACGTATACTGAATTTCTGTTAAAAACCCAGTCAGGTTCAGTAAAGTGACAAAGAAGTTTTTATATCACTTCTATTAAAAGGTAATTAATTTTTTAGTGTATATTACAAGGCACACTGATGACACAGTTACTGTGCTTTATCAAATCAAACCATTGGCTTGTGAATCAGAAAGTTCATCTTGATACCTTACCAACAGAAGAAAGAAAGAAGGGTTTCAAATACCGACTTGGTAACAAACATCACCACTTTTCATTTTTACACAGTGATCTGGACAGCAGAATACTTGAAGAGGAAATGTTATTACTCCAATTTCAGACCCAATTCAGCAATTCGAGCAGACAAAGCTTGGCTAAGACACAGGCAAACTGCAGCAATACTTCTCTTTGTGTTGCCTCATTATTTAATCCCAGACCTGGATTTAAAAGCACTCTGTACTACTACTCAGCATAAGGATTTTCCATAAAATTTAGACAAAGAAAATTTCTTCTCAAAGTTCATGCAAGACATAATAGTTGGCTCCTCACTGCACTTTTCCCCTTTCATCTTGCACATACAACCCACCAAAGTAGCCGCTTTGGAGAGGTGTATTATCTCAGCATTCAAGATGAAAATCTGGCTCTTGGATTACCTCACAGATCCCTCTGTGCTGATGATCAAATTTCCTACCAGTGCCTGCAAAACATCGGATTCGCTTACTACTTTCCTCCAGGATGAACAATCAGAAAGCTGTCCATGGGGCCAGTACACCATGCAGCTCCACTCCCTAAAGCCACCAGCCAAATGACTGGGCACAGGGCTGCGCTCTCTTTGCGGGATAAACTCAAATACTCTGAAAGAGACTGGATATTTGTGGACAGGATATGATAGCTCAAGAAGCACAACCAGAAGATTTATAATGGCACACCCAAGTTACACCATACAAAATAGGTAAATCAGCCAATGTAAGCCTCACTATAGTTCTTACGTTTATGTAGATTAGCCAGATAGTAGGCTTTCACCTACGACCATTTGCTTCAGGATTTCAGTTTGACAATTCTTCACATCACTAATTAGACTAAAAGCTTATATTCGTTATTTGTAAATGTCCTTGAGTGGCCCATAAAGACATTTTAAACAGAAAATTCTAAAGATTCTGCCATTACCATAGTAATGTTGAATTTCTCATTTTAAAAAAAACTTTCATTTTCCAGGTGTTGTTAATGAGAGAAGGCTGTTAAGATTTTAATTAAAGAATTAAGCACTGCTTTGAATTTAACAGGAAGTTCCAGTATTCTTTAGGAAAATGGGGTTTCATTCACCTTTGTGGCTTCTGATGTTTCAGGCCTTTTCTCTTCCCCCATGTTGAAACTCTTTGGAGAAACTGAAACAGGTTTTTTTGTTTGGGTTGGTTTGGGGTTTTTTGGGTTTGTTTTTTTTCCGCCCTGTTTGTTGGGGGTGGTGGGTTGTTGGGTTTTTTCCCTAAATGCCACAGTTTCTCTTTCCCTCATCCTCCTCAGATCAGGGGTCTGTATTCCTTAAACAACTGTACTACTGAACTGATTTTGTTGACCAAACATTTCAGAGCTATGGTCACTTGCCATTTATTCTCCCACCCCGCCACTAACTTGCAATTAACTGGGATGTGGATAGCAGTGAAAACACTCAGGAGGTATATGGAAGATTGAAAATAACATCTTTAAACACAAGTGCTTCAAAACATGCAAAAATATTGTCTATTTAAAATCCTAACCTGTATGAACTAGTAATCCCCTAATGACAGGACACAATGCTCATCTTTTATCTTTCTCCTCCCCATCCCTCCTTGCCTTCAGCCACCAAAATAGCTAAAGGTCTCTTCTCTCCCTTCACCTGTTTTCCTAGTGCCCAGAGGGGCTGCTAGTTGAAGCAGTCTGTATTTCCATTATGGACTAACTGTGAAGTTTTACATCAGCTGTAAGAAGCAGCTCTAGACTGAAACTTGCATATGATGTCCCTGCAATACACGGCCAAGTTAGGGGCTGGGGAGCTCTAGCTAGGGAAGTTAAAAGAAGGATTTTTTTTTTATTATTATTATTATTTTTTAATTTTCAGTTAATTCAGCTCCTTTTAAAGAGTCCAAGAGGGAGAAGGAAACGGTTTAGGATACTTCAATGTCATTTCTGAAGAAAGAAAGGGTACTAAGACTTGAATAATTAAAAAAGCCAACGGTTACTTTGTTCCACGAAGCAGCTGCTGGATATACCCTCACAGTGCTTTTATTTTGTGCGTCTTCCCTACTACCATCACTTACTCCACAGAAGTTTGCATATCAGTTAGAAACCAGTCGGAAATAAGTGACGCAGATATCATATACGATGTAAAAGTTTCGGCAACTTTTTTTGGTATGGGAGGTATGGCACCAGGTTAGATATTGTCTTAACAATAGTTCAGTGATTCACCCTTCTCAGACTGAAATATCTAAATAAAATTATCAGCATTCATAGACGAACTCAGTAGCCACCATGCTGCTGAGACCAACTTGCTCAACAATGAGTCTGTGTCTGCAGAGAACATGGGAAATGCTTTCCAGATTCCTTACACCACAGCTATAAGACAAGGAGTCTAGCCTATTTTAGTCTCTTTCAGGTCAGGCGCAAGTGAAACTAAGGTTGTTCATACTCAGTTTAAGTTCACTGTATGCTCCAGATTAACCAAATTCAGTTCTGGTTTGGGGGTGGAGGGGAAGCAAAATAAGGTTTGAAGGAAAGTAGCAAGAGTTGCTCCGCTTACACACTTACTGCATGTAATTGCAAGAAATCTGTTACACAGGCTCGGAGAGCAGGGAGCCTCTATTTGCTACTTTTGTGCTATTAAATATCCAATTTAAACCTTTCAGGTTGAGGGTAACCTACTTCAGAGCTTGAACTGAGCAAGGTGTTCACGCAGTTCAGGGACCCATCCCAGCACATACTTCTCCACTGCCTCGCTGCTTTACCCCGCGCACAGACTTTTTAAAGTAAAGCCTGTTTGCTGCCTCTCAGGCTACTTTACAAAAAATGACACAAATTAATGTCCAGTTCCTAAAAGGATCCCAGTAAACAAAGATTCCTGTGGGGTCTGGGAAATGGAAACACAGTGAAACACTTGTGCTGCTGAAAGCACCACCTAACTTCAAAAAGCTTACATGAGATAACTAGAATAAATGAAAAATCTTCCTTAGTCTGATTTTAAGTGTATATGTAAACTTCAGCTAACAGACAGGCTCGCTAGCATTTTCAAGTCTCTTCCATGATATAAAAGGATATTAACAAGGGCAAACTACTTCATTTAGGCAACTGCCTATATAACCATTTCTAAAAACATGAGCAAAGTCCTAGGGCTTAAAAGAACAAAATAAACTAAAAGCAGAGTGTTATCAAGAGCACAGATTAAATCAACACTTTCAAATGCACAGCCACAGGTTTCAGGCTCTTGCCAGTGTTTAAAGCCATTCACAAATGTAGCGCGCGCGTGTGTACATGCACACGCATGGCCTTCACTCTGCATCCATTCTGGTTGAAACTTCCATTTTTATTACTTTTTTCATAAATACATACATTACTCAACTTTGCAAGGGGACAGCTTTATACTGACGTGAAAATTGAGCATTTAAGAGATACACTGTGGTCATCATCTGATGTTCCAGCAAAGCCTAACAAAGACCTGCAGTTAGCCTGCTCACATGACTAAGGATTTTTTTAAATTAAAAAAAAAATACTATTTCCTCATTACTACTTTCCACCCTCTCCACCCAAGACAAACCAAGAAGAGTTTAAAAACCACTGGCAAGACAGATAGCTGCTTTTAAATCTTCTAGACCACACTAACAGGAATAGATTAAGCAGAATTAGTACTTCACCAGTTTTACAAGAGAAGAAATGTCAAATTTACTGTATGTTTCTTATTATCTTTGTTTTAAAATAAATAAGTTCTTCCATATCAAAGGATTCAGTACAATAAACCTTATTCACACAAGTGAAAAGTTAAAAAAAAACCAGAAAATTTTAAAGTATAAACTGATGCACACAGTAACTAAGACACTGCACAGACACCAATTCTCACCTTTGATGCTCTAGTAATTATTTTACTAGTACACTTTGTGGAACTAATTGAATATCAACAAGAAGAAATAGCACTCAAGTGCTGGCCCTTACTAATGGCAATTCCACGTGGCCTTAAACTGATTAAGTGACCTAAAGCAGATGAGATATAATGCCTCTACCACGGGAGTGCTAGGATGTGTGGGTTTTGCACTATCACCACCAAATATTTTTCCTTCATTGCTCTAGCCCCGTCAAAATCCAAAAGTCACAGAAAGCGACCACTCTGCTGTTTGGCTTTGTCATTTTTATGCTGAAGGTCACCAGATGCAGAATTAAAAGAAAAGTACCAATGCTTTTTCTACACTTAGATTACTTGCAAAGAGAAACAAATTAGGCTTATGGCTTTCAGACATTATTGTCATTTCTTTTAAGTAATTTTCTCTGAGGAGTTCCCCCCCCAAACTGAAATCCTATTCAATTACACAAAAATTGTCTGGACAGAACAGCACCAAATAAAATGATTTCACAGCTGCACTTAGAGCAAAAAGTTACGTATAATTTAGAACGACTACATACTCTCCCCTCAAAAAAAATTTTATACCCTTGAAGTACAGAATGCACCATCTTTCAGTTGGGATGTAGAGCTAAATAATATACACACTTTGCACACATACACTATATTTTCTACATTAAGTTTTGATCTAAAGACAGGTTACTGGAAAAAATGTAACTTTTTGATTAATACGTTTTAAGAAGTTAAATTTATAAAGTAATAACAACCATGCAAAGCTTTCTGTTGTCTACAGTGCTTATTTTCTCCTTTTTATATAAAGCAATAGTTTTGGTCGGGGCATGTACATCTACACTAGTAAATCCACATTCACAGTAGATATTTTGTACTGGCATAGCTAAAGCATCACAGCTTGTGCGTAAAGCAATTTTTTATATTTACTTAATACAAATATTGTTAATTATACCTTTCATTAAAGCAATGTTTTATATCTACTTAATACAAATAGTTAATTATACCTTTCATTAAACTTCATTTTTAAGGATTACCAAAACAATTTTCTATGCTTTTGTCATAGCAGCTTTGATTAGTGCACACAGGCTTACATAGTACAATATATGAAAGCAATCCCTGAGCTTTCATACCAGGCCTTGATGAAAGCCTTAGAGTATCATTTCATTCTGTCCAACTGGAAAAGTCAACAACTAAAATTCAATTGTTCACAAGTTTTAAGTTTTGAAATATTTAAATTTTACAATTTCTTTCAAAGGCAGGTTATGTTGAAAAATCACTTATAAGAGGTGTAAGTGTATTTTCTTTAGTAACCTTTACAGTTAATATTTAATAATTTCCCCCGCTTTCATAATACTATAAAAAAACTGTCGTGACATTAAGTAGTGACATATAAAGCAGTTATTTAAAAGGTGATAGTGGCTATCCTATAATTCCATTATTTTTCATTTGTTTTTTCACAGAAAACATAAAACATAATGCATGTTTTGAGGATGAAGATCACAGCGAGCATTGACTTTTTCGCTGTAGATTTAAATACACTGTTATGATCAGAGAGCAAAAACAGAGTTTACATTTCTGCACTGAAAACCACACTCTTTACATAGGGTAGCATTTAACATTTACACTATTTTAGTTCACTTTGTATTAAACTGAACAAAATTGTAAATTTGGATCAGTTAGCTTCAAAGCAGAGAAAAGGCCTATATCATGCTACAGCTAACCAGTTAATTCGTAAGTATAATTTACAAGTTAATCATCATTAACATCAAGGTTATTTGCATTTAGTAACTTGTAGTTTTCAAATGCATTGCATTTTGCTACATATTTAAATTAAGATTAGGAACGAAGTTCATATGAATTGTGATGATAATTTTGACCAACTTTAATAAGTTATTTAGCAGTTAATTGCTTCAAATTTAGTTTGTATATAGATATGCAAACTTATTAGCACACTAAGACAGTAATTACTACCTTTTTACAATCATGCAGTACTGATCTGTTAACAGAGGTACCTAAATTAGGTGGTACCTGGCCCCACTAGTAGATCAAATTGCTTTTACCTGAAAGCATACCTTAGCATAGTTTAAAAACACCTTTCAAAAGGTTTGAAATTCAACTGTTCCATCTGCATATAGATACGTCCAACAATTGAGGATTTAGGAAAAACATTTTAAGGAAGTAAAGAGCAGGAGAAAGCTAAAAATACCAAATTAAAAAAAAAAAAAAAATCAGCATAAGGAAGACTATGATGTTATAGGGTAAATATTCAACCACAAAAAGAAATCATCCGTCTTTAGGAGCTACTGATAATTTTCTGCTAACGCTACTGTTTGTAGGTCTTCTTCATTCATCTCCCCCACCATCACCCCCCAAAAATTCAGCTCATTTCAAACTATGCTGGCACCAGCTTCGTGCCTAGTACTGAACTACACAATAAGAGACAAATACCAGTAACAACCAGAACCGGAGCTACGAAAAGCCTCAAAACAAAGCAATCGCTCCCTCCCTCTCCCCCCCAAACCTCAAAGACATGCTTTAATAGTTTGTAAACACATGCACGTTATACACAGAATGCAAGGGAAGTTCACAGAGCTGGATGTTAGAGGGAAAAGAAATGGGTCAGGACACCTGCTCAGCCCCCCAAACCAGGCAAAGCTCTCCTCATCTAGCCCAAGTCTCATCAGGTAGGACATGCACCACAGCCATCTCAGAAAACCGTCACTGCTAAAACACCATTTCTTCCTTGGGAACTTGCAGGGCTTCATCATAGTGAAACATGACTAAGTTTTGGACAGACTTTTCCATGCTTTGCCTTTTTTTCCTTTTTTTTTGTAAAGGGTACCACCCAAAATGATGCACCCAGTGACACAAGTCAGAACTACGTCAAAGAGCGGCTTTCTGGAATACAGAACCACATGTGATTTCCACCAACACTCTATAGCTAAAAAGTTAAGATAGCTTGAACTTTCATTTGAAAAGCCATTTTGAAGAGCTGCAGTACAAAACAAAGCACTGCTATACAGCAGGAGACTGACGTAACCACACGTGCGATGCTGGATCTGTACTGCCGTTCATGCATTCAGAAGTAGCATTTTCATGTTAAGATGCTGAACTTAATCCAACATATGCAAAAACAGTAACAGCCGTAGTAAGTGAACTGTGTGGACCAGGTGACGTGAGCGAAAGGGCCAGGAAGAAAAGCAACGTACGTAAGCTCATTGTTTGCCACAGCGGCAGGCAAAAGCCAACCACAGCAATTTTGTGATTTTACTGAAGCTAGTCAAACACAAAAGTAAAGCCATCTAACTCAGTCTAAAAGCTTGAAGGGCTCTACAAATTATAACGATAAATCTTCTAAATCTTTTCCCAAGATTACTTTCAAGGAGTGATACGTAACATCAACTCTATGGGGGTTAAGCACATGCTACCTACCTGAAAGGATGATTTTGCTCATTATTTGAGTTTAACTGAACAACTGTCATCAAGCCCAGTTGTACAAAGGGTGTGTACTCCACAACTTTTACCTAAAGTTTACAGTTCTATGTTAAATGCATAATTTGGGGTATATTTACATGTCAACAGTCCCTTCTTGTTTAAGAGAGCAGCCAGGGTAGAAATCACATTATTTATAAAAATTCCCTCTCAACTGCATAACAGAAAAAAATGAAAACTTCTAAATAGAGATATATAACTCACTCTAAGCAAACACATTGTTAATGCAAACAAAATAAGCAGCAACCCAAAACAAGTTACAAAATAGAACAGGACCTCACCATTTGCTATTAGGACTCAGACCATCATTGAGAAACAAACTTCATATTTCACAAATAAATGAAAGGTCACTTACTTTTTTACTATCTAACTTTATGTGGGGTGTTTGGGTGTTGGGTTGGGGTTTTTTTAGGTGAGGGGTGTTTTTGTTTTTAAGAAAAATAGTCTAATAGAATAAGCATTCTGGTGCATCTTTGAAGGAACCAGTATTAGCAGTACAAGAACAATTTTACATCACTGCTACTAAGCACCAGCATTAAACTGAAAAGAAATTCAATGATGAGTACACAGTATTTAAAAATCTCTGCTCTGACTTTAAGAGCTGTCCATTTCTTATGTATTTTGTACAGGTTATTAGAGTCATCTTAAATACCTGTACTGTACCCTAGGATCCTCCAGTTCCTTCATTAAGTGTTAGTAAATCTACAGACCACATGTTAAACTACATGCTTACCATCTCTTAGTATGCATCTGAAATTGAAAGTGAATCTGAATTTGTAGACAGTTTTAAATGCCTATCATCCTTGAAAGTTGTATATTTCTGAAAAGTATCCCACATTAAAAATTTCTGTGTAGGTGCAAAGTTTATACAATCAGGTAACAAACCAGTATTGAGATATTCCAGCACTTCTGTTAGGGTCAAAAGGAGTATCTCCTGATTAGCAATGGCAGTTTTTAGCTCTCTGTCACCAAGTTATGCTAGTGCCCACCACCACCTATAACTTGTTTAAATAACCAAACTTCTATTAACACAAAGTTCGCTGGGTAAGAACTCTTGTTGTTGATCAGCACCAGCACCCACTGTGATCAATACCACTAAAAGACACTTTAGCATTGAATCCCTCTCACTTGACCCTGGCAAATAGCTCCCTCTGCACACCAGAGTGCTGGTTTTCCACAAAGAAAGATGTAGTTCATTCAGGGATCCAGTTCCCTCTGTAGAAAAGACCTATATGCTCTTTACAATGCAGCAGTACACATATGTAACGGACCAGCGCCTCGATGGCGAGGGGAACCTATGCAAGCTGGTATACAATTAACAAACCCATCTGAAAAGTTATTTCAAAATTAATAATAATATTCCAAGACACAGACAAATAACTTTTAATTTTTTTTCTGTTACCTGCTTAAGGTTGCCACAAAACTTTCACTAGAAAAAAGTTTAAAGCATCTTTATCAGAATTTTAATTCATATCAGGAAAAAGACAAGACACAGTTTACATCATTAGTGTAGTCTATTATCTTGGATTAAACTACTACCTAAATTCCTCAAACATCCTACAGATTATGTTTTTCAAGTACTGTCCTAAAAAGACTTTTTTTTTTTAAATTTTTACTCTAGATGTAAGAGGAAAAATTGAACTATTCTTCCATGATAACCAGGAAGCCACCATCACATAGAGAATCTCCCCTACGTGTATAAACCAAATAATCCACTCTATTACCAAAAATTTCTGGATGATCTGTTCTGTAACTGCTTTAAAACTACTGTTTAAAAAAACCCAAACACTTGTATCTTTTGCTTTTGCTAGATGATATATGCATTTTCCCTGTCAAAGCTGAGGCAGTTTTGCAAACTGTTTCCCAAGAGCCTCCTGCGGCACGCTGAGGACTTTCTCCGAAGGCAGGGGAAAAGGGGCAGAGAGTGTGCAGGATCAGGCCCCAGGATGAAAGCTGTGTGGAGCAACTGCATAGTACAACTCACTCAAGGCTGGTTCGGTTTTTTTCCCCCCTCTTTCTCATAGCTAGCCCTCCTGCCCTGCTTATTCCTAGAAAATTAGAGCCCCACCTTGATCCATGCACGCTAGATATTTAACAGATAATTCCAAATCCAAACACCACAAGCTTTTTACTTCAGCCCTAACTGCTATTTAACATGAAGTTACAGGAGAGTAAGTAATTGTGAACCCAACTAATAACTTAATTTTATTTTTCAACATAAATTTTTGTTCACACAGACTCGAGTTCCCTGTAACTAGAATTTTGACTTCTATGCTACAATATTTAAGGGTCCATTAAGGTCAAGTGAGCTCCACTTTTAAGGGGAAACCTACAGGACCTGTGCATTTAACCTTTAAAAATAAAATCAATTTACCAAAACAATAAAGCACTGCTATTTTCACAAAGGGGAAAAATGTATTGGACACATGGTATAGACTACATATTTTAAAATAGCATTCCTAAAGTTCAGCTGAGCATGAAAGTTAATCTTTCAAAAGTGAACATTCAGCTCCAGTTGTGTTCAAGTGTACTAGTACTAGCAAAAAAAAATCCCCACCTTACTATTTTTATAAATTCTCTAGATATTTTTAGCTGGTCTCTTCTTAAACTGCAAATTATTTTATGGTAACATAATCTTTTAAAATGCATGTGTGTATATAAATACACACACAGACACATATACATAACATTCTTTTTGAAACACTTGTCTGCATTATTTCTCACCAGACTACAGTCACAAAATGATCAAGATACCAAAAACATTAAAATGGAGCAAGGCACTTCCCAGCTGAAGACCTTTTATTTCACAACAGTTTCATTTCAATGCTTAGTCCCGTACCCAAGAAGAGTCAGATCCTGCTTTGACTTATTGTTATCCATGCTCTTATCCAAATTTTAACTTACTTAAAAATACAGAATGCCTCATTTTACCTGTTAGAGACAGTTTTCCATCCAGATTTGCAAAAGGACAGTTTTAGTTGATGCTGATTCCACTGCACCATGAAAAGGCAGGCAATAGGGGAGGCACATTGCTGCTAAGGTTCCATTGCACAGGAGACAGATTTTATACTATAGATTTCTCTTGTGTCAGCTGCCATGATAATACACCCCAGCAAAATAACAATTAATATTAAAATATAATTTTCCATTTTGAAGTTTCAACGCACTTGCAGAAAAAAAAATTGAAAACACCACCTTTTTTGGCCCCACTCTTTTATTGCTGTTACACATAGAATATTTTAACATTTACCCTAATACTGACCCTAGTAACACACTTTATTAGCTAATTATCCAACTACGAACATCAAGATTTTCTTTTTGGTTAAATGTATGTATATTTCAACACACACTCTCAAACAAATATTGCAGATCTGGAAAGAAGCAAAACAAGGAGAGCATACACTAATATAATTTGTTAATTACCTGAAACATGTCCAAACACACAGGAGCTCTTGCTCCCATACAGAAACTTTTCAAAGCCAAATTGTTTATTCCAGGTGATGAGAAGGAACAACTGCCACTGAAGTACCCACATGGATAAACGTGCCCAGAGAGGCTGGGTAGCACCAGTAAGCACTGGGCTTACTGATCTCCCCAGCACACCCCAAACCCAGACACCTGGGGAGATTTTGGATGGCACATTCAACAATATTTTCTTTATTTGGACAGCAAATGTAAGACTCGTACAGCAAACCTGCAGGATGGAAAGGCATACAAGTGCATACACCTGACATGCCCAGAAAAAAAAAAAAAGATAGATAAGGATGGAAGCCTCAGGCTAAAACTATAAAATAACGCACAAGTATTTCTTGTCAATGTCACACTTCTAGACAAAATGAGGAAAAGTTATGGTTTTATCTTAGCTTTCAACAGTAATTAGCATATAACTCAACATATAATTCTATACTCTGCATCATTCGAGCTAAAGAACGGACTGACGTGCAGGTAAAGATTTTGCGTATGAAAACAAACTGAGAGAACACGCATTAAAAGAGAACCATACTGAAGCACTCTGGAACTACATAAAGCACCTCAATATTCCTAAGTGCATCAATCCTATTCAAACTTTTCCACCTGTTCCTCTTCCTCTATAAAACATGAAAAGTTATCCTCCTTACTTAGATTTTATTTTTTTATAACTTAGATATTTAATTTTTGTACCCATTCTCCATCTATTTACTGATTCTGAATAATCAAATTCCAATAACAAATTTGACTCTTACATTACACGGAAAATCCCACATCAATATTGCCCTGTGCCTGACTCACTGGACTTGTGTAAGGATGAAATCACCAGAAAAGTGTCATGAACTGTGCTCTGTGGCACTATGTATCTGTTACCAAAATCCCAGGAGGATAAGATCCTAAAAGCTAAGATGACTTTAAGGAGAGCAGCAGGTTAACGGAGTGAAGATTCTTTTTTGTGAGGCCTCCTGAAGGGCTAGCCTTGTCCGTGGTTAAGTGTTAGGTGTGTTTTAATTCTGCCTGGGTCCCTCTCTCATGGCCATTATGGGAAGCTCCACATTTTCTGTTAGGTAAGTAAATCCCAGGCCATTTAAGATTTTTTCAGGCCAAAACTAAGCATTTGAAGTCCACACAGTAGCTAGCCAGGAGCCATAAAAGGATTCCAGCACTGTAGAGTCCTAGGCTCTGCACTTAAAAGAGCAGCTGAAATGAACACAGCTCCATTTTACAAAAATACCACCTTCAAGGTCTCAAAAATGTGGAAAGTGTTATTACCCCACGCTTGAGGGGAAAAAAAAGGGATAAATAAAAATATTTTAAACATTTCCTGATTATATTTTACTACCCTTGAATTACACTTCCAAAATGTTATTTTTTATTCCACCCCTTCAAAATTTACCATATCTACGCACAATTTAAGGTCCACTACAAGTATGTTCTCAGGGTACCTTCTATAAAGGGAAGGTAGCAAAAAGAGAGCAGGACCAACCTTTCAGGACATGCATTTAGAGCTGTGTTTCATGTATTCCAGCTTATTTTTTAAAACTGCAACAAGAAGGGTTCAGTTTGGTTTCTTTTAAATGATCAAACAGTATGAGGAGTTATAAAAATTAAACTTCCAACAACATAACAGTTAACATGGTTAGTAAACAATTACTTGTTCTGCCATAATGACTTGTTGTCTATGTAGGAATCACCACAACTATCCAGGTTTGTTTGCACTCTAATTGTAAGCTTTCAAAGATTAAAAAAAAAGGAAAAATTAATTTCCTGTTCACATCTGCAAAAATAAATGTGGAGACAGAGAATAAAAACCCAAAATCACTCTGCAAAGTTTTGGCCCTTCACTCTCAAAAACATTCTAGTTTGGACCCAGGCGTGGTCCTCCGCCTCTTTCCACAGAAAAGAGCATGAATATGGCTAATAAGTGACATATTTTCTACCATGACTTCTTACATTCAGCATGTTTCTACCTGCTTGATATTTACAGAAGCAAAACTAAAAATCAATGCCACTATTTTTTTTTCCAGTAACTGTGACCATTGTAGCCACCATATACACTTTAGCCTTGCAAAGCTGTTTCCCACTGCCTTGCACGCACAAGATACGAACCCTCATTATACTGAAAATCAGCAACACAATACAATGCCCATCCAACAGCGTAATGCTTGCCCCTGAACAGAGATGGTTGCATGAGGGATTTCAGGCCTCTTTTCCTCAAATCATGCTTCAGATACTTCAGCATTAGAGGTGAAGCACAGCTGACAGGTCATCGCGCTCCCTGTAGCACAGCTTGTTACGAGGCAGCGCTACCTACAAGGTGCACCTTTGCTACCCTCTTCTCCTGCTCCTCTACCAAACAAACCCTCCAGAAGGGACATAGTGAATTTATTTTCTCAACAAGGAGCCCTCGAGGCAGAGGGGAAAAAAAAAAAAAAAATTAACCTTCTAATTTGAAAAACACCTCTGCATTACCACAACTGAGGTGTTGTGAGCATTTTAGGCACCTGAAGGCCCCAGGAGCAGGCGTGGTGGACCAGGTCCGGGTGGGAAGCCCACCTGGAGGTGGGCTCCGGGGCCAGGAGGATGTGCCAGGCACATCCCCAGGTGCCCAGAGTTAGCGCCTGCCCTCCCCCCTCATCGTGCACAAGTGACATCAGGGCCATTTGAATAATCAGATTGCAGCATACATCGCCTTGCGAGATACCAGCTGCTCTTGGATTGCAGCGAGGTAGTACCCAAAGCCTTTGCGCCACAAGTTGCATGGGCACACGTACGCTGTGGGCTGCCACCACCATCCTCCCGCGTTGCTGCTTTGCGAGAAGAAAACCCATCTCAGTAGTGATCGTGACTAACGGTGCCCTGCCTGCCTTCCCCTGCAGAGCATGACTAGCAGTCAAAATTATTACAATGCCTTCTCCAAGCTTCACGTAAAGTGACCTAAACCTTGAAACGTTGCAATAGCCTTCCTCCACACCGAGGGGTCTGAATGCAGAAATGCTGCATTCCTTTGGCATTCCCTTGAGATTTCAATAGTAAGTCGGGAATCTACTCCGAGCTTATTAAATACTTTGCACCTCCCCCAAAATAATTCTCCACCCTTCCATCAAGGAAACCTTGACCAGGCCCCTTCTTTCAACCACATCGTATCCCCTTGTCCATTTTTAAATGCTTCCGGGGGGAGGGGACGGAAAAAGCCACACACAGGTTCTCTTCTTCTTTCCACAGCAGGTAGGAAGGTAATTTTGCAAACCTGGGTGTGCCCACTTCAAAACTGAAGATCCAGCAAGGGCTGGAATGCAGTGACTACTGGGCCCAAGAATTTCACCCTGAACAACAAGCCAGGCACACTCCACCGTCTTCTGGATTCAGCTCAACTTTATGGCAACCCTAGCTGACACCACCTCTTGACCTTACTTTATGTGACGAGGATATGGATTACCAAACCCTTACCCTTTCCTCCCGTGCACCTCAGCCGCTTCTGCAGAAAGACACCCACAAACTACCTTTGCAAGTGATAATATACAGACTGATAAAAAAAATAAAAATCATATTTAAGGAGTTTGTAAAGAGGGGAGCTAGGATTCTCCATGAAGCAGCCTCACAGCAGCAGAGGTCAATACAACGTATTGAATAATTTCAGTGCACTACAAAACAACTTTTGCTCTTATGAAGTACTCATTTGACCAAACTACTAATCCTACACTCATGCTGAAAGACAGACTTGACACATCCACTTTTTTTTTTTTTAAATGGCGTCACTGCTCTAACCGTACCTCACACGCTGGAGTGAGCGCGCAGGGCTCTGTGGAAAGCGTTCCCCGGCCTTGCAGCATGCAAACACACTGGGTGGGCCTGGTGAGCAGCACACACACCCCCCACCCCAGCTGCATTTGACACCTTTCCCTTGTGTAAAAAGAAACAAAGACTTCAAATAAGTTACTTTGAAAGCACCTTAATAACCAGTTTCACCAAAATACTCAACATTTGAAAACTGTGTTTTTATACGTATCTAACAACTCTAAATATACACCCACTAAGCAATGTTTATAGAGACATGGAAAAAATCTCAAACTTTTTGACTCCCCCAAAAAAGAAAAGTATTAGACATCTATAAAAGGAACAAGAGAGTCACTTTTACATATGGAAGCCACTGAATGAATTTTAAGTGGCTTTCTATACTTGACTTTAGGAGAGGGGGAGTGGAAACAAAGGGGAAGGAAGTGCAGTTATGAGAAATGCAATTTAATTTTCTGTTAAACAGCAGTATAAATTGGAACTATATCTGATACATTCCAACATGATACTGCACGATGAAACAGTGTTTTAAAAATAAGGGCTTTGGGAGAAGCAATACAGGTATGCTAATACAATTACATTTACAGTTTTTTCATTATTACGCCCATATGTAGGCAACACACACCTAGAACAGTGCTGAAGTTCAGTGCAGAATTCTCTTCAACAAGTTACAGACAGATGCACGTTTCTGATAATTGCTAATTCACAGACAAATAGGAAGATGTGCTACCCAATATGAAGAATAGATTTTTACACCGTTTCAGCTGACAGAACAGGAAAATACTTTTAAACACATTAAACAAGGATTAAAAAAAAGTTGGAGGGAGCACCAGTGATTTTAAATTTACCTTTATATGAGTTAAATTAATTTGTTTTCAACAGCATAAATTGGATACTACTTGCACAAGCTTAAGATTAATAAGCATGATAATAAATTTATTTCTTACAAAGACTAATAAAAAATGGTCAATTCTTACATATCCCATGGAATGTTATCCTTAAATCTAAAGATATATTCCATCTACAACAGTATTTTTATATACAAAAGATCTGAACTATAGGCTACTGTAAATCAAAGCCATATACCTTGCATATTAAATGAGAAAGAGCAGATATAGCACATTAATTTCCAATCAAAATTATCAAATAAATGTAACCATAAAGATTAGCTTGCTATGAATTGGTCCAGAGAGGGGTTCCCCCCCTTAACTAGAGAAAAAATCCTCCATACTTTCTCAAGTGAAGCTTTCCTCTAACACTAAATAGTGATTAAACTTCTAATTCTCAAAATACCAGGATATAATGCCATTCAAGACAGCTAATTCACCTTCTCAAATCAACTATTTTAAGAAGACTGCACTTTTAAGAATAACCCTGAAATAGTAGAAGCCCCTTTTAACAGAGTTATACAGACATACTTCCCAGATTGAATAATGGAGTACAGGAACAAGCACGTGGAAAGTTTGCTCTATTTTGCTTTTACTCTCTAGTACACGCCAGGTTTTCTATAATCTAAATATTTGTGAAAGAAGCAGGCTGAATTGCTATAGGCAGTATAAAAATACTACCCTGCTTTATTGCAGGTATAGCTTCTTTACATGAGGCCTGGCAAAATCACCACCTTGCAAAAATTAAACATACATTTAGAAATTAAGGATACATAAATCCTGCCCTTATTGGGAAGAAGTAATTCTCCTGCTGCTTCTACAGACCAGCTAGAAATAATGATGAAAAATCCTCTCAAATACAGATGAGGTTTCTACTACGTGCCGATAAAATGCTGCAGACTCCAACACGCCAGGATCAAAAAAATATGTATACCAGTATATTTACAAGATGCTTTTTGTTGCTGGAGCAAAGCTTATGTGCTTGCCCATTGTACAGTTCACAGCACCACATTTCATTTCCTGCTAACACCCCATATTTTAACTCTTCTCACGGAACTTTAAATTTTAAAATCTTCACAATCGTTTGCCATCAGACCATAATAACTTCTTCTCCCACAAAAAGGCAATTTTTTTTCTTTTTTTAAAATAAATTAAATACTACCACTGTTGCCCAGCCAAGACACTGCATTAGAAATACATAGGGTGATTCTAGAAAACCTCGAGGACAGCACAGAGTGCACGCCTGGGGGTTTAAGAAAGCGGTCCATTTATCTACAGGGAAGAGAAACACAAACCTAAGCATTTTTCACATTGCTCCTCACTGGGTGACTGAGGGCAAGGGCGGGAGGGGGGGGTGGGGGTGGGAAATAAATTACCTTTGTCTTTTAGGGACTGAATGTTCAACTTCTATGAGTTTCCCATGCAGCTCCACTTTACCTGCAGAGAAACAGAAAGCGGAAAATATTTGAGCGCGGCTGTGCGTCCCCCGCGTCCCCGTCCCCCGGAGCGGGTTTGCAGCGGTGTAAAGCAGGGAACGGGAGCGCAACACGTTGGCCCATTCATCGGCGACACGGGCACCGGCGGAGCGGGGACCCGGCGCCCGGGAAGGCGACGCAGCCCGGGGCCGAGCCGCTGCCGCGGGGGAGCCGCGGCTGCCCTCGGCAGGGCCCCTTCCTCCGCCCCAGCCCGGAGCTCAACAGCACCCGTGAAAGGCCGAGTGCGAGAGCCGGGCTCGGCCCCGCGTCTCGGGGAGGGAGAGAGGGGGCTCCGCCGCCCCCCGCGCCGCCGCCGGGCCTCCAACTTCGGGCGGTTTTCTGCGCGGAAGCGGGCGGGAAAGGAGCCGAAACGAGACACCGAGCACAGCTCGAGCCCATCTTTTCCGAGGGAACCTCTCCCAGCAGACCTCCGCAAAGCCGCTTCAGGCGAAAGAAATTTAATTTTTTTTTTTAATTTATTTTTTTTAAGCACACAAAAACAGGATGTCGGAGCCGGCGCGCTGCTGGAGGCGGTGATGGATGCGTGAGAGCAGCGAAGAGAAACCGAAATAAATAGCAGGGCAGCGCGGGGGGGGCAGGCAGGGCTCCCCCCCTCCCAAGTTCGGGGCAATTCGGCGGCTCGCCCCCAGCCCTGCGGCCTGCGCCAAGCCGCGGGGAGCCCCAGCCCGCTCCGGGCAGAGGCGGCCCCTGCAAGGGGCGGCGGGGGGGGGGGGGCAGCTGTGCCCAAGGGGGGGTGCAGCCGCTGCCCCGCCGAGCGCAGGGCGCCCCGCGCAGGTCTCCGCGTCCGCAGCCGCCCCCCCCCGCCCCGCCATGCAGCGAGGGCCCCCGGCCGGGCAGGGCTGGCCGCGGGATGTGGAAAAACATGGGAGCCGCCGCGCCGCGGGTCCGTGGGCCCAGGCTCCCTCCCCTCCCCGGCCCCACTCCCCCGCCACGCCGGGCTGGCCCCTCCCGGGGGGCCGCCGCCGCGCAAGCCCCGCTCAAAGCCTCCCCGGGAAGGCCGGGCGGCTCCGGCCGCCCTAGGAAAACAACAGTTTACACCTCACCCTGGGGGCGGGGGGCCAGGGTAGCAGAGACCCCCCCCCGCCCGCCCCAGGCCGGCGGCGCGGCCCTGCCCGCCGCTGCAGCAGCTCCGCGGCCGCGGAGGAGCGCGGTCGGCGGGAGCCGTCGGAGCTGCGGGGAGGGGGGTGGAAGGGGCCGCTCACCTGAAAGTGCCTCGATGGCCTTCATGGCCCAGCTCTCGTCGGGGCAGTCCACGAAGGCGTACCCCGTCTTCACCAGGAACTGGCCCGAGAAGGGGATCTTGGAGTCCTTAAAGAGACTTTCCAGGTCGAGGGGGCTGACGTTCTCGCCGAGGTTGCCGATGTAGAGCTTGTTCATCTTCCTGGCGGCTCGGGGAGGCGCGCACGGCGGACTGCAACCCTCGTCTTGCGAGAGGAGGTGGGAAGGAAGGGGGAAATAAAACAAAATGCGATGGAGGAAGGAGAGAGAGAGAGAGGACAGGGGGAAAAAAAAAAAATCAGATCTGCAGCTTGTGTCCCTCCCTCTCTCTCTCAAGGGGTAAAAAAAAAAAAAAAAAAAAAAAAAAAAACCAACCACCACTAAAACCGTAGCCAAACGGGAGCCCTAAGTGCCTGCCGTGCTACCCGGGCGCATGGGGGGCGCGGGGGAAACACCCAGCTCCGGGGCCGCGGATGGCGGGCTGAGGAGAGGAAAAGGAGGAGGGAAGGGGAAAAAAAAAAAAAACTACTTTTTTTGTCTTGCCCCCAAGCCCCTTTGGCAGCAGCAGGCGGACTATGAAAATGTCACACTACGTGCGTGCAGGCACCGCCTCTCAATATAAAAAAAAAAAAAAACACCCAGAGAAGGGGAGGGGGGAGGGAAAGAGGGAGGGGGAGAGAGGGAAAAAAAAAAATTACTTGAATATTCCGGCTTTTTGAATGAGCCACGTGTTCAAACTACAAATCAACTTCTCACGTGAGGAATCCCAGCTCTTCAATTAGCGAGTGGATGGGGCGCACATAGACTCGCGGAGGAGGAGGAGGGCCGGGGTGAAGGACGGGGGGGCAGGGGGAGGCTGGACAGGACAAGACAAGTTTAGAGAGGGGCGGGGGAAGGGGAAACCGGAGTTGGGTGGGCGCCGGACCTGCTCCGGTCTGCGCCGCCTCTGCCCTTCCGCCGGGGGAGTCCGCTCCGCGCGCCCCCGCCGCCCAAAAACGGCTGGGCGGCCGCACCTCCCCCCGTGCCGAGCGGGGTGTGATCCCGGGGAGGGAGGGGAAAAGGCACCGCAATGCCCGCCCCCCCGCCCCGCTCCTCCCCCGCCGTGCCAGGCTGTGGGGATTATTCACTGGGGTCGTGCCTGGGCGATCCCGCTCCCCGGCACCGGGAGTCGGGGGCGGCGGGGGTGGGGGGGAAGAGGAGGAGGAGGAGGAAGAAGGGGGGGGGGGGGTGCGGGTGCGGGTGGAGGCGGGGGAGAGCGGGGATCCGCTCCCGCGCAGCGCCGCCGCGGCTGCGTGCTGGGGGGCTGCGCGGGGCGGGGGCGGGGGGTGTCTCCAGCCTCGGAGGAGCCCCATATGGTAATGGTTCTGCATTACTGGCGGTGCCCCTTGCGCTGAGCCTTACGGAAAGGAGGAGAAAGAAGGGCGGGCGGGGGGGGGGGGGGGGGGAGACAAGACAAAGGGGTGGAGGAGAGTTGGGGGATGATGAAGAAGGGGAGAGTCCTGGGCCGAGGGAGCCGCGCTCCGGCGCTGCCCGGCCCGGGGAGGGGCGGGGGGACCGCGCTCCCTTTCCAGCTGGGTAATGGTGGACGGCGCGGGGGGGAAACGCGAAGGCACCGTTGCCCTCGGCTGGTAACGGCACACAAAGGGACTTGGTGACCCCCCTCCTCCCCCACCCCACCCCCCGGCCCGGTTTAAGGAACCATTCATAATTCTCCACATTCGTACGGATACAATGGTGGGCTTGTGGGGGAGGGGTTTGGGGGTGTGGAGCCTTTCCAGTGCAAACAAAATGTTGCCTGAAGATGAAGAAAGGATACGGAAATGAAAGCCAGCACTGTGTTTAATATAGCGATCTAGTAGGTTTTGTTTAATAATTCAACGCACTTCAGCCGAAGGTTTCATTTATTCCGCGGTAGGCTTCTTGCGGTACGTTTTAATAGGTATATCCATGGAAAACGGTTAAATACTTTTATTAGCGAGCAGTGAACGGATTTCCACATGTCCTGTAGGGCGTCTGGAAATCCGTAGTAAACAGGAACGCTCCGTAGCCTTGCGCCTAACTTCCACCAAGTACGCGATTAAAGGGGCGATTTAAATCTCCTCGGAAGCCGAGCTAGGGCAGGCTTTTGTTACCCGCGCTCGGCCGCTGCAGCTCGGCTGTGGTGGGGGTCCGCAGGGCTCGGAGGGGGAGAGAGAGCGTCGCCGAAGGTTTCGCCCGTGGTGGCATGACGGCAGGAGACACGTCCGGCCATGAGGGCTGGAGCCCCAGCCCGTGGTGGGGTGACCAGGGGCCGGGTGGATGTTGCAGTGCGTTGGAAAGACGGCCCTTCTGGCGTGTGCATCCCCGCGCTTGGCTCACCGAGAAACTAGTACCTGGGATTTCAACCCATTGTTTAATCTCAGGCTCATTTTTATGAACTTTTAATTGTCAGCTCGCGATTGAGGAAGGCGAGTGTTTTGTGTTCCGCTCACCAGAATTTAATCACAACTTCCATTTTGTAGAAAATCAGCAAATCGTTATCTTGGGGATAGAGAGACTTTTTTTTTTTTTTTTCCTACAGTATTAACCTGTTTATGACTTTTCGACGCTGGATGTGGCATTTTTCCTAAATTAATTTGTATTTCATAACCCCGTCCTGTGTAGTCTGGCTAAAATAAACAATCGCCTGTCCAAGTTAAAAAACCAGCCCCCTCCAAACTACTGAATTCTTAGTTAAACTTGTGAAAGGAATTAGTCACTGTTCTTGCAGATTAATTGCATTCTTTATAAATTTGATTTGTACTGAACCTATAAGGCAGTTTTTGCATGTGCTCATTTCTACATGATTGGTTTATAGCGTTATCTGGTATTTCCCCTCAAAACTGCTAAACCTGATGCATATTTTTCATTTAGTTTTCTAGTTTGAGAATCCATTTTGCTGGAAGATTTATTTTTTTTTAAGAAATGAAGATTGAGAGTTCATGATAACAATATGCATCAGTTGTCCAATAACACCATAAACCGCTTTGTAACCGGATTGTTGGAAAAAAAACCTTGCTTATTAGCAATCCCTTTTTTTGATACTCTGAAAACATCTTGCTAATAACCCTTTTTTTGATACTCTGAAAACATCTTGCTAACAAGCTGAAATATTTTCTGTAAAGCTAAAGAATGTATAGCTTTGTCTGTCAAGAAGTGTGGGTTGGTTAGTGGTTTCAAGAGTAAATCCAAATCTTGAATGCCAAAAGAGGCAAGTCAACAACAAAAACTTGCTCATGCTGCCTGACAAACCTCCGCTTCCCTGTACAGATGAACACAGTTTGGATCGATTGGGCACTCCCAAATCTTAACGTTATTGAGAATATAGTTTTACAATCTGAGATGTAATTTGCTTTGGCAGTCACAAATCAAATGCATGAGCACACATCAGAGCATTCTCAGTTAACGTGTTTTTCGAGCCACCTCTGTAAAAGGCATTATAAAAATTTGAATTTTTCTTCTGTATTTCCAATGTTTGCGCTTATTGCCCACACAAACCAAGAAGAAGTTAAAATACTTACATAAATATTCTACACAAGGAAGCGAAGCCAATCTTTAATTAGCAAGGGCTTTTACGACAGTCTGCCATTTAGAATTAAAACTCAACCATGTGCTTCTTCCCACCTCCGGGGTGAGGCACGGAGAGCCTCCGCCGTGTCCGTGCACCCCCTCCGTCCACGGTCACGGGCGGGCAGGGCGCTCCCTCCCTCCCCGCCTCCCGAGGCCAGAAGCCCCCCCGCTCCCGCTGGGTTCCCCCCTCAGCGCACGGTGGGTGGGTGGCACGCTGGACCGTCCGCAGCCTCAGAATTTACCATTAAGTGTATTGGGGGGGGGGTATTTTTTGGACCACCGCCCCCCACGGAAGGCTCCTGCGCGGGTCTGTGGCTGCGGCGCGGACGCCCACGCGACGGGCAGCGGGGGCCGCGCAGCCACCGCGGGGCGCAGGGGCGGCGGGCGCCTTCCGCGGGGCCTAACAGCCGCCGGGCGGCCACCCGCCGGGCTCCCGGCCCCCGCCCGCCGGTGCGGGGGCGCCGCTGCCGCCGGCCCTGCCTCCTTCCGCCGCCCCTCACGGCGCCGCGGGCCGCGGAGCCGCCGCTCGTCGCGGGGCGGCCACCCCCGCCGACGGGACGGGACAACCGCGCCGACGGCCCGCCCCGGGCCCGCGCCCCGCCGCGGGGCGGCCGCGCCCCCTCCGTTCCCCGCACCGCGGCCGCGAGCCGCCGCCAGCGCCGGGGGCGCGGAGCCGCCCCGCGCGCCCAGCCGCGGGCGGCCATAGTAACTCGTAGTAAGCGGCGCGGGGCGTGGCGCGGCGCCGGCTCCCATTGGCTGCGCCCTGCGCCTACCAGCGCCGCCCGCCGCCGCGGCGCGGGCGCCACTGGCTGCCGAGTGGGTGCGCGCGGCCGCCCATTGGCTTCTGCGCCGGCCCCTGCGGCGTGTGGCGCGAAAGCGGCGGCGGCCGCCGCGCGGCGGGGGCGGTGGGGGGCGGCTGTCCGCGCGGCGGCGGCGGCGGGGCGGGGCGGGGCGCGGCGCGGCGCCACCGGCCAGGGGAGGGCAGGGACGGGAGAGTCAGCTCGCTCCCTCCCGGCGGCGGGCTGGGGCTTTGTAAGGCGGTAAGTGGGTGCCACGCCGCAGAGGTGCCGGTTCCGGGGGCCCGCGGCTCAGCGGCGGGCCCGGGCGCCGCAGCCGTGCCGGGAGGGCGGCGAACAAAGGAGCGGCGGGGCGCGGGCGCCTCACGGGAACGGGCGGTGCGGCCGCCGCCGCAGGATGTCCGGACCGGGGAGCCGCGGGGCGGCGGCGGGTCTCCAGGGTCCGAGGGGCGGCGGCGGGCGGCCCCTCGCAGCCGGCGGGGTCGGCGGCCCCGGGCGCTGGAGCGGTGCTGCCGGCGGGTCCGGCCGCCCTTCTCGAAGCGCGCACCGCCGGCCCGCCCGGGCAGCTCGGGGAGGCGGCGGCTTGGTGCCGGCGGCTGGTTCGGCTCCCGGGGCTGGCAGCGGGTTCGGCCCGGCTCCCCGGGGCCGCTGAGGCTGCCCGGGCAGGCAAGGCGCGCCGCGGGGTGTCCGCCGGAGCGCGGGGACCCGCTCCGCTCCGGCTTGCAAGTTTCGGTCAGAAAACCCCGCCAAACCCGGTGCATTAGCGAACGGGAGCGCGGCGGCTGGCTGTGCTGGGGCGGAATGAGACCAGCAAACTACACGGTTGCATGGGAAGTTTCAGGGCTTGAGATAAAACACGGTAGCCAGCTGTGTTCGAGGTTTTTCGCAATAAAAAAGAATTATGAAGAGGTTAGCTGTCTGTGCTGTTTTGCTTACCGGAAAGTCGCAGGAATTCTTTATTTTGTCATGCAATGTGATCAGAGCATTATTGTATTAAAGTAATACAAACAATTTCTAAACAAGTATTCTGGTATGTAAAACATTGTGACTGTGGCTTAGAATCAATCTCTGCATGCTGATTTGAAAGTAAGTATTTTATTTTTTCCATTTTGTCCAGGGATCTCTTTATTCAAGTACTGATTGCTCGGTTTATCTTATTTTCAGCTTTCAAACATTCGCAAACAGATCTTGCAAAACAAAAATCTGATCATGTACGTTTAAATTACATGAAATTAGCTTACAGTGGTTTTTTAATCTATATATACATAAACTTTTCATCGGTGTTCACTGTGCCTGGCACAGCTGCATTTAAAATGGGACTTTCAAAATAGAACTTGCCATATTTCAGTTTGATATCTGAAACCTGAGATCTTTGCAATTGTGATGGAAAGAGAATGTAGAAAAAAAATATAAATATATCATGTATAATAGAGCCAGACAAATTCAGAAGTTTATTTGATCAAGTGACAGGGAGAATTGCCAACATGGCTTCCTCTAGCTACAAAATATTTTGTGGGGCTTTTTACAAGGAGTGGAGAACTGATAATGAAGGCATTATTTCAGAAGTCTTTCTCCCTAGTTAAGTGTATCTTAACTCGGTTCAGATGGGTTTTTGCTCTGTTTTTGTTTTGTTTTACTTTCTTACATTTTAGAGAAAACAGAATATATTTCTTGTTTGCTCCTCCTTTGATCGATGAGATATTTTGCCGAGGGGAAAAAAATATCAAGTAAGGGAGTAAAATGGGGCAGCAACCCAAGCATGAAATCCCTTTGGCGAGAACAATGAGACCCTCCTCTCCAGAATCTGTTTTGCCTTACTGGTACGATAGTGGTGTTTTCAGCTAGCAGTATCATAGGTCTGTGGTGAATTCAGCCCCAGGACCTTCCATATCTTAAAGTTATAAGGAAGGAGTGTTAAATTTGCTTTTTAATACCTGGTACTGGTTAGATTTTGATGCCCAGAGTTCCTTCCAAGTAGCCATTATTTATTAATCAGAAGAAATCTCCACCTCTTTTTCTCTAAAAATTCTGGTGTAATGCTGGCCATTGAAGAAATTCCGCAACATTTTGGTTTTAATATTAAAAAAAAAAAATATTTTGGATATAAATTAATTATTTTGTTACATTAAAGCAAAACTGGAGATGTTAGCTGTGGGAGTTTCATAGTTTACATTTTTTGTTTGTTTGTTTTTAATTTGGTTGACTATCTTAAAATATATTTATTCTTTTGCCTGAGCTTGATAAGAATTCATTGCCTTCCAGTTCAGGCAATAGTTTGGTTTAGATTTTGGTTATGTCTTTTACAAATTTCATCAGGAATGAGTGTTCTAATTTCTGTGTAACTTTCATGAAAATAGCTGCTTAAATTGGCCATTAATACATTATCCTTTGAAGAACGTGGTCATGAATGTTTGCATTTAAAATGTGTTTTCCCAACACAGTATATATTTTATCATTTGCTACTTATTAGTTTTCTCAAGATCAGAAAGCAACCTAATGTTAAATATGGTTGAGTTTTTGTTTCTGCTTTGTTTCTTGAGCAGCCTGAATAGTTGAATCTGTGAATTATAAAGTATATGGCAATTTTAAACTACCTGTGAGGCTGAAGGCTGAGCTGCAGGATTGTGGGCTCCTCCTGCAGACATTAGTGCTTATATCTGAATAATTTCATTAGGTCATTTCAGTTATTCTTTATCTGGTTTAAAATAAATTAGTCTTCTGTGTTTCTCATGAAAGGCATAGCATATAACTGTTTCCTTTGCGACGAGTTATCTTAGTATATTGTACATATTTTTAACTATAAAATGTTAGGGGACTTTGATTACAAGAGATCTATTTGCGTAGGTATTGTCAGTATAAAATGGCTGGCACAATCTTTTTATATAAGGAAATACCTGTATTTTTCCCCCAAGTTATGGTTCTCTGACAGTTAATTAGTCAATGAAGTTTGACCTTATTTTTTCTAAAATATTTTAGGTACAGCCTAGTTATTGCCAGAAGTAGCTAAGTCAAGTAACTAAAACTTCTACAAAAGTGAGTATTTAAGTAGGGGAAGAGAGGTCTGTAAAACAAAAATCCCCTGCATCCCCATAAGGCATAGCCTGTGAAAATAAATACAAGTCTCAGTCTGACAAAATTAAAGTGCATACATATAGCGTTACTTTCATGCTAATTAATTCCTGTTTTAAAGTTCAATTTACATCTCAATTGAGCAATCCTTGATACAACTGGAGGCACACAAATGTATCTTAGACTAAGTAGTAGTTTCAACAAATTTCAGATTCAAGTTTTTCTTCAAGAAATATTTTTGGTTTCTGTAAAGTTTTGCAACAGTGAACGGTTTATCTGAGCTTTTAAATGCTTTTAAAGTACTACTTAAACCAAAGTTAAAAAATCAAGTAGGAAAACATGAAAAAAATTATATATTTAGGTAAACCTAAGTCTGCAAGTCTAGTTTGAAGCTATTTTTTGCAAGTCTGTTTTGAATCCATTGTTTGAACGTATAGTCGTGCTGTAGGAGTGAGGCTGAGCTCGCAGAACACACACTAACAAAGTACCATAATGGGGTCACAGAGGCCAGAGAAAAAATTCAGCTTTCTTGCATCAGACCTGTGATAAAGCCCCAGCTTATACGTAAACAGTCAGTGAAACATTCTCATAGGCAACAGCTAGAGGCAAGGCTAATACCTACCTTATTTGCCACAAGTTAACAATGTAAAAATATAGACAAAGTTGTGTTAGCAAAGAAATGCCAAAACTTATTTATTTTCGTTCTTTGGGTGGAAAAAAAATGTTAATTGCATGCTTCAATCTACTCTCTTACGTTAAATGGTGGATCCAGGAAAATTGAGAAGTGTTTCGTACCCCTTTGTTGTAGCTTTGTGCAGGTTTCTAATATTAATACTCAGTGGTGAAATCCTAATTTTGAACTGAAATATGGTTCTAGTCAAAATATGATCTTAATTTTTTTCCAAACAAAAAAATCCAAATATCAGTTCTGATGGTAATGAAACATAGACGTAAAGTAACTTGATTGAATTGAGGGTTCAAGTTGCTTAATTAAACCCTGAAATTCAGGAAATTCTAGTTAAATTTCACGCAGCGCTGTCAAGTTAGTAAAAATACGGAGCTTTCACTCTAAAAGTAAAAAAAAAAAAAAAAAAAAAAAAGAAAAAAGAAAAACCCAAACCATAATAATTGAATCTGTTTTTCTAAGACAATAAGAATAAATGGGGATATTTCATATCAGTAGTATAGTCTAATTATTTGATTGAATACAACTGGTTTATATCCTGACTTTTTAATTTTAATTGCACACTTTCAATGCTGCCTTAAGCTTTAGCAAGCTAAAACTAGCCCAAATACTGCCAATTTTGAATGTGCTTATATTTTCAGCAGGTTGTGGTTATTTACTTTGAGAAAGAGAAAAGTGTGGGCAGAGGGAGTTAAGCAGTGGAAAGAATAAGATAGAAGTGTTTCCTGGCTCCTAAGTCAAAGGCCAACAGGTGCCCACTCAGTTTCTTAGGAAATCGCTCCCTGGCCTGGCTAAAAGGTTATGCTTGCGAGCTGCAGATGGGGTTTTCAAATGCTGGCTTTTGAAGAAACAGAACAAACCAGATCAGCTTTCTGGATGCAAATGCTGTCAACCTAATTTATGGTTTTCCCCATGTCCTGTAAGTAACTTGCAGAGGTTCAAAACTAACTTCGAAGTGGTTCATGGGTGTATTACAAAGAGAAGCAGCGAAATGTCAAGTTTCAAAGTTCAGTTGTCTTAATAATTAGGAAAGAGGGAACAACCCTTTCTTTTCCAATAAGAAAAATACATTTTGCCCCATACGTGCTTCCAGACAGCTTAGAAACTGTTTTGAGCAGGGAGAAAAAAAACTTGACAAACTGTAGCCTAAGGGAAGATTTTGTTTTCTCTATAAATTGAGTGAAAAAAGGAGCGAAAAAAATAGGAGGTTTTATACCTGAAATCCCCGCAAGAACCCTGTTGTACAGACATGCACTGTTTCCATCTGCTGCAAAAAAAGTTGCAATTGATTAGTTTTATTCTTCTACAAAATGTTGGGTTTCGTTTCCTTTTTTTTTTTTTTTAATGTTGGACATCTTGTTGCAAATCTACACATAAGACATCATCTCTGTGCACGCATAGTCTCATCTTAAAACTTCTGCAGAGCCTGGTGAAGAGGCAAAACAAGCCAGGACTTGCTCTGCAGTTCTGAAGCTGTAGGTCAAGCAGTGGAAAACTCTGAACACCTTTGAGATTTGGTTATCAAATGACTGTTTCTGGTTGTAAATTTCATACATGCAGAACTCATACAAGAAATTTAAGAATATATACTAAAACCAGGGTTTATTTTCAAAACTGTTGAATTTCTAAATTAATAAAGCTAATATTTTCTTTTGCATCTGCATTATATTTCATAAGCATATAGTTTTTCTCCTGTATTAATCTTTTCTTGCCAAAGTGTTAATTTACTAATATTTTTACTAACACATTTTCTGGTATTTTAAATACTTTAAATTTTGTAATCTCAAAACCAACTTTATATATTATATCTTTATTATTATTGTTCATCTTCTTTTTATACACTTTAAGGATGCAAACATTCTTAAATCCTGAACAAGTACATCTAAAATTAAGAAATAATCTAAGAAAGTCAAGAAATAGTAACAACAGAGTGGGAAAAAAAGGGGTGTTTTGTTGTTTTGTGCGAGAGGTGAAGCATTTCTTGCCGTTAAATACTGAACACAGCACTTAGTCTTTCCAGGAAATCCATTCTTTTCCATAACTCTTTTTACATGATCCCTGAAACAAATGGGGAATAAGTTTTAGATATGGCAAAACACCGTACTCCTGACTGCATTAGAAATCCCCATCAATGACTAATCAAGTGACAGATGAAAAAACCTTTCCTTGCCTTGGAGTGAGAACCTGCGTTATGGTTAGTTGCTGTTTTAAACTCTGACCTATATGTAACTAAATTAAATAGAAAACAGCACCAAGTGCATATATTAACACAAAATCTTAAACCCCTTTCTGCTGTGGCCAATGTTCTCTTTCGACAGTAAGGACATGTCCTAAAATAAGAATGGGTTCCTTTCTAGCAAATTTCTCTTTTGAAGAAGTTCAACAGTTCTCAGGAAAGAAGCTCAACAGGGTGATGTTGTAAGAAATATCCTGGACAGATGTGGTGGGGCTGCCTTTGACTGGAGTCACCAAGTCCTAGAGGAAAAATAGAGCAATAGTGGCCAGTGCAGCTCATTAGCATCACAGATGAAAGGGCGCCTTTTCTTTGACACATCCCAAAACACCTGCCTGTGGGCATGGAGAACTGCCCTTTGGGAATGGGGGAAATGATCCTTTTTCCACTCATCATGTAGTATTTTTTGAGAAAGAACAGCCATGCCCCACCAATGGACTCAAATCTACACTGGTACTGTGGGTGGTAGGTGGCTCCAGACACACCATTTTAAGTCTAAAATGTAAATTTCTTATATTCCTGTTTTACTGCGGAAGACCCTGAATAGAGGCTGGATAGAAACATGCGCTACTTGCTAAAACCCAACAGATTTAATGGCGTTTACAAGCCCATAAAACAGGTTCCGCAGACACATGGCCAATCTAACAGATAATTTAAGGGCAGCAGTGGAACGTGGTTTTATGTAGGCGCCGTCCCCCTGCAGCCGAGCGTTTGAGCAGAAAACTCTTCGGGGTGAATTGAGTTCACCCACGTCCAGGTGAGTAGAGTAGGTGGGGCGTTGACTGCAAGGACACTGCAAGGTGCCCAAAGAACAAGTGGGGAGGCTTTTGAAACTAGCAGAGGACGCTTTCCCCGCTCTTTTTCCTCTTTGAGAGCAACAGTTGCTGCGTAACGATTGAGAAACCCGCCAAAGCGTGAGGGCCCCGGCTTCCTTGGGGAAGTAGAGCAGGGAAGACGCCTTTCTGTCTTGGGACGGGAAGGGCTGGGTGAAGCAGGGCTGGGTGAAGAAGCAGAGCTGGGTGAAGCAGGGCTGGGTGAAGAAGCAGGGCTGGGTGAAGAAGCAGGGCTGGGTGAAGCAGGGCTGGGTGAAGAAGCAGGGCTGGGTGAAGCAGGGCTGGGTGAAGAAGCAGAGCTGGGTGAAGCAGGGCTGGGTGAAGAAGCAGGGCTGGGTGAAGAAGCAGAGCTGGGTGAAGAAGCAGGGCTGGGTGAAGCAGGGCTGGGTGAAGCAGGGCTGGGTGAAGAAGCAGAGCTGGGTGAAGAAGCAGGGCTGGGTGAAGCAGGGCTGGGTGAAGAAGCAGAGCTGGGTGAAGAAGCAGGGCTGGGTGAAGAAGCAGGGCTGGGTGAAGAAGCAGAGCTGGGTGAAGAAGCAGAGCTGGGTGAAGCAGGGCTGGGTGAAGAAGCAGGGCTGGGTGAAGAAGCAGAGCTGGCCAGCAGATGCCGAGGGCTGACACCGCTCTGGACTCCTTGGGAAAGCGGGAGCGGTGGAAGCGGGGAGCGGGGCCGCTGGGGGCAAGGGTGGCCTGACGGCTTCGGGGTTGTGGGACACTTCGCGGGCTCACCTCCGGGCTCCCTTCCCCTCCGACAACTGTTTCAGCCGGATGCGTTGTTTTTTTGGGGGGTGTCACGCACTGAAACAGCGTGCGAGGTTCAGCCCGCAGGCATGGGTGGGCAGAGCAGCCGAAGGACCCGAGAGAGCCCCCCTGCCGCCCCCCGGCCCCCCACGGCGCTGGCTCGCTCGCAGCCTCAAAGCCCGCATGGCCCAGGAGCGCCGGGCGCGCCACCCTCCCGCCGGCCACCCAGACAAAGCCGAGGGAGCCCTCCCTGCAAAAAATGGCCGGTGGGGCTTCGGGCGGCCCCCGCGGGCGGCGGGCGGGCCGGGGGTGGCCGCTGGGCGGGCGGGCGGCCCTGCCCGGGGGGCAGCGGGGCGAGCGCTGGCACGGGGCGGCCCCCCGGGAGGCGCCAGCGCGGCCCCCGCCGCCCCTCCTTCCCCGGCTGCCTGCTGCTCTCCCACCCCCCCCCGCCCGGGGTCCCTGCGCACCCCACCGAAATCCGCCCCCAGCCCCTTGCCCCCCGCCCCCAGCCCCTGCCCTCGCTGGCTGCCCGCGCGGGCCGGCAGATTGCGGCGGGGGGCCCCGGCTGGAAGAGGGCCGGGAGGGCGGCAGCCACCGGAGGACAAGCACACGGTGCCTTCTGGACGATGCTCCTTTGCAGTAGCCGCCAAAGACCGGGAACAAAAACAGCAGAGATCCCGGTTTCAAAGCAGCGGGAGAAGGGAAGACACCAATATTTTCCTTTGCGTTGACCTCGCGGAAGGTGCCCTAACCTCCCCGCCAAGGGAAAGCCAAACCACCCCAAAATGTTTTAGCATGTGCGTGCTTTACATTAACAATTCACAATTGGCTCTACGCGTGTTTAAATAGGGGCATTATTAAGCTTGTGCCTATTCAGACATATGCCCCTAGCAGGGGTGCTGGCTTCTCTTATTTTCCTTGGCTGTGGTCTCGAAGAGAAGATAGCGGAGCCAGAGGAAGAGTGTGTACATGTGCAGTTCCCGAGAAAGTGGATTTTACATCCCTGCATAGACAAAACACGCCATCCTTCCCAAGTGTTATAGGTAAACCTGATCTTAGAAAGACTGACGTCCTAGGCAATGAGTTTCAGAATGTTTCCTTTTCCTCCAGCAAAAGCCAAAGGGAAAAGGATAGCAAGCACTAAAACAGAGATCAAGTCACCTTGTGGGAGCTCTACCCCGCAAACAGGCTGGATTCAACACACCAGAGGTACTGGCACAGTCACTGCAGACCTGTTTAGCATCTCTTTTTTTCATAAAATACAGTCCTATCCTCCCTGATGCCCTCACATTCACGTTTTTAGGGCAATAAGATCCTTGCTGTTCAACATGAACCACGAGTCATGAAGTTTGATGTGTATTTACACAGAAAAAGCGTGACAAACCTCTGGTGCTGCTTACTTTCATACCCATCCTCTGCTCTCCTTTGCCCAACTCGTAGCCATGTCTTTCCTGTTTCATCTGGGTTTTTTCCACCTTGCTCCACTTTTCAACTACTGACCTTAAGCTCCCACATGGTTTTCTTTCCCCAGCCATTATCCCCTGTCTCTTGGTCTCTCTAACTGCCTCCCTCCCCTCTCCTCCTTGCCGGACAGTACTTTGTGCCTCCATCCCTCTGCTCCTTCAGGGGAGTTTACTTCAGCCCTGTTGTGCATCTGTACCCATGTCCTGTGGCGGGAGTTTTACCCTATCACCATCCTGATACATGCCAGAAGGCTGAAATCAGAAAGTGAAGTCTTTTGTCAGGATTTCTATAGACCATTCGGGGACCCCTGTGCAGGGCACTGCTTTCTACCTGTACCCCGCTTTTAGACTTTCCCACACAGTAGCTGGTGCAACACTTGTTCCCATCAGCACGAATATGATTGTGCTTTAGGCAATGAACTATGGGGAACAGCACTCCTTGTGCTCTGTAGGTTTCCTCGTTTGCAGGGCTCTGAGACCAGATTTGGTGAAAGTCAGGGTTTGCTGGAGCCTTACTGCTGCTCTAGGGAAACCCTGTGTGTTCAAATCGGGTTTTGGAGAGGGCAGAGAAGAAGCAGCACCGAGGGGTGGTGAAAGACCCGTTCAGTAAAACATGCTTGAGCAGTCGCTGTGGGAGATTGTTCTTCAAAAACAGTGCTCGGATATTTTACAGCTCTGCTTTGATGACTGATCTCCTGTGAGTAGGACTCCAGTGGTGGCAGCATCTGACCAGAGGTTTGGCTGGAGCAGCTGTGGGCTTGGGGAGCTGCTGCGGATGGAAAAGCTGGGGTCAGCGTGCTCTCAAGCTCAGGCAGACGCTAACTACAGCAGAGCTGCTTTCTGGCAAGAAATTGGCACTATGCTGGAGAAGAAGCAGTGCAGACCCTGAGCAGAGAGGAGGAAGTTAAGAGTAGATGAGATCTTTGTGGGTTTGCAGTAACTGATGTCTGACAGGAAGAGCAAATTCATGCCAGCATAAAGGAAAGAAAAAAAAAGGAGGGCAGTAGTGAAAAATCCATATTGTTCACTCAGTAACTAAAGAGTCATCTGACTCCAGAAGAAAAGCAATGCATTGGTTGCAAGAAGAAAAATAAGACTATTTCTGTAGCTCTCTCTGAAACTGAAGTTTTGCTTCTTTACTATTGCTAACCCTTTAGGACGGTAAACATCACCTTCTCCTCCCTGCAAATCTCTCTGCTGTTTTGAAATTTTACAAGTTCCATGGTTATTGATTCAAATGTTAATAGTTTGTACTCAGCAAAATACCATACAAATGGATTCATCACAAAACAACTTTCTGTAATAAGAAACTTCACCATAGCTGGAGGCGAGGAGGTGACTTAGTGCTTCAGAGAGACGAGGGGAAGCTGAGAGGGCTTGGCAGGAAGGGAAAGTCTTAGGACTGGTTGTGGAAAGTCGATCAAGCAGAAAGGTCCAGGTAGTGTCATCCACTGTCAGAGGTGACTTCTTGGGCAAGCATCTTCATCCTGCTCAGCTCCACTCTCCTCCATAAACAGCAGTCACAAAATTTCCACAGCCACCTGCTCTCACCGCAGTGTGATCGTTCCCCGGTGTTTCCAAAAATTTCCTCTCTCCACAAACTGTTGCACTCCAGATTCTTCTGTTCCCTGTGTCCCCCGCATTCCTTTTCTTCCTTTTCCTTTTCCTTTCCTTTCCTCCTCTTCAGTAACTTCCTGAGCTACTTCTGAACTTCCCAGTTTGCACTGCCATCTTCAGCCCTGCAGCTTGATTTCCCCTCACCCTACTCGTGTCCCAGTACAGTTTAGCAAAGCAATGAGAAATTCCTTCCTTACACCTCCTTTCTCTCTTTGCTTCTGGTGCATTCGCTGTTCTTCCCATCGCTGAAGGTCATGAATGCTGTTCTGCTTTTGCCACACACCCAGACGACCAGCAAATCCTGCCTGTCTAACTCCATCCCTTCAACATGACATTTTTTCTGTCCCATCTTTGTTGGGGAGGAACTGTATTTTGAGTACGAAGGCGATGGTGATTTAGATAATGCTCTCTCTTGTTAGAGAGGGAGACTACCTTCCCAGCAAAGGAAGGGAACCAAAGCAGAGCCTTCCCCGATTAAGCCTGATCTATTGCACCTGCTGAAATTTTGGAAATTCTTGGGTCTTCAGAGTCCCACCCACATTCCTTCTGTTTACTAGAAGATTATGGGAAGTTTTTGCATGGATATCACCGTCAAGAAAGTAAGTTGGCAGAGTCCTTCAATGAGCAGTTGTAATGATATTTAAGAAGCCAACTCATAAAATTATCACTATAGCCACGGAGGCTCATCTTTCTCACCCAGAAGAAGTTAGAGAGGAGACTGTGACAAAAAGACCTTGGTAGCGTTTGGAGCCATCAGAGTTTTGGGGCTGCTTCTTCCCTGGAGCTGTTATTCACCAGGGATTTGACGCTGGTCCGTGCTGCTTTTCAGCGGTAAACGGGTCAAACAGCTGCTCGGATGCATTTAGCTGCCTCTGACGTGCCTTCGGTAAAAGGCAGTGAGACAGGACGGTGTAGTTGCGGGCAACTAGTGAGCTAAAAGTAGAAAATAGGAGGAGACAACAGCAGGTGGCTTTAGCAGGCGGGAAAATGAAGGTTTATATTTCCACATGCCGCAGAGGATGTTTTTAGCTATTTGGGTAGGTATTTGAGTGGAAATCCTCTCTGCCGCTTGCCAGGCTCAGCAGGAAATGAGCAGAGACATTGTTTTTAGACCCTGGTTACCTCCCCATATCCATTTCACCAGTCCCGATGGGGTAGGTGGGTGGTGAAGCCCAGAGCTGGATCCATCGACAGCTGCTCTCAGTTCAACCAGAGGCGGTAACAGCCCTCTCCCTCGGTTTTGCTAAGCTTCCCCGTGCGGTGTGCTGCGACGGAAGCAGCAGCCAGGAGTTACTTTTTCCTCCAGAAGCGGTAGAAGGGAGTGGGTTTCATCTTTGAGACCCAGACTTTGCTGGAGACAGCCATCATTTTATCACCTGTAGCCCATGTTAATCGCGGGGTGACACATGGAGGTGGCTCCAAGCTCGTGCTGGCAGGGAGCACCGCTCCTGCCTCGGCACCGTGCAACCAGACAGGCTGGGAGGGCAGGGGGCAGAAGCCGGATGCTCCTCCTGAGCGGGACAGGGATCGCTGGGACACACACAACAGGCGTTGGAGGGTTGCAGCTGTAGGTCTGTCCCAGGTGAACAGGGAGCCCAGCAGCACAGGAGGCACAAGCTATCTGCAGTGCTTCCAGGGACGCTTTCCCTGAGTTCCCTCCGTCTGCTTTACAGGAGAAGGGGTAAGAAAACAGAAGACGTTGCAGGAAAATTCACCCAGACCAATCCCCAAAAGGGAGCAAGCTCTTACAGAAGCTGGAGAGGTTTTTTATAGTGTCCTTGGGATATGCATAATTTTCCTGTCCATCAAACACCTGAGTAACTTTGTGCTCACAAGACGTCCCAGTTACACCACTGGAACCACACTGTTCCTGTAAAAGACTGTGCAAACTTTGCCATGATGTTACTAAAGGGTAACTCGTGTACTCAATTCATCTGCAAGCCACAAGCATGTTTCCAAACCTGTGAAGGCAGCAATGGCACCTTCACAGCACTCAGCTGACACACAGAGCACTCCTGAGAAACTTCCCCGCTTCCTCAGCCTTCTGCCAAAAAAAATTAACATAGGGAATGGGTTTTATTCATGTAAAAATACATACACGTGCCTTACAAAGGGGATATCTTAAATGCTTGGAGTGTCAGCAGTTTTCCTTAACATCACATAACGCAATGGCTGAACGGGGTGCAGAAGCCACGGAGCAAAACAGTGTCTCAATTCAGGAGACAAAGCGCAGAGGTGGGAAGCCATCAGACCTGTTCTGCTTATCCTCTGCTCACCTAGCCCAGCTTATCCTTGGGGTAACACGGACTGGACTATCTGGGCGGAGAGACAGAGCAAAACTGTCTCAAAGGGGGTATTTGGTAATTTGGACTGTCTTTTCAAAGACGGTAACACCTACGACACCTTGGAAGCTTGCTGTTTGAAAATACTCTTCAGTGCTTTTTTTTTTTCACAGGAGGGGAGGGACAGGCAGAGGCGAGATGACTCTCTAAGAGTGATTACTCCAGGCAATGTGGACTTGGAACCGAGTGTTGCCATTCAGAGAGTTACTACATATATAAATAAAAAACCTCTGCTTAGGGTGGCTGAACCTCATCAGTTTTGTTTATAAGTAAGAACATAAATAAATACTACACTCTGTTTTGCCACACTTCCCAGACTATCGCTCTAGTGAGCCAGAAGAAGATGCAGTTGTTTCCAGGAAGCAAGTGGTAGGATACATTCCTGCTCCCATCCTCATCCTCCCTTCTCTTCGCAGCACCTTTGTTTCAGCAGACTAACAGTTGTCACAGGGATTTACAGAAACTGCACCTATTATGGGAGAAAGGGAGTCACCATTAACATTTCCTTAAAGGACAGCTATCAACAGATGTTCTGGCCAAGAAAATGCCAAAGGTGCCTTTTGAAAAATAAGAGAGGTTGAATCCAGGCTGGAGCAGAGTTTGGTCCTACTCGGAAGGGAAAAGCTGCATCTTGCCCCTGGTGACACACAGGATGCTGGACAGAAACTCAAATCACAGCCATGCTCCCCTACTCACTCTCACTCTTGCTGTGTCCAGCTGGAAGGATGAGTCCCGATTGCTGCGGACCATCAGCGGGTTTCTGACCACAGGGTAGGGGAAAGGAGCCGGTGGTTTGCTCCTCATGTCACAGTGGAGCAATAAGAAATGTGTCTGAGTGACATATGTCACTAAGGGCAGGACATGACAATTCCTATTTGTCTGTCATTAACCTGCCCCTCACCTCTAGCCTTACCGCAGGAGTCGTCTTTGTGACAATGACTGAAGGGTGCTTGAAGATCTGCCTCCTCCAGATCTCTGTGGTGCCCATCTCATCAAAAAACCTTCCCTCACATTTGCTTTCTTTCCCTGCTAAGCTCCAAAGCTGGTGTTAATGCTCTCCACCTCCCCAAAGGTACGTTTCTGCATGGGAACCCCCATGCTCTGAGGCAGGTTAGCACAAAACCATCAGCTCTTCTGCTCACCCTTCCATGGGCTTTGGGCTCAGGACCCCTTGCAGAGGGACAGGTGCATGGGTAGAAAACAAAGCTTTTGCTTTTACATGAGTTTTGACCTGCCCATTTTGCAGCAAACTTTAGCTAAGTGTTCATTTAGCTGGTTCTTCCACACTTCCCCCACCCTGGATACTCCAGCCCTACTATCTACTTAATTCTCATTATTTTTGCTTAGTTACTCCTCCTGTGCGTTAGAGATACGTTGTGCACTTTACCATTTCCTACACAGCTTACAATACCCCAGAAAGTGGCCACAGCAAGGACCATAACAAAGGAGAACTGTACAATGCCCACAGTGGAAAAATATTTTGAAGAAGCTAAAAGAGGAAATAATTAAGCAAGGATCTGCCCACTGTGGATAGTTCATTTAAAAACCAGGCATGTCCTTCATAGGTCTAGCAATTTCCCAGCTACCTGCCTCCATTAGTTAATTAAATTGATTAATGATATTCTTAGTCAAAGAAGACTTGCAACAGCCCCAAAGACAAAGATGAAGCAGCAGGCAGTTGCCAGCCTTTGCAACCCTTGTTGTGCTGTTCCGACAGGTGATGAAGACTTCCTCTCTGTGAGTAGCTGGGAATCCACTGTTGCCCAGAGAAGTTGTTTCTTTTTGCAGTTTGGGAACTCTGGTAGAATGAGTTCATCCAAAGTTTTTCCAGTTTGAAGTTCTGATACATCCTAATTGGGTATCAGCCTCCTGCTTTCACCGTTCCCGTCTCTTCCCCAGCCAGGGCTCAGGATTTCACTTGGTCTCTCTGAAGAGGGTTTGACCTGGCCGTGTCACCGCACCAGGCTCTGAGGGGAAATCCCCCCTCTTCTGCTTCTGGAGACAGCTGAGGTGCACACAGGCACAGAGAGGCAGTGACACCGTGGGTATCCCTTGCTTAGCTGGAGGTAGCCATAGTAAATGCCAAACCACCATTCGGTGTTTTAGCCGGACACAGCCCAGAGGGGCTGGCAGCAAAGCCGGGGAGCGCCCAGGTGTGGGGTCTGAGCCCCCCGAGCTCGCCCACCGTGCAGGCTGGCTGCCAGTGCTGTGCTGCAGCACGGCTGTGCCTTGGACAAAGGCTCAGCTGACTCTTCCTCACAGTGCGGTGCAGAAATGTCTCTCTCAAACTGAAAAGAAAAAAGTAGCGGACTGGAAGGCGTGGATAGGTGGTGTGCGGCAAGGCGGGGGTTAAGCCCGGAGGGAAGGGTCTGGCTGGCAGGAGGCAGAAGCAGACACAGATGTTGGGGTGGGTCTTCTTCTGTGCTCCCCTGCCAGAAGTGGGCACTGGGGACCCTCACAAGGAACACACTCGGGGCGTTATTCTTTCGTCTCTGGACTCCACCGGCCACTAAAAAAGAAGAAAAATCAGGAGCACAAGTAGCACCTTTTTCCCACAGGACCCGAACAACAAAATACAACGGCCACAATTTAACCCTTCTAAACACTTCCCCTCCCCACAACCCAAACACGATGCCAGTTACTCCCAGTCCCACCTGCCCAGGCAGCCACTGGAGCAGCTGGGCTCGCAGCGCAGCCCGGTCGGTGGGTTGCAGCGCAGCCCGGTCGGTGGGTTTCGGGGACGCCCCAGAGCAGGGGAAGGAGCTGCTGAGTCCCCGGCGGGCCCGGGGCTGAGGCTCTCGCTCCCCCTTCCCCTGCGAGGGGCAGGCGGAGGGTGGGGGTCCCCGGGGTGCTCCTGGCCAGCATCGCTCAGTGCTCAGCCGCGTGAGCGCTTCAAGCTTAGAAATGCTGGAGCCCCGGTTTGGGCTGAGGGAGCAGAGAAATGCAAGAGTGTTTTGTCTTTCCCAGGGCTGCGGAGCAGAGGAGCTCCCAGGTCTTGCCCACAGCGGCGGCAGCAGCCCCCCAGCTTGGGAGGGGGACACGGCTGCAGCCCGGGGAGCCCCGCTCGGCGGCAGGAGCTGGGCTGGGCTCTTAGCAAGGGGAGAGCAAGCCTAAGCCGGCCTGTGGATGCTACAGGTGGGAGGTTTGCGGGATAGACTGAACGGTCAGCCTCTGGATCGGGCTGTACAACTGCTTTTTCATTAACCCAGGGATAACCACCATCTCGAGTGACCCTGATTACTGTCGCAACAGTCCCAGCTTTCTCTGGCTTTGGAGAGCTAAACTAACTCTGTGGTATGATCAAAGATGCACTAAACCCCAGAAGTTTAAGGGAATATTAAAACATGTATTCTGGAGTAGTTTTTTAAAAGTGTTGGTGTTTGAGCCTGCATTTCCAACTGCTCTGCAATGTGCAGCTTGCAGACACTGCACGAGTGCTCAGCAAGGAGGAGCCCTCCCCACCAGCACTGGGGTACGGACATCAGGGGTGGGGTGGGATAAGCATGGGCTGAGAAATGGGGCTCAGCCCCTTCCCCAGCCTGAAGCAAGCTGACTGTTCCTTCATCGTCTGTGTCCACATGAGGAAGAAACCTCTTGGTGTTTTAGTTCCGGAACTGGACTCTCTGAAAACATGTCCTCTCCTGCAACATCTGCTTGGGACCAGATAGATCAGTCCTTATGGATATCCCCATGCACGTGTGGCTGCTCTTACCTGTTCTGCATCTGTCCGTACTGGTATAGACTTTATAAACTTATTTATAAATTTATATAAAGTTGCTTAATCATCTTTCACAGATCCTCTTGCAAATCACCCACTGTTTTCCAACGTTGGAACAGAGGAAATGAAAAAAATGATGGAAGAAGAGGATTTATTAACCTCATCTTCATACATGGAAAACAGATTAAATATTCTGTCCAAGGTTACCCATGCAGGCTGCAGCAGGAACTGAATCCAGACCTCCTACATTCCCACCACATTGGGTGACTATCCCAGCATGAACTTCCCCTTTCCAGGGGATATTCTCAGCTGTATCAGTATCTAGTCTAGTTGTTAAGTTCCATAAGGTTTTGTCTTTTTATACTTTGAAGACGCATTGTTCTTGTCTCCTTTCTATGAAATCCTCAGATGGGTTGCTGCATGGGTTCCTTTCTAGCCTCCAGTAGATGGAAATTAAACACACTGTATGCAAGACTGTCTGGAAATCTAGACTTTGAAAGGATGTTTTATTTTAAAACAAGAAAAAAATCCTTACACTTTATGTTCCACCGTGAGTGTGAGCCCAGCACTGGATTTTTGGTTTCTAGTGAAGCTTTGCTACCTTTTCCCTCGAGTGCTGGCAGCTGATTTGATGGTATCAAACACTCCCTGGGAGAGCCAGCTGCACCGGAGGGAGTGCCAGGGCCACCCCAGCTACGCAGCGACAGCCGCGGTTACTCATGCTGCCATCGCTGCTCAAGCAGAAGATTTGGCATCAGCCACTTCAATTATTACTTACGTTGGTTGTAAACTTATGAAGGACACCTCGACACAAGCAAGAAGCTTGTCTTCTGCTTGGCAAATAACTCTTCCTTACCCACTCTAAAGAGACAGCAGGCCTGCTAGATGTTCCTTTGGACATTGTCCACTGGGACAAGGCTGGCATCTTCACTGTTCAGATGTCCACCAATACACGAGGAGGAAAGGCTTTGGAACGTGAAATGAGGGTTAAGACCTGTTATCTCTGCTTTTTTTCCTCTCTCTTCTGGCCAAGAAAATCCAAATTGGCAGCTCCTTGTGGAAGAGAGGCTCCTCAACCAGGAGAAATGTAGCTGTAAAGTAACCATGGCATTTGGCATCTAGGATTTTTCAGTGTGAAACAGATCACCTTTTTGTTCACTAGATGTTGCTCCTGTCTGCCCAATCCTGCACTGAATCCAGTAGCCTGGAGAAAGGGAAAAAGTGACATCTAGAGCAAGGAGCAGAAGAGAAATAGGAGCAATAGGAAAGCACGTTAGACTGTGAAAGTTGACAAGCAGGAGGCAGCAGCTGCTGACAAAGCCCTCCGTTCTGTGGCCATCCTGCCACAGTCCAGATCATGCTAAAATATCCCAGCAGTGCACATGAGAGAGCCATCAACCAGTTGAATGTTCCCCGATGAAGGCATTTCGTGTGTTTTTTTGTGAGATTAGACACTGCACAATATTTGTAAAGATCTGTACTGCCAGTGTAGTGGAATCACATATCATCAACAGTGATTCAGTGGTTCTTTCCTGCACTGCTGCGGGCGTTAGCTGTCTGCTTCCACAGAACCTATAAAAGATAGAGGAGCCACTGCAAATTATTAAAGCCTAACAACATATAGGGTATAAAGATCAGTTTCCTTTAGCCATCCTTCAGGTTCTCTCTGTCTCCATGAGTTGATGAGGTTTCTACCATGAGACAGAGAGGGCCAGCTTACAGTTACTGAAGAAGTACTGTAGATAGGCATCTCTCTCGTAACCTTGGATCCACAAACCAAACCGGTAAAAGATTGGCAAAAATGGAGCAGTGAAAAAGAGGGGTCCAAACAGCCGATGGTTCCTCCATCTAGAGATTTGCAAGACCGGTCTCTACACAGCACTGATCCATTGTTCTACCCCAATGAGTTTATGTGGAGTTTTGTTTTGTTTTTCATTTAAAGCAAACACAAAGACTTATGCAAGCTCCTGAGATACATCTGTATATAACTTGAGTTCTCCATCTTTCAGGGTAAATCTTGAAAGATGAAGATACTGAAGCATTTTGGAGAGTTATCTTGTGCCTGTGCTGCTTAATGCTGATGCTGTATTCCATGTATTATGGGACTGGGTTGGCATGAGAAAATTCACCCTGAGTTTTGGCAGATTATAAATTACTGAATTTGAGATGCTGTGCAGAGAATATGCATCCCAGTCCTAATGCAGTTATATCAATATTGGTTCTTGGTGACCACAATTCTCCATTCTCGATCCCTAATGTATCGGACACCTACATAGTTGGAAAGGTCCACCAAAAACAAAACATTTTTTTAAAAAAAGGGACAACAGAGAAATAACTTCTTTTTAAGCTTCAAAAGTAATCTTACACAGGAAGCAGCGCTAGCCTTTTTCACAGTGGGAAACTTTTTTTTTCCACTGTAGCTGCTTGTTCTTCAACAACTGTTTTAAAGAAAGGTTTGCACATCTTAGTTAACTAAGATCTTCCGTAATGTTTTGCCAAATAAATTTGGTTGTTAATTTGAATGTGAAAGATATCTGCTATTAGATACCAAAGATGTATCTCTTAGTTGCTACCCAAGGGTTAAGAAATCATTCTGTGTAAGGTGGTCTCTCACTTCCTCCTGACATTCAACAATAGATCCCCTTCAGTGGCTCACAGCCTTTTCTAGGCCACTGGTGGATCTGCCAGGTTCTTTAATGAGTATTTCATCTTGTATATCTAAAGCGGTAGAAGAAGTACTACGGCTTATTTGTTCCAGTCTAGTAACATGTTTAAACCAAACTGAGGAAGCGTGCTCATGGTATTTTTTGCGCTGTCTGGATATACTACCGACCTATTTAAGGGAAACTCTGCTTTTTACCTGAACTTGACCAACGTGGTGTATTTACAGCTCTGTAGGAGATAAACATTCCTCTGCTGAACCTAACAGTCCTTACCTGTCTGTAGGCAGAGGTAGTCCTACCTGAAATACTTTATGCAGAAGTAAAATGTAAGCAATGCAAGAAATTATGTCTACATGTACTGGAGATGGCATGGCTGGAGTCTGCATTTCACGTTCTCCATTACACTGCTGTTTAAAAGACAAGGGCACTGACTGTGCGCACGAGAAATATTTGTTCACATCATTTGCCCAATCAAAAAAAGTTGGTTTTGTAGGAAGCAATAGAAAACATTTATCCGGTTGATTTCCTTCTCTGGCCCAGAGAATTCACATTAGTTCTAGAGGACCGCTGCAGCTAACTGGTAGTGAGGGGTGGTGGTAGTGTAAGTACGCCAAACTGTTCTTCCTTTGTGAAGCTGTGCAACAGAAGGTGCTTTTCCAAAAAGCATTCTTCAGCTGACTAGGTCACACCTCTTCCATATCATGCAGCAACACCATGAAACGCTTTGGTAAGTACTGCAAGACTGAAGGCTGAATGTCATCACAGATTTGAAGTGTAGTTATACAGGACAAATGACAAAATGATAGCCTTAATAAACTTCACCTTATGCTCATCATCTTTACACATGCACACATACTCAGAAGTTATTCTGACCCAATGTGTAAACCAGTATGTCTCTAACTGTTGGCACCAGGTACAAATTTTCCATTACAGACAGCCTCAGCCTGTGTAGCAGCTGTTGTGAACTTCTTGTGGCCACCTCTTTGAAGCATTTGGGAACACAGCATGTTTAAAAGTGAGTATTGTCTTGCACTCTATATCCTAAACCTAGAATTGAGGCTATACAAAAACACAGATGAACTGTCAGGTTTGTCTTAAGTCACTATGTAAATATTCCCTGCAATTCAATTGTGAACTTCTTATCGTGTACTAGCACAAAGTAACACTAAGTTTTGTTACTTAGGTTGACTTATTTTTATTTGGTTGCAAAACTTTAGTACAGGATCAGAGTTCCGACTATGCTCATAATTCCTTACCTAGAACTGAAGAAAATATAAAAATGACTAGAGAAAGTACGTATCTGTTTAACTAGCTGTGTTTAGATACACAGTATAAAGAGTTACCCAGGCTTTTTTATTTCATAAGCAGAATCAGGAGCTTATATAAATGGTGTTCCTAAATCCATTCACAACAAAGCAGACAAGGCTCCATCCTCAGGGAGAACCAAGCCACAGAAAACCGGTAACGCCGAGATCTCTGCCCAACTGATCTCAGTTAAAAAACCAGTAATAATAAAAAACCCACAAATGAGGGAACAGCTACAAATTATCCTTCCCATTTCAGGATTGATAGTTTTAGAAATGGTCATTTAAATCTTAATTATTCATACATTACATATATGTACAAGTATGTCCAATACAGTAAGAATTTTATCACTTCCCCCTGTTCTTCAAAAGGACTGTATCGCATCAGTAAACATGAAGCATGAACTGCACCACGTAATACAACGCTGTTGCCACCTATAACTTTATATGGACTCGTGACAAATAGGATCCTAAGGATGTTAGGTCTAACTGTTGGAAGAAACAGTCTCCACGCTGAGGACTGAGACACTCCTTTCTGGCTTTAGCTTCCAGGCAAGAAATTTGTTGAACTGCTCCCTAGCTGACTAATACAACTTCTCAACCCTTGACAATTACAGGCCACAAAACCCAAAACCCGTCAAGAGGTAGCCGCCTCTCTCTCTCGCTTCCTATTATCATCATTCCCTGAGCCTGAATGCCTCCCTCAACCAGCCCTGCAGCTACTTCCCATGCTTTTGCATCCAGTTGCCTCACTATTTCTGCACACTACTCTCCTTAATTTTGAAAGAACAAAAACAAAATTAAAAATACCAACAGTTCTCCATGTTGAGACTTTGGCACTTTGGTTTACAGAGAACAATTTTCTTAACATTTCCTAATTTGTCTGGGTCACCAACAAATACCAATAAAATCATCAGAGCTAGGTTATTTAACTTCAATGTTTCAGATCTTTGCTTTCATTTTACTAAGAGTTTTCAACGGCAATTTATGGATAAAACATAATGGATAAAAAGTATTGAGCAATAACCATTAAGTTGGAACTTGTTTTGTCAGCAATTTCTCCTTGTCTATTATATCAAGCTTTTAAAATAGTTGGATGTATGTTAGTGTTTCTTTTAATTACCTGTTATAGTTCCTGGTACTGACATTCAGAAATAGTTAATAAAATTACATTTCATATGTTTATGCTCTTAAAATTATGACAAACTCTTTTGGTGGCATTCCCTGACAATCAGGATGAAGTGATTTTTGCTGTGAGGGCTTTGTAGTCCTATTTCTTTTGCTGTGCCAACATCAATATTCAGCCAGCCACATGGCGAGTTATTTCAGAGGGCCAAACTTGCCAGAAATCTAAACAAAGTCAACAGTGTTTCTCTCCTTAAACCATCTCACCACGACTCCAGCATGTGCCAATGATGGCACAACAGAAAGCTGGACTACCCACTCTGCTTAGCCACCCCATATAACCACATGCTGATTTTCAGGGAAGACAAGGCTCCTGAGAAGACAGATAAATGCTGACTTTATTATCCATACAGCAATACTGAGTCTAATTGTTTAACCTATATTCCAAGGTGACACAAAATGTAGAACAAAAGACAAGAAACCACATCTCAGTGGAATTAACTTTTATTGAGGGGAAAAAAAAAAAAACAGGTTTACATGTAGCTGTAGGTTTTTCCATCCATACTTTCAAAACTCCAAAAAGGACTGGAAACAAAACTTGCTTAATCATTATTGCAATACCAAAAAGTTGGTGGGCTTTGTTGTTTTTGTTTTTCTTTTTTAAATGAACAGCGAATTATTTAACTAATTGCTATGTTCAATAAATATTTTTTCTCCTGCACCAATTAAGGGGAAATATTCAACCAAGTACAATAAAAACCCCAGGACTTTTACAGTTTTAACTTCAAATGTTATCCACTGCATAGCAATCCAGAAACTTTATCTATAAAACATAGCCTTAATTTTGAGTGTACAAGGATCTATTTTCTCAGACAAATACCATATTTTGCTCTAGCTCAAATAGTCTACACTCAAAGCAACTACTTGACAAAAAAAAAACCAAACAAAAAACCTCTGGTTCATGACTATCTAAGCAAATTTGTCATTACAGGAAAGGCTCAAAGTCATTTACTTGTTTATCAAAGTAATAGGTAAACATTTTAACAGAAAGATTAACGAGTTACTTGGAAATGCAGGTTTATATTAAAGTATCCGAGTGTGTATATTACATATGACATGCAAGCTTTAAAAATATCAGTGCTCTCTTCTGATTAGTCAGGAGTCCAATTGTTTTAAAAACAAAATAGGAATTACTTCCAAAATGTATCAGCACTTTGGGTTCTCTATTTCATTTTGCTTAAGATGTTTTACTACACAAAAACTACAACAATTACAATATTTAAGAGTATTACTATAAAGAGGGATGGAAAACAGGAATACTTCAACTGAAAATATGTATATTCTAAATGAACCAAAGATTTGTAAAAGGGCTGGATGGAGGACAAGGAAGGGTGGATGGGAGGGAAAGCAGTAGGGAAGCTAAGATCTGAACTCTGTATTTAAAAATCATGTCCTCAACTGTAACTCTTCTGATCTTCAGTAGCGCCCTGGGGAAAAAAAAAAAAAAAAAAAGAGGATACAATTACTATAAACTAACTGTATACACATCATCTCAGCTTTAAAGTGCCTAGCTTTTTTGCTTTCACATTCAGCATTCCCACTGATGGATTAATACTAGTAACAACAAGGTTTAAGATAGCCGGATTCTATTTATTCACTTGTATTTACTTACTTGGACTATACGAACGGGATCTTGATCGTGATCGGTATCGACTATAATAAGGCGATGGTGATCGTCTCCTTTAAAGGAAATTAAAAAAGAAACCCAACAACATCCATTATGAAAGAAGCCTTATTCACATCATTTCTACAAAACAGTACCATTTCCTTAGCACTGAAAGACTTAGCCTGCATGAATGATGTCAGCTTTATTTGGCTGTGGCTTACAGTTATTTAACAAATGGTTTTATATTTCTCTATTTGATGTGTTTAAAACGTAAGATATTCCCATACAAAGAATTTAATAAACTCTCACTAGCCTTGCAAACACATTAAGTGCTTTTCCAGATACCTACAATTCTTTTTCATTCAAGATAACTTTCAAAACAGTGAGATGGTTATGAAATGTCAAGCATTAAAAATCCCATCTACAAATAACCCCTTTTTAAACAGCACTGTGTATCAGCTGTCCCTGGTACTATATACAGCATGGAAAAAATGAGTTCCCTTTCTACCTGTCTGCTAGATTTGTAGGGCACATGCTCTACACCTCATTCAGGTAGCAAAATTAACCCCTTGCCCAACTGTTTACTGTATAACTGAATTACACAAACACTGAAGATTATGGTTGGTCTCTTCTCCCAAGTGACTAGCGACAGGACAAGAGGAAACGGCCTCAAGTTGCACCAGGGGCAGCTTAGGCTGGATATTAGGAAAAATTTCTTTACTGAGGGAGTGGTGAAGCGCTGGAACAGGCTGCCCAGGGAAGCGGTGGAGTCACCATCACTGGAGGTGTTCAAGGAACGTGTGGACATGGCATTGCAGGACATGGTTTAATGGGCACGGTGGTGTTGGGTTGGTGGTTGGACTTAGTGATCTTACAGGTCTTTTCCAACCTTAGTGATTCTGTGATTCCTTTAATCCCACAAAGCCTAACGTAACGAGGCTCTAACACACAGCAAGCATGTATGCAGAATCTTACTACAAACCAAGTAACACTTTTTGTCACCTAACTTTTCAGTTTTTCCAACAAATCCACTGTTCCTACAGAATTAAAATAAAAATTAAGAACCTGTATCTGTAGTCATATTCTTCATATCTGTCATATCCTCTGTCATACCCCCTATCATAGTATGAATCACGGCGACGACCTGCTCCACCGCCACCACCTCCTCCACTGCTGTTAAGGAAAAAGCAAAAAGATTAGACGTCTACTCTTCATCTTGATTTAAATTATTTAAAAGCTTTTTTTAAGTGTTCTTATAAATCAGACACTTAAGACTATGCGATGAAACAATCTCACAATGAAGCATTTAAAGAAAAATACCTTCAAAAAACCCCAGAAAACGCACCAGGGATTTGAGCCTAATTCCCATTAAAATCAAAGGCAAATGGCCACCTTAGTATTTCAGTAAGCTAAGGGTAGATTAACTGACCATGCTGGATATGTATTTTTTAAAAATAACTCCTTCAGTATTTTTTTTATAAATAAAGATACAATAAACTACAGTAGGATTTCAAATTCAGTTTAAATCCATTTTAGTTCCATTACAGAAAGTGAGTGAACTCCTTACTGTGTTGGCCTGCCCATGTAGATGCCTGGGGTGGGTGTATGTGCTCTCTTGGTGATTGAGTAATCCACCCGAATCCTCCTGCCATCCAGCTCCATACCGTTTGCATGCTCCATTGCCTGCAGGAGAGACAAGAAACAGAGACATGAAACCTGCAACCTACTGGTAACTGTGGAAGGCTACGTACAAAACACATTATTTTCAATCAGAAAAAACAAGCCCTGAGCTTGTTTTATTTAGACTGGTTACTAGTGCCCCGCTGTGGCGAATGGCTCATCTCTGTCCCCTGGCCCGTTTGCCGGCAGTGTTACAGGACTGCACTGGGGTGCCGGAGTAATGTGACACGCAATCCCTTCTTAAGAGAGCACGGTGCTAACCACTAACAGAGTCACTTTCCCTAGACTTTGTCTTCTACCCATCAGAAAGGTAAACTGAAAGGCAAAACAGCTTTTTCTGAAAACTGCATGTTTCCTACCGCTGTCTCTGACCCAGAGGGGACGGGCGGATTCAAAAACTGTGCAAAACAGTGGCTTCCTGTAGGGTGCATATGGCCGGATTACTGCTAGTCGGCTGCCATTTCATGCTCTCCCAGCCTCCTGCCATCTCCCTTACAAGGACCTACTCCAGCAGAGCTTAGTAAAATGGCGGGTTCAGCCTACATGGATACCTAATTACAACCTTCCTCCCCACTCACTCTCACAATAGCAGCTCGCTAAAGCAATACACATAAGGGTCTGCGCTTGAGAAGCCTGTGCCTTCAGACCCGCCCGCAGCCCGTGCACACACGCACTGGGTGTTCTAGCCCCTGCTTCTCTAGTCTTTGACAATCAATACAATGGCCTTTTACAAACTCAAAATCATGAAAATAGTTTTTCAAAGAAGCACGGCATACTTTTAAGAGTTATATTCATGCAACAGTAACTTAAAAAAACCCCAAACCCACAACCTTAAGAACTTAACAAACAGTTAATGCTGGACTTAAAAGCTATTAAAATTTGCAAAGCAAATTTTTTTTTTTAATCCTTTCATCAGCTGCTCTAAGACCTCAAATACTAATACACATCATGTAGTTTGTGACACTAAGCATAGCACTTAGCCCAAGATACACTATTTTCACATGTGGAGAAGAGACAGTGTTACAATCACGAGTTTAAGAACACAACCACTTTGTTGTTATTTAACTGTGAGGAACAATACACAACCTCAAAACATGAAGGTACCTCTAAGCAGAGCATTTTTTTATTTATTTATTTTTTTTAATAATGAAACAAACAACTATTCAGAAATGTAACTTTTTGCAGCTCTTTAACAAGAATCTTACTGAATTAACATACAAGTTATAGAGGAGGAAAGAAAACCTGACACCCACATGATTTAACTGTGATGTCCCCAAACTGGAAGTGACTGAATTACCACTAACCTATTTAACTACACTTAGTTTGTATTTTAGTAATGCTGTTTATATCTGTACTATATCGCCACCTAGTGAGTTCAGTTCCCATACAAAAATATAACAACTACATTTAGCTAACTGCAAGACAGAGCCAAAGAGCATTTCTAGTCTTTCAATATACACTAAAGTGTGTTTTGTGACTAAAACATGACCGTCAGCTTTAGTTTCCTAGCCTTGAGACTTCTTTTTTTTTTTGAAAGTCCTGTTCCACAAGGATGATCTAAATTAAAAAAAAAAATCTGTGCACGCATCCTAAGAACGTATGTGTGCGCACAAACCTAAAAACGAAGGCTGCAAAGAGCTGGCTGAAAAATTAGCTTTGTGATGTAAAGCCTTCCTTCTGGAAATGCAGCAACATGCAAGTTATCTTGAAAGGTAAGGAATTTTCTGCTTCATGGTATTTTTATGTCCAATCAACAACTTGCAGAGTAATAAGCTTAGCTGACAAGAAGCCACCTCAAAACCAGACAATCTGACACACATGTCTCATTTAGTTAAAAGAACAAACACCTCTTTAAGAGGAAGAGTTCTTTGACATAGGGAGCAGTACAGAGAAGAGCAACATACCAGCAAGACAGTCGAAGAGTTAATTTTGAGACTTGATTGTTTGTTTTGGAAGTACCAAGAAATGTGTTACATTTCAGTGGATAAAGATTAGTTCATAGTTACCAGTCTCCATGAAACTCAGACACCCTGGTCACAATGTCTAATGACCTACCCAATATTAAAACTTTTATTTTCTTAGCTTTCAACAGCTGTAAGCAATAACTGCCAACTAAAAATTTTAAAATAATTGAAGTCTTTAATAGATATGCAGACATAACAAAGCCTTTTACAGTTCTGACTGCATCCCCCAAATGCAGTAAAGCCAAAACCTACAATAAGCCATTATGAATCCAACAATAATTGATAGTATGTATCACTCACATCCAGTCATTAGCAACTGGAAATTCCTTCCAAAGATGTTTTCAAATTCTCTACATTGTTCTTAATGTGCACATCTCAAGTTTTTGAAACAAAGTACTTAAATTGACATTATTAGCTAATGACTGCTACAATACGACAAAAAGCCCTATTTGAAAACCTGGTTTCAGACTCGTGATATTGGGGTTTAAGACACACAATACCCTCTTAGGAGCCTTTAACTGTCAACAGTCCATTTTTATTTCAACACCTGGGTTTTCCTCCAAGTATCTGAATGTTGTTAGAAGACTTGCATGGCTTTTGCAAGATGACAGTAAGAAAGCAAGTGAACAGGATTCCTATAAACATGTACTATTAGTTTTGGTTGCAAATTCTAAGGAAAAATTGACTTTGTAGGCCAGAATACACATCTATATGTTTGCAGTCAGAAAACAGAGAATGAGGATTGGGAATGGCACAGGTAATAATTAAATCTTAGATTACAGTTTTAAACCTACAGCGGTCTATCCATAATAACAAAATTCCTTCAAATTATTATCTGTAAGGTATTAATTTAACAAAATGAGCAGTATTGTCTGGAGTAGTAGAGAGCCATGGTCCAGGGCTCAAAACAGTTAGAAAGCAAGCTTTAAATTCAGCAGATTTCAATTTCATTTGATATTTATTACAGTATGTGGTGTTTTCTACATGTATTAGCATTTAGGTAGAGTAAAACAAGTTTGGTAACACCGAAATTTTAATTGTATGCACAAACTTAGATAGGTGACTGGTATTAGTTAAGCAATTGAGAATTCACTGAAAAATTAAATAATGTTTTCAGTCTGGATAATGCCAGAAAGAGCAGCTTGGACAAAGAAACAATGTGGGAAACTTCTGCAACCTGCACTGTGGTCACTGGGGGAAGGGTGCGGGGAGAAGGGGGGAAAAGGGAGGGAGAGAACTTCGACTTGGCAGAGCTGATGTCACAGTCACTTTACATGTCTACTATGGAGTTCAAGATACCATTTGTACTGTACAGAAGATCATCAAGCCTTCATTTCAACTGCATCTAATTGCTTTGAATTACTTCAATAATGTGACACCACTACGAAGTTAAGTGACATACAGACTGAATACACTTGAATACTCAAACATGAGCAATTTATGTTGGGACTAAATTTGAAAATGTGTTTTCATGATTTAAAAATACCTATATAAGATACTGTCTTTTTTTTGTTCTCTGTGTTTTTGGGGGTTTCTTGTTTATTTGTTTTTTACCTGAAGCCCTTCCCATATTGTATTTAATGTCACCAACAAAAACATCATCTCCACTGTATCACAGGTACAGCATAGGATGAACAGACATAACATATTAGCTCTTCTCCCCCCAGTATACTGATATCACTAGTTCAGGTCTGGATTTAACGAGGACATCTGAAAGGACATTCTGGAAAAAAATAAAAAATCTGATGGGATGAAAAAAGAAATTAAGAAACCCAGCTTTTTACACTTACTGCAGTCTACCAAATGTAATTCAAGTGTCCATTTCACCTTTGAATGAGAGTCAATTTATATTCTCTAGTTTGAAGTTTTGATTTTTAAATATTATTAGAATACTGTCAATGATAATTTTTAATATATAGTTTTCTGAGCTTAAACATCTATTGATTAAATGCTCTTTAAAGCATACTTTAATTTAGAGTTTCACAGTCAAGAAATAGAGGGGTTTAGAGAACCAGAATGAGTAACTGGATATGTTTCTGCAAGTATTAGCAATTTCATGGTATTTCAGAGTCCCCAGAAGTCTGTTAACTTGTAATTCCAAACATTTGAGACCTTCTTGTGTTCTTTTCTGGTATATCAAGGGTCCCTTTTGATACCACAAACAATACTTAAAGCATTTCTTCAACAAACTATGGGAAAAGTTTTGGTCAATAATAATGCTTCTAAGGTGGTCTGCTTGCACCACAGATTAAATGTCTTGCAAAGTAAAATGATAAACCCTGTTATTATTCCAGTCTGGTCTTTGGCAACTCAGTTATGTTAATAGTTCAGTTTGTCTGTATAAAGTTTGTCTTGATTGCTAATGAACACTACTTCAGAAAACAGTTCTGAAAGATGGTCAAAACTGTAAAGAGCATATAACTAGCATTAGAAAACACAAAATTCTGTATTGCCAACAGCTGCTGTAGCTAATGCTTCTCAGATGAGTTCTTGCTACATAGTACATTCATAGTAGCCCCAGTTTAAACAACAACTAATATTTCATATTCTGAGTTACTGAAAAGCTGATAGTGGCATATGAAATCCCTGATAAGTGTAGTAAGGATCACCTCCCTAGAACAGCCAGCACTTTTTTTTTTCCCTCATTCTAGTATATAGAAGTTTGTGTTCCTCTAAACACAGGAAGAAAATCCTAGTATGATGGGCAGATGGATATCCTCTATAATTTAGCAAAAACATTGCAAAACTGCAATATTACAACACTGGCTCAGTACCAGCGTTGCAATACTGATAACTATATAAGAAAGAATGCCAGTCTTGAGAAACAGGTCTTCAACAGATGTTTACAGATCTTCCCCTTTGCATATTGTTGCACATGTGGTTCTGAAGACTTAGGAGAAGGGTGACCAACATAAGACAATACACTGCAACACACAAGACAAAAAAGCAATACCAAATACTACTTAGAAAAGTTTGGGGTTTTTTTAAAATAAAAACAATGTAACTTCACAAAAACCAAAAACCACTACACCCATAAGATAGAACACCCTTTCTTCTAGAAAAAGGTAGAAAATAACATAAGCTTTTCAAATAGGCTTTAAACAAGCACACTGAAAAGAACATTAGCACAGCAAAACCCTCAAGTTTTCTGAACAACCAACCATCAATCCTTAACATTTATTGTCTGCTGTCATGCTTTGAACTAAAGACAGTGTCCTTGAGCATCTTCAATATGGATCAGAACGTAAGAATCTACTCACGTGTTATCTTGCAAACACTAGACCATTGCAATAGAAGACATTTGATGGAAAAGGAACCTTCTGTCAGACCATCTCAACAGAACCTCTGTCTCCATCTCAATAGAGTTTCAGAGAGAGTAGAAGAGATTGCACAAGAAATCTCCTTTAGAATGGATACACTCATCCAACATTTCTTTCCCAGTCCTGTTAAGGTGGAATGACTGAAGCTATTGTAATGCTCTGACAGCTGCTCTACCTAGTAGTTATAAAAAGTTAAATCTCTGCTCCTCTTTATAACCAAGATGATCACGAACAGCTAACGACAAGGCTGCTATGGTGTCATAACCAATCTGGAGTTCTGAAAGTCTAAAACAGCTTAAGTGAAAATAAACTTTACCTACTGCCCCTTTGATATTTTTAGGACACTGCAAAGTATCACCTTTAAGAAATGCTATTTTACATTGTCTATGGATTTCCACAACATCAAACTAGTTGACAATTCAAAATGTCTTTACCACCAGGTGGAACTAGAAACATTGCATGGCTTGGTTTCAGAATCTTGACACATAGCAACATTTTAACCAGCTCAATAACTGATCCAATTTGTAAGAGTGGCAACCAATGATGACAAAGATCCTGAGGGATTTCAGCTGCAACAGAATCTACACAATACTGATACTGACCTATCTTAAACCAAGTTATGAAAGTTTAAACATAACTACTCACAATTCATATGGGGGCGAATTTCAATATTAACAATGTTTGAGAGCATGTCAGCTCAGAGGCTTCCCCATGTTACCTCTCTTGGAAGGACAATAGTGAAAATCATGGGAAATCCTCACTTTTCTGTAGAGTTCTACACATACTTAATCCATCTATGACTGCTTTAAAAGGGCTGGAATTTAGTTCAACATCTCATCTAGAGTTTTACATTCTTTTTATTTGGATGCTTAGGGTGTTGAAGGTTCTGGGTTTTTGTTCGGGTGGTTTGTTTTGGTTTTTGTGACGAAAGGTATTTATTCAGAATAAAAGTAATTCAAGTGTCATTGCTTTTATGCATACTCAACTTTTCAGATTTGATCTATCTTCCACACGAAGAATTACTTCATGTTCTTCAGTGCTCTCCTACAGGGCCTGTCAGAGAGTTTCACGCCTATAGCTATATCCCCTTTGTCTACGCTAGCTGCCACTTATTGCCATCTTCAAATCTGTCCTCAAGGCCCAAAGAATAAGTCAAATAAACAAGTTTTTCTGATGTTCTTTTTGCCAAAGTATTTCAGTTATATAAATTCCATGGGTTAGGAGGTTTTGCACCCTTTCCCCCTCTTCACGCACTAGCCCGTTGGGGAGAAAAAAAAAGGGTTTCATTACATTCCCAATTATTTCAGTTCCTGCTTAAGGTGCTCATTTTTATTTCTGTATTTCTGACTGCAATTAGTATCCCTTTTTTTTTCTTTGCACCCCAGTTTTGTGGTATCTGCCGAAACAGCTTTATACTAAACAAATTAGTTCATGCTATTTACATGGAACATTTTAAGAAATGCATTGGGTCATGCATGACCATTGCCCATGGGAACTAGGAGAAAACCCTACTTCTAAAGTCATATGAAGTTGTAAAATAGACAAGACAGGCACATGAACGTGACAAGAAATACTGTGCAAGTATTTTGGATGTTAAATGTTGTATGAAACAGTCACATTTTCAAAATCCCATTGAACTCAAGAGTGCAAAGAAATACAAGGCTAAAAGTTAGAAGAGAGTAGGCCACTAAAGATGGATATACAGCTATCCACCCCATTAACTCCTCTCTCAACCTGTCCAAGCGATAGTGGGAAAATACAGAAGGGACAATAAAGGAAGTTTTGCGTCCTTTTACTTACCCCTATAACCTGCAACAACCACACATATATACATCTACAAACCCTACTCTTCCCACAAGCGGATTCTCTGTTGGATTGTACCAGAAATCAGTCAAAGATCAGAACTGAGTCTAGTTCAACCAAGTCATCCACAAAACATTTTTTTCATTAAAGTATCATCAACTAGCATTAGAGTTTTCATTTTTCAGCTACTGATAGTAGGTTCCACAGCTGTCACCCTCCCTCCCTTCAATGCTAAGTGACAAAAGTCATATCCAAGCACTATGAATATACTTATCAAATGTAAACAGAATCAACAGCAAATCTGAAGTATCTGCCCAACACTATCAATCCATAAACAAGATGCTTGAAGTCTGTGACTCAGTTTGCTCAGAAGAGAGAAATAATCCCACAGTGAAGGCTTAAAGACAAAAAAACATTTTGAAAAAAGGATGTGTCTTTTAATAGCCATTTGATTTACAAATGTCAGTAAACATAGTAAAGCTCATAGTAAAGCTCACAGTATCCTTACACAGGTTAAACAAAAAAAAAAGAGTACTGTTTACCATAGTGAACTGTAATACCGGCTGCTGTTCATATTCTTTGATTCTCTCCTTACAGATCAATTATACTAGCAACAACTCAGTCCAGCTGTGAACAGCTATCCATATAACTAGCAATGTCACTGACCAAGGCACAAATCAAGACAAACCCCACTATTTTTCAAATGCACAATTACACGCTTTTAGAGAAGAAAATGGAAAGTAAATAGAAACTTCAGAATTTTGACACAGAAAACTACTTTGAAATGTTAACTTTCAAAATATTTCAAAAAATACTAGGAGGCTTCTATGTCTGTCTAAAGTTTTACTTTCATTTTGAAGTAACAGACTAAAATCAAAGCACAATGCTCGTTAGTGATTCAATACCGACAGCTTATGCTCAAAATCTACTCAAGCATCTGAACATTGAACTAAAATGCTTCATCTGTTTAAAAATGCCATGTTGTTTGAACAAAATATTTTAAAGTAATCTCACTGTGAGAACATGCTAGTGAATACACACTCAAAAACAGCTGTGTTTTTTTACTGAGATATTCATGAAGACAATGCACAAAGAGCACACCTGTTAAAAGTAGTAAAGCATGATTTTACCTCTTTAGAATCATCAATTCTCTCAAAATAAACGAAAGCAAATCCTCTTGATCGTCCAGTCCGTTGGTCATAAACCACATTGACACCAGTCAAAGGTCCATAACGGGAAAAGACTTCACGCAAATCTCTCTCAGTAGTATACAAACTGAGACCAAACACTCCAAGACACGTATTAGGATCTGGATTAGCCTGGTAAGACAAACGTTCAACTCCAATTAAGTTTATAAAAAACAAGTTATACATTCTCGTATCAAATTTTATCAATTTTTAAAATTTTTTAATCTGAAGAAAACTAAACATAGTTTATTACAAAGCTTAACACTTCAACAGTTATTGTAAGATATTTTCAAAAAGCAACTACTTTCATGATTTTTATTTTAGAAAAAAAGACAAACTTCTCATGTTGGTGAGAAACTCAGTTGATAAAAATTAAGCATTCTGAATACAGAAAAGCTATAGCATAACAGGAACCTATTTTATTAGTATTTCACACTCAAATCACCAACAAGCTGCAGACATGACATGCAAGTCTGTGCTAAGCCAGCCTGAACTCCCACCTTCAGCCTTTCTGCACAGTCACCGCTGGTACAAAAGAGTGCACGCTGCCTCCTGTTGCATACACTAAATGCATTTGAGCTCCAAACCACAGACAGCTGAACTATAATATAGCTTCCAGCAAAAATTCCTCCCCCTTCAACATTTCCTATCCAACTACACTGAAAGACAGTATTTACGTTTGAAAGCTTATCTCTTTCCACTTGTAAACTGGATGAAAATCACGTGCTTCTTTCATCTGGATAGTAACAAGTTTTGAAGGCCAGTTCTGTGAAACTGTAATCCAAAAGCATGTGCGTTTTTCTAGAGCAAGACTCTTGATTCTTTACCATGATGTGGGATACAGATCTACTTAATACATTATTTCACTTCAACTAAAGGAAGTCAAATACGAAATTGTACATTTGTACAAGGTACAATTTCTCTATTAGGTTCAAAGTTTCTCTACATGCCAGAGACTTCATCTAATGCCAATTCCACTGTAAGAATTATTTTCATCAAAAGTGACATTTTTTCAGTTAAGCTTCTGGCACCTGTTATACTAGAGGTAGCACTTTAAAACAGCAGCAATAGGCATAGGGATTTAATGTTTCTGCTAAAATAAGACCTGGAAGTTGACAGTCGAAATTTGTGTTTCAGTTTCAGATTTTCAAAGCCACTGATGCACAGTAATTTATGCCTCAGAGCTTGCCTTTCAGCCTGATTCAAAGAACAAACAGGTTTAGATCTTCTGTCGTGTTCTTTTCAGAGCTTTTGTTCAGGAATCCATTGTGGAAAATAAGATGCCCAAACTACTAATATAATTGAAGTTTCTTTCTTGCCGTTTGACAAAGTTCAAACTTCTGTTTTAAGACATGAATCTTTTACAATTCCTTATTATAGTTGAAGAGCACAACAAAACCTGGCAGTTTCTCATTTGAAAGTTTTAATTATACAGCTTTAGGTTTCTTTTTTACTCCATATTTCAATCTATCTGATAATTCAGTGGCATTAACAGCTATACTCCTTTTATTACTGAAACTCTTGCGAGTCTAATGAAATCTCTCAGTCTTAAATCATCGGTTGGACAAGTCCCTCCACACAGTACATATCAGTATTGTCGTTTTTTTACATCCCCCTTACACTTAAACACTATTACCTTTTCTGAGGCAAGAGAAGTACTGAGAATCAGTCTGCGCACCCTAAGCGACAAGTGACAGTTAGGTCACCGCTGGAAGGACTAAACTGCCTGTGGAGGACTAAAAGACAGCTTTTATATTAGGTTTTTGGACTGCCTCCCATCAATACAGTATGCAAGCTCTCTCTACAAGATCAGAAGTGGCAAAATTGCTACCAATTTTCCTGGTGTCTTCAGGACCTTGCTATTTAGGGGATTCAAATCTGATTGATTTGAGTTTCGTTTTGACACTACTAGAACTACTCCTTAGAATTAATGTGAAATTCACTGTGAAAACAAGTTTCATGTTTCACAGAGTCGTTTCCAAGGCAAAAAGACTTCTTCACAGAGCAAAATATTCTAGTGTTTCCTGAAGTAGTAAAGTGGATTAATTCATCTTTCACCAGGAAATCTGCTAACCGTTTTGAAGTTCAGTTATTCCTGCCAATTTTTCAAGATGTTAGATTCATATTTACTACACCATGATTACGCAGTGGCAACAATCCACAAAAAGCGTTAACTATGAGCACTGCCTCACAACAGCTTAAGCCACTGTACGTTAGCACTGCGGTAGTCTTTCCCTTTTCCACACACTCTTGTCTTCTCCCTCTACTCCCACTGGTATTTCCTGGTCCTGGTGAGCTGCTTCACCAAGGTAAGCCTGCCAAAAAACTATACTTTTTTGACAGGATTAGTAAAAAATTCGGGGAAACTAAACCAGATTAAAACTAAAAGAATCACAAAAGTACCACAGCCCTCACCAAAGAAGAGGCAGATCTGTGTGTAACAGCACTCATTTAGATCAGCCTGAAGTGATGTGGAACACGAAGCTAAGGCACTGAAACAGATTATAAAGAAGGCCATTGGGAGAAGTCTCTCAGAACGACATAAAGTTAGTGTCTTAGAACTTGTTTGGTGTACCTATACTTCCTCCTGTCCATAGAGAGACAATTCTCATTTACGTTTCGAGAGGCTTACTGATCCTTTTCATAACTGTGAATTTTACTAGTCTATTAAGTTTTACACATTAGCTAATAACACATGGGTTTATTTCATCAAGTTAAACCAAATTAATCACTCAGAGGTAGAAAATCACAAGCAACCTTCAACATAATATGATGTATGTTATAAGCAAATAAACACTTGAGAATTTTCTTCTTTGGCTCCTCTAGTGAATCTTATCAATACTGTAAGGTTGCAAGCATGCACAGAAAAGGTCTTGTTTTTGTAAAGGGTACATATACTTGGAACTGTAACAAAAAGAGAATCAGAAGCGTTCAACTGCTAGAGCAGATGGAAGCAGATGTCACCCTATCTCCACATACTGACTTACAATGGCATGGTTTTCAATGAATTTCTACAACTGCCCTGCCAGTTGCAGGCCCAAGAAGTAAGTGCCCAGTTGTAAGAATAGAGATTGTTCCCTGCTGCCCCCAATTCCCATATCCTCCAGTGACAAAACAGCAGGTCTAATTCAGCCTGCAGGTAACCTGGACTACACTGATGTAAGCAGCAATTGTTTTGTTGGTACTCAGCCTTGATGAACATGACATACTCTGCTGCCAGTGTGCCTTCTCCTGTTGGACATTGGAGAATGACTACGGCTCCTTCGACGACGGTATTCTGGTGTGTACGATCTGCTTCGAGAACGTCTCCTATGGGAATGAGAATGGGAATGCGATCTGGAACGAGTGTAACGTCTGTGCGAATGCCTTCTGGACCTGGATCTTCAACAAAGAGAAAGCTTTTAGTTAGGTCATGTACACATAATGTATTGAATTGTAAGCCTTACATTTCCTAGAGAAAAATCTTTTTTTTAAATGCTCTCTACAATTAAAACAGTTATGTTTCTTCTACTTTGCACATTTAAAGATTGCGCAGGTCTCTAACAACCTGTTCGGTAGCATCATTTTTAACTTTGTGAGAGTGCTTCTGGCATACAACGAGGATTATATTCACGACAGTTTTCGGGAAGTTCAAAGTTTATACTTATATCAGCTTGGCTGCACATGCAACTAACACTTGCACAACGATACAGAAACCAGATATGCCACACTGTAAAATACTGTCTCAGCTGAAAAATTGAAAGATCTAGCAGCACTACAGTGCTGCAGTTTCTAAAAATGATGTTCACCTAAGCTTGAAAATTATTCAAGACCAAAAGCAGCTCTGCTTAACTCCTCAAGCATTTCTTTGCAGACATCTAACCAAAGATAAACTCAGTTTTAAACAGGCATCATTCCATCAAAGTTGCATGGTTTCATACAGGCATTATATCCTAACAACAGGTAGTTAGTTATCTGGCTAAACATTGCAAGAAGAGAAGGTATAACATTAGGCCAAACTTTGGGAATTCATAGCACAGTAACTCTTTTTCGGCTGCCCTAGTATAAACTGTATAAATAGGGAAGATGGATACTGATACCTCCTAAGAACTAGGGAGGATGAACAACCTAATACTATGCAATTCCTCTTCTTCCTCCAGAGCTACAAATGCTGTTTTCTAAGTTTCTCTCTCCATTGATTAAAGAAGGATTCGGTAGCTCTCCCCATTTTCACCAGTATGATGGTACAAGAGAAGAGAGAAGACAGGTAGTATAAGCCAGGTAATATTTATGACATATTTAGAGGGAAAAAAGGACAGACATTCCTCCTCTGTTCCGAGCAAGCTCTCTCAAAACTGAGAACTATAAAACTTTGCCTCTGCACACACACACACCTGGAGTAGAAAAGGACAGAGAATGACATGTGCGGCATCGAAAAATGAATTTAAATCTTAAAGCTCCCATAAATCAAGAAGCTATCCACACCCAATTTAAGCTGTAGTTTTTGGATTTTGTTTTTAAAGCCTCCAATAAAGGAATGTCAAGAACTTCCCCAAGTAGTGTCTTCCAACATTTCCAACAGTTACAGAGCTTACTCCTTTTATCTAACCCAGACTACCTTTACTGCAGTTCTCACTTGACTTTTCTTTTTTTCCTAAAAGGAGAGGTCCCCATAAGAGTTCCCCCACAAAAGATTTTGGGGGAAGGAGGCAGGAGCTTTTACAGAATTGAGATGCAATACCTCCTCTCTCTTCTGGAAGAGATAAACCTACAAATTTTAGTTGTGATTTCTACATTACTTCTATTACTTTCTGTATTCATACCCATGCTTTATTACTCATGGAACCTTTCTCCAACTTTGTCCATCTATATAACCACTAACATGCAAATTAACATAGCCCTGTTAATACACCCCAGAAGGTTTGTAATATTTACAACAAGGGGAAAAGAAATCTCATCAATGTACCGAAACAGGCATAAAGCAGTAACACTGAAATAACATTAACAATTTCCTGGACATACCTTGATTTTGATCTTGACCTAGAGTGCGATTCAGAATGTTTGGAAGCCCTCGATGGACTGCGAGATCCCGACCTGCTCTCCGATTTTACACGAGCAGGACTCCCAGCTGGAGATTTTGACTGGGAGCGAGACTCCTAACAAAAAAGACAGTATTAAAAATGGTATTGGTTGTATAAATGCCTAACTCCTAACATTTAAAGTACAGTAATTCTATTATATTGATTGCTCCTGAAAAACAAATGGTTAGGCAATACCCTCCAAAACAAATTTCATTTTGCTATCCCACTGTTAATATTGTATGCTTTCCTCAAATAGGTCCCTGCTTCAACCAGATCACCAATTCTCTATTAACTAAGTAATCATGCAAATTCATCTACAACTTCATCATACAGACACTGGAACATAAACCATACATTTACTTAACCTAGGACCCATTCATTCTTCCAGATTCTTTTAATTCTACTTCACTCTTGCTTTCTACTTTTCTTCATTCTTCATTGAGTTTTTCATTTTTCATACTTCGTGTATTCTTCCCCAATTCAAACAATTCATTATAGCCTTAAAAAAATATTCAAGTGCTTCTATCTGACCAATCTTCTGTTCAATTTTTTCCCCCATTCAATTTTAATTTTCTGATCTTTAATACTTTTCATTAGCCTTCTTTTATCTTGATTTATCTTCCACATTCTTGGAAAAAACTCTTCAATTTCTTCACGAACATTAACCTTAATGGAAAAAGAACATTTAGTATATTTAAGCACGTGGGGATTATAAAACTCTGCTGGAGTTTAGATGTTATCTACCAAATTGAAAAGCCAGCAGGTAAAGTGCAAGAAACTATTTTATAAAACAACTTTTTTTTTTTTAAATATCTTTAAAACTGTATAAGTGTCTATGTTCTAACAATAAGCTTATTGAGTTCTCAGTGTTTTACTGTATTTTCAAAGCTACCCTCCTCCCCTTTCAGATTTTTTGTAAGATACATAGATACACTAAAAACTAATTAGCACAAATATATTAAAGTATTGATACCAGTAACTGTGATTTCCCCCCTAAAATAGTAACTATGTACTTCTCAGTATCAAATATCCCAAATTCTACTCCTACACATTATTACTAAGAGACTCTCAGTTCAACAGAATGGCCAAAGATTTCCAGTCAAAACCTATCTATGCACATACTTACTTGTATAATACATGCACAAAGTTATATGCAACATAAATTATTTTTCTTCCTACTTTTTCTTCCTCATTGTTATCCTGTTTTCCTTGCATACAACTTAATCCATATAAAACAAGACGTGTAACAGTACAGTTCAAAGCAATCCAATAAAAGTAAAGACAGTAGGGTTTTTTTCTTGCATGGTAATGCACACAAGAGAAAAACTAGGAAAACAAGCAAACAAAGAGCAGGTTAGGATTTCCTCACATTTCATAGTGTACAGCATTTCTACGGAGCTCAGCTATAAAAAACCCTACAGACTAATATGCTATATACATCTCTAACTTCACAAAAAATGTGCAAAATTCTTAATGAAAAAAATGCATAGCAAGTTCCCCTCCCATAAGTGTTACACTTCATGTTTATCTGCATCATTTCTCCTCCTGCCTGTCCTCACAATGTTTTTATCAATTTATTTCTTACTCTGCCTATGTCCAGATTTGCATTTTCTTTTGCAGTTAAATTCTTCAGTACTTCGGGATGAAGTTCTTTTCAAAGGATGCTATCTATCCTCACATTTCAAGACCATAAATCTGCCAGAAATGGAACCTGAGAGACTCCTTACTAGCAAGTACTACAGCTACACTACTTTTCCCCTTTACCTCAATAAAAAGGACAAGGGACACATGGAGAATGTCACCTACTGGGATAATAGGCCTGCCAAACTTATCAATGAAGGCCAAATTTGAAGCTTGGCTGTGACACGTGGACCATATAATCAGGTCTGCATTACAGGTTACCCTTATTAAGCTGGATATCTGCTGATCTAGCTAGATGACTTTCACTGAAATGAAAGGATGTATGTGCACTTAAATATTACCAAATTTTATTTGGTGTTTTTATTTTTACATTTGAAATCCACTGTTCACTATTAAAAGATGCATATTATTTTTTTTTTAGAACCACTAACGTGCTTTTTAATCACCTCGCCTCTATTTTTGTACTCTTCATTGTTTGATAGCCTCCTTAATTCTTCCCCTTACACTTCATCCCCTACCAATTTCTCCGGGAAATATTTCCACTTCCCTCCCTAGTAAAAGTGATCAGCAATACAGAAGTACATTTAATGTGACATCATTCAGATTTAGAAAATGTCCTTCAATAAAAAGACAAATTCACTCTCCTCAGTCACTCCTCATGAGGATACTGTGTTGTCCATACCTGTTACATTTGAAAGATCAATTCTTGAACAACAAGAACTTTGGAAACTTGAACAAAACAAAAAAACCCCAAAACCAAACCCCAAACATAAAAACCAGATAGTGCACAATCTAGAAGAGTTGGGAGGTCCCAAAAATACCAAGGATCCAATCACTCCCATACAATGTAAAAGTTAGCTTTAGTGTCTCTGGATCTATTCAACTGAAGCATCTTATGACACTGCACACAAGAGTTTCTAATAGTATCAGTTATGACAACGATTCTGTATTAAGTTGCCAAAAGCAAACGTTACATCATTTCATGTAGGTCAAGTCCTTTTGGAACTATCTGTTTAAGCCCTTTAGGGGCTGCACTCACAAACATACAACTTCAAAATTAGAGTGACAGAGGTGACAGCATAAGTTCTTACACATTTCAAACTTCCTCAAAGTAACTGTAGATGTAAACTGCAGCTAAAGAGAGATTACCTGTTAGCAGCTGCATACTGTGTCTGTCATTGGCAGGCAATTACATCTCATCTTCTGATGCAACATAGATCACCTAGTTATATCTCCTACAGTGCTTCAAAAGGAGAGACTAAGGGAATCACAATAATCTGCAAGAATTTAAGGACTTAAGGATGACACTGAAAAAGTAACTAATAAGATTTGCATCAACAAGACTACAGGCAGGGATTAAGAGATTCAGAGTTTCAAGGAGTCAGAAAGGGAGTTTTTAAAGAATTTTCCTCCTCTACTTCCTAGTATAAGGAAATAATTAGCAAGCTATATCTTACTCTACATCACAGACCGACCCAATTGTTCTGCATAAACAATTTATATCCATTCTGCAATATGAACAAGAAAATTAAATAAAGATTACATACTAAGAAAGAATGTTAATGAGAGAAAATAGACACCTCTGTTATCCAAAGCATTAACATCTCTCAATTCTGTACTAGTCTTTAAGCAATCTATACATTCTGATATTAGCTCCATTGTTATCATGGAAATTAATTTAAATACTGCTTAAGAGAGAAAAGACTAAAATTTCTCTCTGGATCGTCAACATTTTCTTATCTTTCTGTTCTAAAGATCCTTAGTCATTTAAGGGCCACAGATAAGACTGTATTTCTTAAACTCAGCTTCTCATCCCACAACTATCTTACAAAACAGTATGTACTTTAATGCCTTTGGCTTTATTATGTAATTGTCCAGTCACTATTTTCACCCTTACAAATTTGTAGGCAGATACTCACTGTGACTATGTCAAACTATCTAGATTTGCTGTCACTACAGCCTGTAGGAAGAGATAGTCAGCTAACTTCATAATATTATTCAGATTAGACTTCCCTTTCAAAACAAATGCTACATCTGTCAGTTGACACTTTTCCCAGGGCAAAACTAAAAACAAAACAAAAAGAAAACCCCCAAACAAAAACCACACCAAAAAAGCCATCTAAAATAGTAATAATGAAAAAAAGCTTGCTTCCTCAGAATAAGATGCGGTGGCTTCCTCAAATACATACCAGGAAATGGGATTAATGATTCACCAAGAAGTGGAACTTGGAGCCAAAGAAATTATTGTAGGTAAACACAAAATCTAAAGACTGCAGCTTCAGTTACTGATTCTCTGGATACAAAGATGCACAGCTAGAAGCGTTTAAAGAAAGCACTGAAGAGTGTTTTTCATCCTTTCTACCCTCTCTCTTCCCAGAAAGAACAACACAAAACAAAGTGGTATGGAAAGCATATCTCCACCCCCCACCGCCATTATCTCATGATCACATAAACCCAGTCATTGAACAACTATCAACAACTTTAGATGAGCCAGCTGAGCAAGACATCAGTCATGCCAATGCATTTCATCTATATTGGTTCAACTGTTTAAACCATATAATTGATGCAAGTTACATCTACCATTTACCTTCCTCACATCCTTCAAAAGAAATGCTACTTTCCAATATAATTACTATTTTAAAAGCATTTGAAACACTTATATGCAAATTAGAATTGCAATAAGTCTTTAAGAAGTAGTCTTTCAGTTTTTCACCTATCATGAGAAGGTATGATAAAGAGCATAAGAAAGAAAAAGATGACAAAATTGTTCTTTCTTTTACTCCACTCTTCTGTCCTGAACTTCTATCCTGCCTTACCTCACCTCACATGACAGAAAGTCTATCAAAATATAAAGTGAGATGCTAAATAAAAAGCACTGAATAAGCTTAAATTAGGCTTTCTATATCAAAGCATGGGAAGTGAAATGGGAAGGAAAAAAAAAAATCATTAAATCACACAGAAATTTCAGTTGAAATTCATTTGACCTTGTTCAGAAATACACATGGGGTGAAAAAAGGACAGGACAACAAATAGTCTAGCAATACCATTAAGCCAGCAAAATGATAGTTCAGACTTTACAAAAATCCTGCTAAAAACTCCTGCCCAAACTCAAAAAATAAATGAAGTCCAACTTTATAAGGGGACAGAAAAATATAAGCAGTCAAAAAAGAAATAAATTTAACAGCAACCTACATTCACTGGATAAAACTGTCAATTTAGTGACAACTCATTTATGAGAAAGGACAAGATTACATTTTAACCACTGTTTTGACAGGAATCTACCAAGGTTCCCTGAAACTCACAAGAGAAGTTAAATAATTTTTGCTTCATACTATGTACTGTCATGCTATACCAAAAATAAAACTGATCCCTTAATTAGCTGTTCTTCTATAAATATTTCAATAGTATACATAATAAGCTTCTGTATAAAAAGCAACTCATAACTTGTGCTATCTCGACAACACATATATTTTAAAAGTTACCAACATCAGCAAACTTTATGCATTTCTCAATGATACTGCTCTGATTAAAAGAAAAAAAAAAGGAAGAGGAAGCTTCAGCAATAAACTTTGAAATTACAAGTTAATCTTCTCACTGAGGCTTGAAAAATATGCCTCTTCAGGGAGGCTTCTTTAATCACTCCTTTATCACATAGGGAAGATAGTAAACGGAATTTGTTTTCAAAAAGAGCAGTCTTCCCAGCTGACACGGTCCAGAACAATCTAGAATTTATGGAGCTTGATTAAAAAAAAGAAAAAACCTGACTTCCAGACAAAGCCTCCTTTCCCACACTGGTCATTAGAAACCACAGGGTGATCACAGCAGAATGCAGAGCTCCTGAGCATAAGCAGACCGTCATGCCTCTATTTCAAAACGTATGGAAAGCAATACACCTTCCTTTCCACAGAGAAGGCGGACTGCCACTACGGGAGAGGTTGAATACAATAGCTAAACAGAGTTCCCCCCCATTATTTTTTTGCCAAAGAAACAATCTCAGAGTTGATCAGATTTAGGTAACTAACATTAGAACACATAGGAAATTAAGTACTTTGCACACAAACTTCATGAAGCAAATACAAGATACATTCACAGTTAAGCTAATCCAAAAGCTGCTTGCATACATATTAACTATGTATACTTCCTTCAACAAGACGTATACTTCCTTCAACAAGATGGCTCACATGCAAAATCATGTATTTCTTCAAGTGCTTTATTAGACTGAGATCACCGTGAGATTCTGCACAGAGCAGGAAGAGGCATCTCACTAGAATGAAGGAAGACAACCAATGTGGAATTCTAGAATGAAGTCTGTCTTTGTCCTGATAAAAAGTTTCATCTATTTAGACAAACAGCACACTAGTATTGGTAGAAAACTACTGAACTTTTATGATTATGGAACTCAAACATTATCAGAAGCTCAAAAAAAAAAATTCATCAAAGTTTCAAGTGGAGCTTCTGAAGTGCAGGTTTGTTCAGACTCCAACTTGTTCACTACTCTAGGGAACATTTTAATAAAGTTGCATCACAGAATGGGCGCCAAATGAACAACGTGCTATTAAAAATAATGACAAATATGAAAGGAAATAAGAGTTGCCTGTCATCTGACAGCGATAGAAGATAAAAAAGTTTCATTTGTCTAACCTGCTCACAAAGAACATTCAATGGTGATAAAATCCTATGACTTCTCAAAAATTCAAGTCACTGGATAAGCAGCGTGACTTTAAATCTTTTTTTCTTCTTAATGTCCATTAAACTTAGCTCTAGCACATCCACTATATTTCTAATTCTTCTTGCCATTAAATCACCATGCTTGCTTGAGGGGGGATTTCTTCTGTTCAACCAGCCCATTCTTAATACAGAACTTGCTTAAGTTGAAACAAAATGACACAAAAACAGAGCAGATGTTAATTAGTCTGAGCATATTTGATTAACATTTGCTTTAAAAAAAAGTCAATAAAGAAATGAGTGAGCTTAAGAATAAAAAAACCCCAACAACTCTACAATGTCTACAATGATTTTACCCAACACTTTACAAATGCAAGCTTTTAAATAGTGCAAACTATGCAATCTCATTGGAAAGTTATTTCCATGATTATTCTAAATGTCCTGTTCAGATTAATTAACACTATGATTTTAAAATAATAAATTAGAGGCAAAGCATATACATGGACAGTATCTTAATGCTGCTAAAAATAAGAATTTTTTTTTAAACTAAAATTCTTTATCATATTGTGGGAAAATAAAAAAAACCCTGAATTATTATTTATATATGAACATTTTTTCTTCACAAAGTAAGTAGCAAAACAGTAAAACACTTCCTAATTACTATCTTTAAGACAAAACTTCATACATCTTCACCTTGGTATCAGACTTTTGTCACTACTTGAAAGAACTTTCATTGAAGTGCTTTTGGGACAATATGCATCTGCATGGATATAATATAAAAGGACTCAAACTAAACTTAAACTCCCTTAGTCCTTTGACACTTAGTTTTTTTTAAAGCACTTCACATCATTTAGTATTTAAACTGAAGGGGACAGGGGAAAGGACTGAAAGGGTACTCAGAATTCTTATTTGTGGCAATTTCCAGGAAAGCAGGTTCTTTACAAACTTTTTTCCAGTTTCTGCAGTTCTTTCTCCCATTGAAAATTTATGCCATACTCTCTCAGTTCCATGTGTCTGCATATAGCAAACTGAAGCACCAGGACATTCAGTGCATAATAGATAGAGTTCTATCCAACTGGGAATAGCAGACTAAACACTAAAGCCCCAAAGTTACACATGCTTAATTTTATGCCCGTGAGCACTTTCAGTGAAAATTAAAGTGTTACAGCCTGAAATATTATTTATTTCATGTATTTTAGTAGCATCAACAACAAAAAAGTATTACTGAAGAAAAAAAGAACTGCTTACAAGTGTTCTTCATTAGTATGAAGAAAAAAAGAACTGCTAACAAGTGTTCTTCATTAGTATGAAGAAAAACCCAAAACTATAAATTAATCAAGTACCTGCCATTATGTTCAGTTATAGAAAAATACCAGCAGACAAGACACTGCCACATGCCAGATTGATTGAGAAATTCCAGTGTTAGGGAGAGAAAAGAATAAAAGTTTCCAAATGAAGACTCAACACAGTCAGCAGCTCTTTCCAACAGGTAAAATTTTCCACCACAAAAAAAAGAACAAGTCAACTAAGAAGTAGCAGTCACAGAAACTGCTACATAGGATTTTTCAGACTTCACATACTCTGAAAACATTATTTGACTTCATTTGGCAAAAGGCGGCGTGCAGAAATACTCAAACCACACAGCTATATCAGCTTTGTAACACGAACAACAGCTCCATCAAGGAACCTAATACAAACATTCTGTGGACGAACCCAACATAAATATTTCCTAACAGTAAACCACAGTGGGAATACAGACAAGAAAATAATTTTTAAAAATTTAACCTTACTGTAAAATAGGAGATTGAAGTAAAAATTTTAAAAAACTAACAGCAAAGCATACTTGTTGCTCAACTTTCTCAGATTCAGTTGGTTTTCCCTTCAGAGATTAGTTTATTTAGCTAAAAAGAGCTTAGCTATATAGCCATCTTTGTCCAAGCAATCAACACAAGAACAGAGTTTGTTTACCTCACCTGAGGAACCAGCAGCAGTCACTGCACAGGCAGGTACAGCACTCTCAGCCTAGAGAATGTTTAGGTTTTTTTACCAACACTACAAAAGGGTTACAATATTCGTGTAAAAATAATTATTGGAATGTGACACTGCTCTTCCAAAATTTCACTTCTTGTTTACCCAGGCTGTAATCCTATATAACTGCAAAGCTGCTGTCACTGGTTCATCAGAGAAAGTCACCAAAAGGATGCTCAGGTGTTCCTCTAAAGCATTTCTTAAAGAATGAACCAAAAAAAATTCTCTGCAAAATTAAAAAGCATAAATAGTGATGGAGGACAAAGCACACATTTCATTCCTGCTTCAAGCAGCTTCTAATTCCTGCTTGCCCTGATCATCACTAATAAAAAAAAGAAACATTGAAAATGGAAGGGACCAGTCATACGTGTACGTGAAAAACCGCAGCAATCAGAGGAAAGAAAGAAGAAACAAGTCTAACAAGGTTACAAAACCACAGCAGCTTGTTGAGAGAAAGCCTTCAGCTGCGTGATCAATGAGTTTCAACGGTTTAACAACGAAGGCCATACCTCCCCGACGGCTCCAGGAAGCCTGGCCCGAAGATCCTGTTTGCGGGCCAGCAGCCAGGAGAGGCAGCGCACCTCTCACAAAAGGACCCAGTCCCTCCTCTTTTACGCGGGCGGGGGCCTCGGCTACACTGCGCGGGACGGCGCTCTCCCAGCCACGACCGGGAGACCGGTACTGCCCGCAGGCAGACGGGGGACAGGGAAGGGCAAGGACCCGAAGTCTAGACCCAGCAGACAACAGAGGGCCGGGGCAACAGCATGGCTCGGGATCACGGGAAGGAAAGAAAATAAAGAGTGAAGCGGAGAGAAACACCGGGCTACAGCACCGCTCTAAGCCCTGTTCTTAACGGAAAAACCTGCGGTAGCAGGGTGGAGGCGAACCCGCAGCACCAGAGCTCAGGGCCCGCACCCCGACGGAGGGGGATGGGGACGGAGAGACGTGATGGGAGAAGGAAGCGTGTGAGCGTGAAGACAGCGGAGCTCAGGTCCGCGCTGGGCCTGTTCCTCAGCGCCGGGTCGGCAAAAAAGAGGAGGGAGACAGGGAGAAGAGAGGGACGTGAGTCGCCCACGGCCCAGTCAAGAGTCGGGCGCCTGAAGAAGCCATTTTAGAGACAAGCTGCGTTGCCTCCCCGCCGCCGGGCCGGAGGAAGAAGAGCGCCCCCACCCACCTTCCCCAGACCAGGTCACCCCCTCTCAGCACGGCCCGGGTAGGGACGGCCACTCACCCTCCCCTCGAAGTTGTTCTCCTCCACGTCGCTCATGTCGGCAAGGTCCTGGCCACGGGGCTGGGCGAACGGGGACACTAGTCCCGAGCAGCAACTGCACCCACGGCCGCTAGTACTATTATTGTTACTGTTATTATTAGCGCTACCGGTATCGCTGCCACCTCCCTCCCACCAGAGCCTCCCAAACCGTCTCCCGCAGCAGCCCAAAATGGCGCCTTCCCTCCGTCTGCGCCCGACACCGCGCGGGGGGCGGGGCCCGGCTCGGCCCGCCTGTCACAAAGGAAGCGCCGCCGGCGGGACAACGAGCGCGGCTGCGACAAGCTTCGCGAGGGCCCGCCGCGCATGCGCAGCCCTCTCTCCGTGCGCGCCCTCCTCCAGCGGGAGGGGGACGTGCCGCTGCGGGAGCGCACCGGGCGGCCCTGCCGGCCCCGCCGCCCCGTGCGAGGGGCAGCCGGCCGCCGCTCCCCGTACAAAGGCAGCCTCTCTCATCAGGGCTGCTCCTCCTGCATGCCGTGAGAATCAGCCTTGCTTCCCATCTTCCCACCGCTCTCCTCTCCCGCCGGTTCTCTGGGGTTCTGCTTCCGCACCGCGGGAAAGTATTTTTAAAGTTAATGCATTTAGGTCGCCGTTAGCGGTGGTGTTTTGTTATGGTAAATAGCTATTTAACGTGCAAGGCTGGAAGGTTGCTTTCATTGTACAAATTTCAAAACCCATGTGATTCAGTCTTGACACACAGGCCTAAATTCTCACTTGCAGCCCTGAAAATTTCCTTTTAACCAGGATTTTACTGAAAGGCTCATCTTTTCTGCTCAGCCGTATTGCAAGGGCTTCCCTGTTCCTCCTCTGCATCCTGTGCGGTTTTGGCACTTCTTCCTCCAGACCACACCGATAACTAGAGCAGCTTGTACCTTGCAGGCAGTGGAGGCTCAGCGCTGGGGCCAAATAGGTAGTTCCTTAGGTCAGAAAATTTCCAAAGATGATAAAACAGCTAGACTTGCTCTGCCTGCACCGGAAAGCCAGGAGAGGTGAAGGTGAGTGGCCAGCAGCTGCAGCTGAAGATTGCCCTTTCCAGAAGCAGCGCCCGCCTCCCTTTTGCAGCCTCTCGCTGGTAGCAGAAAGCTCAGCTGCTGCTCTGTGCCCCAGCTCTGCATCTTCCTTGTGCTTCTTCAGCGGCAGGAGCTTCCTTCCCTTTGTGGTTGAGCAGCTGTACTGCGCAAATTCCTGTGCTGGCTGCGGCTGGTTATCTTTGTTCATTGTGGTTGTAACCAAGGAATGGTTAGCCTAACTGAGTGCTCATGGGAGTGAGTATTCCCAAAAAGGAATGAGGAGCACTGAGGGTGATTCACAGGCAAGAGATGTTCCCCTGGAAATCAAATGCCTTTGCTACATGAAGCATGCTCCCGGGGGTTGAGGCAATGGCCATTCCCGCAGCACTGGTTGCTTCTCCTTCCATAGCCTGTGACGTTGGTTTTCCAAGAGCTGCTGTAGTAGCACGGCCCCGTTGGTAAGGTGTCCCAGCGGAGAAGTCACATTCACCCTGCTCATCCACAGAGAGCTCGACCCACAGCTCGATGTTCTAACAGAGCCTTGGCATAGGCTTGCCTTTATGGAAATGGTTCGTATTGCTTCCTACCTGGATCATAAATGATTATTTCTTGCTTCTATGGTAAATGGAAGGCTGGAACTGTACATGCCAGCACTTCCTCTTTTTGCTTGGTGAATCAGAAGTAAATAATCAATTAAAGAGTAAATTAGTTCACAATGGTAAAGAAGGCAGAATCAGGGGAATATCTTCCTTGTCCTCCAGGGTTGCAAAATATTTCATTTTGGCTGAAAGTTTCTTGCATGTCACTTACTTCCAAAGTTTTAGTCAACTCCTTAGCCAGTTCCTAATTACAATTAAATATTAATTCCTAGGAGGCTGGCCTGAGTTTTAGCCTCTGCTGATGTCTCACTTTCCAAAAGCCTTTCTGAATCCATGTCATAATCTGTTGTTTATACTGGCTCTACTCCATTCAGCTCTATTAGATAGATTTGCTCATCTCTCTTTTCAAGTGTAACTTTATTAATAAAGCACTCATTCTACTGCAAGATCACATACTGTTCTGGCGTGATCTGATTCTGATCCGGCTGATGCTGCCTATAATCTATCTCCAGGAACAAAAGGGAACGTGCATGAAGGGCAATCTTAAATTCTGAGATGAAAATGCTTACCAGTCTTCTACCATAAGGTGGATCACTGAAAAAATGGAATATGAAGAACCCATTGAAAATACATAATGGTTACACTAAAAAAAAAAAAAAAAAGCATGGAAGGGAGAGAAAAGGTCAGGAGAACATAGCACAGGAATATACTTTTTGTTAACGTGTGTATACAAGATCTAGCTATAGCCCACATTGTGATTGCAACTCCTGAGAGTTACACTAATACTAATGCACACATTAAAGATGTTTGCATTATTCCAGCAGGATTTTTTCATCGCTGTGATCCTAAAATGTTCTGGCAATTAAACTTAAAATGAAAATGGCAGTCACTGATACAAATACCTATTTTTAAAAAGTCTAATCAAGTTTACATTTTAAATTGAAAACTACAAGCTCTCTTCACCGTTTTTTCCATAACTCTTCTGCCTTCATTGTTCTCTACAATAACTTCACTGTAGTTTCCTGGACTATAAAGACAATAATTATTTGATATTACATTTCAACTTTCACTATTGATTAGTTGGTAAGACTGCAAAGTTGGTCTGTGTCTTTGGGAGCCTCTCTGCTAAATGGAAGATGGTTCAAACACAGAAAACAGCTAGAGATGGCCTAAAGGATACACTAACATGACATAATTATATGTACTCCAAGCATGCCTCATGGAGTTTTTTTAAGCAATATTAATATCCGGTTGTAATATATTGTTATCTTTAATGCAGTAGTGAGTGTACAGTAGTCACAATTTGGGGAAAAAAATGCACTTTGGGGGGAAAGATAGGCCCAGATCAGGCCCACTCCCTAAAGTGAAAGGGTATAAACTGCTGGTAAGGGATCAGGAAGGGAGAAAAATAGGAGTGACAGTAAGGAAAGTATAAGGTTGCATATATTCTTATCTACATATACAGATTAGAGGATTGATCAGTTAAGTAAGAAGGCAGCAGGTACACTAATCACAAAGCATGTTTATTAATGTGCTGTTCTCTAGCCATTACCATTAAGCAGTTTAAACATATAATGAGAGAGGAAATTCTTAATACATATTCGAAAAGGACAGAGCAATAGCCATGCAAATTAATGTCAGAAGAACAGTCTACAGATAGTGAATGGCACGAGAAAGGAACAAAGATAACATTGCAGCAGCAACCTATTTTTGCTTTTTTGGATTTTGAAAAGTAATACAGAACACTGCAGTATAGCAAGTTTTTACTCCTGCAATCCTGGGCTTTTATCTATCCCTTGAAATGTTGCTGAGAATATTATTACCCACAAATATGAGGACCATGTAAACACTGTTAAGATTTGATTTTCATATGTCACTGCAGAGAAACAAGGTGCTTGATATTAGTTTGTGATATAGTTTCTACCACACATCTTGGGTAAAGGGAAAAAGTATCACATAATGTTGCGAGATGCACATTCATGAAAGATGACCAAATACATGAGGCCCTCAGGCAATAGGAATTAAGAACGTTATTAATATTTGAGAGTTCCTGTCAACAGAGGGCACATTTATAATGGAAACAGATTTCTTAATACAATTTTGTTACCTCCACAAGCAAATCTTCCTGTGATTACACCATTGACAGATTTCCCTTTCTCTCCCTAGTAAGCTCTAAATACCACATAAATTATATTTGCAAAGTAATTACAGCTGTTCACTGCACGTCTGTGAAAATAAAGGATTAATCACTGAGCAAATAGTACAGTAATAAATGTCAGTAAATAGCTGCAGTATGTTTGTTATGTGAAGTCCATTTCAGACCATCTGTTTTTGATCTTTTCAAGAGGAAATCTTCACAGGAAAATATCCACAGAAACTGATGAGGTGATTCTGCTTTAGAAAATACTTCTAGCAACAATTTTATTGGTGCTGCACAATATACAGTCAATCTGTTCACTCAAAAGCTTACTTATCAAATATTTCAATTTTTATTTTTTGTCTGTCCTCATTCAACATTGTATAATTTAGCAAAAGACTTTTGTCCATGGGATGGATTGCATAATCAAATAAATATGTCATTCCTTTAATGCAGTTTCTTCTGAATTCTCTGTGGGAATATAGCCTTCTATTCAGTTCAACAATTGCCTATTTTTCTCAAATTTAAATTAACTCTCAAGTGAACACCAATATTTTCCAGACTAATAAGAAAAAAAAACAACCAACTTTTCCAAAATGTGTTTCACAAGACTCTGAAATAAGGGACTGTGAACTAGTTGAGATCAGAAAACTTTTATATGCAACTGATTCACTGGCTGACATGATACCACCTGCCAATATTTTTGTCTATCTACTTAGGTCTAGGCCACTAACCCCTCTGAGGTATCAATATCCCTTTTTCTATTAGAGCAATGGATTTAAATGATGAATATTCCTGCATCTAATCCATGCAGAAAAAAAAAGGTTGAAAACCAGAGAGGAGCCAGGTAGCCCCTGACATGCACTGGAAGGGAGGGAAAGCTGCAGCGCAGTTCAGATGCGGGGGTACCAATGGGGAGGCGGAGTGGTGGTGGGATCAGCAAGCTGCCAGGACAACACTTGCTGTAACTCTGTTTATTTTACAGAGGATGCAATGTTGCAAACAGAACCTTCCCCTACACCCACCTGCAACATCTGACCTATAACCGGTACCTCAGCTTGTCTAGGTAGGAACAATCCTGAAGGGATCGAGCTGGGGTGAACAACAGCTACTCCTGAATACGAGCAACACTGCAGCTGTTGAACGTGCCCTTACATGTTCACCTTTTGTTAACTGATACCAACTTCCTTTAAATATCACCTTGCAGGAAAGACCTGACATAACTTGCTAGCACAGTCCTATAACCACAATGAATTTTATTTATGTGACTGAGACGATGGGAGTTTAAGTACTGTTCAAACCACAAACAGTTCAGCTTGTGCAGCTGCAGGTTACAAGAACGAGAGTACGGACGAGGGCAAACTGTTCCTGCGCCAGACCTGAGGGACAGCACCCATTTCTGAGGCCACTGTTAAAATTCACTTAACGTCGTTAGAGGGCAGAAACGATACCTTTCCCGGTTTCTATCTCTGAAGGTAATCTTTACTTATGGACGTCGATGGGAATTGGCAGCCATGGCCACACAGCTTTCCAGCAGCCGCGAGGGTTCCCATTTGGAGTCCGCCAGGGAGCTTTTTCCAGGAAGGACTACTGGGCCTGCAATCATGTATTGCCCTCACACAGCCTGCCTCGCTCCCCGACAACACGCTGCGGCTCTCCCGGGCGGCGGTCCTGTGGGCGAGGGCCCTGCGGCCAGGCCTCCTGGCCCCTAGCGAGGCCCCGCAGGGGCAGGGGCAGGGGCAGGGGCAGGGGCAGGGGCAGCAGCCGTGGCCGTTACCGGCCGCGACCGGCGCTCCTCACGCCCCCGTTTCTCCCGCGTACCGCCCCGAACAGGCGAGGAGGCGGGAAAGGGGGCCGGCGCCCGGCCGCGCATGCGCCCCGGGCAGTGCGGGGTGTGTGTGTTGCGGCAGCCCTCTCGAGCGGGACGGGTTGGGGGGAGAAGGGGCGGGGTCTCAGGTGGTGCGTCGTGTCGCGAGGCGGGCGGAAGCGGAGCAAGCGGCGCCTGTCAGACGGGTGTGGGCCAGGAGCGGAGGTAGCGCGGGGCTGCCGGGGGGTCTGCCGCAGGGGGCCGCCCCGTCCTCCTGAGGCGCCGTGCCGGGCGGCAGGTCGCAGCGGGGTGTGGAAGAGCTGTGCCCCTTGGTTGGGGAAGGGGCGAGGAAGGCCTCCAGCTGAGTGGGGGCGGCGTGAGGGTGTCGGAGGCCTGGCAGTCCGTGTGGGGAGACGGGGGCGGAGGGGGGGAAGCGCCAGGCTCGGCTGTGGGTGGCGAGGTGGGGGAGCCGGGTGGCCGCAGCCTGGCTGCGGCTGCCAGGCAAACCCAGCTTTCCACCTCGTCTAAGCGCCTCGCTTTGTTCTCCCCCTCAGGCTTGCCCTCTGCTTAGGGACAGGTTTTATCTTCTTCTGGCTTCGGCCATGCTTCTGCCCCCCCGCTGGCCTGTGTGCAGCCGTCAGCTTTTCCGCCGCCCTCCTTCCCCCCGTTTGTCCTTCCGCAGCGGGTCGTGCTGCTGGGCTCCGTGAGCGCTCGGTGCTGCCTGCAGGTCGGTCTCCTTCCTGCTCTGCGAGCTCTGCTTATCGGTAGCAGCGCGGGTCTTTGGGGTGGCTTGCGGCGGTGTTGCTGCAGGCCCCTTACAGGTGCTTGGGTACCGTGTGTTCTGCTGCCCGCCGCGGCTAAATGTTCCCTTCGGCTGGATAACCGTATTCTAGGGCTGTGATGCAATGTCCTTGGATGGTGAGGAAGCAGTGAACGAAACACGGGTTTGCTGGGTTCCTTCCTCATTTACACGGGTCTTCCTGTCATAAACTATGACTGCAATGACTCTGCGAGATTGATGTCTTTCTTGTACTGTAAGGACCTAACTTTCAAAGAAGCAAAGCGTGCTTACAGTGATGTGATGGAACTTAGAAGGGAGAAAAAAATGTTTGTTTAATCCATATTCAAGCAAAGGCAGGATCCTTAATAATGTTAGGTTAAGTGATCTGGCACTAAGAAGTTTGCATCAAAAAAATAACAGGCAAAACATTTGTTTTAATTTTAGGAGATTATAAAATAGGAACCTTCCAGACAGCAAGAGTTGTGGAATAATGCTTCAGTCTTACAGTATAATAAAGCTGCTTTTATATGTAACATCTGATAATATTTTAACTACATTTAAATCTTCCATTAAATTTATTTCTGTAAATATTTATAACATACTCTTATCTCTACCTTGCTTCTGTAGCTCTGCTAATCATTCATTAATAAACTTTATTTTCAGTTTCCTAATCTAACATGGTAGTATCCTGTAAATTTTCCTTTATGTACCTTGTCATCTAAAAGATACACTCCATTCTAGCTGTCAGTAATTTCTGTGTTTCTGTACCACAAAGCAAAGCAGAGAGAAGTTTTGTTCTGTCCTATGACATGATGTGGAGTTTCTTTAGTCCGGTTTAGATCAGGTTAACAACTGGGGGGTTTTGTTGTTGTTTTGGTTTTTTTGTTGTTGTTGTTTTGCCCCCTCAGTGGGTGAATTGGGGGGGCAGTTTTTCACTGTGAAAAGTGAATTTTGTGGGAATTGTGACTTTTTTTTTAACAGAACCTTCAGAATATGAACATCCTGAACATAATAGCTAAGCATGTGTGTGATTTGTTCTAATTGTAATGTAGTGTTTATTTTGGAGCAAATGTCATGAATTGCTGTTTTGCTCTCATGAGACTCTCAAAGGAAGAAGTCAATATGAAGATTATAATAACGTATTGTAAGTAGCATCTTGCTCTAGTGTCAGAGTAGTTGCGGTTTTAGATCAAATGTGGAAATTATTGCTACCTTTGTTCCCGTTTTGACTGTTGGAGATACCCATGTGTATAAAGCCTAAATTATTCTGGCCTCTTTTTTTTGTTTTATGTTACAATATGTAATTGTTTAATAATTCATTTCAGGTACTTGAGAACTCCAGAGGATTAAGCAAGTATGCTGGAATTCCTTTGGTCTAGTAAATAGGTCTTCTTCCTAAAGCTTTTACAGTTGCAAATAAAGCTACTTCCTTTTTTTTTTTTTTTTTTAAACCTTTTGTAGTCTCTGCTTTTAGAGACTCCTTTTGGCTTTTAGCTTCTTGAAGGAGGCATTGGTATTAGCTAATCATGTATTGTGATTTAATTTAGGGATTGGACGTCATTTAACTGCTAAAAGTAAAATATTTCCCTGGAGTTCATGATCACTTGTACCTTTTACAAGAATAGTTAAGGGTAGTAGTTCTTGCATTTTGCCCAAACTGTAAGTAGTATAAATGCATGCTGTCAGCTTAAATTGTCAGCCGTGTAGTCAACATATCTGAAGACTATTAAGTGTCAAAAATAGCCATGAAATTTTTTCCAGTAGCTGTTAAAAATCTGTGGAGTGGAGCTCAGTCATTCAAATGAATGTGTTTTGTGCTGGTACAAGTTTACTGTTAAAATGTACTTTATATGGTATTTGTTACTTGACAAGCTCTTTCACCTGTGATTGAAAACTTGTACCATTAGGTGGGCTGGGTTTCCTCATCTGAGCATTATTAATAGTCTCCTAAATTTTCTTTTATGATTGTCAACTTTACAAAAAAAATATTTATACTATCATTTGCCTATGTAATTTAAAATATTAATTTTGGATTGCTCAGAACTAAATGGGTACTTTGCCTACGTAAAACAGGGCCTAGACAAGAGGGCTTAAAACTTACTCCACTGAAATTTGTCTCAGCAGTAATAATGAAGAAATAAGAGGCTACCATGATATAAATAATCCAGTTAAATTTCTGGATACTTTCTACTTAATTTTAACAATAAAATATTTTGCAGTGCACACCACTGTGGTGCTGTGGTTAACTACTGTCTGTCATAACCCTTGTTATGCTAAGATAAACCAATAAGTCAATCTAGAAATAATAAAAGATGTAGAAGAAAAGAACTTACCTGTCTTTAACATTTCCTCCAGTGTTACTTTTCTAAAATCTTCAACTGGATTGCCTCCTGGGACAGAGTGTGAATCTGAGGCCCTGTCTGTATTGTAGTTTTGCCGCTGAAATGTACTTTTGGTGGACACCTTGCACACATCCATACTCAGTTTGAATTATGCAGGTTTCTTAAAATAAAACCAGGCAAGTTAAATTCTTCCTCTCTCCCCAGTGGTACAAGGCCTTTTTTGTTACTGTTCTATGGGAATAGTGTTTGTGTGGATGCTGCACTGCGTGTACATGTATGACCAGTTCTGCAGGGGCAATCTCTCCACCATTGTAGCTGTCACTTTGTTAGTTGACTTCCCCCTCCCCTCCCTTTTTACTTCTCTTTAATGACACCCCCCCCCCCCTTCCTTTTAGTTCTCTTTAAAAATGTTCTGTGAAAATCCCTCTCTTCTCAGTAGCCTGCATTCATCATCTTGCAGGTATGGCTCTCTGTAAAACTAGCTAAAATTAGGTAAATGTTATCATCTGAGAAGAAAGTTTTTGAGCCACAGGGGCTTTGGAAAGAATGGTGCAAACACAGCTGTGAAATCTCACAAGGGAGTAGAGGTACTAGTTAGGACTTTGCAAGGAAGTACTTGACATAGCCTAGTGTTCAACTGCGATGAAAAAATTGTTGCAGTCTTATCAGGAAATGAGAAGCTAAGAAGGTACTTCATGCTCTGTCATAACTGTGGTTCTTATGAGCAAGGGCCCTACTGTGACCTGAATGGCAGCAATAAAGGATAAAGAAAAAATAAAGAAAAGTGTCTCGGATAAAAAGAAAAAAAATTCTCAGCTTCATTCTAAGAAGCTCATACAGCGATGTAGAAACATTTTGAGGCCCAGTTGGACCCAGTAGGAGGAGGGGAACTTCAGCAAGTATGATACACTGTCTCCATTGATACCTGCTTTCTTCAATTTTCTTCACAACCCTTGCCAAGTCATTTCCCCTCTCAAAATCTTGAATCTTGCCTGACTGCCTACAGGCAAGGAACAAAGAATTTCTGCTTTTAAATAGTTGGTTTATTTTAAGAGCATTCACTGATGGTGGTGGACAAAATAAAGTGGGGGGTGCTGAAAAAAAGCCAGGATACTTTAAGGTGCCAAAAACTACTTAAGCAGACTCCTTGGACATAACGTAAAAGAAAAACAATTGCTGGCAGAAAGTGTAAAATAAAACAATGCAAATAGGACTACATGCATTCAAAATAGAAACAAGTCATCAGTGTTTCTAAAATAGTGAAATACAAAAGGTAACCGAGTGCTTGGGCACTCAGGTGATTTTATACCAGAGCCACCGTAAACTTGATGTGTAGGTTTTCAAGTCTCAAGTGACACGTTTTTGCTTTCAACTCCAAGTCTAGCTATGAAACAAATTGGTTGCGTGCTGTTCTTAGAAGCCTGTAGGACATAAAGCTTCCTGGTTTAAGGTATGTTTGAGGTAGTCCCAGCAGCTTGTCAGCAGTGACAGTATCTGTCTGCTTGGTGAGCTGTGACTTTTGTTGGCCCAGATACCCTTTGGCTGCATTGAGAGGCATGGCCTGGCAGGAGCATGCAAGGAGATTTTCTTTCTGTGTTGCAGCACTGTAGGAGAATAGGTAGTCTTAGTAGTTACTTACCCATTTTTGCCATTCCCTTAAACCTCATGTTGTTGTCCCGCAAGTGGGGGCTGGCACCCGGTGTGCAACAGGCCAATCTTATACACAGAGCTGAGATACTTATTTATTTCATGTTTGCACAAAGATGGGTGCTAGGGAGTAATTCCGCAAAGCTAACACACCACACGAAGGCATTACAACGTATTTATCCTGTTACATGATTAGCAAAAACAATGGAAAACCTGCCCAAATTTACATTCATTGGTTAGTGATCACCATATCGCTTGCTATTGGTTTGTTATATTTAAATTAGCTTCACTTGCCATGTAAATCAGCATGCATGTTCTTGACAAGTGGTTGGGGGGGCAATTTGCATAGACCCTCAATTGAGTCGGTGGTCGTGATCTCCCCCTGCCGCCTTTACCTTTACCCTGGTTACTGTGGATTTTGCTGACTTCATGCCAGTGGCATTCTTCTATCCTTGTTATCTTCCTTGTAACAAGATGTCTCCTTGAAGTCCCTCTTATCAATCCCTCCTCTGGAGATTGGTAAGGAATACAAAGTAATCAGACCTAAAATGAACAGTGTCACCATTATCTAGACATTAACCCAATCATATGGTTGTACTCAGTCTACAATGTCTTTCTATGATTTCATTTGGAATATCTATTAAATGTATTTCCTGAAAGACAGGTAGCAATAAAGCAAAGGGATAGGTTTGGGTTTTGTTTGGTTTTTTTCAGCATTCCTTGGCAATTGCAAGTCTAGGGCATGCAGAGGCAGGCAATGAAGGAACATACGCTGTGGGAGAACATATAAAGAGAGATGTCCTGGAAAAGAGACCAGCACTATCCAGACTCCTTTGGCAGTGCATTCCGAAAGTGGTACACCTGCAGTCCAGCAGTCACCATACTGATAGGGCAGCTTTTTTTTTTTTTTGCCAGAAATATGGCCTCTAACCTATTTTTAAGATGGAAGTGTGTTTTATAGTGCTGTTCTCTTCACTTGAACCTAGCAGGTGTTAATATAAATTCTCCCTTCTATCGACTGATCTATGATGCAGTCTCGAAAGACCCTCAAGTCTCATGAGCACACAGGCATAGCATTTCGATGGGCTGTGTTGTGTCAGGCATTGCTGAGGTTTTGTCAGTAGGCTATCCTTCTCTTTTCCTTCTCTGCCGGTGACATTTTTCTGTTGACCAAATTTTACAGCAACAATAATATGAATACTTAATGTGCTGAGATTTGATCTCGTGAAAAGACAGCTCAAACATGGTTTCACTTGTTAATTGTTTGCTTCTGAGTAGAATATTCTGCTCTTTTATGGACCTGTGCAGCTGTCTGAGTGAACCTGATTAATGAATCTGGGAACCAAAGGGCAGTGTTGGTCTGCAAAAGTCACCAGTACAGATGTGCCAGTTACAAGAAAATGGTTTTATTGGCATTTTCTCAAGAACTCATGTGCTCTTAAAAATATGAGGAATGTGATTCTTCTTCTTCCTTGGGCACCAGTTCTAAGCATCAATGATGTGGGTAAGATGATTTTTTTAAAGGGAGTTTGTGTTATGTGTAGGAACAGAGAACTGAAGTTTCTGTGTATTGCCAGGAATCGTGGTCCTGTGTAACAGGATATACTTAACTTCTTTGGGCACCTGTTTGTCAGCTGCACCTCACGCAGAATTTTTCTGCTACTGCCAAACCAATAGCCATCTAAGACTGCAAATTAGCAGAATGCAAATATGATTTTTGGTGTTCCAAAAAGTCTCAGCGCGTAGCTCCTGGGCTTCTGGGTGCTTATTTCATTGTCCCCGTCTTCAAAGATTAATTGGTCAGTGAATATGTTCTATGCTTTTTGTGTGTGTGTCAGTCATTCTTTAGACTTCCCATTTTCATTGCTGCACAGCGACTGTGCCGATAGGTTTCCAAATAACATGAAACTAGCCTGACTGCTCTCAGAATGGTCAGCGCAATGTCTGTCAGCTGAGTGACTGTGATGCTCAAAGTTTTCTGTTGGAAAATCAGAAAACAAAAGATTTTGGAGGTTGCAGAGGTAAATGGGCCGGGGTGGGGGGTGGGGGGGGCACACTCTAAATAGATGCAAAAAAGAAAATTAATAGGATAGAGCTGATAGAATTGTGGAAATATTTACTGGTATTCTGTAATGCCCTGTGATTTTTGTCTTCCTGAAATGTTCTTTGGCTGTTGCAGTGAGGTATCATCATGCCTGTTTACAGCACAACTTGTTGTTTATGAATACAGTACCCTCACTGTACTGAGAGATGCTTGCTGCCATGAATTTAATAGAAATTTCTCGTATAGACATAATTTTAGTATGTTAATTTTAAATCCTTAATAATTTCATAAACTTGTTATGCTCCCACTGAGATTGTAATAAATTCTGATTTTGTACTGTACAATTATTTTATAGTAATTATTAATGTCAGCTTTTATTTGTATTGTTGTAATTTCTGTCTGTTCTGTTACAAGATTTTTTTCCCCCTTCCTCTGTCTGTAGTTGGATGCAGTCTCCTGTAACTATATCTGGCATTTTGTTGGTTTTTTTAATCTCTGTCTTGATAAATCACTTCTTGTGTTTATACAGTTAATAATAACAATTGGTTGCAAAGTCAGACTTGCTTTTCAATTCACTGTGTCGCATTGTTGTTGATAGTAATTTGGCAGTGAGGAACAGATTAGTATTATGGTAGTAATAGATTGGGTAAAATTCCCATTTACCAAGGCCACTTTCTTAATATATTGGTTCATTAGAGACCTATATAGGTCTCTAGGGTATCACTGAGGAACTACTGCCTCAGTATTTGGCATTCTGTCTTTCAAAATATATAACTGAAGAGGTGACTTTATTGGACTGTATGTTAACAATACTATTTTCAGTTCATTTTTCTTCGCTTTATTCTTAAAGTCTTTTTGATCCTTGAATGGAATGGGATTCTCAGGCTTCAGTTTTCTCTATTCTTCACCTCTTGTTGACTCTGTTTTGTTAGTTTTTTGCTAAAGCTGTTTACTAATAACTAGCAAAAATACCTGATGCTTTCTTTTTCTCTTATAAATAATCACCTTTATCTGTCCTGTACATTTTTCAAAACTAGTAGGTACACACCGTCTCTGTAGCACAGTTTTAAATTTGCCCTGTTGATGCTGATAACCACTTTGAGGGGTTTAGGAAGGCTGGGTTCTCTTGGACCGACTAGAAAAATGATGACAAATATGTACCGGTCTTTCATGAGCTGACTGACTAGCAGAACTGACAGTGCTAAAGGTGCGTTGTAACCTTTTAAGGATTTGGGTATGCCTTGATTTCCTGATACCCTGAGATTGTTTCAGAGGATGTACGAGGCATTCCTTTGCCTTACAGACTGTTACATTTTTTCTATTGTACATTAATATAATCTCTGGGTTTTGCTGGGAATAAGTAAAGCAGAATCTGAGGAAGACTTTGCAACAAAATTCAAGTATGATGTTTTGTAAGTATGGGCTGGTTTCCATGGAGAAGGGTCAGTATTCAAACTGAAGTCCAATGCTATTGTTTAGTTAAGTAGCATCAGAGATACTAGAACTTTGCTTTATTATGGAATGTATAATGGATTTTCGGTTGCTTTTTTTTTTTGGCCCTTGTTCCTTTAATTTCATGCACTCAATAATATAATTTATATATGACTGATGTTGGAACACAGCTCAGAGGATAGAGACATGATTTTATTTTGGAGAGAATGAGTGCCTTAGTTCATTGTTTTCATTGCCAGATGTATGTCAGTGTTTGTTGTGGTACTGCTGGACAATGTTAAATCCACTTTGGCAGGCTTTAGCAATACATTTCTTAGACAACCAGCAGTGGCAAGAGTGAAGAAAACCAAACTCTTTATATGTTTGTGAAAGGCAAACCTAGTCTCAGATCCTCTGTTCAGGAATCGCTTGCAGTTCCAAGTTCTAATGTTGCCCATGGCTTGGGCTTGTCATTTTCAGAGTAATTTAGATACGCATGTTGATTTTAAAGAACTTTGAAAAATTGCCACTTCAATCAGTCACTTCAGGCTGCCTATTGACAGGATTACCTGGAAGATACTCTCTTCTTCATGGATTCTTGGATTGCCGTTTTGCCTGCAGGGTTTTTGTTTGATTTGGGGTGGGAGGGGTTGTTTGGGTTTTTTGGGTTTTTGTTGTGTGTTTTTGGTTTGGGTTTTGTTTTTTCCTTTCCCTCCTCAGATTTTCAAATATTCTCCTGACTGTACTCCTTCATCTTCATGGTCATCTTTCTTCTGTCTCAGGTTAGGCATGGTAGGAATTCCAGTAAGGTGTAGGTCTGATGTGCCAGTTTTTCCTGTTGCACTCTGCAGTGCTTTGACCTCCTTTGCTATAAAAGCCCTTCAGCTGCAGTTGGGACAGCAGTAAGCCTGGGTTCCTAGCCAGGCCAGGTCAGTGTGAAGAAGGAAGTCTGAGCTTCCTTTTGCCCCTGCTCAGGGAGTGGTGGATAAAGAGGAGTGGAGAGAACGAGTGAAAAGAAAGATCACAAGAGACCTTGTTCCTTACATGCATGCTGTTATCTCAGGGGATATTACCTCTGAATTACTGAAAACAAAGGTGCATTCTGAGGACAAGTTTTGTTTAAACTATAATGTTCATATAGAGAAGTGCTGACCCTTCAAGGCAATGAGAGGTAAAAGAATATTCCAATCCATCCGGTTTATTTATTGTGCCATTTTCTGCCTAACACGTACACCTGCTGCTCCAATGCCCTTTATTTCCTACTTGCAAATCACGCGGGTGTAATCTTGCTTTTTTTTTTTTTTCTGTCACTCTATGCTGTGTAATCTTGGAAGGGTCTTGTAGGGGGTGTGTTACGGGTCACTAGAAGCACATGCTTCAGGAAGAAAGAGGAGACCAAATCTCCAGAACTTTGAAATTACACTGGAATTAATTTAAGGAGGAATGGCCTCTAAAAATGCATAAGAAAAATGACAAGTGCAAACAATTCCCTTCATTTTGGTACACCTTACTCGCAGTTCCTTTGCCCAGTGTCAGTATTTGGGTGTTATGCCATTTGCCCAGCAGGTTAAGTCCTTGATTTCCGTTAAGTTTCAGCAGTCAGTGTGTCTGCAATTCCTACTGCTCTTTGGCAGGAGTTTATTCAATCTGTTCTTCTTGGCTAGGACTTTTATCCTGGCTTGTGGTCTTATTTACAGCATGATGGGAGAGTTATTTCCACTCTAAAGCTCTGTAGTGATATTGCCTAAATGCTTCAGGATGAGCTGGAGAGCTGAACTTAATTTAAATTCTGTAAGAACTATCTGTTATTTTCAGACATTTTTTTTAAAATTATATAAAATGTAGACTTTTAGGAAGGTGGGTTCAAACTTGTGGTCTCTTCTTGAGAGATACTGTTTTGGTCTCTTGAGCCATCATGTGAATACCCTACTCCTGGACCGCATATGTAAACGTTTTCTATCATATTTGATACTATTCAGGGATTATGTAGATGCATAATGGTGTAGGTGCAGTTTATGCTTTAAAGTCTGAGTGCAGAGCCATGGATTTGGCAAAGAGCTAGGGGAAAGAAGTTTTGTTTAGCTCATGTTTAGGGAGGATCTGTTTCAGGAAATCTTTAACCACACAATTCCAAACATTCATGTTGATACTGTAGAATATAAGGTTTTATTGTTTTCTCTCTTATTTTATGTACTTAAGACAAATTCATGTCTTAAAGCCAGTTTTTTTGGGGATAAGCACATTCTTTGAACAAAGTACATCCCACTGAATTTACAGTGAGATTTCAAATTATTGCATGTTGGCTAGCTGTCCATGTGTACGGTCGTATATTCCACAGTTAAGGCTAAGTGAGCTATTCCTCATTCACTGTCTTGTGATTGCCGCTTACATTAGTATGCCCACAGTAAAAGTAAGGTTTTTTGTACTGGCAGTTACTATAGGGCATTTTACACAAAATAACTCGTTACTTTACAGCAGCTTTGGTGTCCAAGTCCTAATATTGACCCTGCCTTGGGATGATCATTTGCAGAATAATTTAGATATGCATTTGATTTTAGAGCACTTAAAAAATTTGCCACTTGAATCAGTCATGTTGCCCTGCCTATTGAGAAGATTATCTGAAGAGTGAAGGTGAAGGGTAAGCAACAAGCACAACTCAGAACACTGCTGGCAATGACACTTGTGTTTGCAGCAGACTGTGGTGTGTTGGCATAAGGCCAGTGGAACTGGTCAGCAGAAGTGATGAAAAACACCGTGGAGGCAGAGTGAAGTTTAGATGAGTGCTTAGCAGGATAAGAAGTTTGGTCTCAATACTCTAATAAAAACAGAGACCTAAGTACCACTATAGAAAGTCTGGTGGGGAACTCTATTAAATGTGTAACTTCAGTCTGAAAAGCGCTCATGTTAGCTAATATGTGGGGAAGAATGGGGAATAACAGGGAAAACATAACTATTATTTAAAATGAGTCGCTTTATCCAGACTATGTTAAATAATAGAAACTTCCTCCCAAAAAAATATTGAATAATTGGGTAAGTTTCAGAGGTGGCTGAAAAATGAGAAATACGAGGTATACACATGTAATGAGATTGAAAAGATTTGATTTGATTGAGGGGGAAAAATGAAGAAGAGAATGTTACATATGTAAATATATGTGTATACACATATATGATGAATCTGGAACATCTGCTGTCACTGTCCTATAACACAAGAAGAGGGACACATTTCAGTGAGATTATCAATTTTTTTTTTTAAAGTATGTTGAAGTCAGTTATTGGGCATTCAAATGTATGCATTTATAATAAAATGGAAATGGAATCTATGTTTTTCCCTAACAATTGCTTCAAGTTAGGTTTAAAAATGTATTTCTGTTTTAAAAGCACGTGGCTTGAAGCCCTCAACTTCAACCACTCCATGTGAAAAAGAAGGTGTCTTTAGTCCTGTTTTTTTTTGGTTTTTTTTTTTTTTTTTCCCCCCAATACAGAGCTCCCTGAAGATGTCTGGCTCATATTGCTCCAAACTGTCTGGACATTTGCTGTTTAACTGCTGAAGCTTTCCTACCATTTGTTTTTCTCCTGAAGCCTTAATCTGTTGAGGGCTCAGATTTAGCTGCTATGGTAAGACTTTTTTAAAGTGGTAGTAAAATGCTAAAAGTGGGTGCAATGTACCAGTTCATTTTGGTTTTATTTCTTTATTTATTAGCAAGACACCAAAACAAAAAAAGATACCTTAATGCTGTACAAAACCAGAAGAGGATGATGCCAACTTCAAACTAATTAACCAACCAAGAAACTTCTTTCTGCATTTTATCTGTTTATACTTGCCCTATGCTTCTAAGTGAGGAATAAGAATCAAGTGAATAATTAATGTCACAAGATTTTTTTCTTGTATGTGGATATATAACTCATCAAAATGTTGTATACAAGTGTTTTACAAGTCTCTTCTAGATACTGCATTTTGTTTTAAATGCATTTGGGTTTAATGTCAGTTCAAATTACTGTATTTGAAATACTTAAGGTGATTTGTAGAAGCATAGAAATTTTGATTTTTGGAGAATAAAAATTGGTAAAAATGAGAAGAGGAAAAGTTGTAAATAACAGGTGAGATAGAAAAATGACTGTACCTCTAAGCAGATACAAATCCACAAGTGTTTGCTAGATTATGCAATAATGCTGCATTTGGAAACTGGTATTTGTTGTTGATCTCAACAACTGTAGCAGTTTTGAATAACCATGTAAAATTTACAAATTTCAGGAATCAAGACCAACTAAAACATGAGAAGATGTATTCAAGATGATCCAGCCAGAAGATTTTTCACTTCATATTAAACAAAAATAAGATCTCTGTGTAATGTAATTTGACAAAGCCAAGTTCAATTACTTATCTTGAAATTAAGACACACCTGTGGCCTTCATCAGAAATGTTTCTAACGCTTTCAAGAAAAAATATGTCCCAGAAACTAAGTATGTTTTTACTAGTTTTTGGAATCATATGGGGTTTGATGTTGCTACGCTACACTTTTCAGTATCCAAGACGCCAAAGCAGTGCCGAGTTGCGTGGACAGATATTAGATCTAAGTAAACGATATGTCAAAGCACTGGCAGAAGAAAATAAAAATTTAATGAATGGTGGCGGTGGAGCCTCTATGGCAGGATATGGTAAGAGGAAAGAAAAACATAGTAGTTATTAAAATATCTTTTTTTCCTGAAAACTGTAAAGTTACACTTTTTTCTTTTTTAAAGTAATATATACTGCTCTTTAAGAGAAAAAACTCTCTTTATTAATTGATGTGATTTTAGGTCATTCACTGAAGTTGAAGATTAAGATGTGTGAAATCAAGCTTGAGACATAAGATTTTTGTTTTCCAGGAATTTTTTAGATATCTCCAGGTATACCACTACTGTTACTTACAGGAATTACAGTAACTTTATGCTTTTTCTCAATCTTAAGCTATTGAGGACTAAGCACATGCTTGATACGGGGATGAAGTTTTAGATTAAGTCACTTCAACATTCCAGATTCTTCTTGTGCCTCATTGCTAACTTTCTGCTTCTATTTCTTTAATTTTCTTCTCTTTAAGTAGTAAAAAAGCAGCAGAAAGCAACATACTAGTTGGTTTGCAGTCTTGAGACTGCAAGGTAATTATGAATTTAGCAGAATCTCCCCTTGCTTTAGAAGTAGCCTTTAGAGATAAGGTCCCTTGTCTCTAGAGCTTTGGTACTTGCTGCATCATATCTCTCCATCTGATTTACCTGTTAACTTCACGAATATGTTTCCCATATTCACTGGCAATATATTACTAAAGCCTGTGCCTGTCTTCTGAAATACAGCAAAGATAGTTTTGCATCTATAGTTTCTAGATCTTTTTAGCAAAGCTATAAAAATGCCTTAGTAATTTTAACTACTTGGTCCCTCATAGCTTCTCCTGAGGGAAGGCTGCAATAAGCTCTAGTTAATCCCTTAGGGATTAGGTTTGAAGAAACTACCTGTGTTCTGTCATAAAGGAAAAAATGTGTCTGTGAAAATAAGGGTAGTACAAGGCTTAAAAAGAAATATTTAAAAAATAATATATGTGAAGATTTCTATTAATGTACTTTGATCCCCTTCTTAAGGAATCCTTAAAAGGGTGAGCTCTACCTGTTGTAGGATGCCCTTTATAGGCACTCTGGTAAGAGTACAAACAGCAAAAATGTGTCTGAACTCCTTTTGCTGCTGCTCAGGAGCAAGGAGGCAAGTCTGTGATGACAAGATGAGCAGGAAGCAACCCAAGAGGAGGAGGACAGTATCAAAATGTCTTAGCCTTTAATTCTTTCATTCATTAAGTTAACATTTTTACCACAGTCAGAGAATATTTTTTCTTTCCTTCCCCCTTTTCTCACCCCACTTTTTTTTTTGTCTTCAAGGATTTCCTGCCTTTACTGTGCAATTACTTTTCTGTGTAATTTGTTTTAAAAAACCCTTGTGTACTGCAGCTTTCTACTGCTGTATAAGTCTTACAGCATATTTCTGAATGAGATTTGCCTTCTGAGGTTTTGTCTGAAGTTTAATAAAAAAATTAAGTCAACACTTGATCTACATGCTGATCATCAGACTGAAAACTTGAGTTGAAAATGCCTTCCCTCAGACTGTTGAGCACAGAATGATACATGACCCACAGTGTGTCATTGACAGCAGACCCTGCTTTGGCTCAAATTGTAAAGCAATTTTTAAAATTTTTAGTTTCAAAGATGACATTATTGAACAAGAACTAGCTAATTTTAGAGGGAGGGACTGACCTAAGATTTTTTTTTTTAATTTACTACTAGTGTTTTAATTTTATCTGGGTTACTCCTCTTTTTTCACTTTCATACCTGTGTTTTTCCTCCCCAGTTTTTCCAGTTAGTTAAGAACTGATGAGAGGGTGGGGGGGAGAGAGAGAGTCTGTGTGTGTTGGGGGAATCTTAATGCCTTGTAAAACCTGGTGAGTTTGTTCATTTTTTCTGAATCTGAGAGATGATAGTGATATGAACATTAACAACAGCATAATTAGCTTTCATTGAAAGGTCTGTTACTGTTTCTGTGTTCTGGAATATGGGAATTTTTTTACTGTCTCATTTTTCAATCAATTTAGGCCTAAATATATGGAATTTTTTTTGCTGCTTTATAGCTTATGTAAGAAGCAATAAGATACTTTCTTATAGCAATTTTTCTGTGTGATCTGTTATTTAGAGGAAAGCTATGAAGAACTACCTTTTTCATGCTGGAAAGTATTTAAATATATTCTGTTGCTGTCGAAGGCTAAAAGGTGTCATAGCTGGTTATTCTAGCGCTGCTGTCTGGATGAAATTTGAAATACTGCCTTTGAATAGTCACTAGTCTAATGCTCCAACTAGTGGTTTTGTTCTTACGCTTGAATATTGAATTGGCTTTGTTCACAGTTCACTATTATGGTAGTATCTTCCTTGCCTAAAATAACAAAGAAATGGTATTAAAGAAGAATCAAAGAGCTATTTAATTCTATACTTGTATGCTAATCTGCATTCTTCCCCAAAAAGTATAGTAGGAAGGACAGCAAGGCTTAAGATGTGAATATGTTGAAATAGCAGTTCTTTTCCACACATAGTAAATAACAGGATCTAATTTGTTTTTTCCATTATCTTCAGCTGATCTTAAGAGGACGATTGCTGTTCTTCTGGATGACATCTTACAACGCCTCGTGAAATTGGAAAACAAAGTTGATTACATCGTTGTGAATGGCTCAGCAACAAATACCACTAATGGAACTAGCAATCAGGTGCCAGTAACTTCAAATAAACGTGTAAAACCAGCGAGCAACATTAGATAGCAAACAGGGCCACTTTGTGTTGCAACATCTATGATAAGTAATATTTAAGATAAGCTTTTTATCTCTAGCTAGGGCAAAGCAGTAGTTGATTCCAAAAGAAGCATAAACTATTCTGTTATACAATGTGCTGGATCTACGTAGGCCTAACTTATGTGCATAGGTTCTCAAAGCATTATTTCATTGCCTTTGAGCAGTACTTCTGAAGTGATCTTTGTTGTCTTTAAAGATATTTTGATATCATGATTTGATGTAGTATGCTATTGGATAATAACAATAAATGGAAAGCAATGGGGAACTTATAGGTAGGTTTCTAAATATATTTATTTAAGTATAAATATAACATATCTTTTGGATAGGTGAGCGGTATTGTAGCTTATTAATTTTTTGTGATCTGCGTTAAGCCGAGGTAACTGAAGAAAACGCATTGTTAAACAGATGTTAGAAAATGTGTATACTTATAATATTTTGTTAGTCATTTACTAAAACAATATTAAATTGAGGATAGCATTGGCAGTAATATTTTAAAATTGTGACCCAAAGAATGTCTTTATTTGCACTATCTGTCAGAATAGCTAGAGTGAATTCACTGTATATTTAAGAAAATTAATTATAATAGGAAAACATCCTAGGTAGTAACACTGTCCAGGTATATCATTACACCAGAGTTAGGGCAGTTAGATTATCAAAAGCAAATCATCATCTGTGATATCTTAGATGATTATTTCTTACAAAGATATTTAAGTGTATGTATTTTGTAATTGCAGATAAAATTATTTAAGTGATGGAAATAAGTTTTGGATATGTGAATACTGTTTATTTTTATTCATTGCTGTTTCTTTTTAACTTTTTAGTACCTTGCAATTTGTGATGAGTATAGCACACCATCTCCCTGAATTGCTTTTTTTGATCAGGAGGAAAAGCAATGAAGGGAAACAAGGCATCTCTGCATTTAACAGAGATATATGTACTAAGGGTGTCTTATAACAGAATATTTGAGAGCTAAGGTAATGTTTGCCTTATGTATAAGTTAGCCTTACACTAAAGTGAACTGCAGTGTGAATGCACTGTATTTCAAAATGTTACTGAAGTCATATTAAAGAGAAAGTGCCACTGAGCCTGTTTTTTAAAATGTACTGAATGTTTGCGGGGAGGGGAGGGAGGGTAAGTTCAGGGACTTTTGCCAAAAGTGTGCTGTGAGTGGGTTTTTGGGGGTGGGTGGGGTGGTCTAATCCTATATTAAGGAAAAAAACCTACCAGTAAAACCGGAGGTGCTGGATGATATACCATCCAAAGTTACGTGTTTTTTCTTTTCTTCTATTTCCTTGCTGATATTCTTGACTGTTATAAAGCAAAACACACTTAAAACCTTAGTTAGTATCCAGAGGATTTTTTTTTCTGTCACACCGTGTGTAAACATGTACTCACTTCAATGCAGAAAGACAAAAATAAATTTTTAATTGTACTTGTAAAGGCTCCTGTTCTTTTTTTTTTTTTTTTTAAACCGTCTTGTCATTCTTGCTATGTGTGCTCTAGGTGTTTCTAGATTGGAAAATTGTACATCTCTAAAGTTTAGTAGTAGTCTATCTGGTATTTTTCCTGCTCAATCACCGAGTTCTTTTGCTCTTGAAATTCTAATGCCCTGAAACTTTCATCGGGTTAGAGGTGAGGGGAGAAAGAAATGGAAAGAAAATAAAATGTCTGGTTTATATCTTTAATGGTGAAGACTTCACACTTTAATTTAAGAGTGAGGAAGACAGATACGTAAATTCTTTTGAATCTGCAAGCCTCTATTGACAATGTGAAGATAGGTTTTTATATCTACCTATGCTTTTTATTCCCCGAGTACTTGATTGGTACCAACCAAAACCTTGGTAGGCGTCCCTTTGTGCTATAAACAGTAATATCAGCAGTTTTTGTGTGTGTATGCAAAGTGACTTTTTTTTCTTTTCTTGTAAGGATATGTGAAGTCTTAAAGTTATTGAGGATTGTTAAACAAGCCTAACAAAAGTTGCAAGGTGAATATTTGTCACTACGTGCACACACAGCTTGTTTTATGCGGGAATTTTGGAGACTGATATATTAACTTACATGCTGTTATGTACTCCTCATAGTAATTAATGGTGCCATTAGCAAATAGTTGCTTTTCTCTCAGGTTTCAGTAGTACAATGGCTGATTGGAATTAGCTTGTACTTGACAAATATATAGGGAGAACTGTGACCTACCTATATCTTACGGTACAAATGTTCCATTCATGAATATAGTTGAAACAACTGTTTATCAAGAAGCAAGTTAAAAATACTCTAGTAGCATCCTACATCTAATTTTACATGAAACCAGCATTGTTAGGGGTTGATACAGCAACACCTCAGTGTCAGTGATAAATCTTGCCCCTCTTCTTGTGGCCAGCCTTGTTCAGTACTGTATTGCCATGCCATGCCTCTGAATTGTGTTCTCCCTTCACCAACTATCTAGCACGGTTCTACTTCCATGACTTCTATGCTCCAGCAGCGCAGAGGGTGGAAGCTGAGCTTCACCCTTTTTGCTGATGTAACAGCACTTTTCATAGTGGCAAAAATAAACTTAAGGCATGTGGACTTAAGGAAAAGAGGGTAAGGAAGGGATAAGGGGAGGGTCTCAACTTCCTTTTCTATCAACAACAGTAGCAAGAAAACATCTGCATATTCTACCCTGCCTCCTTTATGGGCTATTTTGAGAGGTGTGGCAGCCCTGCAATGGCAGGAGGTTGTGTAAAGAACCCAAGGGCTTGTGAAAAAGAAGCAACAGAAAGCCTGCAACTCACCCCAGGTCCAAAATGTTTGATAGTATCACAGCATTTGGTTGTGCCAAATGTTGCCAAATGTTTTTCTAAGTTTTTTTTAAGGAATATTTAAATAGTATTTCTGCTGTGCTACAGTTTTTATGATGCAGCTATGTATTTCCCATTTCAGATGACATCACAAATCCCCCCCAAAGTGACCTGCTTCAAGTTTTGTGAAATATGGAGTCTCTTTAAGGTTGGTTGGTTCTTAGGCTGGATTGGATTTGGTTTTTTTTTTTTTCCCTTTTCTTTTTCTTTGGAGAGCAGAGGGACATATAACTTCCCTTACATAAAGAACTCCTGATTTGGGTGGTGGTGTTTGTTTTGTTTTTATTTAAATCTTTTGGTAAATTATGAGACTTGAAGTTCTGCAGCTGTAATTTGCCTTATGAGTGTTTACCAGCTGATTTCACTAGGTAATTGGTAGTACTTCTGTGCCTGTGAATGATTTTTTTAATGTAGATAGCAAAAAATCTTCAAGATCCACTCCTGAACAAAAGTTCTAATGAAGAAAAACAGAAAGAGAAGAGTATATTGATTGCTAGAAGGACCACAGGTCTTAATACAGAGTGGAATTAAGTGGACTCTGAGTTCCACAACCAAGTAACTGGCAGGCAAACATCTTTCTTATGGAAGATTGTCTTGATTCTCGAGTTCTTTTTGTTGCTTTCCTCATCTAAATAAATAAATCATTTTTGAATCTCACCATAGTAACCTTAATGTAATTAAGATAGCCAAACATTGTCTCTCACAACTGTGCGTGAAGAAGTGGTCCCACATTAAAGAACCTTTGGGATGAATGGATGGACAGACAGATACTCCACTGAAATCCGCTGAGATGGCTCTTAATAAGCTGCTTATCCACTGTTAGGATCACAGAAGTTTGCTGATCTGTTTTTAATTAAATAATTTTAAAAATACTGAAACATGGCACAAGGATGTAGGGGTTCTTGTAATCAGTGTGGTGAAACATCAGTATCCTTGATATCCAGTAATATGCCTAACATATTGCACACTTTTCTGTTTTTCCAAGTAACTGCTAAATACTTGTTTTTTCATTAAGACAATAATTTAAAGAGGTTGGCTAGGTAGATCTAACTTCTAATTGAAAGTATTTGCTAATGCAGAGGTTTCCAAACTGCATCACGTCTGTGATGTGTTCAAGTTGTCTATATGACCAAGTGCCTCCCATGCAGGTATGTGTTCTAGGGGTAATTGCTGATGTTGCGGCCTTTGTTCGTGGGAATGCAGAAGCAGAGTAAATTTAGGAACCTCTACAAGAATTTTTTTTAGAAAAATTACTACATAAAATTTAAGTTCCTAGTTTATTATGTTTTCTTAAAAACCTTTTAGAAAATACTTCCTCAAAATACTCAAATTAATGGAACAAGCTAAATCTCTAAAAGATTTTTACTTAATTGGTGTGGTTTTGTAAAGGTCATGTAGAGTGTCTATTGAAATCTTTAACAATTAATCCAAATATAACCTCCTTAGCTGGGATTGTGTCCTTTCATTAGTTTGTGCTTCCCAAAACAATGCCATCTGCTATCTGTAGGGTTCGATTTAATGTATTTGATAGTATGTAAAATACTTTTTCAAAGGCAAGAATGAAATGGGAGGCTGCTTTTTATAGCAGCTAAGAAGGTGAATTAGACTTTTGCAATGTTTCTCACATGGAATAGACTGTTACTGAGTTGATATTTCACTAAATCTCAGTTTGTCTGGAATGATGCACATGTGAATTTGTATCTGTTTAAAAATATAATTTACATTACTAAAATGAGGCCCAAGTTAAAGAAAAAAACCTCCCATTACATACATATATGAAATCATATCACTTAAGCACCAGTGGCATCACATGCTACTGAATTATCTTATCTGTAAGTGATCTTAATTACTACAAATTTCCTAACTACGTTTGTCAGTACCTCCAGCAAAAGCCTTTATTAATTGACCCTTGCTTGCATATGAGCTTGCATACTCCCTGTGGCATTCATCAACTTATTCGGTTCAGCTGATGTCTAATCATGTTGTGTTTCTCTGATAGCAAAACTGAAGAGAAAGTTGTTGACATTTTTAAATGCCTGTAAACTAGGGTTAATAATAAGCAAACTAATTTTTATTGTAGCATAATGTATGGTCATGGTTAGAAGTTTATAGTAAGTGAGTACTGCTTGCACTTGCTGTTGAGTATATCAGAATATTGGTAACAAATGTGGAGGGAGGAAACATTTTGATGGAAACTGTTTCCATTATTCTTTACGCCACTTCAATTCTTCTCCTTTTCAGAATACCTAATTAGAGATAGTCATTGACCAAATGCATAGAAATGACTAACTACTACTTCGAAATGATGAGTTGGGGTCTAAAATATTAAAACAGTTATTTCTAAATTATTTATTCTTGCATTAATAAAGTGGCTATCTTCAATTTACATAGGTATTTCACTGAGATTAATTTTAAAGCACTTGTCAAACTTGTAAGGATTTTAAAAAATTTAAAGGGTCACACGTTTTATTGTTAACAGAGGGTGTTGAGAGAGACTGCCAACACCCCACGCAACATTAAGCTGTTGCCTTTGATGTGTAGGCAGCACCTTAGGTCTCACAGAGTTGTACTGTAAGTGAGCGTCCATATGTTCAACCCACTTTGATGTGTTCAGAGATCTTGGGCCAGCACAATCTGTATGCTACATCACAGCCATAGGAGGTAAAACATGCCATCTGGATTTCTGTTCCTTTTACTTGCCTTGTGGCACAGCCTCTTTACAGTAGCAGAAAGCCTTTTTTTTTTCTGCTATTAAAAATTATTTGATAGTTTACCATGGAATATCTGGTTTGACTCAGTCTTTAATGACTTTTATTTTGAATGTCCATTAACAATATCTTAGAAGGGATGGGAGACAGGAGAGAGTTTTCTGAATACAAAATATATTCCAATACTCATGACAGTAAAACAGTGTGTGCTTGAAATATTTTTATTAGCTAAGAACTCAATTTCTTAATTACAAAGTCTTTCACCTTTTTGTATCTGTTCCCAAGTATCTCTACGAGCACAAATTTGGATCCAAGCAGATGCTGGAGTGCAAATAAGCTGAGCACTATCTCTTTATCCCAGCAAACACTTGCTGTGATCAAATTTGGGAATAAATCCTCAACTTTTAAGATGGGAGGTAGTTCATACGACAGGTGCCCCACAAAAAAATTACTTTTGATTTCCTACTCTCAACATCTTCACACTGACTATTTCACAGGTAATCTGACACTAAAGTACAATATAGGCTAACATTTGTAGCCCTCACCAAAAGCTGCCTAATTCAGAAACGTGGCTCTTCTCTCCAAACTCAAACTGTATTTCAGAGCGCTGTTTTTAACAAAGATCTTTCACAGATAAGGTACATCAACCAGTGACATAGGAGCTCTGCTCATTCTGTGTGAACCAGGCTTGCCAGAGCTCTCCCGCAATTTTATTGGCAGTGCTGGGATCTCTGGCTCCAGTGAAATGTGCATAGAGATAAGGTATCTGAAAGATCTTCAGTTTTGTGCAGTAGTGTGTTTGTCTGTCTGCAGAGCTTCTTGTCCCGCTTTCAAGGTCCCCTCTCCCCATCTGTTTCTTTTTTGAAGTTTTGGTCACAGGAGGAATCTTCTTTTCCCTGGAGAGACAATGCTGACTTTTTTGTGTGGTTTTATTTTCCTCTGCTAGCTTACTTGAAGATGTATTGACTGCAGTGATGACTTGCTCCAATATTTTTTCTGCCTTTAAAAGGGACCTGTTCAGATCTCAGTGTGACAGAACATGCGTGTTCTATTGCAGTGCTGGCTGCTCTGCTGAAATTTTACGCATGTGGCATAGCCACAGGACAAATGCCCAGACCATATGCCCTATCACCTTATTTAGATACTGCTGGAAATTTGAGTCTCCCTGTGGTTTCATCTCTCTCTGGCGGATGTTTTGGCAAAACACTGGCTTGGTCCTTCTGACATCTCTCTTCACCTTCTGTTTTGTTGCTAGTGGCTTGCCCAGTGCAAAACAATCTGGAGATTTCCTTGAATTGCTGTGCCTTTTTCAACAGGCACCTGTCATTTTATTGTATTGAAAAAGCCTACCCTCTTGGGCCTCATTTTGGCAGTCTGAGGGCTCGTAGCTTATGCTAACATGCAGAGTACAAGTTAAATACCAATTTCCTAAAGCTCAGTTAAGAAAAACATACTACATCTTCTGCTTAGATACTCAGTCACTATGCGACCAGTATGTTTGTATCAAGAGGAAGCAGTCAATTTACAGAGATAGTGCAGTATCAGAAACAGAAGCCTGTGGTCTATTTACTACAGCCTTCAAACACACTGGAGGAGTTATTTCAACGTGGTGGTGGTGTTTGTGGCACATAGAGAGGAACTGGGAATTGCAGGTTGCCAGTCTAAGAACCATCTCTGCTTACGAGTGTTTCCCAAAGTTGGCCTCCTTTTGTCTTGAACTACGAACAAAACATATATGATATTTTATAATGGAAGAGCTTTCAGAGAACATCAGTGAGTTTGAGGTAAGATTTATGATATCAAGAGGCAGCTTTCATGTTCTAGGTGAAATAAATCTTTCAAGCTGTTCTAGATAAATGGCAAAAATTTTGGGTTTGTTTTTTTTGATCAACAGCTCTGGATTCTCTCTAAAACACAAAGATAGGGATTGTTTCTGCTCTGAAGAGTTTTACAGTTGAGTTCCTTGATGCTGTAACTGGGTCATGATTTTCACATTCTTTGTAGATTCCTTCATTCACTAAGAATGAAATTCTCCTTAAGTGTAAACTTAACCACTGAGGTAACTTAAAGATTCAAGATCTACAAGTAGTGAAGGGTTGGCAGATGGTGGTGGGAAATCCAGGGGAGGTGGTTTCTTTGTTAAATGTATACGTTATGGGACAAGTCATATAATGCATTATGCTAAACATCAATAATTAAATGTACATTGCATCTTATGCTGTTTATGTTCTTTAGCCCTACCTCAAAATGTTAAATATTTAAGCTGTTTGTTGGAAAGTAAATATTTGGAATGGATTTCTTTACAGTCACCTCATTTTACTCAAACTAGAAAGTAAAAACATTTGGAATAGGAAGAAAACATGGAGAAATGGTCATGCTTATGCCAAAATTGTGTTTTCAGACATGTCTTTTCAAGTAAGCATTAAACAAAGGCTGTAACTTCTCTTTGGTGTATAATTTTTGTCTAGTTAACAAACTGAACACTAGAATTTTAAGGCAGGAAAATAATTTAACATTTGAATTAGTGCTTTTCTTTTTGCTAGCATCTTTGCATTCAAACCAGTTTTTAAAAACTGAAGAACCTTTTTTTTATGCAGTAGGACCTTCTCTGTCAAAGCTAAAAGTGAAGAAAGGTTTCAGTTTGCCGTAAAGCTTGTCTGTTTTTCCCATTGTATCAGTTGATTTAATAAACGATGTTACCTCATCTCAATAAACTTTGCAAAACTAAACACGTAATCCACAACAAAGGGAAGACTTGTCACCTGGCAATAGTCAACTTGGTTATAGCTCATCAACATAGCTACAAACCACACCCTGTCCTTTTACCACTAATAAACAGAATAATATTGTTGACTTTCATTATATTGCTTAAATTAGGCATGAAAGCCAAGTCTTACATGATTTTGTTAGCATTTCTCTTACATAATACATTCCCAGGACCTTTTATTTGTTTACAGTGCACAACAGCAGCACTGGAAGCAAATAGGGAGGTATGTTGGCTGGAGCATGGAACTTAGGAAAATTAGTAACTTGCATGGTTTGTTTATTTAGCTTGAGTGGGAATTTAAAGGTTAAACAAGACTATGGCAGCAACTAGAGCCTGAGTAAGCCTTACCAACACACTAATTATTCCTAGTGGGACTGAAGTGATGGCAGTCCACTTACCTTCTAGGAAGGTGGCCATGGTACTGCAAGATAGGCTTGCTGTTTATGTACAGGAAAAAGGAGTAACTAAAAAGAGGAAATTCACCATACTGCTAGAATCATAGTGTTAACATGGTTAATGTTACTGTTGTTGAAAACTTGTGCCTCTGAGTTCACATGTAGTAGCAGAACAAATACATACTGCATTGCACTGCAGAGAAAAACAAGGCTCACGTGGACTGTATCATGCAGAAGCACTGGCACATCATTACACGGGATCTATACAACAGTCTTTTCTTAATGCAGTGGTGTCAGCTAAGAGCAGTTAGAGATCAACTGTGCTTCTTGAGTGAATGCAGTAAGGCTTTTTTTTAGCTCAGGCAGGCTGGAGGAAATTTTTGTAGGCAAAGAATACAACTGTACTTATACTCCGCCAGGACATTGTAAAAGTATTCCTACGCCTGCGACATACCTCTTGTGTAGATTTGGCCTTTCTGCCTGCTCTGTACTGGGCATGCAATCGCAGGGCAGTGAAGGTGTGGTTTCCAGGCGTACATAAAGCCACCTAACGCAGGTTCCCCTTGTGAGAGGAGGTCCTGAGCTCTCCCCAGCTCCAGCTGGAGCGTTCCTGAGGTTTCACTCCCTTACATCTGCCAGAGCATCAGTGACCAAACAATATCCCTCACTACCCACCAGCAATATGGTTAGGTGAGGTCTGAATAGTAACAGCCGTTCGGGACAATGTGAGCGCGGGGGCAGAAGACAGAGGAGCGCTTGGGGTGGACGTTTGTTGGGTGTTTGGTTTTGCCGCTGGCTGTGTCAGTGCCCTTCCTGAGGCGCCACACCTGTGTGTACACCTGTGTCCGTGCCCAGGCACTGTAGTTCACTGAGGGTGTCTTCTCCGAGTCTTATCGCAGGGTGCGAGGGGTGACCGCCACCGTCCCGTGGAGGCTGTGTGGGCACCCACGCGTGTGCGCGTACTCTGGCGCGGGGTTTGCCGTGCCCGTAAACGCGGGCACAGACCTCGTAGTTACAGGCACGTTTCGCAGCCGCCTGTCTGCGGTACAGATGCGGTACGTGCCGCCCCGCGCACTCCACCTGCTGCGGGCGCGCAGCCGCCCCGCCTGCCTCCAGCCTGCCTCCCCCCGCCCTCCGCGCACACACACGGGCGGCGCACGGCCCTCCAGGCGCCCTGCCCGCGGGCGGCCCAACGGTGGCGGGGCCGGGCATGCAGCGGCTGCAGGTGGAAGCGGCGGCGCTGGAAGAGTACGCGGAGTACCGGCGGTGAGGGCCGGGCCGCGCCCGCCGTCGCTGGGAGGGGGCAGGGGCGCCGCGGTGGGGTGGGGGTCGCTAGGGCGCGGGCCGGGCGCCCTCAGCGCGGCCGTGGGGGCCGGCGGCGGTTGGCGACCTGCCCCGCCCCGCGCTGCCGCTGGGCCCGGGGCGGTTTCCCTCCCCGGTGCGCGGCCCGGGGTTTCACCTGAGGAGATGTGTGCGGCCCAGGCGTCGCTCCGCCCCGCCCCGCTCTTCCCCCCTCCCGCCGTCCATGAAGCCGCCTCTTCGGGGTCTGTGGCGGCTTCGTTGTGTCACATTCCGCTCCCCCACCCCCCCCCGCCGTTTATCGGCGAAATCGGAAGTGTTCTAACTCCGAGAAGGTGCCCGAGAGTGGCTCTCGGCGGAGAAGGAGTATCTCCCTGGCCTGAAGCAGCAGCGGTGAAGAGGCAGGCCTTAGGGACACGGGCGCTGTGTGCCTCGCCGCTGTGAAGGCACGCTGTAAATGTTGACTGCCTGCCAGTGAAGTAACGCATCGTTTCCCAGGTCCAGGCTTGGTGGCTGCCCGCCTGCCTGGCAGCGCGTCTGCGTGATGCGGTGTAAGAGGGTAATCTGCCAACTGTACTACTCTTCCAGGAAACACGGGCTTTCGTGCACCGTGAATTAAGTTTTGCAGTGTATAAACACCTGCCGCTATACTCCTGCGTGTCTTTGCTAATCTCGTCATCGCTCCTCTTGAAGAGTTGGTCTTGAGCAAAAATAACAAACACGAACTCAGTCACTATACAGAAACATGGTTTTAATTTAGCTTAGGAAAACCTTGAGTAAAACATCAGAGGGAGTAGGCACAGTGGTATTTCTTACATAAGCAGTTATGCACTGATTCAGTGCGTGTCAGCTGGATTGACATGCAAATGATAGTGATATGTTGACACATTATTCTGGTGCTGTACAGTACTGGCAATGTACAAATCCACAGAATATTTGACAAAGAATCAGTCATTCCTTATGTTTTAGCACACCCAACAAATAATAACTGAAATATTTACAGATATTAATAAACTAACCTTCAGCATAGTTAAGTGCTGCAATTAAGTCTAAATTGTATTTTACAGATATTACTTACTGTCTTCAATTGTCTCCATAAATGTAGAATTTAGATGCTGCTCCGGAGTTCCAGCTATTTGGTGACCTTGAATTTGAATGTAGTCATAGCTTAAACAAATATGCCTGTCCGAGGTGTGGGATACAGCTGTTAGCAACTTTATGCACAGAAACTAGTGTAGTCGTCTTGCAAGGTAGAAGACAGCTTGGATGTATTGTTTGTTACTATGATGGCAGTGTGGTTACCTACTTGCAGTTGAATAATCTTATTCAGACCACACTAAGATTAGATAAACTGATACAAGTCTGCAGTACAGTTAGGTGTAGATGGGTGAAGTGACTTGCCAGAGGCCATTCAAGAAGTCTGAGGCAGAGCTGGCTGGGTACGCAACCCTTGATGTCCATTGCTTTTTCTGCCATGTGAAAAGAAGCTTGGTAGTTTGCGTTATTAATTTTTTCCTTCTCTCTTACAACCCTGGTTTTCCGTTTGTCAGAGCAGATTTTTTTAAAAGAGCACTATTGACAAAATTTCTCTAAAATTCAGCCATAGTTCTGTTAAATGTGTATCACTAGAACAGTACTATGAAAGATAAGATTTTTTTTGCATTTACAGCAAAAGTGCTGTTATATACTATTTGAAAAAAATATCTTGAGACACCTACTTTTATTGTCTTCATTTTCTTATGGGTTTTTTTTATGACATACTCACAGAATTGTAGGTGATGATGATGGAGGAAAGCTCTTTACTCCTGAGGAATATGAAGAGTACAAAAGAAAAGTATTACCAATTCGGTTACAGAACAGGTTGTATGTGAGCTGGAGATCACCAACTGGCATGGACTGTAAGCTTGTGGGACCAGAGACCCTGTGCTTTTGTACTCACCGGTAAGAATCTTTTCATTTTTTTGAACTGTTGTATTTTTTAAAATCAGGAAAATATAAAATGTTTCCAGATATATTATAGTACAGTATAGGCAAGTTAATTTAAGGTCTAAGGGTTGAGAAAATTAGGTTTTAAATCATAAGAACTGTCCTTAAATCTAAATCTCAACACATTTTTTGAGACCAGAATGATTTTGTAGTTTTCAATAAATTCAACTTTAAGGCATGAGTTCTTGTAGATCAGATTGATTCTGATGGGGAAATGAAACATAAGGATTTGTGATAGTTATGTAATGAATGGATGTAAAAGCACTTGATATTATGCATTTAATTGAAAATTAACAATTATCAGTAATTAAAGATACTTCAAAACAGAACTCATAAATTATAAACCTTTCAATTAGTTTTCTGATGAATACTAATAAAGTTATAAAAGTTATTATTTTTGCCTGTTTTAGGTATAAACAACACAAAACGGACTATGAAGTGATTCCCAAAGACCGTCCTATTTGTGTGCCCTGCAGAGTGAGCCATTGTCCATGCCAGTCCTATCACTATGTCCCTCTAAATGGCACACAGCCCGTCCGTTGTAGATGCAAACACTTTGCTGATCAGCACAGTGCAGCACCTGGATTTTCATGTAACTCTTGTAAGTTACTGATGGACTTGCAGCACTCTTTGCTAGGAACCTTAAGTTTCTGAATGATTCAGTTAGGTACATATGGGGACAGCCACCTAAAGCTGGCAGTATGAAAGCACCCCGTTTGCAGTTTGTCATTTCCAGTGCTGCATGCACGTAACTTTTCTACTTGAACTTGGTAGTTTGAGAGAGAGAAGTGTTGATCTCCGTTCCTCTGTTGCCTGGCTGAATATAATGTTAATGTATTTTTATATCTTTTCCTCAACTAAATAGGAAGTAGCGCTCTGTTCCCAAATAGTACTATTGTTAGCACTCTAGCAAAGCAGTTCCCGATCATACAGATTATGGGTCCAGAAATGCAAATAGGAATGGAGTTTCAAGCAAAAGCTTTGAGAAGGCATTAAGAGGAAGCTTTTTGCTTCAGTTGTTTGAGGTTATTGTAATGAAACAGCAGTAAGTATTAACCACAGAAACTAAATAATGTATAAAGATGTTTTAGTTTGAAACCTGAAATTATGTAAGTTGAAGATTTTTTTGTTAGAGTTCTGTACTGTTAGTAAATTTCTTTCATGATGTCTGTCTAATTTGTACAGGAAAAATCATAAACAACTTTTGCTGGATTAGAATCATATCCCACTGAATAAAACATAAAATATTTATATGAAAGCCTTTCATGAATTTGCTCTAAGTAATGTGAAAGTCTTAAATGTGCAGTTGGATGATTCAGACTGAATCCTTAGAACACAGTGTTTTTAATAATCATTTACATTGTGCACTTTTTCTAGTGTTTCTCAAAAATACCTGACGCTTCTGAGGGCTTCAGAGATTACACAGAGAAGTGCCAAGACTTGCTTCTATTTTGGACTTGTGTTGTTTTAATATACTGGTATTAGTCTATCCCACTGCTGTATAAATCTAATGTGATAGATAGATTAGAGATGTACTCTCTTTATAATTGAAAAAATACTGCTGTTGCACTTTATGTAATATTGTATATACTTTATTCTATATCCAAACAGAGTAAGAGCTCTATTACTGAGGAGTGCCCAAAATGATTTGAAAAAGCCTTTAACATTTCCAAGAATGTGATCCTTGAACGTATTACACAAGACTTAAAAAAATTTTTCTTGGTGCTCTGCAAAATGAACTGTGACTGGGCGTTGGAAGCAGGGTAATTTGTGTAATGAAACATTTGCAAAATCAGTTCCTCAATTTCTTGTTCACATCATTGCTCCAGCAGGGCTTTGATGACAGTCTTAGCTGTAGCTAGGGCAAATATATCACTTCACTTCACTCTGTGTTTCTGAATATCATGTGTCGTTTGTATAACTATTTCAGTTACATCCTGTAAGCTTAAAAAAACCCTTAATCCAGGGTATCAGTCTAATGGTACTCTTACGTAGAACCCATTTTGCTGTTGCCACAGCCTCTATTTACTACCCAGATAATTTTGCTAAATTTAAAAGACATTTAAATTGTAATTTATGTTATCAATTGCGATTTGAAGTTTTCTGGCCACTCAATGTTGACACATGCTGTACACCTTTGGCGATAATACTGCCAGAATACTGGCTGGTTGTGTTCTTTACCCAGTGACAGAATTTTTTCTTCTTTGTATTTTTTGTCAGGGGAGGGATAGAGAAGGGTGTTCATAATGGCAATGGACACAAGTTGCAACATAGGAAATCCAGTTAGATATTAGGAAAGAAATGTCTGCTCCGAGGGAAGACCAGCATTTGTCCCAGCTGCTCAAAGAGGTGGGATCTCCATTCTCGGAGGTACTCAAAACTTCACGGAATGAGATCCTGAGACTGGACGACCTCTATGATCTAATCCCCGCTTTCATCCTTTCTCCTATTTTATACATTATTTTCATATCGTGATGAAAAGAGGCTGTAAAAGGTTTCAGCAAAGATAGCTGATTGCTTTGTCCTAAATCATGTACTTGTTTCCAAATAGAAAGCATAGCTGGATGCTTTTGCAGTGAAGGAACTCTAGTTTTTGACAAGATCAGTTTAGGGAAACACCATTTTGTCTGCAGTGAATTATAAATTCCATTACCATCTCACTCATTACACTTCTTTGTTACTTAGGTTCCAAGTGTTCAGGCTTTCATAGTTGCTTTACCTGTGCATGTGGTCAGCCAACATACGCTCATGAAACAGTTGTGGAAACTAAACAAGAGCGCTTAGCCCAAGGAAAGCCTGTGGGGCAGGATGTTCCTTATGCTGCTATGGGAGGAGTGACTGGTTTTAGTTCACTGGCAGAAGGCTACATGAGACTTGATGACAGTGGAATAGGTAAGTGCAGCTGACCTGAGATGAAATTTTAATTCTCCAACTAAGTAGTTTTGAAAAGTAGTAATTCAACATAGACTTTCAAAGTTCAAAGGCAAACTGGATCAATAGGAGAAGGACTTGAGACAGATTTTTTTTTTCCCCCAGCAGTCCTTAGGTGTAAAGAGACCACTATGACCATATTGTCCAACTTCCTGTAGTGAATTGAGAAAAAAACTCTTTATCAGTAATTGTGCTGTTCAGCCCAGTAGCTTCTGGTTGAAGTGGAGCATAACTTTTAGAAAGAACTCTGTAACTTCTGTTTTTCTTTTACCACTTCCATGTTATATTTACATTAATCCTTTAGCCTAATACTGCCCAGGTATTTCTTGGTTATACAGTTACAGCATTTTTTTCTTCCAGACTCAAAGGTTAGTAGCTGTTCAGCATAAAAAAAAGAGGTCATTTGTAGAACTTTATTTTTTACAAGCGTGTTAGTTGGCCTTGATACCTCTGCTGTTCTGTGATTTTTGTGTTGTTTAGTAATGGACACATTTTGTCCTGAAATATTGTTTTATTTATTATTGCCATGTACTTACTATTTCTTTTGTAAATGCTGATCTGCTTTCCTGGATTTTTCTGAAGTTTAGAAACTATAGCATAGCCAAAGCAATTAAAGAAACAAAGCTTTTAATTTCTCTTGGAGCCTTTTTTGCTTTTGTAAACTCGAGTTTATGGGGTCTGCACTGAGTGTTGTAGATATTAATCTGTAGCCTTGTTTTGACCCCATCATGTATGTTCTTAATATGTCTCGTGAAGTTAATTTTTGTTTTCATTCAACTTATTTTCTCACAGTGGCTCCTCCTGCTGAACTTTTAGAATCCCCTGTTACCAGCATGGATCATCCATTTCTGAAAGTGTTTCAGGGACCTACGTCTGCTCAAACCATCTCAGAGATAGCAGATGCTATATTAATAGGAGGATACTGTTTTACAAAAAGTATTTACTATAAAATTATTTGGTTTTATTTGTGAATTGAAGGATGCTTAGGGCTAAAATCAGAGTTAAAAATTAAAATGAGTATTGAAGCCTTGTTATGTGAAAAGTTAGTAGAACATTCATATACTTGAAGTGCTTAGATTAGAATAACTTTCGTTACTGCTTGTTATTTTTGGTCATGATGTGCTTTTTAACTTTAATGATCTTTTTGTAGCATTTGGTATCTTCCTTATTAATGGTGTTACGTATTCATTGGATCAGTTTTAAAAATTTTTAATTCCTGCTAGAATCTTATCATATCTGAATGGATCGTACATACTCAGCACAATCCTGTGAAACTGCCTTCTGCCAGAAAGTCTTTTCTGCACAGAATTATGGATCGGTTATGCTTATTTTATGTCCCTTATTTAGTATAAGACTTTAGCAATTAATGTAACCGTTGAACTACTCCAAGGCTATTTATAATAGCTGCTAGCCTAGACTAAAGAGGTTACTCTTTGGTCCCAATTGCTGGGGTTTGTTACTTGCCTGTAAAGGTGAGTTCTCATTTTAAATGTGTTTTGTCGAATGAAAAACATAACTAATGGAATAGCAAGTATCATTAATGAAAAAAGTTTTGTTTTGTTTTGTTTTTTTTCTTCAGGTGGTTCTAGTGGCACAAGGCAAATTTCTCATGGAAAGCATTCAGAAGATGATAACATGGCTTACTTTGAAAAACGTTATCAAGAACAGGCAAGTTACTACATTTATTACTTAACTCAAATATATTTTCACAAGAGGTTGTCTAAAAAAGATAAATGTCTGATTTAAGTGGCATATAAATGCATTACGTAATTTGTTCTCTTCCTGATAAAACACTAGCTTCTTAAAATAAAGTTTTAAATACAATTATGAGCTATTGCAGGATTTCACAGGTCACTCATGTCTGGGATGGTATTTACCTTAACTGGGCAGATTTTTATTGAGGTGACTCTCCATTACAGAAAACCAAAATATTTTACTATGTGACAAAAAGAAACAACAAAGCAGACTCACAGAAAGTCACTTGTGACATTTAGGAATGTGTGTTTGCTACCTCATTTATAAAACTTTGTGATGTTCTGTTTCTTATGAATGTCTGGGTAGTTGGGTTAAATCTGGTGCGTCCTTAGATGATCTGAATCACCCCTTTAGAGGTGCCTCCTCCACCCTACTGACTATATCGTAAATTTAAATACCCTGCAGTGTAGGTTACTTAGATGCTTAAATACTTACTCTTTCCCCACATTAGCTCCTTAGCTCCACTATCTCTGCTGGAAATATGTCTTGACTGTTTATGAATTCTTTTGTAAGGCACCGTTTCATCATTAACTTTCAAAATCTTAACTGCTGTTATGCTCGCTGCTTGCAACAAGGTGTTTGTAAATGAGAAAGCTGTTCTAGCTTTGTGAAATTTTAAATAATTTTCTCTTAATTTGGAAATGATCGCAAACTATGGTAAGATGTTACAAATATAGCATCAGTTTATAGGAGAAAACATGTTACTACCAAATCCAAATTGCTACATTTCTTTTTCCCCCTAAGATTTTCTTTTCTTTGCAAAAGGTAGTAGGAATTTCAGATATAAACCTCAAGCCTCCAAATATGGAAAAATGTTTTAAAATGAGTTCCTGTATAGACCAACAACAGGATTGCTTAGCAGTGAGTTCATTTGCAGACATCCAAAACAGGACTGGGGCCTTGCTTCCTTTTGACATTATTTCATAGGGGAAAAAAAGCATGTTAAAAATATTATTTTATTTTTCCTTGGATTTTTGATAGCAATGGTATCTTATGTTAGATGAGATGCAAAAGTCCATGCATCCCTTTTATATAATTGCTCTAAATAGTATTTCATTCACTAATGTAACAATACTTGAGAACAACTGTTGCTTCTAAAACCAACAAATATATTTGTTTGGATTAATAGTCTTACTACAAAATGGCAGAGTTAAATGTATGTGTGTTGGTAAATCATACCATGCTATAAGGGCCTACTCTGTAGAAGAATCTTATGAGGAGGAAATGACCTCGTGGGTCAGTGAGGAGCCACTGAGATGGAGGTTTAGCATCTACCTCAGCAACAAACTTCTATGTGATTTTGTGCAGGCTGGTCAGTCTAACTGTGTCTGTTCCATGTCTGTAATAAAACTTCTTTACCTTCCATTGACATAAAGATAAAACTGTGAACATTTGTGAGGCACTTTGGCCTTGAGGGATATATAAATACCTAAATTGCCATTATCAGAGATAAAGGCAGCCCTGGTTTGAATAGGGGAGGAGCTGCAGAGCTATCTATGAAAGTGTTCCTTTGTCCTATGATGCAAAAGTAAGCAATGCTAGGTTAGGCTAATAATGATCTGTGGCTCTCTCAACTGCATATGTCACTGTGGTAAATTTATGACTGGATGTAGGGATTTAATATTGCATTACTAGCTGACTTGCAGATTAACGCTTGAACCACTGTTGGTGTCTTTCTTTGTTACAGCTGAAAAAGGAGAAGGCTGCTAAACGGAAGGAGAAAAGTCCAGTGCCATCCAAGAAGCCATGAGATTAATAAAGAAATATTTATTATATGGCACAGCGTTAATCATTGTATTGAAGAGTATTTTTTCGCTGTGCCTACCTGCATACTTGTATTTCTTCATTTCTTTATTCTGCTGCCTTGGTCTATTGCTGAAATGAATTTTTAATTATATTTTTGTAATAAAATTGGTGCTTTTATCAATGCATTTCTAATCTCCAGAATTGTTACACAGATATTCCTTTGAGAAGGGAAAATCATATTTAGAGATTTACAGAACTGTTATTTAAGATCTGGGAGAATAAGCATGTATTTTAGTATTACATTGTAGTAGGGCAAAGAAAATGTATGTCCTATTCTTAGGCTTTTATGATGCACTTTCTTTATTTGTAGAGTCCTTAAAATTCATCTTATTCATGGATTTTTACTTGGTGGGATTTGTTCTGTTAATACTGACATTTTAATCTTTTCTTTAAATCTTTTTTTCTTTCTGTTGGTTTCATCGCCTTTACATAAAATTCAAACATACCCTTCTTCTCTAGGCTTTGTTCTTGCCAATGTATAAATATTTTTTACATGTGAAGTACCCACGTAAACCCATTTCCACACATACTTACTAGCTACTTGAAGGGATCCTGCTTGTATGCTTTATCCCAGATTTCTCTAGCGGTACCATTCTCCCAATTCTGTTTGTCTGATACTGCCCATAACAATGATTCTATTACACTAAACTTCTGAAAACATTAAGTGGAAATGGCTATGCTATTTACTGCATGTAAACTAATTGTACAGTGTTTGATATAAACTTATTTATCCAACAGATGGTCTTTCATCGTGTCTAATCCAACACAGACTGAGTCCCTCAAGAAGGGAGATGTGCTTTTGTATTCTTTGTCCATATTCACAGTGGTGGCAGCATATGTTGTGTTAAAGGTAGGGGACAGGAAAATTTAAAATTTGGTAACTTTGTGTGGTGGTTTAAATCTGCGAAGCAGCACAGCAAGAACTTGGTACAGAATAACTGGCAGAGGCTGCAGTTTAGGAGGCAAAAGCAGAGCCTGAGCTAACTTTGTTAAGTCTCAGAGAGGTGTAAGTCAGTTTGTCCTTAAAATACTTGAAGATGTCTCTTGGACTGAAGAATTTTCAGGTGGTATGTGTGCACTGAGAGACTTTATAGCAAGAGTTGGGAGAAGCTTACAAAGCTCTGTCTCCTATCACAGAGAATGCCTCTATGTGCCTGATGCCTTTATGTGCCTGATTGGCAGAGGAAAAGTGGTGATGTTGGATACATTTGGTGCAGGGCAACTGGCTTTCTTGTTCAGATACCAGCTGTGGGAGGGAAGGAGGGTTCTTGGGAGAGCAATGCAGATCGTACCGCAACTGATGGAGGCAGCTGGAATCGGAGTGAGAAGGGAATGGAAGGCTCAGTTGCCCAAATGCAAAGATCAAGACAGGCCATTTACCTTAACTCGGAGCTATACTGCCAATACTATGGATGCCAATCAGAGAGGTTGATCTGTTACTTTAAATTAAATGCAGAATATATCAACATGTCTAACGAATGTTTTAAAAGTACCTTTACCTTTAAATTCTACACTGTAATATACTGCTTTAAGTTAATAAAAATATTAATTTGAGCTCCCTCTTCTGGTCCTAATAAGCAATCATTTCTATAGATACTCAGTCTCATAAGTAAATGTGTATTTCACAACAGAATTATAAGAAACAAACAAATGTAAATAACTGGTAAAAAAATGGTAAGTAAAAATGTATAAAAAATATTTCATTCTTCAGAGAGATTATTACAAGCTTAATAGTGGAAGTTTATTCTACTTTCGTATTTATCCCTGTGGCTATACCCATTAGGGAATGCAGTTCCAGAAATGTATGCGTGTATTTCAGAGTTGAGGTTTCTCACAGCAGAATATTGTTAGAGGTTTTAATAGTTACAAAAACCCCTGTATTTTGTGTTTCTTTTTATACTGATAACATTTTACTTTTAGGAAATAATTTATTCTGCTTTTACTGACAGTTTGAGTTAAAAATACTCTGCAGTTTTAAATGTTTGCGCTGCCAAATTCAGTCTTAAGAAACTGTACTTTGATCGTCATGAATTGGTTTTATCAAAGTAAATTTTTAAAAGTTTTATTCTGTGCTTAAACTTATTTAAAATTTTCACTTAAATGATACTAAAAAGTTATTACATTTATTTAATTATATTTCTTCTTAGTTGGAAAACAGGTGGGATCATGAAAGTATCAACTGCATTAAATATTGCTTAGGGGTTCTGACCACTTTCCACCCATGTTGACGACTCCAAGTAAAAGAAACTTTCCTTACTAGAAGGCATACTGTTGACTTCTTGGTACTCATGTAGTACTTTTTTGCAGAATTTTTATTCATATCTATACCCGAAAAACCAGGTACAATGTATCTCATAATGTTGCTGGCTGTGAAAACTGGACACGGATGTCATGTCTTAAGTGAAATTTGCACTTAACTGCAATTACTCATTTTTATCCTAAGAAAAAAAAAATCAGCATTTTGTAGGATAAAAATTGCAACCTCCATTTCTATTGAAAATCTCTTTATACTTCTATGAAGAAAAATTTTGTAAAGGTAAAAGCAGAGACCAAATGCTAGTATGTTTCCCGTTAACAGTGATCCCTAAATAAAGAGCTCAGTTTAACATGTACTTGATGGTTTGTTTTCCTGAGAGCAGTCGTGAACTTCGAACATAGTATCATGGGACAGATAAGTTACTGGTTTATCTGTATTATTTATTTGTGGGCGTATATATGTCGTTCAGCTAGATGCATTATCCGTTTCTGACCAAGGAATCTGGCACGGGAGAAATGGTTTGCTGTTGTACACAGAGTGCTCTGAGCTGGTAAAGCCTAATTATAGGTCTTAGGCAATGTTTAAGCGCTTCTCATTTTTTAAATAGCTGGCTTTCAAATCAATATTTTGCCATTACTGTAACACTCCTAGAGTGTAGAACATAATTTTTTCGCTAGTTTTAATTATCCTATGAAAAGGCTTATATGCATCTTAGTTATTTATGATAGCAGAGACTGGTCAGTGATCTTAAGCGGAGGGCAAGGGGCTCCTTCCCCTTCTGTGCTTCTCTGACACCACATACAAACCACGTCTGCCTGCCCCGGCTTTGGGAGGAAGGGGAATATAATGTGTGAATTCACAGCCAGTAACGGCATCCGTGCAGAATTACTTTGTCAAGTTGTCAGCGTCTTTACAGCACGTTGTGCATATTAAACGGTTTGCAGGTCTCGTGTCTGTATGTCCCTGCAGTCTCTAGCAGTAGTTCTCCTGTAGCCATGTAGCCTAAGGGAAGAGACAACTTTGCAGGTAGTGATAGTATTTTTCTTAGCGCAAATATAATTGAAAACAACAACAAAGGTTTTCCAGTCTAAAAGACCTTGGACAGGTGTACCTGTTTGGGTTTTTTTTTTTTTGGTAACAAGAGATACTACTTTTGTCTAGAAGCCTGCCCTTGCTTCACAGCCCTTAGCATTTGTCTTCTGGTGGAGTATTACTTGCTTTACACTGGTTTTAGCTCTCATTTTACCTTCACTGTACCTGTGCTGGTCGGCCCTGGCTGCGCGCTAAGCCCACCCGCTCCTTCAGGTACCTCCCCAGGGCAAGACCCAGACCCAACCCTGTCGTGTCGCCCGTGCAGCACTGGCACCCCCCCCTTGCTAACGGCTTCATCAGTTTGCACTCCCATGGAGGACAGGAAAATCGCAGGTCACCGTATGCGAAGCCCGAAGATGAGCAGTGCCACCACCGCGCAAGGGGAATCGGACGGGCACCGTCAAAGGGTACGCGGGGGCCGGCGGGGAGGATGTCATGGGTGCAGGAGCCTCCCGCCGGCTGCTTCGTCTGTGCTTCAAAGCCGGGACCAGCGCGCGCTGACCGCCAGCCTTTTCTGTGGGGAAGGACGCATCTGCGCGTACAGTTACGGACTGGTAGAAGCAGCCCGGTGCCTAGAAGCTTTCCACAGCACCCGCTGCCCCTGCGCCGGGTCGGGTTGCTCCGGCTGAGGTTGGGGGTTGCCCTCAGGCGGGAGCCGCACCCCCCCGCCTGCTGCCGTCTCACGGCCCCCACCGAGGGCGGGGAGCGGAGAGAAGGGAAGGCCCCGCCCGGGCGGGCAGCCGCCGGCTGGGGGGCGGGGACTCGCCGCGGGGGCAGCGCGGAAGGAGGCTCCGGGGCGGGGCAGGCTGGCGCGGCGGCCGCATGCGCAGGGCCGGCGGCGGGAGTTGGCGGTGGCGGCGGGAGCACGTGCAGCCGCGGCGGGGCCCGTCGCCTCGCGCCGGCCCGGCCGCCTCAGGTAGCGCTGGGGCCGCTCCGTCAGGGGGAGGCCGGCAGCTGCTCCTCGCTCCCGGGGGTTCCCGGGGGCGCGGGGCTGCGCGGTGAGGAGGGGACCCTGCTCTGCTGGCGGGAGGTCGCGGCCGTGCCAGCCTTACGGCGCTTCCTCGCGTAAAAAAGCGTTTTTCACTAAAGAAATGGGTGCCTCTCGCTTGGAAGGGAGAAGGGCTGAGGAGGAACGTGGGGCGGAGGCGATAGGAGAGCAGGAGCCCGCTGAGCACTGAACCCGTGACGCGTTCAGGGCAGGGACAAGTGGCGTGGGCCTGTGAGGCGGACGCACGTACCTCCGCACCACGGGCCTCTGGAATGGTACCCTAATTTGTCTGTTAACTATAGCTGTCTTGTTTCAGAATCTGTTGTCATGGATGGAGACACGGAGTATGGCAAAGGTATTGTGAGGTGGTTTTTGAAACAAACAAAGACGTAATCTTACACTTGAGAATAATTTTATTTTTTTGTCTTTCCCCCCCTCAAGTTGAAGATGTTGTGGGCTGCCACGTTGAAGATGCTGTAACATTTTGGGCACAGGTGAATTTGGAGAACTATTTGATTTTTAACAACTGAGGTGTTTAATCTTCTACTCCCCCTGCCCTCCCCCCCCCCCCCCCCCCCGCAAGTTTCTGTAGAAGTGAGAATAAAGGATAGCATTTGATGTTGGGGAAAAAAAAAGTTACTTTAGATTTCAGGATTGCAAGTATTATTGTGCCTTTTTAAACTGAAATCAGTTCTTCTTTTCTGAAATGGCAGAAAGAATTGTTCATCCATCCATTTGAATTGTAGCTGTGTTTTCTTGAATATTTGGTAGACCCTATGCCAAAAAAATATATGAATTGGGGGTTAAAATATTTGCTGTTGGTTGAAGAATACTGTAGGAGGCAGCTGGAGCCCTGCTGGGGGTGGATCCCTTACTCTCTAATGGCTGAGCACGTGGGGCAGTTTCAGTGAAGCTTGACATGGAGATGGTTCAAAGGTGCTAGGTCCTTTCAAGTTTTCTGTAGATGGGCAGGAAGATGTTGGATGGGGGGAGTGAGAAAAAGTAAAAAACTCAAAACAATCAGCAGTTTTCATTAATGTGGGGGGTGCTGCAGGGAGAGGGGAAAATCCAGAAGGAGTGCCAAAGCTTGCTTTTTGTATTTGGTCTGCTGGCAAATTGGTGCGTGCGTATTTGGCAACACCTGTGTAGCTTTGAGCCATTTGGAGGAGGTCATGCTGCTTGTTGTGTCCCTAATAGGAATTTGGGGAGGGGGACCAAACTTTACTCATTCTGTTTATGGAATAGCTTCTTCTTATAAAGGGATTTTTAGATGGGATTTTTACATGTAGTAGCCATAGATAATTCTCCTTTATGTTCTTACCGTGGCATTCTGAGACTCAGTCACAGTGTTTTTAATATTGTAAGGTACAAAAGTTAGGAATGTACTTCTAAGGTTACTAAAACGTTTAGTTGCACTAGTGTTTTCTTTCCTGCTTTGAGCTTTGGATCCTTTCCTTTGAATTACAAGTAGAATGTTGTCTAATAAATGCCATGTCACTGGAATTGACCCAGTTTCACAGTGGTTCAGATACCAAGTTGTAACTGGAAAGACTCTGGTTCTCTCAGCCAAACCAAAACTCAAGTCTTGCATGTAAAGAGAACAAGGGGTATGCCAGAACTGTTGTCTCCTTGTATTAAGGAGAGAAACAGAAAGAACACCAAATACATACTAAAATTTGTGAGGAAGGATTGATAAGTAAGATCTGCATATTGCTTGCAGAAGCTGGTAATTAAACTGTTAAAAATGTTTGTTGAAAACTGTTTCTGTGGGGTACATTACCTACCCTGATCCGTTTAATTCATTTTTGGAAGAAAATGAGAGCAGGCTTACAAGTGCAACTAAAATCATGAAGATTGAAAGCTTACGGTGGGGAGTTACTTGTTTCAACAGCGGTGCAACTGTTTTGATTTAATTTTTGGCTGTTAAAAACCATCAAGTGTCTATTAAAAGTGTCAGTTAATAACTCGTACACTCTCTCCACACTTCTTAGAATGTCAGTAGATGTGATGACCTCTTGAAATTAAGTTGTGTGCTGGCAGAAGCGTGTCCTCGGGCTAATGCAGTTTTTGGCAAACCTGATTTTACTAAGGTAAGTAGGTTGTGTATATGTGGAGTTTGTTTTTCACCTGGATGTAAAAGCCTTAATTCTATGCAACCATTTTCTTAAGTATTTTCTTGATCTTTGATTAAGCTGGGGGTTATATTCTCTTAAGATCTCTTGAAGAACTGCTGTCTCTCCTAAAGAAAACGCTTAATTTTGTGCGAGCAAGTTTAAATCTTTCTGCACTTCAGACTGCAGTTGAATTATGCAACCACAGGTTTTTTTAACACTCAGGAAATACTACAAGAAGGTAATCTACAGAACACTGAATTCTCTTTTCGTTGTCCAGTATACATTATGGGTTATCTTTAACAAGAGAGCAGTGCTTTTTCAGAGAAGTGATTCTTTGCTCCATTTCAAGAAGTGCAGAAGCAGAAGATCTTACAAAAACCTGTAACGTTAAATGTGCTGGACAAAGTACTCTTAAGAAGATAACAAGGATATAGTTAATAGCAGTTCTATGACAAGCATACAAAGAGTGTTTCTGTGTGTGGACTACTGATGGCTTATTGCAAAGTAAGGTTTAAATAAAACGATTTGTCTGAACTGTTCGTGTGTGCAGGTAAATGACCTTCTACATTCCTCTTGGAAGGGAAGAAAATGCACCAACAGCAAACCCAGCATGTATGTGGTGTGACCGGCCTGTTCCTTTGTCGGGTTTACTAAGCTGTCAGTGTCAATAAAATGTAGCAACACATTAACAGAAAAGCCATGGGAGTCTGCTGTGTAAAATGTTGGTGTTTTTCTGGTTGCAAAATTTTCTTTGAGCTATTGTTTTTGGAGTAGAGGATTTTGTTTTTGAAACATTAGCATATATAGTGATGAGAGATAGGATATCAAATGTATTAGTTTGTTTTCATACTGCTGTTGGGATAGCTAGGAAAGCGTGAAAATAAGATTTGTAATGTGTTACAAATACCATTTTGAGGTATGCTTATATTTTCAGAATGCTGTTCTTGATCTTTTTTTCCTAATTTCCAGATTTATGGTGGCTGTTTTTCTGAAGATAAATGTTGGTACAGATGTATGGTACAGCAGGTGATCAACAATGAAAAGGCAGGAACCATTTTTTTTTTAAAGTGTTTAATCATATATCAGTTCTACATGCAGGATGATAGGAATAAATGCAACTCCTCTTTTTGAAACTTGCTGTGTGAATGCATTTAAAAAACAGTGAATATACATGTGGGGGACAAATTCAAGTGACCAGTAATTTTGAAAAATGCTGATGAGAAGACTGGCAAAACATGATACTTGCGAAGTGTTGTTTATATCTCTTGATAAAGAGATTCAGGAGTGGTCATTAATGTTGTTAAGCAATATAATTTCATTTCAAAACTTCTGAGTGGTGAAAATGGCAGCCTTCGTGTGACATGTTAGCACTGATGCAAATGACCTGAAAGAGTTGTTAATCAGCATTAGGTGACTGAATCAGAACGCTAGTAGTTCCTATTTAAAATGATAATTTCTAGACAGGCTGGTTGGCCTGGAAACATTAGATTGTGTATCTGTCCATTGGAGAAAGTCTTCCATATTGCTTCTTAATTGTAGCCCTTAAAGAAAAAAAAAAAAATTGCCAGCAAAGATGTGGTTTGTTACTTAAAGTTTTGTTGGTAAGCTTTTAGACAGGTGCCAACATAAGAGATTTCTCTAACTCGGTTCCTTCCTCTGAAGGGTGTCTGAGCCTAGTACGGAAGACTCTGATCTCTGCAACATGCACGTGTGTTAAAATGCTTCTATTCTAGTAGTTGTCAGCGCGTATTTCTGTAGGAGGTTTGTGTAACCTCTGCTGATTTATATTTTTATATTATTGTTGCAGTGTCAGGTATTGTACATTGACTATGGAAATTCTGAGGTTCTGAATAGATCAGACATAGTTGAAATTCCATCAAACTTGCAATGTCCGAGTGTTGCCAAGAAGTACAGACTCTGGGGACTGCAGATACCAACTGATCAGAACTTAAATATGTTTGACCAGGTGCGTAACAGATGTTGAAACATCTAGATGATGGGATCTGTAACAGATGCTGCCAGATACCAGCACAGTGTCACCATGAGGAGTCCTCTAAGAGCTGGATGTTTAACTGTGAAGGGAGGGCATGCTGGGAAGGACTGTCTGATCTGTTGCCTTGAACATACTCTAGAAACTAAAATGTTTTTGTCAAAACTGGTTCAGATTGTGCTGAGATGTGATTTTTAGAGTATGCTTTTGCCATCTTCAGAGCCTCAGGTCTATTTCTCACTGACCCGAGTTCTTTCTGGCACTGAGGAAACAAAATACCTCTGTTTCTTTTCTTTCAGAGGGAAAAATACCTCCCTTGGTCACAAAACCTGCGATAAATTCACTTATGTCTGTGAGCTGCTTGAATGCCGTGTGCCTCGGTACTGTACAAGCTTTTGGTCAGGAGAGGGAATAGCAGGTGAATGTGAGTGGTAGTAGGAACCCTGTCATCCCTGGCCAGCAATGAATGTGAAAGGCTCAGGAGCTGATGCCAACAGGGTTGGTCAAAGCTTGGAGCTCTTTTGAGTGGCACTGGTGACCGTTGGTCGAGTTTTACTAGTGGCGGTCTCCCTTTCCAGGACACTGCTTACAGTCTTAATGGCGTGCTTCTTCAGTGCTTGTCGCTGGCATTGCCCGTGCTTCACCAGCCACTGGCTTGGAAGCAGCAGTTGCTGAAGGAGGAGGCAGGAAGCTGCTGTCCTGCTTGCCTTGTCGTGTCCCTCTATCATTTAGAGGAGATACTGAGACCCCTTGTGTATGGTCTGGTCCCTGTGGTCCTATTGACATTGCTTAATGTGATTACTTAAAACAGTTGAAAATCTCTGTTCTCAATTCCCTAGGGTTTTGTTTTGTTTGTGTGGTGGTGTTTGTTTTGTGTCGTTTTTCTTTTTTTTATTAAACAGTCCTTGTTGCTTGAGGTAAAGCTTTATTTGCTGGCTCTGTTTAGCTTTCTTGCCCCCAGCCCTTCCATTCTTAATTTTCAGCAAAACTAGCTTGTTTTCAGAAGTGGTGGGGCAAAAAGAAAAAACCCCTCATAATAAAAGATAACTTCCTCCCAGATGTCTTGTGAAGGTCTTGAGTGCATTCCCCAGTCTTTCAAAGCTGTTTTTCTTAGATATTGCTGATAAAACTGATAGCTGCCAATTCTGGCATTTCCTGATTTCTAAATGAGTAGTTTCAGTAAGGTAGATTTCCATAAGGTAGATACACATAATAATTAATTTGTTGCTATGTTCTATTTCAACTTCTGGACCACTTACTGAAAGTCTGTTAAACAATGTAATAATTAAAATGTATTTTTCATTTTATTTTGTATAATACTGTTAAATAGTTGGTCTAGTATCCTCTAAAAGGCTTGGATAACCTAATTGCCAACTTCTATTGAGAGTTGATGGGACTTCAGACTTCTGTCACTTATAAATGGTACTGAATTCCTCAAAGCTGAACATTGAAGAGAACTATTTGTGTTGAAGTCCAGTCTGGCATTGACAGTGATTAGATCGGGTAGAGTTGTAGTTGTGCAGTACAGCATTTTTTCAGAATAAATGTGTTAAACATAAGCTTTACCTGTGCAGCTCTTTGGGTTTTGGTCTTAAACATGTCTTTTTCTTAGAGGAAAGATGGCTGATTTCAGCTAGAAGTATTCAGAGTGTCCAGTACATAACTTGATTGTATTTTTATTTTACAGGGGAAGAAGTTCTTGAGCAGCCTAGTTTTTGAAAAAGAAATAAAAATACGTCACAAAGCCAAGCACGAAGATGGTACCATTATTGCCCAGGCAGAGTATGAAAAAACAGATATTGGAGAAGAGGTGGCCAAGGCAGGGTTTGCTGAAAAATGCACATCTCCAGGAAACACTAAAGATGTGGAAGGGAGAAAAGTAGATGTCACGCAAAACCAACATCGGAAGATAAAAGTTTCAGTTCCACTGTGGGTAAACAGATCTGATCGTGCACTGTACAGCATCCCGAGAGGGCGCTTGGACCAAGTAGCTGCCAGTGCGAGGAATCAGAATTTTACTGGAAGCCGTATGTTTGCCCCAAAGTAAGGCAGTGGGATGTCCTAGAAAACTTCGTATGGGTGATTTGATTAGCTTAGTTGCTGGGGTGTGGGTATATGAGAAGATGAACGGGGAAGTGAGTTATCTAAAACATAAAGTTCAGTTTCTTTCCAGCATCAAGTAATACTGGTACTCAATGGAAGGGAAGTGTATGTGAGTCTCTGTGTGTGTGTGCGTGCATGCTGTGGTGGTGGGAATCAGGACATTAACCTGTAGAAAACTTTTCATTAGTGTTGTTGCTGGTTGGATGGCTTGTTCTTCCTCAATTGATTTCCAGAGACAGACTGTTCTTATGTATCTTAATGCAAGATTTTGAAAAAGAAGGAAGGTGTACAGCTAGTAAGCAGAGGAGAAGATACCGGAAAGCTTTGTTGAAAGCAAAAGTTGCAGGTCATCAGGCCTATAGCAGATTTTGTAGTGATAGGCAATGCAATGATGTTCGTTTTAGCATCTGTGTAATTTCTGTAGGCTTGTACTTGAGACTTTTTGTAGCTATTCCCTATTTATTTACCTCTATTAAAAACTCACTGGACACAAATGTGAAATATAAAAGTACACTTACTTAGCAGGACAAACGTATTTTGGTGATTTATTTGTGTAGGAATGTAACAATGTATGCTTGTAAGAAATAAACAATTACAGTTTGAAGTAAGCTTTAGGGGATAATGGTGTCTGTGCAACTTGTAATTACATTGACAAGAGGTGGTGGTAGGTTGGCAGTTACAGTTGTCAGAAATCTTTTTGAAGAGACTTGTCCTACAGTTGCTAGGATTGCCATGGCAACAGGCTGCTGAGAAAAATGTTTGTGGGTGGGAAAGATGGTACTTGGCATTCAGGAAGTTGAGATGGTATAAGAAGTAATGTTCTCCAAAAAAACTTGTTTAGAATTTGCTGGTGTTCCATAATTTGAGCTTCTTGAACATTTTAATGAATCACCTGAGGGCATGCCCTTCCACATATGAGCATGGTATTCAAATCTGTTTTACAATTAGATCGTTCAGGCAAGTCTATGCTGTCAACAAATACTAATATGAAATAAGGTGCTCTTTAAGAAGCTCTAAATCTATAGTAAAGTGCCTCATACTGAATTATTTTGATACTCTGATCTGCCCTGTTTTCTGAGTTACAGTTGTGCTCTGAATCTCATTTTAAAAAAGAAAAAGCTTTTTTTTTTTTTTTTTGTGGCATGCAGTGTTGGGATACTTTTGTGTAGAAAGCTATCCTGACTGGCCTGAGCAGCTGGCAGTCAGCAGATTCTCTATTCCATTTCTGCAAGTTCTGGTGTCCTTTAACTTTTTGCACATTGCAGGCATTTTTGGGGTGGTATGCCTGCAAAGGAACTTGAGAAAGAAAGAAGCTAGTATGTAACCTAAGCTGTGCAGGTGAGGATGAAGTTGATGAGGGATCTGGTGGAGCTTTGGTACTGTACAGTACTGTCACAGAACTCTGAGACAGATGGCTTCACATTGCCCTTCTTTGTTACAAAAATAACTTTTAGGGTTTAGATCCACAACACTAACCTTACACTTAACACTTAACTAAGTGCTTTGGCTTATTTAGTGGATAGAAGATTTGAATTACAATGGACCTTCTGTTTTCTGGGTCTGTAGTGTGGCATTGTAAGATGTTTTTTGGATGGGAAAGACTTTTGAGTTAGTGACTGTGAAAATATGTAAGGGGTTGTTTTCAAATGATGTATGTTTTTTTCCTCAGTGTTGTATAACAGTCTTTGTAAAGACTGATGTGGAGAGGGATACAAATTCTGAAGAAGTAAAGCATGATTGTGTAGGTGGTTCTATAGTCTTTTTGATGTGGTGTTCTGTAGGCATTACTGAAATTACAATAGCGTGAAAGAATGCACATTGTGTTTTGTTGTGTTTTTTTCTAATTAATTCTTAATTCTTTTTTGAAAGGGAAAAAATACTAGCTTCTACCTCAGTGCCAGACACCAGTTTGGCACAAGTAAGACCAGATCAGAAGCTGTCCGAAGAGAAAGAAGTTCTCAGAAGAGAGAACGTAAATCTTTTGCAGAGGCAGAAGGAACTAGAACTGAAGGTTCAACAGCTGAAACGTGAACTTCAGGTGTGTGGAAATGCAAAGGGGATGCTTCTCTTCTTGGTGCGAGTGTTTGACAATGCTTCTGTCTTACGGTTTCATTATACTGCAGTTCAGCTGTGCACTGTTGTTAGGAATGTAGAAGGATTAAACTGTTAGAGTGAAGACTTGTCTTGCCCTGGTGTGGGGAGACGCTGTCGGTGTGGGGAGACGCTGTCGATGTGTGTCAGCACACATTTTGCTGTCCAGGTTGGACCCTAGCTCCCCTTCCTGTATATACTGGCTTGCCACTGTGCTTGATGCAACTGCTGGTTTGGATGTATGTGTTCAGTTTGAATGTCGAGTTTTGCACTTTGTGATTAAAAACGTCCTCTGTTTATAAGGATTTAATCCTTGCCTTTTCTTTGTTCACTTAGAGGGAAAAACAGCTTTCTGTGTGTTGGGCTGAAAATTCCTAAGTTTCACAGAATCGTAGCAGCTGTGGAATTTTAGAACTGGATAAAAATTATTATGTCCTTAATTGCTGCTTAATAGAAAAGATGGTTATGTTTCTTCCCCGGGGAAGTTCCTAGCACTATTTGAGAAGCACAGCACTTAGTAATAGTTACTGATAGGCTTAAAAATGCTGTGAATGGTTTTACGTGTGGTAAACAGTAGCAGTAAGAAGAGATTGTGTGAAAGGATGTTATGTTTGCATGAATTCAGAAAAATGTTGTGCAAACTCTTATCTCTACAGATATGAAAGGGAAATCTGCTGTTGTGTAAATCCTTTTGACACCCCCAAACCTGAACTTGCACACAGCTGTTTCCTTTTTCTTTCTTGCAGAATAAAACTACCTGTAACCAGCTTTGCTACTGTTACCTCTACCTAGAACACCTGTGTTTCTATATATACTAACCTGTCATTGCACAGATTCTCCATCAACTGAAGATACGATGTTTGTGCACTTCTATGCAAACTAAATTAACAGGCAACAGAATACATGTCTGCAGCCTAGAAAAAATACTTGAATGCAAGGAATTCTTAGAAGCATTTAATATCTATAGTCTGAGTATTTGCTTTTTTTTTAAAAACTGTTTTCTACAAATTTTAATTACTTTTTCTTGTTGAATGCAAGTAAACTGCTTTAAAAGAAAGGGTTGTGCATAGTCTTTTAAGTAAGGAAATACTTGCTCCCTGCTAAAAACACTATGGTAGGCAAGGATTTGTTCTAGAAGGGTGATGCGTGGTGGTGGCTTTGAGGGGTACTTAAAAAAACACCCTGCAGTCATGAGACTTTGGATGCTCATCTGCAAATAGGAGACTATTGAAAACATTCTATATTTGGTTTTTTGTTGGTGTTTTTGTTTTTTTAATATAATATGTAGTGAGTCTCAAAGGCTAATTATTTTAAAGACTGTGTTTCATTACCTAAAGTGGACTTTATAAAAGCATCTCTGTGGTATGAGAGCAAAAGCTTTTAAATTTAGGTTGCCCCTTAAGGAATATAGCCAGATGTGGTGTGTGGGCTTTTTTTGGGGTCAAGAATATTCCTTATTTTTACTTGTAGGAAGGTCAGGATGGTTGTACATACAGCAAGAGTTCTTGTTTTGCTGCACTGTTTTGAGGTGTGGTAGTGATGAGAGTAAGGAGTTTAATGAGAATCCTGGACTTGATTTCCCTGAACTAATGGGTGGGAATTTTTCAGCAAGGAAAGAAAAAATTCCACATTGTCTGAAGACTTGCTGGCAAATGGGGAGTAATTGAAGAAATACACTTGAACACATCACTACTGCAATGAGAGGAAGGAAATAAGCCATTAACCTTTAAGAAGCTATTAAAGAAAATAAAGTTCTTCTCATTGGTTTGTATGTCTTTCTAGGCATTTTGTTAGTGTTTTGAAGAGGGCCGGCTCTGTGTGTGTGCGTGCACATGTCTGTGTTTAGCTCTAGTTTTCAACAGTCTAAATTATAGTCTGCATGTTATAGTAACCCTGGCTGACTGTTGTGACTGTTGATGTATCTTTACCTCTCTTTGTTGAAACACTGCTCCAAAAACGGTAAATAATTCAGAGAGAGAAGCAAGCATCCAGGAAAACTGCTGAAAGTTTTGAGGAAACGCTACGTACGTACTTCGGAACGAAAATGGGAAGTTTGGCTGCTAAGGTGAAGGCATTGAAAGAAGTTAGGTATGTATTTTTTCTTAAAATAGTACTGTTTATCAATGTCCTGTTTATCTTTTGAAGTCATGCATGGTGTTTTGTTTCTCAAAAGCTTTGTTTTATTACTTTTCTAAGAAAAATGTAGTGTTGTATACAGAGGGGAATATTTCCCAAAAGCAAGGCTGAAGCCTGAGCTTTTTGGAAGCTCACTGGAATTTGTGTTGCCTGCTTCTCAGTGTTTATCAGATTACTTTGGTTCACTTCTGCTCTTTTACCATAGCTGTGGCAAGAAGAGCTTTCAATTCCATCTTCAAGGAAGATGCTAATTAGTAAATGCAGCTAGGCGTTAACTGGGTAGTCGGAATTCCTTGGATATCTGTATTGCTGTGAGAGGTGTATCTCTTTGGGTAGCCCAAATTACCCATCTGGTTTTAAAAGAAGAGACTAAACTGCAGTGGGAAGAAGACTTGAAATAGAAATGACCATCAGCTCCTTTAAGAAGGAATATATATATTTGTGTATGAGTTCATGGAAGATCAGTTAAAAAAAGTACCAAGGGAGGAAATAGGACAAAAGGTAAATTAAAAGCAGGAGAGAATTTCCAGGTACGGCCTCATCAATACTGAGGTATAATGATTGTATTCTTGGTCCTTCTTCCTTCCTCAAAAAAAGATTTAACTGCTGAATGAAACAAATTGCTGCTGCTACCTTTTGAAAGAAACTAGGTTAACAACATGGCAGGTGCTATCTCAAAATTCGTGTCTGAATAGCATCGATTTTTAAACTGCTTAAGTTCCGGGGAAAAAAGAATCCTGGTAAAACGTTGTTCCCTCCTTACAACTTAGGCACACAAATAAGACCAGTTGTTTTGGGGAGCAGCTGTCACAAGCCATAAAAGTAGTCACAGAAGGATGTCTTGCTATTCCGTGTTCCTTGGAAAAATTGCAGAAGATTTGGACAGAGTATGACTTGGCTCAACAGAGGATTCAGTTATGCAGAAATATGGTAGGTTGGAATTATTTTTTTCTCAAGAGCTATAATTTAACAGCTATTGACAGAGTATTTTAGTCTTACAAGTGTAGCTGGATTGCATGAGCACAGCATGGAAACATCTGTCCTTGCTAGATAACATCGGAGGCTTTGCTACCTTTGCCACAACTGGTGTATTTGCGGAGTGTTATTTTTTGTGTTAAACCTAGACTTTTTGACACCCTTGATTTTGTAAAGAAGTATAAGGAAATCAGAGCATGGTAGCTAAAAGGTTTCTGTTCGGTATTAGAAACTGCTTCAGCTGTGCAGCTGCAGTGTCTGTCTTTAAAACCTTTAGTTAGAGCAGCATGCCGCTACTTAGTATATGCTTCCCTCCTATGGGGAGGCATAGGGAGAGCGGTATGCAAATACGGTTGTATAGGAAGATGGACTTGTATAGAGGAAAGCTGCCATCTAGTGCAACTTCTCTGCAACCACAGATCTGAAAAAGCCCGCCTGGGTACGTAGACGTGGCTGTCTTGTTAAAGATAGTTACGTACTGCGTCTCTCATGCGCAGCGATGCCGCTTTTGGGAGTGGGAAGGTTCCCCTGTCTGTTGCATGCATTGTGGCAAGGCAGGGAAGGGGTGGTAGTTGTGCGTCTGGGAGAATGATAGCAATTGTATTGTGACTATTTTCAAGTATAATCTAAAACATTTTAAACGTGTTTGCTTAAGAAGTGTTGCTGTATTACACTGAATTTAGCAGCTCATGAAGTGGGCTAGAAAACAATGAGCCATGAGGAGAACTCAAGTAAGTTCTGTTGTTGCTTGTGCAGGGAAAAGTATTAAGACATCTGTAGCATGGCATATGTTCGATTGCTTGTGGGTGAAAAATAGTTTTTAGTAAACAAAGTCAAATGTTTAAACTTGACAACATTAAGATAAGTGTTAATAAATAGGTGACATTTTAGTGTTGCATCTTGTATAGGGGAGCAATGTGTAGAATAGCTAGACTGTGAGCTACCCAGGAGCCAGGGCTGCTTAGGGATCCACTTGCACAAGCTTTCCTTAGGCGAATTCCTGATCCCATGTGAAATAGCAGCAGCTGCCATTTTCTGGAGATTACATGGGATGGTTGAGCTCAAGTGCGTCCATAAGCTTTGTTGAACAACAGCAGACGAATAAAGCAAACCCATCTTGAACTTGTTTTCAACCCCCGGTCCAGTTTTGCTTTGACTCAGTTGGGCTGGGGATAGAAGGAAAGAAAACTCTTAATGTCTACAAGAGTTAGGATAGATGCAGATACAATGATGTGACTGGGGAGTCTCAAAGTATTTATTCAATAGAGTTGCTTTGCTGTCATTCAGGTGGCAGTGTGTGTGGGTTGTTTTTGGTTTCTTTTTTGAGTTGCCAACTCCAGCAATCAGCATTCTTCCATGAGAAGCATAATGAAAAGAGGTTTCATTCTTGAAGAGTGCTTGAGGTTTTTCTGATGGACTAATTTGTTGGAATATGTTAGACAGTCTGGACATTCACAGCCAAAATGGGTGACAATATCTAACAATGAAGTCATGTCTGCATGATGTGTTGTAGTGTGCCAAAATATTTGAAATACTGCTGAAATGAGGTTACAGCACTATGCTGCTTCTGGTAGCTCTACATGTGTTTGTGTAGCTCTCTGTTTTGTGTTGACAAGGAGTGGCCTCGCACATGGCTTGAAAGCTAGTTTTGTTCAGAAATCAGCAACACCCCCCTGGTCCCCCACCACCCATTCTGACATTGTTCCTGGTTGCCTAAGCTAATGTGTAAATGAACAGTGGCATGAAATCTTAGGAATTTTCAAGAGCAAGGTGGCGTAAAAAAAAAAATCCTGCTATTTGAAGGGGGGAAGTTGTCATGGTAGTGTCGCTAATATTTCAAACAGGGAAAAATAAAGATGATGTGAGTTCTGGTAGATGTCAGGTGTCCCCCAAAGTGCCTGAGTGCTGAAAAGGGTATGCAACTGAGAGTGTGTGTAGAAGTGTAGAGCTCCCTGAAGAATAAATTTAGTTTTCAAGATGAATTGGTAGCAACTGGAAGCAGGACATCTCAAGGCTCTTGTGGAATTTGTCTTAAGTATTTTGAAGACTTTGGTAGGTGAAGGGTACAGAACAAGAGTTTTGCTTGCAGTCATGCTAGAGCTATGGTACCACAAAGGTTGTCCTGTTTTAATGCCCAGTGTAGTGACTTACTTTAGTGCTTGAACTGGTATTAATTGGAGTTTGGTTGCCGGCTTGAATCTTCTACTACATTAAGTCTCTATTGCTCTAGTTTTTGAAGTAATATTCTGCAGAAATCTTTTCCTTAAAAGGAATAAGGACCTCTTGTCATAAAGAACACTTTCCATGCAGTGTGATACAGTGTTCTTTTACAAACTAGCTTCTGTCTTATGCAGGAAAACCAGCAGGAAGTCTGTAAAAATTGTGTGTGCTTTTGGTCACCAGAGATGCCCAAAAAGTGCAGAAGTGCCTATTAAATCTTTTCGTTGTTGTTTTTGTGTTTTTAAGTGCTGAAGCAATACATTGTGTTCACCTTCTATAGTAGAACTTAATACATTGTTTTTTATTATCCAGCCCACTAATGTCCTGCTGAATTATAACATCTGTTCAATTGCTAATCTAAGTTTTCAAGCAGTGTATGCCGCAGCTTGGTATTTTATTTTTAGTTGGAGTTTGTTCATCTTTCAATTTCCAACGATTGGATCTCATTCTGCCCTTGTCTGTTACAGGCTAAAGGTTTCTAGTCTATCTTCTGTGGATGCTTGCAAACTCCTGATAAAGTCAACTTCTAAGATTTCACTGGATAAACTAAATTTAAAAACACTCTTGAGCCTGTGTTTGTGTATACATGTTTATATTAAGGAAATATTTATATTATATATTGCTTGTTAGCAGGAAGTATTCACTTGACTGTTCTTTGGCTCCATGTGAAACTGGTATTAGTGCCATGGTTAACTCTTCTGTTGTTTTCCATTTCTTTACTAATTGCCTTCCACACCAGACTTTCCAAGATTTTTTTTTGGAGGGGGTGGGGCAGGGAAGGGAACACGTCAGGACAGTGTGTTATAGCTATTTCAATAATTTTACTTACTTTTTTTATTTTTGGACGTGGATATAGGAGGAAATAGCAAATCTTTACAGCAGGTATGTAAAGCTGTAGTTTGGTCTTCCATGTTTATATATATTTTCATATTTCTAAGGGTATGTTGGGTTAAATCACTGTGAAAAGAACACTGCAAACATGCTTCTGAGTATAGATTTTTAACTTCCTTCATCCATTTCGAAAGGTTTGATCTTGGTGAGTCTGTTAGGTACCTTATCTGATACGAATGTAGGGTTCCTCTCCCATTAGCAGAACTAATCCTGCCATTCATCCAAGGGAGACTTTGTTTTTGTTTCTAGAAAATGATCTTTACTTTAATGATCTTACTGCAGATAAACAGTAGGGAGTTCACATGTCACTTGTCTTTACTGCTAGAAGGTAAGGAAAAAAATTGGTAAAAGGATTTTTTTTGATTCTAGAGTGTTCTTCTCCAGTAAGAAATCTTTTGCCATCTGACTTTGTGGATGTAATTTGGCAGGTATGGAAGTGTGGATAATCCAAATTCTAATTTCTGTAATACAGTCAAAAACTGCAGGACAACTAGGACATTTTAAGTTTACAGTGGCAGTTAGGGCTCCCACTGTTATCAACAGTCGTACAGAAACTGTTTCTTTAGTTGTCTGATAATGTAGTCATATTTTTACACTGTAAAGGGTGCTGTATTGGCTGGTAGATAGAGCTCAAGAGGGTTGTGATTAGTGGCACAGAGTCTAGTTGGAGGTTCGTAAGAAGTGGTGTTCCCCAGGGGTCAGGACTGGGTCCAGTCCTGTTCAATATATTCATCAATGACCTGGATGAAGGGATAGAGTGTGCCCTCAGCAAGTCTGCTGATGACACAAAACTGGCAGGAGTGGCAGACAGACCGGAAGGCTGCGCTGCCATTCAGTGTGACCTGGACAGGCTGGAGAGTTGGGCAGAGAGGAACCTTATGAAATTCAACAAAGGCAAGTGGGTACTGCACCTGGGGTGGAATAACCCCATGCATCAGTACAGGTTAGGGGCTGACCTGCTGGAGAGCAGCTCTGTGGAAAGGGACCTGGGAGTCCTGGTGGACGACAGGATGACCACGAGCCAGCAATGTGTCCTTGTGGCCAAGAAGGCCAATGGCATCCTGGGGTGCATCAAGAAGAGTGTGGCAAGCAGGTCGAGGGAGGTTATCCTCCCCCTCTACTCTGCCCTGGTGAGGCCGCATCTGGAGTAGTGTGTCCAGTTCTGGGCTCCCCCATTCAAGAAGGACAGGGAACTGCTGGAGAGGGTGCAGTGAAGGGCTACGAAGATGATTAGGGGACTGGAACATCTTTCTTATGAGGAAAGGCTGAGGGACTTGTGTCTGTTTAGTCTGGAGAAGAGGAGGCTGAGGGGGGATCTTATGAATGCTTATAAATCCTGAAGGGATGGGTGCCAGGAGGATGGGGCCAGTCTTTTTTCAGTGGTGCCCAGCAACAGGACAAGAGGTAATGGGCACAAATTTGGTCATAGGAAGTCCCATCTAAACATGAGGAGGACATTCTTTGCTTTGAGGGTGGTAGAGCACTGGACCAAGCTGCCCAGAGAGGTTGTGGAGTTTCCTTCTCTGGAGATATTCAAAACTCACCTGGACGCATTCCTGTGCAATCTGCTCTAGGTGAACCTGCTCTGGTATGGGGGTTGGACTAGATGATCTCCAGAGGTCCCTTCCAACCCCTACCATTCTGTGTATTTGTGCAAGGTGGTCATGTCATAGGAGTAGAGGTTAAAAACAAAATTAGCTTTTTCACTCATTCCTAGTCAAGCATGTGTTGTGCTTTGCAAGGATTAATGCTTCTCTGTATCACTTCCGTATTGTGTATGTGGCATTGGGGTGTGAGTTGCTGGCTTGTTTTTCCTTCTGTATAGGATGAAAGAGATGAATTGATTACCAAGAGAGATGAGGTGCAGCAGAACTTGTATTCGGCAGTGGAAGAATTAATTTGGGAAGTGGATCAGCTGCCCCTCTCTGAGCGCTCAAGAACGTTACAGGTAAGGAGGCTGCTTTTATCAGTATTGATTCTGAAACACTGAGAACCTGTGGAGGGTGTTTCTTAAATGTTAAACGTTTTATAGTTGGAGACCTCAACAGCAGCAGATGAAGCTTTAGATAATGCTTCTGAGTTAAGTTGTACATCTGACACCTGTGTTACTTGTGATCCTGGTCTCTTAAATGTTTTGTTTCTAGAGGCAAATTATTATCTAGATCCTGGACTTGAGCAACGGCTTTTCTCTTACGGTACTGTGTTTGGTGACTAACAAGACTTAACAAAGCACAGGATATTTAGAAAAGGCAGGTGTTACTGAGAGAACCTGTAATTAAAAAGTTAATGCAGTTATCCTGCAAATTATGGCAGTGGGTTTTGTGGTTGGATTATACACTTCCCTAGCCCTTTCTGTTAAGATGGCTGTGTAGTTTGGACTAGTGTAGCAAAGTGTAAAATGTTTAAAGCTTTTTTAAGGTGAGAGTTAAACACTACAGAAGCACATGTTTATACGAAGATTCTCTCTCCCTCCCAGCCAAACCAACAACAGAAAGTGGAGAAGTAGACAGGGGAGTAAACTCTCGTAGAGGCAGTAAGAACTTTTGAAGAGGATTTTGCCTATAGAAGTATTACCAAGCTGGTGTTACTGGCCTTTGTGATTAGAAAGAATTTATTTTCTTCTTTCTAACTTCAGAAATATTACTTGCTTTTATTTTGACTGTGCAAGTGTGTGTGGAGAGGGGAAAAAGTTTGGCAGTAGTTTGACAGCTTGTCTGTACAAATTCCAGATATATATTTGTCCACACATGTATGAGATTGTGTACTTATGAAAAATCACCAAGATTACAGGCTGCACTTAAGTTTGTGTGAGGTTGGAGCAGCATTAATAAATTGAAACATTCAAATTTTCATGGAATTACTTACTCAACTTCTAATGGAACTATTTTTCATTGCCATTCAAAAAAATGTTTTGGCACACTTATTTTTGGGTTCTAGTCTGATATGCAGATTGGTGTCCGATTAGAAGGGTATTGGATGGGTAGCGTTTCATGGCTTTCTATCACTGGAGGCCCTGTGTGGATCCTGCTCCTTCAGACAGAGGAAAAGTTGTGGTGTGTTGTGTGTGGGTTTTCCTGTTTTCTGGTTTTTTTGTGTGTTTAAGGGTTATGCTGTGCTAATCCACTAGGTGGTAGGCATTAAGCATCTTCTAGATAATTGTACTGCAGTGAAATTTTGAGTATTTTGAAAATATTTGAAGTGCTACTGAAATGCTGCTAGGTGTGGTAAGTGAATTTTGGGCTTTAGCCTTAACTGTGTTGATGGTCTTCTAGCTCCTCATACAAGAGCAAAATAGTTTTCCCAAGTAGGGAAACAGTGAGTTTTTACCAAATATCAGTGAGAACCTTGATTGCAGTTTTATCAAGCTGAAGAGATCATGCTGTGCTGAACTAGAGAAATGAGTATTTTTTCCAGTGGCTCTCTGAAGAACACGAGCGTGGGAGCTAATACCCCTCTCACTGAGGCTGTGTATTGCAAACCTCTCTTCTGCATCACACATCTCTTCTGACTTATGTTTTATACTTGGTGGTGAGAATTGTTGTCGGCCTAAACTACGGACAAATTCAGCCAGCTTCGGCTGCAGCTGGTCCAAATGGCTAGGACCAAAATCAACAGTTGGTGAGCTCAATGCTTTCCAAGCAATAATACTGCATTGGTTAAGAGGAAAGCCGAGAGTGTGGGCATACGCCTAAGTTACTCAAAAGCAAGCTAGGATATGATCTGAACAGTTGTCAGCTGTTCTGTGTTATCTGTCTGTAAGCATGTTTCCTCTGTCTCCTGCATAGTGTGTAGTAGCTTGCTCTGTGCTTTGAGTTACCATGTTTAGAGATAGTGACTGGGACAAGTGCATGTAGGCCACTGAGCTATCTTCATATAGTAACTTGTTATCCTTCTGGAGCCCGTTTCTGTATCCATATGCTGGTGAAGCTGCTAATGTTTTAGGGAAGTGTGTTTATAGTGTGAAAAATAAATGGGTAGAAATAGGATGTATCTTACTGGATTCTTTCCTTGAGGACAGCCTGATGGAATGCATACAGATACTCTTCTGGTGTGACTAGTGCTGCTATTTTTGTAAACAGATGTGATACTGGATATGAAACTGTTACTGCACACTTTTCTCAGTTCTGTTACTCACTATTGGCTGCTGTTTAAATGGGCTGATTTTTTTTTTCTCCCTCCTTCAGACTGTTCCATTTGAACCTGGCTTCTCCCTTGCCATGCCATTTTCTATCCATGTATATTCTGGTGTATTAAAATCCAGCTGTTCAAAAAAGAATGTGAGAAAAATCTGTTGTGCACTTGGGTGATTTAAATAGCCTCCATAAATTTAGCGCAAACCTACTTTTTGTATTTTCTTATAGACAAGCATATTTGTACAAAGCTCATGTCACCTGGCTCAGTTGGAAATTGCTGTTTTAAACAATCTGGTTTAATAAATGAATGCTGTTCATTATAGTAACTATTGTTATGAAATTAGGTTTAGAATTTTATAAAATACTGTTGTGTTGGTGTTTTGATTTTTTTTGTTGTTGTTTGTTTGGGGTTTTTTTGTGGTCACTGTATTAAGTTAGTTGTTATGTGAGGAAATTCTTATACTTTTGGCCCCAGTTTGAACTTTTGCTGTACTGAGTCTGTAGAGCTGGGGCCTGGCTGTGGCTGCATCACGTGTAGTTCTACAAAATTGGTCAAGCTCACTTCCTCACCTTCACGGTACCTGCAGCCCTCAGCAAGGGGAGTTCATTGCTGCTACGTTCTGGCCTGTGGTGTTACGTGTCAGACAGTCTGTTTTACTTTGTTACATTTGGTTGCTCGTATGACCTCTGTGTTTCAAGTGTCTGAAAGGCTCCTGACAGTGACTTCTAAGTTCTGTCATGCTGCTTTTTCCATAGTGTTGGCTGTTGAGTCTGAAGGGATGTAAAGATGGAAACCTGTCTCAGGAGGAGGAGAGAGAGAGGTGTTTCGGTGTTCATCTACATGACCTAGGTGTTGTTTGGGAAGGTCTGTGATATTTAACTCAAATGTTCTGGGATCTGAGAAAAGGAAAAAAAAAAAGTGAAATGCTCTATGTAAGCAAACTGTCAGCAGCCTTTCTCAGGGTTTCTTTAGTCATCTTGTTGGGAATGCTGTGGGTAAGTGAAATGATGGATTTTGAAAGCTGAAGGATGCTATTTCTTACAAAAGCACATGTTCATTCAGTCAAATCCCACTGTTAAGGGAGAATTTTCTCTTTCGAACTACAGCAAATTGCCTGCAACCACCAATGTAGCTCTCAAGTATTTTTCAGCATGGGACTTTCCACCCAGGTGCAAGGAAGGCTGCTTTCTGTCAGGATGTTGTCTCTATTGGTAATTGACTGATGCATTCCTCTCTGACCCTGCTTGTTCTTCAGGTCGTTTGACAGACTGCCCTTTGTTTAGAAGTGATTTCTCTTTGCCCTGAGCTTTAGCCTGGATGCCTTTCTCTTACCTGTAGCACTTCAGTTCGTTTCCAATACAAGTCAAAAGGAGGTCTACCCTGTGCTTCATGTACTTGCAGAATACTTGGCTTTTAGATGGAAATAGAAGTTTTCAGACTGTAAAACTCGTTTCAGAGGGCCATCAGGTGTCAGACACATAGGTAATTGCTGTTCCATCTAGGAATCAGTGTGATGATGAAGGTGGATCAGAAGAGATTGGACTATGACTTTTGAAGGGAGGGGTCAGTCCAGAAGCATTCCTTGGGTGTCTGGCTGCTCACCTTGTTTCTTGGTACAAGTTCACTTTGTTTTCTGAATTTGAATGGTTCTATGAGGAGCATTATAAACTGAACCCCATTTTGCTCTTTATCCTGATGAGTATGAATTTAAAGTCCTATCCATAGGGAAGAAGAAACTAGTATACAAGTGACTTCGTATGAGCTGTTAAGCTTTTTGTGCTGTCTTTCCTTCCATGTTTTGAAGGGAAAAATCAGACTCTATGATCTCTATGTGAGATCCTTTTCTGCATTGCACTTTCTGGTAGACGTACTGCCACTAGATCTCAGAAGAAAGTGGAATGTAAAATACATTTCACTGGATATAGAAAGAGGCCTTTATAGTAGAAGTAATTTTATGCCAGCAGGTAGTGCTGACTTTTTTTCTGTGTTAAATGTCTTGATTTTTGTAGATAGTATACTGTCACAAAATTCTTCTGGTTTGCAAACCTGTTTTTGTTTGATTCACTTGATGCACAGGAACTGTCTGCTTCTCTGGAGATGGTGTATGGTCAAGGTTCTGGAGCAGATGACTCTGAGGAGGTATTTCAACAGTTCTTTAAATGGAAGAGTGTTAAAACAAAGAAATTAATTTGCGTCAGAAATGATACGGATACAGCTCTGCAAATTCTTGCTGACTGGTTCAGTGGCATCTTAAAGGTAAGGTGAACAGTCAATCTTTCCTGCTGGTGGAAAAGATGAACTATGACACTGTCTAACTGAGCTTCTGAGGAGTAGTCATTAGTAGGGACAACTACCTATGGCAGGGAGATTGTGCATATGAGCATGACCTTAAATGACAGTGCCTCAATACAGAGGGGAAAGGTAATGCGCTGAGGAACGGAGTGTTAATTTACCTTTATTCTTAGTAGTGTACCTTTGTGGTGAGCCAGAGTTTATGCTTTCTTATGAAAGGACATCTTTATACAAAAAATCAGTACTTTTATGCAAGTATAACTTTTTGTATAGGTGTGCTCTATCTGTTCATTGTGTGACTGAAATGCTTTAATTAGTCCTTTCAAGTGGCCTTTAGATAGAAAGACTTCAGATTTTAAAAGGTTCTAGTTCCTAAATGCTGCTGAAAGAGGTGATGAAAGATCACTGCAAAGAAGAAGCCGGTCTGACTTGACATGATCTAGGTACAGGTTGCAGACAAATATATAATACAATTTTTTTTTTTCTCACTGAAATGCTGAGTGTGGAGAATTTATGCAAATAAATGTCCACTTCTATTTGCATGTCCTGCAGTATTTTCTTGAATACCATTCTGATGCTGTGTCTTTCTCAGTCTGAGTTGTAGGAGGTTTGGAGCATCGAAGTTGAGTGTGTGTTACTTGTCTTAAAAGGAGATGGATGGTGGAAGTGGGTTACCATCCATTGAGTTCTGCTTGTAAAGAAAGTGCAAAGTAGGGAGGTAACTTTGTGCTTAATATCTCTGTTCTTGCTCAGTTTAGGACTGTTACTCTTGCTGGGAAGGCTGTAAGCTGCTCTCCCTCCATTCCTGCAGGCCCACCTTCCTTGGTCTCCTTCTTGTTGCACTTGTGTGTAAATGCTATCAGTTTGTGTCAGCATAACTGTCCTGCCCATGTGAATTCTACATAATCCACAAGGGTCGTGCCCTTTCATAGTGAATAGGTTTTCTGCCCTTGCATTTCATTGTACCCAGGGCATTTACTGTGGCCAGACACTGTTATGAATAACAGTGGTCCTTGACTTGACAATAAATGCTGTTCAGCAGCAGTGTAGACTTTGTGCATGTCATGTGCAGTATAATGTTAATGAATATAATTACTTGCAGATGTTTATAATCATGTCAGTTATTAGAGGGGGCAAACAAAGCTGCAGGTGGGTTTCTCTGATTGCTGGGTGCAATTCGGAGTGCTATTCTGCATGTATGAAAGTGACTAAAGTTTGTTAGTGTAGTGATAAACTTTGATTTACCTGTTTCAAATCTGAACTTTCTTGCAAACAGTTCAGACACATGCGAAATGTACAGGCTTTTGTTATGGGTTGGTAAAGCACTGGTAGGTAGACAAAGAGATAAATGGAAATTCCTCCATCTTAATTTCACCTTTTGATATGCAATTATTCTGTTGCAATGTAACTTCTAGTTCCTTTTTTAAAAAAAGTGTGAGCAATCATGTAGGAGAAATGCTTCTTGTTTGAAGTGTTTTCCCTCCCCTTATTTTAAATAGATACTTCTCTTTCTCTCTTTCTGAGTCCAAATTAATCTCATGTAGCATCAATCAGAATCTACAGTAGGAAATGGGTCAATGACAGGCAAGGAAATGTTCAGAGACTGGACGGCTCCTTCCCAGTATGCAACTCCAGGCTTTGGGGAGCAACATACTGTTTGAACTTGCACTGATGAAGTTTTTATTTTTAGTTCCTTTAAGGTTAAGGCAATAAAATATTTTCACAAGCTTTAATGGAATACACATGCTTGATAGGTAAATAAATGAGGTGCAGTGTGCAGGTTTCTATTATGACTGTGTATCTTGTATGTTAAATATGGGACCATATTTTCATTTTAGTTCTGGCTGCCACTGTAATATCTCTTCTACAGATCAGAGTAACAAAACTTTGCTGAAAACAACATTCAGTGTAATTATAAGCTGATCTTACTGATTTTTCTCTGACACCTTCTGTATTTTCTATCTTGAAGTTAAGTTATTTCTGACTTCTATGAAAACGCTTAGGGTTTCCTGGTGAAATCTTTAACCTTATTTCACATTTGATAAACTGTGAAATAGATCCCAGGTTGTGTCTTTATCTCAGGTAGTGCTATATAGGAATGGAAAGCCCACTTGATAGTGAAACTGCCATATTGAGCATCCTGTGTATCACTGTGTGGGCAGCACACATGTTGATTTTTGAGATGGAACTCAATACAAGAAGGATTGGGATTCTTCTACTGTTTCATTTTTCATAAAAATCAAAATGAGATTAGGAAAATAAAACCTGATCAAGGCAAGAATCAACGTTGTTCTTGCCTGGTGAATCTTAACTCTGTTCGTTCTAGTAATTGTTGTATCACTCAAGTGTGAGCCAGTTAAAGGTGAGATCTGACACAAATCCTGATTAGATTTCCAGTAGTGCTAACTCTTTGTATGTCTTGCTTGTTTTTGCTATCTGCTTGCTGACTTCTTACTTTCAATTGCAAGGCTGACTTTTTTTTTTTCTTTGAAGTGTTTTGACCTGATGTCAGAAGCATCTTCAGATTTGGAGAAAGTGTTTGGCAATGCAGATGAAATTCTCAAAAAGGTTGAGTTGGCTATTTGCGAAGAACTGGATACTGACTTAAATGTAAGTTCTAATCATGCCTGCTGTGTCATGGCTCCTATATATTTTATACATCTTTTGATTTCAGTTTAAAGCTTTTCTTAATGTATCAGATGAGTTTAGTCACTACAAGGCAGCATCTTTTTTTGTGGAAATGTGATAGAAAGTCACTCAGGTTGCTCCCCAGAGAGAAGAGAATGTGTTTTCTAGGCAACAGGCAGAGGACAGCTTTGGGCTACAGGAACTTAGCTGTATGTATGACTGGCTTAACTAAGAAATACTGGGAAAACTGGTTCTTCCCTCTGTATGTGCAGAGAAGCTTTCTTTGAGCTGTACTGAGTTTTGGTGCTTGTGTTGAAAACACAGGTGATGGAAAATAAGTTTCTGTTTAAAATAATGGGATTGCTTCTCTGCGTGAATGTGTATGGATAAATTTACTTTTTCTAGTCTTAAGAGACGAATAGTTTTTCATGACTTTAATTTTGCATGGGACAGATGTTCTTGCCTTACTGGTAATCTTTTTCTGTGCTTGTGTTGGCCTTTTTCCCAGTTATTATCTTTTTTGATAAGCGTTTCCTCCATTCTCTTTTGCTAACTCTTTGAGGTACTTGCATTGTCTCTGTAACGAGAGTCCCTACTGTGCCAGAGAATGGTCATGGCAGCAAAAGTTGAATGTGTCCTTTAATGTAGCATAATACTAACAACAAACCAGTAGTTTGGTCTGCTTGTGACTGGTCTCTGTGATAGAACCAGTGACTCCCTTTTAGAAGAATGATTGCATGCTTTAATGCTTCATATCTATTCAACCATGCTATCCTTAAAATAATTCTTTTATAGAATGTGGAATATGAATTTGGACTTCTGCGTAGAAGTGCCAATCAATTTTATTCTATTGAAACTATTGGATGAACTCTTAGACTTGCTGACTTCCATTTTAGAATCTCTTTAAGAAGAGAGAAAAATCTGATAAAGGATTTTTTTTCCATTTATAATGGAATTTCTCAGTAAAGGTTTTACATCTTAAATGGTGTGTATAAATGAAGAATGACTCTCAATCCTTAATCTCCCTCTGTATAATTCAATCCAGGAGCATGATGAAGCAGAGAAGGGAATAATTATGAGTGCTTACAGTAAAGTTATACAAAAAGTTTGTCAGGAGCAAAGTATGATCACTGTAATACAGAACAGATACTTGGCCAGTGTTGAGGTGAGTTTATGCCTTATTTATTTCTGTCACACTGATCTATACTATTAACCCTTTCTGACATAATTTCTCATTTCAAAAAGTCCTCTTATTTCTTTATACGGAAATTCTAGGAATGTATCGGTGATGAGAGACTGGTTGGGTTAAAGCTCGAGAATTGCAGTTGTACATTACCTCAGCTAATGCTTCATTTCAGTTAAATGCAAAGATACTTCTTTAAAAAATAAAGCAGTGGAAGCTGGAATCTCTGGCTTCATTACAAATCAGTAGTATGTAACTTAAGGGGATTGAGCTTTAAGTAGAATATTGGTTTTCCAGAAGGTTGTTAATGGAATTAAAATGAAACACAGTAAAACCCCTCTTCTGTGGGGAAAGACCCTGAAAAACTGAATTCAAATAGGCTTCAGGCAGTTTCTCTAACGCATTGGTCTAAAGCATATTAAAATAGAATGCTTGAATGCTTTCTGATTTCCCCCCCCCTTTTTCCTCCTAGTTCAAGAAACATGCTGAGGAATGGCTGAATAGAAGACCTGATATTAACAACTTATTATCAATTCAGAAAACTGTGAAAAGCTTAAAGGCCCAGTTAAGGTGGAAGCTGGTTGAAAAGAACAACTTTGAGGAAGTATGAAAATGTTACAGTGTTGGTGTTTTTGTCTGTTGTTTTTTAAATTGGTTTAGAAACATTAATTTTGCCTATTCCAAGTAAGTGGTAACTATATAGAACAGATTGTGTTTTCTGACCTCAATTTTGCCTTTAACTGTGGAAGTTTTACAGGCCCCTGAGACCAAGCCTGAATGGCTTAAAAAAAAAAAAAAAAAAAAAAAGTCGGTACACAGCCACTTTTCTGTTTCAGTCCCCAGCCATGGCACTGTGCTTTAACTTAAGTCCCTCTGGTGATGGTTGCTGTTCACAGCATGAACAGTTTTGTCCAGCTCTTCACTGTGCTGGTTGTGTGGTTATTTTAAGTTTTTCACTTTGTTAATAATGCATGTACCTCCCCTTTGGTGACAGAGGTTGATGTCTGTTCTAGTTTTCAGGGTTCCCCGCTACCCCTCAGAGAAGTCCAAAGAATGTAAATATTACCCCAGCTTCAGTGCTGTTTGTTTGATCACATATTCATTATTCTGGTGATACTTCAGGAAAAGAAGAACCTGCATGTGTCTTTCTGTAAGCATTGTAAAGGGACAGTAAGCTTCCAAGAGGGATTTAAAGTGAGACACACTAATGAAACCCACTGGGAAAAGGATTCCTGAATAATGAGGTGACATGAGGAAAATGCCTGCTTATGGGAGAAAAAAGTGAATGGATTAGGGAACCTGACATTGCTGGTAGATGAATGATGTTGCTGTTATGATTATATGTGATCATCTAATTAAAAAAAAAATGCTCTTTGACTTAGGAAACAAGTAGGCAAAGTGCTGGAACATTTGGTCTGTCACATAAATAAAGGGAACGCCTTTGTCAGTGATGAGGTTTTACGAGATTCTCTTGGGTTTCCAGAAAGGAGACTGGGTAAATTACGCATTTGAGAATACGTTCAACTCCAGAACTATGATATTGAAGCTGTTTTTTAATCCTGATACAGTAGGTTACCGTTGTTTGGTATAATAGCAGAATGAGAGTTACACACTAACTTTGTTATTCCTAATGCAGTCTGATGATTACAGTGAGTTTCAAATGACAAGAATAAAAGAGGAAATTGCTGATCTGCGAAATGGGGTTCTTCAGGAAATATCCAAGGAACAAGAAGAATATGTAAGTATTAAACTACTTAGGCAACTAAAACAAAATGTATGAGGCACATCTGTATTTCTGTTGCTTTAATATGTGCTCTGAGTAAAATAAAAAATGTGATTTTTATAATGTTGAATGTTAAGATGGTCCTTTTTTGGGGAAACCTATGGGAGAAGGCATGGAGGCTGATCAAATTTGTTTCTATTTGAACATAGTTTCTTCAGACCTTCCCCCCCTTCCTCCCTCTGTTAAGGGGGTGAGGGGAGAAAAAAAAGTGAGCTTTAGTTCTCAACCCAGAATAGCTGCAGGTGAAAGTGTAAACTCAGTTGCTGAAGAAAGACCCTATTTCTTGCAAGAAGGGGAACTGTTTCCTTATGACTAGGTTAAAACAGGCTTTTATCTTGAAGTGAAGCAGATCACCCTTTCTTTAAGCCCTCTATATGGAGGGAAGAATTGGAAGTCATTGCCTTGCGAGCGAGTAGAAGGGCACTGGGATTTGTGATGGTGATATACCTACCTCTGCAGACACAGCATTTGTGGGTAATAGTTACCTTGCAGCATTACAGTGGTGTGGGGTCTGGAGTTGCTTGAGATGCTGGCCTGGTCTGTGTTACTACTTGATTTCTGTCTTCCTCCACTTGCTCCTAGTGAAGTTGTTTTCCTTTGTTTAGACCTACTTGTAGAAAAGATGAAATGTTTTCCATGATAGTGCATGAGCTGTTTGGGGCCTTAACATTACACACCCTCTGAGCTTTCAAAAATCTGTCAATATCAAACTTGCTGTATTAATGTTGTGTGTGGTTGGTTGTTTTTTTTTTTTTTGTTTGGGTGTGTGGTGGTGTTTTGGTTCTGGTGGTGTGTTTTTTCTTTTGTGTATGTGTGGAAAAAGCAAATGACAGTGTTGTTTTGAGTGATGTTGTTGAAGGAGGTACAGTCATATTCAACATGCATTTGAATGTCCTGGGTATACATTGCAAATGTTAGTGTGTGTGTATATATATGTGTCAGAAGCTAGTGACCTGAAGCTGTGGGCCTTGTTTCCTTCATTTAGGAGAAGCTTACATATCTGGTACAGAAATGGTTCCCTGAGTTACCACTTCTTTATCCAGAAGCAGGAATTCTAAACTATATGGTAAGCAGAGATGGTGTTTGAATGCACTGTCAGTTATTGTTTCGGGTACTATCAAGGCTCTGCACCAACAATGCTCTGCACGGTCTCTGTCCATTTGGGGGACATATACCCTGAGCATTGTTTGTTGTGGTCTTCTTCCTTCTTCCCTTCTTCTGGGAGATGTTCAAGGAGTGCATTTCATTAGCTGTGTCATTATGGCCAGCCTCTTGGTAACAGATGCTGTAACTTTTTAACATGTCCCAACTGTTTTGTGCTTTGCTAAGTTGATTGAGGAAGAGGAGAGGTAGTCAAAGCCTCTGAATCTTACCAGCTGTTAAATGCCATGCGCTTACCCTGGATATCTGCGTATGCATGTGCTTCAGAACTCTGGCGGACTTCTGACACGCAGCCTGGAGCGAGACCTTTTGGATGCTGAGCCAATGAAGGAACTGAGCACGAAGCGACCTTTAGTGTGTTCAGAAATTCAGGGTCAGAAGGTTCTTTTAAAGGTAATGTTGGCACTGGCTTTCAGTTGGTGCTGCAGGTGAGGCCTTAGCTTATGAACATGCTGATTCTGAATGAACTCTCTTGTTCCTTTCGTATCCCTGTGTTTAACATCCCTTTTCTGATGGCAGATTTTTTGTTGGGGCCTGTAAAACATGAAGCGTTGTTTTCCTTCTGGATTGCTTCCATGTTGTTTAATGACTTCCCCCGCTTCTTTTGAGGACTGCTGTAGCGAACAGTGCTTCCCGTCTACTGTCTGTTCTTTCTGGTATCTGGTGGACTTTTTATCCTGTTCATTACTCCTGCCTCTTTTTGCAGATGCTGGTTTGTCTTCCTGATGGTTTCACTGAGAAATTTCAGGAACTGCTGCTTTTCCCTTGCTCTGCTTCTCTACCAATCTACTAGTAATTGGGAAACCAAGGGATGTACTATTATGAGAAGCATAGTTGTAAACATTCTTCTTGCTTTTGACTTGGCTTATTGAAATCTCAAATTAGACACATGCTCCCTGTTTTGTTGTACAGACTTTCTAAGAGTTAGTAAGAAAATATGGGAACAGTCTATGACAGTTGGAATTGAGTTTTGCGTTAAGTAGAAGAGGAAGTTATTTGATGGCATCTAACAATATGCATTTCTTTAATTAAAAAAAAAGTTTAGTGCAATAATGTTACCTAAGCTATTACTCCTAATGCCTGTATCTGTTTTGTTTTTAAGGGATACTCAGTAGATGTAAGCTCAGAAGCCAAAGTGATAGAAAGAGTTGCCAAGTATCACAGAGCTTGGAATCAGCAGAAGGAGAAATCTGGATTATTACAACTGTTGTTTCTTCTTTTCTGCAAGGCAAGATTCAAATTGATGATTTTGATTTCTGGTTTAAGCTGAAAGAGTTGCAGTTGAACCTTAAAGCTTTAATGTATTTTAAGTTGGAGCATTGAATCAGAAAAATATTTCCTTTCTGAGTTTAGATAAACTGTCTACTTAGTAAACATAATTAATTGATTTATCACACATTTAGTGCATGTTACACTTCTCAATTTTCCTGATATTTGAAACTATTTTTCCTTTTTTTTTTCTGTTGTTCTTGAAGACTGATCCTTTGGTATATTTAATGGTCCCATACTACCCAGGAGCAAGTCTGGGAGCTTTACAGGCTGATATACCTTTGACTTTAGAAGTAAGTATAAAATGCTGATAGTCGAAGTAGTTATTTTGTATGCATTTGAATGGAACTCTGACTGTTTTGCTGTATCTTATGGTGCTGATGGTGTTTCACCAGCATACCTCCTTTGGTGGCTGACAGTGACTGTACAAAGTTACACAGGATAGCTTGACTGGCATTCTTAGCATTTGGTCAGGCAGTAGTTTACAACTTTCTAAAAGAGATTTTGGATACACTTTTTTCTTTTACTGAGATTAATGCCTCAGCTGTATTACTAGTACATTTTAAAAGTAATGGAGTTGAACATGTTAGATGTTCCGGGGCAGGCATTTCTGCATTGAAGTTTTAGAAGACTCCTGTGTGTGTAATTTTTTTCTCCTCCCTCACTTCATCCCCCTCCCTTTCCTTTCCCTCTTCCCCATACGTTGTGTAGGCAGTTGGGATAGTCATCCCTTCTCAAAGAAGCAGTAGCTGGAAGCCAATAGACTCTTCTCTCTAGTTCTATTTGATGGCTTGAAGCTTCTGTTTGCTGACTTGGACCTACTTGTAAAGGTCCAAGTTGCATGGGTTTTTTTGACTTTTCTTCCCTATATTTTTTCATGTTAGTGACTTGTTAATCAGTGACTGCAATTTTTTTCTGCCCGGTTGTGCAAGTCATAATAATCTTCCTGGGAATTAATCCAACTTCATAAAATGGAATTGGCATGAACTTTGAATGTGTACAAACCTTAAAAAAAAGTCTTAGTTCTGGATAGAAACTTACTTGATACTATGCTTTGTTTTTTCCGTATCTAACTTTCTAATAAACACCCAAATTAAATCATTAGGAGGCATTAAAAGTGATGAAAGGAGTGGCTCAAGGTCTACAAACGTTGCATGGAGCTAATATAGTACACGGATCTCTGCATGGAAATAATGTGTTTGCTGTGAATCGAAAACAAGGAATTGTTGGGGACTTTGATTTCACGAAATCAGAGGTAAAAAAAAAAAATCCTTTAGTGACTTTTAGTCAGAATTACGTATCAAAACAGACAACTGTGTTTAGAGTTTAAAAGACTTACTGATAAACATTATGCACAGGAGTGGGACTCTTGTTTCATATTCTGAATAGGGTTGGGCAGTTTAGGACTTGATGAAATTTTTGTAAACACCATCAAATCTTGGAGAGGAAAAAAAGAATTACTGAGCGTAGGCTCTGGTTAAGCAAAACAGTGGAACAAAAAAGAGAAGATGCAGTACTTGTTTGTTGGATGTCTGTCTTGTATATTTAATGGTAATCAGCATCATCAGAGGTGAGAGTAAGAACTCATGTTTGAAGGAGGGCTAGTCAAGCTCATGTGAAGTCTTTGCCTTTCTGTTTGATAGGTAATGGGGTTCTAATTTGGTAAATTAACAGGATTTTACATTGCCTACATATACCTGTATTTACATGTACTTCTGATTTAGTCTTCAGTTTCTGTAGTAAAGAATTTAGTAGTTCTTGGTGAAAATCTAATATTCTTCAAGAACGCAAGCTATTTTCTTACTATTCATTGTCTTTACATAGCAAAGTCTTCAAAAATGGTATCTCTTCTGTAGTCACCTTTTGACTTCATAAACTCAAGTTGTTTGAGCTGACACATTTTTGTGCTAGAGGTCTGCTTCATGCTTATTTATTTTTTTAAATAGTAATATATATTATGATAATATGTGATTATATTAATGCAATAAACAGAATCTAAATAAGAGTAAGTTTCACTGAGAAACCTTATTTCTGCTTTGGAAATGCATCATCTGTTAATCTCATGAAGAGTGTCAAATGTTTGGACAGCAAGGTGTGCTTCTCTTGAAATAAATTTCAATTTTCAACATGCTAAAGAGAGATGCTTCAAAAATTTTTGACAGCTGAATTCTCTGAAAGGTCGTACTCATTACAGATGGCCTAACTGTGAAAATTGCAAGAGCTGAGGAAGACTATCCCTCTCTTTTTACTCCTCCCCACAGGTATGGGCTGTGCCACAATGAGCAGCTCATGTGTGATAGAGCAGGAAAGTTCCACCCATGGTTCACAGTCTGGATCCAGTTTGTGCCTTCTTTATAGTGGTGACAGTACTGCTCAGTGCTTGTACTTTCTGCATGATTACAAGTGCATGAGTGGAGCTGGTAACTGATGTGTTACGGAGTACTCTTGGCAATCTGGAGATTAGTCTTCTCCAGTCCGGCTATAGCTGGTGCTGGCTGCTGTCATGGAGGGGGATAGAAACTCAGGGTCTAGCTTTTATTTTGACAGTAGGCGGTCCTAAAATATGCTGAAAACCGGAAGGGAGTAAGCAGCTGGTTTCAGGTAAAGACCAGAAAGGCAGAGAAGAAAAAATGGGAAAGCTGTCAGTACCGAACTTTAGATCTGAAGTTCTCCAAAAACGTGCCGAATGTCTTTTAATATTTGTGGGGTTTTTCTAATTTGAGAAGTTTTGCAATTTTTATTCTTTACCACCTAATGAGCTTTAATAGTTCTAGTATGGAGTAAAATCTGCCATCCCTATTCTTCTATTACAGTTACAGATGATACATGTGTGGTGTTACCTCTTTTTTGCTTTACACACCACTTTTTTTGATCAGCAGAGGAGATTTTACATTTCAGTCTGTGTTAGCACTGAATGCTCTGATGAAGTTGTCTGACAAATTAAAAAGGATGGGGAGATATATCCGCTTCAGTGTACTGTCAGTCTTGCTTGAAATTACAGATACTGTTTTTTTCCCATAGGAACAGCGTGCTGCAGCAAACACTATGGTTGTCAGTACCCTGAGCTTAGTTTCTCCTGAACTGAAAATGGGACAGCCAGCTTCTCCAGCCTCTGACATGTATGCTTATGGCTGCCTCCTGTTCTGGGTATGTTATGGCTTGTGGGAGAGTTTCTATTAATATTACAGAACTGTAGCAGGATTATAAAGAGCAATAAATGTTATCTCCAACTTCTGCTTTGAACTGTTTTGGCGAAATAAGTGTTCATATTTTCAACTGAGTGGTAAGTGTGGAATGAATAGGAGTTACGAATATGGGCAGAAGACAGTAATTTTTTTTCCTGTAAAATACACAATGTAATTTGTATAGTAATATGAACAAAAATTATGCTTTTGTTCCTCATGCTGTGGATTGTCAGTTCTTACTGCACTTGCCATTCATTCCTTGTGAGCCTTTTTTACTACTTTTTTTTGTGACCTTGCCCCAGAGGAATTACCCAAATCAAGAGAGAGGGAAGATAAAGGCAAGGATGGGACTGTTGTATGTTTTGTTGCTGGCAACAATGCATAGATAGGTGTTTTTGTTTCTTAGTGCCTGGGAGGAGAAAATAATCTCTTTCCTGTGTTGTACAGCATCTCCTCCATCTCCTTTTTGTCTGCTGGTACTGTATTGCTGCCTCCCCAACTCAGGGTGTCAGTGGCATGTGTTCTGAATGGCAAAACTTAAAATCTCCCAGACTTGAAAAGCCACAAGCTACCCAGCAAGTGCTGGTGTTCCCAGGCAGTGATTTTGCATGAGCACTTGATATATTAGGACTGGTTCACTGAGTATCAGTTGGAGCTCCAGGTATGTGGGGGTCTTCCTGGGAAACACTGGCAGTTCCATCAGCTGCACAGTGATGGCTTTAGTAATCCCTTATGTGCCATAGCATCTTAAAACGGCTTCCTAACAGAGATGTAAACTGCAAGTTGATAGGTAGCCACTGTCAGTTACCTGTGCTGAGAAGGTGAAGCTGGTTCATATAAAAGTCATTCTTCATTATGTTTTATTCCCAAATTAGGAATCAGTTGCTTAAAATTACTTTAGTTCATCTATTTCAGTAGAAAAATTGTGTAGTTTAATATAATAGGTGTTTATAATTTATTAACATGGTACAGTTTAGTTAGAACACTTTCACTACCACTATTCAGATCTTCATCTGTTCTTACAAGTAGACGTGAGTAAAAAAAAAAAACAAACCAAAACCCAAACAACCCAAAACCAAAGGCAGTTTTACTAATGGTTGGCTTTTCTTGAAGAGAATATCTTGGGATCCAGCAAGACGAGCATTCTTCTGAAACCTCATCCAAGTTTGCCAGCTGAATTTCGGATTAGTCCATATGTAACTAATCTCCAGCTCGGACTTGGTGTTGTATTGATCATTTGATGGAAAACTTTAGCTCAAGTGTTAGTATTATATTCAACAGTTGCCAGTTTCCTGTTGGGCATCTGAAATTGTGTTCTCCTTCATTAAACAGCAGTGCGACTTCTGAAATTGAGACAGTGGTTTTCAGAGTTTCCTGCTGATCTGTGTCACAAGAACCCAGTGCTGACTAAACACACGCTTCCTTTTGCTGTGTATGTAATTGTTCAGAATAGAGGCATTATCAGCTTAACCTGCAGGCAGAGTTTTGAAAAATGCTGTAGTTGGGCATGGTTCTAGGCAGTAGTAAAGACTGGGGAAATTTTACTTTGTTTATGGGTACAGGGTTCACATTTGCCTGTTAGAGTGCACTTATCCCTCAGCATTTCTTAAAGAGGACTATACAATTAAACATACAGCTTGGGCATGGACTTTGAATCATATTTTTAAAAGTGTTTCTTTTGACCTCTAAAAGTTTCTTCTGATACCAAATTTTTTTCCTCTTGTTTCTGTGTAAGGGGAAGTTCAGCCCCTTGCGTATTTTACCCTACTGTGAAATTAGGAAAAAAGGCTTTCCCTGCTGTTTTCCCATAACAATCCGTTTTCACTTGAAACCTGGAATCTCCTTGACTGATGTTTGGTTTTGTTAAGCTAAAGGGAAAAAAACCTGCCAGTGTTACACATTATGTATCTTTTAATTTACAGCTTTGCGTTCAAAACCAGGAGATTGGCATAAAAGAAGATGGAACACCTGAGGTGGATGTGGTTGTCATGGTATGTTAATTGTCAGATGAGGAAGATTAAACTGCTCTTGTTTAAAAAAAAAATTATCTACTAACCACCTCTAAAGTCAAATGTTTGATTGTAAGTGCTGGGTTGAGAGAATGTTCTTAATTAACTATTTGGATAATTCTAAATAGCACGCACAAATAGAATGATGTTTGAGAAGGTAGAAAACCCCAGAGTTTTCTTAATATTTAACTCCGACCTCAGGAGAAGCAACTTCTTCACAGATAAGTTAATTGAAAGACACCAGGTTGCAGACTGCGGGAGTAAGTCACTGAGATTCAGCCTCAGAAGAGGTATTTGAATTAGGAACCTATCTTTTCTGAAGTCAGGGAAGTTGACTTTGTTCATCTGTCTTCCTACATAATGATTGCACAATGCTTGAGTGTGAATAAAACAGCCAACTTCCATTTTAATAACTTAAAAGCAGTGATAGAAGTGTTTTGTGCCCTTTATTATTTGGGGTTTTTTTTAGTGAAACATAAACTTTTGTATGCCTCTGAAACAAATCCAGAGATATAAGTGGACCCCGCATGATACGAATTTGTGTTACTGCTTTCATTCTTTCTACTCTCAACTGTTGTTCTCTGTCTGCTATATGCCTACAACTGTTGTCACCTTGAACTCTTATTTTCAGTCCCTTTTTTGAAACTTACCTTTGCCCAGTGTCTCAGTGACTCTTTGACAATAAGTAGACCTGTGTGCCTTTATGTTTCCCAACTTAGGTCTCCAACTTTGGAGTTGATCCTTCACTAACTTACCTTTCTCTTGGATGTTAATCATAAGCAGATAACTTCTTGGCATTCTCTCTGTATGCCTTAGTTACCTTAGCACCTGTCTTTCCTTGGGTTTATTTTCTTGTGTAACTCTTTCCCATAAGCTTTCAGCCTTCTGGCCAAGAGTTAAGACTTTTTTTTTTTTTTTTTAACCTCTCTTCAACCTCTTCTACCTTTGCTACAGGTCATTTCCTTTTACTCCTTATAAAAGATGGACTAACAAAAGACATGCCACCATACATAGTTTAAAGAAATTCACTGGGAGGTTTATGGACCTTTTTCAAATCACTAGCCTTCCCAGACTAGTTTCTGCTTCATACTTTTTGCTGTGCTTCTGCCTGTCTAGTTACTGACTGCATTGTTCTTGTCCTGTGTCCCTCTCATCTCCCTTGAGTGGATTACCCTTGTGTTTTTTAATCTGTATGGACTACTTCTCATATCATGCTTATTCTGTTGATCTTACTTTAAGTGAGAGCTTACTGCTTTGTCTAGATTTGAGAAGGCCATGAAACTCCTTAAATCAAGCCTTAGACTGTTATTAAAAAACCTGCAAGCAAGTGACTCTGTTTAGCATTTAAGTGAACTCCTAGGTTATGGATAGAATTTTCTAAGGAATATAGGGAAGAGTTTGAGGTTAATCCCCATTTTTTTTCCAGAAAAGTAAAAAAAAAACTTTAAATGGAAAGTAGTGGAGCAGTGGCATTGCTATTGGTCAGATAAATTTGGGGGGTTTTGTCAAGGGCAAAAGAAACCCTTAATAATAAATCACTCTTTGTTGGTTATACTTGTGCATTAATGATTTGCTTGCTTTGCCAAGATATCTAGGAAAGCATGGGGTTAAAACTGGTTTAGATTTACTAGAGTTGTGTTCATACTGAGCTTAGTGTATCTATCCTGTTTACTGTGTTTAGGTTAAGAACCTGTCATGATAACAGTAACAGACTAACACAGCTGTAGTGGTTCCAGTGTCCAGGCAGGGTAGCTTGTGTATCACTGCATAACACAGTACTGTAAATAATTCTGTTTTATTAGATGGCTCTTCTCCTTTATAGTATGTCTTTTAATAACTTCATTTCAACAACGGTCTCCAGTGATGAAGGCATTACCGATAAAGCACAGGACTGTCTACCAAATCCCTCCGCAAAATTATTTCCAGTGTGACACTACCATGGAAAATAAAAGAATAAAACATGCAGCATTTGAGCAGGGAGGTGATCCTGTAAATAGTGTTTCTTATCTCTCATTATCATTGCTTGGTTTCTTATTAAAAACTAAATGAATCTTATGAAATGCACAGTACTATAGAAAAGAAGATTCAGTACTTCATTTTTCACCATTAGGGCTAACCTAGGGGGTTCTAAATATATTCCACAAAACTCATACAGAACCATCTGCCCCGTGCGTCATTCCAGATTATGCATGATAATCCTTAGATACTGAAAAACCTAACTTTCTCTCATGCAGAAGGGAAACTTAATTGTTCAAGGAAGTAGAAAGGATTTCTTGGGACATTATAAATGGGAGTTGGTTCACTTCTGTTTTCCATAAAATTTCTGTTGTGATAATGTTTTGCAAATAAGGTCTCAAGTATGCAAATCAGTTTAAATGGCCAGTTTCAGGGTGTTGTACTTCTGTGTTCTTCTGTAGCAGGTATCTTCTGAAGTGCAAACAGCTGCCTGTATCTCAAGGACAATTAATGAATTTAGCCATTATTGTTCTTAGCAGGGAATAATTAATTTTACAGCTTTTAATAAGAGCAAGTTTCTTTAACTTTTTTCCCTGATGAAAAGAAGCAGCATTTGATTTTGACCTTGTCAGGTGATACAATCCTAATCAATATATCATTGTTGGGAGTTTTGAAGGATTCATCCTGGATGCCTGCGCATGCACATGCACCAACCACCGAAGCCCGCTGGAAAGCAGTCTGTGCTGCCTGCAGTGCACAGGAACATACATGAGTGTTTTACTAAGAAATGTAATACTATTAAATATCTTTCAGCTGTTTCTTGGGGAATCTTTTAGACCTCTGGCTGTTAATTCTTGTCCCAGTTCTTGGGGAAAATCTATTTTGCTTTTAAGTGCTTTATCTATAATCAGCTTATTCAGAATTAATCTCCATGCCCATCTGCAGGCTCTTGACAGGCTGGTAATTTCCCTTCCATCTCAGGCTCGTGCCCAGAGGAATTGCACACTTGCAACTAGTAAAATTTTTATTGTTTTCAGCAAATGTAAAATTGCCACAGGAAAATAATGTTAAGCCTTAAAACAGGGATATTAATGTTAGCTAGCTGTTGAGGAAAAGCAAAGATTAGAGGTAAGATATTTTAGCCACTCATTTAGCCACGCTAGGCTTCAATGTTCAGTGTGTTTCAGCATCCAATTTTGCGTCTTTTTTAAAAAAAAATTAAATAAGAGCAAACACAATGAAGTGGAGTAAACATGATGAAATGTTGTCCCACAGCAGTATTCCTTGTGCAATCAATTTTCAGTTTCCTTAGTGCGAGAAGATGGTGAGAAGGGATATTTGTTGTTAAGACATTTGGTAGTATCATGAAATGCAAATATGCAAGTACAAAGCTTTTCAAGCTCTTTAAATGCTCAGACTTTCTTCACTTTGAATTTTGCAGAGGAAATGTGTAGTCATGGTTCACTGCTGTATTTCATTGTATGTTTGGATCTTCTTAACTAGAGATTTTCCCTTGAGCATTTAAAATGTTTTATAAACATTTGATAATCCTTCATGCCTGTAAGATCAACAGTTTCTGGATCTCATCTTTTCACCCAGATTTCTGATTATTTGGGGAGTGGCTAATTCTCCAGAGTCACTCTGAGTTGGAAATGGTCTGCTTCTTTCCGTCTTCAAGTTTTTGACTACTTGTGTACATTACTTTGCATCACAGTGATTCTTCTGTCTGGGTGAAATGGGGATAGGTGAGAGGTGTACAGGTATCTTGTGCTTTGCTGTTTCATTGACCCTGGTCAGAGATGTTGCTGGCTTGGAGACTGTGAACAATCAAGCCTTCTTATGGAAAGATTCTGTTCCCATTGAGCCTTGGTAATCTTGATCTCTAGATCAGCATTTGAGATTGTCTTTCTTGCAGTCCCCTTTTCCAAATCCAGCATATGCTCTTCCTCCCTCAGTAGCTGATGTTTATGCATATGTGTAGCAGCTGTGTTTTTATGTTTTGTGTATGGAGTCTAGTACTGTTAATGTGCTAAGAATTTAGGCACATATTACCTTCTGATAAATCCAAAGAGCATAAGTGTAAGTGATGGGTTAATAGCGAAATAGCCGCTGTTTATTTAGAGCCTGTTACTTTGGTTTTCTTTCTTTTTCCTGTGCTCTTGTAGAGAGATAAAGCAATATGACAAAAGTTAAAGGATGAAGTTGTAGAAGGTGAATGGCACCTGTACTGTTCCTTCTCAGTAGAAAGACCAACTTCAGTATTTCTCTAATTTATAGTAGTTCAGAGAATTGATATTTTAAAATATAATAACTCATGCTCTTCTGTGAAACCTGCTGGCACCAGGTTGACAGACCTGATGCTGGATGCTTGCTTTTACTTCGTTGTTAACAAGCACTATGACTGTCAAGTGTTGCTGACCATTGGGAATTCTGTGGTACAACCTTTTGTGAGGGCTTTGGGCCCTAAGCACTTACAAGATGTGTTCATCAGATACATGGCTGTTATTTGTAATTGAGTTTGTTTTGCTTACTGATGAAATCCTTTTCCCTCTGTTTGTAGGATGATAAAGTTAAATCTCTTCTCCTGAATTTGTTCTGCTGTAACAGACTGACAGCTGAGCAGGTGCTGAGGGATGATTGCTTCCTTGTAGTTGATGCAATTCCAGTTTCACCACAACCAGGTGAAGAGCATGAGCCATGTGAAGAATATGATTCTGAGAAGATACATGAAAACCAAATGTGATTAACTGAGGAGAATGGAACAAACCCTACTCAATAGATGAGAAACTTTTTCATCAGGTGTTTGATTGAGACTTCTGTTTTTGTTTGGTTTTGAAATCATTGTCCTGATCTGAAATCTCAAAATACAAAAGGTTTGGTAGGTGCAGTCATGTTTTGTGATTACACAATCTTCACTGCATTTTCTTTTAAGTACATTTTATTCTAAATAAGTATTTGGGGGTATAAGTGTGGTGTTACTGATTATGTTCTTAGTTTGTCAGCCTTTTTCTTTGTCCGTTATGTAGGCTTTAAATTTGCAGAGAATAGTCTTGTTAGATGCCAGAGATCTTTAAGATGAAGCTTTAGTGACTTGTTTTTGTATCCAGTTTTCTATCCCTCTTCTTCCAGTGATTCCAGATAACATGTTCCTCTTAAAGATGCTCTAGGGTATTACCTTTTTGCTGGAGGTTTTTTATTATTGCATAGCCATGTTGCTCCTACAGCAACTGCCTTCAATATTTAAGAAAAAAAAGGTACTGCTTTGACAACTGGTAAAGGAAATGGAGAGCAGCCTGCCTCTTTTCTGTCTTTCTGCGTTTGAAAGACGCAATTGGCTTTCTAGAGAGCAGGCATCCTTCTAGTTGCTCCTTTGCAGTGCTGCTGCCAACCAAAATACTATACACACGCATTTGCAAAAACTACTGCTTATTTGCTCTACGTAAGTGTGTGTGTGTATGTATCACCTGTTCTTGAATGTTGTTCGCAATAGCTATAAAGGTGTGATTGTCATGACTGCGTTTGTTTGCCTGCAACGCTTTGCTGTTAGTGTTACTATTGAAAGAGTTTTGTCAGCTCTTTATTTTTTACAGGAAACAGCTGCTTATCTTTATGAAGGTTTTCCTTTCTTCTCTGAAAGAAACAGGTCAAAATGTGCAGAGTTGCTGTAGCAATATATTTAGCCTCTGGGTGTTGCTCTTGGACAGTGCTGTTGGTAGACTAGTATTTTGTAGAGGAATTATTGAAGCTGCATGTTGTCGGATGAAGAATGTAAAAATGCAGTATGTAATGGTCAAGAAGCAGCACCAGGGGAACTGGGACCCCTCAGGTACAATAATACAGTCCACAGCAGATAGAAGATACCACCTTGGCAGATCCACCAAGACTTAGTTTTCCATCCTTAAACCAATTGTGTTTTTATATGGAATAGCATGTAAGATGCTTCATCCTCTTTTCATTAAGTGATAATGATTTTTTTTAATTTCTGTAATGTGTATATAACCACCTTGGCAGATCCACCAAGACTTAGTTTTCCATCCTTAAACCAATTATTTTTTTATATGGAATAGCATGTAAGATGCTTCATCCTCTTTTCATTAAGTGATAATGATTTTTTAATTTCTGTAATGTGTATATAACCAATGATAGCAAAGCCTTTGTTAAAAATATTCTTTTACGTAGAGTTTTTGGTTAATGTGAAATATTTTCATTACAGAAATCACAGAAGAATAATACCTTGGTTTTTGTCAATGAAAGTAAACCATTTAGCAATTTTGTGGAATGCTTTCCAAATACTGATTGCAGTCTTTCACTGTTAATAAAAGGCGAACTTTAATTTTAATCAATGTTAAACACATAGTTGGAAGGCTAACCTGATGGTTTGTGTTGTGCTGTGTCATGTGTATTAGAATAAATTTTTGCCTAGTTTTCCTGCTCCAGAGTCCATGCAACCTAAAGTGTACTTCTTAAATCTCCAAAGTGCTAACCTTCTTGGTTTTCTGAAACCACAAGTCTCTGTGTATGCTTGATTAAAAAAATTGCAGTCTCTTCAAAATCTCTTCACCAGCTGTAAGTAATAAGATTTTTACATGTGGAACCTAGCACATCAGGTGGATTTTTTTTTTCTAAAAACTTCAATAAACCTTTTGAAACCTTTTGGTACATATGACTGTCAGGGTACGAGACAGCCTTTCCATTTGAATTAAATGTTGATTACAGTCTTAGTGTCACCAGTTCTGTTTGTTTCTGCTTTGACCTTTTCTATGGTAATTTTGTAGCTCTGGCTTTCTTTCAATTTCTTACTTGCTGGAGGCCTTAAGAAAATAGGTTGGTTCAGAGTCATGTTGCACAGCTATCCTGCCAAAGCTGAATACTAATCCATTGTAATGGACTGCCTGCTGTTTAGATTGAGACACACCTTTTTCAACTGCATCTCTTTTGGCTGGAAGATGGGTACTTGGAGGATAGAGAAGGGAGGTTGAAATGATCCTGTAGGATTGGTATGTCTCCTTACTCACCTCCTGCTTCCTCTAAGAAGTCCAGATGAAACTTACCTTGCTATTCCTTAAAACCAGCATTCTACAGTTTTGAGCAGTGTCCTTGCACAGACCAGATCAGTGGGGGACCTTCAGGGGCTAAGTATGGCTTCACTGGGAAGTAAGGAGTTCAGTTGCTGACATGGGCCCAAGACGTTCATATCTTCTTATGGCCCCTAATGGTAAGCTTGCAGTTCCAAGTCTTGGTGCTGACAACTTCCTTTCATGAGGACTGTTACCTTTGTTGCTTGTTCAGGTTTGTGTTCTCTCTGCACTCCTCACCCTGGTGTCCACCAGTTGTGTGTCGATACCAGTCTCAGCTTTTGCTCAGGACATCTACTACGGTCAGCTACTACAGTCGCCTTCTAGGCTGTAGATCTGGTAACAATGCTTTCTTCAGGCACCTGTGAACAACCACTTCCTCTGGCTCTACCTAACCTAGCCTGCAGACCTGGGATAGGGCTGGTTTTCTTTGGGAAGTGGACTTCTTTCAGCAGATTGGGAGAACATCAGCATTGCCTATCTCCATGGTTTGGGTGGAGCTGTGGGAACTAATCTTCCTTTCTGATTGCTGCACCTCTGGTCACTTCTGGAGACTCCTGCTGGTCTGTTCACTGCCTCTTAATCTTCATGCCCACCATAACATACATAGTAACATTACTACATCTTTCCACATAGTTTGCTGCTCAGTCCATTAGTATTTAACACTTCTGCCTGTGTCATTTAGAGAAGGGTGGGGATATTTGGCCTTCAAAATAGCTTTCTGCTAGTACAGAGTCCTGTACTAGCACTCACTAGTATTTTAACAATTTTTTTCCTGACGATGGCTGCAAGTTTGTATAGCCTGCAGGTTAAATTATATTTCTTCATAGGCAACTGCCTCAAAGCTCCTCTAAATGGGCAAAGATTTATTTCTTCTGCAGTCACTTCATTTCCCCAACTTCCAAGGAAATTTGTATTAATTCATCCCGATTTCAAATCAGGAGTCTAGTAGCTTGCAAATTGATGGCTTTCTAGACCATGGCAGATATTTCATTCATACAGTTTAAAACACTAGTGAAAACTTTCCTCTGATTTCTGGGTGTGTGCCGACAGGCACTAAGATTACGCACTGTGCCACACTTCACTTGCAGCTCCTGCAGCACTTGTCTTGAAACATGCATTTTTCACAGCAGGCACACCATGGCTGGATAGACTGAAAACAATTGTCAAATTCTCTTGTCCTTTGGGGTTGTGGACAGATCTGCTGTTACAACATGGAGTTCTGTTCTGTTAGTGCCAGCCTGCACTATGGTGGGGGCATGTGGGCTCAGATGTTGATCTGGGTTTTGGCAGCTTTAGGTTCAGGGGCTGCAGTACATTAAGATCACACCATGTAGAAGCATCTTTATCAGATAAAACCATTTGAATTGGAATGGGTTTTTTTAATGTATTATCCCTTTTGTCTGGCATCTGTGTGTTACAGCTGCAAGGTATGTTCCAATCAGTGGGGAGAAGCAAGATTTGCCCTGTGTGAAGAAGGGATGTTGGTTTGTCTTTGTTACCCCTTGTGTTGCTAGTAGCTAGTTATCTGCCTGAGGCCTATGGGTGGGACCCCCTTCCACTTGCTGTACAGCAGAGCTGAGAAAGCTTGCCAAAACTTGTTCCTTCACTTGTGAACTTACAGCTCTTCAACTTCTCCTGCAATCTTTATAATTGGTAGCATGGTCAAGCAGACTGCATCTGTTCTGTCTCTTCTCAACAGTCCTACTGTGGACCAGAGGTTTTTGGTATCCTGAGTATGGTATTATGAGTTTAATCTGTAAGTTTAGCAGCCCTCTGGCTTAAAGTGCATGTTATGGCCTTGCAATTGGTACATGGTTGCCTGTACTTTAGTTCCAGGGGCTGAGGGAACATTTATAATGTCTTCTCCATCACTTAGAGTCCTCCACGCATTGCTGCAGCTTCTCTTTTCTAACCAACTTCCTGAGAACTTTTCTTCTGTTCCCTGTCCTCACTCTGGTAATAAGGTTTCTCTATTGCTCTCAAAGACAGTCTATTGTGGTGTTACCAGAACCTGAAAATCTGTGAAATGCAAGTTTTTAATAGTGTTGCCTTATGTACCCTGTGGTGGGTTAAATTACTGCTTGCTTCCCCCACCTTGCCCTGCCAAGGCAGGAGTAGAGTAGACACAGGCACAATGCTTGAAGTAGAATGTAATACGAGCTTTCTACCCAGTTGATGGTCTTTCGGGTGTCTTGAGGTTCATTAGAAGGCTATTTACTGGTAAATAAAACACTTCAAATTTTTGTGCTGTGTTTGCATGAACTGTGGCGAATTGCAAGCTGAGCAAGTCCTACCAGCTGAAACACTGAACAAACACGTGAGAATTCTTGTGCAGCGTAAGTCACGTACAACGTAAGTGTGTATAGCCAGCACAACTCGGAGGATTTCTTTGTGTACAAGTATCTCACTTTCAGTTTACAGAATCGATTCATTCTCCTTCAGGAGAGAAACCAGGAGAATTCCTTTGGAGCATATAGATTGAAGATGCTTTGGTCCAGCTACTGTGATGAAAGCTGGATGAATACTCCAAAGTAAAAGCCTGCTGACCTCAATATCAGGAGATGGAGGTGGAGGCTGCTGGAATTAGAAGTGATTTTATTTGAAAAAACTTTTTTTTTTCCCCTTGTAGGACTTCGGTTAAAGTTGAAGTGTGCTGTTGGGAAATGAAGATCTGTTCCATAGCAACTTTTCTTCCTTCTCCTAATTTAAGATAACTGTCAAAATGATGATTCCACAAAAGCAATGCCAACCTCTTTTTGTCTTTTTGAAGGCTGGTTGTTGCCCGTGTTCATGTTGCGGGTGTGCAGTTGTCTTAAGCTCATCAATCTGCCTGTAATTTTTATCTTCTGTCCTTGTCAGCAAGAGGTGGAGCTGTTGTTCATTTGTTCTCCCAGCTGTCACCTTTCCTCTGTGAAGTTGTTCTTTTCTTTCTTTCTTTTTTTTTTTTAAACCTAGCTGGAACCTTTTGTCTGTTTTTAACTTCTCTGTTGGCTCAAAGGTTGGCTACTGTGGCTACCTGTTTTCTCTGCACCTTTGTGTAAATTTTTACATGAAATGATCAATTCTTGTACGTGCATATTGAATTTTGTAGCATCTGGATATGTTTCAAATTATCATAGAATGGTTTGGGTTGGAACGAACCTTTAAAGGTCATCTAGTTCAATCCCCCTGCAGTGAACAGGGACATTTTCAAGTAGATCAGGCTGCTCAGAGCCCTGTCCAACCTGACCTTGAATGTTCCAGGGATGGGGCATCTATAACCTCTGTGGGCAACCTGTTCCAGTGTTTCACCACCTTCATCATAAAAGTTTTCTTCCTTCTATCTAGTCTGAATCTACCCTTCTTTAGTTTAAAACTATTATCCCTTCTCCTATCGCTACAGGCCCTATAAAAAGTCTGTCCCCGTCTTTCTTATAAGCCACCTTTAAGTATTGAAAGGCCACAATAAGGTCTCCCTGGAGACGAGGCCTCCCTCTCAGCCTGTCTTTATAGGAAAGGTGTTCCATCCCTCTGATCATTTTTGTGGCCCTTCTCTGGACCTGCTCCAACAGGTCTTTCTTGTGCTGAGGACTCCAGAGCTGGATGCAGTACTCCAGGTGGGGTCTCACCAGAGTGGAATAGAGGGGCAGAGTCACCTCCCTTGACCTGCTGGCCTTGCTGCTGCTTACACAGCCCAGGATGCAGTTGACTTTCTGGGCTGTGAGTACACATTGCTGGCTCATGTCCAGTTTTTCATCCACTAGTACCCCCAAGTTCTTCTCCACTGGGCTGCTCAACTCTCCCAACTGTTATCCATGCAAGACACTTCTTGATAGTAATAACTTCTGTCAAGGGAGTGAGGGAGAAGCAAGCCTGACAGTTCTTGTATGCCATCTTTTCTCCAATGGTTTCACACAGAACGTAGCGCAAGTTTGTTAACTAGGATGGTCTATGAACCTCTCCTCTGGAAAGGACACACACAGTCATTACCTTCCCAGAGGCTACTTCTCCTAATACTGCAGAGCATTGAAGAATTGAGGCTTGTTTGGGCAGGCACTGCCATTTCTACCTGGTCGTGTAGGGTGCTCAAGGAGCAGGAGAAAATGTGTGTGTGGCTTGCAGGCGCAGCTATAGGCAGTTTCCAACACATTACATAAAAGAAAGAAACATCTCAAAGTTGTTGCTGGTGGATGACAGTATATTTACATTAATAGCCTTTTCCTAATACTCTTTTGAAATATTTTGTTAACCGGAGCTTGACTTTGTTGTATTACAGTGATAGATCTGCGAAACTATTAAATTCTTGGGACATCTTTTGCTATCAGGGCCTCATGGTTCAGTCACTATGACTCAACAACCTTTGTATTTCAGTACTTAATACTTTCTGTCTGCAAACAGACAGACTACTGTAGAGAGTGAGAATGGTTTGGTGCTGGTGTTCTCTTGGAGAATGCTGTTATTTACTTCATGGTGCCATTTGCAAGTAACGTGACTGCTGATGTGCGTAAACTGTGAGACTGACGATAGAGGTATGCTGTAGTGATTTGTCACAGAGCAGCCTTTTTTCTTCCAACTTAATAACAGGCTTCCAGCCTCATTGGGATGAGTGCCAAGTGTTGTCCCACTATTTTACTAGGGAAGCAGCTAGTCTTTAAAGACAGGATCAAAAACCTCACTCTTACTTACAGTCATGTGCTCCCACTGCTGGAGACGGAAATGGTGTGGGGAACTGAAGGAGACACTGGATACCAGTGAGTTGGGTTTTGAACATCACTTTTTCCTTCCTGGGTATTTCTGTTTCAGTGAAAGTCTCTAAAAGAAGGCAGGTTTTGAGAGGAAGTCAAAGAAACGTGCACTGAAACTTGTTCTAAGCAGTACATCTGGAGAGTACTTGATAGTGTCTATACTTACCACCCATAAGCTATTTCAACACATAAGTGGCAGTATTATTTCGTGATGGTCCTAACTCTATGAGAAGTTGCCGCTTTAGTCATTTGCAAGAACACAGTGGCAGGAAACAACCTGTTACTGTTGTTAGATGGGCCAAATTGCTGACCTTGGTTTATTGAAAATGTAAAACATTTTCTAGTCAGAGTGTACTCACAGACCGGCGTGTTGTGTTAATATGTTAATACTATGCCTCAGGGCATTTATAAAGTTAATCTTTTGACATCTTTATTTGCTTTTTGGCTCAGCATCATGATTCATTTTTATCTTTTAGAAGCTCCATTTATGACTGTCATTTAATTGATGGTAACTACAAATTATACTAGCTGCAAAGGAATACATAAAAGAAATGCAAGTACTATAATTTGGAACATGGTAATCTTAGTACCCTGAGTCATGAATTTCATCATCCGCTGCAGTTAGTATCATTTTATGATTCATAAGTCTATTCGTTTCTTTTTTTAGTGTGTCATCAGATAAATAGCTCAACAGTAAGGTGGCAGAATTGTCTTGTCTCACCCCGCTCGTAGGAGAGAATGGAGGCTTGATTGTTCCTACATATACGTAGTAAATCTGTCCCTCTGACCTCTTAAATCTGCGAAACAACTTCCTGTGCTTCAGTGGAGCACTTGCTGATTAAGCCATTCAGATTATCAAATGACCGCTACCTCAACCTAAAAATGATATTTTGTTCAAATTGTTTTGAAATGCATTTGCTCATTTGCTGAAGGTGGCCTACCACCATAGATCAGTGCACAGACACTTACAGAGCGATCCTGGGCTGACTTAAGCAGGAAGCAATCAGCGTTTGCTTAATGTTAAGCCAGGGCTACTACAGAAGTACTGTCAGGCCCTTGAATGGTTGATGTCTCTAATTTAATTAGAGAAAATGTAATCTTTTCATTACTCTTTCTGAGTTCACTTTCAGTTTAAAATCCTGAAGTGGTGTGATTTGTTTTGGACTGTCCCTCTCTTTAGGTGCCATGCCAGCAACAGTACCTGCCAGCTACTAACTTCATTTTGATGTTTGAAAAGCTCTGCAGAAAGGATCAGTCTTTTATATAGGTAGTTAGGTAGGGAAACATTACTAAATCAGAACTTGCATTATTCAGGAGAATTAATTTGCTCTAGTAATGCTTACTGCTTTTTCAGAACCAGTGTGGTGAGGAGAAACAAGTTATGGGCATAGAAATAGATGACCAACATCTTTGTACCCATGGTAGTTCATTATAAAATCACTATCCTCAGTTTTTGTTAAGCTTCCAGGCTTATACTAAGGTAAATGTCATACAAGCTTAAACTGCTGAGCTATTGGCTCTAGGCACAGCCTTGAGAAAGTAACAATATAATCATAGTGTGCCACGAAGCGGTGGCACTTTTCACTGAAACAAACCTTGTTTTTATAATGCTTGCAGGCTCCCCCTCTGCCACATGTCTGTCCAGTGTTCAGGAAAGATGAAACTGTCCTGTACGTGTATGCATACCTGTGTGCATTCGGGTGTTTGTGTTTAGATTCTTCTAGAACTGCTGTTTCCCAGCTTTCATTTCATGCACTCATGTCTCTCTTCTGAGGGGCTTTGTGAATAAATGGCTCAACTGTGCCAGAAGAGCTACGTTAATTCTGAAATGATCCATTAATTGTCAGCCACTGTTTAATATCTCTGCTTTTTCCATTGTTTTGATAAATAAAATCTTAGTACGGTCACTCATTCATGTAAGTTGCTGTGCAAGATTGGATCACTTCTAAAGAATACGCAGAATCATGTCTTTTGACCATGCACTAATCATCCTAGTAGCCTCAAAGGAGGTTAAGCTAGCTTTAGCAAGTTAAATGCCAAGCAACTACAGAGTAATTCAATTGGAGAAGACGGGATCTTTTGAGACTTAAAACATCTCCAGTGACCTCAATGCTACTATCTGTCTTTTCAGTAAAATAATGGGGATTCCTTGATATCCTTTTTCTGGCTGAGGTACTCTTTCCAGACTTGGTCATCACATCTCAAGAAAGAGTAAAAACTCACCAGAGACAGTTCAGGGAGGAGTATGAGAAAGTCAAAGGTCTACAAACCAGGATCTACAAGCTGGAAAAAAGACTTGAGTAAAGAAAGGGTGGGGTTTAAGTCTTCAAAGAGGTGAAAGCCTAGAACAGAGTTGAAGAAAATAGAGTTATTACTGCTTCTGCCCTTTGGGGATTAATGGGTTGATTTTTACAGCAAAGGAAGTTAAGGTTAGACATTAGGGAAAGAAACATTCTAATCCAGCATAGTTAAGCAAAGGAATGTATGGCTTAGGGAGACTTGAAGCCTCCAGTACTGTAGTAAGATAAGGCCACTGGCAGGAATGATGTAGCTATGTATAACTACTGTGGGGTGGAAGATGGGCTGGATGACTCCTTTTGTGTTCTATTTGGCTCTGTCTTTTGTATTTTTTTGAAATGTATCACTTTGCCTTAAGCCTTCACTATTAGGTAGGTTGGTTTTATTAAGAAAAAGTGTATCAACTTGGAGTACCTTGAATTGGGTAAATTAAAAGGTAGAAACCTGGGTCAGAATCTCTTTTGCAGATGGTAGGGAAAGGAGATCTAGGTTAACAGCATGCAATCGAGATGCATCTGCAGTTCCAGCCCTAGAAAGCTTAAAAAGTGACTGGCCTTTTCTTTTTATCGGAAGCTGTACACATGACTTGCTCTGTACCAAAGGCAGTTTGATGTTTGCAGAGACCTGCAGCACTCAAAGTAATAGGTTCTGCCTGCAAGGATGACTTCAGCAAAGGCTTTATTAATTGTAAAGTCTTGTTCAGTACCTCTCTAAATCAGTTTTAAAGCATTTAAATTTATTTTATACAGAGGCCTGTTGTCCTTAGCTAGTTGTCAGATGCATTGCTGCAAGCAGTAACTGTCTTTTGTGGCCAGAATATTTTGGGTATATGATTAGTAAGATATGGAGCTTTGTTTGGATACAAGGCTGAAAACACCCACAGATGTCTCATGCTGTCAGGAAACATTCTATTTAGAGTATACTACCTATATGTCTAATCTGCCATGGGGGAAGAATTGCCAGATAACACACTGCCCGCTGGTAAATTGTCATCGGGCTGGGTGGGAAGCTGCATTTACATCAGTATTCATGTGGGACCCCCCCACACCTCACCTTCCCAAAAAATCTACTTCAAAGTGGGACTGACTTTGTCCCTTCAGAGAGTTACCAAAATCCTATCCTCTCTTTTTTTATACCTCTTCTGTTTTCACAAATGGAACCTGATGATGAAAACAGGATCTCTTTCTATACAGGTTGTCATCTGCTGTTGATTCCCCATCTGCTGTGTTTGTTTGGCATATCTGCTGCAGTAGTTACAATGATGTAGTCAGTTTTCTTCAGGCAGGGGAATAAGCAGCAGAAGGAGGTGAACTTCTGAGAAAAACACCTCCTGCTTTTGTTCAGCTGTCCCTGGTAGGAGTAGTATTAAAAAAATAATAATACATAGAGTATGATGCAAGCAGGCTTGTTTTTTAAAGGGAGCGATGTGCCAGGCGTTCCAGAAGAGATTAAATTTGTAGAATGTTTTAGACCATTAGCTCATACTGAATTTTTGCTATTAGCCTCTTTCTCAGGAAGCCTGAAAATCAAAGGTCGAGGGGGAATCCTGAACCAGGAGAAGGTAAAGAAACCCACCTCATTCTTTGCACCGATTAAATTGAGTTAATAGAAACCGAAGTGTCGCTTCTCTCACAGTACACTTGTTGAGACAGTCTTGGCAATGAGCGTTCTTTCCTTCGCTGCATCCATGCAAGCAGGCTAGCATTTATCTTGGAAGAGTTTTCAGCCATCTGATGTGGCCCTAGAAACCGTTCTGAGTTTAGTTAGAGTGTGTGCCACTGCTCTTAAGTCCACCACAGGCAGTGAGCTGAAGGTATAGACTAATCCCTCCCATGTCTCCCAGCTCACTGTTTCTGAATGTGCAGTGTTTTCCCACCTCATCAGAAAGATTTTATGTCAAGAAAGTGCTTAAGTCTGTGTCTAAATGTTTTGTTGTGTGGAGGTGGATTGAAACAGCTGTCTTTAGTGGTTTGGTGAACTTGGACCAGTGTCACTGTTTCCCCTGCTGTGTACTCAAAGCTTTGCAACTCCTGTGTGACGAGGCAGTCTAATGCCTAGCTAGATTCTGTTCTGCTTTTTAAATCAATGTGTTGACCTAGGACGTGTAAGTTTGGTTGAGGATAAAGGTGTTGGGAGTGTTTTGATTCCTGCACAGGAATGGTATGCATGTTGTGTTGCTGACCCAGAGTGGAACAGTATGGATGAATGTATGTACGTTTTCTTTTAGGCTACAGCATTAACATATGGCTGCTATAGTAATTCCCAAATTACACATGCACAAGAAAGACTTTGTCATTTCCTGGAAAATATTAAAATAATTTTCTCCTGAATATGTAGGAAAGATGTAGGTCTAGCACAGACTTATCTGGGCAATGTGTCATGTGAATTTGGTGACTTTTATTAGTCATCCAGTGTTTCTTGGAGGGAATTAAAGCTGAAATGGTATTCTTGTAAAGTTTCTTGTAGTCTTCTAAAAAGGTTTAACTGAAATGGTGATGGAAATTTATATGCCATTAATGGAAAACAGGAGGAAAAGTGTGTATTTGGAGTGAGAGGCCGAGGGCATCATGTTTAGGGTTGAAAGTCTGCTTCTCTGAAGTTACCACTGATCTAACTGTTACTGCAGAATGCACGTTGAAACAGGACAGCCTTCATCAGGCATGGTGAGGTCTGTGTTATTACACAGTGTCAAAGATGATCTTTTGTGATTTGAAGAAATGCATCTAAAATCGAGGGGGAAAAGGAAATATGAAGCTACTGTTTAATTTGGGTTAGATATTTGAGAGTTTGCTCTTCATGAAAGTGGAACTTAATGGACCAGTGACAAAGTTAAAGGAAATAGGAGTGCAGTCCTTGCAAGTATGCACTGCTAAGATTTTTATTACAGAACAACAACGGTGGTCACTCCACTTCTAAGGAGAGATGTAGCAAGTCTCTATGGTAAACTCAGTTTTGGATTCTTCAGAGTTTTGCATAGGTACAGTGGACCTGGATCTGAAGTAGGATTTTTCTTCAGTGTCTGGAGAAATTCTTGAGAGTCGGAGTTCTTGCAGTAGCTCTGGTAAACAGCAGTTGCCAAGATCTAATGTCTTGCTTTCATTGGCCTGCCTTTCTGCAGTACTGAGGGCCTGGACTAAGCTGTATGGCAGTAAATGTCTAAAGTGTGACAATCACTAAATGTGACCAAGTGCTAACTCTAGGTAGCAAAGTGTAATGCAAATGATTACTGGAAACCAAACTCTTTCCGTCAATGCACTTGAGCCTGTTGCTTGTGGAGAACTCCCCCAAACCATGATAAATTACTCCAACCTTGATAGATGTGGAAGGATTTCCCTGTCAGAGTTTGTTGGCCGAGGCAGGGTTTCTGTCCCACAGCAGCTTGAAATGGTGCACTGTGTAGAAGGGGAAGCACTTGTGGTCCTCCTATTGCCTCCTTCAATTGTGTCCTTTCCCTCTCCCCATCTGTGCTCTGTCTTTTTGGGGCTTGCTGTTGCCAGTTAGCAAGATAACTAGTTAGCTGTGTTTTCTCCAGCAGTGTAATTCTGCGTTGTGTCTTCTGGAAACTCGTATCTGTCCTGCCATGCCTATGGATTCTTCCCTTTTGCCTTCCACTAAACGTGTTTGAGAGGAGGATGTCTTCTACTAAGCTATCATTGACTTAGGACTATCTGTGACAAATCTGAGTTGTGCTAGAGACAGGGCATAGATCTGAGAAATGGCTTCAAAAGATGTTTACTATCAGTCACGTTAAGAGAACCCTATTGCTGAAACATGGCCATGAAATATTTTGGTCTACCAAACTGTTTATGTTTTTGCTTATTTACTTATTGTTCTGGGAATGTATCTATTTAATGCCAATTTGACTGTTGAAAGGAATTCTATACATTTTAATTTAGAGTTGTGAAAAATTTAGGACAGACCTATTTAAATGCAGACTTTTTTTTCAAAAAGCAAGGTAATACTTAGGGGTTTTGGAAATTATTTTCTGAAGTTCAGTGTTCATCTGATTACTTGAAACTGCTTTCAAACATGTAATATTCATCACTTTATGGGACTAAGAAAAGATCAGGAGAAAATATCTAGGAATGCTGACTTCTTAAATTATTATTAAAAGGTGATGAAAAGCTGTCAGCTTTTCAAATATGGTTTTTAGTTCTCTTACAACTAAAAAATTGTAACAAATTAAGTCTTCTGTTAAATAATTTTTGTATAGTCCTTATATTCCTTATGGTGTTCTCCAGCACTAGAGTGAAATCTCATCTCACAATTTACACCTCATATGCCAGATAATCCTGAGAAAAAAAGAAACAGTTAAAAAAAATCTCATCTTTAATCGCTTAAAATGAAGTAAAAAGTTGAAAGTTGTTGATGTTTTGACAGTGGTTTTGTTTTGATTTGGGGTTTTTTCTTTGTTTTTTTGTGGGGGATTTTTTTTGAACACTTTCCATGTTCTTTTTCTGGGCTGGTTTAAATGTGGAAGTGAGGAGAAAATTGTGAATTCCAGAGTGAGATGCCAAGTTTCATACTGCAGTACCATGCTAAAATATCCAAATGCACTGGGAATTAGTTTGTTTGGAATGAGTTTCCATTGTATTACTGACACCTTTTTAATTTCAAGGTTTGTCTTTTCCCACTAAAAATGATCTGTATTAGCATAGAAAATGATCATCTAGAGGTCAGTGTCAGTGCTTTGTGCAGATTAGGTTTAGTTCATTAATACCACTTAGATTTGATGGGTGTCCCATGACCATGTATGGGTGCAAAAGGAGGTGGTATTGGCATGGACATATTTTGGATAAGTTTGTGTCCTCTTCAGATGAAGTTAATAGGTCAGTTCACATCAGCCGTGCAGTTTCTTCCATGCCAAGGAACGTTCTGCCCTGTGCAGGAGCAGGGTGGAAAAGGAGTTGTTCCACTTTCATTAATGTAATGATTTATCTCAATCTCATTTTCAGTTTGCATTGTGCATCTTGTCTTGCTTAATCTTGTCTTCCTCCACACTGAATCCCTTACCCCCACTGCATTCTCTGGGTATTTTTCCTTTGAGTGCAACTTTACAGGGCTGCATCACTTCATATGCTAGCTAGCAGCACAGAAGGCTTCTCTGTTCATGTTCAGGTGTCTACTCAGACCTTACTTTCTTTAACAGGTCACTTAAAGGTTGCAGAACTTTCTCATTACAGCATTGGACCTTTAGCTTGCCACCCTGATTCATGGTTCACCTGCACCATTCAACAGAGATCAAGCCATAGTTAGCGATTCAATTTCTCCAGATGCTGACATCTTTAAATTTTTTTCTATAACAAATGCGTAAAATGCCTGTTGGAAACTGTATTTTGTTTGTAGTAGTTGATTTTCATGCAGGAGGAGGGGTTTGCATCCTCATACTTTGTCAAAGTGTTGCTGTATGAAGTAAATGCAACCTCTTGCGGATGGTGATTAAAAACCACTTGTGTGTATGTGTGTGTGTAACGCGCTTGCATTCACGTCTTTTTTTGTGCTGTGACTCAACTTGGTTACTCTTCTTCAGGAGTCAGTACATGTTAGGGCAAAGCCTGTTTGCATCCAAGATCTTTGTCTCTTGACTCTGCTGCTGACAAAGATAGAGAAATGCACTCAAATATATCTAATCTGAAAGCTGACAATTTAATATTCCCCATGATGTGAAGAACTTGGGCCATGCCAAAGCAGACCTCACAACTGTCACAAGTGTGTGCGTAGACAGATATATGATGTACGCATGCTATGAAAAGGAAAAAAAACGCCTAAAAAAAAAAGTTTGTGATAAATTGATTTAGCCTGTGTATCCATTTATGTGCTTACCCTCCTTGACTTAGGGTCTGCTTGCTTGTTTGAATATTAGGCTAACAACAGACACTTAGAACCAGCATATCACAGAATCACAGAGTGGATGAGGTTGGAAGGGGCCTCTGGAGATTGTCTAGTCCAACCTCCTGCTCAAAGCAGGTTGGTCAGGACCATGCCCAGTTGGGTGTTGAATATCTCCACTGATAGAGACAGCAAATGGGTAATCTCTTCCAGTTTTTGACCACCTTTACAATAAAATAAAATCTTTTTCTTATTTTTAAATGGAATTTTTTGTATTTCAGTTTGTGCCCTTTGTTTCTTGACCTTCCGTTGGACACCACTGAGAAGACTCTGGTTCAATCTTCTTTACACCCTCTCATCAGGTATTTATACACTTTGATAAGATCATCCCTGAGCCTTCTGGTCTTCAGGCTGAGCTCTCAGCCTCTCCTTGTGTGGCAAATGCTCCAGTCCATGTAGCCATCTTCATGACTCTTTGCTGCACTCACTCCAGTATGTCCATGCCCCTTTTGTACTGGGGAGCCGAGAACTGGAGACTCGGCGATGCTAAGTAGAAGGAAGGATCACCTCCCTCCACCTGCTGGCAATGGTCTTTCAGCTGGCACAGGCAGGTCCCTCTCCCCCTGTCCCAGTAAAGGGAAGATCCCTGACCAGATGCCTAGGATGAGGTGTTTGAAGGTACTGCTGTGCACCTGCAGAGCTGCATGGATGTGTAAGTACTTCGCATGTGCACATGGTGTGATTTTGGTAGCTGCAGGCTATGGCAGTGGCAAATACAAGTCTGAAAACACTTGACGTAATTAACCTGAAAGGAAAATCTTTTGTCACTTGAATGACAAAGGATGATGTATAGACACTGATGTGGGCATTTCAGTGGGAGGTTTGGGTGCTTGTAATGAATCTGAATGCGGAGATTTACAGTAACGTTTTTCTGTGATATCCATGAGCAATTAGGCCATTGTGTGTACCTCCTGCTTGAATAGTGTTGCTAGGTCAGTATGTTATAGTGGTGGATTATTTCCTTCCAGTGAGGGATGAGGTCTCCTTGCAGAACGGGGTGCTATGAATGGGATTTGTAACACCAGGAAGATACTAGTATTTTTTTTAAAGGGTTGTTTTTTCTGACACCTTTCTTTCACAAAAGGAGCATGAAGAAAGCACATTTAAGGACAGAACTTAATAATCTGAGTTATTTTAAACAGAATTAAGAAGCTGTTTAAGTTCTTTACAGGTTTTTTTTATATAACCCACCTATCACAGCTCTCTTCACAAATGCAGCACCTGCTCTGCCGCTTGAGTTAGACTTCACACTCTTCTTTTGAAGATGAGATTATGTTCTTAGCAATTTACCTAGGTCAGACATCAAAGCAGTCCAAAACCCATCCAAGATGGTGTTACCAACTTGGTCTTGCACTGAGGAATCCACAGATAGAACACAGTCTTCCTTGGTTTTCCTTGCTTCCCAGGGGACCTTCCTGTTGTCACACTTTTTTTGGTCTAGGCCTCACTCTGATCAGTGTATGATGTCTTTCTACCAGCCTTAGTTGATTCCACAAATCACCAGTTGCTTTCCTTTCTATCGCAGGTTGGGTCCTAGGGATTTAATCTCATTACCTGAAATGTTAACAGGGCCATGCATGCTAATGCTTTTACTGAAGTTTGACATGTAAAACCAAAATCCCCCGTAACAATGAGATGCTGGTGTTCATGCTCTCCACTCCTCTGCTGAGTGGCGAACAGCAGGAGCAGTGGCTGGTTTGTACAGGTTGAGAATCTTGCGTTAAGTGAACCATCACCATCACTGCTGTGATAATCACCCTTCTTCGGTGCTTAGTCCATAATTTTGTATTCTGAAGAACAAAAGTTCTCGGAGGACAGATGGGAAAGTAGGGGGAGAGTGGAATGACCCAGGAGACTTGGTACTGGGCAAGGGTCCTTCCTGCGTATTTTTCCTGCCAGTTCAGTCCCACTGAGTGCTGAGCCTGTGTTCAGGTATGGTTTTGCTGAGGTCCAAGTGTCCCCATTGTTCTCCAGCAGATAGGAATGGGGCAGGCTTTGAGTGCTCCCATCCAATGTGAATTCTACATAGGAGCTACTGCAAAGGGGGAAGTGTGCTGTCCTGTCATGGTCACTGAGAGATAAAGCTGCGTGCTGTTTACTTTCTAGAGAGTCTCAGGCTCTGTGGCTAGTGTATGAGATGATGAACCAAAGCCTTGAGGTTCTCATTCTGGTCCACACATGCCATCAGTGGTGCAAATGTTATTCATGGTGATCCCTTGCTCGGACTTACCAGTGTTGGTTGGAAGGACAACTTTAGAAGTGCTTTAGATGTTGGTACTCAGACTTCTAAGCTGAAATTGCTTTGAAAGCAGGAAAAAATGAGAGGTTACTCCTGTTAATGCAGCTGTCCTTGAAAAGAAACCACCTGAATTTGTGTATAGGTCTTTTGGCTAAAAGCGTGCTTGAAATACCTGATGCTTATTAACCTTTCTACTATGGAGAGGTAGATAGGTATTATGAGTCCAAGATCTTACTATTATATTTTTTAAAAACATATGTTTTTTGGTAATACGTGGGTCAGTCAAACTCACTGACAGACCAATCATCTCATGACACTTTAATTGTTGCTGTTTCATTACAAAAATAAAGAACTCTCTGCAAAGCCTCCTTCTATAAGGAAGGGCACATACACGTAATTATAGGATGCTTTTGGTGTTTAAAAAAAAAAAATTAAATGACTAATACATTTTGCTGGTGGAACTGACAGCTGTAACAAACGTGCTTCTCTCATCAGCTGTAAGCTTTTATCCCTGCCTTGTACTAATGAATAAATCATCTTATTACATAAAATTGCATTCTAATTGCTCCTGTGTCAGTCTATTTCAGGTTAGGCCTAAGCAGTAAGGTTCCCTTGATGCCTGGGTTTTCCCTTTCTGCTTGACTGCTGAGCAGGCACACTTGCAAGTGCCTGGGAATGGACTTGAAGAGGAAAAAACAGGGAAGGAGCTGGGAGAAAGCAGGAGACAAAGGGAGAAGGACAAGAGAAGATTTGAAGGGGATAAGGAGTGAATGCAGGAGACACAAGAAAAACCTGAAGGAACTGTTGAATGGAAGAACCGAATGAAAAACACTTAGACAAGCTAGTGGGATGTAAGTGGGAAGAGAGGGAGAATGAGTCAAAATTACGGCAAACCTTTTTGTGTTAGGCCTTGTGTGGAGCGGCTCGTGGGAGCTCATAGTGTTGGCTAAACAGCTGTGGCCATTTTGTGTGACAGGAGGTTTTTCTCAAGCTCTGGCAAGTTGTTATGGTCTAAGTTCTCTTTTTCCTCACTTAAAATGTTACCTGGAAAACGTTAATTAGTCATTTAATACTGTGAAGAGATGTATCCCCTCACCCCTCCCCATCATCCAGTCAAAAGATTGATTCTCAGATAAGAGAAAACGGCAATTTGGGTAGGCTCTGTGTAGTAGAGAGTTTTTTCCAAATTAACTGTAACTAAATGACTTGGAATTCATTCTTCAACTACCAACAGGCTGTATCAACTCTCATATATTGATTTTGCTTAGGTTGATTACAAAGAGGACTGAGAGCAAATAAGACTCCCTTGAACAAAACCAAGTGCATCTGTATAGAAATAGTGCAACTTTAATTAATCGGGTTTAATAACTTCTTTAATTGAAACTTCCTGTTGTAGAGAAGGCATTTGGAAATGATGCAGCTCCTAAGTGACTGATGTAATTATTTGCAAAAGGGAAAAAGAGTCAGACTTTTTGTTGCTCATCTAAGATGTATTAGAATGACATCTAGAATTTTTGCTTCTGTTAATTTTGTAATATGAAAGCAATCTTGCCTACCCCATATTTTATGGAAGACTAGAGTACTAGTAGAATCATGCATTCTAAGCAAATGAATCTGGTTACCTGAGGCAGCATGATTCTTTAAGACCATTTACAGTTCTCTTTTGTAAGTTGTCTATAATATAGATTTATCTTAGAATCCTGGAAAATGGAAGAAAAGCTGTTGGTGCTAAACATTCAGAATCCTGTTTTTCTACCTGATATTTTTGGGTTGTTTTAGAGAAAAGATGGAACATTTCCAACATCCCTAAATTTTGTTGACAAAAGTGCTAAACAAAAAGAAGTCTTACAGAGAACAAAGCAAACCCTTTGTGCAGTCTTTCCTGGACCTAAAATAGAAAAGGAGATCATAAACCTTGCTTTTTTTGTTTGCTGAGTCTCCGCCTAAGAAGGTCCATATTACTTCAACTTCTTCCAAGAAAAAGAGTCATTTTGTAGAGGCTGCACAAGGAGTGTGGGAGATCCTTGTTTTTATTTCAGGTTTGAGTGTGGAAACAAACCAGCAATCATTTGGTTTTGTTGGGAAAAATTAATAGGGAATTCAGTGTCTGTTCCAGCACTGTGGGGCAAGACTAACAGATGAATAGAAGTAATTCCTTGATTACTTTTTCTGTATGAACGCAGACAACCTGGGTTTAGCGTAGACCTAAATGCAAAGGTTTGTTACAATTCCAAACTGAAATGTTGTATCAAGAATTTCCCTTCAGCCTAATTGTCACCATGGACATTATATTGAAGGAACATTGTGATTTGCGGGGCTCGCTATTAAGGGTTGCTTTTGATTAAGAGCCTTTCAGATAAAGTGGCTTCCATTTTTGGTGCTGTTCCTCTTTGCCACAGTTTTCTCCCTCCTGGTACTTGAGGTACCTCCTGCTACCCATCACCATGATGGGTTTAATGCTTTCAGGTGACTGGACTGCTTCGTACCTGTTCTCTTGAAGCTGTGGGATCTCCAGGGAGTGGTTGAAACTGTTCACTCGTGACAGCGTTTAACATCAGTGTCCATGTACCTTCTGGCACATTTGTGCCAGATTGTGCAGTTGGATTGAAGGATTCCTTCGCACTGACTTAACACACAGTCTTCCTGGCATTTAAGCAGTAGGAGTACTTGGCAAATGGGCATTGATTACCATGGGGAATGGGGTATTAATTACCATGGGGAATGGGGTTGATACGCTGAAAGGCTGGTGACGAGAAGTCCTGTTAATGAGCTAGGAGAGAGGGGCTAAGCTACGGTATTACAATGTGCTGATTCTGACCTGTTATTTGAGTCTTTAGCCAAAAGAATCTGGGATCAACATGTAATTAAGCAACAAAGAATATTTTAAACCTTTAAAAGGAGGAGGAAATAAAAAAAGATTTGGAGCAATAACATCTGGAACCAGAGTTTAAAAACCTAGAAAGGGGATAAATGATCTGTGAAAGAAATATGCAGTGAGAATGTGTTAAATTAGTGAGAAAGACTGTATGCTCAGCATAGGTCTGGTCGAGTCCCTGTGTAGGCAAGCCTAAGGAACTGGACAAAATGGGAGAAAAACATTTATGGTAGACTGTAAGAAAAAACAGCGTAGAAGATATTTTGAGGGAATTCAGATGATTAAACATGAGATGGTAAGTTTAGACAGACAGTGGTGCTGAAGAAATGTGTCTGAGAAGGATTACTTCCCCGGGCTGTGAAGGAGGGGGCAGCAGGCGCTGGCTGTGCATGGGTGGAATCAGCAGAGAGGGAGGATGCTGAGGGTCCACAGGGTCCTGAACATCACCTGAAGTACCAGAAAAACAGGAGCAGAGGCATGCGCTGTGGGCAGATTGATTTCAGCAAGTAGTGGTATGAAGGCTGAAAAGTTAGTCTTTGGAACAGGCAGAGATCAAGCTTATCTCTGTACAGTATCTAGTGAGAACTGTGGCTGGACACTAATGTGCAACCACAAGACCACTGGTGTGTCTAAACTGTTGTGGTCACTTTTGCCATGCAGAGTAAAGCTGAACTGAATGCAGAATAGAGAGAAGAAAAGAAATCTCAGAATAGAAGACATGTGTGAAGACAGTTCTGTGAATGCCATCTTTCTGGTGCTTGTCAGTAAAACCCTTGCTATGACTTCAGGAGGACAGGATTTGTTCCCGGGTGCTGAAGAAGAGACTAATTTGAGGTAGAATCAAACACAATTTTTATTTTCCAAGGAAAACCCATGAGCCTTCTTCCTTTCATCTCAGGTTTCCAGCTTTAGTGAGTTCCTTGAAGCGAGTAAAGCTTAAATGGCAGAAGGAGCTGACTTACAACATACCCACAAAAAAGAAAGTCTGCTCTGCTGAGCTTGCAGCGCAGTGTTACAGTGATGCCAAATACTTAGGTTAGGTATACCCTCTGCATTTTCTGTTATTTTCCAAAGAGTGTCTCTTACGCTTTTGAGATTTATTAGCACTGCTTGTTAGTAATCTTTGGGCTTTGGGGGTTTTTTTTTGTTGTTGTCCTGTGTTGCTTGATTAAAGGTCAGATCTAAGCAAGAGCTCTTACTGATTTCAAAAGTGCTAAGTAGAGATCGTAGGTTTTTTACGCTCAGTACTAATGCTTTTCCCATTATAAGTCAATGGCAGCACATGTCCAGGCCATAGTGTGAGCAGACCCAATCCTGGGCTGTCTCAGCAGGACTGAGTCAACACAGAGCCAGTAGCAGCATTGAGACTTTGGTGATTATTGAACAGGAGGTGGCTTGAGGTGTATGAAAACTACTGCTGTGATAGCATAAATGGGGGGAAAAAACAGACCTAAGCAGTTAATGAAATGGAAAAAATATAGCAATGGGAACAGAGATGAATTGGTAGGGCTTTGTTTAAGCACTTGTAAGAAACAAGCTGCTAGGTCCAGTGTCAATGGGGCATGCATTAGGTGGACTGAGTGGGAAGTTAATAACAGAGGAGGCTGGTGTTGCTGAGAAGAGCTCAGTGTGCTCTTTGTCTTATGATTCATTGAAAGGACCACAGGGTCACTTTTTCTGGAGATACTTTTTCTTAGAAAAGAAACTGTAAAGCTCTATGATTGTCAGATCAGGTACACCAGCAGTTACTGCCATTAACCATAGGGTAACGTGTAGTCAGATTACTATAGGGAGTTCTGATAACATAGAGTAATCAACCAAAAAAGCAGCTTAACTAATGGTCCATGCATTTCAGTTGCTTATATTGAGAGCTCTAATAAATACAAAATTTGTAAATTTACTTCTGTTAGGAGATCCCAGCTCATTAAATGTGCAACACCCCAGGAGATGCTTTTTGTTCAGCTCACCTCTGTAACAGGCTGGCATACGGAGCAGCTGCTGTGACAGACCAGTAGCTGTTGGGGGCTGAGTGAAGTGTGCTGTAAAGGACTCCTTGGAGAAAACAGTCTACTCTTGTAAAACTGAATTTGGGGTGAGAAACTAATAAATATTTATTAAGGGGTTTGGGGGGGCAGGGCTGCATGGAATAGTTATAGAGCTGATGGATGTGGTTGGTTTTGCTGCTTGTTTTACTTTGATTGGGTGCTGTGATGGTCGTGTTTTGTTTTCCAAAGCTGGAGTCATACAGTCTGTGTGTCAAAGTTGAGCATATAATGATTTTGCAGTACTTTGCTGTTTTATGGTCTCATGTTTTCCGATTGCTCCCTGCTCTCTGCTGATTTTTTTTTGTTTTTCATATTCTCTCTTGTAGGCCTGTGAAGACACACGAGGGCAGGAGCCTATGATAGCAACAGTGCTTTTGTACATAACTTCCTAACCTCAGACAGCATCATGCTCTTCCTGCTCCAGAGGCTTTTCATGTGCGATGAGTCTCGTGTGTCACTGCAGCCAGTGGGAACCAGCCTGTCATGCTGCACAAATGGAAGAGAGGTGATCTGGAGAAGATGAGTCCTCAAGAGCAGTGTGTAATGCAGATACTCAGGGCCTATCTCATTTCAAGCAGCAGTAATATCCTATGGACGTGTGCTCTGGCCTGGCTGGCTTGCATCCCGGTGCTACCGCAGGCAGCGGCAGCAGCATAGTTCCTGACTGTGCGCACGTGCAGAAGGCATGTTGCTGTTCCTGCGATGTTTGCATATTGCATTAAAGTAGCCTGTGTCCTGCAGGTGGTATCTATACTGCTCATTGCAGATCCTTTTTGTATTGCAATGGTTAAAAACAGTGCTGATTTTTATGCGTTACAGTGACATAATTGGAGCAGCAGGGATGAATACCTGGGGGAGACCGTAGTCTATAGACTGCTCACCCTTTGGAGCTGGGAAGGTGCAGGAAGGTGGCCAGCCACGGTGTGAGTAACTGTAGTGCTTATGACTGTGAGCAGCCTCATCAGTTCAGTGGAAATAGTGCTTGCCTAGGTGGGCCCTAGGGCTTATCTTGATTCACTGATGTAATATTCAGAGGTCTGCCATCCAGAGTGTTTGGCCAGGCCACCCTGAAGGCTGAGCTTCAAAAGGCTCTCTCTGCCAGGCTTTGGCTCATCTCCAGGGTTTTGCCTCCTGCTGGCAGGGGCTGCAGGTGGTGATTTCTGCCCTGTTCCTCTTCTGCTGGTGGATGCATTTCATGATCATTCTTCCTGGTGCACTTTTAGAGCCAGCTTAAGGATGCTGGAACGTGAAAGTGAAGGACAAATGGGATGGATGCTCAAGGCAATGGGGCAAGAGGGAAGTAAGTGGGACAGCAGAGAGAGGAGAGAGCAATAGACAGGGTACAAGATGGCAGGTAAATATCCTTCCTTGCCTTCATTTCAGCTTTTCCTGGTTCCCTCTTGCCGAGTCTGAGAGGCGCAGTGTAGTTCTGGGTCAGGGCTGTAGCCGAACCTTCATTCGTAACACTTCCCTGGGATTAGTTTGTTTCACAGACTTAAAAAAGCCCAGAACACTAGGGCTGAGGCAAAATAATTGAGCCCAAATCTGTATGTGGACCTGTAATCCCTTGATTAAGGCACCTGCTGTGAGGCCAGCCATGTCACCTGGAGAAGTCCCGGGGGTGGGATTGATGCACTGGCTCTTTGTGAAATAGCATGTAGATGGGTATTTCAGTTTTGAAAGCCAAACTGAAATCAAGGCCCTCCTTTCCCCCTCCCCACCTGTCCGAGGATGGGCACGCCTGTCCTACCTGCTTTGCATATGTGCCCTGACAGCCATTTCAATGCTTTCTTTTTTTAGTAACTCAAGCTCAGTTAGTTGTGTTTCATCTCATCCTAGCATTTTTGAAAGAATTGGCACTCTTATACAGCTTGCTGCATCCTCTCTCTTTTTTGTTTTGCTTTTGTACTTTTTTTCGTACCTCTTAAAAACCTACTCATATGTGACATAGCATCCAAGCAAACGTGCCCTACTGTTCCCCAGTAAGAGGCAGTGTAATTAATTCTGAAGACTTTCCGCTGAAAGAAACCTTTGCCTTCCTCTGAACAGTGAGAGCTGTTCAATTATACTGGAAAGCTGCATGTGGGCCAGATGGAGAGACCCCCCCTGCCACCCTCCCAGCACTTTCTGAAGGACTGCTCTATTGTCATCTGACAGAGTCACTCATTTCCAGGTAATTGGCTTTTTAAAGGGCATCTATAGGACCCAAATAACTCCTGGCATACTGTTTGTACCATTGACCTGCCAGGTTAGCAAAGGTTAGACTTAATTGCCTCATTTATGGCTAATGCATTCCAGTTTTGCTGTTGCTTTTTCTCCAAGGATAATTGCTCAGACCTGTATTTTTGTTTCTCAGATCTTTATGAATAAAAACAAGGGTCCTGTTTGTGGATAGAGATGTTGCCTTCATCGGGAGAGGCAAAGGTCCCATAAAATCCTTACGTTAAGGAAGTGACCACATACGTGGATGAGATGTTGTCCAGGTGAGCCTGGCTCAGCCCTTTGACAGCTCAGATTTCCAACTGTGCTCCATTTGCAGATCTCTTTGTGTGGTGCAGCTTACTGCAACGGAAAGCAATTTTCAGGCAAATTGTGTCTGATACTGCTCTTCTCAGTCCTGTCCGTGGACAGCATACAGCATACAGGGGTGGTGTAGGGACGCTTGTTTTGTGCCTCTGCAAGCATGGTGCCTTTGGCCACAGACTGTGCCCGGACATCCCTCTGTGGGCAAAGGCTGGCACTGAAACAAAAGGAGACGCAAAGCACCTTCTGGGCTGGTCCAAGGTGTAAACCCAGCACACTAGTCTTGTGTGCTCTGTGGGATTAATCCTGATGTTTCTACAAATGTATTTCATATGTAACTTGTGTATGTCCACAAATTTGGGTGGTGAGGATAGAGCAAACCTGTGGCAGCATATGCTTCAGTCTCGTGGTAGTAGTCATGCCTGTGTATTCTGCCCTTTCTAGCACCAGGTGATGTTCCTGTTTTGCTAGGAGTAAAGCAAAAGCTGCAGCCTTCAGTGCTTCCGCTGCAGTTTTGTAAAGCCAACGCTATACGCACAATTGTGGTTTTTGTTTATTTTATGGTTAGGGTAGTTCTAGCAGAAGGTTTTGAATGAACAGCTTTTGGACACAATGTCACGGCCATTGAGAGGAGACCTGAACCCCAGCTTTCCTTAACCACCTCCCTGAGGTCTCTGAGCGCCAAACTGTGGCAGCCAGGAGAAAAGCCTTCTCTCCCTGGCATCCCAGGGCACCCTGAAGCTGCCAGTGGTGGGGATGGGGTGTAGATTAGGTGTCCATCAATCATGGTCTTCAGGTGCTCAGAGCTCTCTGTTCAACTTCATGCCAGTGACAGAGATGCCATGTTGTCAGGTCTGGCCTCCTCTGTAGCTCAGTTTGTAAGGCTTCCCTGGGTTAATTCCCATTTGATTAAATCACATCCTTTAGATAAAGAACTGGTCTTGACTGACAGACTTCCTTTGATAAAGTGCCTCTGATATTCTCGTGCACAAAATGAGGGGGGTTCGTAGCTTTGCTGTAAATGCTTTTAAAGGTGGGGAATGGCAAGCTGAGCATCGGAGTTAGTGTCTGATGTGCTCAGGGGGCATCTTGCTCCTCATGGTGTTTCCCCTGTGGGAATGGTCACACCAGTGTCACTTCCAGCAGCAAGACAGCCACTTTATTATGTCCCTTATTTATGGAGCTGAGCAGAAGTATCTATGAGCTAGATCTGATCCATAGGGCTAGTCCATCTGATCTGTTGCCTTCACCCTGGGAGTGCAGGAATACCTGTTTGGGGAACGTGCAAACTGTGAAAGAGCTTGAATGCTTCATACCATGCTGGTGCTCAATTTTGCCGAATTTGTGCAGAAGGAGGAGAACGCTGGGTCTGAAGATTAGCATTCAGCCTGTAGCAGTGAGGAGGCTGGTTCAGGAGGTAACATCACGCTGACGTGCCTCTCTCCCAATAGATTTTATGGTGCACAAGATTAACAGTGAAGGTAATTAAGACGACAGCTTACTGTTGGATGCGATGGATTTGCCATTGTTTAAAGCAGAGCTAAATGCCTCTATACAATGTGTTTTACTTCTGATGGAAGTGGTGGGTTTAGTGCTGGAATTTCTGGTGTGAATGTCTTCAGGGAAATGTACTTCTGCTGGTCTTGGGAATAAATCGCTGAGGAAGGCTCTCAGAAGTTCAGTTGTGGTCACTGGCAGCATTTATAGAAAGGAAGGAAGGAGAGATGAGCAAATGAAGAGTGGTCACAAATGCTATCAAACATTGGATTTCATTTGCAGAAATGTTCAAGAATACTGTTTACTCCATTGGACCAAATCTATGCTCTGTTTCTTTCAAATCACCTGCCTTCCTGAGGAAAGAGTAACAAACCACATAAACAATTGGTTATTTTTTCTGTGGAAGTGAAGGTGGTTGTGCCACTCTTTAACCACTTAGGTGTCAGTCTCAGCATGAAGATTATTTTGTTCATAACATTGAAATGGGAGTTTTGTGTTTCCTGGAAAGAAATGCGAAGCTGACTACACATGGTTGTTTAAAAAGGACCTCCAAGATTTTTAAAGACACTTAAGAGATGGCTTAAAGCAGTAAAACAAAGGATTATACATTTAAGCTTGTTTTATGGGAACTTGCAAAGATCTTTTTGCTGTAGTTTGTCCTTCTGGAGGTTTCAATCTAATGTGAAATAATAACAAAATTTTTAAAATGGCTTTGGCAGAGTGCATATGGTTTAGGTGCTGTCCTGAATGAGGGAAAATAGTATTCCCGATCTTAGTGTGCATGGTTAGAGGCGATGTGTGTCCTGGGAGACAGGAGTTAACGGGGATCCCCATCTCCCTCGGGACGTGCCTTAGTGAGTAACCTTCATTTGCACAGTCTGTTAGTTCTCATCCAGATGCTCAGCCTGGGGTGTGTGCGCACCTGTGACCACTTGTGTTTTACCCCGCTTGCTTTGGATGGCTGAAATAAACCCTGAAGATCAAAGATCTGCTCTCTCAAGGGTACCATCCCCATCAAGTCTGAACACACATCAGTGAAAGGCAACAAGAGGATCTTGCTCTTTAGCTCCTTCTCTCCACGGCCTAATCTCAGAAATGTTGTTTGACTTTGGATGCTAAAACCTACATATCGAGGATTAAATGTATGCCACAGGGATCCTAAAATTGTATCCAGTGCTCTCCTCATTCTTGCTGAGCCCAAAGCTGTGAAGCTACTTGCTTATACTACTTATGATTTAAAAATGAAGAAGAAAGAAAGTACAAACACTAACTTCCAGCCAAGTAGTAAAGGAAATGTATTTAGAAGCAAAAATGTTACGGTTCTGTGTGTTTATTCTTGAAATTGTATCTTGGGATTCAGTGCTGATACAAGTCAGTGATCCAAGTGTTGGGTATCTTTGATTCCCATCAGGCTGTACAGCACTGGAAGAAGACGTGTGTTTCTGTGAACATTGATCAGTATGGAGTTGCACTGAGGAGGACTGGAAGGATCCTCTGTATGATCAGATTTAGATAACCTGCTACTTGGGTGCTCTCCAGAGCATCACCGACCCGGATTATTTACAGTTTTTCTTGAGCTTAAAGTAGTTAGATAGATACCTTCTCAGTTTTGACTGAGAAACAGGAGCACTATTTGAATTTGCTGTAGCAAGGCTACTGCTAAACAAAACCATGATGAGAGTAAAGAAAAACCTGGGGGTGTTACTTGAGGGGAAAAAATAAAATGTAGGGCAAAGCAAATAATAATGCCTTTGGGCAGCTGGTGCAGTAATACTTCATTTGGATTTTCTTGAGAGAAAGTGACTACAGCTAGAAAATGGAGGGGGCCCTTTTTGTTTGTTTGTTTTGAGATTACCAAATTTAAACTCTAGTTTACCTGTGGACAACCAAGCAGATTATTTTTCCCTGAGTATTTTCATACTTCTGAAAATTGCCCAGTCTTCAGAAGTGCAGAGTTTTGTGGCCAGACTTTTGCTCCAGTCCTACAAAGCTGCTCAAAGTGAACAGAATAATCATTTGGATTCTAGCTGCAACATTTTAATGATTTAATCCCAGACCGATAATTCTTTCTTTTTATTTCATTCCGCAAGTTTGCTGCCTGAGATGTCTCCAAATGTTGCCTAATACTGAAAACCAGGATGAACTTAAGCTTCTTGTGTGGTATTTTCTTATGACTAAGAAAATTCTGTAATAAAGGTGTGGTCTAATTCTCTAGGATACGGAGCAATCCTTCCATCAGTCTCTTCCATCTCAGACTTGTTCTTCAGATTTGGAGATTTTTTTTTTCTGTGATGCAGAATGTATGATCATATCAAGATGAAGGGGTTTCCCATCAAGTAGATGCTATACATAGCTATAACATTTACCAAATTTCACGTGGTGAAGCACTGATGCCTTCAAAAGCCTCAGTTGGAGCTCAGTGTTCCTTGTGACAGAAGACACTGAAAGGGGATTTATTCCAGGTATTGATGATAAATGTAATTTGCACAATTAAGCATCTGTTTTCAGTGTGGGGACATGCATTCCTGGTGGCTCCACTCTGTACCACTTCAGAACCATTACAATGTATTAAAATGAAATCTTTGTATGTTCTCTACTGAAGTGCCAATAAGTTTGCGAAGACTTTATTAAAACTCTCTTAAGATGCTTTGCGTTTTTTAAAAATATTTCCTCTCTTTCCTGACACTAAAGATTCACCAGCTCATTTCTATGTTTCTGCTGTCTGCGCAGGCTGGATTTCTCAGAGTTACGTGGCAGGTTTTTGAAACCGGTAAGGATGTTCTCTCCAAATAACAGCAAATCCGATGTCTTTGTTCCCCCTCGTTTCTTTCTTAGAAGGCTTTATGTAGTAAACCCTCATGCTCTGCCTGTGTTTCCAGTGCCTCACCAATGGCAGGTTTCAGAAATGGGTGCTCAGGTACCAAAGCAGCCGAAGGGGCTGTGTACAGGCAGCTGGTGCTCGAACGGGTGGTACGGTGCTGCCTCTCCCTCTGCCCCGTGCTGCTGCCCCGGTGCTGCAGGCTCCGCCGCCCTCCGGATTCTCTCTCCGGTGGGATCAGGTTGTGCAGGTGTGACCCTTGCCTTTTGGACACCGCTGTGTGCTGGTGTGCCTCCTCTTGTGTTGGGTGACGTTGGCAGCGGGGGGTCTGCAGGGGTGGCCTCTGGGAGAAGAGGCCAGGGGCTGCCCCGTGGTGGAGACAGCTGACTCCGACAGCCCCGCTGCAGGACACCGCTGAGCCATCAGCCAAGCTGGTGGTGCCTCTGGGAAAATGTTTTCAAGAAAGGGCAGAAGACACTGGACAGGCTGAGGAGGAGAGGAGAGAATAAAAAGAGTGAGAAACAGCAGGGTTCAACAGCAAGGTCGGAGGAGGAGGTGCTCCAGGTGTCAGAGCAGATGCCACAGCCTGTGGGGAGCCCATGCCAGAGCAGACTTCCCTGACGGGAACTGCAGCCCGTGGAAAGCCCATGCCAGAGCAGAGGAAAGGTGTGAGGAAGAAGGAGCAGCAGAGAGCAACCACTGTGTACTGACTATAATCCCTCATCCCCAGTCACCCCCATACCACTTGGAGTGGGTAGAGGAGGCAAGAAGGAAGAAAGGAGGTTGGGCGTGGGAAAGGGGGGAGAAAAAAAAATTAAAAAAATAAAAACTGTAAATCAAGACAGCCCTCTGAAAGTGAGGAATTGTCTGAACAGGAATTTATGGGCTTTGATGCAGAAATCGTTTTGTCTGTCATTGGTGCTTCATAGCAGCCCAGACTATATAGTCATAATCTTCCTGTCTGAAAATAAAATCTATGGATGCCTTTGGTAAATGTTACAATTGCTTCTAGAGCAGCATCTTTGTATTACCACCCTCAAAAATAAATCCTGCTACCTTTATTAGCACAATGTTTCTTTATGGCCATTGCTAAGAAAAAGAAAGAACATTGTATTGGATCAAGATTAAATTTATACTGTTAGTTATTAGTGACAAATTTAGGATTTGATACATTGGGGAGATTGTATTCTGCTTGCAGTTAGGTGAATTTTAAATGTAGAGTTCATAAATTGCAGAAATATGACATTATTTAACATCCAGTACTCTAGATACCTCTTTTTGGTAGGTTTACCTGTTTCAGTCAGTGAATTTGAAGAGTGATATGCAGAAATACTTGTTTCTCCAAAGGCACGACAAATCTTGTTCCACTGTTCAAACTTTTGGCCCACAAATGTCACTAACGGTCTTGTCTGTTGTATCTTTTCTCATGATCTATCACTGCAGAATGCCAAAGAGAGTGAATTAATAAACTATCGGGTATTACATAATTAATATTCTCCTATATTACTATTGCTTGTTTAAATAATACTCTGTTCTCATGCGTGTCTTTTCTAATTCGTGTGTCCCTACCTGCAGTCATATCCCAGAGAACTACAAAAAGGTTTAATCATTTAAGATTCAGCAAAATTAGGTGCCTAAATCCTAAAAGGTAATTTTCAGATGTTTCCAAACCTCATTTGGGGCCTAAATGATGGGCGTGCTCATGTGCTGTAGAATTTCCATTATATCTGTGGTCAGCCCCTGTGTCTGCAGGACAGCAGCTGATACCTAAAAGGTCTGCTGGAAGTAGTGGTCAGAGCCACACCTGCCCAAAAAAGATGGGTAAAAGAGGGGTAGTGTCCTGTGCCCAAGTATGTGGGGTTGGTTATCTATCAGATTTATCTGTGGGCAATGAGCGACCTGGCATGAACCAGACATCCATTTCCTTCTCAGCGCTGTGCCCTAAGGATGCTGAAGTGGGAACGGCTCTTCCCGTCTATGCATAAACATTGCTGGTTTTCTTCCACTCATGAGAACAACTCCAGTCCGACAACATGTCTTCTGGTATGCTAAAAGTCGTCTTCCCCCTAAACATCTGCAAAAGCCCAGTAGTTTGGGGAACTACTGGTGTGTGGATTTGAATCATCTCTGACTGCCGAGCGTGTGGAAGTCTGGTCTGCAGCGTGGCTGGGGTGCTCGGACAGTGACGTTGCTGTACAAAGATGGGGGGTTGCTGCTGCTCACAGGCGAGGTCTGAAGTGGCTTCTGCTCTGCTTTGGAAATAATCAGACCTGGTGTGATCTAGAAAAGGCTGTGAATCCCAAACCAATACACATATTTAAGCTCTGGCAAAGACTGGGGCTGAAGACAGAACTTCCTTGCTGTGTACCTTAGGTGGGTCCCTCAAAAGTGCCGACTGCTGTAACGAAGTTAACTCTCTACAGGGAGCCTTTCTCTATAACTCAGAACTGCAGAGCCCTCTCCAGGTGCCTGAGAGGAGGTTGCACATAACAGAATCACAGAGTGTTTGAGGTTGGAAGGGACCTCTGAAGGTCATCTAGTCCAACCCCTTTGCTCAGGCAGGGCCACCTGGAACCAGTTGCCCAGGACCATGTCCAGACGGCTTTTGAATATCTCCAATGAGGGAGACTCCCTCACTTACAGCTCTTCTGAGAAGAGCCATTTCTTCCCATGAACAGTGGTGGAATAGACTAATGCAGAAATGGTAATATCTGCAAAGAGCTGATCATCTGTGAGAAAGAACAACTTTCTTACCAAGGCTGAGTTCTGACAAAGCACCCACAGGGTAAACTGGACGAAAGCAGAAATGGGAGAGAGAAGTACTTCTTGTCTGACTGCAGTCGGGCTCCCAATCCTGGAAGCTGTTGATGACTTACTGCTTTCCTGGAAGCTGCGAGAATGAGGTACCTGAAAAGGATCTTGCTTTGCCGATTTTTTTTTTTTACCACAAACAGCCATGTTGTATGATTGCTTGAAAAAAATTGCCCCTTCCTGTTCTTAGAACAAGTTAGGTTTCTTGTCTACTTTAGCAAAAATGAACTAAGTTGTTTGGCTTAAGTGACAGTGGCTCTTCCTTAATGCTTTTCAGCAAGTGAGAATCAATCCAATGCTGATAGCTGACTACTTGATGACTCAAGGAAAATTTTGTTTATTGGACCGTAATACATAACTTTGAAGAAACAAAAAATGTTGAGTGGTGGCTTATGTTAACCCACTCTCGGTGATTCATCAGGAGACTTGGGATTTAGTGACTTTCATGCCAGTAATCAAATAAGAGGCAAAACCTCCCTTACTGGTTGGCTGGCAACTTCGTGGATTTTTTTTGTAAAACTGTTCTAAATTCAGGTTTACCTCTTCTGAGGCATGTTATACCCTGAATCATTCATTTTACAACTCACTCATCAACTCTTGCTTTGTTCTGTTTTCAAAGGGAAAAAATAGCTCAACCTTTGATAATTGTTCTCTGATTATTTTTATTTTCAGAAATTAGAAAGTATAAAATTTGTCTGGCTTTTTGTTTTGAGTTGTCTGCTATACATATCCTGTGGACCTCATTATATGGAGATCTTATGGTCCTGAAGTGTGATAAAAATATAATTTTAAACTTAATTTGCGTCTTCTCTATGTGTTGCATTCACATAAGGACCAATGCAATGCTTAACTCATCAGGCCTCCAAAATGATGCTTACGTGGGACTTAAATGGCTTAAAAAGTGCCTATATTCCTATAGTGCCTAGTTCTTGGACCATCCCTTCCTTGGGGTGAACTTCATCCCATGTAACTCACTTCCAGGGTTGTTATGTGAGCACTGAGAAAGACCTTTGAAGGAAACAGTTTTGTAGATAATCTGTCGTTTGGATGTCCCACAGTGACTGGTCCTCATTTTGTAAATGTGTAATTGCATCTCCGGTGTGAGATCCTGTGGGAGTTCACTGGGATCAGCCTGCTACATACTGTGATGAAGCCAAGTGGTTGGAGTGTCTGTGATTTGAACTATGGTTTTCTTTCAATTTCTGCTGTTTGTCTTCTGTCTGTACCTTGAAGTTTTAAAAAAGTTGTTTGCTAACCAGAAGGGACCCCTGGTCTTCAGGCAGAATGTCAAGAGATTTTGGGTGGAAGACAGTAATCATTAGTTAATGAGTTGATGACCAACTGATAATCTTTTGATAATGAACGCAACTCAGATAATAATTTGTCACATTTCATTTATCTTCTCCTGACATTAATCTTACATATCTGTATTTGTGTAACTTGAGCTGAATGTCCCTCCTTACAACAAAGGAGGTAAACCAGAGAAGGTAGACTGTGAAAGAGCAAGGAAAACTTTGATTCACTCCACTGAATGTGGTCCTAAGAGAAACGTCCTCAAGATAAGCTGCACCAAAAGAAAAGGACGATTCATGCTCTTGTGTGCTCTGAGTAGTTTTACAACAGTGTTTTATTTGAAGTGTTCATCAATAGTGATCCAGGTAAGTTTAAGTATCATCACACTGTATGGATGGGGCATGGAGCAGAGGAGATTGAATAGGATTTCTCAAGGAGATGGTCAGGTAGAAGATGGAGCTCTGCACCCCCCTTCCCTGGGTAGGTGCCCCTGGCTGTTCCAAAACCACGTGTTGTGCTGCAAAACATGTCACAAACCGACATGCCTGGGCGACAGGGCCTCACGAGCAATGCAGGGATTAATTTCAGGCTGTAGTTTGGCAGCAAGTTAAGTTCATCTAAGTTTGTGCCACCTCTGAAATGGCCACTGCTGCCCTTTGCCTGCCTGCGTGTTTCTGCTCCTTTCCCTGTGCCAGCATTGACTTACGGGCAGCTGTGCAGTGAGCTGAATCTGTTTTCAGTTAGCCAGCAACCTTATCTTTGAGGGTTAATTTTCAACTGTGTGTCAGCTCATGGGTCTGGCCGGCCAAATGGTTGTGTGAGCACGACCGCTGGCGCAGGGCAGGAGTGTGTGGCTGGGGACAGCTCTACCCCTTCTGGCTTAGATGGGTTTAGATCATCTTCATCTAACTGTGAAAGTGCACCAGGAGGGGACAGGCTGATCTGCTGGACCGAGGGGCTTGTCAGGTAATGAATAACAATTTTGTTTGGATCTGCCTTGTTAACTTCTGCAGCACTGCTCATCGTGATAAAATTGCTTTGTATGGAAGAAAGAGAAGGAACAGATAGTGCCACTCAAAATAGCCCCTTATGTATTAAGACTGTAAGCAGTAATTTCCCCCCTCTGAACAACCTCCTATACCACTGGAAAGCTTTTTTTCTTTCAATTGGCTTTGCTATGAAGTGCTTTTTAAACATGTCTGCTGGTACTGTCATCAGAGGAGGGAAATCCCAAACCTGGGCCACTCTAGTAACAAGCTTTACAGTTTTAACTATTATGAGTGAATTTAACCAAGTCATGATTAAGTTTTGATCGGTCTCATTATGTGATATTTTTAATAAGGTTTTGCACTTTGTGTTTTAGCTTTCTTTTTAACTTGCTAATTTCAAGGGAGAAAATTCCATCTGTAAATATTGGAATATCTCCAGTGTTTTTTGCCACGCTTCTCTATCAAAGCTTACTGAAGTTAATGCTGTTAAGGTCAGGGCTGCTTTTTTTGCTCCTGTGTTTTGAAGGCCAAATGCTATTTGCTGGGAAATACCTCGTCATCAGACCCTTGAATTAGGAGCATTTTCTTAACAGATTTTTCCTGTCTCTTCATGTGTGCTTGCATGACCAAATGGAGTAGCTGGCACGGCACTGCTTACTTCACAACACAGTGAATGAGTGATGCTGTATTTGAAGCATTTTCCAGAGTGTATGTTCACAAACGGGCTACATGCATTATTAACATCACTTTAGTGACAGTTGCTTGGAGCTAGTAGCAACCATATAGACAAGTGTGAGGGAGTAAGGATGTCTGACTCCAGCATACTGCGATGCGTATGCCGACTAACCTGGGAAGAAGGGGAAGAGTGACACTGGCTCTGCCTTCACTGGGACTTTACCCTAAGGTAAAGAGCAAATCCCAAGTGTAGATGAGTAAATCTGTGTGTTAAGCTTGCTCTGTGTCTTGCGTTTGTGTCACTGTGGCTTATTTCATCCGCACTTGGGATTTGCTGTATTGGGGGGTTCACCTAAGGTTTCTCACTGTAACTGCTGGAATCATCAACAAAGTATAACTGTACTTTGACAGATATTTTAGGATACTTAACTGGAATCTCCAGGTTTTGGACAAGGAGAGTGATAGCGAAGGCAGTCTGCTGGAGTATTTAGTGTTGAGTGAAGAAGGCTGAGGTGCCATAATTAAATATTCAGGTGTTTTTCAGTTAATTAAATCTAACCAACAACTTTCTGGTTTTGCTTCGCAAAGAGCAACAGATGATAAAGGAAATTCCTTAGACTGTAGCCTTCTAGGCATTTAAGGCTGTTGGCTCGATCTGTTTGCATCTCCTTACCTCAGTCTACATCCCTGGATAGTCTGGAGGCTTCTGAGTGTATGTACTGTAATGTTTTCTGGGTTTTGCATAATATGCTAGTGCCCTAAACAAACTTCTTGGGTTTCTTAACTGTCTAAAATGCATCTTTGACTACTTTGCCACATTTAAATGTGATTTTTCCACGTGTTCTTATGTTCCCTTCATTTCGACATGTGTGACTGTGTCTGGAGCAGGACCAATAATGCAGTCTGAGGTTCTGTAGAAAAGATAATGTGTAGAAGAGCTGATGTGCCACATCAACATCTGCCTTGTTTAATGGAGAATGGCCAGAAAGCTTTTGCATGGTGGTCTTTGCACCCTAGCAGATCTGCATGAAAGTAGGTGACCAGCCACCAGTACTAAAATACGTATATTTAGGTCCTTATTGAATGCCTGACTCCTCAGCTGGTGTCCTGAAGCTTCTTTCAGTAAAAAGATTTTAAAAGAAGAGATGATTTTTTTTCCAGTAAGTGTTATAAATAATCTTAATCTCCTTCCTCCTATATATCGCCCCAAAAAAGAAAATTAAAGATTTGAGTAAAATGAAACTATTAATGAATTTGATAAAGTTGGAAACTGCCTACGCGTCTTGTTTTGCCATTATTAGGAAAATCTAGGACCTTTCAACTGAATTTAGCATTATGAATTTGAAAATACTACAAGAATTAGTAGTCTTGAACTGGTCTGTGAAGGCTGCAAATGAACCAAAAGAGGTCCTTCCTTGCACAGCATCCAGCCCACAGTGAAAATCACTGTTACAGAAGGCTTAATTCCCAAAGGCTTATCTGTGCCAAAAAACATAGAAAAAGGAAAAAGAAGAAAAATCCTTTGGCTGCTAAGCAGTAGATGATAATTTTTTTGTTTGAGGATCTGCCCAAACTTCAGGCTGTTTGAAGCAGGGAAGTCGCACTGGGGGAGGTATCATGGCATACTTGCCCAGTTCCTGCTCTGTATTGGAGGCATCTGCTGCTCATCACTGTGGGAGCCTGGATGTGGGGTAGGCGGCTCCTCTGTCAGATCCAGAGTGGCTGTTCTTATTAAATATAGCTGTTCCAACAAGATGTTACAAACCTAGATAATGTTGCTCACATGCTGCAGATTTTAACAAGTGACAACTCCCAAAATGTGTCTTCCCCCAGAAGTTGTTTGATAGAAGCAGCATGCAATTTTCCTGTGGGTGTTTGTAATGCTGCTATGATCAGTGGAATTTGTTACTGGCTGTCTTGTCCTGCAAAATTTTTCACAGCTGAAGTTCTGTCAGAAAAATTCTGGATCAGCTGTATATAAGAGTTTATAGGATGCATTGTTACTGTCATGCAGTATTTCTAGCTTAGGTTTCCCTTATTAAGGATAAGGGAGAACCGCAAATGTGGTAGAGTTTAGTAGAGATGCTCTGGTTTTTGGGGTGGGAGATAAAGCATTGAAAAAACGTAACAAGTTGAAGAAAGTCTTCACACTGGACAGTCAAGACCATAATCAGGACAGGATGGGGCTGAGAGCCGCTGGCTTTTTAGATCAACAGGAGAGCTGGTGTCAGAACAAAGACTAACAACAAGAAAACTGTCAAATTAGAAGCTGTGTTTGCTTTATGAAGTGGCAGATAACAGCTGAGAGGCAAGAGAACTGTATTCATAGAGGCAGGCTCATTATGGAAAGGAAATAAAAGATTAAGCAAGCCACTGCTGATTCGCATTGCTTTGGATGACTCAAAATCCAAGATCTCCACAGCTTGTATGCTGTAATCTTGCCCTCCCCTTTCCCTCTTGCCTATTAAGAACATTATTGAACATGCTAGGCAAAGATTTTATTCGGACTCCTCCTGAGATTGAAATGTGTTGACAAGCTGAATGTGTCAAGGGTGCTTACATATGCTATTGCCTAATAATAACAACAGCTGAAACCACCGTGAGGCTTTTTTGTCAGGCTTGCAGCTCACACAGAAGACTTGAAACGACATTGCTCACTGCAAAATTGTTGGCATCTCTTCTCAGGAGTGACTAGCTTCCTGTGCTATAGCCAGACTTGAACCACATCACATATTTTCAAAACAATATACAGACCTGGGATTTGGGTATTTGTTCTTGTATTTAAAAGGTTGAACATTTTTTTCCTTTTCTTTTTTTTTTTTTTTTTTAAGATAGGACGGTATCTTCACAAAAGAAAAGCTTGCTTTGCAAAGTTTTCTCTGTTTTTATTTTTTTGCAATATAGAACTACTGTGCAGCAAGAGACCAGAAATCCAGCCAGAATTGTTGTCTTCAAAGCAGGCTGGAGTTGAAGAAGGATATAGACTCCAACAGCTAAATCCACTGCTTCTACTATTTCAGTCTGCATACTTGCTTGTGCATGCCAATTACATGAGTGGAATTCAGGGAAAGTAACTTTCCCTTGGCTTTTTGGAAGTCAAGACTGACCGGTGCAATTAGATTATCCCTTAACTGCAAACAGCACCGAAAAGGCTTGAATTAACGGGGAAAGGGATTCTTTAACTTTTTTTTGACCGCAGTCCTTTAAGTTCTGCTGTGGGCACAGAGGACCTCCACCGTGCAAAGTGCTGTGGGGCTGGGGCCTTCCTTTGTGCCCCCCATAGTGTTTTTTTTTCTTCGGTTCAGTGAGATAGGCGAAGCCTCACCCCATGGCCAAGCAGAACCAGCATTTGTGTCGCTCCCCACCCCTGGTGATGGCTCTCGGAAGCAGTGACAGACCATCCCCGCTTCAGAGCGCGTGGGGCACTGGTGGTGCTGGCAGCCCAGCAGCCCCGTGGCCTTTACAGGGCGTTGGGCCAGGTGCCGGTTTTGGGGCGCTGCCAACAGCCTTTTGGAGCGAGTGGTTCTGAAGCAATTGCCTCTTTCTTCGTGGGTCTGGCAGCAGTTGGTAGGGCTGCCCGGGAAATCACGCGAGAAGGCTGTAGGCAGGGCAGGCGCCATGGACACCTGCCTTTGACCTCCCAACCCTTCAGCAGCCCTGAGCCCACAGCGGCCGGGTCCCTTCCTAAGGCACCAGGTCCCTTCCTAAGGCACGTGGTCCCTTCCTAAGGCATCTGCCGCAGATGGGGCTGGAGCTGGCAGACACCTTCCGCCGGCTTCCAGGCCACCAGTGGGACCATTCGGGCACCACTGGCCGGGCGGTATCACACGGGTGGGTAAACTGACTGCGTGTGCCATGTATGTTGTATTTGAAAATAGAAAAGGGCAGTTGCACAAGACCCTTTCTTTTATTTACTACGCTAGTTTTCCATAGGGGAAAGTACAGACAAATGAAGATTTTCACACCTACCTCAAGAATTCAGTCCTATGTTTCCTCTGGACCATTTATTGCCAGATTTGGGATGCATCAATAACACCACGTGGACATATTTCATTATGATAAATTTAACGGGATGGAGTGCTTCAAATGACCCCACTACTCTTGCTTTTGTGAGGTTTTTTTAATTTTTATGTTTTATCTTTTATTATTCTTTTCCTTTTCTTAGACTCAGTGGAGAAAGCTAAAAGGCTAACGTTTCAGACGAGGCTACTCTGAGATGCACTGTCATCTGTGTATTGGGTCCTTCACTCCATACGCTCTGGCTTAGAAAAATCATAGAAAAACCTCTTTGGCTAGAAAATCTTTTTCTAATATGGCTGTGGCTAGAGATTAAGAAGGACCTGCTGCACATGTCTCACCATCAAACTGGGATCAAAGGAAGGAAAACTAATCTTTAAATGAGCAAATGATCATTTGTGTATCAAATTATTAGTTGATGTTTATAAGCATTATGTAGTACCAAGCTATATATTGGGCCTTGAGGAAAACAAGCATTAAATGATGGCTGACAGCAGCAGTGTATCAAGTTCCCTTTTTTGCTTACTCTGCTCTGCTGTTCGATGATTAAAAAAACAAAAGCAGAAAGACTTCACCTGAATAAATGCACTCAGCATGGGACATCTTCCCTGTTTGCTCTTCAGGCATTTTGGCATTGCTGGCAAATTGAGCTTTATAGTGGTAGCAGAGGGATTTTGGGGTAGAGAGGAGAGAAGGGAGGAAGGGCTCAGCCTCTCTGCCTGCTTCGCCTGCCCCGGTACAGATGCTGAAGCTCACCTACAGCCAACTCTGGAGAGGAATTGCCCCAGCTCCTTGCAGGCTCCAGGGAAACCTCGCCCTCTCTTGTGTGCTACTGAGTTTGACTTTGTCTTTTTAACATCATCAGTAAGAATGTGGCTATGAATATTTCAGGCAAGATGAAAATCCTGATGATGTGCAAGGGACAAAACATGGGAAAAGTCACTGCAAAAAAATCTTTTCCAGATACCTATTTTGACATCAGGATCCTGTCTGTTTTATCTGACAGATATTAACCGTTATTATTCCAAAATAGCCTTTTTCCACAGGGGAAACAAGCCATGTGTTTTTGGCTAGTGCTAGTTTGTGGTGAGAGGATGATTCAGTAGAAGAATCTAGCTGTTCTACCGCTGATTTACATACTTGGTGGATTTTATATTTCTATGCACGGTTTTCGTCAGGATTAAATCTATTAAAACCTGTTTGGCACCCAGTTGCCTCGTATGATGCTAAATTTCATCTTGTTGCCGTCTTACTATCAGTAAGCCAGAGGAAGGAACTGGCATATCAGCTGTGCTGTATCATTTCTTTAACTTTTTGGACTTGAAAAAGAAATAATCAGTTAAATTACTTCCCTACAAATAGTAAATATAGCTCTGCAAATTACATCCCTTATATCTTAAATTGTGTTCAAAGCCTGGCATTACAAAACAGGGGGAAAAAAAGGGTTGTTGCATCAATGTAGCATTAACAAAAAGGATAGGAAGCATGTTGGGCAGATGCCAAGAGTAACAGTCAGGTGGATTGGCGCAATGAAGAGTAGATACCGTACTTCCTTTCCTATAAAGGACATCTATAAAGGAAAGGAAGTTATTTCTCTCTATTTCTTTTATCATAGTAATTAGCCTTTATACTTGTTAGCGAACTGTAATGAGTTTGAGACATCAGTAGGAGTTTATTACGTTTGTAGCAGTCAATGCCTTTTCCCCATTTGCTTGTTTGAAAATGGCGTCTCTATAGAACATCTCACCTGTCTGAATTTCTTTAAATAAATGTAATATAGGGAGTTGAAGACATAGCTGATAATGGATGTTAGATAATATCTTGCATACTGCAGCACAAATTGTAAGATGACTATATTCTGTCATGATGAATATTAGATAATGATACCTTGTCCCTATAAGAATAACTTATTTTATTATTCAGAATGATCTTATGAGCTCTTTGGATTCATGGGAAATAACTTAGTAGAAACCATAAACTATTCAGATTTTGCTGAATATTCTAATCACACTTGCATCGTTCTTAATTATGAATTTGGGGGACTGCCAAAAAAGAGACAGAGGCAGCATATAACAGCTTTCCATTAACTCTGTACTGTTGGAGGACTGGCACTGTGAGTGCCCTTGTGTTGTAAGCTGTCTTGGATTTTCTGTTCCCAGCGTTTGCCTTAGCACAGCTCTTCCAGATGTTCCACATCGGGTACTGCCCAGCTGCAGGCTCTGGATTTATCACTCAAGAAGGTTTTTCTCATGTATTTGCTGCTCAGGGTGAGTCAACAAAGTTGCTTGCCTCAGCAAAGCAACAGGGCTCAGATCTCCCCATAGGATGGGTTAAAAATGCTCTGTCAAAACCAGCGTTGGCTGAAAGCTGTGATACTTCCTGTTGGTTATAGCACTCTGGGGTCTCCTCTGGAGGTGGAAGTAACCAACAGGACTTTATTTGCCATGAAGTGTTGGAGAGGGAGAACCACCCGGAGTAACGATGGAATCTCAATATGAGTATAGTCGTTCTTCCCTTTATTCAAGCTTACAGAGTATATATAGACAGATGCCAAGAACACGCGTCCGCAACAGTTGTATAATTGGCTTACAGCCTCTGTTCACGTGCCAGGGCGGCGAGTGTGATTGGTACAGTGCTCTTGTGCACGCACAGGAGCACTTCTCCTCTTCGTGGATGTAGCTCCTTCTTCTTGTTTACCATTCCACTGTCTCTTATCACAACAGGCTTTCAAGGACAGTTAGCGGTTTCCTCTGAGCCTTTCCTCTCATCAGAGACTGAGTTGCTCATGGGAATCAGATCGTGTCCCTTGTTACTAAGCCATTCCTCCACAATGAAGCACCTTGGCCATGGGGCCCTCATGGGAGGTTTGTGTCTGTCTGGAGTGTTAATTTGACCAGAGGATGCTGTTGGTATAGGAGAGGAGGAGCATTGGGCACCCAAACTGAAGTTCTTGAGAAGCGTTTAGAGTAGCCCTTTAAATCTGAAGTGTTCTAACTCTTGAATGGTCAGCCAACATTTTTCATAGGAGAAAAGGAGCCCTACCGTTTAAAGACTGCCAATTTTGACCCAGGTTACAGCCTGATTGCACAGATAAACCCCAACACTACTGATTATTTTTGCAAGGCTCTCTGATGAAACACATTCCTTAAAGGTGCTGTTTTTTCCAAGGAGTAATGTGTCACCTGGGGAGACAGTGAAACACAACAGACTTTCCACCCTATATTTTCTCCTTGATAGCTAGAAGGGTTAGCACAGAAGATGGCACACTGGGAAGGCCGAGTGAATGTGTGCAAAAGGAGAGAGCAATATGGATCTGCAGTCTTACAGATTCCAGATTGTCACAGCTTTGTATTTTATAGTGGAATGTGTTCAGAGACAATATAATGTACATTAATGAAGGGGTGGATTTTTACCTTGCGCAAAAACAAGAGACTCCCAGCAGCGTTAATACAGGTTGCGTAGTCACATTGTGAAATCTCCTAAGCTTCAAAAGAGCTGTTTTTACTGCATTAGCCACAAAACAATCAGGAGGGCTCTAGTTGTTTGTGCAGTAAAGCAGTGTAAGAGGTTTACTGAATAGTAAACAAATATATTACGAAAGACAGTAAGTGATGCAGAACGCTCAGGGATATAGAGTAAATGATGAGAGACATTTGTTTGAAGAAAGCTGGTTAGGTACAGGCATAGATTTTAGGGCTCTGGCTGTAAACAGCCAACTCAATGGTACAAACCACAAGTAATGGCCACAAATTCCATTCTGAATATACCTTTCCACACACTCATGGATATGGGGAGATATGTATATGTTTATATGTATGTATCGCAAAGGAGTCCCACAGAACTCCTTTCACTGTGGATGACAATTCTTGCTCTTTGCTGTCATCCTCTTTGCTGAAATTTCAGGGATCCAGTCTTGGGAAGTTTACATCAGCTCCAGAGAATTTCTCTTCTTAGAGTCCATATGGAGAGAGAAAAGCTCTCCAAAATATTTTAGAGCCAGGGCTTAAACCTCTTCCAGCTGTGCAGACCTGTCAGATTTTGCTCCAGGAGTAGTTTGTTCTTAAAAGCCTACCTGGTCTGCCTTGTCTTAGATAAGCTTGCTGGGTACGTGTGGAATTTAGAATATACAATAATGTGTTCAATGCCAGATTTTACAACACTGAATTTTTTAAAGGTGGGAGAAGCACAATAAAATTTCACCTTCCCAATAAAGCCTGAGCTCATGCTGGTTCCCTTTTGGCAGACTAAGCAACACTTTCTTGAGGTAAAATGTCAAAATCAGTATTTTAAACTTGGGCAAAAAATTAAAGCAAGAGTAAACGTTATGGAGTACAAGAGTAAATGTTGTACTTTTTTATAAGTTCACAAAAACATGAAATTCCCCATATGGAGATAATTTTTTTCGTGATAGCTCTAGGGGAAAATTTCTTGCTGGTTTGCTTAGCAGATTTTCAAATAAACAGCAGTTCATGCAATCTTGTTTTGCTGAAGAGACCATAAAAAAATATCTTCATCAATGGAATTTTCTTAATTGGAGAAGAGAAGGAGAAAGTGGAAGAAATCTTGGAGATACTCCCTTTATGTTCAGATCATTTAGAATTACATTCCACAAGGCACTCTCAGAAAAACCGTGCAGACAAGAATGTATTTTTAAATACTGGCGTTTTTAGCACTTGCTATATAGTTACATATAAATAGCACTGTAGTTATATAGTGATGGCTGTGTGCATGTGTGTATGTGCACGTATGTATGCGAGGATGCAGATTTATCTCTGGTTTTGAAATATCTGCCTGTAAAGAAGCTGAACTTGTATTCCCAGAGCCTCTTTGTGAAAATTCTTGATTAAACAGGGCAGGTATGTGGGGAATCCATAGGGCAAGATGAGGTGGTATGAGATTAATGGAGGTCTGCTGAGCTCTAGAAAATATTCAATACTTAAAAAAAAAAAAGCAAAGATAAATATATATTTAAACTGCACACAAGACATATGACAACATTTGGGAAATAAATTGCTGCTGCAGTACCAGAGGAATAGTATTTATGTTATTCCATTTAATTCAGCTCTATCTTTCCAGTGGCTCAATGTCTGTGAAAAGATACAAGTGAGCACACAGTCTGCATCTTAGAGCTGGCTGAGGAACCTCCCACATCGCGATGGGGACAGGCCATATCAGACTGATTTTTGCTAAGTCGTGCTCCCTGTAATTCTGGTTCAGCTGTGGGTATTGAGTGATTGCCATGGCGAACCAGAGCACCCCAAACCCTGTGGTGGTCTCCCCCAACTACCAGAGGCTATAATAACAAGGCAGTTGTCAGCTGGAGATTGATGAGAACGAACAGTTAGTTCTCTGGTGCTAGCAGTCATCAAGCATGCAGCTACAATAACTTCGAAACATCTCCCTCACAAGGTATTTTTATAAGAACAGCTGAATACAGTCAGTCAGGATCACCACATCATGGGCAAAGTTGAGAAGTGCTGGCTGACTGATGAAGCTCCAGGTCACTAAATGCCAAGTCATACATGTGAGGAAAAACCATCTACACAGTACCTAGACGATTATGGGCTCTAATTACTAGCAATTATACTAAACAGCTTTCTTAAAACACCAACCTAGTGCTTTCCAGTGGTCAGAAAGTCAAATAAGCTCTTAGAAATGAATTAAGAAGGAAGGTGAGAACTGAGGAGGAAACAACTTTTTGCCACTGTATAAGCACATGCTGTCCTCCTATCTTGAATATTGCTTTATCTAAGAAGAGACTTAGCTGAGCTAGGGGAGGGTGCAGAAACAGGAATGACGTAGGGCATGGAATAGCTTCTTCTTGAGAGGAAGCCTCACATCATACATGATTCAAAATTATGGTTTCTATGGCACTAATGGATAGCCTCACGTCACACATGATTCATTTTAGGTTATCTGGGCTTCGAATATACCCTGTTGTGTGAATTTCATGATATCCGTGGGATAAGTTTCACATCAGCTTTACTGTCAGCTTTTTCAGAATAGCTCAGGACACCTGAGGGTTAATGACTTTGTTCTAGCAGTGTGCTGATGACCCCAGAGGCTTGGACCTTGAGTTTGATACCTCTTCCTAAGACAGCATTTATAGCAGGCCACTCTTTGCTGCCAGTGTGTTAGGTGATTTGGTCAGGGGAGTAGGTGTATCTGGACTAGCGTTGGCATTAATAACCTGTGGAATACAGTCCAGGAAAGCTGGTTGATTTTTCAAGGATCACCTCCAAGCTTAAGAGTGGTCCATCCTGACAAGCAGGAAATCAAGCAAAGGTGGCAGGAGACCTGCATGAACGAACAAGCAGCTTGTAGAAAAGATCCTGGGGGTCCTGCAAAGGGCCACGAAGATGATGAGGGCATTGGAGCATTTGACATGTGAGGAGAGGTTGAGAAAGCTGGGTCTGTTCAGCCTGGAGAAGAGAAGGCTTAGGGGGGATCTCATCAATGTGTATAAATACCTGAAGGGAGGCTGCAAAGAAGATGGAGCCAGGCTCTTCTCATTCTTGTCTTGTCACAGGACAGGAAACAAGGGGCACAAATTGAAATACAGGAAATTCACTGAGTTTCCACTGAAATGTAAGTAAAACCTTTTTTACTGTAAGTGTGGTCAACACTGGAACAGGTGTCCCAGAGAGGCTGAGGAGATCCTTGGAGATACTGAAAACCTGACTGGACACAGTCCTGAGTATCCTGTTGTGGCTGACCCTGCTTTGAGAAGGAGGTTGGTCTAGGTGATCAAGAGGTGCCTTCCTGCCTCAGAGATTCTGTGACTAAACCATCAGTGTTGGAGTGATTGCATCTGTGTGAGCAGCTGGCTGCAGTGCAGTCACGTTGCAGCTCTCTGGCAGCAAATCTAATGGAAAACTTTAGGGGAAAGATTTTGTTAAAGTGCATTATATGCAGATGTGTCCATACACGCAAATATGTAGCGGGTGGGTATTGCATGTATAATTTGGCTAAGTGCCTGGAGTTCTGCATTTTTAACTGGAGTAATTTATCTATGCGATGGTGATGTGCTTGCACAGCTACACTGTCATACACTTTCATATGTCTTGGTGTGTTGTACTGGAAGGTGTTAATGAAGGTGTGTAACATTCCTCTCCTGCTATTCCCTGGAAGCCTATGCTTAATCATAACTTTGGGCATCTAGTCCTAATAAAACACAGCATTTTCAGCTGTATTTTAATGTATTGTCATGTAAAACTTTTGTTAAAGAGGAGGTGCAAAAACAGTTTTACAGAAAATGTCTTCATTCAGCCTCCTGAAAAAGTCTTGATTAAAACTGAATAATGACAGATAAGTAAAATTTTTACTTTTGTGTGATAAACATATGTGTATTGAATCATTACATTGATGTGGATTTTGCACAGGCATTTTTTTCCAGAGATTTTTTAAATCACTTTTGAATGATAATGTCAAATAAAGTCTCCGAGGAATGCTGCGACTGGCAGGTAGAAAATGAAGAATGCTCTAATTACCAGGTCAACAGATTTCTTTGTATGTGTTAGTAGCAAAAGAAGAAAGATTGTTTCTCAGACTCCTAGTTCATCTTGATGTAAGATAAATGCTCCACAGTCTGGTTAATGCATATTTCTGTGGTTTAGAGATAAGAAAATTAATTTTTGAGAGTTCAGTGATGGAATCAAGACCAAATTTACTGTAGCCTATGAACTGTGGTTCAATTTGGCCTTGTCAAAGTATTTCATCAATATATAGTTAAGGAAATGGAAAACTCAAAGGTTTCAGACCTTTACAATCAAACAAGGACAAAAGTTTGACTCTGCCTCACCCGTGCTTTCCTCTGAAAAGCAAACAAATCCTGCTGTGATGTGGGGCTGGAAGTAGTGGGGGATATATCTGAGCCTGGGGGGAGGAATATGTACGGTACGAATGCTATGAAATGTAACAGTTCAGAAAGGCAGTGGTGGTTAAGTGTTTTATGGGCACTGACGTATTTGTCATTGATAGGCTAGGGGTTTGCTGTGTTTTTCTTTTAATTTTTGATCTAGGGAAAAGTAGCTGAAATCAAGCTGTGTATCAGAGGCATGATACCCTCTGCTTTAAAGAGAATCAGATTCATAGCCTGGAGTCTTGTCTCTCTTAAGGGATGCTATCTTTTACAGTAATTCATGCAAACAGGGAGCACTCTTGAGACAGTAACTGCATCTGTCCTTACCTCAGCAGAGGAAATGTTTCTCCTTGAGAAACTCCGGGAAAAAAGGTGCAGAAGACAAAGAGCTTAGAGAAAATGTCTGTTCTCCCTAAGGCATTAGAAGTGTGCATTGGGTTGAATACATACTATATGTCTAAAAAAGAAACAAATAAATCCCATACCCTAAACTTTCCTTTTGATTGCTTATGTATCTTGGCGATAAAGACACTTTAACACAACTGGGACAAAACACTGCTGGAAGAGTCTGCAGGATTGTTCTTGAACAGATTTGTTAAATATACATTCACAAATGTAAATCCTACCTGGTTCCTTCTGAAATTAGATCTGGATTATGCTCTTCGGGGAGAGCCACGACCTCACGGTCACAGCCTTAGAGTCCACTGAAGCTTTACTGTGATCTTTATTGTACACTGAGATGATGTGGCCAAAAGATTACGGGAGATTAATCTGAAAAATGTCCACAAGCTGATGTGGAATCAAATTATACACACTGAAGCTGAAGAACAAATCTGTTTGTTAAAATGTGCTGATCTGCATGAAACGTTGTCATTTCTAAGAGAATTTACAGAGCAATCTCTTTTTATTCTGTGCTGTATAATAGCTTCTTATTTTTATTCAGGTCTTGAAAATTTGGAAGAAAAGGGATGTGCTGAAAAATAGTATGACAAGGCAAGTTCCCTTGACAGTGAATGTAGGAATTGACTTCGTACACAGGGGCCAAGCCATCTTTTTATTCTTTTTTTTTAAGGGAAGAAGATAAAGAACCCTATTTAAATATTTATATAGAACAGATAGTTAAAAAATAATATAGCCAACTTGTAAAAAAGAAAAGAAAATAAAATACAAGCCATGGGTTTTTTATTTTTAAAAAAAGGGAAATTAAAGATACTTGAAGCACTATTTGGACATTTGATCAAAGAATTCTAATTTCAGGAGATTTAAACGCTTCCAGCTCCTGCTGAAACTCTGTTTGTAGAGCAGATAATCAGTTTGCATATGCCACTTGGAAAACTTTAATTAGACTGATCAAATGAGGCAGACTATGGTATGCTTGCTCTGGCTGAGAAGTGCATTGTTTAATGAGTACATCTAGTGATTTCAGGGGGAGTTGTGGGATCAAGCTGCATTGCGAAAGTAATGCGGTCTATCTGAAACCGGTGTTACTTACAGTACCTCCAGCTTCTTATTTTTAAGGTTGTTAATCCCATTTTTTGTTTACCTTCCAGTCCATGTGACCATGAAGTAGGAATATAATTTCTCCCTTAGTACTCTGTTGATTTAGGCTCTGAGTTTCTACTGGTTTGTGTAAAAAGTAACAAAGTCTTGCATACCTATTTCTTCAGTAATAGTACATGTAAGAGGCAATAAACCTGCACAGAGTAGGTGAACATAAATATTAAGCCATAAATGCAGTAGTCATCCGCTGAACAGGTAGTGCAAAGTCTTGGTTTTTTCCAAATATTATTTTCTTGGTTCACTTGATTAAAAACAATTTTGACTATGTGAACCATTTTGTTAAGACACAAGCTAATGGAAATATTGTGAATGAAGTATTGTTAGGTGCATCTGAGAAGTGTAAGAATAATCTTTGGTAATCTGAATTTAATGGGATGAAGGGGTGAAGATGGAGAAAGATATTTAATATATTTTTACAGGGAGGAAGAAAACAGGGAACAATGATACCGAGAGAAGATGATGAATCCACAGACGTGATTTTCTCACAGACCTGGAAGAGAAATCCTCACTGGATCAGTCTGTTGCCTAATGAACCAGTGAATAGTCACTGAAACGGCCTTCACAAATGATGCTTATTTGTTGGTATTGTGTTGACAGCTTCAGCAGGGAAGCCAGTGGGTTTTGAAGACTAGCATAGCCCCACACGTACATCTTTCTAGGTGTCTGCTTAGAAGGCAGTCAGAACGTGTAAGACTGTTCTGACAGGGCTACAGCCGGAGAATGTTTTAGCTCCTCAAGGATAGTGACTTTTCACCCTTACTCAGCAATAAATCCCATTAGAATTTGTTTGCATTAAGAATGTAAATAAAGGGACCAGTCTTAGGAATGGCAATAGAGACTTATAACAACAATGAACTGCAGAGATTTTAAAAGAGGACAGAACTGCTGAAAAGTAACTGTAAATCCCCAGATTTTTCTATTGGTTTGGGTTTCCTGTTGCAAATCTAGTGTGAGTGTCTAACATATCTTTAACTGCAAGGTGATAATCCCATTGAGAGAGCTCCTGAGCAAGGATACTTGTTAATAACACTCCCAAGTATTCCAGCACACTGCTTGGGAGTTGAATCTTATTTCTCAATTCTCCACAACAGTGCTTCTATACTTTAAAATATCCACCAGTGTTGGTTTTCCTGGCATGCTGCCTGGTTAAAATACAACAGTAGATATATAAAATATATCAATGTATGACATATGTTTTTTTAAAAAAAAATCTCTGTGTGTGTCTATAGGTGTAGATGTATGTAAAATTTATGACCTAAGTAAAAGACAGGAGCCTATCTATACTGAAGGAACTGTGTGATGTGGAGTAATTGAGGCCTAAAAACATGCAAAAATTAGAATTAATGGTCCTGATATCATAACTGATAATAGGGACATCTCGCTAGTATATGCTTGCTGGGATAGCTGAAACCCCTATTTCTGACCTGCGTAAATTGTTGTCTCTGCAAACCACTTGCAGCATCCCCATGAGAGCCACGTGGGTGAATGACACTGCCTGTGGAAGTCGCTTATAATGGAAAACTGGTAGTAGTGGTCACCAGAAAGGGAAAGAAGCCAAATATTCTGGTCAAGCGAAACTCTTACAAACCTCTAATTATTCTTGTCAGAATCCAGATATACACGTGAGAGAGAAGAGCTGGGGATGGAAGACAAAACACATTCCCTTAAGCACTGTTCTCGTGGCTGCCCCGAGAAGGAGACTGGAGGCCCTTCCTGCTTCCCTTTCCCACCCTCAAGTATCTCCCATCAAAAAATGAGGTCATGCTCTTCCGTCCTGCCCATCTGGACCTTTTTTCTCCCTAACTCCTTCTCTGACCTGCAGGCTGAAAGCATTGCTGTCTTTGGGGTGAGTCCATTCCCAGGGCTCTCAATCATCATACGACACTGGCAGGCAGCGGCGGTGCAGGTAAGGTTTGGGTTAAAGCTTGGTGTTTTGTACAAACTCCTTCTCATTTGTTTGTATCAAGAAGTGCTGAGAGGATGCCTAGAGCATGGTGAGTGCCACTGTGACGTTAAAAGACCCATCACAAGACCTCACCTGCCCAAGAGCAGTGTCGTGAGAACAGACATTCCCTGGGAGCAACTGGGAATGATCTCCAGTCAGCTCTATCTTCAGTTGAAGTTAGTCTTAATGAGAAAGAAATTAGTCATTTACCTTCTCTGAGGCTTTTTTCTTTGCTTGAACTGCCAAAAAAATTCCTTTGCGGTGAGTTGAATGCATACTAATGCCCTGAATGAGATTCAGTGTGTTAGTGCTCTCTTGGATGCTGAATTCAAGATGGTCCTTTACGTCCAGGTGAATCAATGCATGCACCAAGTGGCCTGCAGCTGTCTATTTGGGTATGGAGATGATCAACTGTGATTATGTGGGCTTTAATGTAAGTTGCAAAGCTTGTGTAGGTCCTGGCTGAATACCTGGAGAGCCAGCCAGTACTGATGTCCACCTTGCTCTGGCCACGGTGTGATCAGGACGTACGCTAGAATGTTCAGAGCTATCTTTATGCCTGCATATAAACTGCAGTCCCATGCTCTGATTGCACTGAAGACATACTTTCTTAGTGGGGCTGACTCTATGGATATGTTTACACTGCATATAGGGAGTCAAACTAAACCTTTTTACTCTTGAACTATCTGCTTTTAACTACTGTTTTATTCAGGCTTTAATTAAAAAAAAAAAGTGTGCTCTCCATTCTGAACAAAACTGGATCTTTTTTCTTTAAACCTCGCTAATAAATCCACTTCTTTTAATGTATGTACATTGTCTGTACGTACATTACACTGTCTCCAGTGGGAGCTGAATGCAAACAGCAGACCAGGGCTTCCCCCTTATTTTGAAGATATGTAGTCACAGCACTGAGAACAGGACAGTGCTTGTAGTATTCCATAAAGAGCAAAACACACTGAATTTCAGCTTTCTTTTTTTTTTTTTATAGCTAAGCTAGTAAGTAACAAGATGAGTGAAATGGTGCAGTTAGTGCTGATCAGCGAACGCTTCTTAAAGGTCAGGAAATGTCATCTTATTCTTCTCTGTTGTCAGTCGTAAAGGCTGGGTTGCTTCTCGGCGTGTGTGGGAGAGAGATAGACAGGCTCAGTTTGTGGGGAAAAAAATCCCGAAGACTTCTATTTTCTCCTTGAGGAGATCTCTATCATCACCCGTGCATGTGTTTCAGCCAATATACCCGACAGCTGGGATGGTTATAAATGTATATTGCTGAAGGCCAAAATCTTGATGTTGTAGGAAGCCCGTGGCAATTATGCGGCCAAAACCCATCATGAAGGTCTCAGGTCAGCGTTGCCTTTGTGAATGTTACTGTACTGCAGTGCCATCAAGCCCTCATTTAAATTCAGTCTTAAATGAAAAGACAGAGAGTTTAATTATGGCATCTTACTGCAGAGGAGCGTTAATTAATTTTTAAGTGTGTTAGGTGTAATAGGATAATTTCAGGAAAGGGCTCTGCGGAGTTGGGCGCGATAGATACTGACTCTCAGGGATTGCAGAGCAGCATCCAGGAGTGGAGGGACAGAAAAGAGCTGCTCTAGGAGTGACCAACGCTCGTAGTGATTTTTTGCCAGAGTCGTCACATGGGCTGGAGCGAGCCCCGGGGCCAGTCAGGCTGGCATTGACCGCCGAAAGCACAGCACGCGTGCTCTTCTTCACAAACCTCTTGTGAAGTATATATTAATTTGCCTGTTGTTTACATCTCATTGGTGTAAACTCTGACACAGGTTCATCATTTTTTCATACCCAGGAGTACAATTGCCAGAGGCAGTTAGTAAGACTTGCAATAAAATAGGGGGGTTCAGACCAATGTGATGCTCTTTCTTTGGCTGAGACTGTTGGCAGATGCTGCAGGGGAAAGTTTGTCCCGCTGAGAGTCACTACGGAATAATCTTCCTAGAGGGGAAGTTGCCTCCTAATTCAGAGCAATTGCTATCTGGCTTATTCAGTAAAATACTTAAAAAAATTTTTTTTTAATCTCTCATCTATATTTTATCATGCCCAATATTCCTTAAAGGCTTCTGTTTTTCTGTGAAAATGGTGTCTTTTGGGAATCCTTTAAAGATATTCTGCCTTTATGGCATCTTCTGACAGCATCTTCCCCAAAATAATCCCATGGGAAACCTTCTGCCACCCCCATAGAATACATCACTTTTTATTAGTTTATTTTGTATATCCTGTTGTTTATGTTTTCAGTGAGGGTAAAGGGCTAATCTAATGGCGTTTGTTGTTTTCACACATCTCTTGCTATCATTAATTATTCTTTGAATATTTTTAATCTTTCCAACCTTTTGTTACAGGTTTTCTGTGCTCCTAAATGTTTTATTTGCCCTTATGGGATGGATTCTGTTCTAACTGCATTTTCTGCGAGATGGCAAGGCCATGGAGAAGCACTGTTTTCTAAGGCAGCGGAGTCTTTAACCTTTTCAGTAACACTTTGTGTGTTATTAATTACTATATTCTTTATAGCTGGCTTGCTTTTTTCCCCCTTTGTTGCCATTGCCCGTTCTCTTTTATTTTTACTAAGCTATCACTCTGACCTCCTGGTCATGTCCTTTAGCAAGCGTATTTACATATCGCATCAGAACAGAATGCTGGGTAAAGGAGATCTAGCCACATCATTGTGATTGGACTGCATATTTGTACAAAAAAAAATTAAGTATAGCCTGCAATTTCAGAGCTTTGCAGTAACACAACTAGTATCAGATCCTTATTAAGAAATTGAAAATCCAGTTATTTAACTAGACTGCATGAACTAGCAGAATATTCCATTTCAGACTGGAATAGGACTTCATGATATCTGCAGCACAGTGATGCTAGTGGGGTTTTTAATTTTTCATTATTTTTTTCTTTTGCTGTTTGGTTGTTTGCTGACTCTACTTATCAAAAGCAAAGAGGAAAGAGCGTAAGGAGCTGAATTGTACTGCTAATTCTGTGTTTATTTCCAATTAAATTGCATTCCTGTCCTTTGATTTATGAGGAAGAGGAAGCATAAATGGATGACTAAGGGATTCAGCTGCATAACTCCCCTTAATTTCTGTGGCTGCTATCTGGATGAACACTGCAACAGGCTTTAAACATCTCTACTGGTGCCCACAGTGTGCTGAATAAGATAGAAAATGTTGTCTGCTTCAGCTCTGAAAAGCCTACAGTCTAAGCGAGACAGCAACAGAGTGATACTGTGAGAATAAATTATTGTATGTGTTTATTTTTTTCCAATGATTAACAATGCTGTTTACTCCCTTTCTGTGGAACTTGTCAGAAGAGTTGTTGGGGATATGGACAGCGGCTGAAGACCAGAGTAGGGAAGGGCCTCCATGTGTGGGAGATGGAAAAAAATCCCTAGAAGATCATGGTAGGATCTCACTGCTGATGTCATTACTCAGTTGCTGTTACGTGGCAGTACTGCTGTGACCACGTGAGGCTATAACTCGGGAGACAAGGAGACAGGCTTCTGCCACATACTCCCATGCATCTTAAAACCAGTCATTTAATACCTCTGTGTCCCAGTTCTCTTTGGAGATGTTTCTGGTTCCCTACCTCAGTGGTGAAGTCGTTAAACTCCTGTGAAATGCCCAGGTACTAAGCCAATCAGTGATGTACAAAGCAGTACAAGCAAGTGGGAAAGACTTCAGGTCATGTTAATGTGTTTCAGTCATAGAACACAAGACTTTATTTGGGTGGCAAACCAACCCCTCCTGCCTCTTCCAATAATTAAGGGGCAAAGCATTGGCTCTCCTGAGGCTCATTAAGACTTTCCCAGAACATAAAGAATATGGTGAAATAGCAGCAAATGCCAGCTGGAAAGGCAAATGGTGCTCAGTGTGGAGTGTTGGATGACTCTTCCCTTGCTGATGCTGGGAAGCTGCAACACCACTCACACATACAGATCATGAACTCTCCAGGAGGGCTCCCTCTCTTCCTCTTTGTCCTGTAAGGAAAGCCTGCACTCATTTTGGATGCTGCTATGCTAAACGTGCATAACTGTGGTGCTACACATGCAGAGCAGTTGAGCACAGGACTCTCCCAAGACGCAGGAATGGAAAGCTCTCCAGGAGTCTTGAGTCCAGTCCACAGCTGCTCTTGATATCCCTATCACAGGAGGCTTTGAGAAGTGTCCCATTCTCCAGCTACCAGCTGATGAGGATGTTTGTCCCCATGGCTCCCATTGCAGAATTACACCTTGATGATGGAGTTGTTTAGCATTTCCAGACTAAATTTAGAAAGCTTAATACTCTGCTCTTGTGTTTGGATGGGTCACATCCCAGTGCTGGATTCTCTGTGAAGATAATCCAATTTTGAATTTAGTTTTTGAAGTGACTTGCTCTCTCTCTCTCTCAGTGCCCCCACCCCCACCCCCCCTTCTCATTGTTTTAAGGTATTATATTTATTTTAGCACCCTAGGCTGCTGCCTGTTTCTATTTTACTTTCCTTTGGCTCTTTTTCTTAGTGATGGTGAGAAGGAAGTACATATTGCATTTAGTCCTTGCCCGTTAGTCCTGTTTGTTTACTTGCTGGTGAATTATGCTGGCATTTCCCCCTCGAGAAAACTTGTCCGTGCTACTGCAAGACAGACTGTTCACCCAGGAACATTACCCAGCTTGATGTGTCCACAGGGCCAATTCTCTGCATCTGGAGAAGACAGAAATGAAATGAAATCACAAAAGAAAGCACGGAGGAGAAAGTGGCAGAAGTAGATATATTTTGTGACATAACATTTCTGCATCTGTTTGTGTGGCAGAGCCAAAAAGGTGACGTTGTAAGATCTGCTTTTCCAAGACCTCTGCTAGAGCTTGCTTCCTTTGCCCCATGTGTGTCTTTTTCCTTGTTGTGGCAAGGAGAAAGAACAGATAGGCAAGCCATGGTGTTTAACTTTTCACTTTTCCTAGCGAGGCCATCTTTCATGGTTTCAATGAAAAGTGCAATGTAGTATCTGCGTAGCCCTGTGGATTAGCTCCCTTTCATCTGTGCTGTGTAATCTGACTAAGAAAAGATGCGTTTTTATAACTATTAGTTACAGACTGTGTGTAAGAAATTATATAGTGTCAGAGGCCACTAACAGGTCTGTAGAAAAGACTGGGTATAGTTGAGACCTGTTTTGGTTATTTTTTAACTATTACCAGCTGAAACACTGGTGAAAGTACTATTTAACATTTCTTTCATTTTCGTGCTAGGGATAGAAGCTGTTTATAAATTGCCTTTAATCTCTGATCTTTAATAATCTATGGCAAGCTGGTGTGCTGATTATTGTCTGGAAAAGGAAAAGGCCAAACAAATTGCTTTTCTGTCATTGAGACTGGGCATTAGGAAACGCCCAGTTTAGATCCATATCAGAGGGTGCTGTTTGAACTCCCACATACCTGCATGTTTCTCCCTTTTCTGCTGTGCTTAGGCCACAGGTTGCTGGAGGGGGTTAGAGGCAGAAGATGGGCTCATGGAAGCAGCCCGTTGATTCTGACAGGTCTAAGTCCCTGCATCAGTGTAAGACTTAAATACGTGCTTAATTTTAGCACCTGTAAAAGGTACCATTAACTTCTTAATGTTCATTCTTAAATAACGCTCAGCAGCCCTTTACATCATTTCACACTACCCAGAGCTTAGCTAGTGAATTTGCAAACTGTATCTGTGGGATGGGCCCTGTCGCCAGTTTTCAGGACAGGAGTGAAGCAATTGCAGAGCTTGCCCAAATTTAGGCAAGAAATCCAGGGCAAAGCCAGGACTTTCTGACCTGTGCTCTTAGCTGGGTGCTGTTGCTTGTATTGTTAGTCACTTTTTTTAGTTGAGTTGAGCTTTGTTAATGTTTATGTTTATTCTACTGTCGTACAACTGAATTCAGTCATTTGACAACTTTCATTGCGAGCCAAGTTATTGTTGTATTTCAGCTTTTGAAGTTCAGCTGTTTCTGCTGTACACTTAATAACTGCTTGGAAGACGGAGAGTCTTTACATTTTCCTTGTGGAAACAGTTGCTTGGTTTGCTGGAGAGAAAATGCATCATGAAATCAGATGTTTCTAATTGCTCCTTGTTTCAGGGGTTTTTATTGAGCACTGAAAATCATCCTTAATGCATGAGTAAGCCTGATGAACAGATAGATTTTAAAAACATTGACTCAAAATAAATTTCTCTTGGAAGCAGAATAATTGTTGACTAATTCTCGTGGGAGAAATATATGGATTTCTTGCAGGCTTTTTGAACAACAGGACTTCAAAGAGGCTCAGTCAAAAGAAAGAAAGGTGCCCTTAATCTTCTAACGTAGTATTGTTTATTCCCTTTTGCCATTAGGGCATCTGCCTCATTAGTATTAACAAGATTTCATACAGTCCTCAGGGAGACAGGTACCTTCCAAGAAATGCCTGTAAGGAAAAAATAATTGTTCAAGTGTCATAGGCCGGAGTGTATATAACCCATAAATCCTCAACTGACATCATAGTTCCTGAGGCATTTTCTTTGGAGAGAAAAGGAAAACAAATGTTCTAAGGCAAAGTCATAGGTAACTTGAAAGAAGCCATTAGAGGAAATTAATATTTGTGGGTAAGGATTTGTTGCAGGTGGAGGTGAGATTTTGCAAGGGGAGGAGGCAATGCCCGTGCATTTCTATCCCAGCGTTCCCTCTCCGATACCGCACAGGTAGCACCCTGCAGCGGCTGAGGCCGCGCGCCTCTTCCTGGGGCTGCCGGGTCCTGCGCAGCGGCCAGCAGAAACACCTGAAAGCACCAGGTTTTGTAAAACCCTGTGGAGGCTGGAGATTGGGCTTGGGAAATGAAGGGAGGGCAGAGGACTCAAAAGTTTTACAGGATTTAGATCCAGATATGCAAGACCGTCATTTTGGATGGGTGCCTCCAGTTTTAGTTGCTCAATCTGAAACGCTTCGCTGGCACCCAGAAAACGCAGACTCCAAAAATTACTGGCTGCTTGGAAATTTTTGTCATCACTGTTTTCATATAAGTTGGTGGCTGTCTGTCAAGGAGAGCATAGAAGGACCAGAGATCTGGGTTGCGCATGACTGGAACAACCTCGCTGTGCGGGGAGTCCTCGCTGCAGGACGGCGGGGACTCACCCCGAGTCGGGGTCTGGGGACTCCTAAGCTGGAGTTGTATAAGGCCAGATTCACCCCCTGATTAGTGAGTGAACTCCATGCATATCATTCCGTGCTCCCTTTTAAATAAAAAATGAAAAACAGCTAATTAAATCCTGCTTCTAATGTCGTTTGAATTATAAAACAAAAATTACCTATTTCTGGTATGTATTTTTCATTAATACTATGGCATAAAATGTAATTTAAACAACTTTTATAGCCCAACCAATCTATTTTGCTTATTACCATAATGGGAACATACGGGCGGTATAAATACGTAAGTTAAACCTCACTTGAATTTCTCTCTGACACCCCCCACACAAACACTTACTGAATCCAGTTAAAAACATGAAACTAAGCCTGTTGTCACCCTGTTATAACCCTTTATGCTTTGTGCCAATGCCATCTGTGGGTTAGAAGATAATGAACTTTATTCCTATCAAGACTATTAAAAACATTTTTCTAATAAGCTATGGCTAACGTCTATCTTGCATCTGCCTAACTAATTTCCTTTTATGTCTTAGATTTAAACCAAAACTTTTGTAATGAGAGGTCTCGGGGAGTTAGTTATGAAGACCTTAGCAGCCAGTCCCAGCAGTCAGTGTGAGACAAATCGTATCTCAAAAAGTGACTGTCGTCATCCCGAGAAGCACAAAGAGACGTAAGCAATGTGAAAACAACCAAGCAAAAAAACCTCCAAACAATTTTCATGTTTAAAGCAGCCTTTAGAGATAGGGATGTTTTCTTTTACTCTTTTTTTCATGCACAGTCAGATATTTGGAGCTAAAATCAATTTTTAATTTCTGAAGTGCTGTTTTAGTTCTTGAGCCCGTATATGGAAAAGATGATTGTCGATAGGAAATGTTTGAAAGGAGACACACGACAAATACCCTGCTGTGAAGACAGGCAGGGCTGGCCAATATGGAATTTAGAGTTAAACTTCACCAATAAAAAAGCAGCATGTCTTGCTTTTGTAGCCTACTAACAAGACAGTTTGCATGATTTTAGAGCTACGTTATGAGGGAAAAATACCAGAGGGGTGATTAAAATGTGATAATGATAAAAATCTTCAGGCATTTCTGATACAGTATATTTAATGAGGTTTTTTTACCACAGCTGCCCCAGTGTTCTCCTGGACCCAGCAGATGATGTGTTTGAATGAACTGCTTGCAAAGAAATTGATCTGAATATACCTGCATCTCCTATAGAGCTTGCCAAACATTCAGTAACACAGATTTCTGTGAAATTGTCGTTGCTCAACATCAAAACAAACTGATGTAATTTAGATGTATCCTGTTTGTGCAGTTTGTTCCAAAATATTTTTCATGTGTTCAGTTTTTAAACAGAAATATTGGAAGATCTTAGGTTCAAAAAATCCCTGGAGGAGTTTTAAGGAAACCTAGAGGCACCCTCGGTTTGTGTTTGTCCCAGTGAATGGTTCCGTTTATGATAATCAGTTCTCCTAGAATGAGAATTTATTTAATCATATGTCGTGAACTGTCACAACTACAGGCTGAAGCCTGTGTGATGCTTTTCCTAAAAGATGCTGTTACAGTCTCTTGTATGTCTTAGACGTAAACCAAAGAGTTTGTAATGAGTGGTCTTGGTGAGTTAGCTATGAAGACCTTAGCAGCCAGTCCCAGCAGTTCTGAGCTCCAAACCCAAGATAAGTAATGATGCCACATCTGGCATGTGTGAATAGTCTGAGATTAATGCTTGTGAGGGACAGGGGGTTTTGCTGCTGGTGACAGTTCTTTGATATTAACTCTGGCTTTTGTGCCTGCCTCTGCAACCGATACGGGCCCAGGTGACTGTAAATTCTGCTGATAAATTTGAGCATCTTTGTGCCCCGGTGGCAGTGCCGAGGTTGTTGCACAGCAGCTGCTGTTGCAGAGCGGCCGTTGTCTCTCTTGGCAGGAACCTGCTCTACATCCATGTCACAGCGCAAGAGCTGATGTTTTATGATGCACCGTCAGGAGTTAATGGAGCTTCCTGTGGTTACAAGCAGCCTCAAAGGATAAAGTTGTTCTTCTCACTTTGACCTCTCTGGATGGTTTAGTAGGGCATCATCATAATTTTGTGTCCTCTTTTATCCTTTGTGCTGGCCCCTAAATTTTCTCTTCATTGATCTGTTTCACAGGTCACAGCAATTTGCACATGATCCACAGCAGAGAAAATAAGAAAGGGAGGCAGAGAGAAAGCCACAGATAAAAACCTCTTGCTTATACCAACTGCTTCTGAAGTGCATATATTTTTTGTGGATCCCACATTATAAAAGGTCTTTTAGTCTCTGTCATAGTTTCTGTCACAGCAGAACAGTTTCAGATGTTGAAGGCCTGGTACCTCCCACTGTCTCTGCTCACTTCCAGAATGAAGGTAATAAGGTTTCTTTATGGTGAAATAAGTTCATGTTGCTTTGCTGATGAAGTTGCTTGAGCTCCAGGTGAGCTGCCACTTCTTGTGGAAATAGCCCCATATACTTACAGGGGTGAATTGAATGTACTCTACCTACGCAGTGCCCATGTCTCAGTGAGCCTGGGGTTATATGATGGGAAGACATAATGATACGTGACCTATACCCTCAGATTTTTTGCTAGTACACCCATTATTGCTTAAGATTATCTTCTTTTCCATACGTGAGGGAAGGGAACCAGTGCCAATGGTTTCTGAATACTGTAGTGAGAGCAGTACTTGGGCCAACAGTGCTTGATGCTGACAATCTGGCTACCTGGCCATCAGCACCTTTTTTTAAGTCCTTAGGTTTCTTGCACCCTGCTCATCTGTCTGGACTTGGGGTACATAAGCAATGAGCTGTGTTGCCCTGTGGAGTGCAGGAGGTGGTAGTTGCTCCTCCTCTCATGATGCGAGGACAGTTGATGTGCCTGATGAGCAGTGAATCTGCCTTATGGGGCATTGAGAGGTTCTCTCTTCTTACTCCTTTATTCGTTGGGGGTTATGTGAGACCACATACATAAAAAGTTTTTCAAGAGAGATGAGTTGCCACAAACTGAGGAGAATGGTGTCCCCACAGCCGTGGGACTAACCGGGCTGGGGAGGAACCAGCACCTCATGGCTTGCATTGAGCTCGTTAGATGCAGTATAATCTGGACAACATACCAGTGGCAGTGTTGGTGGCCTGAAGGAGGCTGCCAGAAGAGACAGCAGCTTTTATCTGCCTGTTGGTCATGCAAGGCGATAACTGGATATGGGAAAAGCATTTGGTCATAGCTGTAACAGAAGTGACAGTGCTGTCTGCATTGCTTGGAGCAAGTGCTGAAATGCGTCTCTTCAGCACAGATGTTGTCCCAGCTGGGCCCAGCCCAGGATGGGAGGTTGTAAAGTATATGGCTACATGCCGAGATTCTTCAACAGAAAAACTGCTGTGGAGTGCAGCAGCGGACTTACGAAATACTTCTGTGTTGGGGTATTCAGTGACTGCAGGGAAATTTCTGGCTAGGGTTTAAGATATTTCCATTAAATTATGTGCATAAAACCACAAGCGAAGCTCATGAGAAAATGAGGGTTAGATATGGCTACCTGTGAGACAACCTCTGCATTGGCCTAACTGTACAATTGCACGTATGGGTGGGTTCACCCCCCAACAGCTGGGGGAAGGATAATCATGACCGTCACGGGAATCGCACACTCTTGTGTGGGATACGTGCCAGTGTGCATCGTGCTAATGAGGGGGAGTGGACAGCCCCTCGTCAGCATGTGCTTGGTGCTAATGATGCTTATGGTGTCCAGGGACGCTGAGCCTAAAGGGCTCCTGCGACCCTGCGTGCTTTCCATGGCAGCGCTGGTCCTCTCCCAGCTGAGGGAGGGTGGAGTCGGAGAAGCTGTGCTATGCAGCCCATCCCCTGAGCCTGCCTTCCTCCTGTGTCAGCAGCACCTATGATTCCTCCTTGGGTACCTCCTGTGACGTGGATTCACCTCCTTGCTTGGGAACTGCTGTTCTAGAATGAGAGAGGAAAAGATTGAATTGATCCTGGCCAAAACTTGTGTCCAAGTTTCCTGTATCCCAGTTCAGCTTCAGCCGCTGCCATGGCAGACTCCTTGTATCTCTTATGATATTTCCTCTGGATCTTTTGGAATTGAGTTAAAAGATGTGCTCGTATTGATTAATTGCATGTTTTTGACTCAAAGCTAACAAGATAACAGACGTGTGATCCAAGAATTCTTAGAAAACCTTGATTTTTGCATTTTTTTAATAATATTTATTCATAATGCTGTGCTAGTTGCCTTAAATCAGATATAAACTAACTAAAATTTTAATTTCCATTTCCATTCCTTCATGCCAAGTATCGAGTGGTGTAGAAGACAGTTCAAACAAACTTATCTCTGTTGTCAGTGTGATGCGGTCACCCTAAAACAACCAGTGTTTATGAGCAAAACATGGTGGGGGCATTAGGTTGTGTTTATTTGATTTAAGCATCCAAATCCAATTTTGACATCTGTTATGTCATGTTTAGCTTTTAAATTAAGGTCTCAGGAAAATTAACGTTATGAGAGCAGTAAGGTGATTACAAAATTATTGTTCCCCAAGATGCATGATTTATGATGTTCTTAATGCTGCATTGTGCAGGTTGTAACAAGAGAAGCCAGGCAGAGAAGGAGAGATGTGCAGAATAAGGAGCACAACAGACATGTTAATTAAGAGAGTTTAAAGAGCATGGGGAAGGAAATGATTATTCCCCTTACTGGCATTTGGTAGCTTAATGCCCAGTTGTTGTGAACAGGGGCAGGCTTTTCTGAAATGTCGGTGAACAGGGAAATGGGAGAGATTTGTAGAAGAGGTACTCAGTGTTATTAGCTTCATATGCCACCCGCCACCCCACAGGTGCAGTTTTAATAAGAGGTAGCTATTTTAATAACAGGAACAAGAAAGATGTTACCAAAAGACTTCTCCAGAAAGCACACCAGTCCTGGGCTAAGGTGTGGGAAGCAGTAGTGGCCTGCCTCTGAAAGTGGTCGAACTACTGAAGTGTCTTAATTGTTGGACATCTTCTATAATTTTGACTTTCTTTTGTAGCCAATGCAAGAATGAGAGAGAAAGCCCTAGAGGATTGTCTGAAACTTATCACAATAAACAAAATACCTGTGTTTCTAAGGGAATGGCTGGTCTATATGTAGTAGGGTATAATAAACAAAAATAGACATGAACATAAAGCATTTGCCACTTGCCAGCTTAGCCTTTGCTGTTTATGCTGATGTGTCTCTAATCTTTGCAGACCCAGACTACAGCAATTTTTTCTTTATGAATAGTTCTCTGATCCATAACACAGAGCTGGAATTGTGGTTATATGCCACCTATTGCAACTTATCTGTATACAGTATTAATGAAGATATCTCAAAAATAATAAAAAGTTTTAGTGACTAGCTAGTTTTTCAGAGTATTGGCAATATACTTTAACAGCAAATATTCTTTCTTTGCCAAAGCAATGACGCATACTTATACTGTGGAACATCTTTATGTGTTTTCATCATTATATGTTTGACATTTATCCTTCCTCATCTTGAGAAATTCTGTTGCATCCAATAACGCACATCAAGATGTGGAGGGTAAAAAGCTAGCAACAGTGTCAATGAAAAAGAAAGCAATTATTTGTATTTAATTTGCTTCGGGCATCAATGAACCTTGTATCTCTGTGCCGTGTAATGTAGCTGAATGTTCACTCCATTTTATAGTCTTTTTTCCTCAAGGGCTCTCTGGTCCCCGGTCTCAAGCCAGTCCATGTTTTTTCATGGTTCTTTGTTTGGTCTCAGGATCTTGTTCCGCCCTGTTACTTGTGCCAATGACCAAAACACACGTTTTGTAGCGTTTGTTCACAATCTGTGTAATGCCCATACATGACTTGACCAAGACATGTACAACCTACTGTCCTCAAAAGCTATTTGCTTGGACTTCAGTGTTTTTCCTTGCTTTCAGGATGTTCTACATACATAGCAGTTTCCTTCAAAGGTTACATTTGCATTATCAGCAGAGAATATGGAAAACTGCACAATTTTTGTTGATTACAAACTACAGATTCTCTAACCGGCACTGTAATTCTAATTGCTTCTTTCTGGATTCTTCCATAAAGTTTACCAGCTAATTTGCACAACCATGTTCAGCTGTGAAAAGCTATGGCTCAGTCAGAGGCTGAAGCAGCTTCCTCTCTTCTTTGTCTGGAGCATCTGTTATGATAGAATAGTAAACAATTTCTTTTTCTGAATATTTCCGAATAATTCATCCAGTGTAATTCACTCCAAGGAAATCTTAGACAGCACACACACGCCTTTTGTTCTTCTGCAACTTCCTACTATTAAGAATATGTCTGATTGTTGTGTGTGATGCTAAGTAGAATATATTAACCAAATGGAACAGGAGCCTGTCAATGACAGCGCAGAGTGGCTGACCTTTATTGATGCTAGAAACAAAGGAACCTCCAACATTCAAACCCAAGTGTTCTTGGAAACATACAGTAAACTTCCTCTTAAATTCAGTTTTCACCAAACAGAGTGGGGGAAAAGAGAGAAGCAACTTCTCTCTTCATACAAGAATAATTAAGCCCTAAAGGAACAAAAATGCTTTTGTGGGACTAGGAGCATCAGTGGCTTCTGTACTGTTAGCTGGGGCAGGAATGCCATCGTCACTGGATTCCCACCCAACAATAGCTTGAGTATATACAACATCTCTCAAACTATTTTCAATAAACATTAAAATACTGTTCTGTGAACAACTCTTGGACCACAGAGATCTTGAGGTCATGGTACATTTTTCACCTTCATTCTTTATCAGTGTCCGTTTCTCTTATGCTTCTACAGGAAATAGTACTATTTAATATGGAGAGGGAAGAAGTTACTCGAGGAGCTGGGCAATACAAGGGGTTTGCAAAGGAGCTTTTTGGGCTGCAGGCTGGTAATTTATAACTAACTTATTGGCAGAGTGCTCTCTTGAAATGAGAGGAGCTCTACAATATGGTGAAGGAGTGTTTGGAGTGCCTTGTAGTCCAGCGCTGAGAGGAATCAGCTGGTTATATGAGTGCTAGTGGATATAAAATCAGGAACCCCCCCCACATGTTTTTGTTTCTAGACCCAAGCTAAATCCCAACCCTTCCTGCAAATGAAGTCAAAGATTTGCAAAACTTAAGCTGGAGAAGACAAGTCAGAGTTGACTCCTGAACAGAGCGTAAAAGTAAGGGATGGTTTTTAAGACCAAGTAGCACATCTGGGTACTTACGCAAGTAAGTGCAGCTCCTCACAGCCAGATGACCAGTCTTGAGTTGCTGAGCTGGTTTAACAGTTATACCAAATGACAACGTGTATTTACAGCAGGCAGGAAGCTTGCTACAGAGCTCCGGTGCACTGCAAGCAGAGCACTCTTCGGAGCCTGCTGTCACTGGACATGGCCACACTGGATGGTCATCGGATCTCAATCGGAGGATGCTAGGCAATAGTAAAAGAACAGGACTAAATACAAAAAATGTTCAGCTTTCCAACAAGTGAGAAGAGCAAAGCTGAAGTAGTCTGCACTAAAGCTGATGCTTCATATTCTTACAATTTAGGAGAGAGTAAATGATGATTTTGAAGAGGAAATAATTTTATTTGGATAGAATTTACAAAAGAATATGAGGAATTTCTAGCAATCTAACCAGGGCTGAGTGACTTGGGCATCACAAGGACAGTTAAAGTTTATGGTAGATGAATATTAATTTTGGATAAAGACAGGACAAATCTATCATCTGAATTACTCACATGAATGATAGAAATCTAAATTAATGGTAACCACTCAAGAGAAAAAAAAAAATCATCAAATTGTGGACCGCAATTCAATAGAAACAGCAGTCATGAAATAGCAGCTAATCTTATAAGTTGAATAAGGAATTGGCTGGAAAAATTGGCTTAGAAGTTCCCTAGGAACTAAAGTGGTAAATAAAAATCTAAACAACGGAAATACGCCATTAAAAGACAAACATAGCTAGCAGCCATATTTATCATCCCAAGCCCCATTTGCTCACTGGGATGAAGGCTGTGCTGAGTCCCTGTCTGTGTCACAGACATTCTTTGAATTTCTTGAAGTCACTTAGAGATGTGTCCCCTGCAAGTGAGATTGAGCTTTGGGACCATTGTGACATCTGCTGTCAAGAGAGCAAGGAGCAGCTCAGCTGGACTGTTGTTCTCCGCTGCCACATTAGAGCTTTTTTTACCAGTACTGGGGAGACCGGGGTGAGGTATTATTTCTGCCTTTGATGGACGGCGCTTAGCTGTGGCATGGTAACTGCTGTTCCCATTGACAGTGTGTAGTGGTGGGCTCACACCCCAGGTAGAAGATGACCTGATTTGCTCAAACTGCTCCGTGGGCAAGGAGAGCTGTAAAAAGGGGTTGCTTTCTCCCACCCGTTAGGCTTTGCTCTGCAGAAAGGAGTTTTTGCAAAAATGTGGAGCTTAGGACACTGGTCCTACCTGTGCTCTAAAATCCCTCTGGCACTGCTGGCAGGTTTCTTCAGAAATTGCTTGTAGCGTGTGGCTCAGGCTACACATACAAAGATTAGATGTGCCTGGCACAATGGGACTCTCTTGACTGGGGCCTCTGCACGCTGGGATAACACAAGTGATAATATTTTGCTTTTGCTCAACTCCTACAGCAGCTGTAGGAGTTGTAGGCTGCAACAATAACCCTGATATTTTAATAAGAACTCTTCATAATCGGTTAAATTAAACCTGAATACATCACTTAAAGAGCAACACAGGATCCCTGTTTCTGAACCCTCCTGACAGATAAATGGTGGACATGATGCTAAAGGTCTCAAGACAGGGAGTGTGACCAATTTCCTACATTCAATTTACTTTGATGAGGGATTAAATTGAAACTGCTATTGCATTGATTATGGAGGTTTGGAAAGAATTTCTGTCCTGCCTCATTTTTACAGATACTTGCTTTGAATGACCCTTCATTAACAGTCCATGTGGAAGTGAATGATTGTGTCCTGGGAGGTTTCTGTCTCTCCTACGGTCTCATCGTTGCTTCATAAACCTTAAGTGAGGTCTTTCTGTGTAGTGGGACTCAGGAGTTGCAGCCTGCCAGAAATGAAATGTTCCTCCTTATTTTGCCCTGGGGAGAACTTGTAGGTAACTTATCTCTACCTTCAGACATGATTATTCATTGCATGGCAGCATTGAGGGATTTCTGGGAGAAGTCAGATGTTACCTCTGCAGGAGCTGGGACTGCTCATGTGAACCAATGTCAGCTCAGTGCAGTGAGTGTGAGTCGTTTTCCCCATGTAACACAGGAGAGATTTTATATAGATAATTGCAAATAGTGCTAAAATGAGAAAGTATCATAATTTCACCCTTATAAAATGATGTCTGTATTCCATCTGATACAGGAGGCATACTTCAAGACACGTTCAGAGTCTTTTATCAGTCATTAAGTGAAGTACTTCCAAAAAAATCACAGGTGTCATTCCTTGTGCAAAATGTTGTTATGTCAAACCCTTCTAACCTAGTAAATTTGAAAATTCATTCAAACTTTGATTATCTTGAATGACCATAGCCATCTCTTCTCTTGCATCTGGAAATACAACAAAGATTTACAAAATGAATATACTGAGAGAACTGTTTTTATTTTTCTTGAATGGTTGCAGTTAAATCAGAACTCAGCAACATGCATATATGCCAAAAACAATCACTAGCACAGTTTGTAGGTCTTTTTGTTTCATGTCTAGCAAGATTTTTTATTGATCAAATTTAACACTCAAAACAAATAGTCAAAGAAACCAGGTTATTTCACTGGAATAAAAAACAATGTTTACAGAGTCTGGAAAATATTTTAAAATTACCCTTCTATTTTTACTGGCATGTACGTTTTAAAAAACCGCAAGTTTCTTGTTGCTTTACTGATAGATTTATTGGCAGTATGAACATTTAGTGATAATTGCTTGGCAACCCAATTTGCCTCAAATTTAGAAACATTTGTTTTTGCAGTTCTCTCTACTGAAGTCAGCATTGTTTTAAAGTTAACTCTATGTACTTGCACGTATCGTGTTTTGCACGTGGGACAAGGTGTGCTCTATAATCCACCTGTTATTTTGTGTTTTGATCATATTGCAGTTATCTGCCATGGGAGATTTGAAAAGCTTTTCTTCTGGGCCACTGGAAGAAACCTTGTGCTTTTTTAGCCTGACGATGACAGAAGTCTGTAAGGGAAACAGCATTGATGTGCCTAAGGTTAGTTCTGCCGTGGTAAGTCTTCCGGGAGCCTAATGATGTGGAGAAAGCATAGTTTCTTTTTGTGGAGATTAATTGCTGTTTGGAAGACAAATGAAAATGAAAACTGTGAGGTTTATAGCATTTTTCTTTTTATTGGTGCTATTAGTAACTCCAGTTGTGTGGTTTGCAAGTAAAATGGTGAATTCTCAGGGCATTTATCATGAGGAAGGACTGGCAGATTGGACCTGAAAAGTAGTTTGTAGGAAGGGGAATATGTAAAGCATTTCCTATTTGTCACTTGGCATGGTTCTTCCTGCGCAATACGTACTCTGCAAAATTAATCATGCTGTTGTTCCAGTCCTGCAACATGTGGCCCCAGAGGTAGCTTAATGAGTTTGTAGCCTATTGGAAATTTCATGTGTGCCAAGTTTAAGCACCAGACAAAATAAGAAAATACTTAATCTGAATGTTTTATCTAAGAACTACTGGCTCCTTCTGTGTTGACAGTAAGCACCATTCTCACATATGAGTTTGTATTTAAAGAGAGAAACCAGGATACCAATCCTTGAATATAAACATTTTTACAGAAATAATTATTGTGAAATATTCAGATTTTTTCCAATATTCTGTGGTATTTTTAATTAAAGCAATGAACTGGAACTAATACTAAGTTGTGTAATATTTTGACCTTTTTCATTCAGTCAGGAAAATTCATGCAACTCTTCAGTGTCATCTTTATCCTGCAAATGCAGGTTTTTCTTTAAAATTTATGGTTCAGATATTTGCTCAGTTTTGACTAACTTAAGCCCTTATTCTTTCTTGATTCTCTTGCAACGCACTTACAAGCTCCTTGACTGGAACACGTCTTGACGCACATGCCAAGGCTTACACTTTTCACTGCCTTGACCATGCTTACGCTATGTAAGCTCCTGAAGGTAATAATTTGCAAGCTTGCCTTTTTATCTTATAATTAGATGCATAAAATGGCATTTAATGACCTTTTCTTTAGAAATCCTGCTGTATTCCATAGAGGCTCAAGGTGCACTTAAAGATCCTCAAGGTCACAAAACATGGATTTAGAACTGAGTTGTTCAAACATGAGCATTTTAGCCCTTCACTCTGAGGGACTTTTACAGAGTGAACTGGGCTGAGCACACCAAGGTAGGTTGTTGCTTTGGAGCTGTAACCACAGACAAGAAGATGATTTTCACAGGGCATTATCAAAATTTCCCTTGAAACACACTCTAATCTTTGCATGGCAAGTTTCACCCGTTAACTCAGCTTGTAAATTGTTAAGCCCTACAGCTTGTTAATCTTTTTCCTTCCTTAGTTTTTTGTTCCTTCAAAGTAGTAGTTACAGACTGGAACCTACAAAGTGCTGAGCACTGTATTCCCCATCAAGCAAACCTCTTAATGTTAATCAAGCTCTGAAAAATGCTGCCAGATTGGAGTTAAATTTCTGCATATCCCTTGTATTTCTCCAGCTGGGCGCCTTTTTAATTCCTGTGAAAGGGTGGATGTGCTGCTAAGACATTGAGCTTGGGCTGGGGGTATTCGAAGTCCAGTTTGATCTGCTACAGCCTCATTTAATCATGGCTTTACTTAAAAAACAGAGATGATATTTTGTCTTTTTGATTCTGAACTCTTGGGATGGCATTTACTTCTTAGCCATATAAGAACATTAAGACCTTATTTTCAGATCTTACAGCGCGCTGTAAATAACGGCTATCACTTACGGGGCAGACATTTAACCCCTGGGCTATTACCCAGCTTTGGAGCAGAAACGTCTTGGGAGGGCTTCTTCTCACTGGCTCTGTGCAGCACTGTGTAATTGCATAGCAAGCAAATAGTATGGATGCTTCAGATAAGATTTTATTCAAAGCCTTGTACTTCCAGATATGTAAAAGAAGGGTGAATTTCAGATTGTCTTTACATGCCTTCATGTTCAGAAAGACAATGTTTTAGACCTTTTGAAAGAAGAATTCAAATAATGAACATTCATTATGTCTACATTTTAAAGTGCCAGTTTCCAGCATCTGCTTGAGTCAAAGTATCTCACTTTTTCTCTGTACCTTTGTTAGTAATTGTCATAATTGTAGGGTACCATCTCATTTTTTTGCAATTTTTTATATTATCTCTGTACAATTCTTTCCAGTTGAGCTCCATATTGCCCCTTTCTCATTCGTTTCATTAAACACTAAATCAATGAACTTTAAGCACACCAAGGTTAGTGATGTGGCAAAGTAATAATCCATTAAACATCCAGACAGTAAATCTACTACCTATCTCTTTTGAAGAGGTTATAATATGCCATACAATTAATTATTCGGAACTTGAATACACTTAATTTCTGTGAACTGCAGAATGGAACTATGAGTAGAAAACGTTACACCTCCATTATGAGAAGAAAAGCAATAGCTTTTAAAGGTTTAAAAACTTTTTAGCAATCTCTGATGTACCTTGCCTACACAGCACCTTCTGGGAAAATTTTGTGCTTGTAAAGACAAGCTCGCATCAACTGTTCCAATACCAGGGATTTACACTCGCTGTGTTGCCTGTCTGTCTGTTAGCATATCTACACATGAGTTAGTCTGTTCTTCTCAGGCTCTTCACAAACTCTGCTTCCTTTTTCAGGCCAAGAGGCAAAAATCTGATAAGCATCAGACTACTAGACTGATGATGGATGAGTGAAGGCTGCAAAGCAGAACTGAGTTACCTTTCTGTTGGCTGCCGTTTCTGGAGGCATTTCTTCAACACAGCAGAAGTCGGTGGTAAGAGGCCAAAAGACACCTCTGTGCTAATACACTGGGCAGCAGGTATATTGGTGCAAAAAAAACCCAAAGCACATGCGTATAAATAAATCTATGTTAATTCTAAGAGCCCTGTTGAAACTTCCATCCATGAGATAGTGCAGCATTTTGCAGTTGCATATGATTAAGCTGTTGTGCTTAAGCTGTTGTCCTCTTGGTGTTACGCACATTTGTGCTTATATGACTGAATAAAAATGCAGAAAATAGATCCTGGAAGTATGGGCTCATCTTAACTATCTCACAAAGCTATTACTCTGCAGTATCCCCAGGAGGGAAAGCAGTAACACTTTGTGGGTAATATGTAAAAATAAATAACCACTGGAAGAGTTAGAACAAAGCTTGTAGGTGATATTGTTATTTTAAAAGAACCCCACATGGTTTTCCTTGGCTGTTTGCCTGTTGTTAGTTCATTCACAGAAATTGTTAGAGATGTATCTAATAGACACCCATAAATACTGATGTATAAGAGGGCAAGGTTATTAAAGTTATAAAAGAATTTGCATTAAAATACATAAACACTGTTACAGATGAAAAGTGAAAGGACTCTTCATTCATGTTAGGTTTTTCTGTCATATGCTGCATTCTCTGTAAACATCCTAAAAGAGAAAATGGCTTCTTTTCTTTTGATGGTGCCATTATGGCCTTTTTGAGAGGTTTTTACAAAGCTGAAGGGATAATTTCAATATATTGTTATGCCATTTTCATTTCAGAGTGTATATCCCAGATTTTCTCTTATTTAAGTTTCCATTAAACCTCTTATTTTTTTTCAAAGAAGGTGTCCATAAATAATTTGAAAACAACATAATGAAGGGCAGTGTTGACTCTGACATCTCTCACATGCGTACCCAGCTGTTCCTTTGCTTGTTATTATCCATCACCAGATAACAGAATAATTCTGGAAATACTGATTGTTTAATTAATTGGAGGGTGGGTTTTTTTGTTGCTTTTCTAAGGGCCTGGTTTGTGGTGGCAATTGCAAGCAGCACTGATAGAATACATCTTTTGTGGTCTTAATGATGTGGGCTATTCTTTGCTACACATAATTAAAATTCATGAGGTAGTGGGTTAGGAGATATTAGAAGAAGGTCCCTGTGCAGAAGTGTTATATACTGCAGTATAATTAATAGAACAACAAGTCTTTAAAGTTAACTGGTGTACTTTATTTGGCCATTTAACAATAATTTTCAAATAGAAGTGCAAAGGGCTGAGAGCAGCCTGATTTTAAAACAAAAGCATCCCTTTTAAAACAGGTCCTAAACAGTTATGGATAAGAATAATTAATTTTGTCTTTAATAAATCATTATAGATCTGTAAAAGTCTCGTGCTGAACCTGCTGTGATAATGTTTGTTAAAAATGTACTATGTACTGTGTGAACTCATGTGATTTTCCCAAACCTGACAATATTTTCCCCAAAACAATGAAGATTTTAATAATATGAAATATAGTGAATACTACAAAATTCACTGGGTCTTGCCCATGTTCTAAAAACATGTATTTACTAAAATGGGTTTAGACATTTCTTAGTGCTCTTTGATTCTGTTATATTTAGCATCGTGGCAGATGATGTGGTTAACAAGGATGAACCAGATAGCAGTTAAGTGCAATGTCACAACCTTTCTCTTCACTGCAGGAGTGGGGTAAAAAACAGTCCATTGCCCTTCTGAATAATCATCTCTTGATGTGACTGGTTTCTAGGTTTCACATGTTTCCAAAAGAGATAAGCCTCTTTAATGTAATTTCTATTTCTCACACTGAAACTGCAGGATCTGCTCTCAACCTCAGAGTATTTGCTGGGCATCCTAAGTCCAGGAGACACTCAGCCACCATGGACTTGTTCCTCATCAAAGATTTCCCAGTGCATCCCGCCCCTGAACCCTACAGGTCTGTCACTCCAGGCACATACTTGGGGAATTTTCTAGGCTGGGGAGTCTCTATGCTGCTGGTTCAACCTAGCTGGTAATGACATAACAGAACAGAAAGAATGCAATTAAATATATCTCTGTGCCACAAAAGCATTATGCTTAAAGCACTGAGAATGATATATCTTTGAAAATAACAAAAGATGGGAGGCTATCTAGTATTATCCCTCATTTCCTGAGTGCCTGGGCAGTATCTCACCTCTGCGTCCTTCTGACATGTGGCAATGGTGCACCCTTCTAGCTCAGGTTGGACACTTACATGCAAACAGGTCTCTGTCTCTCTTACATGCTGCCGCCATTTCCTACCTCTTTTTGACAGGGGAAAACATTACAGCAGAAGAATGAGAGTAATTTAAAGTAATTGATGGATCTCAGCTGCTCTTAAAATAGTCCTTCTGTGTCCAGTAGCTTTTCTGAGCTGGGTAGTCACCTGGAAGGCAGTTCAGTAGGCTGCCTTCAGGCAAACTTAGGAATTTATCATATGATACAGAAGTATTTTAATTTCATTTATTTTAATTTTTTATTTTGTGACTTCTGAAGGCCTAAGGTAAATAAAGCAAGTCTCATTTTGGCACGCATATTTTAGCTGATCAAAACTTCAAACTGTCCAGCTGTCAGATAGCGCCAGTTCTGTACACGTGTTAAATAGCCCCAGCTCTGTACATGTAACAGGCTTATAGTAGGAGAGGGAATAAAACTAAGCACTTGATAGAGTATTTTAAAATGCTGCTAGGACAGCAGAACATGTTGTCCAGCTTGTCACAGCCCAGAGCAGAGCCTGGCTTGCTGCAGCTGTTTGAAATTGTGTGTATGTGTGGTGGGGTGGGAGAGATGGAACTATTGCTGGAGGCAACCTGTCCCACCAGTAGACTTTGCCTGCTATTCCTTATTTCTCCCTTGTTCGGTGCAGGGAGAGCCTGGCTCAGCTATCCCCTGATCCTTTCCAGGAGCAGTGAACGTGGCGGGAGGTCTCCCGTCTCCCCTTCCTCATCCCCTTCTTTCCCAGGAGCTGCTGAGCTGAGGTCCACCTCTCCCGTCAAGGATGCTAGGAGAGTAAAATATGGAGCACCTCACAGAATTCATGAAACACCATGCACATGACAGTCAGAGGAAGTGTGCAAGTCAAGTGTAGGCCAGCCTGTGTTAGCAGAGCTCTGCATTTTACAGTAAAAGGAATTGCATGAACAGTTCACAGTGCATTATGTACCGTGCACCAAAGCAATCTGGTATCTCCATCAGCCACTGACAAGTGGTGCTTGGACACTCGCTAGTATTGGTTCAACACTAAGACTGAAGTTAGATCAGTGTCCTTATTGTTCCTAAAAGAGCCTCATGTTCCCCTATTTTTTTCCTTTAATTTTCTTTTTCAGTGTACTTAACTGAAGTTTTCGCTTTTGTGACTATTTGCCAGTGCCAAAAGCCAGTCAAATATGAGACATGATGCTAGTGAGGACAGTTTGCTGTGATGGAGTAACATGGGTAAAGGAACATAAAGTTTAAAAAGAGGTAATAGTGCGTCTTCCTTGTAGGGAAAAAAAACCCACCCCAAAACCAAAACACACACACGTATGACAATAGATGAGGTTTGTGCCTGGAAATAGCTTTTACCTTCCCACAGATCTCTCTCAATTCTTTCTGAAGAGTAATAGATTTAAATTGATCCAGGACAACTTTACTAATGATATAATCAAACTTGCATCTGTACTCTGTTTCTCAGCTGAACTAATTTGAATGCAAAATAGGAATCAAAGAAGTGACCCTTGTGCATAGGAAAGAAGAAATACAGTTTTAATCTTATTTGCATTGCAGGTGTTTTTAGCTATTACAGAATCACAGAATCACTAAGGTTGGAAAAGACCGGTAAGATCATCAAGTCCAACCATCAACTGATTTAAGCAATCAACAGTCTATATTTGGTTTGGAGCAAAATGACATCTTCTATGACATGTGTCACAAGTCAGATTCTTCTGCTGTAATTTCTAACCTCAGTTTTAAATACTGTCAGCATCATTTAGAATTTAAAAAGAAAAGCAACTCATCACCATGCCAATTGAATAAAAAATGCTGTATGATTTAAATACCTATAGCTTCATCATTTACCCAGTTTTATGCTTTCATTTTGCTAAGCATGAGGTTGGTGATTAAACTGGTGCATAATTATTAGCAACAGAAAGCCTGTTGTCAGATCTCACAGTTTTCTGACCAGGTGCAGGCTTCTCGGATTCAGTCGGAGCCTGCCTGTCAGTTTTATGAACAATCCAGCAAAATAAGTGACTGATTTCCTGTTATCATCGCAGAGGCAGTTTTCAGCAGATTGTCACAGTAAACCTCCGTTTCTGAATAGTGTAATGAACATTCTGATGTTTGCAAAAGCAATTTCTTAGATATAGACACGTGTATAAAGTGTGAGTGTAAAAGCATTAACAATCTGATCCTGGTATCTGTCTCTTTAGCTCCTTATCTGTATCCTTTAATTAATATCTATCTATTTCACTCTAATGTCAAAGTCAATCAAACACTTTGTGATAATGCAAACAGAATAGAAGCGTGGCCTGTTAAATTAACCCAATGTGATGAGGACTTCAGAAGATGAAATTTCTTTGCTCTGTTTCTCCAGCACACTTTCATGTTCAAAACCTAGATGGCTGGTTTACCAAATGTTTGTCCAAACCTCGAGTTTAGGCAGGATAATGTAGGCTGTGCATTGGAAGAGCAACAACTTTTTGCATCGGCTCCCTGCAAGGACAAACTCGTTCTAGATTCTGAGTGTCTTTGTGGGGCTTGGATTTCACATCTGTGCTGGTGCTCACTGAGCTGATGGCTCGCTGACTGAGCGGGTAGATGGAGGAGCTTACCCTGTAGAGCAGGGAGAGACCTGGCTGATGCTTTCTGTCATTCCTGACAGGGGACTTATGCTGAAGTCTCTTCCGAGAACATCCACCCTCTGGTTTTTGTACTTGCTGCTGCTTCAATAATTTACCACTGGTGTAGGAACCTGGATCAAGAGCAGGAGCCCTGTGGCAAGAGGCACGGTGTGATCACAGGGCACATCCCTGGGCTCAGGCTCTAGCCTGTTTGAACATTGCCTGCGCTCCACCTTGGCTGGGTGGTGCAGAAGCCGTACTCTGTGGGTGCAGCAGTGTCCCCGAGCAAATGTATGGAATCATGACTGAGATGTAGCAGGTGCATATAGTTATCCGGCTTTCGGTCTGGAGTTGCTTCACACCCTGCAAGGCCGGGGCAGACAGCCCTTGCTCCGGTGAGTGGCAGCCAGTGTGGAAAATTGCACATAGCTGGGAGATCAGGCAACTAAGAGAGGTCTCCAGCCGGTAACCTTGATTTGGACAAACTGTTTTTAGCGGATGAGACTCTGTTTTGCTTTCTTCAGGGTACCCTCACTTCTGTCACTTTCTCAATGTAATTGGCTGCCTAGTTTCGCTAGATCAATCTAAATACACGTATAGAATAAGCATCCAATCTAAAAATAAAGGCTGTTCAGTGAGAGAAGAAACACTTTGTGAATGTGCTCTTAAAGTGTTATTCTGCAGGATAAAAAGTACCATGTTGGAGAAAGCAGTCCATAAACGCTGTTTTCATCTTTCACTATATTGTAACGTAAACTTGTTAGTGGACTTGACATTTCTACCCCTCCTTGAAAATATTCATCTGCTGTACCAATATTGGAGCTGAATTGATGCTGAAGCTTTCAAGTGCATCCTATTTGCCTGTGAAATAGAAACAACTAACAAGAAATAGAAACAACTAACCAGAAACCCATACACAATAATTATACACTAACAAGCCTGTTTATTCTTCATCTTCTTTCAAAATATGTGCCCTGTTACTCACAATTTTATAAACAAAACACTAAATAACTCTGAATGTTTTAAAAATAGGTCATAAAAGCAGTCTGATTTCACTTAATGCATATATACAACAGTATGAAAGAGTGGGCTGCCTTCTCCATCACTGGAGGGAAGCACAGCCCTGGCAGAGATAAGTAAGACCCTAAGTCCTACAAGTGTTGGGGGACAACATGTTTGGACTGAAAAAACTGGACTGAGATGTAAAGACAACTTTAAATATTGATAAAAGGGGAGGAAAAAGTTAAAAATTATATATTCATGAAATGGATCAATCTTTTATTAACAATGACTTAGATTCTGATGAAGATAATTTTAAAACTAAAATTTATTGCTCAGCCTAAACTTTTGCTTGAAAAAAACCACCACATTGTTAGTTTTGTGGTACTGTGTTAATATCACAGTGTTTTAACTGTCAGTACTATTGGAAATTAATATTTGTATTTAGGCAAGTCTTCCTTCCCTGGTAGGAACAGGAAACCTTTCCAGTAAGAGTGGTTTTGCAGAGTTATAGCCCTTTGTGAGTCCCAAGTGTCTTTGCAAGCCCAAAAGAAATTGAGTCAAAAAACAGGACTTGCACCTGGATCTGGAGCTGGGACCCTGGAAATGGGTTTTGTGTAGGAATCACCATTCTAAAAGAAATGGCTTTAGCACCTTGTTAAGGGAAATATACGTCAGCTACAATTTCTACTTCAACTCATCAGCAACAAAAAGATGAAAGAACAGGCTACTCTGGGAGCGGGGAGAGATTTATACCTTCTGATGTTCTCCTAAATACTCATGTTTGTAGTGCTTCACAATTTTTCATGTAACATCCCTCTGAAGTGGGAAAGAGCCATGACTCTCATTTTACCAATAGGAATTTGAAAACAGGGAAGATAAACTCCTTTGATTTGAATGAAGCAGCTCACTTAAGGGCACAGAGGAGGTTTGTGGTAAAATGGGGAGGGAAGACCAGCTGTCCTAAATCCCAGGCTAATGCCCAGGTAACTGGACCCTCTTGTCTCCCTGGAAACTGTTGGATCTGGCCTTTGGCTCTAATTCATTCATATTACAGCCAATAATATCCATCACTAACGCAGCAGCTTCTCCTGGCCTACGCTGAGAAGACAGGCTCTGAAGAAACTTAAATATTTTAAAAGCCCTGGAAGAGGTTGCCCTGGCATAGAAAGCCTTGTGTGCTGCTCATAGGTGGCTAATCCTCAACATACCTCAATGAAGAGGATGAAGGGGAGGGAAGTATTGGTATATTAGAGCAATAAAACGGGTGGTCCAGTTTTCTTAAATTCTGCCTGAAGCTGGAAGATGACAACCTCAAGACTAACTTCTCTATGAAGTCAGTGGAGAGATGTGAACCGTTAACTTGGATGGCCCTGATTATTTGCAGAGGTGTGTCTACTGTTCTCCATGGGGTGTGGGAACTCTGTGGCCTCTGTTGATCGCTGCATGGCTGGGACAAGGCTCCTGCAGCACAGATGTCTTGGTGGCTGAGTTAGGTGTCTACATAAGTTACGATGCTGGTGATATGTCTTTCCTCTCCCTGGTGTGTTCTGTAGCTCTCTCTGGGATGCTAATGGGAAAGATGGCAGCAGCACATAGCTGCACGTAACCTCATGGGTGAGGCATCCACAAACAGTCAAAATGCTTTGGTGTCTCTTTTTTGACTGAGAACTCAAAGTTCAGGTTTCTGATTCTCCAGTCCTCAGGGGTCCGTAAATAGCAAGCATGCTGGTGTCCTGACTCCTGGGAACACAGACATTGCACCTTGCCACAAACGCCTGCATTACAGTGATCATGAAATGGGAGAAAGCAAAGGGAACGCCTTGCACGTGCCTGAGCTGACAGAGCAAAACCTTCATTTGGGTGTTCCAGGACTTCTGATTGCTGACCAACATCATCTTCCTCATACTATAGCATTTTCTTTCCAAGGGTTACTTGATGTGCTCAAAGAAAATCTGTAAATACTTTAAACCAAGTGCTGAAAAATACCACAGCAGATGCTTGAGGAAAAATAGCTGACTCCTGACATGTGATAACTATTATTTGTATTTCAAGGTTAGCGTTATAAACAGAAGGCTTTGGTAATTTTTTGCCTAACAAATAGCTGCCTTTATCATAATTTCTTCTCTGGTTATTCTTTGAGAGAGGAAATGAGGGGAAAGTGGGAAAAGGGAGGGAAAGAGGAGGTTTGGTGTTGACTTGAACTATTTTAAAGGATGTTTTCATTTCCTCTGTTTATTTGCTCTGGGGAAGAGATCAGACATAAAAAATCCTGTTTACTTGTACCTGTTTGTGCCAAAATACCAGGATAATTGTACCTGAAAGAGGAAGGGGCAACTTCACACACTTTTGCAGGCAGACATGCCTGCTCCAAGCCAGAGTCTATTCATGACCTACTTCACTCAATACCAAATTTTAAAGAGATGATTAGAGCAATACCTTTTTTAAAATATGTCAGCTAGTCAAGGCTAAGTTTGTCCTTTCTAGTGGTATCTTTTTGAGAGGTAGGACAATACTCACAGGTATTATCAGAGGTGTATTTTCTTCTCACTTTAAGCCAAAAAAAAAAAAAGAAAGAAAATACTTTTTCCAAACAGAAAGTCAGGTGGCAATTTTTCTAAAAGACACCATCAAACAAACAAGAAATTCAATTCAGTTTTTATCTCGTAATGCCAGAAAGTGAGCAAGGATCCATTTGGGTCAAATGTATGAGCTCCCTGACTGGCACAACAAACAGAAATATTTGATGGATTTGCAATTTACCCTAGAAACTCACTGGTCTGATTGAAAATAATGATGTCTGACTGTGCAGGGTCAGTGAGTTGCCCTTTGTTAATGCACAGCTAACCAAGATCTACTCATGCACAGATGCTGGAAAACCAATTAGCTATTCTAAGAAGCATTGGCAGAAAAAATGTCCCGATTAATCACCCAAAATATGCGTATTCCCTTTTTTCTGTAACTCCTGTTTGAAAATGATCACTGATAGTTCTGAATGAACTCATTTAGTTGCTGAATATCCCAGCAGGGTTTTTTTGGAGCCAGATATAATTTAAATATCATTTGATGTATGAATCCTTAGGAAAGAACATAGCTGTACATACAAACTGATGTCAAATACATTTATACATATAAAATGTGTATGTGTAAGCAACAAATGAGGCTTGCTTACTCTGCTGTATATCATAAAAAGCTGAAGATTATTAAATTAGAATGGCTACATTATGATAATTTATTTTTTATTAGCAGCTTACTAGAACATTTTACTGCCAAATGTACTATTTTTTCCCTGTATGTTATTTATCCAGACATACTATTATGCTAATGCATTAGTGTTTAAATAATTTAAACAATAGATTTTTATTCAGCCTTCAGAATACTTGTTCTTCTACAATTATACTTGTAAGAAGAATTCAGTTGCTCTTTCAGTGCATGGATACTAAATAATATAGAATCTCTTCTTTTTCTCTACAGAATCAATAGGAAGCACACGAGAAATATTTCCCTGTTTGGCAACGCATGTTTGTTTATGCAGCTAAAGGTGACAGAGATCAAGAAGAACAGGTAGACAAGAGGCTGGAAACCAGCCAAGACAGCTCAGGAAGGTGCACACACAGTGCACATCTGGTTATGGCATTTGAGGATACCTTTCAAATAATTGTTTTGTCCAGCGAAGACACTCAATACAAGCCAGCAAAATGACTGCCTGTCCTAAAGAGGGAACATCTCTGTTTACCATTCATCCACATACAAACACTGCCAATTTTGTTTTGGTCTTTCCTCTCGGGCACAGTTCCTCCTTTCTCAAGTCAGGAGGAAGGAAAACCAAGTTACTGCAGCCCTTGTGAGGGCGAACTTTCCTTTCCTCTTCTACTCATGACCTCATGACTACTGACCGGAGGGAAATGGCACCTGTACTTCCCTCCTTTCTCCCTGCACCTCTTCACTCCCTCTCAGAAAGGGCTGCCCAGAGAGCTGGGGCTGTGCTTGGAGTCAGGCTCGGACTATGCTTTACAGAGACCTTGTTTGGGTTGAAGGTTTCTGCTCTGCAGCCACTTGATCGGGGTCAAAGTAGGGGATAGCTAAGACAATGATGCAGAGAGCTCCCAATGGAAACACGATTAAGACCAAACGCCTGTCTTGTCTTCTCTTTTCTCATGCTGAGGATTTGGCCATTTATGCATTTTTCTGTGGACATTGCTGAAGCACCCCATTTCTCTCCTTTATTTGAGCTGAACCTGGAGGCACGCTGGGCCACCATCCAGTAAACAGCTCATGAACACTCACTAAAAATATGATCCAAACACATCTGTCCTGCAGATACTGTTGTGCAACACAAAGAGCTTGCAGGCTGCCAGTTTCAACCTTGGAACCCAACTGTTGTCAGGAAGATGTTGATTAAGTGGGTAACATTCAGTCCAGGGAAGAAAGCACATGGGGAGTCTGTGGTGTCTACCATAGCCTCCAACTCCACATGTCTCTCAAAGAGAAAATGGAGACCGTTTAGGCCAGGACTGGGAGCGAGCACATATAAAAATCCTAAACCCACCTCTTCCCTGTTCTTGCAGGCTGCCTTTGAAGGTCAACCACTGAGGATATGTTGAGGGGGACACCCAGCGTGTAAAGGTAAGAGCGAAAGTGTGTTCCTGCAGCACCAGGACCACAGCCTTGTCTGCATTCATCTTACAGGCAGATGGCAGGATACCACCGCTCATGTGCTGTATGTCTTAATGAAGTGTCACAGAACTTTGTTTGGGTAAACATTGCTATAACGTAAACAGCTCTGTCCTGGAAGGGGAGATGTTTTGCAAGCATAGCTGTTTTCCATGCTATTTCTTAACTATGTGGGTGTCTGATCTATGAGGAGGAAAAAAAAAAAAAATCAGAGAATTTGAGCAGGTGCACATATGCCTCTGTGCTTGGCAATAGCTTTAAGATGTTAATGAAGTGATCCTTATTTTTGTTCAATGAAAACCTGTTCTTCGTATTTTTGCTATATAAAACAATATACAACATGAGAGAAAATGTATTCAATTACGCCTCGCTCTGCCTTAACATGAAATTGCTTAGTGTTATCTCTAATAAAGGTAGAAATGAAGAAGGAAAGTACAGATTGCTCTGTGCGAGGTCTAATTTTTTGTGTGCATTATATTAACTATCTCTGCCCAATTTTGTGATAATAAGGCAAATAAGAAAAAAGCCTCAGTTGAAAACCCCGGCATATAATCAGCAATTACAAGTGGGTAGTGCTTTATTGTAGAGGTTTTTACGGTCATTATGGATGGTAAGAGTCTTGTTTAAATATTTGAATATAATTTCCCAGAATCAGTTAGGTACCCTCATTGTAATGACTATTGATGGAGCTGTCCGTGCACTCACTACCCTGTTTTTTGAGATTGTTGCCTCTGAAATCTGTAATGTTAGCTTATCATCTGCCTCAGTGCAGGGCCGCTTTCAGCCACAGGTGGATAATGAGGTCCCAGGGTGGCATCACTATAGGGGAGCTCAGTAGAGTTAAAGGAGCAGTGATACTTCTCCTATGGGGAGACTATAGCTTTATCTACAGCTCCCCAGCCTTTGGTTTAGCAAGAGACCTGAAGGATGTGACTTACTCAGAATCACTCCCTTCCTAAAAAATGAGGGAGAAGGTTTGACTAACCCACATTGAACCCACAAGGAGATTTGTATGCTGCAAAAACTGAAAAAAGAAAGTTCTCTCCCTGTTTCATATTCATATTTTCCAAGACTTAACAGACCGCAGAGAGGTTTATAGACACTTTTAGCCTAAAAAAGGACTGATAAAGAAATTCTCCAAAGTTTGAATGGAATAGAATTGCGACTGAGGACCATGTATGTTCTGAGTGAAGACTCTAGTATGCAGAGCCGAATCAGTCCTCAGACTCTCAGAGCATTAACAAACCTGTCCGGATTATGAAGAAGCTGAACCACACCTTTGAATTAACAGTTAACACTGTGGAAATTGATCACTTCCTTAAATATCATAACCTTTCTTACCCCTGCCTTAAACATTTAAGAGACAGTACTATTAGTCAAAAAATAATTATTCATTAATTGATTTTGTAAAATTCTCAGCCAGGAGGTAATTTATTTCCTTGATTGGACTAGAAAAAAAATGCAGTTTCTTTCTACCAAATGCATAAGTGCTGCAAAGAAAAAAAGTTGAACTAATTTCTCTTTCTTCTTGGTCAAAGATAAAGAGTAAAGATGTCCAAAAGGATCTGAAAAAGATCTAGCTTGTGCACGGGAGGGAATCATGGTCCTTTCATGCATCCAGCAGGAATTTTACACTGTTTGTGCTAAGGTGTGCATATATAAGCCCACACTCATGCAATGTGCGAGTCTAGGAAAGGTGTAGGCAAATTTAACATGACTAAAGTTGGCTTTGCCTTTATGTCATTGATAAAGACTAGTTGATTTTACCCTATATTCACTTGGTATCTTTGTATCTTAGCTGTATTTTTGCTTGCACCTAAGCATTTGCAACGCCAAACATCCTGAATTGAAGCTGACGTAGGTCATCTGCCATGGTGATATACACTTCTGGGCTGGAGGATTCCTCTGGCTAATCTCATCCTCTGTATGCTTCTGTAGTCTGGTATTGCTCTGGAAATGTCCCTTTTTTACGGATATCCACCACCTACTTTTGAATCAAATTCTTCCTGGTGAACACCAGTTCAGTGATCATTTTGCTCACATCAGCCATCCCACGGAGCGGCAAGGGGAAGCGAGGCTTTGCCTCTGCCGGGGCTGCAAGAACCAAAGGGGTTCAAGCAGAAGCAAAGGAAAGAAGTTAAAAGTGTAACTGAAGTGTGCCCGTGCACTGAAGCCTTTAGCACAAAAGCTGAAAAAGTCGGTGTGTTGGCTGAAAAGACCCATACCTGCAATGCGTTTGGAACTGGCAAAATTTTCCAGCTGCTCCTCATAAAATGCTTTTGTTGGTGGTTTATAATCTGTGCATTCACTTCCTGCATGACAAAACCAAAGGAGACATGCACATGAGAAACACGCAGGCATTAAGCTGTCTAGGTTAAATTCATCCTTTGTGCAATTCCAGCAACATTTCTCTGTTGGATTTCGACCCTCAACACTTACAGAAAAATCTGGATTGAGTTGAACTTGCATGAACCAAGCCAAATTTGTAATTACAAGGCCTGGCAAGGAGTGTGTCTCTTTCCTGCTTATTTTGTATTTGCCATTGTTAACAACGAGTGATTGCCTCTGTTATTCTCACGCCAGCCTCGAATCTCTGGAGAATTCAGGGAGATGAGGAACTTGATCTGAGAGAAATTGAAAACATAAGGCTCAAATTAAAGCACTCTGCAAGTAAAGTGAAGGTTTTTAACTATCAAAATGCAGGAAGCAGTGGGTGGCAGATAATATTTTCCCTCCATTTAATTTGACAGTTTAGAATATCACCTATTGTTTTGTGAAGGAAATTGGTCCATTTAGATTAAATCTTGAATTATATACCACACAACACAGTCTTAGATATGGCTTTTCCTTTTATTACAAACTGCATTTATTAAGAATTACTTCTCTTACTGCTTCTTTTTGTTTCTCTTCTCATGATTCCTGTGTCCACAACCTTTCTACAAACATCATTCTATACGTTTCAGTGCGTGTACCTTTTGACAATAGCTACAAAAAAATGTTTTCATAATTTATAGACTGGTTTTGATTTCTTCCTCTTTGTTTATCTGCTGCATGTTATTCTCACAAGGCTAATAGTATTTTCCCTTCCTTATATACCTGTGCTATGAGGCTGGTGTTGGTAGTAAGGACATAGGATTCAGCATCCAGAATTCACAGTTCTTGTAAGGGAATTTGCAAGGGTGAGTGCCCCATTGTAGCATCACTTTCCAGGGAGGGCTAAACCATCTTAGGGACTTAGGAGTCATTGAATCCCATTCTATAGCTTCATTCCTTTCCCCAGTATGCTGTATCACCTCATTGGGGTGGTAGGTCACTGTTCTCCAGCAGCTCACTGCTTCAACAGCCAACTGCAGTACACCTGCAGCAGCATGCTTGTCTGCTTCTCTCTTTCCTACCATCAGATTTACAACCTTCTGCTGATGTTGCACTGGGCACTCCAGCTCAGCGAACCTTGGCGCTAGCATTACTGAGCCCGGTGGCAGTGCTGACTTCTTTGATTTGTTATTTCAGGGTCTCTGCAGACTCAGGGAGACATCCCTATGCCAGTTATACTCAGTTTTACCCCATAAATAGGTAGTAAAGGCAGAACTAGGTCCTATGGTCTGACCTTTTGTGTATCACAGGCTGTAGGACTCTCCTAAGTTGATTTGTGTTTGGTTTATGGTACTGGCCTTCAGAATAACATTCAGTCTTTGTTTAAAAATTGCCATTGCCAGAAAATGTACTTCAAAGACTGTTTTCTACCAAAACCAGGTTTTGCGTCTCATTTCCATTGTAAATATCTCCAGCCTTAACTTTCATGTACTTGCTTTTCTTTGTCTGCTGAACTGAATAACCCATTAACAAAGTTGTATTCCCTCGTAGGTACTTACAAACTCATCAAATTACCTTTTAACCTTTTCTTTCATTAACTAAAGATTGAGTTCCTATAGTGTTACTAACAGATGCTTCCTCTTGTTCTTTAATCTTTCTCAGTGTTGCCCTGATCCCTCTCAGTTATCAGCGTCCTTTCCAGGACACGATATTCCAGTTGTGATTAAGTCAATGTTCAGTGCAAAAGCAGGACCAGCTCCTCATCTTTTTAGGAGATCTGGGGCTGCTTTTTTGGCCACAGAACTGAACTGAGAATGTATGTTCCATTCTGGGAGTTATGTTCCTGCTTGCATGAGATCTTTGTATTCATAATGGACACTGTTTCTCCAAACTGAGTCCCCAGAGATGCCCTCCTTCTTTTGTTTCTAGACATATGACCACCAGTTGGTCTTAGTGCCACGTTTTTTTCTTCTGTCCACCTTGCCATGTGGTGAAATTTGGCTAAGCATTGAATGTTTGCTTTTATGTTCCCTGTTTTATACATCTTCCTGCTGGTCTATGTATATGTGGGAGAAAGTGTGTGTGTGTATAACATCACACATCACCTCTGATGCATCATAAAGCACCATAAATCCCTCTGCATCAGCCATCTATCATCTTAATTATATACTTCTCACCCAGTCTTTGTGTTATCTACTGTTCTCATCAATGATGACTTTATGCTTCCTTCCGCAACTCAGGCAAAATGGTTAACTGATGTAGGACCAAGACTGGAGCCCCACTGAACCTCACTAAAAACATGGGTCTTTACAGTGACGTTCTGGTATGTAACTGCTTGCCAGTTTTAATCCATTTAATGTGTGCAGTGTTGATTCACAGCATTCTTAATCAACGTTTTTTGCAATATATGGTATTAACTGCATAAAATGTCTTGTAGAAGCCCAAATATAGCGACACTATTACCTCTATCAGCCAATTTGTAATCTCATCAGAGAAAGATATTGAGTTAGTTTGACAGGATCTATTTGCCAGCCCCCCCTGCTGAGTGATGATAATTATACTGCCTCTCTTTTATTCCTTATTAATTGGGTCCTGTATCAGCCATTCCTTTATTTTGCCTGGGACTGATGTTAGTCAGTCTGACAATCTTGTAATTATCTGAGTTGTATCATTTATTCCCTTTTAATTTTATTTTTTTTTAAATACTGGTGTTGCGTTACTTTATCTCATCTTCTGGAACTTCCCTGGTATTACAAGAGTTATTGAAAAATCAACACTAATGGTCTGGAGGGGTTTTCACGTAGCTCCTTTTAAACTCTCATATGCTAGTTTTGAGACTTAGTGCTATAAATATGTCTAAAATCAGTAGCTCTTATTTGACGTCCTTCTGATGCACTGTTGGAGTGAAAATTGTTTCATGATTTTCTTATGAAATGTTCACATCATCTGATCCTTGGCCAAATACACAACAGTTATTTATTGAACACTTCTGCCTTTTCTGGACTATTTTTGGCAATTTTATAATTTCCAGTTCCACTGTTAGGATTCCTTTTGCTCCTTTTATGTTCAAAGCGTCTTTCTGACTATTGTTAGGCCTATTTACCATAGATTTGTATCCTTTTGCTTCACTTACCAGTTTTTTTGTGTTAAAATTCCTAGCTTATAATCTACATTCAAATCTACATCATCATCCATTTTCTTTCTTTTGACTTTTTTTTTTAAATTTTGACCTTCACTTTCCTAATAATCAGAAATTGGTTTGTAGCTGATGTGGTCTTGAACATCTCCAAATGGTCATTCACATTTGGTCCATTGACTATTTTATCCCCAGTGATTTGGACTCATGAGGTCTAGCAACCTGCTTAAAAAGTAATCCCAATGAATAAATGAAACAATAAATGAAATAAAAGCCAAGACTTCTGTAAATGGTAAGCTTCCAAGAGGTGGCACTTGTCAAACATGACCAGAATAGAGAGAGGCTGTCCCTGTTTTAGGGATGAAAAAACAGTTTAGCTGTGTGGACAAAAGCAGTGCTGTCACCTTGCCTTCATGGCCAGAGAAGTGCCCTGGATCACTGTGGTTGCTAACACGGATGTGGCGACTTCTCCTACGTGGCTGTATGTCATTTCCCTGCATGTTCCCACCTCCACAAATTGTGGGCAGGCAACTCTCAAAGATGAGCTGAGTGGATCTCAAAAGGCCTGACTTATTCTCAGGGATACCTCCAAGCTAGCTGAAGTCTGAGGAGACACTCTGCAGTGACCGTGTCCTTTCTGTTCCAGTACGGCAGCCAGAATTTATCCCTAGAAATGAGCGTGTAACCTTAAATAGCATGGTTGGTTTTTTTAAAGCTTACTGTGTTTTTTGTCTCTACCTGTTTGTAAAATGAGGTTAACCTTGAGGCTTAATCTGATGCAGTTTCTCTGTCAGAAGGGTCTTTCTTGGTAATGTCTCAACAATATTTACACTACCAACGTAAAAGCAGAGACAAAAAGCAACATGGAGGTTTGCCTTCCTCTGCTCTCTCCCCTTTCTTGGGGCAGGTTCATTGGTGTCTCATGGAAGCATGGGTGTAGGTGATGTTATATATTAATAAAAGTTAAATGGGTCCAGCCCAAACCCCAGTGAAGACAGCACCTTCCTGAGGACTGCTAATCAGGCTCAGGCACATACTTTTGGGGGCATAAATGATGCAGTAACTGTTTTAGTTTTAAGAATGAAACACAAACCCATTGAATTGTGTTCGAATTACTAGAAGAGCTTGGGATTTCAAATGGAGTCAAAAGTGACTACAGAACCCAAACAAAGAACAACAAGGAAAGCTGGACTGGTTGCTAGTGATTGACTGTGCAGGCACCGTGGCTTGGGGAAGGGTTCGTTGGGATGCTGTCTGTTATGTTGCAGCTCAGTACTATTGGAGTCTGAACACAATGAGAAGAAAATTATCTTCATCCTTACTATCACATAGATATTTTTTCAACTGTGTTCTATGATAATATTTTAAACCGTTGCAAACTGCATGCGTTACGCTTTTTAAAAAAACTTGCAAAATAGGTAATTCACATAAAGTGATATAAGACTGACATCTAGACACTTTCCAAAGGAGGATAATTTCTTTCACAGCCTGCTCTGCAGTAGCACTGTTTTTTGCATTTAGGGACACAACTTCCTCCATATGGAAATGTATTTTTGATAAGAGTTAGCACACCTTTATCAGCAGTGCTGAATCCAGCTGAGAAGAATTCTGGAATCACCGGGAGGTACAACTCTTACACTATACCTGCCAGAACGTAAACCTGGTCTGTGAGAAATCTGAAATTACAGGGAAATTGCAGAATGCCCCTCAGAGCTACAGGGATGAGGTGGCTTTTCATTTGAGGTGATCTTAGCTTAGATTTAGTCTGTTCAATGATGACACTTGCAGAGACATGCAGCACAATCTGTTCCTGGTGCCCATGCCGATCTCAGGAGTAGTTTTAATTTATCAAACTAAAAAAAGCAAAATTCATGCTGTCTTAGTTCCACCTAAACTGAAATTGAGGTGGGGTATGGGTGTCTAATTGATTGGGTGAGATTTGGAGTGTGGTTCTTTAGCAGTAGGGCTGAAAGCACTCAAAGTCAACTGGTGGCTCCATCTTGAAAGCAGCAGACTTGTTAGTGCCCATCAAGCTCCCCTGCAATTTGGTGCAGTTGCAATTTGGCTAGGGAGGTGATTAAACTCCTCCTGAGTCCTGCAAAGGAGGGATGGTGGGAGTGTGCTGAACATGTTCACGTGCATGTTCACTATAATGATAACATTTCTAGGTCTGGGCCACTGCTCAAAACAGTGTGGAAAAGAAAATTAAAGAATTTGACTCTTCAACCCAGTAAGAGAGGAATTCTCTAGGGAGAGGGGCAACTCTGTCTGCTGGCTCTTGCTCACAGTGTTTCTTTAAAATACAAGAGGTACATACATTTTTTTGGTATACTGAATATACTCCATTCCTGAAGCAAGGGTCAGGATCTAGTACTCTTCACATGTGTTGGAATTTCCTCCTCCCTGGGAATGCACATTCATCCCGCTTCCCTTGACAAGAAATGAAATGTTCTGATCCTTTTATACCACCCACTACCTTGCAGTAAATCAATGCCAACCAAGGAATTTTACTGCCTTCCACACCAGGGCAATTCACTTTGGGAGCAAGTGGCTTCTTTCGAGGCTTTGTGGGTCCTGGCGAACCACTTGCTCACGTAGCAACAGCTTCAGGGGTTGTACGCTGAGTTTCTAGTCCATGGAGAATGTGGTATAGCAAGGGATGCCTACTGAACTCCTGCAGAAGACATTGCAATTTTTTTTGCTCAAAAGGCACTGCTCATTGACTTTGTTAGGGCATTTGCTTTTAATGGGGAGTGGGGCTGTATTTTCCCTGGCAAATTAAACTGAATTCACTGCTGTTTATGAGATACTTGGATGCTTCGGTTAGGAGCAGCACAGACAAGCTAACAGATAAATACGGTTTCAATGAAATACACCCAGAGTGAGTCTGACCTGTACTAGCTCTGTTATATCACATCAGCAGTCAAAGCCACTGATAAATGAGACTTCGGGAGTCCATCAGAGGAAAAATTTGCCCCTAAAAGCTGCACAGAACTAAAAATTGTATGGTGATGCCACACTGTAATGAGACTGCCCCTTTGGATGGATCCTTTTCAGTACTTAACCGGACTTGGGTTATCTCACCCGTCTTCAAGCTCCCTAGAAAGGTAGGGACCAATTCTACAAATGGATGACTTTTAGAAAATATAACTGGGCAATCAGCCTCCAAGAGTCTCCTTTTTGTTTGTTTCCTATACTGTACTTTTATCATCCATTTCATGACTAGGTGGGCATGTTAAGATCTTCTGGAGGCAGAAACATGCTGAAAACACTAGTTTCAAACACAGTAAACACTAAGATTAAAGCTTCACCTAAAAATATATCTGAGGCTGTTTTTTAAACATAGCTGGTAAGAGTCCTGCCCCTGACATGAACTGAGCAGGTGGACACACCATAATTAAACTGGCTACGACGTCCTGTTGCACCATATTTAAAACAATTTCCATTAGGAGTTATATAGCCTGGGTGGCAGATGAATTAGTACGGTCTTTTCCAGTAGTGAAAGCAGCTATAACCCCAAGACAATCCAAAGTTTACCAAAGGTTTTCCTGTGTGTTTCTATCTGGTTGGTTCTGAGGGAGATTTTGTTTGCCTCTTGCCCACGTATTGCTGTTACGGGTACTAAAAAAAATAATCTAACACCTGGGAATATAAACTCAATAATAATATCATCATGACAATGCAAAAGTAATGTCATATTAATTTTGCACTGCAAGGTCAGTACATTAAAATCATATGTGCTAATTCATCACAATGGTGAATCCATCACAATTCAATAGCACCGCTGAATTTGAGAAAGTTAGATTAGGGATTGGTTTGATCTAACACCTTTAAATAATGGATCAACTTTTTAATGTGATTTTTCTTCTGTTTGGCAAAAAAAAAAAGTCCAGAAACTTCTGAAAAGTGAGGAACCACTATTATTCTTTGAACAATTAAGAGCATAGGAAATACACAGAACAGATATCCAAGAAAATGCCAGAAAATCTTTGGAATATATTTAGTGATCATGTCAATTCTTATAACTGAAAAAGTTTTGGCTTGTTTTACAAAGATCTATCAAGTCTGCTATGAAACAAATAAGATTTGGGGAATTGCACTGCACAGTTGAGATTTTGCTTCTTGAGAACAATGTTTTATTCGTTCCATTTGAAAATACTGAAGTGTGCAAATGATCACAGGTTTGGCAAGTTCTTATATGCCCAGAAACAGATGTACAGATAATTTTGCAGACATGCATACTTTATATGGTTGCAGATAAATACTGTGGGGATGGGTGCTTTAGAAAAATCAGATTTGTGGGTATTCTGGATGTCTTTCCTCCTCAGTGAAGTCTACAATTCTGCATTGATTTCTGATGATATTTATTTGACTAATAATACGTTTATCTCTGTGTAAAAATGATGATATTTGTGCCAATATGTTTGTTGTGAATGAGCACTGACTCTTCAGCAGTGAGGTGACAGTCTCCCATTGCCAGGTGGCCAGGAAATTACTGGGGGGTTTGTGCAAAGTGCTGGCAAATGATGGCTTAATCACATCAGTTGCTTCAAACACATATGGGCAACAAATGGGAATGAAAGGATCAAACCTGTATGAAAACCAACAGTGGTATCTCACATCCAGACCTCTCAAGATTCAAAGAATGGACACCCTGTGTAGCAAGTCTGAGCTTTGCCAGGTGCATTTTGCAGAGCAAAGGCCAAAAGCTGTACCAAAATATTCTCCTGTGAAGCTATGCTTGAATCTTTTGAAAATCTGAGCAGGGTCAACACCTGATCTGCTGTCTTCTCTGTAGACCATCCCTCCAGCTATCAGCAGAGCCCTGGTATTGTATGTGCAGCATGGCTGGCAGCATGCCACCTTTGGCTTCCAGCCTGCAGCTGATCCCTTCATCTGACCCATGCTGATGTTTCCCAGAACTTGGCTCCCATTCAATCACTGCAGCTCTTCTAAAGCCCTTTGTCTTTTCCTGCCTTGGGTGGAGGTTAGAGTAATGCATAAAGGGAGCCAAAAGTACTTAAGTTTGTTCCTTCTCTCATGGGAGAGTGTAGAAAGAAAGGCATTTCCGCAAGATCTTAAACTCAAATACAATCATCATGACTACAAAGTGGGTAACTCCATATTTACTTATACAGTCTCTCAGCAGGCAGCAATTAACATGTGAGGCTACAGACAGCATAGCAGTAGGATGAGGGGTACCATATCACTTCTTGCACAATTGCTTCTATTTGCATAAATAACATCACTGCTAATTTTAATAAAATAATGTACGATATTAGTAAATAAGAACATACTGTCAAAATGCAAGCAAAGGAAAAAAGAGTAAATGTACTCACATCAGGCAGAATCCATTTTCAGTCAAGTTTGTTGAAGACATGTTTTGATTTACTTTACCAGGACCTTAGTGCCTGACAGAAAGTTGTGTGAGTGGATTAAGAGGAGATGATAAGAACTAAAATATGAAGTAGATAATTAGTTTTAACAGTGTAAGAACTTTAGAAGGTGTGTTTCAATGCTAGAGTTTGTAATCCATATTCTTGTTATGCTTGTCATATACAAAATAAGCCTGCCTTTACTGTTACAGCTGTCATGCTCTTTTGCTCCAAACTGCACCAGTTTGTGAGGAAAAAACCCCAGAATAATGGATAAACATTTCTTTCCTGATGTCAGAATTACTGAATTAATGGTTGAACATGGAATTTATTTGACGGCACTCATCCGTTTAGCAGGAGTGAAAAGCTGTTAGCTAAGATATAGCCAAACTGCATATGGGCAGTGCACAGCTGAGAGCCTTCAGACATTTTTTAGGAGCGTACCAAGACATTTCCATGTGTTCCTGCTCTGTGAGACCAGTACAGTCGGTATGACGCCATCTTAAGTGTATGACCCTTTCCTAAATCTTAGGCCTGCTATTTCATGTCAGGGTGTAAACGAAGAATGATCTCTACAACAACTTTTGTGATCCTCTGTGGTATCCAAGCCCTTGTGATGGCTCATGATTCCCTGTCACCAGAGTGCAGTTTGTTCTTCGGTTTCTTTGGCTGTGCACAAGTGGGTAGTCTATGATCTCTATGTTTTAAGATGGCAGGGAGAGAGGAGCATCTCCTGGTGGGGTCCCAGTTGTGATGGACATTATTTCCCTTAGGTGAATTGGTGAATTGCTCTGCAGCCACCTGCCCTTTTTTTTTTTTTTTTTTTTTTTACTACAAGGAGAGCCTGGACCAATTCTTAAAGCAGGAGCCTACTTTTTGGATTGCCAAAGCTAGTAGAGGCAAATCACATCCTCTATTGCCGTGGAATTAATCAATCTATCACCCCTGTCTTCAAGTTTAGATCTGCTTTTAAAACGTGCTGCAACTTTGGCACTTAAGGTTTCCTGTGCTGCGTGCCATGACAAGTAATAAAGTGTTCAACACATACAAAATTATGAAACCATCTGGGATAAAGTTAAGTCTCAGCTGTGTCAATGTTGTAGGACAGGAAGCAAAAGTGATTCTGACCATGCTTGGACTGTGAATCTGCTAGGACAGAAGATGTTTTTTTGTGTATAATACCCACATTTTAAGCATAAGGATATTTTTCAGCTCCAGTGCCTTGGATGTAGATGAATTCACTTCTGTACACATATTAGTAAGTGGTAATATTCTGCAAACGAACACATACAGCAGGGTTTTTCAGAAACCTTTGCAGATGTCTTTTTTATATCTGCCTCTCTGATTTACTCCCTGCAGGTAAGATGTGTGACAGTTCTCCATGTAAGTGTGATTGGATTTCTTCAGTCCTTGGCACAATCCCATCAACCTCTGACATCTCTTATGTTTCAGGCAAGTCTTTTTTGATTCATTTTCAGGCAGAGTCACTCAGCACAATCTTACAGTGTAGCCTGTCTGGACTTCTCTCACTTTTCCTATTTCCCTCTTTAACAGTATTGAAGTTAAGACATAGGCTGAAGCAGAGAATGGTTAATTCTAGTAATTCTGGTTGTCTTTAAGTCATGACAGCTTTGCCAACTTCCTCATCTTATACACAAGAAAAATCACTTCCTTTCAGCGTGGAAAAAAATTTGTTTCTGATATAAAGACTTGATTCATTTCCTTTAAACCACTGTCTTCTTGTAAGCTGTTCCTTACTGACTTTGATCTCAGCAGTAGATGTGTTGCCAGAGGTAGCATTGTGATCTCCAGCCTACTAATCTGTCTTTGTTTTTCTGTTGTCCTGGGGGAGTGGGAAAGGGAAGAAGGTATAGCAAAACAAATGTCATTACAGTTGCAAATACTGGATTTGGTTTTGTTGCTTATTTGAGTATTGTCATGTTCCTGTCAAAACTGTGCATTGTACCATGTGCCCTCAGGACAATTGCTGATGCCCCTCTGACCTTGTTGCAGCATTTCAGAAGTCTCTCTGGCTTTATTTTCAGAAAAGAAAAAACAACTTTTATTAGAAGATTTCACTGAAACCAGTTTTTTTTTTTTTTTTTCTGGTTTCCAGTCATATGTTGCTGTGATTGTGAGTCAAATGCTTGCAGGGCCTTTGATGTGAAGCTGTGAACAACATTGCTTTAAATAGCAAAGAATTTATTTGTATTACATCTCGGGTCTGCAGCTCACAGTCAAGTAGTCATACGGGAGCCATTTGCGCATCACGGGAAGTAGTTCATGTCAAGGAGAGTTGCCTTTCCCTTTCCCTGCCGGAGGGCAGGAGGTGCCACGCAGACAGGTCTGTGGCTTGGTGTGGTAGCTTGGTGCCTGCGGTGTCACGCCGCTGTGGCGTGTGAAGGCACTCATCACCTTGGTGTGTGAATACCACCCATCTCCCTGGCACCAATGTTAGGCTGTCGTGGCGCTGTGGGGAGAGGGGACTTACTTACAGGAGCAGGTAGTCGGGTCAAAATGGTAACAGAGGGACGGTGCCAGCTGATGACTTCCATTCCTGTCCTGTAATCCACAGCAGGAATGCTGTAGGACTGCCACCGGAGGCTGGTGATGCTCAAAATTTACTGTAATATACAAAACCTCAACTGCTAGTTAGGAAGTCCCTAAGCCACAATCTTCTAGAGGTTGAAAAATATAGTAGGAAAATAGCCTAACATGCTTTTCCTATTCTGACAGTCTTAGGAATCTGCTTTTAGATGCCACTGAGGACAAGATGGATGGGCCTTTGGTTTGATCCATTAGGTTTTCTTTTCTCTTATATTTTCATGTATTTTGTACTTAGCCAGAGCCCTAGTTTTTGGTGGAGTATTAAAAACCTGCTTAATGCTTGCTGGACTCACAAGGATGCTTCCTGAAAACAGTACTCCTGCTGAGCAGACAGGAAGGGGTGGTCGCTTCAGGATTAGAGGGTGTTCTGTTCAACTCTTACCAGTATGTACAGGGGGAGGCAAATAAAAGTACTGAAAGGGACACATAGAAGTTTGGAAGTGTGGGTACTGGTGTGATGTATCAAAGCACAATGAGAAGCTTTTCTGAAAGTATTGCTAAGCAGACTGAAATCAGCAATACTATAAAGTGTGTGAGAGCCTGATATTGTGCGATTAACAGCCTCATTTTCTGTCCAAATAGGTTCAGATAAATTCATGTGACTACTGAATAATTCTACACTGCTTATCTGACTGAACTTCCAGTCCTAAAGATTCAGCATTTCTGGAAGGTTTGCTCAACTTTGGAAACCTTTAGCGAGACATTTTAACTGCAAGAGCACAGGCAACGTCAGCTGATAAAATCTGCCATTTCCAGGTCTCCGGTACCACATAAATATTTTCTTCCTGGGGCTCCAATTTTTAACACTTTCTCTCTACTAGGAGATTGATCTTCTTCTTGTATTTAAAACAAGAACTATTAATGGGCTATTATGGAATATTAGTTTAGGATCACTGATGCACACAATCTTACTTTGTTTCCGTCAGAAAATAACTTTATGTGTATTTGTAATAATAAAGAACATCTTTAATTCCGTGCCTACCACAGAAAGCATGCTATAAATAATATTCTGTCCAAAGTTAATCACACTAAATTTTGTTTTAATTAAGGCAAATATCATGCCCCTGTTTAATGCAATCGTATATATTACCGTTAATAAATAACTTGAATTTTCTTTCACATTTATGCTGCTTGTAGAACAATATCATCTTACTTTCAATTTGTTGGTATCTTGGAAGTCTTCTTGTTCTTAGCATAGTCTGAAATTTGGAGGCTAAACAGCTCTCTGTTGAATCTTTAAATGTCATGACACTAAAGCATAGACAAAATTTGACTGTCATGTTCCTTTTCACTTTTTTCCCATTGGTGCTGTACCTGGCATTGATACCTGCTCAGAGCTTTGAAACTCCCATGTTTCTCTCTGTACGTACTTAAACACTCTTCAAGCTCTTGGTTGCTTAGCTGTAGTGTAGTTGGGAGTTGCACATCTGCAAGTCCATAATAATTGGGCAAAGAAAAAATGTGAATAACCAAGTGCTGCCATTCCTGGGCTACGCCTCTGCCTTTCTGCTCTCTCTCCCAGGCTGCATTCTTTAAATCCATTCAGTTCTTCCCAATTTTCCTCATCAGCTCTTCCGAGTCTTACTCATTTCTTTCCAACTACCCTTGCCACCTTCTTGTTCACCTTTATAGCCCATCCTAAAGCTGCTTGTGGAAAGTGCAGCTCTGCCATTTGCCAGAATACAAATGCCTGTCTGCTTTGTGCGAGGACAGCGATGCTGGGCAAGCATCCACGTGGAGTAATCAACAACAGGCATCATCAAAGGTGCAGGAGACCTTGACTCTGGAAACCACTTGTAAAACACCCATTAAGATCACTGAGAGCCAGGGACACTCAGTCTCACTGGTACACCAGAGCCTATATAAGTCTGTAACTTTAGGTGTAGGGTTTGTTTCATCAATTTAAAAATGCCAGTATTTGTTGCATTGGGATTATACTGATGATTATGTTCTGTATCCAGGTATGTTTTATATATGTTATTTAAGCTTAATATTTGTTTTATGATAGGAACTGGATGAACCTGTATAGATTTTCAGTGTCTCAAAACAGAAGAAGAGGGAGGAAACTTTTTTAACAAGTTAACTTACAGAATGTCTCCAAACATGATAGTTTCCAGACTCAAGAAAGCTCTAAGGTGTATGCTTCATTTTAAATGATGCAATGGGACATAAGTTGGAGCTGAGCAGTGCCTCAATACTGTTACAAAAATAGGCACTGTGGAAGGCAGGGTGTCTTTCCAGAACCACAGCCTTTGTGGGGATGTGCAGAGTGCTTCTTTTGCCCCTTAAAGCATCAGCAGGAATTAACACTGGGATAATTTCCTCCTAAGACATTGCATCCCACTTATAAATTTGCTTTCATATGGATTAAAATTTTGGGTTCAGTGTTTTGGATTTCCCAGATTAAATGCTGTAACTGTATGGAAGGAAGTGTTATTCTGGAGGTGCGGCGAGAGTGGTAAAGTTTGACACCTCATGAACCTTTAGGCCACTCAGAGTTGGGGCATGAGTCCAGCACAAGCTGGAAGATGCTACTTCATCCAAAGGTAAGATACAACAGATGAGTTGGTTGGGGTCATGGTGCTGCGGGGAAGAAAACCTCTCCCCAGATCCTGCCAAATAGCCTGCAATTGCAGGAACTGCTGTCTTGTCTGGGAGGCAAATTTTATTCCTCCTTCTCCGTAAGAGAGAGGGCTTCCCTCGCTCCTCCTCACGCTGTGAAGCAAACTGACTGTCAGTGTGGTCAGTACCTTATTTTTGTGGGGAGCTGTTCCTCCTGATCCAGTGTTTTGTAGAGGGACTTGCAGGTATGACTCGTTAATCATTTCCTTGGAGGGAGCAGCTCACTGCTCGTACCTCACCACTAGGAAAAGAGCAGGGACTTGTCCGGGTTTCTGGAGATGTTGACAGCCGACTGCCTGGGTGGTGGTCTGCGCCAAGACGTGGCAGCACAACATACTGCTACGTCAAGCAATACAGACATACCTGTGATGGGGAAATGTCGTTGCCTCCTTGTAGCCCAAGTAAGCGTGTAGATGCCAGACTTCACATTTATCTTGCTCTGCTTGCTAGTCTGTTAGCTTATTCCTCTTTCTTTGAACTGCCTTGAAGATTGATAGTGTAAAAATAGCGGTGCTAGTAGGAGAGAAGCAATCTCAGTTGTAAGTGGTGAAAGAGTTTAACGGTGAGAAAGTCACCCCCAGTCCTGTGAGCCGGTGGGAGATGGTTGTGGCAGAATCAGGCTGAAGCTGGTGGGAGCTGTTGTTGCGGCACACCTTCCCAGATGCTTCTGTCTCCGGTGCTGTCACTGCTTGTCCCCTACACCCCATAAAAGCCGATAAACTGGATCAATGCAAGCTTTGGATTAGGCAGCTTATTGGATTCAGTGTGGCAAAGGGAAAGTGATGGAGCCAGAGCACAGTTGTTCTTTGGGGCGCTTGCAGTGTCAGAGGTATCAGACTGTCACATCAGCTGCTTCTGTTCAGCCAATGTGAGGACAACATGAACACTGAAGGTCCAGGAGTGCTGCTGGTGCAAGGACAGAGAGCGTGGGGATGCAGTGAGGCCACTATTTAAGATGTGATGTCCCCGTATGGACAGATGTGCTGAAATTAGGAGCTAGAGTTGCTGGCTGTGGCATGGAAAATTATTCACACACATTAAAATTCTTCACTCAGTATGTGATAAAAGGCAGCCTGTTATCTTGCTGTAAGGTTTGTGGCCAGTGCACTATGGAACCATGAAGATTTCAAAATATCTCCTGACATTAAGAGCTCTGGAATTTTCTTTGCTTCCATGGCTTGAAATGGGCATAGCCCAGTGAGCTTCCTCGCACACAGCAAGAGCCATTTATTTGCTAGGGGTTTTTTTTTAGATAATGTTTCTGGAGTGATGAAAACGATTTCTGGCTTTGCTCTTGAAAATTGAATATTGTTTTTCAGAATCTGCTGGATTATTATTAATCCAATAACTGCATATGATAATAACTATAGAAATCAATAACTAGATTTACAGTAGTATATGTATGATATAATTTTAGAATATGTCTAAAAGTTTTCTGTCAGTATGTCTAATGTTCTTACTTGGGTGATTGTTATTTTACCTTCAAATTAAAGTAAAAATAAGATATGATCAGAGTCATGATTTGTCATTCCAAATGGAATTAGTCATTGGTCATCAAGACGCTAATCAAATTACATGTTTCTAAAGAGTTAACTTAATTTTACTCATATGTATGAATAGTTTTTCCAACTCTACCAAACTCTTCAACAAATTCTGAAACTTTGTTTGGGTTGGATTCATCTTACCCAACTTCAGGCACTCTGGTAGTCAGGTGTCTGGTCTAGCCTAGTTGCCTAGGCTGCTGCAGCAATCAGTGGAGAAGGGTATGTTGTCAGAAGATGTCCACTCTGCTTATCCAGACCTCCATTGTACAAGGATCATTGTCAGGGTGCCCATCTCTCCCCACTGACTCTAGGTCTGGACGAGTTTAGGGACACATGTAAATCCTGGCTGGATCAGTCCCTGTAGTGCCATGCTGCTGGGAGAAGTGTCCCAAATTCAGCAGTGGGTTCCTCACTCAGGTCAGGACAGCTGCTGGAAAGGCTGTTGTGATCCCATGGCATTGGTGAGCTGTTTTCTGTGGCATGTGGCTCAGGCACAGAAATCAAACAGAATGAAGGCACTTTAGAAAAGGCACTCAGAAGGTGGCCCTGGGCAGGGGTGTAGACGGTCTCCCTGGCAGAGTGGGAGAGTTAAGCCTCAAGATTTACCCATTTAGTAGGTATGATGTCTGAGACTGTGGCACCGATTCGGTATTTTTGGTTACTCCAAACCGTCTTGCTTTCTTGGCTTTATGTTCGGCAGCAATCCCCCTAAGAAGCCCAAGCCTGGGGCCCCTCCGGTGCCGTAGGAGCGGGGTAAACTCGTTCCCCGCACTCGCTCCCCTTCCCCTGCCGGCTTCGGGCACCGGGCGGCACGGCGGCCCCACAGCGACAGGCACCCGGGCTCCCGCGGCCGGGCTCGGGACACGCGGGGCCGGGGGCAGAGCCCGGGGGCAGAGCCCGGCTGCAGCCCGCGGGTGGGATTTGCCGAGGCGGCGGGGGCGGTGCGCGGGCGGCCGGGGGTCAGCGGCGGCGCCCGCCCCCTCGGTCCCGCCCGGCCCCGCCCGGCCGCGGCCGCGGTGCCCCTCTCGGGGCAGGGGCAGGGGCAGGGGCAGGCGGAGCGGGGCGGGGAGGGGGGGGTCCGGAGCAGGCGAGGCGTGATCGCCCGAGGCCCCTCCTGCCTGCCGGGGAAGACTTAAAACACCCCGGCGAGGCGCGGAGCCCCGCACTCGGGAGCCCCGACCCACGGGCAGAAGCGCCTCGCTAAGCCGAGAGCCGCTCCGCTGCAGCCGCCGCCGTGAGTGCCGCGACGGGGCTGGGGACGGGGGACGGGGCTGGGGACGGGGCTGGGGACGGGGGGCGCGGGGCGCGGGGCGGCCCGGGCCGGGGCGCGCAGGGGAGGGCGCGCGGCTCCCGCCGTCGGGGCAGGTGTGACGGCGGCTCTCCCCATCCCACTCCACCGTGCAGATGCAGGGCACCGTGAGGCTGTGGGTGTCGGTGCTGACTTTCGCCCTGTCGCTGCTGGTCTGCCTGGGGACGCTGGCAGAGGCGTACCCCTCCAAACCGGACAGCCCTGGCGAGGACGCCCCCGCAGAGGACATGGCCAGATACTACTCGGCGCTGAGGCACTACATCAACCTCATCACCAGGCAGAGGTAGGCAGAGCGGCCCGGCCAGCATCCCCCTTTCCCACTCCCCGGGCTGCCTTTTTCCCTGGCGAGGCTCAGGGGAGGAAAGCGGGGTGCCCCCTCGCAGCTGCGTGTCTCACCCTGCTTCCCCCACCGACAGAGAAAGATGTGGTGCACACACTCCCTTTAGAGAGTGACACCCATGCACCCCCAAGTTGCCTCTGGGTCCAAAGCTGAATTTCTACCATCCAAATTGGCAGAAGGGGCAGGGGCGTTGATGCTGCCTCTGTTCTCTCAGCCCTTTCTAGCCCTGGCACAGACAGGCTGGCGGGCAGGAGCGTGAACCGCAGGGCAGCATGCACAGGGAGAGCCCCCCAAAAGGGGGAGAAAACAAACCTAACCTGGGAGCTGGAGACAGATAGGGCAGTAGGAGCAGTTTCCCACTTATGTTGCTGCCACCGACTCTAGTGAAGATTTTGATAAGAAAAAGTGCTCCTCCAGCCTTGTTGTAGGCGGAGTTGTAGTAGTCCAGATGCTGTGTGGTTTGCCACCTACTTCATACAGCTGTGAGTGCCAAAAAACCCACTAGTCCTAACAAAAACTCTCTAAAGACCACAAGCAAGAACCCAAGCCCAAGCTGAAAGAGAAAGTGTGACCCGAACCTGCCTGGCTCTAAACTGGCTTTGTGAGGATGACTGTGCTTGTTAAAGTAGGGGTAAAGGCTCAATCTGAAAAAAGTGCAAATTTTCATAAAAATTAATTTTCTTTGAAAGCATCGGTCCAGTTTAGACTGTGTGATTAATAGAAGTCTCCCCTGACGTCCCTGAACAGTGTGTGACCCAGAAGATCTTTGACGTGTTTATCTATTTGTTTAATATCAAAACCAGATGAGAGGTCTAAAATTAGGCTTTCATTTGTCCCTCTAGAAGTCTGAAGAATTAAATTAGAAGGGAGGCTATCGTGTAACTGAGAGCTTTCCCAGCAAACCCATAACATTGTCTGCCAGTGCACTAATAGCATAACACAGATGAAGAGGCTGATAGAAACACAGTTCTTCAGTCCTGAACTTTTAAAGCAATATTCACAACTTGTTCATGCTTATGGCATGCTTCTGTGTGATAGTCTGTGCTCGGAAAACTTTTTGTCTAGATTACTGCTAAAATAATCTGATCCTTGAGTTCTGCCTCTGCTGCCCTTTTCCCTTGTGTGCGGTGGGACCTCCAGGCTTGTCTCTCATCTCTTCTTTTGTTTCTTTCATCTCCAACTTCAAAGGTGGTTCCTGTCCAAAACCAGGTCATATTTAAAAACAAACAAACAAAAAAACCACCAAACCCAACCAAACAAACCCTCCTTACAGTATTCAGCCTCCACTTCTGGTGTGCGCCCTGTATGCTTGCTTTAATGTTGGCTGTGTAACTTTTTTCCGTAATTTCTGGGCTGCAAGTACGCAACTCAGACTGAGATGGCTTTCATTCTTCTGTGTGGATTTGGATTCTGAAATGAACTGAAATAGTTATTATTGCTGATTTTTTTTTTTTTTTTTAAATTTCTGTTCTTCAGATTTCTTGTTCTTCTTATTTTACCTATATTTCCCACTCACCCTCTCATATTTAAAGGGAACAGAATTGACCTGGAAGTACAAGAAAGCTGGCAGAAAAACCCCACCACAATGGCAACTTCATGATACACATTTTAAACTTGACTACGTAGGTTAACTAAAAAAAAAAGTGTGCTGTTTCCACTGTGTGTTGAGTTAACAGTGCAGAAATAAAGTAATTGCCGCCTCCGTTTGGAAAGCTTAACTGAGCTCCTGGAGGTTCCCTGTTTTGGCAGTGACACAGTCATTTGCAAAATGAATCAATAACTTCCGAAGCATTTTGGACTGGTCTAAGAATAATTTGATCTCTTTCAGCAGAGGTGCTTGAAGCTTTCTGTCTTGTTTCAGCTTTTTGCTTCTGCCTTTTGTGCTTGGTGCTGCTCGGGAGCCCTGTAACAGGGGTAAGATGAGGGGTCTGGAGGCTCACCCTGCTACTCCTGAGGGTGTGTGAGCAAGCTGTGCTCAGCCTGTCACCAGATCTGGTGCCTGCAGCCAGGTCACTGTGCAACTGGTGAGATGGAGCAGTAAGAGCATGCTAGGAAAAGATGAGATTGATGCTTTTTTCTCTTCAGATTCATCTGTCTAGTCTTGTTTGATGTCTTTGTGATTATGAATAACCTTCTGGCTCATCCTCCTGGCTTCTGCTTCTGACCTAACCAAAGCATTTGAGTGTCATTCCCCTCTGAGATACTGACACCCACAGGGTCTTCACCCCAGCTCCCATGAAGCTTCTTCCTTCCAGACCATCTTTCTCTTCTTGTCTTTAGCCCTGGCTGCTTTGCTCCCTCTCTCCTTTGAGATCCTTCTCCTCCAGATCCATCTCACTTAGCTTTAGACATCTGTGCCCATCAGCTTTATACCCCTTTGAGGTTAGCTGAGGGCAGCGGGTACTTGTAGGGTGCAAGTCACCAGGCCTGTTTCAGACTTCTCATTTTGGATGAGATCCCTTGTTCCTTAGGTGCCAGGTCTTCATGACTATAAAGAGAGCCTAAGGTGACCAACACAGATGCAGACTCCTACCCTGCAGATGTCTGTGTGTCTTTGGATTAGACCCATCTCTGTCTTCAAAACCGTTATGTGGTCCTTGCCTCATACCCCTCTACTGCACTGTTCAGGGGGCTTTTTTCAGAGCCCATCTTTCCTTGAATCACTCCTCCTTCTGCTACTTGGTACTACCTGTACTCCCTCTTGCCAACAGGCCCTCTTCCTTTTGTCCCTTGAAGCTTGCTCTTGCATCTGTGGCTCTTCTGTGCTGTAGCAAAACAGTAAGGCCATTCCTGCTGGAAATGGCTTGAATCATAGGCAGGGCAGGGAATATGAAAGCGTGTCTGACTTTGGCAGTACTGATGCTCCCACTTCATGTCAACACCCTTTAATGTGGAAGGGAGCAGATCTTAAGAGCTTGGGTTTTTTGGGCAGTTTTCTGAATCAAGCCCACAAGATGCTTCTGAGATCCCTCAGCTCCCATTGCCAGCCTTGGACATCAATGGGATTTGACTGCCAAGACCCAAGTTCTCATAGCAAGCTTTGAGATTTCTCTGAGTCTGAGATACTATGTCCCTGTCAGAATAAGTACGTTTACTATTTGATCCCTTTGACTTCAGCTGGAGTTGTGGGTTATCAGCATAACAAAAAAAGGCTTTGATGTCTCAAGCTGAGCATAAAACCTGACTAGGTATTTTCACAAAACTTGGAGCCTCGTTCTTTTAAAACAGCTATGATGTGTGATACAAGTGTTTCCCAAACATCAAACAAAGGCCTGGCTTTCTGTGTTCACATTGTCTCAGAGCTGGGCAGAGTAGACAAGGAGCAAAGCACAAAGCAGCTGGAGCAAAGATCTCCCAAGGCGTTTGCTTCAGTAAGAAGAGACTGACTTTGTCCATGGCCTCTTTTTGTTATGGCTGTAGCATGGTTGTTTCCCAGTGGTAAAATTATGGGGCAGACAGGAGGCTTAGGTGTCTGGCATAGGAAGAGCAGCTGCTTCTTGGCCAGCCCAGTTGATTGCAGTTCGCAATTGCCTCATGTGCAGCTTTGCTACGTGAGGACATGGTGGGTCCATCCAGCACAGGTAGCAGCACTGGTCTAGCCAAAGTGCTGAAGGGACTCGTATAAAAGGTATCATCTCCCCAACACAGTCATCTTCATGATTTGTCCAAATCACTGCACTCCAGAGAGTGACTACCCATTTCTTATTCAGACAAAACTTTCCAAGAGATTAGTGGGAGTTTTGCCCAAGTGTAAATTGTTACAGCAAGTTGTTGATTTGTTAAATTGATTTCTTTAAAACAACAGCAAATGAGATTCCCCTCAGTTGAAGTCCAGGTCACATACATATTAATTGGAATAGGGAAATAGAAAGAAAGAAATCCCTTTGTGGTGATGGAGTGCAAGGTATTTGATTCAGCATCATGCTTGATTGCGTTATTGTAATAACATTTTACTATGTCTGGCTGGTTCTTTTCAGATACCTACTTTCAGTCAGTTTAGATTAAGAAATGTACTTTAAAATTCTGAAACTGATGCTTTGTCTTTCTGTGGCACAGGTGATGTACTAAAATGATTAAGGCAATATAAAAATACAAAAAGTTGAATAAAATGATTGAAAAGTGAGATATGTTTCCACTTTTCAGTAAGTCATGCCATCAACAAGTAAAACTGCTAGCTTTTGAAATATAATTTGGGAAGGTTTTAGGGGGTTTTTCCCCCAAATTTAGATCAAGTCGTTGGAGAGACATCTTGATAGCAATGTCTCTCCAATAGCAAAATCTAAGTCCTTAATTACACCTTTGATTTCTCTGGAATCAGAATTTCACTCAAGCAGTATTCACAAAGCTGTTATCTGTTAATGTACTTTGTGATTCAGACTAATTACATACACAAGTTACAAACCATGATCTTAATTCTTTCCGATGAAGGGAGCGTTTGGTTATAGTTATCACTCTTAGGCTAATGAATCCTTATAGCGAAGAAGTGTCTGTCAAGCTGGCTGCTCCTTGTAACTTCTGTTTTCTCAGGAAAAGAGAGCAAATTATTTTCCAAGAACCAGGAATTGCAGTACTTCTAACTGTTGAGCAATGTATAGTATCCAGGATTTTTGAAAAAGCAATAGAAAGGCAGCTGCTGTGTAAACATAGGACAAAGGTAGCTGGTGATATCCCATTTAATCGAAGAACTCTGATTCAGAAAGTTTTTCTCTCCCGTCGCCACATAGTTCAAAAGTGATGATTGCCTTGGGGTAGCTCAGATTTTATAACCTCGTGTGTTGGGCAGCCCCAAATGTACTAGTTATCTTAAAAAATCTTGGCTAGTTCCTTGGATAATATGGCATATCTGAGTTAGTTTTCTATTCACTTAATAGATAAAATTGACTCCTCATTTACAATACAGTAGCATCTAAAACAATACGAAAGTTAATGAGATGATAGAACTGGGTTTGTAGGCAGCAATGACATGCTTGGACATGCTGTCATGCAGAGCTTCCTCCCTCTTTGTCCGTGCTCACATGATTAAGGTGCAAGGCCTTAGAGTATCCAGGAACAGCCATTGAATTGAGAAATATTCAGAGTTTCTCAATACTATAATGTAACATGATTATGGAAAAAATATATCCAAAGAAATGCTGAAGAGTGAACATTTTCTCACATGGCTAAGTCAAGTTAAAATACTTGCTAGACAGTTGTCTTTATGTCTGCTCTATTCAGTTTTTCTGAAAAGATTTGTTTAAAGGTTCCATGCTTAGTCTTCATTTTTTAAAAACTGACATATATGAAAATATACTTTTTTCTTTTTCCTTAGATATGGAAAGAGATCAAGCCCAGAGACACTGATCTCAGACCTCTTGTTAAGGGAAAGCACAGAAAATATTCCTAGATCCAGGTATGTATGAAGAAGTTTTGTGGTGGCTTTCGCTTCTCATTTAGATTTAACAGTTTCATTCATTATCAATAAATATGTTTCACAGGGAGAAAACATATGCCACCAACAGCTGGGTAAACATGTCCAGAAAAAAACATTTTAAATTCCTTTTTTGTTAAGCGGTAGCACCATCTATGAATACAAGAAATGCCTTACCAGATGTAATATAGTCCAAACTCCTCATTCCCTGATTTTGGGAGCGGGCCATACCTGCTGTTTGGACGAAGGGAAGCATTCCCACAATGCTCGCCCCTTACTGGGCTTTATTAGACAGAATTGTATGCTGATGTCTGATGACAGATTAGAGCCCCCAAAATGACATATTTCTACTCATTTGCTACTCAAACAGGTTTAAATTTTTCCTCCAAAGATGTATGAGTGGTAAATATGCACATACGTTAACTTATACACAAATGCACAGCTATGACAGGTCTTTAAAATACAGTATTTCACATTGGTTTTGTACCTCATATTTTACAAAGGGAAAAAAGGCCTTTATATTTCCATTTGCACTTGGTTTAAAATAACAGTGGTGTTTCAAGCAACAGTGGGATTTCAAATGTACATACTGTATTTATCTAGTTGGATAATGACACTTTAGCTATAATGTAAGATACTATAGTAGTGACTACAGTTTAAACAGCTAAAAGTAAGTATGTTGAAAAAGCAAGATATGGGAGCTTTTTGTCTCATGACAGAAAATACTGGTTTTAGTTTTGCTTACAATCAAGCGTGAATGAGCTCAGTTTAAACCTTTACTGATAGCCTGAAGTTTGCTGATAATACTTCTACTGCAGAAATAAATGTTTTGTGACGTAGTCATCTCGGGAGTCTACAAGCAAATGCATTTTCATCAACTGTGCAAAGGCTCAATTAGACTAGTTAAGTACTTAACCATAATAGTCTGTAGCACTGAACTTAGGGCGTGATCTTGTCACTGAAAGGTGACCAAAATTTCTACTGCCATCAAGGCACGTTGTCCATGAGACTTGTGGTTCTGTGCATAGGGAGACCATTGACTTATGGTTTGATGACTAACCGCAGCTGTGGGGATGCAGTTTTCTCTGCAGATGCTTATGTAAAAAACTGCATGAAGTGCAGTGAAACGTATTAGACTATTTTGTGTTTAGTAATGACAAGGCAGAGCCCTCACATAATGGGAAATTTCCGCTGCCGTGAATTTGAGGCAACACACAGGGTAGTACAAAGTCTACTCCTCTCTGTAATTTTCACCCCTTTGTAACAAAACTTTATGGTTATTATTATTGTTTCAATAATGCTATTTATAACACACCAGGGAGCAAAAACTCATGAGCAAAATAACAAACTAGTCTGCATTTAAGAAAAAAAAATTGATGAGAAACAGATTTTATTTTATACCCCCTATAACAGCACTTTAAACTGAGTATGGTATTTGTCATCCATTGATGACAATTATGGGAGTACTGGGAACAATGATGTCTAGTCTCCTATGGATATGTTTTCTAGGATAAAACCCCGTACAGATTCTGAACCCTGCTCCAGCTTTTTCGTCCATGTGAGGACATAATTAAATCTTCTTTCTACCGAGTCCTGTGTTTCATGGCACATCAGGAGCTTAGTATCTCTGAGATATCCGTACCTCTCTGACTTCGCTGAAATTGTTCAGAGGGTTTGAAAGCTGGTGGGGCAGTTAGGGGAGCCAGGCAGGGGTGGCCAGCTGGACACACAGTAAACATGCCCAGGTACAACACGGCTGCCTAAGCCTTACTCCTGGAGGAAGCCAGGCTGGATGAATGAAAGGCAGGCTGGTATTATTCTGAACTTAAACTAGTGAAGTATATGTTTTAGAAATAGTCATATATGCAGCCAGTTACAGAGCAGATGTAATTTGCACTCAGTGAATCAGTGAGAGAGAGACACACACTTCATGAGTTCTCAGGAGTGAACTTTGTAACTAAACACTGAGGTATTAATAAACAACTTAATTGTATTCAGCATGCCTGGTTTGACATTTCACTTTTGCTGACTAATATATGCCCCAAAGTATTTTGCAGTCTAGGTGTATGTCTGACCATATAAACAAAGTTTAGAGAGATTCTTATAGAAACCAGTTAAAATATAGGAAGTTAAGGAATAAAAAAATGGAGGGACCTTGACCTGAGTACAAGTAAGTTACTATAACAAAAAGATGTGATGTGGCATGTTTCTGGTCTTGTTGAGCCTATGGAGAAATGAGAACACCTTTAAAACTCAATAACAGAATGCATCTCCCCTACAACTGCCTCTTCAAAAGTTAGGTATCTAGTGTGAAGTAGTTGTCTAGGCTGCCTTTGCAGTCAATTGGAGGGATGGGTATCTCCAAAATGAGCCTTCCATCTGAAAATGGGCAGGATCAATTGCCCTCTCAAGGTGTCAGTGTCTCCCCAGTGACTGTGAAGGAAGACTAGATGCCCAACTTTTAGATGGCAAGAATTATGGCAAATGCATTTCCTCTAGTCTCTCTGTGTTCTCCACTTGCTGACTTACTTGCTGGGTAGACAGAACAGCTATTTGCAAGCAAAGGACCTCTAGATCAAATCCTATCTTCAGCACCCCTTTCAACATGTATTTTAAATGTTTGATATTGAGCAGTGGAATACCACAATAATATTTTAGGATGGTAATTGTGGACTTCAGTTTTGTTTGAAGGTGCTAACAGCATGACATGGGGTTTTTGTGTTTTTTTTTCTTTTGGCTCAGTGAATTCTCTTTGGAAACTGTTTACTCCTGAGTAGGAGTTTATAAACTCCTCCTGTTTATTCCTGAGGAGGAAAAATATCTCTATTTGTATTTCAACATATCATAGTTTTCTAGCTGAATTTCATTAAGTGCTTCTTAATGGCATAAAGCAGCTTTGCAGTGAGTCTCCCTGGACAGCAGTGTGGAGGGGAAAGTTCTGGTACCAAAGTATAGACATTTGGCCAACCAGGATGCCTCTGCTTTGATGGGAGTTGCATATCCAATCTTCAACTGCAAATATGCATATGTATTCCTTATTGCTGCTATTATTAAAATGAAAATTTAGGTAGTTCTCACTTTGGATTTTTCAGAAGGGGCTTTAAAATGTGTTTAATGTTGTTTTTTTTTTTATTCATAACATGTATTTCAGGTTTGAAGACCCTTCGATGTGGTGATGGGATTTTCAGCACACCGTCAAAACTTTTCCTAGTTTTCAGTTCATACTACACGCCTCTGAAGCAAATCATAGCATCGTTCCCAGTGCATGCAGCCATTGTACTGAATTCTGTAGAGTTTTTCCTTCATCATATTTGTATATACCTTTATTTAAATAAATTATTTGTGCATTCCAAAATATAACATACTAAATGAAAACAAGCAACCCTGTCATTGGTATAGCAAAGAGTTGTTTTAAACTATTAAAACTGAATTATAACCTTCCTGCAGTCTAAAGTAGTATGGACAACAATAGTGTCACAGTTATTACAGTAATTAGTGTGCAAAGTAAGATAAAGACATCATTTATTGTAGCGTCAAACTCAGCTCAGCTGCTTGATTTATACAAAACTGTATAAAAGTAACTTATTGCAGACTACATAATTTAGGAAAATAGTGTTCTGGGAGGCGATTTTTCAGAATCACCATACTAAAAACTTACTTAGTACTTACATTGACAAATGTATTAAAATGAATAGCATTTTCAAAACACAAAGGAGTAAGTCACTGCTAAATTCTGTTAACTCCTCAAAACTGGTTTGAAGCTTGGCTGTAAGTCTGAATTAGGAATTTTAAATGAAACAGATGTAACATCGTTGTTTTGGCAATATGCAAAGCAGCAGGAAACTGTATCTAAAGTAACTCATAAACTATGACAAATCTACAGCTATTTGTGCCAGAAAAGAGACATTTAACATTGCCTGAGGGCTTGTAAAGGAGCACCCTGATAAATCACAACCTGCACTCTGAGCCTCTCTCATTTGGAGTCATTCATGGTTTCTGTTTTCACCACGAGAAGGTACCTGGAAGAGGGACAAGGGGAACTGTCTTCAGGTTTTAATTTTCTTTTTTTATATTTTATGAATTTCATCACTAGCCTAATGAGGGACTTCTTAGACACAAGGACCTCTGAAGAAACCTCAGAGTTTTTATTTGAAGCAACGTAATATAATGGCAGCATGTTACCCTTGTTCTTAAGTGGTTTAGTTCACAGATACGTATCTTGCAGTGTGGTCACTGGGCATGACACAAATGCTGGTCCTTGGTTCCTGATATTTAAGCACAACTTCTTTTATTTAGATACTGTGACTAACGCTGGATAATAAAGCACACAAAAAGTTCCAAGCAGGAAAAGAATCAGTGTGAAGGTTTAATGTATTTAAATTTCATTCCTGCTTTTCAAATGTTTCCGCATGGCTGTTGCCCGCAGGAGAGATGCATCAGTGCAAGTAAGTTCCAGATTTCTATAAATGCACGCTGGGTGCATTCGCAAAGAGTTACCAGGTTCCCAGGATGTGCTAGCTTTTGTGGTCACACTTTCTTCAGAAAAACATAACATATTTTTCTTTTTCGTAAAACACTTGGGTGTCATTGGAATGGGCAAATTTTGCTTTCAGCAGCAATAATCTCACTTACAGGCTTGGTGATGGGTTCCACAGGGCAACACATGCAATTGTGAGGATTAAGAGCAGTCTAGTATTACAAAAATGTTTGGGGCCCCCGGTATAAACCATTGCCACCCAAGGCAGTAAGTGACAATGTTCAGAGGGACTTCAGGATGGCCACAGCTTGCTGGGGCTAGCAGGAGTCCATCAACTGCAGGTCAGGACCTGCTGGGTTAGAGTCCACATAAAGTTCTGCTTTGAATAATTATTAAAATGAAGACTGGGAATTAGTGAAGTATCTGCTATATAATATCTCTAATTCCTGGTAATTCCTAGTATCTATCTATATATTAATGACCATGTAAATGATAAAATCAGTAGATGATAAACTAAACTGATGTTGCTTAGCACTATAATTACAAATCTGCCTTAGTGGAGAAAGAAAGAGTTAAAGGAGAATTAGTGCATGCTAATTGCTTATGCTGAGCTGTTCCACTCAATTACCTGAGTTTTCTTGAACTTCAAGAACACCCATCTGTATAGAAAAGCTAGAAGAATCTTAAAAATGCCAGGTTTATTACCTCATGAGCTGTCAAAGACAGAAGCAAGGCAAAGCACTCATGCAATATTTATCTATCCACACTGTGCTATGATTTTCTTTCTAAAGTCCTCCTGTGTTCTCTATGGCAGACACAACACTGCTGTAGAAGTCCAGTATGCTTAGCGCTTACCGTCCTTGTGTGCTTCATATACAACTCTTGACAGGCCAGGACATTGAAATTATTGGATCAGCTCTCCAAATCACAGGACAGACTTAAAAAATGAGCTGTGAAATGAAGATAAACGCTGGATCTGTTTGGCATGGCTTCTGCGTTTTGACTTTAGGGTTAACCTTTTAATCTTTTTGTCTCTAACCATAAGAAACAGAGCCTTGTTTCTAAAATAAAGGCTGAAATGTATGCCAGAATCTGAGGAAGCGCCAGGAAAAACAAGAAGTGAGAACCATAAAAGTAAGCAATAGTATTTTCTCCTTTATTTATTGCGGGTTTGAAATCATGAGGAATGTACATAGATAGGTATAAAGCATTTAACAGACAGTCCACCTTTACCTTTGGCAATTTCTGTAATATAGGTCACAGTTATGCCCAACTTTGATTTAACCAAAGAGGGGATCCAGGTGATCCCATGTATCTTCTCTTCTAGGAGGGAAATTCTCTCTATCGTTTTCTCTCTCCATCCCTAGAAACCCAGCCCACTGCAATGCTTTCAGCTCTGAAAGTCTTCTGTGCCAAAAGACACAAATTCCTCAGTCCTCCTCTGACGGGTATTTCCCTTCTCCCTAGTCATGGAGAGAAACGTTGTCCCTGTGACTGGTGTGGTACCAAATTGGGATAGCATGGGTGCCCCCTGCTTTCCCACTGGCCAGCTGCTGCACCCCTTCCCTTGTGAAGGGGAAAGACCTGCCTGTCAAGCTGAATTTTCCTCACTTGTCATCCGAGAGGTGGAAGCCCCGCTCCGGTGGCACGAAGAGGGTGTGGACAGCCTTCTGCAGGCAGGGCAGCTTTGCTCTGCCAGAGCATCCCGAACACGGGGGATCATGAGTGATCAGGTAGGAGAAGACATCCCCACTGCAGCCTCCACAGTCACCTGCTGGAAGGCACAAGGAAGCAGGGAGGTGCTGGTGGTGTAGAGCTGGAGAGGACATGGCACAGCAGATTTGGGTGGTGGGGGCTGTGCTGGTGACATTTCGGTGGCAGCCAAGGTGGGAGTGATCTTGATAGATGTCCTGGCCCCAAACCAGACCCTAGATGTAGCAGCACTGGTCGCCCCAGGCGGGCAGCTGCTCTTCAGCACAGGGATGAGGAGGGTGTCAGGGGACCCACTGCAGAGCTCCAGTGCTCCCTCATGGTGGCCCAGGGTGGGCAGTGCTGCCCAAAACCATTGCATTGTATTGGGGTGAGGTGGGATTTACCTAGTAGCTGGCAAACAAATTCCAAGTTTCAGCTGCAACATCAAATGTTTTCCATAGTGGTTTGCGCCACCTTCCCATGCTCTGCTGGCCCCTCACCCTGGTGCTTACGGTGAGGTGCCCAGCAGCACTCAGCATGTGTGGGAGGGGGATTTTTAAGCTGAACTGACCATTGCTCTGTGTTTCCCATGGGATTGCACCTGCTCTTGCATGGCCACACGACCTTCAGGAGCAGGGATGTAAATCCAATACAGGATTTTTTTCCCCCTTCCCACCCTTGTGTTATCCCCTGATGACCATTAGCCACTAAAAGTCAAAAAACAAAATTCAGCAGAAGATAAGCCAGAATTTGTTGTGATAGAGTCTCTATTTTTCTTGTGAAATTTTACTGTGAAAAGCTGATGTCAGAAGATGAGAAACAGCAGAATACCAGGAATGAGCAGCCGTGGCTTTGTAATGCAAAAGTCGAGAGGAGAACATGCCTCCTTTACATTTCCAAACCGGTCTATTATAAGACATGGATGCTCTTCACTTCCCTTGGTACAGATGCTTTATAGCACGCCCTCCCTTTTTCCCAAAAGCACCTTTGGGGTAAAAATCACAACCAAAAAACCCAGTAAGTATAAATTCCTTTCAGAAAGGCTTTACATTTTCAAGCGTTGGGAAAAATCTTATTAGGAAATATTTCCTAGAACATCTTTTCTCTCATTAATTTGTGTTTTCTCTTGAAATCAGAGGCATTACAGGTTTTGATTACTTTGAAGGTTCAGTTCAGAATATTCTTCTCTAAACGGTAACTGAGAGGAAAAGATGCCATCGTCTTCCTTCCCACACTGCACAACTCAACTGTTTCAGAAACTTAGAATAACTGTTGCTGGACATTGATAGTATTCTAGTGATAGTCAGCAAGGTATTTAAATGAATATTTTCTAAAATTAAGTCCAAAACTAATTGTACAGTTACTTTTTTTTCAGTCAAAGAGTCCAAATCTGTCTTGAGATCTGCACAGTGTGTGTCTAGGAGTAATAAAAGGTAAAGCTTCTCCTAGGACTGCCCCCATTTGTAGATACACAGCTCTGAGAAACACCTTTCATAGGTGCGAAAGTTTAGCCCTTAAAGGAGATATGATCTGGCAAAAAGCAAGTGGTTTATAACAAACCCCATGCTGCCATCTAAACCAGATGGATCTCAAAAGCAAACCAAAGCTATGGCAGCTATACAGTAGCTGGGATGTCTCATGTGTGAACCAAATAGGTGGATTTGGACCAAAGAAAAAGAGCTTCCATATGGATTTCAGTGAACTCAGAAAAATAAATGCAAAATCTATCACTTAGAGACAGTTTATGAGCCTGGGATACTTCTCAAGAGCCCCAGGGTTATAAATCAGTGTCTGGCTTCCAGTCAATAATTCACAAATTCTGGATTATCACATCAATTTGAAATTATGTCATATCTGTCTGTTTAATATTTAATAACGGTTTCCTGTTAAAAATTATCAGAGAGTAATTTAACACACACAGTAATGAAAATTTAAAAAAACCTCTTGCTTTGTTTTGGTGGGTTAGTATCCTAAGCGAGAAATTGCTACTGAGCAGAAATTGCCTAACTAATGCAGTAATTCATATCAGGCCAGTGTATTTTATTTATCTGGCTGTATTGTTATCAGTCATTTATTTATCTGTATTACAGCAGCACCTGGAGACTCCAGATACGGGGCTCATTGTGCTCCAGTCTGTAGGACCATAATAAAAAAATAAGCCTAGACTAGAGAGATATTCCATCCACATGCAAAGAAAGAAAGTGGGAGGAAACTCGGGCTCATGAATAAATACGGTGAGTAGGTCATAGTGGTCCTACTGCACCTGCAGGCTTGTCCTTATAGACTCTTGGATTACAGCAATTAAGAATGTGCTATAAAACAGGTAGCACAATGTTATCTTGTTTCCAGTTAATATGTGCGTTTGCTAAGCTCTTCCTCATCTAAGTTATTTGCTTTTCTCTAATGACCAGGTCTTTGCCAGGCCCAGAGACCTTCCAAGCTATATTTAGCCTCAGCCTACAAGCAGCTCCCACCTGCCTGTGATGGACACCCAGCTCCGGTCTTGCACTTGCTGCAGACCATGAACTCCCACTGAACTCCAACTAAATTCAAGATTTTAAACATACCCTAGGCCGATCCAGTCCTGAAGGTATAGGGTGAGCCCAGCACTCACTTTAACCTCAGCCTGGGGCCAGGCTATCAATGCTGATTACAGAGAGTACCACTACCAGACTGTGGTGGTAACTGGGTATACTCTGAATTGGAGTAACTGGCTGGGGATAACTGTTGTACGTGAGGATTGTTTTTAGCCTATCCTGAGATTATTATTGCTGGTTGTTGAGATCTAGGGCCATTTTTAGAGTTTGGGTTAAGGCAGGGTTGGACCTGCATTTTAGACAGGTTAATCTGTAGTGTGTGATGGCAGACTTCTTTCTTGTCCTTGATTTGTTAGATGCTCTCATGAAATGCTCTTCACAAGGGCTCTTTGGGTGAGGGGGGAAGAGCCGGGACTGCAGGTGCCATCTCTGCCTGGAGCCCTATATGGGGCCAGCAGCCCCATTATCCTCAGATCATGAGGATGAGAATAGCAAAACTCCTGAATTACTGTGGGCTTCCACAAGAGAACCTGGACCAGACAGTCAAAAACACTTGCACGCCCAGACATGCAGATGGAGGACCAGTGGGATTTTTTTTAAACATGTTGCCTAATTCCTAATGATCCATTACTTCTTAAATGCATGGGAAAATCCCACGGGCCACGTCAAGCCATATGATTACACCTAAATTCACAATAAGCTTTGTGGATTTAGGATCCACTTTACAGACTCTCACACAGAGACTGGTGGTCAGCTCAGAAGATTTCAGATTTCTTTGTTAATCTCATTTTCCCACGCACTGGTTAGAGGGTCCTGGGCTCTGGGCTGCTGATGCCGTCAACATCTCTGCCTTCCAGGTGTGAGTCTCAAGGTGTCTAAGTAACTTTGCAAATGTGGTTGGAGGCACCCCACCTTTGAAAAAGTGGTATTGATGGGAGCAGGAGAGCCGTGAGATGTCCTTGCAGATACAGCTGACGGTGACTAATACTGAACACGGCTGTAACAGCCTGTCCATGGTGATTTTCTTGGTAGGCTGTAAATCAGCAGCCTCTCCCAGAGGTACAAGAGTGTGAAACACTCTTTGTCAAAGAAATATGCTTGTATCAATTAAGAATGAGGGTTTAGGAGTCTCTGTGCGAAGTAGGTGACTGGCTCTTTAAGAGATCTTTCATATCTGTCTTTCCACAAGTTTCTCCGTCTCATTTTTGAGCTTCTTTTCCTTCCAAAAGCACCTTGTTAGTTTCTGTTCTTGGTTCACTTTCTTTTATATGGAAGAAAAGAAGGACTGCAATTTGATGTTATTCTGCGTTTATGATGCAAACTATTCTCATAGCCAGGGATGATTTTCTTGAATTTATCCATTCATTCACTCTACCATGTTTCTGACAATTACTGTGGTTCAGCTATCTTCCCCACTGAAGTAAACTGAAAATACTGTCGTTCCACACACCCTTTTACAAATCCCGTTCCATCAGTAATGGCACAGAATTTTTTTTTTTTTAACAATTGCTCCAGTACTTGTTTCACTACATTATAAAACTTGAAGGTGGATTTTAATTTATTAATTGAATATTAATAGTCAAAAGGCTTGGGCACTTTTTCGTATGGTCAGCTTTTTCTAAGCAGGAAGAGTCAAAGTTAAATAATCAGATCAATCAGAAATGTTAATTTGCTTTTAATGCATTTGTAGTTGAAACATTTGAACTTTGATCTCGGTTGTTTGCTGCTTTCAAATCAGCAATCAGAAATGACCGAAAATTACTGAGTTTTGATGTGAAGCTTTGCATTGCTGCACCAGGGCCTTAACTTAAATCTGCTTTTAAAAGATGAATTGCATTTAGAACTGCTTAAAAACACATCTTAAATTGGCTGCCTTATCTGTCGTAGCCAGAAGTACTTTTTACTTTTCTCCACAGGCGAACGGTGGTACCCAGCTCCGTGGCAGCTCGGCACAGGTCAGAGTGTCTGTGCTTCAGTGCTTGTGGTGACTGTCACAATAGCCTGCGAGGACTAAAATATATTTCCTGTACCGTGAGTCAGACCTGGATATTAATAATGAGCTGCATTTAAGTGGGAAGATAGCGTTTTTCATTCCATTTATCAGTTCTGAGGTACCAGCTTATTTAAAAAAAAAAAACAAACCAACCCTGAAAATCACCTGCAACAAAAAAGAGGTTCAATCTTATGTTCTGTCAAGGAAATGGGCTGAGACAATGTGCTACTATATTTAAATTTTCTTAAGTGTGTTTCTCCTTGACCAGGTGTTACTCCAGGCACTCAGTTAATGTCACTTCTCTCTGTGTCACCCTCCTTCTCTCCTTAAACTGCTAACACTCTTTTCCTCATCTGATAGGGAACCTACCCCAAACTTCAAAGCTTTTCAAAGCGGCATTGGCTGTCCCCAGCCCAAGTCACACAGAAAAATGTCCACTATGATACAGCAGAACAACCAAACGTGCAAACATACAAGCCCTTCCTCCTGAACTGTACCTGAGGGTATACAGGTGTATTTCTGCTTTAAAATGTAGTTAAAGTACCTTAGATTGATGTTTCTCATTTCTTCATCAGCTGGATAACTATTATCCAAGCGAGGCTGGCTTACAGGCATTGCATTTACCCAGCACTTCGCCTTCCCTGTTCATCGTCATACAGTTCCTAACAAAGCAAGCAGTTTTCATATGGAAAACGTGTCTTTCTATTGCACTTTTTTGCCTCTTTTAATGTTACTTAGACGTAAGAAGGGTTGATCATGTGATTTTGCCAGCCACACAGGTTTGTATGCTAAAGCCACGTTCTTTAAACTTAAAGTACCTTACCCCACATACAATGCAATAGGGTGGGCTTACTGTAACCCCCCCCAATTGTGCCTCTCCTTTGAGAGCTCTGCTCAGACATATCCCTGTCAAACTTGCAGTGTAATGACAATTCCCATTAATTGATCTAATTAGATAATGTGAGGCAAAGCTAAATCAGAAAAATTGTCATTTGTAAATATTAGAAATGAATGAATTGGCGGGATTTTTTTTAAAAAGTGGTTGTAGAGGATTTTGCCATAGATCTTGGGTGAATGGAGATTTGTGTGCTATATCAAGCAGTAATTAGGGACCTGTGTTTGCCCCTTTTCACTGTGGTGGGAAGTATTTTATAAGGTGAACACCGAGTTGTGATGGTTGTCAGACATAGCAGAGAATCAGCTCCTTGTTGTACTGGATCAAAATAAGATGGTTGTCTTACTGTCTTAGCAAGATTTTGGCTTAGTGTCCCTGTGGGAATTACAAATTTCAGGCAGCTGGCACTGGAAAGGTACAGGGATAACTTTGATTAATGCAGGTTGCTAGCAGCTCTTTGCGATTCAGAGTGAAGACTGTAGCGGGGGCTGGCAAAGGTCCTCTGAGCTTTAATACAACACACAGCCCATCTCTGACCAGCAGCTGTGCTGGCCATGGAAACCTTGTGAGCAAAACCCTGCTGGAGCTCACAGAGAGGTAAAATATTATTCTAAGAAACCGTTATGTCCTGTGATTTTCGGGGAGCACAAATCTTTTTGCCTGTGTAAACTCAAAGGGGGGACATTTCACTGAAAGAGAGTCAGCAAATACCAAAGATGAAACAAGACTGGGGTTTCATCCTCAAGCAGCCACAGGCAGGTCTGAGGGACAGCAACAGGTATCAGCCCCTTCCCTGCCCTTTTCCCCCATCTTCTTCCTCCTCCCGCACACCTCGGTTGGGCCACCAGCACCCAGTTAGCTTCAGCACCTACATTCATGTGGATATATGAAAAACATAGGTATAGAAGAACATCACCAGTCAATTAGTCGTCTCATCTTCCTTTCTCAGCACGGCTATTTCTAGCTGCATGTGAAGGAAACTATGAAATGCATGCCCAGATGCTCAGGCAGGAGAGGCTTGCAAACAGACATGGCCTCCTACTTGCTAAAATGCCTTGATTTTTAATTCTATACAGTGAATGGGGAAAGAGGGAAAAGGGAGCGGATTCATGATTTTTGCGTGCTCAGCTGGAAGACAAATGTTTCTATTCTGCCTTCTTCCCCCTCCCTTGTGTACGCTTTTGGTCAGTTGTAAAGAAAGGGCCCCAGAAGTTTTTTCTCTACCAAATCCATGCTAGCACATGAGAGGAAACTGTACACTCTCCTCACCAAAATGGCTCAGCTGGCCAAGCCCGGACCTTCAGCGTCCAAACTGGGACCACTGCTGAATCCCTATGGTTTGTCAATAATGGTAATGCCAACTCCTGTTCTCACACCTTGGGTCCCTGGATTTTTTGGACTATCCTTGCCTACAGTGTGGAAGTAAACACAACCAGAAAAGCTGTACTGAAAAGCACAAAAGCAAAAGCCACAGCACCCGAGGCAATCAGCACGTGTGCTCTGAAAAGAGCACTTCTTTCTTCTGTGGATCTCATGTGGCTGTTTTTTATGCTAAGAAGATGATATGTAAATTAATGGGATTTTTGCTTTTTTTTTGTTTATGTTACTGTTTGCTTACTAAAATAATTTTGTACAATAAAATAAAGGATAAAATCCCAGTGGGATCATTCAGTGAGTCGGCTAGAGGAAAACATATTGGCACACCTCAGGGATTTTATGCCTCTTTTTTAGTCCATCTAGCATAGGCCACTGTTAGAGACATAGCACTAAATTCAACTGAGCATTTGTAAGTGTGGTTGTGGCAATTCCTATCTCTGTCCAGGTAAGCAGTTTCATTCATGTGTATGCTCTGTGTAAAAGGCCCCGCTTTCTTTCCACCTCTGCTCTAGTCAGCGCTGGTTTGAAAAGTACAGCTCATGAGAAGAATACAAAGCATAAAACTGATCTCTCACTGGGCTGTAACATAAATGGCATTGGGAACATTTCCGTGATGAAGAGATGCTTCCAGAAAAACAGGTGTAATGGCATATAAAAGCCACTTTATGATAATTTTACATGCCCTCAAATATGCAGCATTCTGCTGGACCCTAATGGGTATGAAAATGCACCACGTGCTGTGGAAATCTCCTTTGCAACCTAAAGGTTTCAATAACAGGATACATACATGTCGATGCTTTCTCCTTTTCCATTTTTACCAGGGACGGCCCAATGCCCACTCCTTTTCTGCTGTGACCAAAGGCTGGACCAGCTCTGCTCAGTGCCCTAAAACTGCTCCGTGCCCTAAAACCGCTCCGTGCTCAGTGGAGGCAGCAGCTCCCCTGGCCCGCGGGGTCCTGAGCGCGAGTGTAAGGGGCACTTGTAAAGAGTGTAAAGAGCGTGTGTGGAGAGTGGTGGAAACTTCTGTTTCGCTCCTCACTCCCTAGTTGGCCTGACCCCTCAGGGGCTACAGCAAGAGGGGGATTTCAGAGGAGCAGGGTGAAACAAGGGGACGATGGGGCATTTCCTGGGGTGGGAATTGTTTGAAGAGAGGCCACAGACCTGCGACTGGCTTGCCAGGGAGCTGTCAAAGCCGATATGGCTCCCACCCCAGCAGCGAAATGGTGAAAGGCAGCCTAGCAGGGAGCCAAAAGTAAATTTTACACAACTTCAGGGTGGGTGTCACAGACACAGTTCAGCTGGCACAGCACCACCACTCAGCGCTGCCCTGGGCAGCAGCCGGTGGTCCTCAGGGGGAACACTCCCCCCCTTTCTGGGTACAGTATGGTGTACCTACTGCCACAGAGATCGTTAGATCTAATTGCCTTCATGCTTGCATGAAGTAGGATTTTTGCAAATCCGGCCATTATCAGCTGCCTGGCTGGAGAAAAAATACAGTCAGTTGACAAACCTGAACGTTTTTGGTGGTGACATTACTGTACGTGATGTTAACAGGATCTGGATGCTACACCTCACTCTCCAGTGAGTGGATGGCATATTTTGGAAGGTTTACTCACTTCGTTTATGCCCCTTAATGAAAGGAATGTGATCAGACGTTTCTTCTGCATTGCTTAGAGAAAAGCTCAAAGGGAAATACTTGGAGAGTGCAATGACCTATGAAGTTGCCTGGTTTGTGGCCGCAGCTGTTCCCTTTGCGTGAGCACAGGCAGGAGTGGTGATTCACACGTGGGAAAAGCCCACTCTTGCATTTGGTTTGCTGTGAGCTGCTCTTTTGTACCCTCCTGCATTCACCGTGACATTGGCAGGTTTGGGCCACTCGGCTAGAGCATCTCCGTGCTGCGGGAGGAGGCACGGCCATACTGAGACCTTGGAAGAGCTGTTTTGAAGCTGCAAAGGACCCATCGGTGCTGCGAAAAAAGCAGCGAGATGCCGAGTTTCACCTAATCGGGTTATCCAGGAGGCCAGAAACATGCCTGTTTAAGGAGTATCAAGCAAGTTCCTGTGTTTTTAAATACGGATCTGGAAATCTACTTCCTGAAAGGCATGGTGGGCCCCAGCCCGTGCAGTCTGAGCATCGCTGCCTATGCACAGCTCCCACGGCAGTGAAAGCCGGGCAGGGGTGAGAGGTGTTGATGAACCCGGCGCAGAATTTGGCTCTGAGGTTTGCAGAGTACCAGACTGGTATTTACCCGCCTCTGATACACTTTTTATGCAAAACAATGAACATCATGTACTAAGGCACTGTCATTGCTGGAAACACTGTGTAAATCACGGGGCTGTACACTCCCGTACTGAATGGCAGAGGGTGTAAGTGACTTACAAGGACATCGATAGAATGTCAATCTTTAGACAATTCCTGGAACAAAACCTAAAAACTGCTAAAGTACTTCAGGCAAATTATAACACCCACCTTACTTTTTAATGCCACCTTAAACTGAATTCTGCATCAGTCAGCTGTGGGAGGAGATGACATAAACAGACAATTAATGTTTCTTTTCACTTGCCAGTTAAGATTGAAAAATGTGGTCACTGAGCTGTCTTTTTCTGACATTTTCTTAACAGCTTTACACTTTGCAGAGAAGTTGCCGTCAGTCCCCATGCTAGAGCTGTGCCGCAAGCAATGAGCGGGAGCCTCTTTGCTTTACTGGGTGGACCGTCAACATTCATGAGCACCATATGTATTTCCACTGACCGCGAAACTCCCTGCTTGTTGTCTGGGGCCACGTGTTTTGCCAAGTGTGGTGGGACTGGGGTATCTGAGGGCTGCAGAAGGGTTTGCTCTCCCCTGGTTGGCCCCAAGCAGGGCTTTTTCAGGGCAGTCCTGCCCTCAGGGCCACCCAGAGCTATACAGGGCCAGGAGAAGACCTCTTTAGCATCAGGAAGCTGTGATGGCTGGTAGTTGCACCATTTTGACATACTCTTCAGATCTATTTAAGCTGTGTTTGTACTTGAAGTATTCTGTAAGTAGAAATGACAATCTGTGATTGAATATTTGAGTGCACAATGTTCTCTGGAGCAAACCCCACCTTCCCTCTGGCGCCCATCGCAGCACAGGCTCAGCTACCTGGAAACTTTGGGCTGTCTCCCATTCACCACTGTATGTCAGGCACCTAGTAGTGAGTTACACCAGCGATTTCAGTTTTTTGAGCAGAACTCTTTAAAACAGTTTTAGGTTCCACAGCTGTAATATGCACTGTCAGCAGTGAGTCTGTGGGTACTGACAAGCTGAGCTCAAGATACGTTGTCTTACGGGAGGTGGGTGGTGGGGAAAAATATCTGTCTTTTATAAATATATTTGGATAATTGCATTTACCCAAATTGCCTTTGTGTCCTTTCCCACTCCCTTCTGAAGACGAGAGTGTTAACAAGGAAGTCTGATATTTTATTGCTATTGGGATAACCAGATTTCTGACTTCTCAATCACCATTTAGATTTTTTTTAAAAAAGTCATACATATTGAGTGTGATTGAATTTCTGCCAGAATTTTGTTAGATAATTGGCACAGTACTTCTCCCATCAGTGAGACGCTGAGGAGAAAATGTAGCAAAGGAAGGAAAAAATAGGAAGATGGAAGAAACAAATAGGAAGAAAAGAAAACTGAAGTAGCAATCTAAAAGGCAAATAGTTTTTTAATAAAAGGAATGTGAATCACAGCCCAGTATCAGCTTTACAGCTCAGTTTCACTCATTTAAACTATGGTCCAGATAAAAAAACCAAGCCTCCAAGTGTGATTTGGACCTGATTTAGTTACCCTGCTGCAGTCTCCTCTATAGAGAGTCTTCTTTTTATTTAAAGCATTCTTATTCCTGATCATGAGTGTCTGACCTAAACCTAAATCGGCATGGTTTCAATCAATCTATCCACAATTCACTAATTACATCTACTGAAATCTGGGTGTGTGCTGGTAGCACGGTCAAGGAACCCTGCCCCTCTATAAAATGGGTTCTCCAGTTTCCTTGATAGAACTGGGACAAGCTGCTTCCCACAGTTTATGCTATTTAAGCTAATCTAATGATGTAAGGGAGGGAGGGACGAACACGCTGCAGTGAGGTAAAGCAGGGTGTGGACTCGCAGCGTGTCAGCCCTCCTGCAGCAATGGCCTGGGTGCACGTTTGTGTCTGTAGCATGTGGGAAATGTGCAGCAGCCTCTCAGCTACCTTGTGTGGGTACGAACATGCCCAAAGGTGGTCACCGGGGACCCACTGATGCGCTTTGGGCACAGTAATTGTTCATCTGGAAGGATTTGCTCTGGTCAAGCTGTGCGAATTTTCCACAACGAAAAAATAGAGAGGGGTATGCAGCAGCTCGGGTTGTCAGAGGTGTAGTAGTCTGAAGAGAATTGAACGAGTCTAAGGAAATAAGCTTGATAACTACCTTTAACATTGCTGTAAACAGGTACTAAAACCCCATAGTGAAGAAGGGATTATATGCATGTATGGATATATCCTTCCACTAGAGTGAACAAACACAAGATGAAACCAGGCCAGAGAGCTGCAAACACAGATGACCACATATTGATCAATTTAAATGCAACCTGGAGAGGAACTGTTTTAAGAGCATAGTAAAAAGAAAACATGGCTTATCTGTGCTAATGAGGCCATTAGTCATAATACCAGAAAGGTGTAGCAGAAAGAGTGTTAGCAAACCCAGAAATCTCCTTTTGGAGGAAACTGTATTTCTTAAAAAGTAGTAAGGAAAACCAGGAACCTTCTTAGTGTGACCACATAACTTCACCACATATAGAGCTGTGTAGCAACCTATGCCATCAGAATTGCACATACAGTACCGATCTTTAGCTGTGCTCTGTTCACAGGTGTGCAAGCATATGTTTTATGCGTACATATGTCTGTACACACGCACACACTGACATGCATGTATGCATGTAAATATTACTTTATTGCCATTTAAGGGACATATACTTTTGCTTCTGTTTGGTCTTGTAATCTCTTGCTTCTTCTCATGCTTGCTTTTGGGTTAGCAGCCAACTGCTCCCATTCCCCTTCTCCAGGCACGAGAGAGGAGGTTTTGTCTGGCAGCAGAAAGCAATGGGAGGAATGCTCAGCAGTTCTGGAGAAAAGCTAGAAAAGGTGGCCTGCTTTCATCAGCTCTGCATTTTCCAAATTTTCTTCCTTCCCTCCCTCCCTCCCTCCCTCCCTCCCTCCCTTCCTTCCTTCCTTCCTTCCTCCCTCCCTTCCTCCCTTCCTCCCTTCCTCCCTTCCTTCCCTTACCCTTATGTGTGCTCTCTTCTTCTTTTTTTTAATTCCTTAGCTTTAAAAATTTGAGTATCTATTTTTTTGGGGGAAGGGCAGAGATGATATTCATAGTAAGTAGGAAAAAGTATTAATCACATTATTCTAGGAAGTCAGGTCATAGATCTTAATATTTTCAAAGATCACTTAATCATTTTGTTCCCTTCCCCCTGAAGGGAATCAGATTACTAGCCACTTCGCCGCACCCTAGGGCTGTACAGCTTTTTGTCAGTCTCTTTATGGTTAACCTCTTTGTCATAATATTGATTTTTAACAAAAATATCCTTTCTGCCTTATTTAACTTTGATATGCCGCAGAGCCCTGTAACTATAGCTATCTTTAGATCATTGTCTAATCTTAGTATTTGAAATTGAGTTACTATGTCTAATCAGGTCTTCCCAGAAGTGCCTTACTAAAGCCACACAAGGTTTCATTAAGAAACTCCTCTGACTTCAGATTTGCCTCCTGAGGGCTCCTCTCAAACCCCAAAATTGCCAACAACATTTTGAAAGACAGTAGTCATGACAGCCTCCCTTCCTCCCCTTCTCCCCACCCCTCTCTGAAGAGCAAGGCAGAACCTGCGATGCTGCAGAGCCTGTGCCAATGGTGGGGGCTGTGTGCAGTGTCTGCCGGGAGCAATGAGGGCTGCTGAGCTCCAGGAGCCCAGGAGAGGAAGAGATGGACACGTCAGGGACCTATGCTGTCAATGCGATGGCTGTCAGGGACAGTCAGCTCCACCCTACAGAGTTTGGCACCAAATTGCTGGGATCTTGCTTGGATGCAAACATGCAGACAGAGTCTGATCTTGGCTGGGAGGGACATGTCTCCGTGGTAGCTCTGCTCCCTGCAATGTGGCTGAACCCATACACCCCCCGAGCAGCTCAGCACGGGCTGCAGGAGCAGGTCCCACGGGATGGGTGCCTGCTCTGATCTCAGCTGCCACCAGCTGCTGTGGCTTGTCCCCTCCACTCTCTTCTGCCCCTCTGAAGATGACACCCACCAGTTGTGATCCTGAGCCCTCACCCTCTGAGTGCCTGCACAGCGGTGCTGCACCACCAGGTCTGCTCTGTAACTATCTAGCAAAGGCTCACGCGTGCTCTGAAGAGCGTAACTGCCATCTTTGGAGCACATAGCATCCTCTGCAAGGGGCAGTTTGCTTCTGCCATGGCCTGGAGGATGAGGAGAAGGTGTCCTGTCCAGGGAAAGACCTGGAGGAGGGTCAGGAGCCCTCCAGGAGATGGAGAGGATTTTGGAACAGAGGGAAACTCCCCTGGCCCTGGTTCGCACGGCTCTCCAGGAGCTGAGTAATGTGGTTGCCTGCTGCTTTGTGCCTCTGTGGAGGCCTGGCAAAGGGAGACGATCATGGTGCCCAGATCCTGCCCCGAAACCAGCTCGGGCACTAAGGCGAGATCTTGGTTGAGGTCAATATGCCGACCAGGGCACCAGAGGCACTTCAGGACAGTCCTTCCCAGCCTCTGTGCCACGGCTTTTTACCGAGCTGCTACATCCTCCCCCTCCTTTTCTTGCCCTCATGCACATGCGCACACTTTGCAGTCAGGGACCGCTAACCTGGGTCGTGCATCAGCACGAGGGTCAACTTTCTTCATCTGATGGTGGCCCATAAGTGCACAGGTTTGCAAAGAGTTTTGCCAGATGAGATCCATGCCCTTCACAGGCTGGAGCCCTTTGGGTGGCATGTGCCCAGGGACGGCCGTGAGCCCCTGGCCCAGCGGGAGGTATTTCAGTGACACCATAACCTGGCTGGCCCTGGGCATACGTGTCTGCTCAGTGACCACTGCTTTGCCCATGGCAATCACTTCTGCCTCAGGACCAGCCTTGGGCTTTTTCCCCTGGGGACCTCCTAGGACAACGCCACACCCATGACCTGCAATTTCTGCAGCCCCATGACATTTTTTGGGGCAGCGCATGCTGTCTGCACACACACACGTGCGCATGTGCACACACTGCTCTCCCATCTAGTCCTCTGATGAAGCATTTGCCTTGTGCATGCTGGTTGCAGAAGAGCAGAAAGTGGCACAATGCTCCATCATTCTGGTTTTATAAAGGCAATTATGTCAATCCTTGTTGGTGCCTACTGTGTCATTACCATCCTAACTTTGTTTTGTCATTCTTTTTCAAGGGACATCTAATTAGGCATGACAAACTTGTGCACCAGACAAAGGTATTGCATCAGTTCATCAATTTGTAAATATTTCTGATTGGAGTATGTAGTGGTTTATGAAACGCTGGTAATTAAGTCCCGATAATAATCCCTCCAGTCCTTCAGAATAATCAAGCAAAATGTTAATTAAACAATCTGTGTCCTCCATGTAGAAAAAAGTAGTTCAGGTCATGGCAATTAATTATATTTTTCTCTATTCCCCAAGCAGTTTTTATGGCTGTGGACTGTGAATATTAAAAATAATCTGGTGATGAAAGACCAGATGGCTAAGGAGGTTGAAAATGGCATGTGTTGCTTTTCACTTGAGGATTATCCACTTCATTCAGATGTTGTTGCTTTTGATGGCTGTTGAATTACCTAAATGAAATGAGTTGGTGAACCACAAAATTACCCCAAAACAGGCCATAGTTTGCACCGGTAAGGAAAAATTCCCGACAAGACTGGGAAGGATTTAAAGAGGTTTATAGCTGGTTATGTTTGGCTATAATTTGGCTATAATTAATGAAGTGCACTGGACACTGGTTCATTGCTGCTTCCAAGACAACACCCTGAAGAAATTTATTTAAAGCTGACAGCTAAAAACACAACACCATTTTTGGACCCATGTGTTTTCTCTGAGAAGCCAGTGGCAAATCCTTCATAGCCAATACTTTGTGAAAAAGTCAGAGACTGGTAACAGCAAATGTTTAAATCATTCTTCTACTCTCAGGTGAGTAATTCCAACAGGCAGCCTGTACAGCAGTAACAGAGGAGAACTAAATGCCAAATGTATTTTTCAGATTTGTATTGGCTGAGAAACATGACTATGAAAAAAAATTGAAGAAAACTAAAGAAAGCTGCTTTTTGTAGAAAGAAATAATCATGAATGAAGTATTAGAGACTGTGACGACTGAGTTCTCCTGTCTGTAGCACCACCATGTCCTATCACTTTGGAAAGCCTTTTATGTTGAGATTCACTAGGTGTAATCAAGAACAGAAAGAAGATGCTTAAATGAAGAGCATCATCACTGAAAACCCTTTTTACTTAAAAGACCAGCTTGTGCTTTGGAGCTGCCTCTCTCTGCGACTGTCACATGGTGGCCAAAGGTCTGATGGTCAGGAAGGTGATTCCTGGCCTCTGTCTCCAGGGACTTCAACTGCCCCTGCTATAAAATGGAGATGAGGGTGTTTTTCTCTATATCACAGAGTATTTGTGAGAGTTGACATTTGTGAGGCATATCTGAGCACCTCAGGTCATTCTGTATTGATCATATGATTCTCTACTTAAGCCATGACATTTATATATAAATTTATAGATGCAGTACTACCTCTTTTCTCCCAGGGCTGATATTTAGTACATTTAAAATAGCAATACTTCATAGAAAATTAGTACATTTATAAATCCTATAATTCTGCTTTGACTGTTTTGTTTCTTTTTCCTTTACAGGCATAGAGCCAGCAATGCACAGTACTTTTATAATTTTACGATGAGATGTTTAACCTGCTGCTAGGTCACAGGAAGGTCACACTTTCTTCTGTAAAAATGTCCAGTCAACACAAATGCTAATTTTCTCAACAGGATTGACAATGCACATGTCATTTTGCAGCTTCATATATTATGTAAAGCCTGTCATTTCTCAAGCTGTGCTACTGCTGATGTTTGATTAACAGTGAGGACTTGTTACCTCTTGTATGGAGCTCTGGCTACTCAGCAATGACAGCTAACTGAATGGCTGTTATAAAAGACTCACCTCCTCTTGGGTACACCAGCCTTCAGGATGAATGAAACTTTGGGTGCCAATCTGTCACGGACATTTCTGCCATTTGGCAGGTGCCCATTGCACAAAGACCAGTCTTCTTTACTCCTTCTCAAAATCCATGTGGTTCTGGTCACTCTGAAGAAGAGGAACAGTACCTTGAGACCTGCACACCCAGCTACTGATTGAATGGGGGTCTCCCAGTTCAGTCCAAAGGCTGAAATCTGGCTACAAGAATCAATCCTGCCAGCAGTTTGCAACTAATTCAAGGTCTGAAGTATATCTACATAAACTAACATTCAAATATTTTTTTAACCAGGAAGAAATTTGGAGGCATCCAGTCTGTTCACTGACAGTTTTCATGCAGAAAAATATCTCAGAAGAAAGGTATTTTCAGTATTAGCTTATCCAGCTACATTTTCAAGAGATAAACCAGAGCTATATTACAGTTGTGAAGGTGTATATGCCTTCAATAACTGTCACTAAAGATCAGATTATTTTTTGTATTCTCACAGTATCCATAAAGCTGGGTCCATACCTACTTATTCTCACGCTCAGTTTGTGAGTACATAAAGCAGAATATGCCTGACACTGTCTGGCATGTGGGGAGGTATAGGCCTCTCCGTTCCTAAAGATTTCCACAGACTAAGTATTTTTTTTCCTTTTTTCTTCTGCTTCACTTCTGATTCTATTGTTCTTAGGATGCTCTCAGGATTCTTCAGCTTTCAAGGACACATTTTCTTTTGCAATGGCCTTCCTGAAATTAACTTCACAGCTTGGTCAGTTGTAAGGGTTAAATTCTTTTCAATCACTGGTGACAAGAAATCTTTTCAAGATCTCTTAAAATAGCCAAATCTCTCCAAAGAATTAAATGTGGAACTACGGAAGTCAGAGGCTGTTGGGTGTTTTCCAGTACATGCTATGGAAATGCTCATCCGCTGAAGAAAGCCAGAACTAGCTTTAATGCCAGGACAGAATCCTAGAGCTAGCCATGATCCTATAGTGCAGCCTGTTTTCTTCACACAGCTATGAGAAACGATGGCAGATATGAAGTGTCTACAGAAGAAACCATGTTTATGTTTAGCAACCCGTGGTCTTTGTTCCTGGCAGCTATAGGTATTCATCCTAGTATGACACCAGATATTTGGATGCCTCTGGGAAATGGATTTACACCTTTGCCTTGTTACAGTGCCACCTAATGAATTACCAGATTTGTGCTAGTGTGTCTGATCAACAATCAGGCCACATTGATCAGTCTTGTTCCCACTGACACTAGCAAGGACACAGCATGCGTAAGGTCATGACTTACAGCAGGAGGTTCCCTTCCCAAACCTTATCCCAGGTTTCCCTGTAGGCTGTTTCTGCTCCCAGGACCTCAAGCACCTCTGTTGCTCTGCAGGGGCCTCTGTGTCTGGTTTCATGGCTGGTTTTGGTGGGACTTTCCTACTCAGGCTTGAAAGGATGGAAGTCCACAAAACACCTGAGTCTGGAGGCATTGCTGGGTGTCTTGACATCTTCTTCCCGAACACCAAGAGAAATTCAGAATCACATGTGTGTGTCGTGGCTCAAAAGCTGTAGCCAGTTCCTTGGTTCCAGTCTACTGTTAGCTGTGGCAAGCAGAACAGCACAAAACCCAGGGAAGATACCACCTAAGGAAGACTTCTAGCTAATCGTCCTCATTTTCTGGCACCCCAAAGTGACAAACAGAAGCTGTGAACTTTCTCCTTAACCTTCCTCTCCTCCCACATGCATGCCTCCTGAGAAAAGTTTGTTCACTTCCATTCAGAAAGACGCTCCATCATTTCAGAGAGCAGGATCTTAGACAGCATTGCCAGAGGCCGTCTGAATTAGCCTCTGTCTTTCCTGCCCTGAAATCTAGCTATCATCTGCTCTATTTATTCCCAGTAATTTCTTTCAGATGAGCCTGGTTTGGCAGAAAGTGAAATCTGTGCAGGCCTTGACTGCAATAAAACTCAGTTTCTTGCACCTCAGAGACAAAGAACAAAGTTTTATGATGGTGGTTATTTTTAATACCAGAACAGAATGAAGGGTAGTAATGCCTAGTGAACTTAGAAACCTGAATCTTTTCACTGGCTCAGACTTAGAATTCACATTACCTCAGTTTTCCTGACCATTCAGGGAAATGTGTCTCTTGGCCTTCAAAATGCCTACTGCCATATACCTATCTAGGCATCTTATCAGAAATATCTTTATTTCAAAGTGGTCTACGAATTTTCTCTCTTTTGCACTCTGCCCTGACTCTGCTCAGAAGTGCACAGGGATAGGACAAGAGGAAAGGGACACATGTTGCAGCAAGAAATACTTCAATCAGATAACAAGAAGAAAATCTTTTATCATGGGGATAGTCAAACTCTGGAACAAGCTACCCAAAGAGGCTGAGAAATCTCCACTCCTGGAGATATTCAGAGTGTGATTGGACAAGGCTCGGAGCTAAGTTGTTCTTGCTTCAAGTGGAGGGTTGGACCAGACCACCTATGGAAGTCCCTTTCAACCTAAATTATTTTTGATTTTTATGACTTGTACCATTCTTATCCACCCCTGAGTTCACTAGGAGAACGTTGGTGCATCCCTTCCCTGAGCCAGGTATGCAGGTCTTTGTTGCATGGTTGCCTCTTAGCCAGCTACTAAAACGAAGTTCTTTCTGGGGCTGTGAAATACAGAACTGAGCACCGATACGGCAATCCACTCCAGATGACACCTTAAGCCTCGTCAACTGCTAAATTATCTAGAAGATGTTATCTTTACTTAACGGCCACCATTAGCTGACAGTCAGTGTGTCCATTGGATAGCAAGCAGCAAGCATAAACATGTGAGGTCTCTGCTCCTCTGTAGAGAAGCAGCCAGCAATGTTCTGCTAAATCAACATCTTATCTACTAGCTCATTAGTTGATGTAAAAATTAAATGGCAATTGCCCAAATAAATAAAAAGAATTCCTGGAAAGTCATGTCACTCATCTAAAGAGATGTACTTTCACATTTGTGTCCACAAATATCTATACTGTCGACAGTCTGAAAAATGCCACCAGGAAGGCCATGAAGGCTCTGTTACTTAGAAATAATATCAGTAGCTGAAGTTACAAAACATTACTGATACTTCCTCATCCACCTGAGGTGTTTCAAAGTGAGAAAACTTTTCTCTCTTTGTCATTTCATCCCGTATTTCAAGGAGCAATCACAAACCAATTGCGTTCAATAGTATTGCTGTATTCTCAAGCAAGTGGATTATACCACTCCATTAACTGTAAGGTAAGAGTATTAATCTTTTCTGGTTACCCACCACCAAAACTACATGTACTGTAATTGTTCAATGTCTTTCCAAAAAACAGAATCACCACAGCCTTGAAAGCATATTAGGATCTTTCTTTCTGAAAGAAATATGCACTGTACTGTACTCTCTTGTAAGTTCTTACTGGTACTTTCTTGGGAGACGGGTTTTGAAACAAAATTAGATTGTGAGATATTGCAAGATTGTACAAAAGCACTTTTGTGGGAAAAAAAGGTGATTTTTACTTTTCTCTGTGGACAGCTAGAAGACATAACAGCCTGGTTTTGCAGTTTTTATTGTGGTACTCTAATTTTTTCCTGGTGGATGCATTGGAAGAAAAAACCCACATTTCTGAATCATTATTTTCAGGCTTGCATATTGCTAGCAATGAAGCAGCCAGAACTAACTCTGCCGGTATCTTCTCACTAATAAATGCCATTTTGAAACAATTATGTGAGCTGGAGAGGATGGAATAGGTGCTTTGCTTCAGTTACCTTTCTCCCTGAATGATGCTTTATGCAGATAGATAAAATGCACTTAGCCTTTGCCTGATCCAGTACTCTCTCTACAGGGTGAAGCATGATGTTTCATCCCTTCCCAGGGTGCTAGATGGCACCAAGCAAGGTAAAATAAGAGCCCTACTTTATGCTGTATCTTTTGGGGATCAGAGGGTATTGTCAAAAGGAGTTGTAGGCTTCAAAATTAATGACTTAGTTGTTATTTCAGCTCAACACCCAGGCAGCCCCAGTGCCTCAGTACTGTTGAAATGTTGCAGATTCTTAGTCTGGAATTTGGATAGCGACAAGGCAACAGGTAACAAAAGAAATGAGTTTCTGCTGAGTGAATATAAACTACATTTTAATGCCCTGCATCAAATTTTAAAGTATTTTGCTAAATCAGTCACATGCTATGAGGCAATACTGCATTGAGAAGAAGAGGAAAATCCATTTAGAAAGCACATAATGAGGTAAGCTTTCTGGTGGTGTACATTGCTGAGGAACAGAAAATTGTCAAGATATAAAACATTCATGAGAAACACGAATGATAAGGTTCTTGTTCAAAATGGTGAAATCAGTGTTTCTATTCTGAACTCTATTTTTGGAAGTTGTTCCTTGTTCCTGAAAAATTGCTTTGTGCTGGAATGTAGCAAAAAAGATGATAGTCCTGGAGAAGGGTAGTCTTATTTTTCTGGTTTTGGTTCCTGTTAGAGAAATGTAAGAATGTATTTTTTGAAGATCCATTCTAATGCTTTTGGCCAAATAGTAAGTAAGTGCTCAGTTTCTGATGGTATTAGTACATTACCCCACCATCTACCAGCAGGAAATTGTGTTTAGGGAGTATCACCCAGCATCATACGACGGTCAGTGTCAGTGGCTCCAGCCTTAGAAACCAGAGGCTGTTTGAGGCTCAGCAGCACCTGGGCTCCTGCGTGGCTTGGTCCACCCTGCAGGGCACTTCATGGACATCGGTAGTTTGGAGGCTGTTGGTGGCACTCCATGGCTGATCTCGGGGAAACCCAGGTGGAAGGAGACGCCTCTCTGCAGGCAGGTGGACAGTGCCTGCAGAGCCTCCATCACTTCCGAAAATGAGGCAAAGCCACTGACGGTCATTTAGGACCAGATTTTTTTCCTTAAAGCATTTAGGTGCCTTAATGTGGGAAATTAAGCTCCAAGGCCCTTATGATAAGCTTGCCAGATGCCTGTCTGCAACATTAGTTTGTGAACTACCTGTAAAATCAGGCCGCTTGGCAGAACTGAACAAAGCCTAAGCAAATTTCTGATCTGGGACATGCACGCTGTGACAGGAGCCAGGTGTGTCTGGAGCGTGTGCTCCTCTTTGGCACAACACCTCCATTAGCATCAAAGAGCATTTGGTCTTACGGAGAAGGGCGTGGCCTGACCCCCCAATTTTTCTTCCACTTTTTGAATCTCAGCAGAGATGTGTTGCTAACACAAGGAGTGTGTGTGTCAGTGCCATCCTGACGGCAGGGAGCTGGTAGAACAGCGGTGAGGGGTAAAGGTGTCTAACAGAGCTGCTGCAGCTGAAGGTCTGAGGGTAAGTCTGATGCAGATGCCATCTCTGAGCCTGTCCCAGTGGTAGCACTGAAGAAATCTGTGTACATTCTTTACCCTGGCAGGTCACATAGATTTATTCTCATAAAAGTCTATTGTGAAGATATTAATATCTGCAGTTGCCTTTAATTTTTGTTGTAATGATGCACTTTTATTACATTAGAGTGACCTGAAACTGTGTCCTAGTCTCATAGATCCCATTTGCACAGCTTGCACTGTAGGTTTAATTTCACAGTTTTTAGTTTCCCAGCTTAAAAGTATGAACAATTTATGGAGCAAAATTAACAGTTTATTAGAAATATCACTCACTGCAAAAGTCTTCAGGGTAATTCACAGCTCTATAAAAGGTCGTGATATAAATAATTGCTTGATGAATATGGACCATGTCTGTTTGTCATTAAACACCAGCAGAGAGCTAATGCACTTTAATAGTCCTGCTAACTGCTATCTGACAGGCATGGAAATCACAACCAAATACAACAATTAGGCTGAACAATTGCTTCTTAGGTTTTTTTTCTTTACACAAAAGGTAAAATAATGACATATGTTGTTTTCTTCACACTTCAGTAGTGGTCACGACTATAAAACATTGTAACCAATAGCTCAAATATTGCAATGCTATTCCACTGTTTACCAAACAAAATGTTGCCTTAATTCCATTCTTTTACATGTTGAAAGGCTGCACTCACAGTGTACAAGCTCACAGTGTGCAACAGTGAAAACTGTTATTCCCCTTCCTATTTGTAGGGAACATATTCAAGGTCCCTGGTATAATCCCTGTATTCATAATCCATGCATAGTGGTGCCCTGATCCAACTGTACACCGCTAGGCTTTTGTGATCCACACACATCTGTGTAGCTCTCCACTTAGGATTACAATATATAGATTTAAACCTTATTCAAAGCAAAGAAGCCTTCTAGTGAGGTTTCTCTAATAAATGCAATGTTTTCTGTTTTCATTAAGGGCTTATTGTATTCAGTTGTGACTGAACCTAATTACAGCACACCTAGTCCTGACGGTGAGGAGGAGACCACAGTCTGTTGTATTTGGGAATGGATGCAGAAGTGATAAAGGACATTCTTAAAGATGGATTCCTCCTTCCAAAATGTCTGGGTCTCTTCCAGATGAATTGCTGCTGTACTTGGCCAAAGAGGCTAAAAAGTACTCCACTCCCTCACTCCCACTTGCCTCATAGCATCCGTCCCAAACTCTAGGGATAATTCATCTGCCTCCTCCCAGCTGCCCTTGGAGAGGCTTTTCTACACACCGCAGACCCCTTTAGGTCTGCTCCAGGCACCCCTGGATCCCATCATCTCCTTCCCTACCCATCCTGAAAGGTCCCTGTAAAGTCCGTTTCCGTTCTCTCTGTAAGTAGGTCCCCGGTAAAGCTGAGCCTATCATACATGATTGAGTTGCTTTATGTTAAGAACTTCCCACAGATGAGCTGGATACTTCAGCTGACCTGTGTAATAAAATTAATTAGAAGGTAATCTCTTTGTGTAAGAAATTATTTAGGCCAATAGAAAATATGCGGTGTTGTGGCTCAGCCGACAGGAAATAAGGCTTTAAGATGTGGTAATTTCATCAGTCATGGTCAACTCCTCAGACCACTTTTGGCACCTAAATCTAATGGTGAATTGAGCCCTAAGGCATTAAGAGGACAGCACTTGTAGAAAACCCGTGAGAAAATTAACAGATCTTTATTCAGGTCAGGATCTGACACATGTGCATGAGGCCACATACTGATCAAGACAAAATAAAATTGCTCATTAATTGATCACTGTCCATTCAGGGCAGTAAGTCGTCCAGGAGTACCATGGAAGAAATAGTATGTGACCTTGTAATTAAATGCTGTAACATGTTGAGCACACACAAGAGCATGCTAAAATGAAGTAATATAGGCATGCCCTTGGTTTTGGAGTTTATTGGACTTTGCAATGTTGGCAGAGTTTGCCCAATGCAGTTTCTTGGTTACTGTGTGGCAGATGTCTTAGGTGACTGTTTTAAAGTAAATAAATTTAATAAATAAACTACTGGTAGGAAGTAAGACTAGTAATGGCAGGGAGTTAATCTTTGTTCTGATGAGATGGAATTACATTAGCAATCTGAAATAACATCAGGTTGAAACAATTCCTGTTTTCAGAGGCAAGACAGGACCTATGGTGTCGTGATAAATAATTATGCATGAGAAATTGTGCCTTGGTTGCAGAATCTGGTTGCTCCACCATCCTTTGTTCAAACAGGATGAGCAGTTTAGGGGAAAGAGAGACTTATGCTTTTAATGAAAGGATTTGTTTGACATTTCTTTTCCCTGGACCTACCCTGGGTAATGATACTTGCACAGCGAGGAATGAGCAGATTCTCAAGAGGAGAGGCAGGTTAAGCTTCTCCAGCGGGTTAAGAAGTTCCTGCCCTTCCAGTTACCTCCCTACTTCTCCTCGACTGTGAGAGCTCACCAAGTCGGCAGGATATTTTAAAAAATGCTCTGACTGCAAGCCGTAATAGATTGCGCGTGCACAGCACATCTGCACCTGCCTGCAGCTTACACCTCTGCACCCTTCAGCTGGTCAGCAGGGACTTGCAAAAAGGCTGTTGATGAACCCTGTACAAAGAGATTGCTTCCTGTGAACATGTTTCAGGGTATATGATTTTAGTGACCAGGAGAAACTTACTTACTGTTTCTTCCTATAAGCTCTCTGGAGCCTTGCACAGCTCAGAAATACCAGGCTAGCATTTCTAACCTTGACTAATCAGTCTTAACTGAATGGTTTACAAAAACCTAGTTGCATACGGACACGAGCAGTGGAGTTACACAAATGCCAGGGATGGCATATGGGCGCTATGATCACCCGAATATAGTCCCTAGCAAGAGATGCTTGAAACAGCAAAGGAAAGTCTCTGGATGCTTCTACCTTCAGTTGAGTGTAAAAAAGAAAAGAAGAAACCTCAGGTTGCACCAGAATAAGACAGAAATGTTAGGCTAGGTTATGCCAGTATTGCTGGTATAAACACAAGATAAATAGTTTGATAGACATATCTGCACACTAGCAAGTGGCATTGCCCATGTCTTCTTGCCTAGAGTGTATGGAGAAGCAGGGTAATGGGGAGGTGTGTAAGGATCCCACCATTACTCGGGCTGGAGGAGTGAAACGTTAGCTGCTCTCAACTTCCAGAGCCAAATTTTTGGGATACTGGGGCTTTCTTCTTTCAGTGTACTTCATGTGATGGTGTGAGCAGAACAATGTGCCTTCCCTTAAGCTTGTGATGAATGTTTTTTCGTAGAAAGGTTTCAAACCAGTTCTAGCTATGCCACACACTTTTCATTGAAAACTGTCACACCACCAGTCAAAAGTCTTAGAATGCTGAGCTTACGAGGTTTCCTTAAGAGCAAGAGAGCATTCCCTTGCCCCAGGCAGTGTGACCTAGACTTGTTTCATTCTTGATAGGTGAGTGTCTAAATTGTCCTTCAAAACCTCTAAAGACAGAGTCTACATCCTCATTAAGCATTCTGTTCAAGGCTTTGCTTGCCTTACTGTTTTTGCCAGTATCCATTCTAAATTCCTTTTATTTCAACTCATTATTTCTTGTCTTTCTCAGGATGGACATGGAAAAGAGTTTACTTGTACTCTATTTTTGGCTGTCTTTTGCATATTTGAGAACTGGTATCATTCCCTTCAGCCTTCTTTTCTCTGGACTAAACAGCCTCATTTTCTTCAATCTCTTCTCATAGCATAGGTCACGCTTTCTAGACTTCTTTTCATCCTCACCATTCTCCTCCAGTCCCTCTCCAGTTGGCCAGTATTTTTCATGGCTAGTGCTGTCCAAAACTGGACCCTTATTACTACCAAGTACAGACAGAAGTTTCTTCCTCTGGCTGAGACAGAAGTCTAGCTCAGGTACACCAGGATGCTGTTTGCCTATTCTATAACTGTGTGATACTTTTGACTCATGATCAGTTTGTGATTCACTGTAAAGCTTGGTGCCTTTCTGCAGTACTGCTGCATAGCCAGGCATTTTCCATCCTGCATTTGGAGAAATAAATGTAGAACTTTGCATGTTGTTATTGACTTTTTGCCTATTACTTTCAGGCCATTTTCCTAATTTATCAAGAATGTTTTAAATTCTAGTTCTGTCCTCCTACATGCTTGTAGCCTTTCCAGCACTGGTGTTGCTTGAAAATTTAATAAAGTATACTTCTTAATTCATCATCTAAGTCACTAATGAAAATATTGAATAATACTGGATGGAGGACAGATCCTTGGGGAATCTCGCTTGATACATCCTTCTGTGTTGATTGTGAACTATGGGTAGCTATTACCGTAATAAGTATGGGTTCCCCAGCCAGTTATATACTGCCGATAACACCTTCAGCTAGTATACATTTCGTTTACTTGTTTATGAGTCTGTTGTATAGGCCAGTGAAGAGAGGGTAGTGACAGTGAAGGTACTAAAGCGATGACAGTGAGGGCCTCTCCCCAATTCACACGGCTTGTTACCTTGTCATAGGAGGAAATAAACTTTCCATGATTTATTCTTGACAAATCCATGTTGGCTGTCATTTATTTCCTTTAGATGGTTACAAGTTGCTTATTTCCTCCAGATTTGAGAGAGGAAATCAAGATAAGCTGACAAGTCAACAATTTCTTTGTCCCTCTTTTTCTCCCCTTTTCAGAGATAGGAACAGCATTAACCCTCCACTGCTGTGAAATCTCTTTTATTATCTAAGCTCTCTGAAGCTCTCTTAACAGCTCTCAGGCTGCTCTGGCTGGGTCCCGAAGGGTTGCTTTGCAGAGTGACTTCCCAGCAGAGGTTGTGGTCACAGCCATTGGTCCCTGCCCCATTAGCCCCTCTCCACTGGGCACGGCGGAGCAGGGAGCTGGACTGGGGACTGTGGTTGGGCTGAAAAACAGCCTTTCCTCTCATGGGGACACAGCAGCCGGAGTGCCTGGCTCTGAGCTGGAGGGGAGCTGGCAGGGGACCATGAACACCTAACCTGACTTGAGCAATGACCCCCTCAACTGAAACGTGTGACCAGAGCCCAGTGCCCTGCTGGGTATTTCTGAACCACTGGGTCTGAAAGCCTCTAACTTGCATGAACTCTGGCAATCTACCCATTCCCTGCTGAAGCCTGATTTCTCACTTTCAGCTGCTGGTGTTAACTACATTAACTACCTGATCCCAAGTGGCCCTTTTAGTGACAACTGATGACACTTTTCACAATATAATCAGTAGATAATTTTCCTGCCCCGTTACAAGTCTGGACTACTCTTGCGTTAGTCATTTCAATATTATTAAAGTATTAATATATCCTGTTTACCTGCGTCCCTGAGGAGCTGTATCTTGTTTTGCTCCTGGGCTTTTACAGTTGTGTCCCTGCACAATTATTCTTTATATCTGCCCATAATAACGTGAGGTTTCTGGAAGCTTCCTTCCTTCCTCCCCTTGAGATGGCAGAAGAGCTCGTGGCTGGCAGTGCTGGTCTGTGACTGTGCCTCACAGCCTCCTCTGCCAGGAAGGAGCCTGCACTTCTGTCCTTCACGTAGCTTCTTCAAGCAGATGCCAAGTCCTGCCAGCTCATTTCCCTCCAGTAGATTTTACTTACCTGAAACAGGTTTTTACTCCTATGAAACCCATTCTTTTCACAATATCAGTTTCTCTCTTTCTTCTTGCAGTTGTGAACCCCCTCACACTGCACATTGCCCTTTGCCTTCTCATTTTCATCCACCTCCTCCTGCCTTGAACCAATGGCTGAACACTTAACTGTGTGCTACTGATGAAGCTGGACGAGGTGCTAACACACAGGGAAGTGCTTTCAAGAAAAAAAAAGGGATGAGCTGAGACATAGCCAGGGAGCAACATTTTTGTGTCTCTGAAATGGAGTCAGAGACGATTTTAGCCCACCACTAGGTAAGTAGATTAGCTTCCAGGAGAGCCAGATGAAGGCAGATGCACCAGAGAACTTCAAGAGGAATTCTCCCAGGTCTCATCTGGGTGCATTGAAACTCAGCCATTGCTGATGAATAAAAAGTGAAGGTAAGGCTCCTACTTCTTTTATTCATTCCACCATTTCTCACATTATTTTGTAAAAATATATATATGTATGTAATTCTGAACAAGTTTTCACAACCATCTCCAGAAACAAGGTTGGTTTTAGTTGACTTCTTACTGTTGAAGCCGGGACTACCACGTGCCAATAACAGAATGCTTTGCTCGTGGGGCTAAATGACAGATTTGTAGCTTACAATAAAACTGCCTGCAGGTTTATTACTGTGCTGTCATGCATTTCAAAAGCTACAGTAGAGTGAACCTGAACAATGCCCCAGCCACTACTTGCCATATTTACCTGACTATAAATGTCAGGTCTCTGTTGAGTTTCAGCGACAGAGCAGACAATGGCAAGTAAAAGAGCTTGGGTGAAAGAGCATCACCAACAGTCTGACTCTGTGTGACCCATCACATTTTTTCATACCATGAAAAGATTGTATATGACACCTATTACAAGAGCCAAAGGAGAACATTTTCCTTCCATTCTTGTGGATCCAGGATCTTCAGGAGAGTTATCAGGATGGGGCCTGTTTGTATGTGCCTGCTAAGTTTGAAGACTTAGAGTCAGAGTTTAAGCCTGTCTGCCAGTGATTGCTCCACAGATGTTCACAAGGATTTTGCTGATGGTTTCAGAGTGGCTGTATTTTCATTATTTTTAGTGCCAAGGAACATTAACACTTCTAAGCAAACAGCATGCTGTAAGGGCTGTCCTCTGAAAACAGTAACAAAAGCAAAACTTCTCAGTATCAGGACACTCACAGTGAAATCAAGAAAGTTAACAACCCTGCAAATCCTGTCAACGGCAACTCAAACGATCTGACTATAGACTGGCTCTTATGTCTAGTTGTAGAGAGCTGACCCAAGATACCAGATATCAGCAAACTGAGAAAAAAGAAAATGATCACTTCGCAGGACAGCTGCTATTGATAGAGATAGTGCAAAGCCTTTTCCAGTTTCTTGGCTTTCAGGAAATGACCCCTAACAATTTTTTGTATTTACTTGTGTTGTTTACCTGCTTATCATACATGCACAAATGCAGCATCCTGCATCCATTATCGAAAAGTTTTTCAGAGTGTCTCAAACAATTGGCAGTCTCCAATATGCAAAGTAGCTGTCTAGCATGAGGCTGTTATGAAGCATTAAATCAGGTATTTAAGATTTATATTGCTAAAGCACCCTCTAGTGGGGCAATAACAGAAGAGTTGTTTTTTGCATAGACATGATAATTACTCTGCATATTAGAGAACAGCCAAGTAAAAGGCTAGATACTGATGGGGATACGCAAACATATTGAATCTTTAGTTTAGTCAATGCTTTTGCTGTCCATGCAACACACAGCCTTCACTGTGGTATCTGAAAGGTGGCTGTGTGATTTTATTGCACGTAATCACAGAATAATAGCATCATTTTGGTCAGAGACCTTTGGAGGTCATCTCATCTACTTCTACTCAGAGAAGGTTTAGATAGATGAGGTGGCTTGTGACCATTTCCAGCTGAGTTTGGAATATGTCCACAACAGACATTGCACAACTACTCTGCGCAATGTATTCCAGTATTTGACCATCATCACGATGAAAAAAAATTCCTTATATCTAAACAATTTCCCTTGTTGCAACTTCTCTCTGTTGCCTCTTGGCCTACAGCTGTGCACCTCCAAGCATTCCCCATAGTTCCTCAGGGTCTTTACAATGTCATCATCTTGAAATACTGGAAAAAATATTCACAGAACCTCTGGATATTGTTTGTTCATAAATGCCTTCCTAAATGACGGTGAATCACTGGAGATAAAGCACGATACTGTTAGATGCAATACTCCTGGCACAATGAGGCAGATTACTTTTCTGGTCTCATGCTGGGGGACCCTCATTCTGCAAGAAGTTCATCCTGCCAAGTTATTTCCAAGTTAAGGGCATGCATTAAAAAGTCTAAGATATAAGCTTGCACAGCTGCTTGTGGGACCTGTACCAAATATCATAACTGCAAAATTTTGATGTAATACTTTACAACTCCCTGACTAGTTTTGCCACTTATCAAGCAAAAGAGAATAAAATCTTAAATTAAATTTTAAACCAACACAAGTATTGCTAAGAATTGGTTAAGCTTTATTGAAGCTGGGGAATATAGCGGCCACCTTTCCACGGAGATTGCATGTAAAGAAGCCAGTGAGTGCCTTCCCCAAATCAGGTAGTTGAAACAACAGATATCACCCTCCAGAACATAGGCACATGGCAAAACATGCATGTTTAAGTGCACACATATAGCTGGAGAGGGCCTCTAGGTTGATGGCGTCAGACAGTGGGGGTAGAAGAGCATTTGCTGAAAACACGTGTGACCACGTGTCTGTGACAAACGGCAGCAGGAAGACTTGAAAAGGCACTGGATGCCACTTGAATAACCAGTGGGAGCATATCCCTGAGGGAAATAAAAAAACACTGACAGAGAGAGAAAGCTTTTGGGCCAAGTGTTGGCTGAAAGTGAGTTGGGGTTGTAGTAAAGAAACCCCTCCTTGTTCCCCTGTTGAGGGGAAGGACATTTTGCAGGTGATTTGTAAAGAAACACAACGGCTTCAAAGCAGCTCACTCATTTTATTTCTCTTTTTAAAGGAAGCAGCTGTGAGGTCCTGACTGAGGCTTGTCACTTGGCTGAAGGCAGGCAGGAGTGGGTACTCCAGGGTGCTCACACAGCTTTGTGGGCGAGCGTCCAGTACAGAGCACAGACTTCCCATCAGCAGTACAATACCCAATGCCTTTAAATAATTAATCTTGTTTTGAGGGGAAGGAGGTGGTTATGATCAGAAGCAGAAAACAGCTGAGACCTGCGAGCTAGGTCTGGAGAACCAGAAGGTCACCAAAGAGGTGGTGGACCCCCAGCTGGTGGTAATCCCTGCTTGCTGCCTGGCCCTACGCGTTACCTGGCTGCAGCAAAGAGGTGAAGAGGAGACAAGGTGATCTGGTCCTACAGATGCCTATCTGAACAGGCCAAATTTTAGCAATGTTTTCCAGGCCTTCAAAAGATTTCCTGGCAGTCCAGCTTTGGCTGGTCTCTCACCATGAAAAGGAAAAGGACAAATGGTTGTTTTCCCCTTTCCCTTACGTAGCTGGTGGCACTCCCCACGGTGTATGGAGGGGGACGCACAGCATAGTGCTGGGTATATTTTTGGTAAGAAGGTTGGCCAGCCACGCCATAGGACAGTTTTCAGGGCAAAGCTTTGTATATTTTTAGGAAATCAACAGCATTGATGTCTGCTGTTTTCTTTACATCTCTAAGACCAGGCTTCAGAGCTGCTTAGATCTGGATAGATGTGGATCCCAGGTGAGCACCGATGCACATCCTGGATCTCCTCCAGACCCACTTGGGGCCACAGTCCACCCCCAAGGACATGGCATCCATCCCTGCCCCTCTTCAGCTTTGTTCTCGCAGAATGCACGCCTGCTGCCTCCCCTGCGCTGCCCGTGGCCACAGCCTGCCAGTCCAGCGCAGGATGTTTAGAGGGAGGATTAGGCAAGGAGTAATGATAGTTCTTTCAAACTGGCTGGATAAAATTAGACGCGTATAATCAGCGGTCAGGTGGCTAGAGGAAAGGAGCTTTGTTTGTGAGTGGTCAGCAGCTGCTGACATCCAAACTCACGGCCTCAGTATCCGCGTGCTTGCCTTTAGGCACCTCGGCATGAAAACACTTGCCAGGGCCAGACACAGGGACTGAGCCTCCCCTGGGGCTGGGATCCCTCTTCTGCTGTCCATTTCCACCTGCCACTGCTCACCCTACCGAGCTATGCATTTCTGTGACCTTGCTTGGCAGGAAAGCCAGAGTCTCTGCAGGCAGCCAGCTGCCAGGGACATTCATTTTTTCCAATTAGTGGAAAACAGAGGGTGTTACTTCTACTCATGATTTAAAAGCAGCATCAGAGAAGAAACCCATAGAGGACATCTGAGATCCCGGTCAATATGTTGCTGTTGGAAACCAGCAGGGCTCTCCTGTGTGCAACAGAATACAGTCCTTCCCCCAGACTTTTTGGAAAGACCCTAGCAGTGATGCTTCAGAAAAGCTGTGTAGGGGAGCACGGGGCCCCTGAAGTGTGACTGCCTTTGGCCCCCCTTGAGCAGAAGCAGCGATGCACTGAGCACCTTGTGCAGCTGAAAGGTTCAACCCGGTGGGCTTGCTGCCCTGAGGAACTGCTCTGGGTGCTCCAAGAGCCGCAAGACCTGTGCTGTAAACGCTCACAACTTACGGTAAAGGAAGATGTCAAAAGCCCATGATACCATAACAGATCCCAAGGCACTGAGGAGACTCCCTTTTTCTTCTCTGCTGAATTTCAATAGTCCTTTCCTGGATTTTCCTCTGATTCTAGCTCTCTCCTTTGGCACATTTCTGTTGCACAATTTGGCTTTTCATATGTTCCCTTTCAAAGTGGCAGTTTGGAACGGGAATTAAAGAGGGTGGCAAAAAGCCTTAATCAGAGACCTGACTTTAGAAATAAGACAAGTACTTATTTTATTTCACCATTTAATAATACAGTTCTTTTCTATGGCTGCAGTGCTGAGGAGGCAGAACAGCAGCATGTAGGACTGTTGTTAATTCTACATATCACTGTAACTTATTAACCTTGAAATGTGGAGAAATTAAATTGAACCTTACTTTAGCATTTATAGCAACATTTGATCAAATGTGGTTTAAGCCCATATACAATTTCTGACACTAGAGGGAGTACATAATTTATTTTCTGAAAATAAAAAACAAGCCTTGCTTTTTAAATAGGAAATATTTCAAAGGGGGAAAAGCAAAAATATTCAAGGAGAACTTTATTCTCACACTTCAAGTTATACTTAAAAAAAAAAGCTGAAAAGCTGTCTTATGTGTTACCCTTATTTAGGTAGGTTGTGCAACTGGTGTCTGTAAAAGCCAGTGTGGGGCAGATAACCAAACAGCCTGTGTTCAATTTGTGTGTGTGTGTCTATCGAGTCAGAACACATGGGGTGAGTAACCAGCCCACAAGATAACATACACAGACTTCTGTGCCCACAGGTTTCTATCTCTGGTGCTGCTACATTCCCACTGTCCCCCACAACCACTGCGGTGTCTGAACAGCTCCGATGTGTTTATCCTCTCAACATGCCTGGGAGGCAGGGAAGAAGCACTATCCTATTTTATGGCTGGAAAATGAAAGTGTGGAGAGGATGACAGATGCACCCACAGCGCATCGGGAGCCTGTGGCAGAGGAGTGAGACCATGCCCCGCCTGTGCACCCTCGCCCAGGCTCACAATTTGTTTCTGGGTCCAGCAGGTTGTTAAGCTACAAGGTGTCCTTGCATGGCTATTTTTCCAAACCACAGGTACAAAGGTTGCCCAGTGCCTTCTGTGTTGTGTTTTTTGTGCAATGGGATAAATGTGTCATCGTGACGTTCTGACCCTTTCTCTAGTCCCAAGATGCAGGAGGTGATTCAGGCTCAGGCTGCAGTGAAGACCATGCCCTTTGCAGGGTGGTGTGGGGAGAAAGCAACTCCCTCGCCCCTGTGGGGGTGAGAGGCCATGCAGCACGGCCCCCACTGCCTCTGTGACGGAGGCTCTCACACAGGCTGGAGCGGATCATCTTGTCCTCCTCTTAAAATATTCATAAAGTTGCAAGGAAAATACAAACGCAGTCAGCCAGGACAACCCGAACGGTTTTGCAGCCCAAGCATCTTGATTTTCTTGTGAGATAGGTCTGACTCAGAGCACGCGACAGCATTTGTTGCATTCCTGTCTCCATTACAATGTAATTATCTGATACAGAGATCTCCTAAAAGTCTCTTTATCATGGGGAGGGTTTCTTTTAAATGATGGAAACAAGGTCAGTTCTGAAAATGCTATCACCTCGTTATCACTTCACATGCCAACAGCTTCTTAGAGTCCCTTCTGAATTCTTCCACTGGGCCTCCTTCAGCTCATCTGTGGCTGCAGTTATTGAAAGAACAAGTAACTTAAGTAACTCATCCCATAAGGGAATATTATGCAGTGAAATTGCACTGCTTTCAAAATAAGTTCTAATATCTCTAGCGAAGGATTTGGTTTGTTACGCAATGGTTTTGGGGACAGATATTCAAGCCAAGTGTAAAAATACTGTAATGTTTGTGGGTGGATCTTGTCTCCTGCCAACCACAGACACCAAATACTAAAGCCATGCCAATGAAAGGCTGTCTATCATGCTTTAGTCCACCCACAAACACATAGGTCCAGGCTAAGAGAGCTCAATGAATAAAAATCTTGAAAAAAACCTTCTCCCCCCCTCCCCATTGCTCCTTCCGACCAGGCAGCAATTCCCTCCTTGCTGACCGGTGGTCCCTCAGCCTCCAGGGCTTCCTGAGAGACAAACCTCAGCAATCCTCCACTCGTGGGAAGGACCCTATTTATGCTCGAGGTTTAAGGAGCTGGGTCTCATTCCCACAAATGTTTTCCAGCACCTGGACAATGATTTGTTACTGAGAAGACAAGGCTGCCCCTTGGGACCCCGAAGAATCCATATAATGCCGTGCAGCTGCATTTGGAGGTTTCTTTTCTTTGCATGCACAAAACTTACAGTGAGCTTTGTATGTATAAGAAAAACAAGATCTAAGCTATGCAGGGGGCACCTATTTTTAAGCATCAGGACTTTGCTGTCTCTTTTGCTCAGATACAAAATATTTCTCTTCCTTTCAACTGCTACCTATTGAAAATATGTTTTTTCTCCCTCCTGTGTACAGATTGAGAAAGAACAACAAAAAATCATAAACAGGTGATTAAACACAGTATTCAGTGTCTACCCAAACACCAGAGCGCATCAAGTCTATCTCCTCGCTTACATCAACATTTCACGTGGAATAGAAACTGAACAGACTGCTCTCAAAAGATCATACTCCAAGGCTTGACATCCCTTTGCTTCCCTTGTGCCTCCATCCCCTTCTGCCACAGGACAGGAAGTTTAACATAAACGAGGGGGTAGGCTGGGTGTCTAATTCCTGGACATTATTATTTCGCCTGGGTAGGGAGCACCTTTCTGTAGCACCTTTAGAGACATAACTACCTTCTGTCCCATGAGGTTTGCTTCTTCTCTCCCCAGGAGAGAAGATGTGTACAGGGTAACAGACTATTTTGTTAAAATCTTGTTTTGCAAATATTCAACTATTTTGAGGGACACAAGACATATATTACTTCGGAGCAGCCAATCCTTCTCCACACTTGGTGCATTCTCTTTAAAGGGGAAAAGTTAAACAGCCCACAAATATGTTTCCTTGTTATTGTAAGTGCATAAAGGAGAACTGAAATGAAAAGGAAGCAGGGGGAACAGCATCCTTTTTCTTTCTTTGTTTTTCTTTTTTACAAAAGGAAGCACAAAAAACAGTAAGAGAGGCTGGGAGCTAAGGAAAAGTGAGAAGAAGCGTGGCACCACTAGCACAAGAGCTCAGTGACCTGCCCTGTCACAGGATGCTTTGTTATGGTCCCAAGGAAACCACTGCAACCCGGGACCATGAAAGAATTGAGGCAGTTACCTCCTCACTGGATTCAGCTTTCTCTGCGTCTAAACACCCAAGCCTTGAAACACCTGAGCCTCTCATCTTTCAAATAGGGGAAATATCTCTACATGTTGTGAGAACAGACTTATTAAAAGATTGTGAGACACTTGGGTCAAACAGTGTAGGACAGGTCACAGAAACAAAACCCAAATCTTATCAAAAAGAGGGGCCATCTGGGGAGGGAGGAATAAAAAAATGAGCAGAGGAAGCGGAATGGAAGGCCATGGCTAGTTTTAGAAAGAGAAAAAAGATGGAGCAAATAAAAGCCTGGGAAGAGCAAAAGCCTGAGGGACAAAGTGATATGTTTTTATGTAAAACTGCATGTGCAGAGTATCATAATAAAAAATAGAGCAGCACTGTCAGGGGACCTGGCTGCTCGAGGAGCAGAGGCTGAGCAGCCTGGCAGTGAGGAAATAGCCCCAGTGCCCTGCGTTCATTAGTCAAAGGCAGAGATGTTTACTTTTTACACAGGTTTAGTACCACATAAGCAGATTTCGCATGGCTTGATGCATTTAAATATGTGATTAGGAATACGTACAAGTTTGGTGCTCTGTGACTGTGGTCCACCTTTGCTGTGCCCATGATGGCACATTCATAGCCCCTGGCCATGAATCCCATATAAGAGCACTGCATCTTCCAGCTTCCCCTTGTTGCAGCAGCTCCTCCCAGCGAAGGAATGACACAGCCCACCTCCCCCTTGCATAGCTTGCACTGACATTTTCCCCTTAACTGTGTTTAGCTGTATGCAAATTCATCTGTCTGTAGATACTGATGCAGTTATATATCTATCTCTATCTCTCATGGTTCCTGGTTACATTAATTTCTTTTAGATTCTTATTATGTCCTGCATTTTATTCTGCTGTTGAAATTGGTCTTTTGATTGGCTGTATATTGCATTACATGTGTGCACTGACTTTTGAAAAGATCAGTTAACTCACATGGGGGGACGTAAGCATGCTCTAGTCTGTACCACCTAGCCCAAACAAAGCTGCCAGCCCTGCCAGCAGCCTGCAGTGTTAGAACCTGGTTAGATGAGATATTTAACTTTTACATTTTTCCCAAAATATTTGATAGGGAAAGGATATCAAATATCCAAAGATATTCAACAGGGACCATTCCAGCCAGTTGTGGTTCTTCTTCTCATCATGGAAAATGCAAACATTGAGTGCTTTTTGAATTTGTAGCTGAATTTAGTGCTTACGGAAGGGTTGAACAGGCAGAGCAGTATCGAGCCAGACCCACTGCGGGGAATGTGTAACACTAACTCTTTTCCTGGGTCCCTGCTAAAGCACTGCTTTTTGGCTAAGTTGCAACGTGCTTGCTATCCTTGTTGGCACCTCTTCAGTAGAAGAGTACGCATAAATTTTTAGTGCTTACGGCACTTAGCATTTAGATTGAAATGGGAGAAAGCAACTTACCTTTGCCTACTATTATCACATGGTAAAATTACACTGACCTTGACTGCATCTTTTGCTTGCCTGGAGCGCTCTGAATTCAGGGGGACTTTGGCTGCATGATAAACTCAGGATAATCACCATCACAGTTAAAATGAAACACCTGAATGAAGGCAAAGGGAACATCTTTACTTATAACTGGATTCCACACATCAGGCTCTCAAATCAAGCTCGGTATCTTTTCTCCCCGGCTTTCAGATAAGATCATCTCAGATGAAAAAAATCCTCTTCCTGGTCATGGTCTGCTTTTCATACAGCACCCAGAAGGACTTTTTGCTCCAGATGCAAAACTTAATGCAGATCTGTTCCTGATATAAAAGCAAAATAAGCCAACATGTCCAGTGATGTATGGAAATCTGTTTTGTAGAAACCCAATTTACAGATAAGAATTTCATTTCCTGTAGTCAGGAGCTATTCAATAAGAAGTGGGGGTGAAAGAAATTGAAAGAATTAAAATAATTGCATTTAGCTATTTTCTTCCTCTCCAGATATCCCATTATCTAATCTCTTGCATTTCTAATAAGCAGTGATCAGGCACCTAGTTTGCCCATGGCTGATATTCTACGGAAGAATTTCAACTAACGGAAAATATAATAAACCTTCTATAATAAAGTCTTTAAAAATGTGATTCGATATGCGTGGCCATAAAACACATTCTGTTTTTACAGAAAGAGGTGATGAAAATGTGTGTTTCATGTCAGAATTAACCCCCTGACAGGTGGACTTTTGCAGGCAAAAATCAACCCACCCAAGTTTTCAGCCGAAGACTTTTGCCTGGAAGCTAACATTTCTGAGTTGCCCTTCTGGTAGAAGGAACATAAAAGCCTGAAGTACCCAGGAGCTTCACCAAGGAAGAAAAGCAAGAGCGAAACCTGGCAGACATTGCAGCAAATAGAACCGTGAACGGCAGGATCACTCATGGCGCCTGTTGTGGTTTGGCAGAAGGGGTGTAAAACCCTGAAGTATGCAGGAGCTTCACCAAGGGAAAAAGCAAGAGCAACACTTTGCAAATACTGCTGTGTATTTGATTTTCAGGGAAAGAGAAGAATGTGCGTGCTTTGCCCTCTGAAAGAGCAATTTTCTTCTCAACCTTTTCAAACTATGAATGGACTCCTAAGGAAGGGGAATGAGAGGAACATTACACCTAAAGACTGATTTAAGAAAGACATAACTTTCAGAAGGATGATTTTGGCATTACAATGTTTGTAACGTTTTGTAATGTTTATAATTATAACATGCTTTTAAATGTAAGAATGGTTATTGAGAGGTTCTTGCTTCTCACTTTATGAAGAGAAGTAAATGAGGCATATTGTGAAAAAACCTCAGGAAGTTGTAGTCAGAGCAACCTACAACCTGTTAAACTTGCATAAGCTAAAAATCATAGCTTTTTCCCATCATTTGAAGGAAAGGAGCAATTTGTTACTGAAAGACTGATCAGAGAATGCATCTGGTATATGACTTAATTCTATTTTCTATGAGAAATCTTAACTTTTCAACCAAGTAAGAAATAAAAAGAAATGGACATTTTGTGGTTTTGGGATGCTCAGAATTTAATGAAATCTTCAACGTTTCCATTGCAAGTATATTTTCTTTCACAAAAAGACTATATTTATTCCAGTTAAAGAAAAAAACCTGTTGCCATTGAAATACAGTCCCTTTAACGTCATCACCACTGCCAGCAGCATCCATAGTCTTGGCAAAGGAGAGAGCGAAAGAAATCCCTACCCAGAAGTCTGTCTTCAACCCTAAGAACAAGAAGGACTCTTCTCCTCCCTCTGCCAGGTTTCTAGGAAGAAGGAAGGTAAAAAGCCACCTCTGATGCATTGGGCATGGAGGGATAGGAAGCTTCTATGAGCTCACAGAAGTTAATTCTGTTGTCACAAAGCCTCTTACTCAGCCCACTTGATTACTAATGTGAGAACAGAAGGCTGCAACAGAAGAGAGCTCAAGGATACTTAGCTCAGGAGTTGGCTGCCATAGTGGTTATTATTTAGCCTTTTGCAGGATGATTGCAGTTGATCACCTGCCCACAAATATGGGGGAACATAAATCTGGAATTTGTGAATTCATCTGTTGTGTTTTGACAGAAGAGAGGCTTTTGGCAGCCAGTTAGTGGAAATAAACTCTCTCTCCAGGGCTCAGAGCCATGTTGCAACTGCTGGAGCATATTTATGCCCTCTCATCCATTCTTTTCAGAGAAGCTGTAGTTCAACCAGCTGCAGGGCTCTAAATCGGAAGTATTCTTTTAGCAAGAGGGAAAAGTCCTTCAGCCTGAGTTGGAGCTGCCAAATAATTGTTTCTGAAAAGTTTGCTGTCTGGTTGTGGACACAGGCTCTCTTCAGGTCCTTTAGGAGGATGTAGATGCAAAACCTCAGTAACTGATGTTAGATCAGGTATAATCCTTGATGCCATCACTTTTGTTTCATGGTTGGGAAGATTTCATCCTTTTGGAGAAAAAACCCATAAAAACCAAAGTACTTTTCAGTTTAATTAAATCTATGATTACTGAGCTACATCCTTAGTACTGCAGAGCAGTAGCACTGATGAGGGAACATCCAAAAGCTTGCCAAGCTCAGGTCAGTTAGATAAGTACCCCAAGCACGGCTGCTATCTGAACCACTTCATAACTAGTTTTAACCACTTGAGACTGAAAATGAAGCTGAGGATTTCACACAAACAGGTGCTCCCGTCTAAGTTCCCATACTTTTTGCTTCCAGGAATAATGGAAATCCCAGAGGAACTAATCTTGCGCATTTCAGTATCTGTTCCCATTGAAAAATGAGTAATAACTTTTTTTTTTTAAAAAAAGACAGTTTGGCTCAATTTAAGTTTTAAATAAAGCTCTGTAGGTGTGGAGCTCTGATGTCCTCAGGACTTGTTACAATAAGATGTAAGATAGTGCCAATAAAGAACTTCAAGTGTTCAAACTGCACTCTCTATAAGCCCAAAGAGAAACAAAGGAGAAAGGTGGAGTGGATTCAAAAGGCTAAGCCTGGGAATGGTCTGAGCTGGCCTTAAAAAAGCAAAGAGGCATTGATCTAAAGATAATTTCTAAGTGTAGACTTTGAGTAGTCGGTCTGGGCCCCATAAAGGGGCTTAAGCCTCTACACAAACATTTTCTGTTGCTGTTTTAAATCTTCTGATGGGACAAGCTCCCCGTGGATTGAGCTGTGACTAGTGGGCTGCCTTTCAAGGCTTAATGCTTGCCAGCAGCCTTTGGGTGAGGCCCGTGCAGCTTGCTGCAAGGTAAGGAACGGTTTTTACACTTGAAAACAGTATGTTATTTCTGGGTTTTATTACATGTTTATCCTCCAGGCTCAGTAACCTTTGGGTAGACTTGTCGTGTCCCTGGGTAAGAAGGATCACCCTGCACTCTCAGGCAGGCTGTTAGCTCCTGGCAGAAGAGAGGGACGCCCAAGCCACCACCTACCTGGAGGAGGCTACTGGCAGATCTCAGCATGGGGCAGGGGACTGGGGAAGGGAAAGGCTGGGGAAGTGTGTAGGCAGCGTTCTCCAGGCAGGTTTTAACATTTTGGCAGCCCTACAGAGCAGCTGCCGGCTTCTTTGTGTGTTGCTTGCCCAGCAGATCCCCATTTCTCCCTCCTTCTGGCTCTATATCAAGAGTCATCATTTCTGCATGACAGCAGGAGACATGGACAGGGATGGAGGTGCAGTTGTGTGAGCGTGTGTGTGTGGTGCAGGTTATGCTTCTCCTGGCGTGGGCTCTCACACAGGAAAGCCCAACCTAGGATGGGACTAAACACTCTGTATGTGTGTGAGTGTAGCTGATAGTGTAAAAGCACACAAATGGCCATACCCATTCAAACCAAAAACTGAACTAGCCCAGTATTCTCTATCAGCAGCTGTAAGTGGATGCCTAGTGAAGAATAAGAGCAGGATGAACATACATGGCATTTCCCCCAGATACCCAAAATGGTAGTCTCCCAATTTCAAGCTATTTTCTGTCAGGAACTTCCTGAGATAGATGTGGTTTCTGTGTATTCACTAGTTTCCAAAGGCTTTCCCACCCGTGATCTTCTCCAATGTCCCCTGAACTTATTGTGGCTCCTTGCAACTCTGCATTAACACCACCACACCCCCCAGCCCTTGTGTTGGAGAAGACAGCGAGTGACTGATTTCTGAGCATCCTCACCATGCCACTCTTCATGCTGTAGACTGCTTTCATTAAGTCGTCTCTCTTCCAGACTGGAGCATCCTGTCCTGGTAAAGTCATTGCCTGTACTGAAGCTTTCTGTAGCTGATCAGATATTGAAGCTGATCATACTTGTTGCTTTCCTCTGAACTTTCTCTGGTTTTGCTGTACCCTTTTTGAGATGAGAAGACCTGAACCACACAGACTATTCACAATATAGGTCAGTCATGAGTTTACATGCTAGCATAAGGTTCTTCCTTCTTTTGTTCTTTATTCCTATCCTACTAAGCACTAATATTTTATTTGGTTTTTTTGACCACTACTGAGTGCTGAGCTGGCATATTCATGGAGCTGTCAAACAGGTCCCAAGGGCTTGCTCCTGAGTGCTAATGGTCAGCTCACAGCATGTCATTTTAGCTGTGAAACTATGATTGTTTTTCTCCCCTATGTATCACTTCATATTTATCTACGCTGCATCTCATTTACCATTTTATTGTCTAGCCACTAAGTCTCTTAAAGTACTACTAAAGTACTACTCATAAAGTCAGCCATTGTCCTTAACAGCATAAATATTTTGCTGTTGCCAACAAACTTTCTCTCCTCTTTGTTCACTCCCTTTTCCAGGTTGCTTATGAATACTCTGACAGCAAGTGTTGTGCTATTCAGCCCTGCAGAATTTCTCTAGTCCCCTCCTCTGCTTCCTACCTTTAAAATGTCTTTTTATCATGCAATGACTTTCCGTTTCATGACGTAGCTGCTTGATTCCCTTAAAAGCCTGTAGTGTGGAATCAAGGGACAAATTTCCTTTGGAAATCCAAGTAGACTATGTCAGCTGAATTGCTCTTATCTATATGTTCGTTGATCTCATCAAACAACTCCAATACGTAACAAAGGCAAAGGTCATGCTGACTCTTCCAAAGTAAATCAAACTTATTGAAGTGTCAATGAATTTTGTTCTTCATTACATTTTCTACTAATTTGCCTAGTGCAGATTTTGGACTTTCAGGTCTGCTGTTTCTCACATCTCCCCTGGAACCTTTCTAAAAAAGTTGGCCTAGCATTTCATATTTGATATCCACTCTTTGGATATCAAGGGAGTTTAAAGCACAGAGTTATAATCTCCTATTAGTCATTTAGTGATTCCATCCTTGAGGTCCATTGAAACTCCTGGGTGATATCATCTGGTTTTTGGCAAACAGCTGCTATTCATTTTGTTACAGTGTTCCCAAAGCTGGTTCCTGGGCACAGCTATTTCAGACAGACTTGCCAATGAGGGTCACTCCATTCCAAAAAGGTTTCTGATATGGGAATCTACTCTTCTACAGTGAACGAAGTGATGGAAAGGATTCATTTAGTTTCTTTAATAGCTTTATTTTCTCTGAGTGCTTCCTTCGAACTCTGGTAATCAACGGACTCCACAGATTTTCTGGCAGGCTTCCTGCTCCTGATGTGGAGGAAAAAAGATTTAGTGCTAGTTTTCATTCCTTTTGCTGGAAACTCATCAAACTCATTTTTGGCTGTCTAATTGTTTTTGTACACATAATCTTCCAGAGTGTCTGTTATTTTCTAACTTATTCATTTGGATCCAACTCTAGCTGTTTGAAGGATTTGCAGTTATTCTTCTAATAACCTCCCTTATCTTGTCGTCTTGCAAAGCTACTATGTACTGCCTGCCCATTTTCAAGCCTACTTGATGAATAATGTGCACTGGCCTTGTGCTTTCAGCACAGTGTCCTTTAGCAGACTCCTTGCCTACAGGAAAGAATTAATTTATTTTCTTTGTTGTCCCATTTTGCTTCTTTTAAACAAAATTCCTCATTTATATGTGTTTCTCCTCCAAGCCAATTCCAGAATTGCTTGTCTTCTGATCACTACCCCTAACCAGTTCCTCCATGCAACAGTTATCGACTGTTTCACCTTACATCCTTGCACAATATCTGGCCAATTTACATGGAAATAATTGAAGTCTGACATTTGATATTGCCTTTCCTGCCTCTCTGGCATCTCGGAATTCACCCATATACTACAGCCAGTGTTGACATCCTGGCCGCAGAGGCAGTATCATACACAATGTTCTTTCCATACTATAGTGATAGCACTATATTCTTCCTGTTTAGGTCTGGAATTTCAATCCACATAGATTTTAAGTTTCATACTGATGCGGTTAATTTGTTAATTTTCTTGATTCTAGCATGGCCTACTCTAAACTTGCTGAATATTTGGTATTACCATGTCCCACTTACTGTCCTCTTTCCAGTGTATTATTTCTGATGTCTGTTATGTTGACGCCTTCACTTAGACTACACATGCCTGTTCCTTTATCTTATTTCTTAGCCAGGCATTGAAAGTTCTGCCTTTCTGCCTCTCTTTCCCTGGTAGCATGTGGGTACAAGGAGCATTTCAGAAACAGCTACTGTAGAAATCCTGGTTGTCAGCACCTCAGTGCTTCAGCTTTGCCTCTAGCACCTTGCATCACCTCTCTCCCACTCTCCCCTCTCCTTGCCTTGCTTTTCCTACAGTATTGCTATCCACATGGACCACAACCATCTGGTCCTCCCCAGCACTTCCTAGGAGCTGATCAAGGCTCCTCGTGAAGTCCTCCCCCTTTCTGCTGGGTGCTGTCTCCACACAGAGGCTGTGGCTCCCTAAACAGGCTTTCTTCTCTGATTGTTGCCACTGACCTTAATTTCCTTCCCCGGCTTTGTCCAAGCACCATGTGTAGCTCCCATGACTGCAGGCTGCAGGTGCTGCGGGAGGGCACCCGTTCGTGCCACCATTGCAAAATCTGCAGAAGAGCTGAAGAGTGGAGCCAAGCGCGTCCCAAGCCAGAAACTGAGATCCACCTGGGGTGCATTGAAGAGCCTGCAGGCACTTCAGTGTGAATCTCTGTCAGCGGAGTACCCCCCGCCCTGTAATGACACAACTGGGTAGCTCCGGCCCCTGAGGGGCTACTCAGGTGTATTAAATTAAGCAGGTGCACAGGAATTTACAGGATTTGGGTCTGGGTGTGTGAATTCAAGGCAGGGCCTTGCCTTCCTCTCTTCTGTTAATTAAGCAGAACAACTCCAGCAGCTCAAATAAACATGTGGGATTTTAATAAAATGCACAGTTACAGAGCTGATTATTGGGATGCTAGCAAATGCCATGTAAATATTTTAAAACATTTCTCAGTATTTTTCCCTCATTCAATTTTCCCTGGCAGAGGGATGGGATGTCTAGGCAGGCTGATCATTACAGAAACATTACTAAGGACAATTGAATGCTTTGTGTGAATTTTCATATGCAAACTCTATGTAGAATGCAGAGGGGAGACATAAGGAAGTAGTAGGCAGTTCTGTAAACATCTTGTGCTTTATCTTACCTGGAGCTTATTCCGGTAGCATCTGAGATCAGTTTTAAACACAAGCTAACCAGGCAAGTTGTTGATCCTGAAAGCTGTTGTAATTTGCGTTCATTTAATTAGCTCAGTGTTGATGTTGTTGTCCTGTGTATGCCGCTGACCAAGCCACGTAATCTCCTCCACGGTTGTGCCATAGCTCTCCTAAGTCCTGTGATGAGATTCTGCAGAAAGCATTAACCTTCTTTGGCTGACCCTGACCCTTTTATTTGCGCTCCCCCCGGGCTTTCGTTCATCTCCTCTGCCAGTTCAATTAAGAAAGGAGAAAAAAAGTGCATTTTCATTGGCCAGTCTGCCAGCATATATGTGTCTGACGTGAGACATCTTAGAAAGAAATGCTTATAAATGCAGTGACAGCTCGAATACCATGGGGTACATTTTAAAGACAGTGTTCAGAGGTTTAGCAGCCTGATTCCCACTGACATTAATGGCAGGCATGAGGCTAAATCATAGTGCATTGCTTTCAAAACTGACCCCAGAAGACGTTTCCTGAAGGGAAGGGGCACAGCCTAAGAAATAAAGTTTACAAAACCAGGGAGCTGAAATAATTGGATAAAATCTAGGAGGCATAGGTGCAAACCTGAATGAGTTATGGTTCTGGTAAGCTTGCGTGTAAGCAATAAATCCCTAAGACAAGTGAAGAAAAGAATGAGTTTAATCACAGTGGCAACATTTATGTATTTTCACTCAGTGGAAAAACATTATAGGCTTGACCTCATTTTTATTTACCAGATCTCAAGATACTGATGCCCTATGACAGTGAACACTGATAGACAGGCTGCAAAGCTGACAAGCTGCAGGGCACACAATTTCCCAGCAGGTGGCTTGGGCAGAGCAAACCAGGCTTGGGCTTTTGGGAAAAAGGACTTAAAATAGCTACAAAAAAGTATCAGAGAGTTCATTCATGGCTTATTGATGCAACAGATCTCAGTTACATTTCAGGGACTGAGGCGTAAGGTGAAAGATCCTTCCCGATCCTGAGCACTGCATCAATATTTCATGACTGTCCAGTCTAAAGTATTATGCTTTTTTCTCTCTTTTATGATTTTGAGTCAGCAGTGTGATGCCAGGTTACATAACTGAGCATCTAGTCTGCAAAATTTGGAAGATGAATTTGGCCTCCACTTGGGGATTGGTGAGAGGGAATGGGTACTACAGAGACAGCAGGCAGAGGAGGATGGATTTTGTGGCATGCAGCTCAACAAAACAAAGGGCATTAGCACGCACCCGCTGTGGGAGATCGCATGAGCTGACACTGCAACAGTAGCTAAAGTAGTGGGTTCTTAGAGACTGACAATAACATTTTCAACCACTGTTGTAAATTAGCAGCTGAAGTTTCTCAAGTTCCTTAAGTTTTGCTCCTGAGCCACTTGGAAGTTTTTTAAAATAGTACCTCAGGTTTAGGGAGGCAGAGCCTGATGGAAGAGTGAGGCAGTACAAGCAGGCAGGAGACTCGCTTTTAAAACAAGGAAACACAAAATCCTTCCTTCCCTCTGTTCATCCCACACAATTTTCTGAAATATTACGTTGTTTTGATAATTCATAATTTACAGCAAGCCACAGGAAGGGATTGCCAGCATAAAGTAAGTAAAATCCTAGGATTCAAAATATGAGCAAGTCACCATAAAAGTGATAAAGAGCCAAGGTGAGAAAATTGGTTTTTGGAAAAAGGACAAAAGAATAATGAAGACCAGACCTAGACTGCTAACAGTTGTGACACTGGCTTACAGAGAAAAAGCATCATCAACTGTATAAAATAGGAAGCCAAAAAGAAGTACGCAGAGAAGGATGTACACAGGATTACCCTAAACTACAGAGTTTCTATCCTCCAGCCAGAATAACAAAAGCAACAGTTCAGCAATCCTGAGTAACAGCAACGCCTCATACCTGCTCAGCACTGAAAGGAAGGCTGCATGTCACAAAGCGGGGGAAATGCCTGCTGGACCATAAAACAAACAGTTGTTGTTGCCTTGAACGGTATAAGCAGGAAAATTAAGTTTTTTGATGTGCTTCCTCTTCAGCAAGAGCCCGCGCCGCTCTTTCCTTCTCTAGTTATGTGCTTAGGTGGGAACGAGTGCAGGATTTAGCATGATTTCACCTGATACAATAACTGAGCTTCCAGGACAATGTTGCTCACACTTGAAGAAAAATGACTCTCATCAATGGTGGGAATGTTTAGTAGAATATGAAAATATCCTTTTAAGCTGCAACCATACAGGCATGGTCATTATAATTATGGGTAATGAAATGACTGTGGATCCTGCTCTATGTTTAGCAGTCAGAATCAGGGCATTAATGCTTTAGACAAAGACAGGATCTGACTTCTCTTCCCACAGTGGCTCCTCATTCCTCTCAACTGAGCAACCACGGCATCCATATTCATATACTATTTTTTTTCTCCAAAACATAGCCCTTGGTCTTGCTTATTTCCATGTAAGAACTGCTTGCAGTCTTCTAACTGCCCCACAAAATTTCCTACCCTAATTGCAAGTGTGCTCTGGAAAGAAGCTCTGCCACAGCCAATATAAACAGGGTCAAGGCAGAGCTGAGAAGCAAAAGCGACATACCTAAGCAAAAGGGAGACCTTTCTGGTCATAAACTGTTTTTCAAGGCTCTGCCGAATCCAAGAGCAGTGTCTGATTTGACCTCTTATTTAACAGCCTTAGCATTTCCAGCCTTTTTCTGACACTGCTCTCTGGTACATCTGCTGTAAGTAGTTATCTATTTAAATGAGCATTTTTTACTTGGAGTGGATTGGGTTTAGTTCTTATAAAAAAAAGCAGATCTTTCAAACAACAAGAAAAGACTCAGGAAAAAACCTCTGTGTGGCAGAAGTCCCAAGATTCATCTCTGAAAACACACAGAGCTGCACTCTTTTGAAAGTGCCAGTTCTGTGAAATCCTTGGCAGTCCCTGCAGGGCACCGAGTGCCCTCAGTTCTCAGGATAGTGCTTGCAATTTAAAGCTGCTCAGGAGGCTGCAGGATCAAGCTACTAGCTGCTAAAAAATATCGCCCACTTCTTGCCCATGCACATACCAACATGCCAATGCTGCAGTCATTCAAGAATTACAGGCTCTCACAAAAGGCAGGATCTTATATCCTTGGGATTAAATCTGGTGCTTAGCCTTATTTTCCAAACAGAAAGATAAAACACCTCCATAATAAAACAGTTTAGCAGAGAAAATATGGAGTTGCTAAAGTAAGTGATAACGTAAAGCAAAAATAAAGCAATGCAGAGCTCGCTGGTGATTTTTCTGCTTCTAGCTTCTACAGTGACACCAACTGAGAAATTGCATCTGGTGATGACATCTCTATGTTCAGTGGTTATTTATTCTACTGAAGAAAAATTAGCCATACAGTCACTCTGAAAACACTTTCTCATAGAGCACGAAGATGTTGCTTTGCTTTCTAGGGATGAAGAACTCAATTTTGCAGGGGTTGAGCAACCTCCTTCCTCGATGAGCTTACCTGCTGCCAGTTGAGGATGCTTAGCACATCACAGAAATGCATTTCACTTCCACGGTGTGAAATCCTGACTCTTTTGAAGTTAATGGGAGTTTTGCCATCAATCTGGCTAAGATTTCATCCTAGGTCTTTAAACCAGATCTGTCTACTGTCTGCATACAGATTCTTTGTCACTCTGCTGGCCTTGGCCATTGTTATGGAGTACATAAAACTACAGGTCATCTTTTGGAGCTTACCATATTTTATAATAATAACAAGGAACTCTTTTTTTTTCTAGGAGCTCCAAGAAAATATAAACCTCCAAAAAGCCTAAGCCCATCCTCCATTCACAACCCTCTTTGAAGTGTGGAAAAATGAGAGGGAGAATGTTTGCCATGATTTAGACATCTGCCAGCCTGCTCTGATGTGCCTTGCAGAGGGATTGTCCAGTAGTAGATGGGAATATATTAATCCGAATATGTATAAGCATAAACAATGCTCAAAAGCTACTGCCACTTTCATATCCTGCCCTCCCTCCTCCACATATTGAATTAGTGCATTTATAATGGCATCTCTGTTTATTTAATAAATTTAAATTTCAATTAGAGACCACTAACAATTAGTCATACAGACTAGATATGACAGATGGGCCTCATCCATGGTTGATTACACTAAAAAATATTATGTGAGTCTATTTTTAAAATACTATCATTCTAATACCCTTGCTGCATGCAAATAGCTGAGAAGTATATAACGTATTAGTGAGAAATTCAGCTTCCTGATAACATTGCAATTTGCACAGAATGTGGGTTTTATATGTTAAAAGAGTTCATTATTGTTTCCTATTATCTTGTGTTCATTACTAAAAATTATGGCAGTGTTTGTGTAAAGAAATGTAGCACAGTGTGGTAATTTGGTTAGCCTTATTTCTCTACATGGTCTTGATTTAAAACATCGAACCAGCAAAATTATCCAAGATAATACTTGCATAGATGAAGGCAAGGACATACCTGAATCATGTAAGGAGTTTTATATTTGTCTTTGACTCCCTTGGATTTCTGATATTTTAAAATTCAGCCAGGGACAGACAGCTATTTAAAAATATTTCTGGTGATCAAAATGAAGGATTCCCCCTCCCTCCCAGCATGAAATTAGTATGTTGTTATGTGTTGTTCCTTTTTATATGCTCATGTAAACTCATGGAAAGTAAACAAATGGAGGATTTTGTGTTCCATCAAAAGGATTTATTTATTAAATATATAAATATTTATGTATTTTATATATATTTTATAGTCTATTTTATAGGCTCCTACCTAGTCCAACAGAGTACAAGAAAATGATCACAGAAAGGTTACACAGAGTAGTGCGTTTCAGTGGCATTAGAGTGCTGGTTTCTATTCTCTTGTCCTTTCAACCCTATTCGCAAATGCTTCTTCTTGTAGCTGGCTAGCAAAACTGAATTATATAATGCCATGCTACACAGAATGATTCTGACAGAAAGCAATCTTTCTCTAGAAAAAGCACCACTATTTAAAAGGGATTTATCTGCTTTTCTTGAAGCAGTTTCAGGAAAAAAAATCCTGTTTTAAAGAAGATGAAAATCAGGAAAGGGCCTATCAGATAACACAAAACTACCCCAGAGAATCACTGACCTTGAAAGATTTAAGCTAAAATCAGAAAAATTAAGGGGAAAGGGCCATTTTAATCTAAGATGTAAAAATAACCTAATTCAATTGCACTCCATGTTTCATATTTATAGCACAAACCTTTGTCCTTTTCATTTATTTGTATCAGTGGCACTAAACCTTTAATATCTGGAGAGCCAGTTTGTCATCTGATAGAGTCTCTGATGGCTACGAAAGATGAAATATAAATGGAATACAAATATCAGACCAGAACGTTAGTCTCACAATATATATAGCACTTCTGCAACTCCAGCGTAACAGAAAGGGCCATAAAGCAACTTAACTGCTCTCCCGAGGAGCCTTTCCATCCCGGCAGGACCCCGGGTGACAGCTCTCGCCACGGAGCAGCCAGCCGAGGAGGAGGCAGTACGGTGTAAATGCTACTACAGGCCAGTGACCCCTTGCTGTTGCAACAGCCCCTTAGGTTTGACCATAACTGAGGTCATTCCTGAGGCTGGTATCTTTATGGCATCCCTTGAGGACACCAACAGAAAGGAATAAAGAGACGGCAGAAAGTCCCTCTCTCTTTTCTCTCTCTTGCATCTGTTACTGTGCCGAGTGCAGCTTAGCTACAGCAGCAGTAACAGGCTACTATGTGTAACCCTATTCAGAAAAAATCATGGTTGGTAGTTCTGTTAAATCACTTTATCCCCGAGTAAAGCAAATATCAGAGCAGATTTTTGTATTCTTATTTTTACAACGTGCTTACTTGGCTGACAAAATAAATAAAGTTTATATGCCTGTCTGTCCATCTGAGTCAATGTGGGTTTTCATGTTTAAGCTGGCTGTGTTCCCTGGAGTAAATGCCATGTTGCCATTAATCACTATGCGATGATGTGCACTAAAAACAGTTCCTGTGTATGTGGCAAGAGAAGACCTGCATACTGCTCTGGAATCACATGCTGAATTCACTCGTTTGCATGGCTTGCAAAAACCTCTTTTTCAGGAGAGAAAAAAATGCAGTGTATGAAGGGAGCTCCAGGGGTGTTTCCAGGGCAATGTCTAACCCATGATTTGCTCAACATCCCTCGGAAGTTCTTCATTCTGCGTCAGCGGAAGAATTTGTGCTGTTATGTTACTGATTGCAAATTTTAATAAGTTTGAACGGGGGGTCCATGGGCAAAGGTCAACCCCTTGTAACTGCTGAGGCAGCTCTGGGCTGATCCGGGGTTGACACGTTCTGGTTAACTGGAGGTCCAGCACTGTACTGAGTTCCTGGTAAATAGCTGTGGGCTTGTTCACAGAGCAGCAAACATCCGTCTCTCTGCAAAGGGGAGAAAACATCCAGCTAAGGGGTCTGCTGCCTGCAGTTCCTCGACACTCTTGGCCTGCCTGAGTTCTGGGAAGGGCTCCTTTTTCCAGTCTGAAATGTTATATGCCCCATCCAACCGCGAGAAATGCCTGTTCGCCTGCACTCTCCTTGATGACAGACACCGTAGGACCAGCTGCCCTTGCCTGGGAGGAGGCCCTCATGCCCGGGAAGCCAGGGAGGTTGGGTTGGCTTGTGTGATGTGGACCCTGCCTCCCTGGGAGGGACCTGGGGTTAGGTGATGCTGCAGAGGTGATCCGAGGAAATCCTGGGGGCTCCACACGTGTGTCTCTCTCACGTCTTAATGCAGACTTTGGAGCAATTTCACATTATTCTAGATGCTAAAGTTCCTGTTACCATTCTCCACTGGAAAGATATATGCATGTTAAATTAGCAAATCTATGAAACAATGAATTGCACCTGAAAAGTAAGATGATAAAATGATTGAGGAGGAAATCAGTGTTACACACTTGAGTGGTGCTAAATTGGTTATAACAGATAAAACACTTTCTTTTGCTTGCAATTATAACTGAGAGAAAGCAGTGCTATATATATATTTGAAGTCTGGAAAGGTGATGAAACTCAAAGTTTATTTTCTAGTTCCTATCCAAATACACCAGCATGAAAGTTGTTCATACAGAACTCCTGCTGCTTTCTGCTGCAGACCATTATTATTCCTGTGGGTGAGATATGGGAGATATATGATATTTATACAAGTTTAAACTATGGAGTCTCCCTCAGACTGTACCCTATGGGGCTGCAAGATGAATCTTTTAAGGGATTCCCCTTTCATGCTTCTCCTCCGTCCTTCTAGTCTTCCTCGCAGCACGACCCTGTGGGGAGCACACAATCCAACTCAGATATTTTTTTTCCACGACAGCTCTGCAGAAGCAAAGAAGAGTCCCTGGGAGAGTTAATTCTGTGTCAAGCAGCATTAGCTGTAGCTCTGATTTCCAGTCAGAAATCCCTGGGGTCATCTGAGGACAGTGCTATAGACAGGAGCTGGTCTTCTGATCTATCCCTCCTGCCTCACTGATTACCCCAGGCCCACTGAAATACCTCAGGGCATCTTATTTTGTATCCAGCTGACGGAGGGACAGTGCTATGGAGGAATTATGGTCTCTGCCATCGCCCCAGATTATCTCAGGTTTTCATTCCTCCCACTGAAAGTCAGAGGGAACAGTTTGGTACTTAGGCTTGTAGTACTGTACTTCAGGAAAAGAAATCTGAGTGTTTGTTCCTCCACATATATTTTCTAATATTTCTTTTTTTTTTCACCATTATTAATATGTTGACGTGTAAGCCAATCGGAACAGAAACTTTCTCTGTACAAAGCTTTATATCTGATACTGTACGACCAGTGATGTCCCTCTTTCCCCATGAAGCTGCAAGGCTGCATTAAAGTTCCTCCTAAGAAGGCAGCGGCTTGGATTTCCTACCACGACTCTCTCTTCTGTTAACATAGGCACTTCTAAAGAACTGTTCCAGCTGAAAAAAAAAACCCCAAACAACGTTTGCTACAGGAGCAGCCAGGAATATAGACTTTCCTCTTCAGCCTGCACTGAGGAAGCTGCAGGGCTTTCCGAGCCCTTCCTCTGACCCAGCCTCCAAGAGTTTTGCCACTTCAAGAGCCTGTAGCCCTTGAAGCTCTCGCTAGCTGATGACAAAAGGCATTTCATGGTCACCTGATAACCTTGTTTACATACATACATTACTTTCAGAAGTGATTGACAGTTCAAGCTCAATCCAGCGTTTCTAACAGCAGTCTCCTATGGTTACTCTAACCACCCTGTTAAATCGCAGGCTTCTGTTAAATCCTGGGAACTGACAACAATCTAAATACATGAATATTAACCTCAGGTCACTGGGGCTTAAGTTTTTGCAACACACAGGTTTTGCATTAATACATCACTAATTGTACTGGTAAATAGCAGCAAAACGTAATCTGATTCCGTTTAATTGTAGTTATTATTCTTCTGGTTGGATATAGAACTGAAATGAGAAAAAGTGAACTTCCACAGTATCAAAAATACCGTTTCTAACACTAATTTTACTCATGTAAAGTGGGGGGCCCCTATCTCCTAAAAACACAGTGTCTTGTGTGTGGTAGGAATTTTTCTACAGGCTTGTATTATTTTTCTGAGGAAAAACAGCCACATTCTCTGCTGGCTTAACTCTGGTGGAGTCACATCATCAGGGAACTGCTAACATTTTTCCTCTATAAGTATTTACCTCCCCATCCCACAGAAATGCAATTTCAATGACTTGTTCCTTCTGTTGTGCCAAGAATGGGCAATGGTTTCAAATCCATGGTGGCCATGAGGTAAAATTCATGAGGACTTCGAAACAGGATTTAAATGCTGTCTAGTTCTCATCCTACCTGTTTTCCCAGAAACATTTTCTATCTCTCAGGACAGGAATACAAAAGGATTGAAGTAATCATTGCAGTTCCGATTTACAAATCAGATTCATTGGGAAATTGTTATTTTTCGTTCTCTCTCAGGTATATTGTTGTGTAGGCCTGGAAGTTTTTAACGTGATATTTCAAAGAGATTTTATTTTCTCCTATACTAAAGTCTGTTTCTGAGTAATCTCAGCAATGCCCAATTCTATGGGAAAGATTTGTGATCTGCATTGGTGACATAAACAGAGCTTTGTAGTGTTTGTTTCTTGTTATCTGCTGGAAACGGACAATTAAGTTGCCCTGACAATACCCAAGCGCTTCTTTTCAGGAGCAGAAAACTGTAATCTTCCCAGGAATTACTCAGTTTACCTTTCATCAATTGAGAAGGATTTTCACTTTCATTCTCTATTTTAAAATTCACACAGGATTCATTCTGCAAATGTCAGGTGCCTGATAACAAAAGCACGTATTTACTCTGAAGCCAGAAGCAGCAGATATTTACTTGAGACTTGGAATCACAAGAAAACTGTGATTCCTCTTTGACTGAGCTGTAAGTCAACTGGTTAGTAGCATTTATATTTGTAAATGGTTTGTTATTTCCAGTGATTTATTTTGATCCTGGCTGTGTGTACATGAGAAGTATCACTGGCGATGTTCAAAGACAACGTGCCATGTTTTTCAGATTTCTTTCTTCTGGGTGATGAGAAGAGCATGGCTGAATGTGCCCTTTTGAATAGCACTTTTAGTTGTGTACCTTACTCCATTGACATCATATCCTACTAGCAGATGATCGGGGCACTAGCTAATGTACTCATTTAATTTGGCAAATGCAAAAAGTCCTGAACAAACAGTTAAAGCAAACATTGTCAAAAACAGCCTCTGACGTTGGGGTACGGTGCAGATGAGTGCAAGTTTGGTAACGTGGGTGTCTGTCTGGAGAAACTGCTCTTTAGCCACTGGCCCACAGGCAGCTGCAATCTCACCACCAACATCTTACCATCTCCATAGGTGCAGCTTGAATTAAATGATCCCTTTGTGTACTGTGACTCTTGAAAAGTAAATATTAGCGAGAGCTGAATCGGGACCACAATCGCATCCAGACTTGTTCAGCTGCGGATGCAGGTTCCAGAGTCTCAGCCTCAAGCTGAAAATACACATATGCACATGCACACACACACATGCTTTCTTATTAATGGAAGCTAGGACAAAATATTATATATGATTATATAGTCAATTGCATATAAGCTCCCATTCAGCAGCTGGCTGGCTCATTGCCTTTGTTTCAAAGTCCTTGCTTGCACTCTGCTGCTGCTATTAGAGTATCGTCAACAAACTCAATTAAAACTTCAGATATGACATACTTACACTTTCATTTCCTCATTAAAATACTTTCCTCAATAGGAATCTAAAGTTAAAGGAAATTTCAAAGAGATTTACAGAGTTCTTAAGGGTTTTTTTTTAACAACTCAAACTAATAACTTGTGTATGAATCTCCATTTCTCGTTAGGTAATTGCAATTGCTTGAATAAAAAATAATAAATAGAGCATAAATCCACTGCCACTAGAATGAATTTCATTAGCATGCTTAATGTTTACTGGAGATTTGTTTTTCGTTAACATTAAATGATCAAAATTCTCTTGCTTGCTAGAGTTAGGTCCATGTTCTGTGTGGTGCTGATCACCTTTTTTTAAGTGCTGAGGGCTCTGAAATTCAGAAATTATTCAGCAGTAGAAGCACACCACCCACCATACAGTTAGTCTCTCAGTTAAAAAAAAAAGCTTTTAAATTAAATGAAGAGCCACCCTCAACTTTCTATTTAGAATTTGACTTGGAGCTTTTAATGGGTTTGCACATTGCTGTGAATGTAGCCAAATGACTCCATTAATGAATTTAATTCTGTTTATGATTCTTGTACATATAAACTGTAATTTAAATTATTTATGTCTTTGTACACTTTCCAGTATAGGATAATTTCTTTAAACTCCATGAACTACCACACCAGGGGATTAGACCAGTTCTACCAGCTACACAGTGTGCAACACCAGCCTGATTCGACTGAGAAGCGGCCCAGATCAGAGAATGATGTTTAGCAGCAAGCTGCGTGGTTCCTTTCTCCAGCAAGCAGTGAATAGGCATGCTTCTAGGCGTGCATTGAAAGAGGCATCTTTTAAAAATTGTAATCTGGTGGCGAGAATGCTAAGGAGTGTGATTTTATTAAAATATTTCTGTGATTAGGAAAAAAGCGCATCCGCAATTTTGACAGAGAGATCCTGGGTACCTTTTTGGGTACCCAGTGGAATAGACTGCCCAGGGAGGTGGTGGAGTCACCCTCCCTGGAGGTATTCAAGGAGCGTGTGGATGTGGCATTGTGGGACGTGGCTTGATGGGCATGGTGGTGTGTGGTGTGGGTGGGTTGTGTGGTGGTTTTGTGTGTGGTTTTTTTTTTTCTTTTTTCTTTTTGGTAATGGTTGGACTTGATGATCTTACAGGTCTTTTCCAACCTTAGTGATTCTGTGATTCTGTGATTCCTCTGCAAACTTAAATCTTTGCATAAGAGTTCAGATCTGTGAGCTGCTCTGTTCTGGTCAAATCCTGCACAGTGATTTTAATGGCTTTCGTACAGGTCATCAAATCTCTTCACAAAGACTCATCTACTGAAGAATCAAATGGTGTTATAGATATTTGCATGTTATGACCTCACTAGTAGAATAATTTTAAATTTAGTGTTTGTAATGGTTAACCAGTTAAACTTAGTGTTATCTGGTGAAAGCCAATGATGTCCACAGATGGCAAAAACATGTAAATATCCATGTTCGGTATGTATAAGAAATGGGCGAATGCTGCAGCAGTCAAATCAAAAGAAGATAAACCCCAGCTATATCACTGGTGAATCATGACTCCACTGAAGTCAGTAGCAAAACTCCCATTGATCTCAGCAGAGATAGCACTTTACTGACCCTGCTGTAATAGCAAATTCATGTAGCAAGGGCATCAAGCGTCTGAAAATAACATGAAGCGTTGGGGCCATCTCCTGAAACAGGCTGATTAAAATCAGGCAGATTGAAATACTCTCTGCCTCTTAAATCAGTCTGATTTTAATCAGCTGCTTTCGGGAGTTGCTCTGAGGATTTTCTTGTACGTGCGTAAGTGCTTTGCAGACTTAGGCCCCCTGTACCAAAGGCTGTAAAACACACTGAGTTTTATGAAGAGATGGAAGAAACAAACACATAACACTACTCCTCCATTGACTTTGCGAGAAGGAGAAATCACAATTTACCGAAAAAAGCCAAAGCACGCTTAATATCCCCTTAGCAGTTCAGCTGAAAAATGTGACCCTGGCAGCACTGGCCATTTTTCAGCTTTATTTTACTGCTTATTTCAGTGTAAGAATTAAAGCTAACATAAGTCCATAAGCTCAAGCAGCATAAACATGTAATTTAAATAGAACAGTCTATACTAATAAGACTCCTTTGTCTGAACTAACAAAAGAGGTAGGCAAGGTAACACATTTTTAGAAGTTAAGCCAGCCACATACTATAGAGCAGGCATGAATCTCTCAAAGGGCAGTGGTACAGCAAAAGCAAGCAAACAAACAAATAAATAAATACTTGGAAAGGAAAGACGCTGAGCATCCAAAATAAAGAGAGTGCTGCTGTTCTCTACAGGAGCGTTTTCACTCTTACCCTTGCTACGTAACCAACCTAAAAGTCTTCAGCTAGCAAACGGTCAGAGCTTTAGAGGGACTTGGATGGCTTAGAGGATTGCTTTTGGGATACAGAGGCTTTCACCTCTACGTCATTGCTTCTGGCTCTCATCCAAAGTGGGTAGTGAGCAAAAGCTGTTGTATGATGAGCCCTTCAATACACTGCATGAAACAGGCGGAGGGTCTTGCTCCTGCCGACCTGCACCCACAGCCCTCGGCTCAAACCCCTGTCAGACTTTGCTTGTGACACAGGCTCGGGGTCCCCAGCGGGGGCCTGGGGTGCCTGTCCCCAACACCTCTCCACTAAGGATTTGTGCACCCCCGCAGGAGAGAGCTGCACCCATGGGGTTCGCGGCAATGGGTGTGCCAGAAGAGAGTGTGCACCACCGCACTGCATTGCTCCCAAGCCCAGAGACAGATATGATACTCTTAAATATTTTTCTCTTGTGTCATAAAAGCAATTTGAAAGAGCAGACCTACCTGCTAGGTTCTTCAAGCTACGTGGAAACAAAGCTTATCTTGGGAAAGAGAATGCAAAAGTGGGAAGGACCAGGCTGGGCTGGAGAAGGAAACTGAGCTCCTCTGGTAAAGATAGGGGTGCAACGCTTGGTGTGGTCACCCGGAAAACTTATTGCTGGAAACTGTGAACTTGCTGCTGTATCAACAGACATCAGAGACACAAATACATGGTTTTAAAAGGAGCTACTATTTTAAGCATGAGAAAATCTTTGAGCAAAAAGAAATGAATGTGGGTTGCCTCTGCTTTATAGACCAGATTTTGAGAAAACTTCATTTTACAACAAACAGAGCCTTCTGCATGAAAAAGAGGAGCTGGTTTCAGTCACATATCTGCAAAACTGTAAATCATCATTGTTGACATGGGTTAAAAAAATGGTTCTCAGAATTATGATCTTATGAAATGATAGAAATGTTTGGTATTAATTACCTCATGAAGGAGCTGGAATTTATGCTAATAAATACTATCTGCCAGGTACGAATGCATTTGTTACAGTCTGTCACCCACTAATGTGGATGAACAAGAAGTGGAAGAGAAAAATCACCTGAATTACTGCCACTAAATAGGTACAAGAATCCGATGCAGGCCAATGATTCTTAAGTCTCATACGGAATTGATATGACTGATGAAACTGATGTAGATGGAGAAGACAGTTCCTTCTCAACTAGAAAAGTATGTGAGGACACACCGCCTCTGAGGATTAAGAAACACAAGAAAACAGCGCAGGAGTTAACCGTAAGCGCTGGAAGGGAGGGAAGCTTAGCTAGCAGGCAGTCATGTGCAAAATAGTGTCTTTAAGGTGACAGCTGCTTTTCTCTCCCAGTCAGAAAATGCAGCGTTGTGAGATGGGTTTGCATCAAACATGGAACTAAAACCAGAGCATCCCCAAGGGGCCAGGCAGCTGCACAAACCCAGCTCCTTCATTTATATCCTTGCTCCTGGTGGATGTGGCTCAGAGCCTCAGCGATGCGCTTGCGGTGTGCACCTGGCTTGCAAGACCCTATCATCCACTACATTTTACCTGTCAAATGGGGCATTTTGCTTCTCTTCCCATGACATTTTAGCTCTGCTGGAAAGGGCAGTGTGGTGGCAAGAACTCGGCTCTTCACCTTTACAAGCTGGTGTGCGCACATAATCACTTGACTTGAGGAGCTGAGACTTTGGGAAAAGCACCAAATGTTTATATGGCCTGAGATAAAATTGTGCGATTTGGCAGCACTGCTGCTTGGAGTGCCAGGAGTTGGTGGAGAGGGCACACCTAGGTTTCTACTGATGCAGATTCGTGTACTTAAGATGACAAGTCTGATACAACCCCAAATTCGAGCTTCTTATCTGGAACACCCTCAAATCCCTTGTCACGCTATGCCGAGGAAAGGGTGGCATGGAGCCGCTGTGCTGGTTCCCAGCGGAGTTCCCCTGGGAGACAGATTTGTGGCAGAGCCAACATACACAGGGCAAGGTACAGGGGTGAAATTGGCCTCGTGGACTTTTTTATTTGCTCTGATATCCTCCTTATGGGATGAAAAGTGCATTGCTTTTCAGACATCAGTGGCTTTTGGTGCTCAAGTTAAAAATTCTCTTATGAAAAGAGCAGATGGAAGTGACTGATTGTCAGCAAATGGCACAGTCACGGGTGGGAACTAGTCACGGGCCTGCAGAGTGGCTTTGGGAAGTGGCTCTGCTCAGGATACGGCTTTCGGCTGCAGGGCCTGGCCAGGGGGGCTCGGGACACGGAACAGCTTAGCATCAAAGAGCTCTGGTCCCAGTGGAGCTGGATAGCTCTTGAATTATAAATGCATTAAAAATACCAAGCATTTTTCAGAGTCATATTTCAGAATTTTTTAATCTACCAACAGACTAAAAGAGGTGAAGAAAGATTTTGCAAGGTGCAGGGTAAAACAGAGCAGAGAGTAATAAAATACTACTTGTAAACGAGCCTGGTTGGAATGAGAGGCTCTTTATGACAGCTTGCCGAGGCTGTAGTGTTTTGCAAAACTGTGTGATAAACTCCAAATAGCTTCTCTGCAAATCTCTGGAGGCAGAGCTGAGCTAAGGCTGGCTGCTGTTGCTGCCACGGCTTTCAATGAAGGAGCTCAAAATGGACCCTCTAGTGACAGCTCTGTCAAAGAATAACAATCAGATGCTCTCAACGACAACAACTTCAACATATATATTTTTGTACGTATAAACGAACCTTAATGTGCTAGCTTCAAACGAATGAAAAGCTCAAAGTTTTTAAGATGCGTGGTTGGACTATGAACAAAATAAAACTGAATGCAGATAGTACTGCATTCTCTCCCCTATTTAGTTTGCAAAGCACGATTCTCACTAGAATTGAGATGAGGACAGAATACAAAAATAGGTGGTGTTGGTGGGGGGAACGACGGGTTACAGGTAGCTCTGCCATCACCTTCAGAAGGGAAATGTCAGGGGAGTGACCATCACCCAACAGTTCAGATGAACTGACTCCAAGAGGGAGGGCCTGAACAATTTTTCAAACTCACAGCTTTGACAAGCAGCACGAAAATCATGTTTTGGTGGAGACACTTCAGACTGCAAAAATCAATTGCCTAGAAACGGGCTTAATCAGAACGAAATTATTACCTCATGATATTATTGGTTTCTCTACAAACACCTGATTTCATGCCACCAATAAATTTTGCGTTTGGAGCTTGTGTTGTGTCTTCTCTCCTGAGTAGAATAAACCAGGAGTGTCTGCCTCCGAAAAGCACTAGAAGATTTTCAGCAGTGGTGTGCGATGCAGAGTAGGTGAATCTTCACACTTACAGTTATGTTGGCTAAAATAATGGTTGTATTGTGAGTTACAGTCAGTTTTAGCTGTCTGACTGTCAGGACTCCCCCGACACTGAAGTACTGCGAGCTCTTTCACAGCCACCGTGCAAGAGTTAACATTTCTGTGGTGGAAGTGAAGTGTCCTTTTTGGATTCTGCTCAGGTGTAGCTGCTTGTGCAGTCTGAAGGAGCTACTGCTATTGCCAAAGGAAAATTAAAACAAATCTGGCTTGGCTAATAAAAGGCTATGAGTATTAATGGCTTTTTCTCCAATTGCCAGGAAGTTTCAGTCTCTAATGTGATGAAGACAGAGTATGTACAGACTAGTGTTGTCCTGCTATTTTTAAATGTTGGTATGCTAGAGATTGTAGTCATTTGCCCTGGTCTTTTGGCAAACAAATCTGCAGGGAGTGTAAGAGTCACAATAAGAATGTGATCGTTATTTTCAAGAGAGGAAAGGACAATTCTCAGGCATTAAGGCCATTAGTTCGGACAGTTATAAAAACAACAACACTTTATGGACCCGGGTCTCAGAAGTGCCGAACATTCATAGCAGAGTAAAATCAATAGCCTCTACTTAAGATTACTTAAATCTAGAACATACCAACATTCAGTGCAGTTTAATGCCAGTAACCTATTAGCTTTTAATGATTGTATATATTTTGACAAAACTGCTAAAATATGTTGTTACAAATGGGAAATTCTTAGCTGTGCCACACAATGGAAAACAATCCACCCATACAAGGAAAATTATATTAACACATGGCGCTAAGAGCAAACATATTTACAAACCAAAGCTGAGCAACAAACACATATACCAGATGTTACTGAGATATAGATAGTCTGAATTGCTCAGCTGAAGTAGCTGAAGTTCTGCAGAGGAATTTTTTTAGAGCATCTATTTCATGATGGATATCCTTGTTCTTGAGCAAGTTGTCATGGAAGTCAGAACACGGCAGTTTTGAAGTTGTCTTTAAGATTCAGTGACAAGTAAAAGTTTAACAACTTCAGATAAATTTTCCCCTTTTTCTTCCGCATTTGTTGGTAAGAAAGGATCTTCAGCCATATTGCTGATACCTTGTTATGAATGGAAATTTTGGAAGGGACTTCCCACTGTCAAATAACCACTTTCATCAAGAGGCAGGATTAGCTGTGAAGTGACGGAGGAAAGCCTTCCTTCCCCATTGTTCAGTCCAAAGCTAACTACCTGTTTCCCTTGCCTAAACCTCCTTATCTTTTCAGCAAGTCCCATGTTTCACAGTGGTTGAGGTAGTCAGAAGGTGCATCCACACCGTCATGTTCATTTGGGGCTGTGGCTGCACTTCACCCCCCCCCCCCCATTCCCGGCTTGACTACATCTGTCTGCAGTTTTGTCTCATATTCTGCCTCCAGCTTGGAGGAAGCACCCTGGTTTCCTGGCAGGAAAATCCAAGTGTGGAGACAAGCCCAAGCTCTGCCCTCACAGTCCACACAGATCCATCAAGCTCAAGCCACTTGGCTCTGGAGACTCAGCTCTGAAACAGCAGGGCTGTTTGCAGGGGTATTTGGGTTGTCTGTATCAGATAACGTCTTCCCTTTTACTACAAATCCTCCTTGCTCAGCTTTCCTTCTTGCGGGCTGTTTCTGAGACCATCTCAGTATTTCTTGTTGATGTTTCTTTCAATTCCTTGATAACCAAAACGAAAATATCAGTTTTTATAAAACAGTCCAACCTCAGAAAGTGAGTCCCTAGACAATTCCTGCGGCATGTAAGATGGTTTTCCTGAGACATGAAGTGTTACTTCAGGCCAGCATAAATGCCTTGCATGTGCACAGCAGCTGAGAGCTGCGCTCATCTGTCCTTCGACATTGTACACCACACCTCAGTGGATGTGTAAAACTCCTCCAGTTTTACATAAAAATTGTAAATTTTTATGATTGCGTTCCACATGAGCTGGCAGTGAGTCAGCAGCGGTGTGTCTAGATCGGCAATACATCCAGAGTAATTTTTTTTGTTCTCTGATAGTTATTACCTTGCACCAGATGTTGTCTGGTTGTACTTAAAGGTCCCACCAAAACGAGTAATGATATTGCTCACAGAAAAGACCTGGTACTTTACTTATGCGGAAAAAGTTTCTTGTTAGGCTGAGGGAAGCCACAACTTTTTCTGCTGTTTTCCTTCAACAGATCAGTGAAATTCAGTGAATTTGCAGAATGCTCCCGGTATGAATCAAGCACCACACCAGCAAGATAGGCGTCTTGGGGTTCCTGTGCTTAAAATGGCAGCTCTGGGGATGCCCCTTCCTCGCTGAGCAGAGATTGCCAGCAAAAAGCCACTGCCCTCTGATTGCCGGGAGGCAGAGCACGGAGACGGGGAAGGTGAAAGGTGCAGCAGGTGTTGTGGAGCTGATATCTGTTAACTGGTGGAGTTACAACAACCCCTGAGGGTGGCCATGAAAAACTGGATTCAAAAGAAGATCACTTGTAAAAACTGGGATGAGGCTGACGTTGGGGGATGCTGGGACATGTTAACTAAGAACAGGGCTGTCAAGGAAGTCAGTTGGCAGCTTTCACTTCTGACTCTCCTGCACAAATCCAGAGGTGGTTTTGGATGGCATGCCAGCCAGGTAAAAAAATACTACTAAAAATACACTATTATTTCTGCTGTAGCTTATCATACAACGTGTCTTCAGGGGTGCAGCAGATGCCACAACAGAAATGCACCAGAAGAGCAGAGGTTTATCTCTGAGGTGGATCTCAGCGTTGGTAATTTGCCATCCTTCAGCTGCAGTGGTGCTAGGATGGAGGACTGAGGCAATACTGATATGGTTAGGAAGCCCTGAAGAAGCTGGGTTGTTTCTTACCCAACTGCCAGCATCAGTGTCCTCCAGCCTTAGTGGGGAGAGCAGCTCAGTGGGGAGTGACTTAGCCATGATGCTTGGAGCAGTGAGCATTGAGGCTCAAATTCACTGTGCCAGCTGGCTTCACACTGCAGTGCCCCATGTGAAGAGCTTGCTTCTGGCCTACATCAGACATGTTCACATGGTACCTCAAGCTCTGCAGCTTTCCTTGCTCCTTTGCCCTACCACAAAGGTATATAAGGGCATTTGTCACCTGATTTATGTGCACCATACACTTCTTGTCAGCCTCCAATACACTCAAGTGAGGAGTCCTCCACATGGCATTCACTCTGCAAACACATTGCATGTTGCTGGTTACCATTACTGCTGGCATGATGTGTGATGCCACAGCCAGGACTCAGGAGAGTTTTCTCCCTGCCTGTTAGTGCCACCGCCAGCCATTAGAGTCCTACAAGGAAAGGGGAGACTGTGGTATGGTGTGTGTCTGTGTAGGTCGGTGTTAAAAAGCACAGCACGCATAAGTTGTAGTCTCTGTGCTCTCAAGCACTGCTTTTTTCCAGATGCCTCAACCATCTCTTGCCCCTGCTGCTCCTAATTCCTCTTTCAGAGTCACCCATTCCCCTGCCACTGTATCCCATGAAGTCTTCTTAAGCAATTGCCCTCCCTTCCATGCCCAGTAGAATATATACTGGGCTTTAAAAGCCTCCACGTATCTTGTCCTAACCTTAAAATAATATTTTCCTGTCATGAAGAGCTACTGCAGTCTGGCAATTTCCTTCTCCCTGAGCCCCACACCCAGCCAAGCTTTTCTTCCCACTCCGAGATAACCCCGTAATGCATGTGCAACCCCCCTGGTGTAGACCCCGCATCCAGATGTCCTCAGGATGCTCAGCAGAAGTCCAATGGAAGCAGATCACACTATACCCCAGCTGGTGGCTGGGATAAATTATAAGAAAACCTTCAAGAAGCGAGAGAGCATTCAGCTTCAACAGGTTGAATGTATTTATGCCCTCAAGAACATTGAAAAATATGGCTAGTCTTGGCTTGCAGTAAGAACACAAGTAATTAGGAAATCTAGAGCCTGTAGGTACATTACATGCCAGCACAGAAAGTGGCAGCAGCAAGATGTGACCAATGCAGGCTAACTAGCCTCTCTCAGGAGTCCAGAGAATACAATGAATCATCGTGTGTTTGGAACCGATATAGATCAGCCCCTTTTACCCAGGCATCCAGGAAACACATTTAATTTTTTTGCCTAAGTTAGCACAATATATTTTCTGTTTTACAGCAGAACAACTTAATTAATAGAATGTAAGTAAGATCTCTTCCTCCTCCCCCGCAACACACCCATGCGGACAGCACTCCAAAATATATTCCTTGATGTTTCTTTTCTTCAAGCAGACATCATTGTGGAGTGAACATGTCAGGCGTCCTCGTCTTCCTCATCCTTTTTATATCTCCAGGAGTCCAGTTTACAATTCAAACACCCAAGCAAAAACCCTCACTACATTACGGCAATATCGTTAGTAAGACTAGGAGGACCTATAGCCCTTTCAAGCTGTACCGACCTCAGAATTGCTTCCCACATCCCCATGCATGCTTCTCCACGCACTGCCTGACCGAAGGAAAGCCGGGCAAAGGCCGATGGGGGGATGCTTTTGTGCCTCTGCACTTGCTGCTTTTAGTCCTCTGGGAGCAGCTGAAGCAGAATAGCATCGAGCAGGTAAGTGCAGGAGAATGGGAATACTGTTGTCAGACTGTGGCTACAGGTGCTCCTGGGAGGCTTCCCAGACAAGTGCTAATCTGCCGTCTCTGTTCCTGAGGTATGATGAGCTCAAAACCCACAGCTGTATTCTTATCGCTAGTTTCTGCCTGAGGAAAGTAAGTTGTAATTATCTGGAAGTATCAGTGATAAATCTGCCCCATTACTTCCATTTACTCTTTTGCCCTGGTGCTTCTCAGTCGGTATGGCTCAGAAACGCTGCCTCCCCAGAGCACTGCCAGCAGAAGTGGAGAGACGGACTGTGAGCACAAGCACTGAGTCTGGCAAAGGGAACACTGTGTAACAGATGACTCTGGGTTCTTTTACTCTGATGATCATAATAATACATTTTATTTATATAGCACCTATTTGCATGGCAATAAGAGCAATATGTGTGCTTCAGTGAAATGAGAGATGACAGCAAACAGATTAAAAACTACGATTCATCTCGAAATGAGGGAAAACAATCAAATGAATCACAGAGCCAAGCAATGGCAAATCATTATTCTTAAAACAGCATAATAACAAAACAAATGAAAAATACACTGTGTAACACTTTTTCCTTGTCTGACAGCAAATACTGAGTGACATTGCCAAGCTTATGCAGAAACAGAGCCCAGTTCACTGTTTAAGTTCCATGGAACCCCCCAAAAAATAAATTATTTAAGTGGGACTTCAGTTGTACATTAGCTATATGGTAACCCCCAGTATAGACATGGGTTTGGACCCTTGCAAAAAGTACTATCTCCTAATCCTTGCGTTATTCATCATGCAACAAGAATGATCAAAAGTGTTTTCCTAAACTTTAAGCCCCTTCAAATTTAATGGACTTAAAATTGTACAATAATGGGGCAGAGCCTATTAATATTCAAACTCCATTTTCTCATATGGAATTCATCAGCTTCCCCAGCCCTAATTAGTTTTCCTGAGGCTGTCAGTTGCAGGCAATATCAATACTCTAGTCATCTCTTCTGCCTTCTCCTCCCATCTCCTCACCCATATTCATTATTTTTATTATTCCTATCCTCCTCATTCCAGAGTGTCAAGCCTTCTCCACATTCCAGTTGCTCCTAATGACTCATCTTCCTGTAAGGCACCAAAAATGATACAACAGTCTATATACAAATGAAAGAATCTTCACTTCAGGACATGAAAGAATCTGATTTATTTCCCAGTGGGAGGGTTATGCATCTGATGCCCCATGAGATGCTGGCTGGCTTGCAGGACCAGAGTAGTTGCTAGTTTAGTGAGAGAAACTCTTCATTCATTCAAATTTCTAATAATTTGATTTCAGCTGCTCTGGGAAGTGCTCTTCACAGGAAAGCTAGGCTTTTCTCTAGAATGTGCGTCTTTAGACTTGTATGGTTTTGTTTGTTATGTTTTTTCTACTGACAAAGCTCTTCCCTACTTATGCTACATAAATATTTCAAATAAGTAGTGGAATATAGGGAATAGATGTCCTCCTGACAGGGCCTGCCCCATATTAAAGAGTAGCAACAAGAGTAGCACTTTTGTCAGCTTAGAAAAGACACACTGTCATTCAGATTAGCAAGGCTGCCCTTTCCTGGGCTTGTAAATGTACACATCTGGACGTCATGAAAATTATTAACACATGGACATGTTCTTCCCTTGTTAGCAGCTGGTCAGCCATGGTTCAATCATGCTCCACCAAAGCTGATGGCAAAACTCTCCTTGAATTCATGTGTCAAAATGTTTAGTTCTGATTTTAATGTATATTCTCCCATTCCTTAGAGAGAAAAAAAAAAGCAGCATGATTCAGGATATTTTAGGAAAACAACCTAAAAGTGCCTTAAGCCGCTGTGTGCCCTCTGTTCCCTGTCACTCCATTACTGTTAAATTAGGTTCTGACATACAATCAATGGAAAGATGTGGGAGCCAATAAATAATGTGGGTAATTAAACTGAGGCACTGAAATGCCTCTTCCCCGAACTTGGCCCAGAGAGTGGGAGGCCATACTCTGTGGTAAGCACATGAGCTCCTAAACTTGGTGCAGGAGCAGAGGGCTTGCTAGAAAAGGATTTGCAGCACTGAACAGAGAGCACACAGGTACATGGAGCTGGCTGATAGGAAATGCTCTGGCCATGCATGAGTCTTTCACGTCACACGGTTACATCTGTTGCCCAGGTGTCTCTAGCTGCTTTACAGGGACATGAGCAGCGCTCAGTATTTTCCATTAAAGTAAGAGAGAAGCACCAGGAAGAAACCAGCTTGTTGGGAGAAAAGTCTCAGTTGAAAGAGCTCGGCTAGGAAAGCTCACCAAAAACTGCTGTCGGTCTGAGTTCTCAGACAGGTCGTATGAAGGCTTATATGGCCACTTTCAGCCAAGCTGAATTTAAGCCCAAGCTTGGCTGAGCTCAGGGGTGCAATCCTAGAGCTGTCAGCTGGTACCTAGTCCTCTGGGGGCACAGAATAAGAGCTGCTATACACACCGTCTGCAGATGTTTGTTTGTATGGACCAGGGACCTGCAAACTATTGAATGCAAATAAAAGACATTTGCAGTGCGGCTGCACAAACATGATTGCAGTGCTCCTTGTCCCCCCCTACAGGCACTGAGCTGCTGCCATCTCATTTGAGAAGAAAACTCTGATTTGGTGCAATCACATTTTTTCCAGTATTTTGCAAACCCAGTAGAGCCATTTCCTGACAAGGTTCGTAAGACCCCAGTTTGGGAAACATTGTTGAAGAATTCTGTAAGAAATATGACATGACTAAGGTGGAATCTTAGTTTAAGCATTTTGTTGTGTGATTTTTCAAGCATTTTCCAGCACAAAAGCAGTCATCATCTGCCTGCAAGCCCTTGCTGAGCCACAAAGGATTGTGCTTTGAGATGCCCTTCAGTAATGAGCTGCCATGTTAAGCAAGGGTTAACTGTTTAAATGATCAACTTAAGCAAGACACAATTCAAGCTAACCTAATGATCATGCCCAGGTCAAAACCATCATATGCAGTATGGCTGAAGAAGCAGAAGGAAGAGTATGGGGTATAAGGGTATTTATAAATCTTCTCATTGATTGACATTAATTAACTTGCCAATTGGACAAACTCACAATGAAGCAACATCGTACAGAATTGCAGTGTTCTATCCAAAGTGGGAATATGCTTTGCTACTGAGCTGTCAAACACATATTTATAAGACACCATGATGCTGGAAAGCGGTTTTGCACAGTGCAAAGCAGTGCAGATGCGGGCTCTACATCTTGGTGTGCAGTACTGTTTTTTTAACTCATTTGGTTATTTTTACACAAGTCACTTTTTGCCTTTATATTTGTCTTTCAAGAAGTAGTAAGATACAGTAAAAAACACATAGTAGAAAAAAATGTAAGAGACATCTTGGTGTTAGTCATAGCAACACTATTTGGTGATACTGAATGTATAGAGGATAAATACTGTTACTACTCAAATGTGCTAGGTTAGGATACCACACTAGGGAATTAAAAGATAATGTTTTGATGACAGGAGGTCGTCAACTAAACCACCAAAAACGTTTTGATAAACTTTAACAGGCCAATTTGAAAATTAAGTATAGACATTGTTCATTCTGTACTTTGCCCATTCTCTATTACCTGCCAAAATCTACACGCATACTTGCTGTAATGGAACATCTGTCTTAATAGCCTGTATTTTGATTCCTGAAAGAGTCAATTGTATGTTACTAAAATTCAGATTATTTTGGAGTGAGCAAGATAATTGCAGGCCAATCCTGCCTTCAGCTTCCTATCACAACTTAAAAGTGCTGATTCTGATTTCCATTGATACATAGCAGGGCAAACAAAAAAATCTGGAATAAAATACTTTTTAAATAGGAAAGAAATTTTTTTTACAGGAGCAGATATATTTTGCATAAAACATTTCTGCTGGAAATGAATTTCCGGATCCCAAGAGACGAATGGAGTTTGAATCTCCTACTGAAATTGATGAAAGCTGGTGTGGTTAGGCCACTAGCAGAACTAGAAAGGGGACACAAGATGTAGAAGCTTTTGTCCATTCCATAATCTACCTTGGACATTACCTGTTTTCAATATTTTATAAGAGTTATTAAAAATTTCAGAAGGATTAGATCTTCGTTTTGGCTGCCAAAGTTATCAATTAAATTTGATAAAAGAAACACAGCAAAAACTATTTCAGGTTATTAATAAAAAAAGGTAAGAGAGAGAGATAATGTTCTTCATGTGCCATGTTCTTCATGTCTCAAAAGCTGCTAAGTGCTCTTCTCTCCTTCTAGGGTAGCTTTCATCTCTCCAGAGTATAAATGAAGCATTCTCTTGCTGAGAACAGTGTACTATTTTCTCAATTAGCAACATCTGTAAACACCCACATTTAATGGCAACTGCAATTCATTTTCTGCTTCAAAACAGAATTTGTGATTTTCACTGTGAGAACAATGACAAGAATGTGAAGAGGATGAAAAATACAATCTATTTTGCCCATACATTTTTAATAAATGAAGCACACATTACAATGCACTATTTTTAAAGCTTTTTTGTCTGTGATGTTAAAGTGTGCAGGTACAAAATCCATCAAGATAATACGTTAATGTTTAGTAGTTAGCACATCAAACTCTGTTCTGAGTAAACAGAGAAGCTCTTTTAGTAACTTGATTCCACTCTTTCCGACATTTCTTTATACTGTCATAGCTTATTTACTTCACTCTATTTTTAAGGACTAATGTAATCTTTCTTTAATGCACTAGAAAACTCAAAAGCATTGCCATATTTGTAAGTTATCACAGCATGCCAGTTTGGAATAATTTATTATTATGTGTTTATTAAGATCTGAAAAAGTACTAGGCACAAATATAAAGACAACTCTATGCTGTAAAAGTTTATAGGCTAAAAGAAGAAAAAAGGTAGTGAGACCACTAGAGTAGCTGGTAAATTTAGAAAATTTCTAAATTAATCTGTTCTGGTTTAAGAGCTTTTTTACCCCTTGTTTCCAACATCTGCAGCAGTAGTGGCAACTCATTCTGAGCTCTGATAACATTGCCTGCATTGTGACAGGGAGAAGAAATCTCAACACATTAGGTTGAAACTCCTGTCCTTTTTAGATATCCACAGAGAGGACATGGATGCTTAAGAAGCTTCATGAGGTGTTAGTTGGCAGTTTTCCTTAGGTCATCCCCTTCTGAGGAAAAGCCAAAGAGCTCAGGGAGAAGGCCTTGCAGGAACTAATCTTTGAGGCAGTAAAAGCTCTTGGTGAGAAATGCATCAGCAGTCTCAGCTGAGACAACTGCGCTGAGACCAGTTCTGTTATCTATTTCCTATCACCTTGGAAGAATAAGAACACCTCAACAGCAAAGCTCCACAGAAAATCTGGAAAATTATGCTGCAGGGAGCTTACCTATCCACCTGTCTATCCATACATCTGTCCATCCATGTAGATCATGGCTGAAGTATTTATATACTGGTCTAGCAGGTTTATTATGGGAGGTAGAGGTTGCAATGGTAGTCATTCAGGTGCCAACAAGTAGGCATTTGAAGTCCTTCCGATGACATAACGCATGTAAGACATCTGCATAGAAATGACAGTGAAGATGAAGAGAGATCTAGAAGAGCCTGGCACCTTCTGGAGAGACAGCTGGACATCACGCAGGCTGCCTGCAGTGTCAAAAATGTCTTAGTTTAGGCAACAGATTCCTACCCAGTATGACTCACATCTTTCCATAAAGTTCTGTGTCACTAGGGAGAAATGCCACAATTTTCTGGTTCTCCCAACATGTATGGAACACAGTGTTCTTATCCATTTTTCAGGCTAAAAAGAGTCAGTATGTTCTCAGTGAAATAAAGCTTGTTTCACTCTGTAATACATTTCAATAAGATACAACATGCCATGTTTTAATGGTCTATTAAAACGCACCTTGTGTGCTTCAAGAAGCTCAAGGTTGCTAACTTAAGCTACCCAAGAACTGTGCTAATGGTCAATTAATACATGCTTTATTGCGTGCTATTCCTATAATAATACGGTTCTCTAGTATTTATCAAAACCCATCCATTTTAATGAAATATATTTCAATGAATTCATATTCCTATTTAGGGAAAAATAGATTGTAATAAAAGGAGAGGGATTCTAGTGCACTCTATAATGATTTTTTAAAGCTGTCATTTTAATCTAGTGCACTGGGAGTGTAAGCGATAATCACAAATCGTATCTGTTGGGCTAAGATTTCTTTTTAATAAAAATCAAACTCAAGTGTTTAGTTTACATGATTGCAAATTTGCACTCGGTGATTAATACACTGCTAAAAAGGTAGGATATTTCAACAGTCCATTTCCCTTACGCAGAGGGAAAAAGGTCATGCCACAGAAGACAGATGTATGAAACCGTATGTTCCCTTCGGTTTCTGTGAGTGGGAGAGGACAGACAGCTGCACATCCCAGCAACAGGATGGATCCCCAGTAGGGATTGCCAACTCAATGTTGGCTTTCAGTGCAACACAAAAACACTTCTCTAACCCTGGAAGGACTAATTTATGCCATAACCCCTATGGTGATTTGATATCCCTTCCTTTCTAAGGCAGGCCTTAGCCCTGAGACTGTTGCTGTGAAGGACACAGTCCCCCTGTGAAGGACTGTGTTTGCTGTAAGCAGCAGAGGTGAGCCTTCACCATTGAGGAAACAATGGGAACCTCGGATCCTAACTTCTAACCATTTATTTCAAGATTTTAACAGCTGATACCTGCATTTGGTGTTTGGCCTTTTAAGCCTGATTTTGATTTTGCCTGCTTTGCCTTTGGAGGATCCCAATTCATTTCCAGCTCGAGGAACAAGCCTACTAGCTGTCGCACAACCTCAACTGCTGGCCTTATCAGTAGTGGTGTGGAGTACACCTGGAAACATGAGCTCTCGTGAGTAACGGTACTGGTGATTTGAGAGTGGATGAATCTCGCCCAGAAGCAGCAATGAACGTCCTGGAGCCTGCAACCAGTGCTTAGCGGATTGTATTCCGTCCTGCATTGGGACAACAGCAGTTGTGCCCAGCTCAAACAGCCACAAAGTCAGTGTAGATAACCAGAAACAGCACAACTGGAGCCTCTGCAATAGTACCGGTGGGTACAGTGTGCTTTTGAGATGTCATGATATGGAAGCAGCACATGGCTATGTATGCCTTTGCATCTATAGAGTGGTTGCACCTGGCCTCGCTATAAGTCACTTTTGCCCTGCCTTTAAGCCACGATGTCTTGCATTCTTCAGACACAGATAGGAATCTAGATAAGATATAAATTCAGAAACCTGATTCCTGGTTGTGATTAGAACAAATCACATGATTGTGACCTGGCCAAATTTTGCGCACCACTTTCATAAATCCAACCTACAGCTGCATACTTTCTTTACTCCTTGTCTCAATTTTTTTTTCTGAAACAGCTGTGCACTGTTAAATATCAATGGCATGTCCTCTTTCCTTCTCCCTTCCCCCCTCCAAATTCCAGTATTTGATTGGTAGACTTAATAGTATCTCTGCGTAACATGTGTGTGAGTTTATACAGTAATTTGGTCTCTCTTAGGCTGAAGTCCAATACACTACAAGGTTTTAGGTAGTTACCACTATTATCTAGCTTTGCTTTGAGTAGTCTTATGCCTGGGAAACTACTGCCGCCAACTTTCCATTTTGATTGACGTATTTAATTTTTTGAGGTTTTTTTCTTTAATGAGAAATGAAAAGCCAGGTAGGAAGGAAGTGCTATTAAAAATCACTGTCAGTCAGTTAAAAAAAAGAAAAAGGATTTCTACCCTTTTCTGATAGCACTAACTCAGCTGTGGATTTCAGACATTGCTGCTTCTAAATTTTGCTTTAAAAAAAGTCCTAAGATTCATTATTTGATTTTTAGTAAGATCTTTAAGATGTTGAAAGAAAGCCCTGTGGTGGGTACAAAGCTTTTGAAAGGCATAAAAATGCACTAGAACAGCTAGGAGAGGGTCTGCTAAAATCAGAAGTCACAACAAAAAAGAGGACCCTGTATGTAATGTTGCTTAAAACTAAGAAACATAATTTACTATTTTTAGTGGTTTTATTCATAGGAGTGCCTGGGGACCAACAAGAAGTAGAGTTTTAACAGATTAGGCACTGTTCAGACACAGAATGAAGATAATCCTGGCCTCATGGAGCTTAAATGTAAATAAACAAGTCTGAAAAACAGTAAGAAAAAGGGTATATAGTTGATAAATACCATAAAAAAGGATAGTTCCTTTATATATTACAGCATCTTTTGTGTAAAAGATCATCGATGATGTTTTAATAATCCAGTGCAATGTAAAACACTGGATAAATATAATTCCCATTTGGTTTATAAATTATTCTCTATAAATTACAGAAAACTAGGAATGCAAAGGACCTCAGAAGTCAAACAGTCCCTGTCTCACTGCAGGATGAACCATACCTGTGATACTCTGAAGGTTCTCAAAGACTGATAATGATGGAAATTCTGCCACATGTCCTCCTAAGTAATGTGCAAAAATAGTATCTTGCACAAGAGAGTTTAACCAATAACGAGAAATTCAGCCCTGCCAACAGCCTTTGTCCTGTGAGAAACATAAAGTAACTAGCCTGCACCTCCCCTTTGGCATGTGCTGCCCCACATTTAGTCAGCTTTGTTCTCAGTTGCCTCCTCTGCCAGGAATTTGTCTGAGGCAAAAGAAATGAGAGCTTTACCCGTAGCTCCCACAGACAGATTTGTATTGTACAGCTCCATACATCTGTTTTGTAACCATCCCCTTGCCTTGGAAGAAATTGCACAAATAGGTTCAGGAGGCCCAATTTTCCCTGGCTTTCCAAAATGCACTCCACAGCAAAAGTGGTGTTTTGACTGGACTTAACACTCAGAACAAAAGGATACCATTAGTCCTACAAACCAACTTTCTCAAATGATAAGCAATTTTGTGAAAGAAATTAATTGCAGGAACAGAGTACAGTTTTTGGGTCTGTTTAGACCATGCAGTATAAGTAATCAGACTTTAAAACGAGACATTGTGTTATGTGTGCCTATAGTTTTGGTTTTTTGTTTTTTTAAAGCATGGTCTGCTCTACTGTCCATAATTGGATTTCCTTCAAACACTTTTAGGACAAATGGGCTCAAATCTTAAAATTACATATTACAGTCTTAACAGCATTTGAAAATTAAAGAGAAAAAGGAACCAGAAGTTATGCAAGATCCATATTGGTGGAATAATTCCTTAACTACTCTTCCCATGATATTATATTTGTCTAAAATAAGAATTTAATCCCTAAATATGGTTATAAGTAAAATGAGTCCTTTCTAAAAAGTAAAATACCTGATCAGCATTTATTTTTCCCTTTGTTCCCCTTTCCAATCCATGTGCCTTTTTAAATCACCTCATATTTTGTCTTCACTATTTCTTCTCTATTTCCTCATTCCGGCAGAAAAGTGTCCTCTGATGCTGCTGTCATCTTTGCCAAACTGCCTTGTGGGTTTCTTTAAATGAATTTTCCATGGCAGATAGCAGGGAACAGGCAGCAATGCTTGCTACTGACAATGATTATCTTCTACTAGATTTTCTCTGGAGACACAATTTTTTGCTGGCATCCCATTGAGCTGGAGACATGAATGGCAGTGTATTTTGTCTTGAAAATATCTGCAGCCAAAGAGTTCGGGAAAGGAGCTGTCTTTTGTAGCCAGAGCTACAATAGCAGCTTAGGGAAGAGGGCCTTGCAGCCTGAAGCTGCTAATACTGCTCATTTTTCTGTTGTAAGGGATGGTTTTTCCTGAATTCAGCTAACTGTTAATTTTGCCTTGAAGCAAGAGGGTGCAGAGCCTCTCTGGCAACACTTTTTGTAAGGTGGAGAACACTGTTAGGAAATGAGCTGAGTCTACTCATGTAGGCCGCTGAGCCATGGCTTTTCTGATATGCTTAGGTTCACAAATTATTTTATTCCCTTGAGTTTATTTGAAGTTTTTAATTAAAATTCTCTGCATTGGTACTCTGATTTTATTGAATGTGACAAAGATTTCTTGGGACTTGATTTTTTGTTTAAACTAGCGTCCCTTTACAGCCATCACGCAGTGCAAAAGAATTTTGAAGTGGGCATAAATGACATCATTTTAACAATGTAAAGGAAACCTTAGGGAAAATGAGAATGCCTGTATTTTTTTTTTTCTGGAATTTCATCTTTGTGTGTCTGGACTGAAGACAGGATGGTGAAATAGGGGAATTTCTACATTTTCTTTCAATAAATTATTTTCAGATATGAGTACCTTGTCAAGAGATCCGGCAAGCATTATTTTCAGAATATTGCCATGGTTTCTTTTTCACTCTGGGGACCTCCTTCTCTGGGAAGGAGGCTATGGAAAGGGAAAAAACTAAGAAATTTGCTGGTGGCCAAAAAAGGCTTCAAAACATGCAAGCCTTCTTCCTAGAGCTGTGCAGCCAAGAGTGCAAGGTTGCTGAGGCCAAAAGAACAAACAAGGGGGAGTATGGAACTGCACCAACTTATTACAGCACAACTGGGCAGTTGTAGCCTGGATTCTGGTCCATGGATAAACCATATAAACCATATATGCCAGAATTGTCTTCTCTCCCTGTAGACATAGTTCCTTTTCCCCATGTTTTGTATACAAGTTGTGAACTCATTGAGTCATTGAGTAATTCACATTGGAAGGGACACCAGGAAGTCTTTAGTCCAACCTCATGGTCCAAGAAAGGACAGCTATGAGACCACACCACGTTGCTCAGGGCTTTACTCAGCTGAGTCTTGAAAACCTCCCAGGATGGAGACTACAACTCCTCTTGACAAACTCCTCCGCTGCTTCCTAATGATGAAAAATATTTTCTTTATCTACAGCCTGAATTTCTCTTGATTCCACTTGCGTCTTTTGTTTCTCATCCTTCAGTCATGTGCCACTGAGGAGCCTAGCTCCATCTTCCCGATAACAACCTTGTAGGCACTTCCAGGCTGCTGTTATTTCCCCCTCAATGCCATCTCTGCTCCAAACCCAACAAAGCCAGTTCCCTCAGCCTCTCCTCACTAGCCAAGTGCTCCAGCCCCCAACCATCTTGGCTGAGCTTCCTTCAGTTTATTCAACATCTTTCTTGTACTGGGGGTCCCAAAACTGCAGGCAGTATTTCAATGTGGTCTAACAAGTGCCAGGTAACAAGGGGCAGTAATATACTGTCTTTACTCCTATATTAATAGAGCCCGGGTTGCTGTTGATCTTCTTTGCTGCCAGAGGACACCCCTGGCTCATGTTCAGCTCACTGTCTACCAAGACCTCCTGGGCCTTTTCAGAACAGCTGCTGCCCAACCTGGCAGACACAATTCCCCTCAGCCTGGATCAGTGCAAGGGGTTAGTCCATCTCTGGTGCAGGACTCAGCATTTGCCCTTGCCGAATTTCATGAGGTTTCTGTCAGCCCATTACTTCAGCATGTCAAGGTCTTTCTGGATGGCAGCCCTCCCCACCAGCATATTAACTGTACTCCCAACCTGGTGTCATCAGCAAATCTGTTGATCAACCATCACTCTGTCAGCTCCTCCAGGTCCTTGTTATGGATGTCAAACAGGACAGGTTCCAGGACAGACCCTTATGGTATTCCACTTCTTACTCTTGCTACTAGCGCCTGGGTAGAGCACGGTCCATTAACCACTGCCATCTGGGCCTGACCATCCAATCCATCCAGTTGTCCGCTCATCCAGACTGAAAACTGTGAACCTGGGTAAAAGGACATTGTGAGAGTCAGTGTCAAAAACCTTGCTGTAGTCTATTAAGCTTTTCAAGCCTTGCTAAAGTCTTGACATCCATGGCTCTCCCCTCATCCACAAATCCAGTCATTTTACCATGGAAATGCATTCGGGCAGGTAAGGCATGATTTACTCTTTGTAAATCCATGCTGACTTTTTCCAGTAACCTTCTTCATATGCCTAGAAATCCTTTCCAAGAGGACTTGCTCCAGGATTTTTCCAGGAACCTAAGTGAGGTTGTCCCTCCTGTAGTTTCCCAAATCATTCTGTTGGCCTTTTCTGAAGATGGGTGCAATATTTGCCTTTCTTCAGTCATCAGGGACCTTCTTTGATCTCTATGACTTGTCAAAGCTGGTAGAGAGCAGCCTTGTAAGGACATGAGCCAGCCCTCTCAGCTCTCTCAGATGCAGCCCATCTGGTCCCATGGACTTGTATGAGCTGAGTTCTTGCACGTAATCCCTCCCATGATTTTCATCCACTGCTGGTACTTCTCCTCCTCCTTGCATAGAGGCCTGGGAGACCTTGTTGGTGAAGAACAAGGGAAAGAAGGCATTGAGCACCTAAAACATAGCTGTGTCTGTTGTCTCTAACTGACCTACCCTATTCAGCAACAGACCCACATTTTCATCGTTCAGCTCTATGGATCTGTGCCTAACTCTGTATTCAGGAAGTTACTGTAGACAGCAGATTCTTTACTGAACTTTTTACTGATACCCGAGGAGTAAACAAAAATTGTATTTTTAATTCAACTTCATTGAACCTTCTACAGCTCATGGCCATGCAGTCTAGCTAAAGAAAGGGGTTGAATATTCTTTATATAAGAAAGATTAGCACAACTTGTGCCTGTGAAAAAAGCTTGAAATTATCTTTAGGTAAGCTCCTCTCATGTTTTTAGATTTTCTTTCATTTAACCCAAATTTCAAGATGGAGGTGAGGTTGTGTTTTGGTTTTTTTCCTGCTCTGAACAGTATGTGGGCCAAGAGTTGAGAATGCACATAGGTTGTGCACAGGGGAAAAGGTCACCTGAAAATAATTAGTACCTTTACAATAAATATCTTTGATATAGGGGTCAAGGAAACACTTATGTATTGTGTCTGAAGTATAGCTCATAGAAAGAGTTAGTTTCATAATACAGGTTTTCAAAGGATGTTGTTCTGCTATTGTGCTTCCTCTGCCTCGTAAGAAAAAAAAAACTTGTAAAGAGTATCACATTCATATACAGAACATAAATTTTGCAGAAAAAATAGATAAATATTTTCAATTGTAGCTGATATCATTTCTCTGATGCACACACTGATAGAAAATAAAATTCAAGTATACACACAGAACACCTACAACAATATGTTCAGGCAATTAAAGAAAATGACTTCCAAAACTAAATATTCCAAACACATGTCATTTCAGCTCCTAGCTAAGAGCTGATCATCATTTGGGACTATGTCTTTCTGCCTAAACAGCTACTGAGAAGCAAATTCTGTAACATTACTGACCTAACCAGAGGGCAATGTGCACTTGCAACCTGCAACAGCTTAATCAATACCATTCCTATGTCCAGTCAGTGACAGCTATTTTTGAACTGGGCTACCAGTCACAGGTGTAAGAGTTTTTGACAGATTTCAGACAGTAATGCACTTAGGTAATCATGTTCAGGGGAAATATTTTTTTTTTTTAACAAACTCAAGTACTGCAATTCTAAAACTCTGACAGGGAAGAGGAGCAGAAGTGGCAAAAGAAAATAATGCTCTTTTCTCTATCTGGCTAAATACAGTCTCTGTTCTCTGATAATGGTAAAAGCTTGTTGCTTTAAAAGGCTGTACCTCTGCTCCCCAATAATAACCTTGCTAATTGTATAGTGTTGGATATAGTGGAAAGTTTTTCCTGACCCCGCAGGGAACTAGTGCTGTGAAGCATGAGATTTGATTAGCCTTATTATCTTAGCTTGCCCAGTTACCAATGTTGTAAGCTGCCATGAGATTATCTACCCCTTTTAAAAATACAGCCATACTATTTGTCTTGATTATCTCCTCCTGTGGAGCGGAATTCCACATGCAAACAGACTTCAGTGATGAAAATAGCATAGAAATTAGATGTATAGCCTTTTAACTCTGTAGGTACTGTCTCCTTTTATTCTTTCATATTGCCTTTCCATGTAAATCAACATTCACCTAATTATTGTGGTTTTGACACCCCCACCCCCCCAAACCTGTTTTTATTTTACCTTCAATATTTGTAATCATTCGTGTGATCTTTTAATGAGTTTCTCTGGAGTAGTTTGGAAAATCATGCAATTTCTTATGAAAAGTAGCTTATAGATTTTGCTGTCTTTGCTGGATCTTTTTTAAAATCTTGGATGATGTTTTGTGTACAGGCATGAAATCATTCTGTATACCAAAAAAACCCCTAGCTCATTTCTTTGGCACAAAGAACTTCATAAAAAAATCCTCCCTGTTTTGAGGACAATGATCTTGGATGGTATGCCAGTGGATACATAAACAAGTTATCATCATGAGATTCCCAAATGGTGATAAACACAGCAAAGAAGCTGATGCTTTACTGTCTGTAATTTATCAGGTGATGAAGACAGTGTATTTTAGGGGTTATCAAATAAAGAAGTAGTTTAGAGTTCCAGCTGTCTGCAGACTGATCATAACAACTGATTATCCATGTTAGGCATTGGTAAACTAAAATACACAGAACACTGGACTTGCAGAGTATGCCAGCAATCACCTTAAAACTTCATTTAAAAAATGTAGTGTCTCAAAATCCTTCACTAAGTGTTCAACATCAGTTTCCCACAACAATTAAATATAAAAAGGGGAACTAACTAAAAAGAAGCAGCTCTTCTGTGGGTACATCTGTTCATTTTGTCATTAAAATAGTAATCAGAACAGTGTCAGAGAATTCAGAATTCAGATCCAGAATTCTGCAGACCATAAGAGAAAGAAAAATTTGGCATAGCTATCATCAGCCAGTAGATCATTTCCTCCAGCAATAAGCAAATGTGGTGGGGCTGGTGGTGATTACAGGTTTTGTTTTCCATTTGTAGACCCAGAACTGTAAGGGGACTGAAAATCACATCATCCTCCTTCCCACATTTTGTACACTGGAGTGTCTGCTTCTCTAACCCCTCTATATCAGGATAGGAGCCCTAGTAAAACCAAAAGATCCTGCAGAAAGACCTCTACCACATTACATGTAGCACCAGCAGAGAACTCTCACAACTTTAGCAATCCTAGTCTTTGCAGTTTGACAGAGAGGAACCTCAGACTCTGTAGGAAAAGAAACCTTTTGCTTGAATGAGATCTGTATCATCAAAGGCAGAGTTCAAAGCTCTGTAGAGTCATAAACTCCTGTTCAAGTGAATACTAATCAATCAGCCCAAAAGTATGAGGGCTGGGGCTGACCTACCATACAGTCTTTCTGCTCCCTGAATCCTGTGGCTAGACAGAGACTGAGATAATCCCTGGCATAAAGCAACTCAGTTTTGGCACTATTCTAACTTCTGCCTGGTTGACCATGATCACTAGCCAGAAATTGCTGGGGCATAAGTCAGCCCTGGCCAGGTCCCCATCTTCTCTGCCCTAAACTGGGAACAGGGTGAGGCTTGGCTGAAGTGCAGTAATTGCCTGTTAAATGGATAAAAGAGATTTATGGTCATTTTGCACCGCAGGAATGATGCAAAGCTGTCAGATTGAACTGCACCATCAGGGTCCTAATGACCATCCTTGAACAGGGGATTTCTGTTATGAGAGGCATGCGAATGTAAGTAACAAAAAGCCAAACGGATAATTCCTGACAGAGGGTAAACATCGATTTCTAAATTCTTCTCTAAAACAATACATCTCTGTTTCTTCCTTGGCCCCAACGGGTCAAATGGATTAAGTAGTGGGCAAGAAATGGTGTGTGAGCATTTGGGACACATTCCCTAAAGGGCTTTAACAGCCAAATAGCAGCTGCAGAGGCCAGCATAGAAGACATTCAAAAGGCTGTGGAGCAGTCAAAGTACTTTGTGTTTAGGTATTTCTGTTGCAGCCAAAAATGGGCTCTCGTGTTTCACAGGTTTGGATTCAAGCTTTGAGTTGAACCGTAATAAGGAATCTCGAAGTTTTGCAGTGAAGCGATTTTCTTTCATTGGCCACGAAGGTAAAGTCAGGATATCATGAAAGGTGCCAGCATGAATTGCCACATCCCTTTCTCCTTAATAGAATAATGTTCAGCCTCCTCAAACGCAGGGACTGTAAGAGGAGAAGTCAACAAGATGCTGAGTTGTGAAACACAGGATGAGATGACAGTTAAGCGTTTTGTGGCTCTGATTCAAAAGGTTTTCCATTAGAACATCACAAAAAATAAATGAGGGGCAAAGGAGAGTGAAAGATCTGGAGTTATTTTTCGGGGTGTGAGGATTTTCTAAGCCTGCCAGTTTTTCCATTGTAGCCGCAGGGGTTTGAACACCGAAAGGGTGGTAGGTCACTACTTAGCTTAGAATCTCCAATGACACGTTAAGTTTCCTTTCAGTTTAATAAAGAAAAGATAACTGTTTGTGAAGCAAATTACCAAAAATATGTTCAATTTGGACTTTTTTACTGAGAAATCGCAGGAGGGCTGTAAGCTCTTTGGTCCCAGGGATGCATAATTCCAAGTGCTTGTGAAGCTCTCAGCACAGGGTAGCTACTGTAATTTGAAGAGTAAGTAAAAATAATTCCTAAAGGAATTTTACATGCTGGTTTCCCAAGATGAGGACAGCAAGATCTTATTTACTTGACATATCTTTATTGGTCAATCTGAGAAAGGTTTTTTACCCGCTGGCTGCTGTTCCACAATTTCTTTAATTATGCCCATCATAGATATGCCGCTACTTTGGTATCTGTGGTTGCATAAAAATCAGTTTGTTACCTGGTAGGAAAGCACAACCTGAACCTGCTAAAATGAAAATCAATACCTAGTGAATTTTCCGTTCAAACTCTACCCCCACATAGTTCTGGCTTTCCCTTCTCCCCAGTGGCTCCCAAAACAAAAACCAGTGCGAATTGCAGACAGTTTATCATTAAGGGTTACCATATGTCACACCAGGCTATCACGTATTCTTAAAACAGCGTAATTAAGTAGATTACTGTCGAACTGTACACTTGGATGTAAACATTTTTGGAAAAGTCGGTAAGAGAAGGAAAAAAGCGAATGAAAACAAGCTGAGGAATAAAGCATTGGTTTGGATATGAACATTTTCTTTTTTGGGGAAAATTTTACCCTTAATGATCCCGCTTTAGTGAGAATTGTGCATGCAAGACTGACTTAATGTTTGCAACTCAAATTTCAGAAAGTCTGAGAGCATCCAAAGGTGAGAGTCTCCACAAAATCAACCAGAAGCAAAAAGCGAAAGCTAGGCTTTACCACTGTTCAAAACAAACGAAATGTTTAAAGTAAACAGTGATCACAAGTGCAGGAAAATCAGTTTTTCAGTGTTGTTTCCACCTCAGTGGTCTTGGATGTTATTAGTATCAGGGGAAATTCCCCCCCGCCCTTTGAAATATTTGACTTAAGCTTTTGCCAGCGTTTCTCGCGCTCGGTGACTGAACAGGCAGCGCCAAGTGAAACGCTGGCGTCTCCCCCCCCGACTCGGACCGGCGGGAGTGCGAGCCTGCCCGGGCAACCACCGGCACCCAATCCAGCCGGGGAGCGCGTGTGCTCCGTGCTCCACAGCACGGGGGGACACGCACACTTGCGCTCTCCCACACCGGCGCTCTCCGCCAGAAACACGCTCGCCCTCACGCACGCTTTTGCGCGAACGCACTCACCTCTCACGCCAACTCCCTCCCTGACACACCCACAGGCTCCCGCCTTCACACGCGCAGTCACGCACACAGGCGCTCGCTCTCGCACACACTCTGACACGCACAGTCACACCCGCACGCTCTCACTCCCGCAGACGTACGCCCCTCCTCGCTCACATTCGCTCTCGCACACTCACGGCCCCCCCTCACACGCACACTGGCGGGAGGCGGGGCCCGCCGCCGGGCAGGCAGGCAGGGGGGCGAGGCAGAGGCGCGCGCGCCCCCTCAGGCGCCCAGCCGTTTGCTCCGGGAGGCGGGGGAGGTGCTCGCGCGCCATCGCCGGGGAGGCCGCGCGCGCGCCGGGGCGGCAGGGGGCGGGGGAGGAGGAGCGCGAGCGCGTGCTACAGCCACGCCGGCGGCGCGCGCCGAGGCGGGCGCAGAGCGGCAGGAGCGGCGGCGGCGGAGCCGGCGGCACCTCTGGCTCGCGCTCTCCCTCCGCCAACCGGCAGCTCGCGCGCCCGACTTCGTAGATGGGGCTGAGCGGCGCCCGCTGAGGAGGGGACGGGGAGCGGGAGCCGGTGCCAGCCGGTGAGTTGCGGTACCGGCGAGGAGGTCGCGTGTGCGGGGGTGGGGGGGGTTCGTCCGCGCGCCTCTGCCTCCCTTGGAGCTGGTGGGGAAATGGTGGTGGGAGGAGGGGTCCCGCAGCGATCTCGGCCGAGCCCCTTGTCCCGGGGCCGGGCGGCCGGAGCCGAGGCACCCCGTGTGCGTGTGGCGTGAGGGTGGAAGAGCCGCCCGCCCGCCCGCAGGTACCGGTGCCGGGCGGGCCTGCGGGAGAGCGAACATGGCAGCGCCGGAGTCGGGGAAGAGGGATTTTTGCCCCCAGAGCGAGGATTAACCCTCCTCCTCCCGCCTCCGGATGCGTCCCCGGGAGACTCGCTCTTCATCTGCCGCTCCGGATTATCTACCCGCCCACCCCCCTTCCCCCACCCCCTTCCCGGTATTTTCTCTCCTCCTGGAGATTATCAGATTTCCCGCCCCTCCCTCTCCGGGATCCTCCGCCTCCCCTCTCCTCGGAGGGGATTATCTCCCCCCTTCTCTGCCGGATTATCCCCCCGGTTCGCTGTCCCTGTCCCTCCCTTCCCGGTTATGCCCCTCCGCAGCCTCGCCTCGCAGGGATTATCTACTCTCCCTTTGGGGTGATTCCTCCTCTCTTGATCTCTGCCCCGGCCTTTCCCTGCTTATTTTCCTCCCGAGGAAGTCATCCCTCCCCTTCCGTCTGCCTCTGACTGGGGAAAGGGGAGAAAATGTGGTTGTAATCGGGTGGGCAGGAGTTTCCAGTAGTGCTGTCACCTCCTTGGTCTCTGTACTAGTACTACAGGCAAGTGGGTGTAGGTGGTAGGAGAGGCACCAAGGATGTACTAAGCTGGTGGCAGAGTTCAGCCTGTGGTGTTGTGCTCCATATGCAGGAAAATACCTGCACCCTTTCGGCAATGTTACAGCTGTTGGTGGGGATGCTGGTGAAAGAGAGCCTATCTGGATCAATGCTTTATAAAGACATGCATATGCATGGCTGGCTGGTGGATATCACATGTTAGCCAGAAACTGCACTAAAAAAAAGCCAACAGCCTCCTAGTTCCTTTGAGTAAGGTATAATGTACAGTAGTAGCTCTAGAATATAAGTGGGAAGGTATATGGATGACGTTGCTGCTGTCCAGGGGTCAAAGCTGACTTGGATAGCTTCTGTCTTGGCTTTCAAGGCAGTTGGCTTAGGCTGTTGCTCTGTGGTGAGGAGGAAGGAAGCAAGTATCTTTTGCTTAGGCTCTGATGCTTATGTGGTTCATTACTGTCAACATGCTGGCAGAGGAAAAATGAGTTTGTTCCTAAAGAGGAGATACAAGGTTTATCCCATGTATTTGGCTCCTGTGTAGGTTAGACCATTCTTTGCTCGTTAGTCCTGATCTTACTGCACATAGGATCGCTGGAGGAGAGTTGCAGATCTTCTAACCATCTTGCGGCATAAGGCCCAGGATTATATCCCTTAAACTTCCCTGACTTGGCTTTGAGAGGAGGAGGGGCTGTGAGAAATTGTAGAGAGCCTGGGCAGCTATAAATAGATGCTGGACTAGAGGAGGCTTTGAACAAATCTTAGCATGCTGCTTCTGAACAGATAGTGTCTGTTAAACTAGTTGAGTTGACACTAGCATCATAATGTTTCCTTTTGTTTCTGCTGAGGTGGTTGGCTTTTAACACTTTGACATGTGACTGGACCATGCAACATCTGTCACAAAATAATTCTTGAAAATGCCATGGAGAAAATTCTCATTCAAATGAAGTGCTGATAATTGGAGTCTAGTTTGAGCTCATTTTAATGGGATTTTTAAAGGACTCTTCAGAGAAAACTTTAATTTCCTCTTCCCTCCTTTGAAATGTTTGGCATTTATGATCTTGCTCTCCTTGATTTGTTCTCGAAGTATTGCATTATATAGATTACCTGAGATCCGTATTGCTGTGAAAAATCTGCAGTACTGAGGGATGGTGTCATAATGCTCGTACCATTGTTAGTTTTTTATTTCCTCATCTTTTCTAGATGAGACACTTTACTACTCTCTTTGTTGTTGGGGTTTTGGGGCTTTTTTTGGTTTTTTTTTTATGGAAACTTCATCATCTAACCAAAAGTGTGTATATTCAGCTTCTTTGAATTCTGGGTGCTCACATTTGTTTCACATCCTACGGATCACTGCTGTTTCAGCCTGCCTTGTCAAGAACTACTTAATATGGAAATTATTGACAAATATACTGTACCAGCTATGTGGAATAGTGTCTGTTCTGCTGCTATATTAGTGGGCTAACTGTGCATACTAAAAGTCTAAAATGATTGAAAAGCTGTTGCAACATATGTGCAATTGGACCTTCTTTGAACTACCTCTTCTTGCTTTTTTTTTCCTTAAACAAATAATGGAAGCTATTAACTTAAATCATGGCTTAATCACATATGGGTTTTTTTATATAAATAAAATAAAAATAAGAAAGGAAGTAGTGGAAACATGCCTGGCTAATATGAAGGAGTCTTAATGAAGGCTAGTAGAGGGGATGAGTGCAAGAACCCTGACTTTTAGGATGTTTCTTATTTAAACCATAAAATTTTAATCTGATCTTTTCTTCTGAATTGCTATGCATGCAAACCTTAGGGAGGTAGAAAGGAACAGAAATCTAGGCAATATAACTTACTACTTTTGGCATTTTTAGTTCCTGTTTAACCACAGTAAAAGCAGGAAAATCTACCAAATAATTTGGCAGGCTTTATTTTGAGCTGTTGAGGATGTGATCTGAGCATTGTCCTCAAACACTCAGCTTCTTCAGACAGATTCAAGCTCCAGCTTGGTATTAGGTCCTTGCGTTGGGTATTCCTATGTGCAGAAACAAAGGTCAATGATCTGGGGAAAACTTTATAGTACCATAATGACAGGCAAGAGAGTCTTTAGCATCAGTCTCTTCGTACAGTGAGTCAGTCCCTGAATCATTCTGTTTTTCTAAATGTATTTATTTGTAGAAATTACTTACAGTTTGAATGTGGTTTTATAAAAGTTTAGTGTCCTGCTTTAAAACCATGCTTTCTGCTATACTTATAAGTAACTTAAAGTTCTGACTTGATGTGACTGTCCCAGGCTCCTGTGAGTGCCCTCTGATCCTCTGTGCAGGACACTGATCTGTAGATCAGTGACTCTTTCCTTACGCTGTAGAAAAGGGGGAGGAATTTCTTTTCACTTAACAGGTGTGCACTTGGGATTGTGATAATGTTTGTGGTAGTACTTCAGGTGTTGCAGTTTCCATCCAGATGTAGAATGAATTATACTGTCCTAAGATTTGGAAGGATAAAAAACTCAGGCAAGTTTAAATAAAATGCCCTGTTGTGTTCTGTGTTTAAGGTTAAAATGGATAAAAATTGGCTCATCCTGGTTTGAGGGAATTGACTGAGGTAGTGATCATGCTACTAGGTGAGGAAAGAGTGTTTGCTGCAGGAGTACCAGCATGGACAGATGGATTCTCAACACTACATACACCTGAACTTGCTTTTTGCTGCTTATTTTCTCTCTCTCTCTCTCTCTTTTTTTTTTTTGAGCTGGCCTTGAATGAGATGTTCATGTTTGTTTTTTTGAGGAAAAGAGAGCCACTAAAGGAGTTGGGGTGTAGGGAGAAACTCTTCTTAAAAAGCCAAACAAGTTACTGTACCAGGAGAAAGTGCACATTATATGTTCTGTAAATTCAGTGCTGAGGCAAACTGGGATGGGTTCGGCCTTGCACATGTGGTAAAAAACTGACTTTTTAGAAACATCCTGCAACTGGAGTGGCACAGACACTGTTGGGGTTATTTGTGTGGAAATATGAAGTAGAATATGATGGCAGGGTTAAGAGCGAGTCTGGAGGGAAAGTGGTTTTACTGTCCTCCACAATAGAAGCAGCTCATGAAGGGTCCTGAGGAAAAGTGAGTTTAGTTCAGGCTGACACATGAGAGGCAGGATGAAATACAGATGTGCTGGTCACAAATACTATTAGAGGAATGTAAAGGTTTGTTTTCATTGGCAGGTAGGTGTCAAGGTGACTTTTTTTATCACAGGATATATAATAGATGATGATGGTTTCACAGCTTAAAGGTGATCTAAGATTTTAGTTAAGTGTGTGCTAGCTAGAAGGCAGTGCCAGATAGCTGCACCAGTAGGTGTTACTGGCTAACTCAGTACGGTTGTGACTGAAGTTTTTCTAATCTGAGTTCAACAAAATGTCAGAAGAATGGCTCAGGTTTTGGGGGGAAGAGTTAAGATCATTTTTAAGTTAAGGTATTATGTGATTCCATGGTCATTATAATCATCTGCAGTTGGATCTCAGTTTATACTACAGCAAACTGTTGTCTTTTGCAGTGGGATAAACAAAGCATCGTGATGTTGATGTGCTATCCTGTGGCTTAAAAATTGTTTTTTTCACAATAAAGCAAGCCTGAATTATTTAGTTATGACTGATGTCATTTTTACAAGAATAATGGAGGCAAAAAAGAGAAAAAGAGAGGTTAGGAGAGGTGGTTTTCCATATCAAAACATTTACATTCCTATTTTGGGTTAATTAGAGTCTTTAAAATTATGGTAAGTACTTTCACAACCTGTATTAAATAATAAAAACAAAAATTTGGAAATGGGAAGTTTTCTACTTTTGCCTCGTGTTTAATTATTTTCAAGGTCTCTTTGGCTTAAAAAAAAAAAAAGGTGTTACATATTGAGAATGCTTCATATTAGCTACCATTCTGTGCATTTTCCACATCAGTTATTTGAAGAACTTGTTCTAATGTTAGTGTCTAGGTCTCAGGAAAGCATGGTGGAAATTAGCAAGATACTGAAATTAGATGACATTTCAGATTTACTGTCAACAAATGTTATTTAAGAAATTACTTGGATATGTTATTTTAAGAGTATTGATTAGTTTTGCATTCTGACAAGCAACTGTTTGAGAGTAGGAACCTCATGAAATCCATGGTGACTGCGGGGAATGTCAGTGGTTTCTGCAAACTCTTTTTGGTGGGGGGGAAGGAAACCAATTCTTTGCATCTTACACAAAATCATTGTTCTTACAGCTTTTGCTTACCCAAATCTCAAAGGATAAAATTACTGTTCCAGTTAAATTCACTTTTCCAGTAGGTGGAGACACAACTGTTGATTTCAAATAAGCTTAAGCCTTTACTTCGTGATTCCAAATGTTTTGTCAAGATACTGTTGAAATAATGAAAATTAGGAGGAAGAAAAATAGTTTAAATTTTACTTTTAAGATAGTTCATTTAAGCCTCTTTTGCTGAGATAGTGTTGGCATTCAAATATTATTTCTGTAGCAAGAGTGGCTACTCAAATAGTTTGGTTTTAGTTTTCTAATTAAAGCCTTATCTCCACCCACTGGTCAAATGTGCATTAATGAAAAGTTAAAAGTGATACCATTGTAAATATCTGAACACAGGATGGAGGAAAGTAGTCTGAGGGTAAATAGACTGAGCATAAATAGACTGAGGGTAAAAAGATAGGGTAAAACTTTCTTAAGACTAGTAACAATGTAGGGGAGCACTGAAATAAATCTGTAGGGGAATGAAAGAAAAATATATCAGCCATTCTGACTCTGTGACTACATTCCTTGATACATTTTAAAAAAATATTTGATTCCATGTTCATTCGTTACCAATGTTATGTTCAGAGATATGCATGCAGCTGTCATGTGAGAGATTTTGTATGTAAAACATCTCAACAACTTTTTATGTGACAGAGATTTAATTTTTTAACAAGTCAGTGGGCCAGTTGGTACGTCAGCCTTTACATATCTTCTTATTAAAATTCCACCCCATGCCTTTCCTGATCCACTGTTGAAGTTTACAGAAGTCTTTTTGGCAAGATGAAACTGCTTATACAGCAGAAGTTCTGAAACTGGGAAGGCAAACTGCAGTCTAGTGAATGAAATGAGTGAAAAGTTTATTTTGCCTTTCCAAGCAATTCTGGCTTACTGTATTGAGAACTATTGTGCTGTAGCAAAGCACAGTGTTGCTGGACAGAAATTGCTTGAATGATATTAAGTTTACCATAGTCATACGGCTTCTTACAGCTTCATTTGTATTTTTCAGGTCACTAGAAGTGCAGGAGGAGGAGGTGTGATTAACAATTGGAAGTTCAGTTTATGTATTCATTGGTAAAGAACATGCAGGCAGGGTGAAATTGTTAAGTGAAACTTAATGTTTATAGAGTGTATGACTGTAAGGCAGTCATCTGAATGCAAATCATGCAGATACTCAGTTGCTCTTCCCAGATTTACTGGTACAGTTTTGCTGCTTACACTAGATTTGGTAAGCAATAACAAAATGGGATGAGCAGTGCCTGATTTGGTCAGTTCCGATCAGTGAAGCTCTTTTATGTAGATTTGCTCTATGTAGTATTTGAGCAACTTCCAGAAGCATGTTGCTTGATGTGATTGGCATTTGGCATATGTGATCCTCCCTCTGAGGACAAACTCACTGTTTTGTGTACATGGCTATGTGTGATATTTAAAGCAATGTTCAAGTGAAGTTTATTTATGAAGTGAAACACTAATGATATTTGGGCTGGCTCTGTGATTTTTGTTTCATTCTTTCATAGCTTTCTCCAGGGTGGCCCACTTGCTGCATAGATAAAATTTAACCTTGGCGTGAACCTGTTGTGTGAGAGGAGTTGTCCATCATTAGCTCTGTGATAATCTAATAGGTGTCTTGGCCCAAGAGTGGTAAAATGGACACACTGTGAGTCACTGTTCTTTGGGAAGCAAGATAAACTGGTAACCAGTGTTACTGGGTTTTAAATGGCACTTCTGTAGCATTAGCTGGTCCCATAGAGGTAATGACTGTGCTTGAGTTGCTCTGACTGATGGTTGAGAACCTCATCCTTCTGCTGCTGCCTGCAGGGATCATGTGTATTTCATGTTTCCCGTTGCTAGAAGGGAGAAATGTTTGGGCAGTTTTGAGGACAGGGAATAAGAAGAAACGTTAGGAAAGGGGTAGGAGAGCACTGAAGAGTTGGCAGTTGAATTGTCTCTTAAGTTTGACACATAATTAGGTAGGAAAAAATCCATCCATCCGTCTGTCCCACACACCCTGCTGACTCCCAAGATGTAGGCCTTAGGGATCAAGACATTGTTGGAAATCTTGCTGTTGGGATGGGGGACTAACTGGATATGTACACTGGTGAGAAGGGTAAGAGGCTTTGGGTGTTGTTAAAAGGTGCAGAAAGGTGTTTTTTATTTTATTATTTTCAAGTTCCGAGTCTCAAGTACGAAAGCGTGAAACGGAGCCCCTCCTGTTCCTCAATAGAAATGTAGCTCGAACGCGCCCTCTAGTGGTTACACTGTGACATCTAAGTTGGGGAAGTGCTCAGGGAGGTCGGAGTTGCGGCTCTGGGTGGGTGACAGTAGCGCACTATTTTTGCACGGGTGCCTGCTTGCCTATCTGTGTACAGTGATAAATAAGCCGGTGCTCCTTAACAAGTAAGTAGCTAAATACATTTAAAAAAACCCACCACTGTAGCCAGAACTTGATACATTTAGAAATCTTGGTCTAGTAATTGGATAAAAAAGTGAATCTCCCATCCAGTAGTCTATTGCTTGGGGAAGTTGCTGCAACCTGTTTTCTGGGACTTTTTGTGCTGTCGCCTGGAGGCATGCAAGTTTCTGTTGAACGGAATTTATTAGCTATTAATTGAAGCGTACGCATTTAACTGCCAAACCTTGGCAAATAGCTTTGCAAACAGCACAGACTAACTAAACAGCAACAGAATGAAATGTGTAATTCTTACCAAGGTTACCATACAGTTCTCAGTCTTAGGTCAGATTCCATGCTATTACAATTCAGGAAAGCTGTAAGCAGCAACAGTAAAACTGGGGCCTTCAGAAGGAAGTACTTCGTTGGTACTAATGAATAGGAAATGGAAAAGAGAAGGGCGGACTGTTCAGCAGCTGGACTCCTAATAAAGTGGAAGGTCTCAAGATGTATTGTCACAAGTCATTTGAAATTTCCAAGAGAAGTGAATGCTTCATACCTGATTCCAAGCTTCTGGTATTGTTTCACTTTGTTTCTTTTTAGCTGTTCGAAACTTGAGCTTCTGGCTCCTAGTAAAGTTCTTTTTTGTAGACAAGACATAAGGTTAGGTGTTGTTTGACCACATATCTTATTTCTCCATAAAGCCACCAAAATTATTTTGAGGCAGTTTTGCATCCCAATGAGACTGTCAGGATGGTGCTGTTAGGTCTTGCTATTAACTGGAGATGTTGAATTAAAACACTTTATGTGGACTATTAAGTAAGTTAGAGCTCGTAAGAATATAGTGTTTTGTTTTTTTAAAGTAATCTCACTTGTAAGGTACTGGCAAAAACCTATATAGAGAAACTTCCAGTGAAACCACTAGGAATTTTTTTTCTTTAGAGTTATAAGGATTAGTCTAATTACAAATTTGGCAAGAAGTACTTTTGCAAGAAGTTCCAAAACACTGCTACTTAGCTGAGGATGTATGGGCACTATATGGAAAAGTGGAACTATATGTCTGTTCATGCTTGACATCTGGTGTTCTACAGTCTTACCGGTTACACATAATTGTTTACCACCACTGAAAAAGACCATTACACAGAATGTGTACTTTTGTACACAAATTTATTTTCTCAGTATTCATGCCATTATGAAGCTTTTAAACATTTCAAATTAAAAAAAAAAAAAAATCCCTTGGGCCTCCCCACCCCAGGCATAAGTGATTTTACTTTACAAATATAATTACTGTACTTCCAGCAGGTAATCTCTCTGGACAGCCATAGACTAGTTTGAATTAGATTACTCTGTTTTTTCCTCCAGGGTGAGTTAATACATTGAGTTTTATTTTTCTGTAACTACTTCAGAATTCAGATAACTTTTAATGCTTACTATTCTTCCTTATTACTAGCTTGGGATAGCTAAGAATACTTGCATTTTAAAAGTTAACCTTAACCTTTTTTTTACCTGTAACTTTATTTTCTCCAGGTAGATAGCTGTTCTATTCCTGGAGCTTATGTTGTATTCACTCAGTCTCAGTTGTAGAGTTTCTTAATTTGGAGATACTGGATATTTTACTTAATAAGCAGAGAGTAAGCACACTAAATCTTTCAATTGTGACATTTAAGTAAGTCTAGCTAGAGCAATGTTTTTGTTAAATCACTATTTCCAGAGTTCTGGGTTTGTAAACCTTTCAAGTAGTTTGGCAGTAAGCTGTGTGAATAAAACAAGTTACTACATTTTACCTCTATTAAAAAATCTTGGGACAGAAGGCCAGTCAGTATGAAATAAACAGAGAAGCACCATTAGTTTGGGGAGGTGCTACAGTCAAGAAAATGTTTTTTCCATTTTTCTTTATGAACTTCATCAGGAAGGGCAATTCTCTGCATAGATGATCGTGAACCACAGTGAGACACTAATTCCAAAATGCAAACGCTTTTATATAAACGGCCTGTCTCTATTTGGATCTTACTTGCTTCAAGCAGTAGCTATGCACGTAAGCATTACATCAGAGAAATCTACAAAAATGAATTTGTAAGTGAACCTCATTGTTTGAGAATATAGTGCTGTTTTGAAATAGGCAGAATGAAATCTTGGGTGTTTTGAGGTCTCAGGACATGACTTCCTGTTTGTGTTGAAGACAAGACTAGTCAGGATATCTGTAGAGGCAGTTCATTTTAATTCTGTAGTTGGCATCTGGTGTCACAGTGAAGGGACGTTATACTAATGCAAGATTTGTTTGTTAAATGCAACGTTCATAGGTAAAACTTGTTGCTTGCATTGTCAGTGAAGTCCTACAGCCTAACTACATAACACTTGAGTCCATTACAAACCTGAAAGTATTTGGGTGTTCTTTAATACGGTAAGTTTTCAAATAATAAGATCTATCATTGGGTCAGACCGAAGGTCCAGCTAACTCCATATCCTTTTTCCAACGTGCAATGCAACTTCTGAAACCATTCAGAATCTATCAGGAGCTCCTATTAACATTATCTCTGAACAGATTTTTAAGAAGACAGAAGGCATGGATGTCTCTGGACGAGAAGGAGCTGGGGCCAGAAAATTTAGTGTCTGGATAGTCTTAAATTCAGCTTCCAGAAAGGGATAAAGAAGCATATCGTGGTTCCCAAGAGCCTAGACATCATTAGCCAAAAACTGGTGAAGAATTTCATTGCGTTAATCTGCAACAGTGGCAGAATCCAAAATTTAGTGTGTTGTTCACTAGTAAAATAACATCTTATGTAATTGCCCTGGCCCTGCACATTAACAGCTTCCAAAAAGATCTGATTGCTTTGCAGAGGGGATTGAAAACTAAGACAGCAGAATGACTGATAACGCTAAAGGCATAAGACTGAAGGTCTCCAGAAAGTCCGTCCCCTTGTAGGCAATAAAGATAACACATTTCCTACCCTTTCTCTTTCTCTGCTTTTCTACAAGTCATTAGGGAGCCAGTATAAACACAAGAGGATGATCTAAAATACCAGGCACAGGTAAGCAGCTGTGCGTATGGCTACTAGTGAGAAAAAGATTCCTACTCCCTAATATTGCACTGAAGGAAGTCCCTGCATCAGGACCTTTCTCCTTTTTGATGTGATCTCAGTCTATGTTGAGATACTACCCCTTTGAACTGAACGGGATTGTTATCAGTAATGGGTTGGAGCTGGCAGTCCATTCATTAAAAGCTCTTTGAAAAAACATATATACTATTTTTGTTTTAAGTGTGTGCATGGCTGTATACATACATAAAAAGAGGGCATTTTTTTATAAAGTATAGTTCTTTATATATATGTGTTAAGAGTGTATGTGTGTGTTTATATACATACATACATATATATCTTAAAAAACAGAACGCTTGTCTGTAAACAAAAAGCCCAGCATCCATAAGCTGTCTAGGAGAGTATAAAATCAAAGTAAGCATACATGAATGATATTTTCCCCAGGTAATCTCCCAGAATCCAATTAATGTTTAACTTGAAGGTTTTTGGAACCAAATGAGGTTTGTGGTTTATGTAGTTCCTATTGTGTGCTTTTACTATTCAAGATGCTTCCATTTCAAAACTAGTCTCAACTTCTTCATGGACTAGTATTCATATATAAATTGCTACTGGGCACTAGAGATCTGTTTGATTAAACATGAGAAACTCTTATCCTTGCACTGGATTTTCTCTGGAGTGCTTGATAACTGAGGTGTGAGATGTGTATCATTGTAGCCTACTGTGAAGATTGAGCCAGTACTAGTTCTTCTTTTGGTAATAGAGCTGATGGTAAGTTTGCAGCAGATTAATGATTACCCGTATATGTAGTTTAGGAAGCATGTCAGACTGATGAGGATACCCCCATTGCTCCATTCTGCCTAATGATGTGTCCATATGGAACAGCAGAAATAGATGTTTAGCTTCCAAGCACTGGAGCCTATATGCCTGTTTACATATTTACCTGCTCTCCAGAAATCTGACTGCTGCTGTGTGACATGTTCCTTCTGATTCCATCTTCCACACAGGCACCCTGTGTAAGGTGGACCTAGCCTTGCCCAAGATCTTGGTGTGGCTTTAATGGTTCTGCCTTCAGTGTGGGGTTTTAATAAACACAGAAGGATACAGTGTGATGGGGCTAAATGAAGAACATTTTAATAGTTTGAATTTTGGGTTGATCATGGAGTCCTTTCAACTTACATGTCAGTGCTGACAACAGGTGGTCATCTGAAGCTAAAGGAAAGACTTCTAGATTAGCAATAGAAATGCTCTTTCAAGTCAGAGTGACAGTATGGTGTCCTGTGCTTGGAAACAGATCTTCAACTGATCTGTGAAAGTGCATAGATAATAAGGAAACAGTGATCTGGTTTAGATTGCTGTGATTAAAAAGCATTCTTCCTAAAGCCCCTCTTCACATTGTCCTATATCTATGCTCAGAATTGGGAACAAATTGTAGCAACTGGCTCATCTTTAACTCACTTCAGTCATTCTACAGGTAGCTGGTGGTTTGTCATATTCAGTATCACTTGGAAAACACTTCCAAGTTTACGAATAGTACCCAATGACTTTTAAGCTTCTTGCTTCAGTCTTCTGATGCAAGTAAGAAGGATGGAATCGGGACTTCTAGACCATCTTGTGTTAACAGTGAACAGGAGGTGTATTTTGTTCAGTGAAATCAGCTTGATACGAGATCTTAGAATCCAAGCAGTGATTGCCATACAGAATAGCAGCATAGCGCTATAGAAATAGTTTCTGCTACCTGTTGGAAACGTGATGACAAGGACCCAGAGGGATGTAAAGAGCTCTCTCCTCTTTGCTTTTCAGTATTTTATTTTTTCACACTTGTTGGTAAAAGTCGAAGTTCTTGTGTTTGATCCCTTCATCAGTCAGTTGAAGAGGCAATAAAGAAGCAGTGTCCCAATATAGTCTTCTAAAAATGTTTAAAAAAATATTTTTTCAAGGTGACTTTCTTATTCCCTTTGAACAAGAAGTGTACTCACTGGCTAACCCGTAGTTTGGAATAAGTGGAATGTAGAAGTTCTCAGGCCTGACATAAGTTGGGAAATGTATAAAAGTAAGAGCAGTTCCATTACCAAGAACTTGTTCTAGGCTTTTTGAGGTGCTTTTTCTTCTTGGGATAAGATATTTTGATAGTGGTAGATAAAACAAATATTTGGGTTTTTTTTATAGTTTACAAAGAATGCAACAGCGGAGTTCAGAAAAAATTGGCCAACTTTTCTTATCCCAAGTTGCACCAGGAGGGCAGGTCTTCCTCTAACTATTGGTACGTCTTGCTCAGAGAAGTGACGATGGTATAACTAACTTCCATTCTCAAAAATAGCTATAGTTTGATCTTCTGATGTCTTGAAAGCGAGGCTTGACTAGACTTGTCTTTTCTCTTGCTGAAGAAATAGATCCTTTGGAAGAAAATTGAGATCAAGTGCAGCACGCATATGCTTCTTGTATAGAAATACGAGAAAAAAGAGGATTAAAATTTACCAGCTGTACATTGAACATTGTCTGTTCAAGTGATGCCCAAAAATACTCTTGTGCATCTGAAGATGTTGAATGCATCATAAATCTCAGCTAATATTATCTGGAATTACTATATTTGGTTATCTGTGACCAAAATTAGAATCCTGCTAAAGCTTTTATTACGTGGTTTTTAGAGTTCATTGGCAGCTTGTGACTGAGTTAACAAGAAAGGCAAAAGAAGTGAAGAGTCATCAGGACTCTAGATCATGTCCTTCTTTTAAAATAGAATTTAAACATGTTAAAAGATCTCTAAATGTCTATAGCACAGATTGGTTTTAATCAAACTACTCATCCTTTTATATGTGGCTAAGCCGCCATTTTCGTTTTAGTCTCTACTCTGTTTTTTAAGCATTTGGGTATACTTAGGAAACAGGAGGAGTACTTCCTTGGGTGAACAGAAATAGGCAGTGAATGGAAGGATAGTGGAAAAAATCTTGAGCATATATGAGTATGAGTAACCTTTGTGAACCAGATGGGTTCATCAAGAGTTTTACTATGTGACATTTCACAGTTTGTACTTAAGTAAATATATGCAAATATCTCTTGTCAGCCTCTTTTGAGGGGGTCTGAACATACAAACCTCAGAATGAGTCTTTCATTCAAGTACGTCACTTCCTTCCTTTCTGCTCTTTTTCTCTGTCCTAATTCCCAAAAACAGCTTTAACAGATGCCTTAACTTTGAAGTCACTGGGACTACATACCTGCTTGCAGCTGAATATATACTTAAATCATTTCAGTAATATTTTAGCAAATCACACTTCTCTGTAATATTGTCTAATGAACTTTTTTAAGGCAGTAGGCTTAAAAAAGTTATGCTTACTACTCCTTCCATCAAGGAAGGAGTAGTAAGCATAATGTCATCTTCCAGGTAGAAGTGCCAGGCTATATACACATGAAGACAGGTGGAATAGGTGGCAGTCCCATTTAAACACTACCCTTTCCAGCATGGTGAAGGTATCCACCCGTGCTTAGAAAGCCCCATAATTGAAGAGCAAGACTGGTAGAATTACTTTACTGATGTATTTATTTTATTAAGGCTTGAACTTAAGATAGTCTTCGTGGCACTTTAAATCAAGAGACATCTGACATGTGCTCATACGACATTGTATGAATGTTCCTTTCTTACAAAAAGATACCTGTTTAGGTTCAGGTATCTGTCTAGAAAAAGAACTGTCTGCTGAGTCATGGACTTGGATAAAGAAGAATAAAGAAAAATGACAGACAGTGCTTTATCTGTAAGTCTTTGGTGAAAATCCTTTAGGAGAAGGGTTCTACAGTTTCCTGCTGTTAGTCAGTATTGTACTCAGAACGGATGAAAATATTTTTTGGTCTGTACTTAAGTTTAGACTCTTTTTTTTTTTCCATGTTATACTGCTGAATATGGGCCAGTGACTACTTCTGGATTTAAGATCAAATAACTGTCTTGGGACTCTCATTTGACGTTTGTCATACGCAGCATTAGTATGTGGGTAACTGAACTCTGTTGTTTGTCTTGAGGTAGTCAGTGGATTTGGTAATGCTTAATTTTATTTGGACTCACTACCTGCAGGAACAGAGAAGACTGACACCTCATGAGTCTAAAGTGGTGTAAAATCCATTGGTACAAAACTCAATTTATTGCCCATAGTGAAAATCCGAATTGCTGTTTCTGAATCATAGTTCACGCACCCAATCTTAAGTTTGGATATCTGCACGTCCGCTTGCTTCCTACACTTCTTTCCCTTCTTGTAGTCAAGTATGTATGTATAATATAGGTCAAGAGGAGTTATATGGAGCCAGAGTATGGGTTTACAGATATTCTTAGAGCAAGAAGAGTGTAACAGGCACATGAGACCAGGATATTACAACAGTCTTTGCTATACTCTGCTTAAACTTGTTCAATATGCTAACAATTAATTTATTAAGCACAGGAAAAATCACAGTTTTGACCACATGTGAAATTTACGTAATTGCATCGTGAATTTCGAGTACGTAGAATCTATATAAAAGAATTATCATTAGACTATTTAATTCTCTACCCTTTCAGCCATAATTTCATCCTATGTTGACCCAAAGTGATGCATGCTTGATTGAATCTTTTTCCTTCATAGCCCTTGATATCCATTGTTCTGGACAGGGGGATGGTAATCAATTTGAGACAATAAGTTTTAAATACAGAGACTTGGCTTCTTTTTTGAACTACTGGCAGGAGCTCATTCAAACCAGTCTCTCTATTATTCAAAAGCAACTGTTGATTCCTTCTGTGTGAAAGCTGGCTTGTCTGGGTCTGAAAACTTACGCTGAGAAGTGATGTGGTATGTAAATCCTGACACTGTGTTTAGAAAAATAGAAACTCTGCCAGAGTTTCTGCAATTGAGATAGCTGAGCTATCAAGATCTGTTGATTTAGGGAAGTGCAGCTTGGGCTGCTTAAAAATATCAGCTGCTCTTTGAGGAGAGACAGCCAGCCAGATTCTGTCCTGAGTATAAGACTTGTTCTTGCACCACATGACAAGGTGGTATGCTGGGGGCCATGTTGACAGCGTATCCAAAAAGTCGAAGCAGAATCAAAATTTCACTTGGGTTTTGGGCGTGTCTCCAGGAACAATGTAGTGGAAAATGAAAGAAATACAGCTGATTATTTGGAAAAACAACTGAACAGGTTGATTTCCTTTTTATCAAAAGGAATTTACATTTTCTGAAAATGCATTCTCTAGACTATGTTTTTTTTCCAGACCTTTCAAAATCATGAGGAAGAATGTGGCCATTTAACTTCAGTGCTGAGTTTGCATGAGCCAATGACTACTCCATCTATTTCCTTCTTATCACCCTGTGTGTGCTGTATGACCTGTCTGCTGAGATAGTACTTGTTTTCTCTGTTGCCAGTCGTTATGAATGTCATGAATGTTTTTTTGACCTTGTAACACCCAGAAAATGTTGGGTATCTTAGCATTACAGAAAAAGACATCGTTGCGCTTTTAAGTTTACTTGGGAACTCGAGGGTAACTTCACGTTAAATTATTCCACAATCTTAAAGCTAGTTGTGTCCAAAGAACCGATTTATCCATAGGAGGGTACATTGCTTGCTTTTTATATATCTCTCAGGCCCAATACTGTTCTGGTAAAGAGGAATTTAATGGGGAGTATAATAAGCAGAAACTACTATGGATGGGACTGACTGCTCTGAGAACTCATTTAGTGTGATGAGATAGTCCTCTTAATGGCCATGCTGAAGATGGTTGGCAAAGCAATTACTGTTTTCCAGGTCAGGACCCAGACTTCCTAAAACCTTCTTGTGGAAAAGCTGAAACATGGAATTATTTACCTATTGCAGTGGAATTCCAAAGCTGGGGATGGAGAAGAATCATGGTCCCTAACCTGCCATTTCTGATTGTACATGGGAGGACTTTAATAGGCTATTTTGAGAGTCCTCTCCGCTCCTTTTCTGTTGATGGCATTGTATTCTAAGTAATTCTGACTACTGGTAGCCAAGTAACTGAGCCTAGAAACTTGTGTGAATCTGAGAGGTTCCGTTATCAAAAACCAATGAGGTTCTTGGCTCAGTCAGGTGCTGCTTGTACTTAGATCTTCCTCTCTTCTCTCCTCCTATTCATTTCTCTGAGACCCCTAAGCAGTGGGGGAAAGAATAGAACAAAGGACTTGGGTCAAAACCAAGAGAGTCTGTGGCTTTTATTGTTTCACCGTAAATGGGATTGAAGAGAGTTAGCATATGAGGATATGTATGAACTGCTTTTAAGAAACAGCAATTGCAGTTTGGAGTCTAGAAGGAAATGATCTTAAAATTTCTTTAATTTTTTCCTCCTCTGTAGACTTTCTTGTGTTTCAGATGCACTCAAAAAGCCAAGTTCCAGTATGGCCTCATTTTTACAAGAAAATATGTTATAAAAGAGATCATGAAATATAAGTAAAAGTTGTAGTTTTAAACATTTCTACTTTCAGGTATTACAGCCATTTATCTGTCTCAGAAAATGATAAAAAGCCTTGAGAGACTGTATTCTTTGATTAAGTTTTGCAGTGGTGTGAACTGTCCAAGAAGAAAAGTTCAGCTGTCTTTGCATTTGCCAGAATTTCTTTTGAAAAAAAGAAAATAATTGAACTGAAGATGTGCAGAACTTGGCTTGTGCAACACTAATTGAGGAGTGATTTGTGTAATGTGGGTAACTGAAAGTATGTACTTGAATAGTTACTGCTATCAAAGAAGAGAAATAAACTGAAGTGAGATGACTGCCTTCCACTGCAGCAGTTATTAGGCTCTGCGTGCTTTCATGTCATCTGGTACGGACCTGGTACAATAGCAGCAGATTGTATCTGGGCATACAACATGTTTCTAACTTTCCACTTAATCTTTAGTAAGTGGGTAGTAATCTGGTAGTAAGCTGTTTAAGCACATTCTTTCAACATTGGGAATGAAGCTGTCAACAGTTGTTGGAAGCAAGATTTTTGTTTATATATGAAGCTGATCATTCTGAGCGTGAACTATACTCCCTTGTCTTTTACTGCAGCCCTTCCACTACTCTGAAGTTTCAGTTATGTCCTTGAGCTTCTGTCATCTAGTATTCCACTTTGCAAAGGAAGACTTGAATGGAAAGATGTTTAAAACCCATTGTTTAATTAGAAGATGTGTAACTATTTGATCACAAGGTATTTGCTGTAAGCCTTTACTTAAAAGTTCTCTGGTTTTGCTTCAGTTGAGGTGACAGAGTACATGACTGAAAATTCAGAAGTTCTTATGCAAAACTTAATGAAACCAAAATTGGTGTTCTAAGGAAATAGAGTAGAAAATTCCAAACTTGTCAGTGTGCATCACGGGTACAAATGCAAAATACCATTTTGAAGATACCCTTTGCTGTTTCTGTGCCTGTGTCCACCTTATAAAACACAGAACATTGTCATTTGGTGTTCACAGCAGTAAACTGACTTGAAAGCGAAGGTGGTGAACATTCGAAGTGGTAATTTTCTTAAAAACTTGCAGTTCTTAATGCAAGGTGTCGCAAGACCACTAGAAATAACTTTTTCCCATTATTGTGCCCTGATATTCTTAAATTGAAATTAAATTTCCCACTTTTAGTTAAGCATTTGTGATCCTAAATAAATGCTGACAGCATATTGCAGGGAAGTAGTCTGGGAGGTGAAACCCATGACTAAGTGCAGTGTTGCTTACTCCATGGAGTTTTTCAGTTCCCTTCACAATCTGAGTGTCAAGGTGATCTTTTCATTCCTTTTCCAAGGTTCTTGAACATACCCTTGAAAGGACTAAAGGAAGGTAACTGTTGAGGATAATGAATAGGTAATTGTGTAAATCTTGACTGTGTTGAATTAAAAGAAAAGTATGGAATAGAGTCTCTTGCTAGGGAAGTGATTGAGATGCATTTTGGGCATTCATGCAGGTCAAGTAAGCATTTAACATGCCATCTGTGTATTAAAGTATAAAGGTTTTATGTGGTATTTTCACTGCTTAAAGACATCAGCAATGTTGTTCTGCAAACAAATTTGGAAAAGCCATTTTCTATCCACTACATCACTACTAACATTCCAAGTATGTTTTGGTAAATTTTCTTTGTAGGTAAGGCTTTGCCTTGTGTCCTTAGAGTAAACAAGAACTGCATCATATGACAAGGATAGTAAAGAAAACTTTTTTTTTCTGTTGCAAGTCACCCTGAACTATAACATTATTAATTTAGCAACTTGCTTTTACAGCTTCCTAAGTTTGTTTGGGCAGAGATGGGGAGTACTTGCATAAGAAGAGCTATTTTAGTTGAAGTGGGAGCGTTAGAGTTTAGGAAGTAACTTCAGATGAAACTTCTGGAAAATGTAGTAGGTGATCAGGTAAAATTGAAAACTGAGGTCCTAGGCCAGAGATAATTTCATTTATATTTTATAATTTTTTCAGTTTCACTCCTGTCTTAAAATTTTCACTTGCAAGTTGCGATACAGAGGAAGACAGTGAAATTAAGTAGACTCTGAATTAACTGTAAACTTCTGTATGGAAGTTTTGCATGGTGAGTCTTTCTCCTTCTAGAAAAATGGGGTAGATATAATAGTCATGTAAAAGTCAAATATATTTTCTATTTTAAATTAGAATCACTTTCATTTTTTATTAAATAATGTGTTGAGATAGTCTAAATCTTTTCTAAAGTGCTTTATTTTGTGCTCTAAAAAGCTGTTTCTGTTTTCTGCGTATGAATTTAATGAACAATTTTCAAATGCTTGTGCAGCATCTGTAATAGAACCTCAAATAAAAGTATTTTTATGTCTGCATTGATGCAGATCTAATTTAAATACTCCAGTGTTTTAGGTTGGAAGTGGTAATTAAATACTTCACAGTAACAGATCTGAAACAGGGCATGCATGAAATGTTAATATATGGGTGTAATGTATTAAAAGGGCATAGGTGTAGTTTTTGGAGTGGCTGCATCATAATGGGGCAATCAGATTTTAAAAGTGCTGTGTTTGGATGCTTTCATTTAAAACAGGATTCTGCTGTTGTTATGAAGTAAGTCTGAGAATGTGTTAATACAGGTTTACTTCACTCAATATCAAAACCCTTAATCATAAAATTATTAATTGTTAGAATTCCTCAGTGTCTCCTACACTTAAAGCTGTAGAAGGAGGTAGTGTTAAAAGCAGCAGTAGTATCTGGATGAAAGGTGGTTTCTGGTGAAATTAATTGTCAAAGCATTTTCACTGAAGCAGCAGAGGATCAAAACCAAAGCGCCAAAAACTGATTTGAAGCCTAGAGTAATACCAGTGAGACAAAATACACATGTAGTGTTTTGCACTTAAGGAAGAGGACACTTTGTTCAGCTACAAATTTAAGGTTTGGAGGAGACAGAGGTTCAAAATTATATTTTATATTCTTTTGTGACAGACTGGTAGCTTGAGCTGACAGTATGATACAACTGTGGGAAAGTCAAAATAGATCTCATGATCTATCTGTATCAGTAGAAAGGGAAGTATTAATGGTGTTGTGCAAGCCACTCATGAGGCTCCTGTCTGATACACTTTGCACAATTCTGACTGTTCGCGTTGAAAAAAGGTGCAGACTGGAGGAGGTACAGGGGAATTATGCCAGGCTTGCTTCTTTCCCAATCAGTATAGGAGAGGAGAAATTGCCCTCTTTAGGTCAGAAAATTACCCTCTTCAGGCTAGAAGAATGAAAACTGAGGCATTGTTTGCTAGCTGTAGATAATCTGGATTAAGAACAGGGAGCAGAAAGAATTGTTTAAGATATATTTCATATTATCCAAGATTAAGGAATCACCCAGGTATCTGAAGTGTGGAATTTTGAGGATTTCCTACTGGTGTTCTGTTGAGTGATCAGTTGCTTTAAGATAGAAGGATGCAAGCACCCCTGAGATGCAAACTCCGGTGGAACCAACAAGATCTCTAGTGATCAAATTCATCATGGGTCTCTGGAGGTGCATGGTGTTGTTACTTTGCTATGCAGTAGAGTATCCAATTTTGTGTATTAAAAGTACCTTGTTGTGTTTGCATATGTACCCAAACCACATTACAAAATAGCTCTTTAAGTACTGTTCTGAGCCATGACATTTGCACTGACAGTGGAGTACCTTATAATCCTTGTGGATTTTAGCTTTCTTCTTTGAAAATATGCCTGCATAGTGTGCCTAGATGAAACTGCGAATGGTTGAAGAAACATGTTCATAGGAGAACTTGAACCTCCTGTTTTGTGGCTGCTGGAGTGCCTGTTCTTAGAAGTGTGGCACAGCATACAATCCAAAGTTTCACAGCTTGCCTTTATCCATTGTGACAGTGTTGACTGGAGACCAGTAACAAGGTGCAAGCATGTAACACTTGAAGTGGAATTCTCCTTTCCCTTTGGAAGGGTGTTCACTATTTTTCTCTTCAGGTCTAAATTTAGTACTTGTGTGAAGAAGGGATTTGATTTAAGTTGAGTGGAGTGCAGGATACATCCTGAGACTTGTTGAATTTGTACTGAAACTTTGGTTACAAAGTCGTATCTTAGACTGCATATCCACTGAATGCATTTTGCCTTAATTTAAAAATCTGTTTTAAAATATCCTGTAGTACCTGAAGTACTAAAGTAGTTGAATTAAGGGCATAGAGTCTTTGTTCACCAAAATTGAAATTTCTCCTGGGGCATAGGCTAGTATTCATTTAAAGTACAGTAGTTTTTGTGTGACATCAATACAAACTTCCCTAACATCTGTAGCTGAAAAGTAAGAACATTACAAAAAAAAAAAAAGAAATAATTTAATTTTGCCTTTTAAAAAAGCTTTTAGTTGACTTGCTTTTACACACGCCAGTTTGTGCTGTATGGTGGTTGAAGCTTTTGCATTAAATTCCTTCTGTATTTTATTTCAAATGCAACTGCTGCTTGTAATTTGAGGCACAATACTGTTTTTAATTTCTCTCCTCTTGGAAGACTTAATTTTTTTTCCTACAATGGAAGCTTTTACTTATACAGCCCTACTTGTCTAGGCTATAGGGAGAGGCTTTCAAATGTATAGAATATCTCCTCTTCTTTCCACTGACCTCCACTTCCTCCAACAGATTTAGATTTCTGGATTACTTGAATGCTTTTTAATTATTTCTTCAGTGTCTGGAATAATTGGTCTTCATATTTGTGCAACTTGGCAAGTGCAGAGAAATGTTTATGTTTTGAAGTTTTCTCGAAGATCTCCTCAAAGATTATTTCTTCCAAATGGCAACATATGAACATTTGTAATAGCAAGAGGAAAAGTAGTGGTTTCCTTTAAGCTGTACCTTATCATAACTGTATAATATAAAATTTAGAGGGGAAATGGAACTGCTTTCAAAATTTGGCTCCCTAGTACTACCTTTCAGGAAGACTAATGCAAATAGTCAGCTAGAGCAAAAGCTTCATGTATTTAGGGCAATGTGTAAAGTTTTCAGAAACTGGAAGTAAATTTATTTATTCGTTGGCAGCTGTCAGTGGTGATGTTCAGATGTTCAGCAAAGATTTACTGTAGTTACTAAGTTTCTGATGAACATTATTTAGAAGCTGTAAAACAGCATATTAGCAATTTAGTATCAATTCATAAAGTAATTGTTTGGATGCATAGGTCTGCTTATTTTCTTTTTTTTAATGCTGTGAAAATTCTTAACGTTTTTGGTCTCAAAACGACCACTGATAGCATAGCTTTTCCAGTGTTGCTTGAGTTGCTCTGGAGAAGTCCAGGCATCTGTGACTGAGCTGATGGTGTTTCTGGGTTTAAATTGGGGCAGAAAAGATATTACAGAAAGACTGGAGATTTCTGTCTTTTGGTATCAGTATGAGCTTCCAGTATTTATTTAAAGGTAGTATTTACATGGTGTGAAAGAGTATATAGCAAAGTTCAAGAAGAGTAATAGTAGTGAGTGAAGCTTTCCATCTGAATGAAGGGTGCAGGGAAATAATTACAGAATCACAGAATCGTTGAGGTTGAAAGGGACTTCTTCAGATCATCTGGCCCAAACCCCCTGCTCAAACAGGATCAACTGTAGCAGGTTGTCCAGGACTGTGTCCACTGGGTTTTTAATATCTCCAGGGGTGGAGACTCCACAACTTCTGTGGGCACCCTGTTCCAGTGAGGATGAGAGATGAATGACATAATGGAAGCAAGAGGAATTCAGACTGTAGATAAGGAAAACCTTTTTCATCATTAGGAAGTAGTAGAAGTGGTTGCCAAGAGAAGTTGTGTAGTCTCTCCATCCTGGGAAGTTTTCAAGACTTTACTGGGTAAAGCCCTGAGCAACGTGGTGTGCTTTCACAGCTGTCCTTTCTTACAGCATGAGGTTGGATTAGAGACCTTGTGGGGACCCTTCCCACGTAAGTTAAGCTTTCACAACTTGATCCAATTATTTTTCTGAATGTACCCCTGGGAGGAAAATGCTTACTTTTTAGTAATAATTTCTTTTAACTGATTACTCTTAAACAGTTGTATATGCTGTAATTCAGTAAGAAGTGCTACTTTTTTGTGAAGCATGAAAACTATTTAAGCAGAAAAATGGGAAAGTGAATTCTCTTTTTAAATAATTGCCTCTCCTGAACCTTTCAGAAGGCATCTTAAGCCCTCCTGCCTCTTGAAGTGTGGTACAAATACCATAATGAAGAAGCAAACTCATTAGATGGTTCAGACTACAATAGAGGAATCACCATGCAGGTTTCTGCTGTCCTACCATTTGTTTGCTGCAGAGAACTTTCAACTGTGGGGTTAGACCTGTACAATTTAAATTACTGTATGAGAAGCTTCGCTCTGTCAGAAAAGATGTATTCAGCATATTTGTGTGTGTGCATGTGTATGCCTCCTCAGTCATGATCTGTGCATGAAGCTTGCATCAGTCTTTCTCTAATTAAAAAAAAAACTCAGAAAACTTGGTAATATTTAACACCAGTATAGGCTTATCTTCAAAGCATCAAGATTAGTTAGTGAGCATCAAGTTAAGTTAAGTGCCTTTGTACTTTACAATTGAGATCTTTTTCTTTACAATCCTTTTAGAAAGAGAAGTCTAACACAATTTCCTCAGTACTGGATTTTAGTGTATCTCTTATCAATATTGTTGGTCATGATACATATATTCAGCTAAGACTTAACCTGTTAATTCAGCTGGTATTGGAGACGTTACGCTTTGTTCCCTTTTTATCTTTGCTGAAATAATTTTAAAATAGTGCTTTTCTTTCCAAAAGATGCAGCTGTGAGGTCCATCTGTTCGCCAGAACATTTGTGCTTCATCTTTTTTTAGACAAACTTCACAGCCTGAAAGAAGTATAGCTACAGTGTTTGGGATGGAGAAGGGTTCATTCTTCCCCATAGCTTTTGTGACCTTCAGAGTCATGAAGAAAAATGGGCTTGTAAGATGTAGTTGAGCTAGGTTTGATAAGGGTAGGGACTGCTCGAGCGTCTATTTATAGTTATGCTAAAATAGCTCAATCTTGGCTTGCCAGGAGACTTTGAGAAAATGAAGTAAAGAAATTAGTAAACATTTCTAAGCATTTATGTTATGTCTTTTCAACATGCAAAAACTCAGTGGGTAGAATTTGAATATCCAGGGGAGCATTCATTCTTATCAATTAGACTTTTCCTCCTTCCTTTACTAATTCACTGCCATATATGCTATTCCTTTCTGCAGTCAGTGAAGTATGCATGCTGCAGACAACAGCCTCCTTCATTAAGCAGTCTTATGGTCTTTCTAGAGGAGATCCACTGTATTTACTGAATGAGGAAGGAGTCCATTTAGAAAACGTGCCTACATGATGTTACAGTGGACTGCCGCCCAGAAATATTTGAGTTAAGGTGGCTTTCAACAGGACTATAGCTGCATTGGCCCAACACTCCCTGCTTGGCAAATAGCCTGGATAAAACCTCACACTGATGTAGGCGCAAAGTCTGTGGATGCCTGAGAGCCCAAGAATCATTGTACCCTACTACGATAAGCAATGTAGGCATACTTTGTATGGGATTATGTAACCTATTCATAGCCTAGTGTAGAGGAGCAGAGGGGCTAAACTGCAATTGTACATCACTTTATAGCACTTCTCTGGAGGTGTTTCTAAATGTGATCTCTGCTCAGTGAATACAGTTGCTGACTGTGGCAATGCAAACATAATGTTGGATGTGCTCACTGCATAATGCTTTCCCAGAGACTTTTATCTTAAAACCTGGTTTCTGAAACTTACTCTAGCAGTAGTAACAGAGGGCTTTGTCAGTGTTTCATATATTCTTGGTCAATAGTCTGTTAGTGAATGAACTTGTTTGTACTAGCTCAAAATGTTAACTTGTTCATTGGTACTCCTTTTCTCAGGCCTAGGCTGCCAAAAATGTTATGATTTGTAACTGGGGAGAGAAGTGGCCAATACAAAATAACTTTTTTTCCACCTTATGTTAAAGCATAAATCCGTTTTTTTAAAAACATGAATACAAATGGAAAAAATTTACACAGCTGTCATTGGTTAAGGACTGTATAAGTTACAAATTAATCTTCTTTTGTCTATACATATTGGGTGTCTTGTGAAATTTTTCTTTTGGATATATCCTTCTTGAAAAGGTATTAAATCACACAAGAAATTGTTTCCAAAGTTTCTGTATGTGACGAGATTTTAATCTAACTTTCTAGACTTTGTGTGAAGCACCGGCCTCACCAATAGTCCTTGAGGTATTTATTATACCTTCCTATCCAGATGAGTAGGTCATGTGGAAATAAATATGCATATGTTTATTCGAATATATTATACATAATTTTCTTTTCATTCCTGTTAGTTTGTAAGCTTGGAGACTAATAAAATGAAATCAAGCTAAAAGAATCTGTGCAAGGTATTCAGTCTGGAAAGCTTTAATTTTCCCCAGTGAGTGACACATTTGTCTTCTGTCTGCAAGTCTGGAAAATGTAGGCTTCTACTTTTCTTTACATAGAATTAATGTAGACAAGAATTAGGCACTGAAAGAAAGAGTAAAACCCAATTTGATAGAAGAGTCACAGTTGAGAGCTTGGTGAAAACCTGTCTTTTTCTTACAAATATAAGAAGAAAAGAGTTATCATAGTATCTTTTACTTCTATTTGATCTGAATTTACTATTTTAAGTTACAGTATGTAGATTAAACCTTTAAAGCATCGTTTGGTTGTCTGAAGAGCTATATGTGAATTAGGAAGTGTTAATTCTGTTTAGTAAATTTTGCATTAGTAGGTGGGATTTCTGTGTTCTTATGCTTCAGGATGTGCGCTGTTTGCCACAGAGATCAAACAACATGTCTTCCCCCCCCCCTTCCCTTTTTGTTATGGGGTTCAAATGGCACACTAGTTTCTCTGAGTATGGGTTCATATGCATAGTAGGATTAAATTGTTCAATGCATGTGCACAGCAGACCAGGATGCCCCTGCTGAGTCTTGTTGATGCTTAAAACTTTCTATGGTTATGAAGATGTTCTTTGAAAATTAACTGTGGAAATGAATTCTACATGTGTGTATGTTCCCTGTCACCAAAGCCAGGGGCTGGAGTGGAGGGTGGCCCATTGTAATCTCATTTTCTCTTAGGAGTCTCAGCTCAAAACTCAGTTCTGTTGTCACTTTTTCCTAAGAATCCTTTTATTTCAACAACTTGCCTCAACTGAGAGCATGTTTTTGCTGCTCAGTTCCTCCTGTTCTGTCTGGAAGCTGATGTCAATATGTGCTTCTTGTACCATCATAGTCAACCATGCCTATTTCATGCTGTCCTCACAAAAGCAAATCCTTTTGTGTTGTGATGAGAATTTGAACTTTTACCCAGAGGGGTCTTCAAATACAGAGAAGGCTTGTCTTTAGAGAGAGAAGGAGATGCATAGTAGAGCTCTCAAAGTTAGCATGTTCTTACCAGTTCCCTCTAAAAGATGGGACAAGAGAGGCAAGAGAGACCCCATTAATTTTACACTGAAGGAAAAGCACACTTTTGCTTTTTATTGGACACCAAAGTATTCGACAATAAGGAACACTCCTGACAACCTGGTTTATGCAGTTTGTTCACTGTAGTCCTTAGTTCTTGTATGCCTGACTTACATTTAAGTTCTACAGGTATTCCGCCCCGTCCCCCTGCAAGTAACCTCTGTCAACGTTTCAAGGGCAGATTTGCCAGAGAAGAGATGGGAGGCTCAAAAGGCAATTTTTGATAGGGTGTTTAGATTTGGTAGGCTCTAAACTCCTTAGTTTCATCTGTTTCTTGCTTGATAGGACCTGATCTTTTAAGTAAAATTTTCCTACTTAAGTACTTACATCTTCAGCTTTCATTCCTCTGCTCAAAGGTAAGACACTTTTCTAACAAAGCTAAGGTGGCTTTGCCCCAGGAAAGAAAAAAGTGAAATTGTTTTAAAGACTGCTACTTGAAATTCCATGTGTATCTACATTATTCTGAAAGATCATTATAATTAAGCCTGGAAACAACGTATCACCCACTGTTTGTATTTTAATAAGATTTTTTTTTTTCCCTAGAAATGAATAAACAAAGCCTGTTGGATAGATACATAAAAAGAGGGTTTGTAATACATTTGCCAAAGTGTCTTCCCCTCCTCCCGTCCACCCCCGCTTAAATAGTCTTTGGATAAATCGAATTGTTTGAAAGTACACATATGAGTATCTAAGGCATATGTAGGTCAATATGTTGCTTAGACTTCCAAAGCTATTTTCACATGTGAGCAAATATTAGCATTTCACATTAAACAGGAACTACGTTTGAAGCTGGCCCATGACTTGCATAATAAATGTGAAACACTGAAATTAAAGTGCTTAGTCTAGTCTGTCACAAAAAGTACCCATGTATTGTTGTCTATTCTTTTTAAATAAACCAACTGACATAATTCTTGTTGGAAGATGCTCCTGATGACTTTTCGAAAAATGACATTTGGTTATGTTCTGAATTTTTCTCCAGGTGAATGTAAAGTGGTGAAACATTGTGAAGCATATAAACACATTGAAGCATGTAGTTTACAGTTACCATGTACTTGGTAACAGGTGCAAAGACTTCATTGAAGCTTCTTAAAGCTTTCTCTCATGCTAAAAATTTTGTACTTAACCTTGTAGCTGATTAAAATAAAGGGGTACTTAACAGTATTATTTTTTTATTCAACTACTTAAAAAGATCTTCCCTTGAAGATGGGGAACTAGCTACACTGATGCAATATAGAAACCCACATTGTGTTCAAACTTAAAACAATTCAAGGGGAGTAAAGGTGTCTTACCCCAACTTACATATGCCTGCCTTTTTGTTTTTCTTTCTAATATTGAGGCAACGCTATTTACAGCTAAGAAGACTCTTGCCATGATGGCTGTGCCATGAGAGAATGCAACCCTCAGATGCACAGCAATAGGAATCTATTTCTGAAAACAGCAGGTTTTGGTTTTGATCGCCTGGGATGCAAGTCTGCCTTTGTGAATTTTTTGAACTCTGCATGTTGATAAAGGTGTTTGCTGCTTTCCAAGAATGCTAAAATATACTTAAGCAGTTTTGATGCTAGAATTTGTGAAACCTTTATTAAACAAAATATTAATTTGAAAATATCCTGTCTAGCTGCACAAAGCTTGAAATAATTTTTGTGAAGCTTAATGTTGCTCTTAACAGTTTCTCCTTCATGATATTATGTTGGGATTTTATTCTTTAATTTGATCATTCTAAGACAGGCCGAATTCTGAAAGGGTTATGTAAGAAACAGCTTATTAACATGGAGATATATAAGGAATGTCTTTATTATGCATGCCTCTGTCAGCATCAGGTGCTGGAATTGCAACTGGTAGTTGAGATGCATGCTTTGACGTGAAGGAAGCTTTATATTTTTACTCAGATTATTTATAAGAACAAAAGGGCTAACCTGAATTCCCTTAAAAACTATTTACATAACTGTTAAAAAAATAAAGAAAGCTTATTATTATAACACTTGCAGTATTTATGCAGCACCTAGTACACTATGTAAATTGGCTAGAAACAACCATCTACTTCTGCAAATACTATAGCTTGCATGACTGCATTAAGAGTCATGAATCTATAACTGTAAATTGAGAAAATGTGAAACAACACACAGGCATCTGCAGCTGAACTAATCAAGATATGAGACATAACTCGTCTGAGGAAGATACAGACTATTTACAGGTTGATTTGGTGACTTTACATAATGTGTGATTGCTAACAGCACTTTATCTATTGCGAAGTAGAAATAATACTGCTTCAAAACCTGAAAGCATAAAGTAAGCGTCATTTTCCCTCCTACTTGTGTTTTCGCAGAAGATTCACTTTTTGAAAGTGAGAAGTATGGTTAAAATATATTTTTTAAAAATGCAGTCTTTTGACATACACTGCTGTAGTTAAAATGTAGCACACAAGATTATTTGATTGTTGAAAAGTCAGTTCCTCTTGACAGAAAGAATGGCCAGGACATTTTTTCTTGGGATGGAATTTTCTAGGAAGAATTGAAATTAGAAAGTAGGTGTTGAGAAATGCTGTTTGTTCTGTTACTGTGCAGTGTTTCATAATAGCTTTCATTATAAAACAATGAGGAAAGTTAAGGGTAAATTCCTGTGTGGGAGAAGGGGCATATAGGCTTTCTAATTCTCTTGATGTATGCTGCTATGCAACATGTGCAGTATTGCAGTACACAGTGGTTGTTCTAATATTTTTTTAGCTTGTTGGGGATCTCAACAGAAGATTTTTTTCGTATACCTGTGTATGCATCTTTCTGAGCATGCACATATAACTTGGCAGGAGTTTAAAAGAATACGGTTAAAGACAAGAACAGTATACCTTATTCACTACTAAGATAATACTACGAGATAAGAATATTTAGTCATATGTTGGAAAACAGGGAAAAAATGACCATTTATCTTGCGAAGGACATTGTAACTGTCTCCATTGGTGCCCCGTTTTGTGCTGAGCCTAAGCTGGCAAATGTTCATCTCTGCAAGCTCAGGGCTAGCTGATGTAATCCCAGCTAAGGGCTGCTGCACACGTGCCCAAATGTGCAAGAGCTCTGTAATATGTGAACATACTGAACCTGTTGTCTAACATAAAAGATATGTTTTGTTCAACTTCATCTTAAATGGGAGGGTTGAAGCACACAGTTATAAAATAAATTCTCATCAGTCACTTAAGTGACTTCATGGGACAAGACAGCTGGGAGGGTGGGATTTTCTGACTTTCTTGAGCACCATTGTTCACTCTCACCCAAGTTGCTGCAGTTCTCCCTGTGAGTCTGTAGATAACCAGGAAAATCTCCACTGAGAGTACTGGGCAGGCATGATGTATTTCGCATTGTAGGATATACTTCCCATTGCAGTGTGTTGTGGTGCCAGGCTGGTGTTAGCATCTGCACCATCTACACTTATTGCTGCGGTGCAAGAAGTCAGAACTGGTTGTAAGGTCAGAACTGGCTGTAAAGGACTGCTGGGGATGGACACAAGTGTCCCCAAGGTAAAAAGCTGCCTTGGAAGCAAATTTTTTGTTAAAAAAAATTGTGTTGGAACTATGTGTTCATTTTAAAAACAGTGACGTCTGCCTATACAAGCATTGTAAAACTTGCAGTTGCTTGGTGTACGTATAAGGGCTGAAAACTTCCTCTGAAAGAGCGATTAAATGAAAAGAGACATGAATGAGTTGCTTTTATTGTATTTGGAAGATTATGCATACCTTATACATAGTTTATACTTGTTTGGTTTTTTTCAGTCTTTAAGTATGGAATCATAGAATCAGAATGGGTTGGGTTGGAAGGGACCTTAAAGATGATGTAGTTGTATTCCCCCCTGCCATGGGCAGGGACACTTTCCACTAGACCAGGTTGCTCAAAGCCCTGTCCAACCTGGCCTTGAACACTTCCAGCATTGGGGCAGTAGTAGTGAATCTTGAAAGGAATGTGCTGGGTGTGGATTTAAGTTGATTGTGATGATAAGGGTTTGGCTAGATCCTTTATTTCCACCTTTCAAACAACAACAACAAAAGTTCTTTTTGTGTTCTGTCCACTTGCTCTCAGTAGATGTAGTTGGTTGCTTAACATCTCTGAAGTTAATATTGTGGTGTTTCCCAGAGCTTTTGATATTTATGCAAGCCTGTTTTGATCAGTACTTACTTTTCTACCCCCCCCCCCCCCCCCCCCCCCCCCCCGCCCTTCTTCTGTCAGCAGCCATGCAGCAGGTCCTGGATAACCTTACTGATCTGCCGACATCGACAGGCGCTGAAGAAATAGACCTGATTTTTCTTAAAGGGATTATGGAAAACCCTATTGTAAGATCACTTGCTAAGGTATTTAAACTTGCTGCTCTGAGTAGAATCTGGGAATATTTTAACTCTTTAAATTATTGTGTGAACATTGAGTATGGATTGCGGTATTACCAATGGCTTTTACGTACGGTATCTCTTACTAAAAGACTTGAAGGAGTTCTAGGAGTTCTTGAAGGTGAAGACTTGGTGTAATGTAATTTCTGTGCATGCTGATTCATTGTTATATGGAAGAATCTAGAGGAAGAAGAAAAATTCAGAGACTCCAGAAATAATGTGGTAAAATTATTACAAAGAAAATGTGAAAATACTTGAAATTAGAAGCAGTTGGTTTTAATATAGTCTCGTGACCACTGTTGTGTGTAAAACCCATATGCCTTCTGATTTTTAGTATTTATGCCAAAGATGAAAAGTGAGAGCAATAACCTTGTTTCCCCCATGGCGTAAACAAGTTTTCTTTTTGTCTTTGGCTCAAAACAACTTTCTGATCAGCTCAGTGAAATATTCTTTCCATGCCCTTTCCTGGATCTGAGAGTAATACTGGGACCTTTGGTTGTCAGCTCTCTGAGATATGGGCTATCCTTAGTTTTGGTCTAGCATTATGAATGTCTTTTATTTGTAGATGGTAAATATTTATAAATATGTAAGGTGATATTTGCAAGAACATCTTTGGACTCTGTAATTAAAATGTAGTAGGAGATGCAGTCAATATTGCACAGCACTTATATTCTTTCTTAATCTTACTTCATAAAAATAAGCTCCTTTCATGAGGAAAAAAAAGTTAACTTAAATGTAGCTGTCTCTTTAATATGAATAGACATCTGAAACAAATGTCCTCTGGGCAGCTATGAAATACTCTGTAAAGCTAAAGGATTGTTGAGCAGGGATTTTGCTCAAGATAAAAATCTGGAAAGGAAAACTTCTCTAAAGAATTAACGTAAGAATTTACTTCTTTAAGCTGTTCAAAAAAATTGGTTGTAAGTGGAAGACATTGCATAGTAATAAACTTAGAAATAATGGATGTGTCTCATCTGCTAGTGGGATGACTGCAGAAGGAAAGATTTGTGTACTAAATTTAGTGGAGTAAGTAAAAGCATTTTTTACTTAGAGTTTTTTCCAACTTCAGTATCTGCTGCATGCGTCATCTTTAATTTAATATTTATCATGAAGAAAATGTTCATTGCAAAGCATTTTTTTCTTATCAAGAATTTGTGCTTTAATGGCCAATTACAATTATGTGAAATTTAATGACTAGCAGATGTAAAAAAGTGCTTATAATGGAAACAGACTCTTAACTAGAGACTTGCTTTATCTAGAATGCTGAAAGGTTTTAATTGTGTTCATATAACATGACCTCACTCATATTTTCTTTTGTAATTATTTCGGAATTAAACCCAAAAACTCAGTCCTAACCAGCAGAGCTAAATAAGGACAAGATCAAAATGACATCACATTTCATGAGGTATATAGATATATCCATTTGTCTCTAAAAATATGTAAAACTTGTTTTTCTATTAGAAGGGCTAGTTTTAACAGAATAGGCAAGTCTCAGGACTCTGAGATGGTCAGATTATTTAAGCAGATTAATTTCAGACCAGGCCAGAAATGTAAATGCTTTTTCATTTTCCTTTATTAGTCAGTTATTAAGACTAATCATTGTGTAAAGTATCGCAAAAAGGAAAAAAAAAACAACTTAGGGAAATGTGCCATGAGCCATACAAACTTATTTTTTCTTTTCAGTCCTTAAAAAAATGAAGGCAAGCAATAAGCATAATAGTTCATAATATTTGCAATGCAAAGTTTGGCTAATCTTTTAAAATTGTGTTAAGTTTATTTCACACTTTTTCTGTGTAGAATAAAGGCATCAAGGTAGAAATTAGACCTTTTTTCAGATAGGGTTCTTGTACTGTACCTTTCCATTCTTCAGTGGGTGGTAGGTGAAAGGGAAAGTAACTGTAATCACCGTAAAATGCACTTTCCTGTCATTTACTGATGTATATGCTCAATCCTAACTAGCCTTTAGAATTGTTAGCTTTTTTGAAAACAGTTGTTGAGTTTGGAACATGCATGAATTTTACTCAGTTTTGCTACTGAACTGTCTTATCAAAATTCACTTCTCCTGGATTGTTAGCTATTCTTTTGAACCTCAAAACATTATCTTCCTTTCTGCAGTCACACTATTGCTTTTAGTATTGTAGCATAGCCTACAGCATACCAGGTGGATGCCTAACCCAGACCGAGGAAACATCTTAGGAGTAATCTATAAACATTGAGTTACGTATTTAGGATGTTGGAGGCAAAAGCCTTACTATTTCAACATTTGGCGAGTATAATAAATATTGAATGAATCAAAAGACTCAATTCAGTATCACTTTCTGAAATGATGAACTGAACTAAAAAAAATAATTGCAATATCTAAGTTAGCAATTCCTTTTTTTTCTTTCTTTCTTTTTTTTTACTTTTTTTTTTTTTTTAATTATTCCTATCACTCCATATCCTGCTACTCCCCAGCATATTACAGGATCAGAGCTTGTTGACTGATAAACTTTCTGTTTCCTGGTATATACATGGCCTTGATTTTGGAGTGAAGGGTGAAGATAATTGTATTTAGATTACACTCCGTGTTAGTGCTAGTATTTTAAAGAAAAGGAGTGAGAAAAAAGGTAACCCATATTCTCTAATTTTATAAAGGTTTTGCAGTTGCAGTATGTTTAAAAGTCAGTAGATTTGTGATTTTACTTGCTATAAAAGAAGTAAACTTTAAAAGAAGGATATTGTTTACTGTATGTATTATGTACAAAATAGCATTCCCTTGTTAAGGAGAATGTGTGTAGGTGCCAAGCTTCCTATAGCTTTGTAATCATGGTCATTTGGTTTGTGCGTGTTGGTGTTGGGGAATGTTTGAAATGTCTTTCTCTATGTTAAGTTAGCATTTCCAGTGTTTGATCATCAGTCCTGCAGAAATACCATTTTATAGATATGAAGTAGAATTTAATACCCAGATGATTTCAGGAAGCAAGGTTTTCTGGTTTTAGCAAAATTTTATTTTAACATCTGTTTAAAAGCACTAATAAAAAAGTAGATGTGTTGTGCATACCTTCAAGTTACATGTATGGGATGTATATATAGATGACTCCCAATTACATCTGGTTTTTGTCGTGTTTTTACATGCTAAAACGATTGTTCTTTTTTGAGCTTGTTGCTACATGATTGTAAATAACTCTTAATTGAGTGCATTGAGAATCTTCGTTATTTTTGGCCTCCTCTTACTCCCTAATTTTGTGATACAGCACTGCCTGTAATAAATAAGTGAAGCATTTGGATTTATGAGATGTTTCTCTTGCAGGTCAAAGCTCCTACCTTTCAATGAATTTAAGTATCTGCAGTGTTTAGGGAAGGGTTATGTCTGCAGCAATAGCTCTAGAAAGAGATGAAAAGTTACCACAGAATCACAGAATGGTTGGAAGGTACCTCTGAGGGCATCTGGTCCAACCCCAATGCTCAAGCAGGGCTACCTGGAGATGGTTGCCCAGAGCCATGTCCATGGCTGTTAAATATCTTCAAGGAGGGACATTCCACAACCTCTCTGGGCAAACTGTGCCAGCGCTCCATCAGCCTCACAATAAAAAAGTGTTTCCTTCTGTTCAGAGGGAACCTGCTGTGTTATTGCTTGTTGCCTCTGGTCCTGTCGCTGGGCTCCTCTGAAAAGAGCCTGGCTCCGTCCTCTTTGCACCCTCCCTTCAGGTATTTATACACATTAATGAGATCCACCCCCGCGAGCCTTCTCTTCTCGAGGCTGAACAGTCCCAGCTCTCTCAACCTTTCCTCAGAGGAGAGATGCTCCGATCCCTTCATCATCTTTGTGGCCCTTTGCTGGACTCTCTCCAGTATGTCCAGAACTGTACACAATACTCCAGGTGTGGCCTCACCAGTTCTGAGTAGAGCTGGACCTTCTGGCAAGACTATTCTTAATGCAGCCCAGGATACTGTTAGCTGCCTTTGCCGCAGACTTTTCTTTAGAATTTCCTTTATTTATGCAGACTTTCCTTTAAAATTTGCTCTTTTGAAGGTATTTGAATGAGAGGAGCCTGAGGTAAATGCTTCTTTTGCAGACTTTATTTTTTTCTCAGCAGATCCCATAGTTCCTTCTTCTTTTGTCCTTCTAGAAGGTGTACTTGTATTGGGTTCTGAAGCAGGAAAGATCCAAGGCGCTATACTGTTTAGAGAGGACTGTTTGGTGTATATAGCATAGAGGTTATAGGAAATAAGGACATGCAAGCATCTCTGACAGGTGCTGCTTATAAAGTTTGTTGGGTCACGTAGTTAAGCATGCAAAGTCCTTCAGCAGTTACAAAGATAAAATATACAGATTATACTATATGTAACTTTTCCAGCTTTCCTGCTAAATGTTTCACCAAGAAATGGATGAAAAGGTTCATGAATTGGAACTACTTGAAACTTACTGTATAGTCTCATATATTTAATCTTACAGGCTCACGAACGACTGGAAGATTCTAAACTTGAGGCTGTCAGTGACAACAACCTGGAGCTGGTGAATGAAATTCTTGAAGACATCAGTCCCTTAATAAATAAAGATGAAAATATTGCAGAATTGGTTGGAATACTCAAGGAGCCTCATTTTCAGGTGCCACCTTTTTACTGTATATTGCCAATTTACTATATCAGTGTCCACATATGGATCTAGGAATAATAATGAAGCAAAACCTGAACTGTAGCAAACTTTAATATGTGGGATTTTACTACGAAAGAAAGCTAAAGCAGAAGCCATGTGAGGTTAAGATTGAGCATGATTTTATTCTTTGATATCGCCTAAAGAATACCTTGTCTCATATTAAAATACACTTGAGTTTCTGTTAGAAATCTTGGACAAACATTTACTTCCTATATAAGTGGAGTTTCTGTAACAATTCCTTGAAGTTTTCATCCTTAGCATTTCCAGGTGGTCTCAGTTCCTGATACTGACCATTCTGCACTTCAGTTCAGCTGTTGACATTATGTACAGTTTGCAAAGTGAATGATTGTGATTCTTCTATGACGCGATCTGCACTGCAGCTTAAGTTGGGACTCTGCATCCCTCTCAGTGTTGCTCTACTAAACATAAGTGAAGTTTTGACATATGCTTTTCAAAAGCAGATGTTTTTCCATACCTGCCATTCTATTACCAGCTTCCGTACTGACCCTTGAAGATTATTAGGGTTTGTAAATCCTTGGTAGATTCTGGACTTTCTAAGCAGTCTTCAGCTGTTTTTAGTACTTAGCTATAGGTGTCCTGTAGAAGAACATAAGCAAACCTTTTGCCACAGTATAAATGTGATTCTTTTGGCAGACAGGTGTAGAGTCATAGACATTTTTTGGGTGTATGAGTTTAAACACACATTTTCTTTCTAAATTTGCAGTTATACATTATACAAACATAGCAATGAGATGCATTACTGTTTAACATAGATAAACACTGGAAATGCTGTCAAGCTGTGTTGTGGACTGTTGGAAGAGGGAATGCTTTAAGACCTCTGCTTTTGAGGTAGTAGCTCTTCTGAGTGCTGACAGTTTCTCTTGTGAAGAGCAGTATGTTGTCCTCCCTTGTGCTCTTATTTGTCCAGAAGGGCGTCATAGCTAAGGGATCAAAGACTATGATTTGGAGACTTAATGGTGAGTAACCCTGTAAATCAGTCTTCGATCCCTTAGCAGAAATTGGTACTGGAAAAGGAGAGGATGAGTTTGGAGGAATTGGTAGTTACAGTGCAAAAAGATTGGAACTCGGGGCCGACTGGTGCAGTGACAGACTGGACAAAGATCCATTGTGTTAGGTAGAGAAACTAAAGCTGGTAAGTTAAAGAGAATGAATCAAAAGATGAAAAGGACTTAATAAGTGAAGTGCTGGAGTTAGACTGACTTGAAAGGCACTGTGGCGATGATCTCTGGAGAGAGATGGCAAAGACCGGAGACCAGCTGGGCAAAGAATCTTTGTGGTGGAGACTGGAAATGGCCTATAGGAGACTGAGATCAAATAAGAATTTTAATTAGGGTGAATAGCCAATACTAAGGTAAACCCAGCATTCACTCCTGTTCATTGGTCATATTTACAGAGAGGCACAACATGATGATGATGTCAGTTACTCCATTAGTTCAGGCTTAAGCAACTTGCACATTTTATTCTAAAGTTCCAAAGTAGCTGGTGAACAAAAACGCCAATACTTACGCTATTTCTTGTACATTTTTTGTTGTTTGATTTATAAAGAACAAACTTTAAATTGCATATATGCTATGTTAACTTTACAGTTTTGCTCTGATCTTTTGTTAGTGCTTCCTAATTGTACGTTAAAGGCCCATTTAACAAATATCTCTTCTGTTTTCCTTCCCTGTCCTCAGTAGTAGGCATCTAGTGAAGACTGTAAGGCTAGGGCAAGCCAACAGTGATACCTTCCAAAATGTTTTGTGAGGATTTAGTGATCTGTTGCTCTGACTTCTGAGTGAGAAGTAGTATCACCCACTTGTGGTGGTGTTCTCTTCCATCAACTTGTTCAGTTGTTTTTTAAACCCATGTAAAAATGTGGCATTCACAACATCCCACATCAGTGGAGACTATGTTGTTTTGGTTTTGAGACTGTCTCCTGTCAATTTCACTTAATATCCCCTTGCTCTTGTGTAGGAAGAAAGTGAACAGTTTTTCTTAATCAGCTTTTCCATGTTGCTTGTGATTTGAGAGACCTCATTTTATATGTGTTTCTGTCTGTCTCAAATAAATAAAAAGAAGGGAAGCAAAGCTGTATACAGCTTCCCAGAGTCACTTGTAGCAGCATGGATTTATGAAGTCGTGTAATAATTTCTGTTGCATCTCCTACTCATTGCCTAAAAATTCCTAGTATTTGGTTTGCCTTTTTAACAGCTGGTGAATAGAATAGAATAGTTTAGCTGGAAGGGACCTACAATAATCATCTAGTCCGACTGCCTGACTGTTTCAGGGCTGACCAAAAATTAAAAGCATTGTCCAAATGCCTGTTAAACACTGACAGGCATGGGGCATCAACCACCTCTCTAGGAAGCCTGTTCCAGTGTTTGACTACCGTCTCAGTAAAGAAGAGGTACCTCTAGGCTCAGTAAACATAAAGTGGGTTGTTTTTTTGGTTTGGTTTTCTACTGTTTACACCTCAGAGATACCACTTCTGAGTCTGCCAGTTAGTGTTAAACTAGGATTGTGTTTTCCCTTGCAGTCTGTGTTGAATTTCATTTGCCTTGTTCTCACTCTGTTGCTCATGAGGTGCTCCTGCAGGTTACAATCAGTTGTTTTACTCCTTAAATAGTTTAGCAGCATCAGCAAACACCGTCATTTCACTTCTCACCCCCATTTCCTAGATCACTTATCTGACATGTCAGTGTATTGGCAGGAGTAGAACTGATCCCACATGCCTGTGGGAAATCCCGTGGTGACATGGATTTTGAAAACTAATAATACTATATTCCTGGCCGTAATTTTTCTGTCTTTTTAACCAGTATTTTCATCCACTTGAGAGCCTTACAGCTTATCCTATAGTAGCTTTGTTTCTTTAAAAGACTTTGATAAAGGGGTCTATCAAAGGACTTTTGGAAATTGATCTATATTATCAACTGTAACAGCCTCGTTGCCATGCTTGGTGACTCTTTCAAGGAACTTAACTAGATTTGAGAAGCATGACTTCCCTTTATTAAAGCATTTTGATGCTTTCCCATGATCTATTTTGTCCAATCATTCTGTTTTTTATGGAAACTTCTAATTTGTTTAGTATCAACATCAGACTTACTGGGTCACAGGTTGTTGACTTTTCCTTGGAACCCAGTTTAAAAAGTCATGTCACGATTATTGCATGCTATGAACAAGATTGCATGTTGCTTCTTTCACTATACTGTTGGGCGAGTCATGGGTATGTAAGAGAAATAAGCCATTTCTAGAGCTCCCTACTTCATTTGCTGGAAAACCTGGATTGTACAGAAAGAATTAGGTACAAAAGGAAGATAAAACACTATTTGATGGTTAAGATAGTTAAATGCTGCCCTGGAGAACTAAGCTATCATTCACTCAGTCAGAATTAGAGTTCATTTAAAAAAAAAAAAGTTGTCTGAAGCAGGTTTAACTTGTATTTTTTTTTTATTTTCTAAGTGCCTGTTACGAGGCCTTCAGTCTCATTTGCAGAAACAATGAGCAGCTTTGGCTGCTACCTATAGCCAAAAAGCAACTAGCTACTCTACTTTTAAAAAGTAGATCTGATATGATTCTGTTTTGAAGCCTAAAATTAGGGTGTACTTTTGGGCCCTTAATTTTGTGTTTTCGTTCCCCATCTGAAAGCAGGCAACAAAGACAACTGAGGCCAAAGTAGCAGTATTTTGATTAAGTGTTTTTATTTAACTGATATCGTAGTTACGACCACTCTAGAAGAGCTTTTAGGACAATTTGCAGACCAAAATGTGGATACAATATTCTGTCTTAAGTCTTGGGGAGGCTGTATGTCTCTCTCTTTTGAAAAAGAAACAGAAAATTAACCAAATACTGAAGAAATAAGTGCTATCCTTTCTGCCTCATTTGGTGCAAGGAGGCATATTCCAAGTTCTGCAGGAAGGCACCTGTAAGGAAGAAAGGAAAAATACGATGTCATTTGTAATTATAGAAAATGTAATTTGCATCCTTTCTGCAGTTCAGTAAATGTGTAAACAAGCCACCTTGACTTGACTCTCTTAAAGTTTCATGGACACTATTGTGTAACTGTTTTAGAGGCTGATTCTGTATTCTACAAATGAATGGTTCCACTTTATCACAGCGTCATCTTACAGTTGTAACCTACCTCGGCATACAAGTATCAAATGTGGTATACAAGTCCTCAGTGCGATAGCTTATTTGAATGTATCATTTAGTGCTGAAAATACCAAATTACAGAACTTAATTTCTTTTATACATTTTTATAGAAGAACATTGGGGAGGGATTGTCTTCTGGAGTACAGGTGCATGTATGGTTATACTATTATGTTTGACTGTCTGTTCCCTCCCTTTTCTCATTTCTCCTTTCATTACTTTCTTTTTCTTCCTTTCCACTTTTTACCCCTTTTAGTTTTAACTGAACTTTTCAGGGGTCGAAGTGTGGAAGATACTAAGTTCTTAGGAGTTTCACAGGATTGATGGCTGGCCATCAGGACAGTATGTATTGGAGAGCTGGGTGGCACATGCAGTGCATGGAAAAGCCTATAGCAAGTCTTACCAGACAGTAGCTGGAGAGCAGAAGAGGAGTGGTAAGAGAGGTTGCCTTGAGGGAAGAGGGAGGAGTTGAAAGTATCACACTGCTGCAGTGGTTAAACATGCAGAAGAATCATTTCTGCTGCTTATGGAAGAACTTGTTCAGTTACTTTCAACTTTCCAAGAATTATGCAAGCCATTCATCCTAAGTAGTAAATTCTGCTGGCAATAAAATAATTAATCGGAAAAGCAGCCAGTATTTTCTTCTAATAGTTAGTTTTATAATGGCTAATCATACCTTTAAAATGTTTAATTTAGAAAAGTGATCTTAAGTTGCTTCTTAGACAGATCTTAATTTATAGGGTTATTTTTCCCACACATTCATGCCTCCCTACCAGCCCCCCTGATTTCTCTTAAGATCTTAAATGATTTCCTCACTTTTCCAGAACAGCCTTTAAAAATGTCTTCTTTTCACATGTACATTAGGGGCCTGTAGTCCATTTATTAAGTTCTAATTTTTAAACAGTGTTATCAGAGAAGACTAGCACATATTTAGTGCATAGAAGAGGAACGGAAGTATTTTAAGTACATCTGAGGCCTGAAGTGTTATGACAGGAGCCCTGAATTCAAGACCATAGAGCTGTTCTGCTTTTGTGTATTTCCCCCACCCCAGCCCCCAATTTTATTTTATGACAGTATCTTGCATAAAGGGGCCATACTATTTGCCACAGGACTGTATATCCATTGTGGGATATCTCTTGTGATACACATAGAGTTCTTCTAAATGCCGTATTCCGGCAACATTGCCATTTTTTCCAGGAGAACCTTTCTACAGTCATCCAGTCTTGGACAGTCAGCTGATCCTGTTTACATACACTGCATGGAGGAAACTTTGAACCATTTTATGGTTGTTGATTATTCAGTCCATGTTGTTTTGCAGACTTTGACAGTGGTTTTGTAGGTGTTCCAGCACCAGAAAGGTCAGATTCCAGGGGAGCTCTGGAGTTGCAGGAGCAGAGGATATCACTTTTTCCAGTAACATAAGAAAGAAACAACTGAAGTTGATGCAGCTGTATTTCTCAGATCACTCATCCATATTACTGGAATAAGAAAGTAACAAAGCAACGTAAAATGTTGGAGAGTAGTCCAGCAGTGGATACAGACACATGGCCCCTGTTGCCAGGTGGCTTTGTTTAAGTGTTCTTCAGGACTGTATGCCATTGACCTGGCTGGAAACAGTCTCATAAAACTGGTATAGATTCTTGAGTTTCAGAACTGAGAGTTAGGTATGGGAAGGTGGTAAGTTAAATATGGCTTGTTTTGAGGAAACCGATAAACTACTTTTCTTAAAGAAACCGTTTTATAATTGTGGGCAGCAGTGTACAGTCCGTGATAGTACTTCTGTGACTCATCCATCACTTAAATAGCAGGAAAAAGATTTTGTGATTGAGAGATGGCTAAGTAGTCATTGAAAGAATTCATGCTTATCCATAAAACTGACTGAATAAATAGATCAGAATGTGGAATGGGATCAGATTTAAGAACTGAAGAATCTTACAGAGCATGTTAATTTGAAAAGGATGGCACAGACTGTTTGCTTAGTAGACTTTTTTGACTGTGGATCAGACTATAATCCATAAATTATATGACCGTTAAGGGCAGGGAACTGTACAAGCATGGTTATGCTTTCCATGAGAAATCTAGTGGTTTGTGGCTAGAAAGTTTGGGGACAATTTGTTCTAGCATGTGACCAAAAGAGAAAACTGGAAGTATGATACCGGTGTATCTACCTGGTTTTGTCAGTGGTAATGTGTTAAAATGTGTAGTTGATGCTAGTTGGTTTCATTCTGGAAATGTAGAAAGATCTAAGAATGTTTCTTGCAAACATTGGCAAAGAGAAATCTGTTCTGGTTTCTGGATTGGATGTGTCTTGGCTAATGAAGGATTAGAAATTGCTACCATCTGACAGCTGCTTGATTTAAATAAATGATTGTTTTACCTATTTAATTTGATTTGGTTTGTGTCCACAGTATCAGAGCAGCCACAATAAGCAGCTGTCTTTACAGCCTTAATGGCAGGGGCAGAATCGGTGAATTAGTACCTCCTTCTAACCTCAAGTTGAAATATCAGCAGGATCATCGTGTAATGGGCAGATTAAAATGACTGTTCAGGTTCGTGACACTTTGAGGGCTTGCATGTTGAGCTTAGCGCTGAACTAATATGGTTGTACAACTTTTGGGTTAGAGGTGGTTTACAAAAGGATTGAACAGACTGCATAGCAAAATTGTTAAATTTGCTTAAATGTTGCCTGCTCACCTGCTCTGCTTTCTGGTAGTTTGCTGTCTTCCTCTGGCATGTGCATGTCACTATCTGTGACAGTCCCTATGGTGTCTTCTCTTTTTAGCTACTTATTTGACACCAGTCAGTGATCTGACTTAAAACCGTATCTCATCAGGTCACTGAATGAAACAGAGCTATGTTGTTTGAGGCCTAGTGGGCATCTCTTCTACTTGCTTCTTGTCCTCTTTCTGTATCTGTCACTGAGACTCTCTGTGCTGTAGGATGCTTTATCTTGAACTACCATGTATGGTGGCTATAGGGTGTCCCTTTTCCGATTTAAGACAGAAAGTCTCCAATGTCTAATTTCACAAGTTTGATCTTGTTTTACCTGTATGTATTGTCTTATAAATATTTTCTTTAAATCTTAAAGTATCTTTTATGAGGAAATCAAGTCTAAATTGCATTGTCTTCCAAAGATGATTATATCTATTTGGATCTCCTCCTTTTGCTTTGTATTTATGTATGAGGACTGGTGAAAACACCATTAACTGTAAGGTCAGAGATCTTGTCTTCCAGAAAGTTAATTCTGTCAACTTGTATTTATTTGGTGCTAGAATTCTGCCTTGGCTTTATGCAAGCAGAAAGCACTCATTCTGCAGATTGCTAGAAATCTTTGCATACCTGTAATTATCCAAATTACTGTGGAGGAAAATTTTATTACATTAAACATAAGTATCTAATGATGAGTTATCTTCATTTTTTTGCAGTGGGTTGTTCGTTTACTTTCACCATTTGCTCGGATACTGTCTCATTAGGTGAAAGACTATTTTAGGTACTCCTTTTTCCATCTTCTTCCTTGCAAGATCACATAGTCCTCCCAAATTAATTACATTTCTCCTATACTTCCTTAAGAGTCATTTGTATTTACAAAAGAGAGCATATTTTTCAAGACAGTAGGCTTATCAGTCCCTGTGAGTACTTGTATGTCAATTTTTGCTCCATTCCATGTGAAGTAAGAGTTTCATGATCTGGTCCTAAAAGGGCAGATTCAATGGTTATTCAGCAATAAATTCTTTTGCAAATGGTTCTTTAATGATTTAAAAAAAGGCTTTTTCTGTTCCTTTGCAGTCACTCTTGGAAGCACATGATATTGTGGCTTCAAAATGTTATGATTCCCCTCCTTCTAGCCCAGAAGTCAATAATTCTTCAGTGAACAACCAGATTGTTCCAGTAGATGCTATTCGTATCCTTGGAATTCACAAAAGAGCAGGAGAACCACTGGTAAGTAATTGAAGATGACTGTGTCTTTAATTTAAAGTGCGAGTGAAAACGTTTGCATATGCCTGATTTCTTGCATTATGTTTTAAGTATTTCCATTATTATGTTGTGTAATTTAATGGGTGATAGGATCGGTATTGAGAGGTTGAAATAAGAAGATACTTGTGTTCAGGATCTCCATCCTGTTCTCTTTAAGAAATTACGGGATAGTGACTAGGCAGTCACTAGGCTGAATGACTTGCTAGCATAACTGACTAATACAACATCTGTTTGATCCTGATACAAAATGACAGGATTGCATGCAATCGAGAACAATACAGTCGTCGTTCAGTCGTATGAAAACCTTGTCTGGAAGCACTTTTGTGTCACCTGATGTATTCCTGTGTATTAGGAAATGTTACACTGTAGTAACTACTACTGTCTGCTTTCAGACAGAATATCCCATAGCTGTATGTTTTTGCTTGAGAGAATGGTAAAATGAAATTAAAATTCAAACAATGGTAAACTAGATGTCACATACCTCTTTCAGGGTGTTACGTTTAGAGTTGAGAACAATGATCTGGTAATAGCGCGAATTCTTCATGGCGGAATGATAGATCGACAAGGTCTTCTGCATGTAGGTGACATTATTAAAGAGGTGAATGGCCATGAGGTTGGAAACAATCCAAAGGAATTGCAGGAACTGCTGAAAAGTATTAGTGGCAGTGTCACTCTGAAGATTCTCCCCAGCTACAGAGACACTGTTATTCCTCAACAGGTCAGTAGCACACTTCTAACAATTCTATCAAAAGAACTTCTGCTTGGTACTTTATTGTGTAAGATTATTTTAAGATGTTGGATTAGATATATTTTGATTATTTTGTGTATTTAAGACTAGCAGGAAAGCTAAAATGTAGATACCTGTGTTCACCTTTAAGTACATTTTGGAAATGGGTTTATTCAGTAGATTAATACCACGCCTAATATGCCTGCCTAAAAAATTCTAATTAATATCTAAGATAGTAGTAAGATTGTATAGTACATATAAAGCATGTTTCTTTGACATCCAGTGACCTCTGATGACCTAGCCACAACCACACTAAACTGCAGTGAACTGCATGTGTTTATAACATGATCAGTGTCCAAGTAATCTGTTTCACAGAATTCAGAAACATACTGAATTCAACAGATGAGCTTGAACTCACTGACTTGAGTAGGAACTTGGATGGTGGCTATTCCTTATCCTTTTGTTGTTGCTGTAGGCTTTCAATTTCTCCACTGCAGAAGTAACTTGTTGCTCTATATCAGTGCCTTTGAAACATCTTCTAAGACACTCCTTCAGGTAGTGGGTCTTAATGTCGGTGACTATAACAGACTATGCTTACATTAAGTAGATGCTGAGGGAGTGTGCTGTATTTGAGGCAGGTGCACTGCTTCCTTTGCTCCCCAACCTGGTAGAAAAAAGTCAAAGATGTTTCCAGTGTACTGATGCAACTTACTGTTTCTTCCCCTGCATCAAATCTGAGTCTTAAGCAGTCACATATCTTGTTTGTTTTAAACCATTGAGTTCATGGCAAAATTAGTTCTTAAGATTCCATAAGCCTTGAATACAGTACTCACATTCTGAGAATTTTTTTTATATTTTTAAGAAATTTTAAGTCAGAATACTAATTGAGTTGTATATACTGAAATGCAAAAATGTGTTTTGTAATACATTGTCCAAATAGAGCAGTTGTTTTTGTTTTATTTTTGTCATGAAGCTCCTTCAGCCAAGGTTTGCACTGCTGATTATTCTACTCTCTCAGCGGGTATATGCCAGTTTATTCCATAGATTGTATTTTACTTGCCAAATGCAACTTTGATCATGTCAGACTTTTTATGCTGTAGGTAAAGGGGTTACTTCGGTTTGACAGATAAATTAGTAAGAATGTCTTTTATAATGTTTAAGCTTTGTAAATTTTTACACATTTCAGGTTTTTGTGAAGTGTCATTTTGATTATAATCCATATAATGACAACCTCATCCCATGCAAAGAAGCAGGTTTGAAATTTTCTAAAGGAGAAATTCTTCAGATTGTAAACCGGGAAGATCCAAATTGGTGGCAGGTTGGTAAAAAGATTAAAAAAATAAAATAAACTGAAAAGCTTTACTAGTTGCCTTAATAAGAAACTTTAAATTATGATCTACTTCCATTTAACAGTAGATATAAGAAAAAATATTTACACTGCAATCCAGTGTCAAGCTAATGTCAAGATATTAACAGTTGAAATACTAGAGAAAATTGAATGGTATAAATTGTATAGGTAACAACTTATTTTGCTATTACTGCTATTTATTTGTCTTTGTTCTTGTATCATAAGCCTAGACATTCCAAAATCGGTTTAAGTGGACAATTTCTAGCAGAAAGTCTTAGGTTGACCATGTTAATTGTGGTAAGCCTTCCCTGACAGCGACTGTGGAGGAAGTGGACCCCTTCCTGAGTGCTCAGAGTTGAGGGGAGAGAGAGGGAAATTAACCCTGTGGATTTGAAGAGGGGTGAGAATAGCTGTTTGCAGAAGATGTATCTTTTATTTCCACAGTGGTGATCAATGTCTGTGAGCTGTAACATGCATGTTCATAATCAAAGTGTTTGGCACTATTTCAAATATTGGCAGTTCATCCTGCTTTAAGGTTGTATTTCTGCATTCAGTCCTTCAGTACAAATGTAATCCAGTGCTTATGCTATTTTTATTTTTTCCAAGACACTATACACACAATTAAACATCATTAGTGCCTTTGAAAGTGGGATGAGTGAACCTTTAAGACACTTTTCTCAACCGAGATACTCAAAATTCCAAGTGGCAGTGGCATTCTAGGCAAAGAGTTTAGCATTATTGATTTCCCTTTCTATCCCTAAATTGCTCACCCTTTGCTAGATAACAAGCAATAGTGAGCCAAACCAAACGTTACTTGAGAGCAATATATATATGACTTCTTTAAAAGCAACAAAGTCTGAATATACATCAACAACTGTTGCTGAATTCTGTTGCTTGTCAGTGACAGTAATAACAGAAAGCAAGAGAATAAAAAGTGTGAGGGAAGGCAGAAAATTTATTACTGCCAAGTTAATTAGTTTCAGAAGTTAGACACTCCAAAACTCCGGAGTAGTTTGACATTTAGCTTACATGCTGTCTTCTGTATTGCTTTGTAAATTCTCCAGTTGTAACTTGTGGGAGTCCAGGAGAAATAAAACTTAAATACTCGATCAGTAGCAAAAATGAAATGCGTTAAACCAGTATAGTGTGTTGCAAGTATTGCTATGCAGATCATGCCACTGCGAAAAAAAAGTTAGTTTTTCCTTGTGCTTTCTAGTAATGCTAGACTCCTACTGAAAACCTGCTAGCTGTAAAAAATCAGTTAGTCATAGGTAAAAGTGTACAAGTTGAAAAGCAAACAGTTCCCGTTAGCAAGAGACAGGCCAACCAGTTATGGAGAAGAAAAGTGTAATATTTCATAACTCTGTGTTTGTATGTGTTCAGCTTGCTGAGAATTGAGCTTGCCATGAAATTATTTTAGAGAGAATCTTAGCCAAACTTTAATTGCTAGGAATACTTAAGTTACTAAGATTTTAAATCTGTAGTTACTTAGTGCAAAAAGCTTGAAGGCATGATTAGGCACGTGTTAATGGCATTCACTGTGAAATGACAGTTAATAAGCTGCACTGGAACCTGTTTGGAGCAGCTCAAGAATACAGAATAAGTGTACTGTGTACTAGAAGGTCTTGAGTTTTGTCACTTGAGAGTTCAATGTCTGGAGCCATAGAATTCCATTTAGGATTTTGATGCCAAAGGTTTATGGCTATAGTAGCTTACTAACAATGGGAACCAGTAATGAAACTTCTTTCTATTTAAGTTTCCTGAATTTTAATACTCAGTGGCAAGGCACTGTTACTCTAAGACAGAATTTTAATATCCACATCTGAGTTTGAATTTTCAAGTCTCATTAGTAAATGTATCAATACTTACCATTGAAAAACTCTGGCAGTGTGAAAGTTGGTCAACACCATGTCGAAACACCACGTCGGAAAAATGCTTCTCACAAGTTACCTATGATTTTTATTTCTTTTCCCCAGGCTAGTCATGTCAAAGAAGGAGGAAGTGCAGGCCTTATTCCTAGCCAGTTCCTGGAAGAGAAGAGAAAAGCCTTTGTTAGGAGGGACTGGGACAACTCAGGTGAGATTTAATGAATTTCAGGAATAGATTTTGCTCTGACTCCATTTGTTTTGCTTTTCCTGACTTCATAGATACTAGAAAACTGCTGTGCGAGAATACACAGAATATTGCAAAATGCTAATTATTATATTTTGGCTTTGGCTGAAGCAGAGGGGCCAAAGTCTATGCTTAGTCTTCAAAGGTACATGAATCAGTTTTGCCACCTGCTGATGAAAAGCTAAATGAGGTGGGGAAGGCATAAGAATTAGCTCTCTTTTTTTTAATTATGTTTTTATAGTATGCACTGAAAGTTAATAAATTAAACATGTTTGATAGATTTTTCTGCTGCTTTTTACAAAGCTTTCTAGGAAAATGCATTTTTTTCTCCATGTTCTTACTATACCATTTGATGTGGATGAAAATAGATGTGATCTCCTGCCCTAGAATATAAAAAATTCTAAAATAGTCCTTGTAAATTTAATTAATCTAAACTTGCATATGTTCATGTAAATAAGCTTCAGAAAAACACATTTAACAAAAATGATGAGTTGGTCTCAATTTTCATTTCTAGGGCCTTTCTGCGGAACAATAAGCAGCAAAAAAAAGAAAAAGATGATGTATCTCACTACAAGAAATGCAGGTATCTCTTAACATTACATATGAGTCAAAGTTCTCTAAACTTCTAAACTTGGAAAGTCTAGTGTATCCAAAGCTGAAAAATTTGCAGTAAAATATTTGATTATAAATTTGATAGATCATGTTTTTATGGTTAAAGCAATAGCGACCAGTGAAGATACGGTGGTGCTGAGTACATCTTTTGGTAGGTGGAAGTCAGAGAAGAACTGTGTGCTAAAAGAGAAAAAGAGTGAAAGCTTTGTTGCCAGCAGGTTGAGGGATGTGATCTTTCCCCCTTACTCAGCACTGGTGAGGCCACACCTGAAGTGTACTGGGCTCCTCCCCAGTGCAAGAGAAACATGGGCATACGAAGATGATGAAGGGACTGGAGCATCTCTTCTATGAGGAAAGGTTGAGAGAACTGGGACTGTTCAGCCTCGAGAAGAGAAGGCTCGCGGGGGTGGATCTCATTAATGTGTATAAATACCTGAAGGGAGGGTGCAAAGAGGACGGAGCCAGGCTCTTTTCAGAGGAGCCCAGCGACAGGACCAGAGGCAACAAGCAATAACACAGCAGGTTCCCTCTGAACAGAAGGAAACACTTTTTTATTGTGAGGCTGATGGAGCGCTGGCACAGTTTGCCCAGAGAGGTTGTGGAATGTCCCTCCTTGAAGATACTTAACAGCCGTGGACATGGCTCTGGGCAACCATCTCCAGGTGGCCCTGCTTGAGCATTGGGGTTGGACCAGATGCCCTCAGAGGTACCTTCCAACCTCAACTGTTTTGTGATTCTGTGAAAGGTCACTAATTGTTAATCACAGTTTTCCCATTCTGATCAGTCTCGAATTTTCTCCTTGGAAGTAAAGGTAATCATCTGACCTTATGCTGTCCATGAAGGGGTAACTATTTTATTGCCATAGTAATTTAAAGCAAGAAAGCTTGTATCAGACTAAATGCCCTTTGGGTACTCTTTATATTCACGTGTGGTCTGTTGATATATAGCAGGACTGCTTAATTTTTTTTTCTTACAGTACTGACTGTGTATTAACTATTTTTTGTACATTTCTCAATGTAGAATTTGATCGTCATGAAATCCAGATCTATGAGGAAGTAGCCAAAATGCCTCCTTTTCAGAGGAAAACACTAGTCTTAATTGGGGCCCAGGGAGTGGGGCGAAGAAGTTTGAAGAACAGGTTTATAGTACTGAATCCTACTAGGTTTGGAACTACAGTGCCATGTAAGTTGTCAGCATTCCTATTGTATTATAATACTTTGAATCTCTGATTATCTGGAAAATACCTGGTGTTTATCCCCGTGATTCAAGGTAGGAGTAATTTTGTCAGAGTATAAAAATTGTTATAGAGTGGGAAAACAAAAGGTTCTTCATCTTCTCAGAGAACTGAACTACCATATGATGACCAGTGAAAATATTTGTAACTAGCAGTTAAATGTCACTGATGCTGCAGAAAAACAATTTCTGTATGTACTGTATCACAGTCTGTTAGGTTTCTTCAGTGTCAGTCACCATCAGTTAGCGAGGGGATTCTAGAAGTTCTTAGTAGTGTTCTGTAATGAACAGCCAGTGGAGTTTCTTAGGTTTGCCGTTCAGTTTTCCATCTGTAGAAGCACCCTAGGCATTATAAATTGTTACTTTAGTATTAGAAATGTAGGGAAAAGCAACAAACCTCCAATAAAACTGAAGTGTTTGTGGTCTCCAAGATGTGTATGATAATCTGATGCTTTAATACATCTAGCCTCAAGCCCATGATCTTTCTTTTTCTCTCCCTATCAACTTCAGAAAAAAACCTCCTCCCTTACTGAAGTATTGTGTTCTTGCCTTCCTTCCAGATAGTTACTTTGCTCATTCACAAGATCTTTTTTTTTTTTTAACTGCCCCTTCCTGCTTGACTGCTGACCAGAGAAGTCTACCCTAGCTACATTGTTGTTCTCCTGCCACCTGCTTTTCCGAATTTCAAAAAAGTCTGTTGCCTTCTGTTTTTAGTGGACAAGAAGTAGATCTGGTAATAGGGGAGGAGAGACAGGTCTGAAAGATAAATTGTGCAACATGAGAACCAGTCTCTCTCATCTGCTGAATGACACCAAAACTGGCCAGGGCACTAAGAATTGGTATGTGTGACTGATAACAAGGTTGACTTTTCAGTGTTACTTTTTTAAAGAAATCTTCCCCTGGAAATATCATTATTTTATATTGGAAAAATACTAAGAAACCTTTTATTACTTCTAAAATTCTTTATTCCCTTTTTAAAAAGCCCTCAAAATTACTGGTTTCTCTAAAATGCTATAGAGATGCTTAAATACATAAAGTAATGCAACACAGTGTAAAAATGCTTTTACTTGGAGGTCTTGAACACCCTTCAAAAGCATAAAAAATAACTTTTCCCACGAAGCAATTTGACAATGTAGTCAAGCACATGCAGTACATAGTTTCTTGTATATAGAATCTCCTCTCTACTTTATATTTAAGGTAGGATAATCAGTAATCTTAGCTGGCCTCAATTTTCAGAAGTACATTTGGCATTTGAGAGTTAAACTTCCAGTTGATTTCCAATTCACTTAAATAATTATTTTATCAAGTGAATAATTAAAAAGATTACATGAGTGAGTATTGTATATGGTGTGAAGGAGTAATACAAAGGAAATAAGCAAATGGTGGGTAAGCAACATATAGGAAAGAATACAAATAAAGGGAACAGGAGGGGCTGTGCTCAGTTTTGAAACTTACACTAGAATAATGAATTAATCTGTATTTGGAACAATTATAATTGTATATTAACGTGTATGATACTCTCCCTAACTTAATAGGCAGTCCAGTCTCATATTTGTATTCCAAATACAAAAAGAAAACATTCCATTTATATTTTAAATTTTTTGTTTAGTTACTTCACGAAAGCCAAGGGATGATGAAAAGGATGGGCAAGCATACAGATTTGTGTCACGAGCTGAAATGGAGATGGATATTAAAGCTGGCAGATATTTAGAGCATGGAGAATATGAAGGAAATCTTTACGGCACCAAAATTGATTCTATCCTTGAAGTTGTTCAGACAGGAAGGACTTGCATCTTGGATGTGAATCCACAGGTATATCATTTATAATGTTACACTACAATTGTAGGAGTATAATGTTGAAGAGATATGCCTTTAAATTTGAAGGCTGCTTATCTGGTTTAAAGACGACGATATCAACTGGATTCTTGCATTTGTGGCACTTAGTTGGAATGAGTTAGAAAGATGGAAAAAAACCCAGCTTAAATTCTGCATGGAAGAGGAGTCTTGCAGAGTAGTAAATAATCTTTTTACCCAAGGAAAGAATGATGTTGAGCATTCCAAAAGGCAGTGTAGGAGTTTCCAAAATAGAAATAAGAATCTTCGCTTATGTTTTCTGCCCATTGTAACAGACTAGTTTTGCAGTGCCCCTTAAGTAATGGGGACATGTGGTGAGTCATTCTCAAACTTAGAGGTTTTTTTTCTTTTTCTTTGCTTCTAGGCCCTGAAAATACTGAGGACTTCAGAATTCATGCCCTATGTAGTGTTTATTGCTGCTCCAGAGTTGGAGACTTTGCGTGCTATGCACAAGGCTGTGGTAGATGCTGGAATTACAACCAAACTTCTCACTGTAAGCAGATTATTTCATATTTAGTTTGCTTTGAACAGGATGTTCTTACATTTTTTTATTATTTTTTTTAACCTTTCATTTTAGATTGAATTTGTTCTGAAAGTAATGTCTCTAAGAAAAGTTAGGCAAGACTTTTGCTGATTACTTAGTAGAAGTTAATCAAATGCTATGTATAAGGCAGATTGCTTCTTTCTTAAAAATAGACCTCTTACAGAGAAGTGTTGATTACAGAAATTACTTGTAATGTGTTCTTTGGGAAGTGTCACCTTTGATTATTTGCAATATCTTTCCTTCACTTTCCCCATCTCTCCCTTCAAAAAGTTTTGTTCAGGTTTGTCTTATAATACAGGTGTGCTTTAAAAATGTATTCTGTAATCCTTAGGAAAGATATTGCAGCCTGCATTAAAAATCCTCCAACCAACAAGAGAATGCAACTAGGCCTTGTTTCCACTGCAGTAGCAGCATGTGCTGCACTGGGAATGGCTGCAAGCTGCCAGAGTAAGAAGTATTGAATAGCTTCTCTTCCTCTTAAGTTCATCGGATTTACCATGTAAAGCAAAGTGGCACATTTTGTTCATTAGATCTTCTTTCCTTTTCTGAGATACAGTGTGTAGTAGAGGGAAGTGAGACATGCTTCCGCCAGTGCAGCAAATATTCTGTATGGGCATGAACTTTCCCAGCTGCAGGATCAAAGCAAAAAAAGCCAGATTGAGCAGTTAAGACGACTATCCTCTCTGTTCAGCAGTACGGCTTCCCCACTTGAGAAAAGCCATGGTTTGCTGACAACTCGCAACAATAGTGCTGCAGCTTAGATAGTAGCAGTATCTTGTATAATGCTGACAGGGCATTCAAAGCAATAAAAGGGGAGGTGGGTTAATTTCCACTAAATGAATGTGGATTTTTAGTGTGTTTTTTTTTTCTTTTCAAACCTGTGAGATCCCATTCTTTTAACCACATGAGAGACTGTCCAGTGTTAGTCATGGATTCTGGTTATTACAGCTTCTAGTATCTCTGTGGGTGCTCTGCCTTTCTGCTTCCCTGCCCCTAATGAACCCTGAATTTTGTGGTGCCTATACAAGAAGGCAAGATTAAAACTGTCCAGAGAAGTATAAAGATAATTTCCTGCACTTCCTAATATTTGATTCCCTAAGGGACATCCTTGCCTTTGTTTTGCTTATCCTTATGAATAATAAAGAGGATAGTTACCTTTAAAATACACATTTATGTATCTTTATGGATTCTAAACCATATCTGTGCACATGTACATAAAGAGTATAATTTCCCATTTCATATTCTTATACTTCTTGAACAAATGAAAAACAAACATCATTTAAAGTATTATGTTCTGCTTGCTAGTGGGCCTGTCTACATTATTTCTAGGATCCTAAGCCATTCCATTGCAAAAATTCTGTCTCTTGTGGTGCCACATTTTCTTGTCTCCTTCATTTACTGTGAAGAAAAGGCTATTCACAAACTTACTTTTTCATTTGGCTTTTGTATTTACAACTGTATCTGGACTTGAAAATATTAAAATAAATATTGTCAAGGGGACAAATCTCATCACTTTTGCACAAAAGCAATTTTTTTGTAAGAAGTTGAGATGAATTTTCTAAGAATGTAGGACTAATGAAACATAAAAAAAATGCACATTGGCAGCACTTCATGAAGGCTTCATAATATAGGAATATAAATTTCCTGCATATTTTGCAGCTCATGTCAGAACTAAAATAATGCAGCAGTAGTTTACAAATGAGGAACTGATGTCAGGTGAACAAGGCTGAAATGTAGCCTCTAAATGCAGTAAAGTATTCTAGAGCTTTATTCTACTAGAAATGTATCTTTCATTGTCTTTTATTTCATACTGATTTAAATTCTGTGATTTTGGGGTGCTTTCTGTGGAAGTAAAAAAGGGCACAAATATATTTACATAACTGATTGACTCAGTCATTCTTAAAGCATTAATTTTATTCTGATTGGATCCTCGGTTGCACGTACAAAATTATTAACTGCCCATGATGCATACCAGCCCAAGTTCATGTGCTTCTATTGACTTCCTTAAAAATTGCAAGATTTGCAGACATTGGGTTGCCATATTTAACATTATTGGCACAACTCATAACATTTTCAGCCTTTTCAGTGCATTTTAGCTTAAGTAAGTTCTATGTGGATTTACTATAAATGAAAGCGTTCGTTATTTTTAAAATATATTCAGTATATAGCTTTAAATAGTCAGTTGCAGTATGTCATGAAGGGATACTTCTTCTGTATTTATAAGGATTTGCCAAGTCTTACGTTCTTAGTAGTCTCTAAAATCTCTTCAACAGGACACTGATTTGAAAAAAACAGTGGATGAAAGTGCACGGATCCAGAGAGCATACAACCACTATTTTGATCTGACCATTGTAAATGACAACCTAGACAAAGCCTTTGAGAAGCTACAGACTGCTATCGAGAGACTGAGGCTGGAACCACAGTGGGTCCCAATTAGCTGGGTATATTGAGATTTCTCGAGAGGAGCTTAAGTAACAAAATCAACTGCAGCAAATATGCGAATGTGACGTTGTGTAGATACTGACGATAACCCACAGCACCTGTGCATTTTTACTCTGTGTATATTCAAAAGTACACTATTCTGAATTTTTATAAAAATGTTGAAGGGAAAGTGTACTTAAATATGTAATTTATTTTAATTTTTCTAACTTTTTACAGATAACCTTTCTATTCATATCACATGAAGGAAATGCGTTTAAGCATTTTTATATGTTTTGATTTAGTACCTTTGCCTTTTTCATCTAAGAAACTTTCAATCATTCACTTCAACATTTACATCTTGGTCTTACATTTTCACTGTGATTAAAACAAGGATACTTGAAACATTTTTTGTAAAACTTGTTAACGTCAGTGTTTAACTGGTCAAAAGTCTATAGCTCTTATTAGGAAAGAACACTAATTTCTTTGGGTTTTTTTCTTCCTTAAAAAAATAATGATGTCATGGGAGCAGAATTCTAGATATTAAAAGCAGCAACCAACACACAGCTCCATTGCTCCAGCTTCTTTTGGCTTAATGTTGGTGCATTCTTGATCTTTCACAAATTCTTGATGTCTCTTGATTTAGACAACTGTTGTGAAGGTTCCCTTTTATGTGTCTTTCAAAATAACGGAAGGCAATACCTAGAAAGCAGCTTATTGGGCTGTTCTTGGGAGCCAACCTGGTGGCCCATTAAGGTTGAAGTACTGACGTTAGAAAGCTTGTACGCAAGGTAATTCAGTGCAATTTGAATAATGGTAAAGTAGCCTGAGAGAGAACCTGATAACGTGGAGCCTTGTAGAGTGACACTTAATGTTTAGTACTATATATTCACACTTGTAAAAACACATTGCTTTAAAAAAAAAAAAAAGGCATTTTCTTTTCTTAGGACATTGTTCAGTATTTATATAGTGATCTGTGGCTTAATTTCCTGAGAGATCTAGCTGGGTTCTATATTATCTCTTTGAGTATTTATGCGTGATCAACTGCTGTATTTTTGAGTGTGATGTAATGGAATTTCTGTGCTTTTTGTTACATTTGTTTTAATTGCATTTTTCATTAGATAGCTTACTGCTAAAAAGCAATGTTGTTTATACCTTTTTGTTTTACAACATATTTCCTTTTGTTTAATGACAGTTCTCCCCTTAGTAGGCTCATTGATAGAATTTGTATTAGGTTCAAGTTCATCGACCAAAACTTACGCTGATGTAAATTTCTACTTAACAAGAACAAAACGAAAATATAGCATGTGACTAAGACTAGCTCTTTTTGTGACCATATTTTATATTATAATGTCAGCTGTTGTATATAGTAACATTCACCATCACTTACCAGGTTAGGTGTCTAAACTGAAGTCATCTATTTGTTTAATTTCTCTTCTATCTGGTGACAGGCACTTGGCTTCTGAATTCTTTTCCAACACCAAAGTGTGACACAGAATGCTATCAAAAGGCAACTTCCTCAGAACTATTTCTGAAGGAAGAGGGGCTTAGACGCTGTAAAACAGTATTGCTTCCTGGGGCTCTTAAAGACTTTTATGTGCACAAGGAAAAGAAAAATGGAGTTGATGCAGTATAGGAAAAGTGTAAGTCTCAAAAAACCCCTCAAAACACCAGTATACTACAGATGATTTTGAAAAGCCTATAAAGTTGGTTGTTGTGGGGGGAAAGAGGTGGTGGGGGCTTGGGATCCCAATGTATGTGGAAAATGTTAGTCAAAACTGTGTATAGTACAGGTCATCTTTGTGGCTCTTAATACTGAGATTTCAGTCTCTTAGAGGGAATCTGAAATTCTCGAAGGAAAATTTGTACCACTACGTTGTTTCATTGTTACACTTTTCAGGATGTGTTTTCTCTGGTTTTGTTTAAGTTTGGCAGAGCTTTTAAATGTGACACCAGCATAAGACTTTTATTTTCCTTTCCCAGGAGACACATTCTGTGATCCTATCGCTCAGAGGCTGCTTTGAGAAATGGATCGAGTGTTGTAGGTAGCAGCAATGTTAGCAGAGCTGTTGCTTGACTATTTTAATGATTTGTTATTGGCACTATATGCTGAACATGACTAAACTGTGTTTGTATACTGTGTAATAGGAGACCTACATACGCTGTAAATAAGATATGCTATCTATCTGGACAGATACGATGCCTTTTTGTTATGAGTTAGAAAATACTCTATTTGTGATGCCAAAAGTGGGCTGAGCTCACTCTTCCCTAATGAATGGAATGAGAAGATTCTTCAGTTTCCGCACCATAGTACTTTATATTGCAAATATCACTTATTTTCTTTTTTTTGTTTCCATAAATTTACTTTACTTAACGAAATGAAACACATGAAGCATGGGCACCAAGGTTTAGGCAGGAAAACCTCTCTGCTCCTTCTATTTCCATCCCAGGGAGAATACTGCCTAAAGAGCCTCCCTAGTTAGCAATCTCCAAACAGCCATTTGCTTTAACTATGTGTGTTTGCTAAACCCTAAACCTTTCGCTGCAGGTTCACATAGTGTTTTTAAATCAAGCAGTTAGCACAGTGGAGCCTAGTGGCTGACCATTTACTGTTGTTAATGTAGTTGCTAATGAGAAGTACAATTCTGAAGCAATAAGAGAAGAGCGCTTGCTTAGTTTGCACGCAAAGATTGTATCAAAGTGTCTGCAGGTTTTATCTGGGTGTCCACATGCAGGTTGTAAGGGGTGGGGGGTACCAAACCCAAACACCACACTCATTGCATCTATTTGTTAGATCTTGAAAACTGAGTTCAGAGGGGCAGGTGGGGGGGAGGGGAGAGGGGTTGTTTTGTTTTGGTGGTGGTGGGTTTTGTTTCGGTTTGGTTTTTAGCAAAATCATATTTTAATCAGATACTCTGCTTAGTTTGCCCCTACCTGGTAGGATGACTACAATGAGAATGACAGTTACTTTTTTTTTTTTAAAAAGAGCATTCTCAGACGTTCTTAGAATGATGGTGCCATTTCAGTCATACAGACAGCGGTGATAGTCTCTACCTGTCAGGGTGTGCTAAACCAGATGTTAGACTGAGACCTGTGCGTTGTGCAATTAGGGGAGAAAGATACTATGAAAGGCTTGTTTTAAGAAAGTGAAAATATTTCATATAACAGCTGTTTGAAGTATTTTTGAGGAGTTAAAATAACTGGGATTTCATGTGTCTCATTCTGTAGTAAACATTCATTTTCCAGATACTAACAGGAAAACTTTTTACATTGACTGTTAATGATAATAGGCGTGTCTGAGCGAGGTGAAGATGCTGCTAAATGTTTAAGGTATGTGGTATGTATCACAAGATAAATATTTAAGTAGTTTAGAAAAGTAAATTATCAAATAGTTTTCTGTGTATATGTATGTATGTGGATGATAAAACAAAAAATGCTCACGTCTGCTATCACATTACTAAGCTACCATGACTTAATCCAGAAATGTACCTGCATGTGAGACTTTAGAACTGGTACACTTCTCTACCTGGTTTATTGTGTTTACTGATGTATATTTTTCTAAATATACAGATATTTCAATCTAAAAAGTCTATATTTATCTGTAATTTCTATCTGTTTTGGACAGTGCATGAGGTGCTGTAAAATTCTGTACATACAGAGACTTATAGAAGAAACACTGTAGTTGCCCTGTGAATGAAAAGTTACACATAAAAGTACAGTCAGTATGCCAAGACCCCTAAGTTATTTCCTTAAATGCACCAAAAATTCCCTCAAGTGTGCACCAATCTCAATTTTAATGTAAATACTTTGGTGCATGTGTACCCAAGTGATTACCTTGCTGTCTCTAAATGTTACACTAGCAGGTCTACTTTAGGTTCTATATCATGGGACAAGATGCAGTCAATTAAAGTTTAATGGGATGTGTCATCTTGCATAGATTTATAAAGGTCTTTCAAAATGTTCTGCAAATATAAAACGAAGGTAAAACTGGAGCAAAATCACAGACTGATGTAGGCAAAAGAAATCCAATTTATAACCAATGCAGTATCCTTAACTTTTGCTGCATTCTCAGATAAGTGCGGCTCTGTGTACTTAGTCGTACAAAGCTTTGTGGAGCAGGATGGCACATCAGCTCATCATTTTTGAATTTGTGTTTATATAAACTGTCACATCTTGGATAGGCTCAAAATGTGACACTTTTTCCCTAATCCTCAGCACAATTCTAACTCACTGTATCTTCTAAAATCATACCTAAATGACTTGCAGTGCAAATTGCCTACAGCTCAGTGTTCAGGAAGTCATCTGGGATTTGTTTTGAAGAGGGCGATTCAGATAACAAATAGGAAACTTTTTACTCTTTGAAACACAGAAAATTCCTGGCTAGGTACCCTTTGGAGCCAAGCTTGCCTCTCTGCTATGCTTAAGGACCAGTGGAGACTGATCAAGTAGAGCACCACTCCAGAAATCAAGAGATGGGGGTTATTACCTGTCTTTACACATAAGCTATTATTGTGACACGACCAAATTCAAACTTCCTTTACCTGTTCCTTGGCTTCCCATCCAGGCTTCCTCTTCTGGCTTCTTCATTCAGACTGAACTTTGAGGCAGATGCTGTTTCTCAGTACACCTATAGTGCCTACTGCAGTAGGTTGATTCCCCATCACTCATGGTGCCTGTAGGTACAGCTTTAAGACAAGCTGCAGGCGGAGGTCTGTTGCATCTGTCATGCAAATGTATATGGACTGTTTGTTTCATGCAGGGTTTCCTGCCTCACCCAAATTCTGAATAGTTAAAGTACCGTATTGTTATTGCCAAACTTCATGATACTATTTTTGCAAAAGTGAGAAATCAATTTACCGACGTCTAGGTAGCGCTTATTGGATACAAAGACTTGTAGTCTGCTAGGCCTCTTGCCTTAAAGACCCCTCCAGATGTCAGTCCCTACGCAAAACCTCTCCTGGGCCATTGAAAGGATTTCCGTAGTTAAAGGTACTTTCATTTGCTTTCTCTGGTGGACTGTTGTTATTGAAGTTGGGGATGTCCTGGCCCAATTTTTTTTTTTTTTGCTGGGTTTCTTTTTATGGCCTACCCTTCTTGGTTTTCATGTATTTTTAACAAGCTTACTGATGGAAATTGTCTGGGATTTCTCAATTTGTGTCTTGTAGAGGAACTAGCAGTCAATATAAGCATCAGTATTTAAGACTGGTATAACTTACTGTTTTCAGTCCCAAGATGGATTGAAAAAAAAAAAAGAATTAAAACACTTGTAAAACAACCAATTTTCAGAGGCAGCTTTGGCTTCCAAACATATTAGAAGTGCGCTCATGTTTGTGCACACACACATACATAAATGTATAAATAAAACTTAGGGGTAAGTATCTGCCTGAATTCTCCATGGTGGCATACTTTTCCACAAACTGTCACGTGTTAAACTGCTGAATTCTCAGTTCAGTTGCTGGTACTGCAGCTGGGATTTACCTGTACAGGCTTAAAACCAAACTCCAGCCTAGTGAAGGCTGTTAAGCAGTTTTACCTCCAAACAGAATATTCTTTTAAGCAGGGTCTCAGCAGTATTTGTATTTTATAGAATAAATTGCACTTAAAGTAAATCTGAATTTTGTTCTCAGTATTTTTAACCCCTTCTCACGCTAGTTGGGTATGGCGTTCCTTTTGCTGCCAAGGCAGTGGCTGGATGTTGGGGTACTTACTGACCCACCTGCCAGGCTAAGACAGTTGAAGTAATCATGGAAACACTTTCTCCCATTTATCCTTTTCATGTCATTAGCTCCATGCTAATGCTTGTCCATGCACGTTCAGCTGTCCTCATGGCTGGTGCAAGTATTGCTCCGTAAGTAGCCAACATTTACCAAGAATACAGTAAAACCTCTTCCAAAAATGCAAGTAACTGCTCTGTTACTTGACCCCTTACATGATACGTAGCATAGAGCAAAATGAATGGCACTGCTTTGTACAGTTCTGGAGGCAGCAGCAAAATTGTTGGCTGCAAAAAAATCATTTTTTTGACTGATTTTTGTTTGTTTAGGTCTTGTACACAATTATACATGGAGATAACTGTTGAAATGTATTTTCCCCCTTTAAAAATGCATGTTGAGCATTCCTTCCCTGCCCCCACTCCCTCATCATGTATTGCCTGCGTGTCACATTTGTGTACTGTGGTGTAAGAAGGGGGACCGCTTCCTTAGGTTTTAAAATACAGGAAAGTTTGCCCCTCTCCCACCCCAAACTGGGCTAAGAACTGTAAAGTCTCAGTGAAGTGTTTGGATTTAAATGTATATTAGAAGCCTGTCACCGTGCATTTCCTTACCTTGCTTGTTCTCACAACTGGTTTTGCCTGTTGGAAGCTCTTGGGGGGGGGGGGGGGGTTCTTCTACAGCATATTAAATTAAACTGCATTTGACATTTGTAACACTTTAAGAACTGCTCTCCTGTAAAAAAAAAAAACTCTAGCTGAAAACATCCTACCAAAAAAAATAATAATCTTAACTATTAGCTAAACTTTCTAATGTAAACCTGAAGATGATTTAGTATCTAACTGTTGTTTGAATACAATATTGTAGAGCAGGCCTAGCAGATGGGACTTGTTAGCATTCTGACTTCATATTGATAAAGTCAGCTAATACACAGGACATTTTTAAATTGTGACTTGTTTTCTAAAACCCCCATTGTCTTTTTCACAGCTAATATTTTCACAATAAACACAGCCAAACATAAAAATGTTAATGTACAAATTGTGAAATTCTGTTAATTCCCAACAAAATATTTTTGTATATAATAAAGATTTAATATTGAAAAAATATAATTAGCTTTTTTCTGATTCTTTTGGTCATACTCTGAATTTTAGCCAAATAAGGAAGCTATCAAGAAACAATCTGCACACATCTGCCTTTTATCTTTACCTAATCTTTTACTGCTGAAAATTGACTTCATGTTAACACACTAATTCCTGCTAGCCCACCAGTGTGTTAGCGTGCTAGTACCAAACGTCACACTGACCAGCTCGTGTGCACAGACTGGGCTTTGCACTCCGTGTGCTGCTTTGGTTTGGTTTTAGGTCTAGCAGGTGCTGTGCACTGCTGGTATGGGGTGTTCGGGCCTCATTTCGTGCTCAAAGTTCAGAAAAGCAGCGTTTCAGTTGGTCTTGTTTAGCTTGATGTTCTTGAATGTGCCAGATCCCCGTTCAATGTATAGAGCTCTTGGGGCCTCTTCAACCATCCCATAAATGTCTTTGCAGAATTTGGGCTCCTTATTTTCTGAGCACTGCAGCATTAAGGGAGTCATTCTCCTGGGCCCACACTGTAATTAGCCAGCATACAAAAGCTTCAAGGGACTCAGACTGCAGCTGGTATGAGGCAAGTCCTGGTTACTGGCAGCAAGGCTGAGCTGGCTGGCCTCTGGAGACAGCACATACTCTTTGAAGAGAGGCTGGGGACCTCATCTTCCCTGGTCCTGATCCTATTCTGAATGGCAGAGGTGTGGTTTCTTCCCCCTTCCTCCTGGGGAATGGGGAAGCAACATTTTGGGGAGGGAATTCAGGGTGTGAAATCAGGCCTTTTATGAGACAAGCTTCAACCTTCTCTGAAGGACCCTACAGCCCTTTTACCACCACCGTTTTCTAGGGAAGACCTCATCTAACCTTGAAAAAGCACTTTCTGTGTGAGGGCAGCCTGTCACAAGAAATCACTGTTAGTATCTAAGATGTAGTGGATGCACATCCAGCTCTTCTAAAGTGGATTCTGAATTCGGAAGTGCAGCTTAGGCTGGGTCCCTGGGGAGGCTATCCTCATTTAGCTTAGGGAAGGGCAGGACAAGAGTTATTTGGAGAGATTTTTTTTTTTTATCGCACATAAACACAGCCCGCAACAGCGGTGCCTCATGGAACACTTCCCTGGGTTCCCCTCTGTCTAAGAGTTACAAGCAGCAGGACTTTCTAACAGAGCACACTGCCTCCATCCTCCCTGGCTGTAGTTACTAGCAGTCAAGTTGTGAACAGTACCACAGACACTGCCAGCCACTCAGGTGCCCTCACCTTGGCTTTGCATCAACCTTTATACTCCCCAGCCTGAACCTGTTCAGTGGATTTAGCTGAAGCAAAAGACTGATCTACATCTGAAAGCAAAACAGCAGGAAACAAAACCTTTTCTTTTTCTAATGGTGTTTCTAGAGAACATCTAGAGTTTGTTGGGTTTTTTTCCCCTCTTTAAACAAATCTCCTCCTCTCCTACATATATGACACAGCATGCACCCCCTGAAAGCAGTTATGCAATATAGCGCACATAAGGCTTACACCAAAACTCTGTAAGGAAGATTAGAGCACATGGACAGTGGCACTACATGGATGTCTGCATATCCACTTGCCATCTGTGTGCACCATCTTCAAGGCCAAGGGAATGCCTGGAATCCCCCCCCCAAAAACACTATGGAAATTAAATGCATGAGGTTATAAGTTATTCTATTGTTTTGACATAACATTTAATAGAAAGTTTTGATAAATGAGTTAGTTACAGAGGCAACTTTTAAGTAGTGATTGGCAAGTGAAGACTTTCCCATTTACAAACACACATCCCTCCCAGAAGCAGGGCAACATGCTTCCGTCATCCTAAAGGACATTTCTGTATACACCAGTGCAAGGTTCAGCTTCGTTTAGCAGATGAGACACAGAAACACCTACAGCTCCATGTGCAAGGCTATCCTACACTCTCGGGCTATGTAAAGGTGCTTTTCTGGTGCTTTTCTGCAAAGTCCACTTTCTCAGTGAAAGCTTAACTGACATGAGTTTTTACAGTCCTCTTAGACAATCTGCTCAAGACCGTGGGGGAACAGAACAGAAAACTGAACCCAGGACTCTTACCCACTAGCTAAGTTTCAGGGCCTGATCACCCCTCCCGTGCACACACACACAGAGGTGCCTGCTTGTTTGCCTGTCAGCCATCTCACGATCTTATTCCACTTACCTGCAACATCATCTTCCCAAGCCCATATTTACAGTGATCTCTGCTGCCTTTCTATCCCATTCACATGATTACAAAAAATTACAATAAAAAAAGGCAAAGCAGTTCAAAGCACAAAGTGCTTTACTAACACTTTGACGTTAGTCAAAGAAATAAGCAAAACATCTGCACTTAAAATGTCATATGGGTAAAATGATCATTTTTGTGGAGTACAGCAGGGACATTTCATGTGCACACACCAAAAGGCATCACCGTATCTCAAAGAGAAAGTTCAGAATGCAATTTAAATAGCTGGAACTTGCTGAGTAAAAACTTAATAGAAAACAGAAATGCTGTACAGAGGCATAGTTCCCTAAGGCGGTCTTAGTTTTTGAAAAAGAGTTTTTTATTTCCTGCAGTGCGCAGTTCGCATCCATACAGCCAACCTATACTTAATAAATGAAAACCTAATCAAGTACCTCTTTGAGAGCCCTCCATTCCACTTGCTCCAGAGTGAAGGCATTCTGCACATCAAGTCTTAAATGAGTAAAACATTTACTTTGTTGCAGAACCCTGGATTTCCACAGCCTGCTTGTTTGCTTGCTTACAAAACGCAGTTTGTACTTTGCAGTTTTCTCCCACGCATATTAATGCAAGCAATCAGGCTGCTACTGCTACGTTCAATTTCTGTTCCAGGCTTGTCTTCTTTTTCTTCCTCCCCTTCATCCCTTGTTTACGTATTTTCCACTGCAGACACACCTTAGTGAAACTGCAGAGCAGTAGCACACCTGATGGCAGTGCAGAGCGCTCACCCCTGGCATGCCAAGACTACCCTGACCTCCATAACCCCTGGCTGGACTGCCATAAGTACTCAACTGAGCGGCTCTACTGCTAGCTCAAACACACCACCACTACACTGCAGAGCTACAGAAAAACGAACAGACTAGAGCAATAACTGGATACTCAGCAAAGCTCCTATACATTCCCACCTAACGCATAAAATCCATACAATGCAACATAAAGAACAAGTGGGAAGAATCTAGGTTCTTTCATAGTTACAGCCTTTACAGAAGACTCTGTCATTTCCAAATTAATGTTTGATGAAGCAAACAGCCTTTGGACGACATCAAATCTTCCTCTGTCAGTGAGAGTAGCCACCAAAGGGCTGCTCAGCGCCACAGTGCCATCAGCCGAAGCGATGTTAGGCTGTATTCATGAGAGAGAGCAATAGACAGAGACATTAAAAAGGTTTTCCAAGCAGTGCTGTTCCTGCCACCACATAGCTCAGGTCTTTCTTACAAAACCACAGGAGAGCTTACAAGACAGTGGCAAAAGGGCAAAACTCCCTTTACTATTAGCCTCGACAAGTACAACGTACTCATCCAGAACCAAAGCTCTCTGGCACCCTTTAAGGAGAAACATCTCTCCTACTGTGTCCTTCCCCCAGTTCAATCTCACTGCAGATCACACTTAACTCTCACTCTTACTCTGAGCAAACAGTAGACTCCCCGCGCCCTACATATTTAAAGGTTTTTACTATTATTTTTGTCTGCAAGCTTAAAATGCTTAAAAAAAAAGCCCTGCCCCATTCCTTCAGCATTTTCAATGAAGTTTTGGAACTTCAGAATTTGCCAAGGCCCAAGTGCTGCTGCTATCAAAGCGAAATTTCTGTTTCCCAAGGGCGGGTGATACTGTTACTAGGACTTTAAAATGGGCTAGTGAGACTATTAGTAAATTACTATTCAAGCTTCAATTAACAATTTTCTTTTGCTCACAGCCCATGAAATCTCTGAAATACAGAAATGTTTTAGAAGTTAGGTATCCACCAGCCGTAAATTATCTTCTTTGTTTGCCACTGTAAGACTCTGACCTCACCTAAGCAATGCCTAGAGCTGAAATTTGCACTGCAGCTTGACATCTTCTTTACTGGGTGAGAAACACAATAAAGCAGAGAACAGAGTCATTACTGCTGCTGGGGCCCACATGCTACGCAGTCACATTTTGATTACTCACCAAACAACACAATGCCGGAACAACCTGAAGATCACAGCAGGCACGCAGCAGGACAAGAGTGTAATCAGACAGCTCTGCGAAGGAAAAGGGAAAGATTGTTTCCAGTGAACACTGCACGGGGCTGGCTGCTGGAAAGGGGACTTTCTTAACAGTGAGATCTGTTATGGGGTTCTCCTGGTAAGCAAAGACAGATAAGCTGCATTTTTGAGGCCCACCCGCAAGGTACAGCACCTCATGAAATGGATGCTGGAGACCAAAGTGATTCAAGGCTGAGGACAGTTGTCCCAAGTGCTCTGCTGGACGTTTGGAAGAGGCTGATCCAGCCCTTTCCTGCCTGCTTCCCAGAGTGCAGAATAAAATGGGATGGGCAATAGATGCCCTTGAGAACAGGCAGCTCGTAGGAAAGGGGATTTCCTCCTCATCGTTCTTGTCTCCTCCCTAAGTATCTCCCCAGTGTTTCACTCCGAGTCTGCAGGCTGGATGAATGATTTAGGCCTTGAATAAAACAAGAACCTCCACTCTATCTGAGATGCTGACTTCAACAAAAACACAATTTGAGAGGAATGACATAGCTTAGACTGCCTTGAGGCAGGGAGAAGGACTGAATGATCCCTGTGGTGCCCTTCAACTCTGTAACTCAGAAGGTTGTAATTCCTAATAGAAGCAACAGGCATAAAACAGCTCTTGATTCTTGATCCAGCTACATTTATGCTTGGACTTTAGCAGCAGACAATGTCCAAAGCCAAGTGATAATGCAACACTCTCAATTAACTGTGCCCTGCTGTTAATAGCATCTGACAAGTGTTACCACATCAGTAGGTTTCTGGTTTCTATTTCTTTTCTGTCTCTGCAAATGAGTTAAGCTTTCCTACCTGGGTACTGTGTGTATACGGATGCACGCTGACATTTTGCTGCACAATGCCGTATCTAACTAATACCACACTGGACTTCCCTTCGTTATTGTAATGTCAGCAAATGCTTTATATATGAGAGAGAGGAGAAAAAGCCAGGAAAGTCTGTCTTGGACTTTGCAGGTAGCTTTTAATTAACACTGTGGTGCCAACTAGATTGTGAGCATGGCATTTATTTGACATTTATGTTTAATCACCTTTTTCAGCAGCTGCAAAACAACCCTCTAATTGCAGTGTGTCTATGTTAAATTCATTTTTGCTAAATATAGTTTGCACCTCAACAATATACGCTGTTACACACAATGTTAGACAACACCTCATCTGTAATTCTCAGCATTTAGGCAGGAAGAACTCTGGCATGCAGCAGGGACAGAAATCAGCTTACCAAACTGGAAATGCCCACATTCAGCAGAAAGTAGAGTGAGCAATCTTGTGGGAATGTGCATTTTACAAGCAAAATCTGTCAGTGATTGAGGGCTGAATTTAATTCTCAGCCAGGAATGCTAAGCATGGTATACCAAACCCGTAAAAAGAAACAGAACAAATTATGTTCATTCAGCTCACCAACTGCTCAAAAAGAGACATAAACGCTTTAACACAGAGGGAGCTTCTAAAAGGAAAATAATTAAAAAGGGCTCTTCTCTTCATTCACAACATACCAGAGACAGCACTGATGAGGAGGTGAGCAGCTGAGAAGAGTTCTTCATCCTGAGGCTCGTATTTCTGCAACAACAGCTCACTCTGTAAACTGCACCCTAAGAGCTGCAAGAAGTCAATGAGCTCTCGTTGTTGTGCAGGTTTTAATTCCTTCAGATCTGGCTTGTGTCCTGTGCAGATATCATCTAACTGGAAGCAAAGGAGTAAGTAAAGCTTCTTGAAAAGAGAAAAGTTCAAGCAAAAGAGAATGCTAGCTCTATCCTGAAATTACTTTTAGGAAGCAAGAAAAAGTTTCTTAATCTTACCACGTCCTCCAGGGCAGTTACCATTTCTTCATGGAGCAAGAGTTCACAAAGGGTTTTATATAAAGCTTTTTGCTTGTCTTCCGGCAGCTTCACAAAGGGCTGGAACTGAGTCTTCAGCCGTGACAGATCTTTCCCAAGAAAGCAGTAAAAAATAAAACTAAGTGTTTCTACAGAAATACCAGTAAAAACAGTTAACATTTTTGCTATGTGTTTCATAAGCTCATTTATTACCACACCTCGACATCCTGATTTCCATCAGCACAAGTTATAATGCAAGGCTGGAACACATCTGATTGTATTTCCCTAATAAGCCAATGAAGCATCAATGAAAATTCTAAGAAAGAAGAACAGCTACCAAGGATCAACATGCAGTGTTCAGTATTTTTAATATTTTAGAAGTCGGTATTTTAATGTTAACTGAACTAACCATATATGAAGTTTCTTATTTGAAAGACCATCTCCAGAGAATGTTCATTTATGAGGCAGAATGAAGAGTTCTGCTCATAACCTTACTTCTTAATCTGTGGGTTAATAGGAATTACAAAGTCAATGGTATGAGTCCACACACAGAATTAAAAGTTCCTATTGTGATGGTAAATTGTTATTGTCCTCATATTTCATCAGAGAATTACATCAAAGAATTACACCCCTTCACCCCTGACCTAAAAAGACTTACTACAAAAATCAGGACAAAAAAAAACCCCTCTTCTTGACTGAAATATTGAATCCATTACAATACATACAACAGAAGGACAAGAGAGTTCACTGCACTACTCTCCCCACAATTCAACTATGACACTAAACCACAATGTTTTATGACATCAAATTAGCACTTTCCTAAAAGAAAATAAGTTTTAAAGTCAATAATGCTAACTGGAAGTTTGGAATGTGTTTTGCCACATTCCAAAAATATGGGCATGCAAGCGTTCTTAACCTTGTTCAAAAGAAATTTCCCTTCGTGTCACTCCGGTCAAGAAACACGCTCTCTTTAAAGATGCCTTTTATATCTAAAAATTACTTCATTGGGAATAAAATAATGCCCAGTCACAGGCAGATATTTTTTGTACCTGATGCTATCCTATGACTGTCTATACAAACAACAGAAGAGGAAACCTACTGTAAATTGCTTTAGTAGAAACAATTATTTTAGTTTTTTTCCAAGAGACAGGTCAGGTTAATTAATTGAAAGACACCTCCAAGCCTTTTAAGCAAGAAAAGCACAAAGGTATGTCAAGCTAAAACAAAAAACAAAACGGTGGCATACCATTTTTTTCACAAATAAGTGGTTTTTATACACACATGGAGACACAGTTACTCCTTTCAAACAAGTCTACAGTGGAGAATGACAGAATTTATTTCAGGACAATAAGTATCTATTTTTGTCACAGTTAGTCTATTGAACAGCCATGAACAAAGGGTGAAATTTAGAGATAACAAAAGTGATGTTCATCATTAGAACGAGTTGTAAGAACTCTGCTAAGAACTAATGAAAAGTAAAGTGTGTTCTGGGGCCTTGATTTGTTTTCCCCTTTTTCATTCCTCTGGTGACAATCCTGCCCCTTCCTTCCACATCCCTACAATAAACAGGTTGTGCCTGGCTCATTATACCAATTTGCAAACTTCCAGTTAAATCACACTTTAATTTCGTCAGCCTTCGTTAATACCAAAGATTTCTATAAAGCCTCTCAGAAAATAATGAGTCTAAGTAAAGGCGGGGGGACATGTCTTTGTAATTTTTGAGACTTAAACTAACCTCTGACTATGAAGCTTTACTGAGAGTATTTTCCAAATCATGAAGAAGTATTTTCAGTGACTCTTTCTGAATGAAAGCATAAATCATCACTAATCCTATAGAGCTCAGCTGGAATGTAACAGAACTGCTATGAAAACCTGATTTTGTAAGATCATATTTATGACAAAGGGATTCAGGATGTTCCTAGGGAACAGTCCACTGCATATACCTATTGCAGAAGTAAATTCTTCTATTCTTTCAGTGCATTCCCCCAAGAGTTCCTGATAAGGGCTATTAAAACGAACTAACATAGTTTCTTATGTGCTATTGTACCAGATTATTTCCTCCTACCGCGTTGCTTAACTCACTGTAATGTAATCATATAAAGCATTTCTGGCAATACCTTGTTTCAATACACTTAAAGAAGCATCACTGGGAATGAGGTTTTTAGCCTCAGAGTACATCTCATTATCAACAGCATCTGGCTGATAGAGAAACGAAGCATCTCTGAATAGTGCTGAATGGGGATAAGTTGAGCCTTCTGTGCTGTCTTTTTCAAAACCTCCTTGCTGTTCATCTAGCAGACAGAATTCTGTAATTAGAAATTCAATTAAAAAAATAATTAATAAAATACACAAACAATTACCAAACGAGATTCTAGTTTATGTTATCTAGTGTTCTCGCATGTGATTTCTCCATGTCTCATCTCTTCTAGATGGGAAGAATGCCAGTGGTTGCTATGTATGTGAATTATTGAGCATTACTGCAGTCCTGATGTTTGGTACAGTGTGCACAGGCAAAGGTCCTGTGGTGCAGCTACCAACTACAAAATGTGACACCAGCTCCTGTGAACTAAAGTAATGTAGACAGCAACTAACATGAAAACTTCTTACTGACACCGTAAACCTCAATGCTGCATACAAGAGATACAGGTATGAATTCTTCACATTTCCTACCAATTAAGAGATGAGCTGTAACACAGGCTACAGGATTCACTCATGATGGAGACACAATGAAAGCACTTTCTGAGATTCATAAGAGCTCTTAGAGTCCCTCACAGAGCTTCTGTGGTCATGGCACTGATAGACTCCTCTTTCTCAACCAAACCACAGGTCCATCCTCAAGTTCTCCAGATCAGTGGAAAATATGGGGCTTTTCAGAGTCTCTAAAGGACTTCACCCAGGCATATTCATGAACAGAATCACTCTGCAATGTACTGTCTCTTTCCAATAACTTCATGGAGAAAATAACACACCCTGGCTGAATTACCCCTTCTGCCCCGTCTTCATGACAAGCACTGGCCTACCTCACCCAAACAGGACTGCCGATTTCCTGCCACCCCAACACCCTCAACTTGATGAAGCTAAGGGACTCCTGGAAGGTACACAGGGAGCCTTTGTAAGAGTTATGCTGAGAAATCTGGACTATGAAATTCTGTGCTCATGTGTCCAATATTCTGCCCCGAAGATGCAGAATATAATATGCATATTTTGATCATCTTTTATTGGTTCAAATGCAAGATTTGAAACTGTGTCCCTGGCACTCTGCAGCACGTCTGAGGAGAATGCAGGCAGGCTAGCAAGAGAAACTCAATTTTAAAGTAATACCTGACAGCAAAGGGAAAAAAATGTAACTAATCAAGCACAGTGCTCACATGTACCAGGCACAAAACCTAAATATAACCTTCCTGCAGTTGTAAGAGTCTGTCTCACCAAATTAAGGACATTCAAAGAAGACGAGAAAGCACAAAGAGCACTCCATCAGCAAAAAGCTTTTTCAAAGGGAGAGTAGACAAAGAAATCTCTGCCACAGAGAAAGACGTCAGAGACCTTTATGCCTGCATAACCCTTCACAGAGAAGAACAAACTACAGAGGAGCAGAAAATGATTAACACAAATTAAAGAACCTCCCAAAGCAACAAGACTCCGGACAGCAGCTAAGGCACCATAAGGCCAACATGGTCATGTTACTTTCATTGATAATAACAAGGCTTTCACACAAACCCTGAAGGAGGAAGATAGTGCTAATAAACTACCTGCCCTTCTAAGGCAGAATGATGCTAATAAGGGAAATCAATACACAGCATCATGTGAAAAGTTTTAAGAGATACAGACCCTGCTGTTGTAGTCGGACTCAATTCAGAGGAAAATAAAGGACTCTGAAAGTCTTGTATTAATAGGACTGTTAATTTTGTAGCTCATTAATTTTTGCCATACTATTTAAAAAAAAGGAGAAGGGAAAATAAGCGAATAAAAGAATATACATAATCCTGTGATATTTTCTCTGTTGAATTCTATTACATCCATCAATGACAAACCTCCACTAATGCAGTTAGATCTTCTTAGTTATTCAGAAACATTAACAAAAATGGAAGAAAACCAGAGATGATCAATGAAAGCAATCAAAGGCAAAGAGATTCCTTTGCGGGAAGAAGCTGAAAAGATTAGGACTGTTTAATCTACAGACATTTAAGAGGAAGCAAGTCACATATACATAGCAATGAACAGAACAAAGCAAATCAGCGGGGTGCTACTATACCTCCTGTTTTGTAAAGCAAGAACAAGAGGACTTGTAGTGAAACTTTAGAGGCACAAAACTGCAAAGCCTTCCAAACAGTTCCAAACAGGAATAGCTTTTACGTGTAGTGGAAAATTAGCCTGTAGAAATCAAACAGAATGATTACAGGAAAGCATTATGGTGAAGGAATTAGAAAAGGATTAGACCTTTTTCTTTAATTTATAAAAATATCCAAGAATGTCCAGTCACACTAGCCAGAACATTTTTAAGAAAGTTTATATACCATTCTTCCTTACACAATAACTCAAGCACCCTCAGTGGCAAAGAAAAAGAAACAAACAACAACAAAAGAAAACTTACATGCACCTTATCAATAATTATCTGTGAAGAGAATCCCATTATGTTACACCTGCTACTGGTCACTTTCACTGTCATGTAAAAAGACTACATTAGTCTCTGGATTTAACTTCAAAGGCTATTTGTATTTCCATAAACAGACACTGATTACTGCTCAGACATTAAGAAGTTGAAGGTTAGGCTCCACCATACTTATTCTTGCTGGCAAATCCCTAATTTTGTTGTTAGTTCCTTCACCTTACCTTCTCAATGACAGTCAGGCAAGGGAAGATAGCACAAATTTAAAAAAAAAAAAAAAAAAAAAGGCAAGACATAGGTTGTTTGAGATAAAACATGAAACAACCTGTGCTGGTTTTGAAGCTTAAAAGACATAACATTAAACATGAAAAAAGAAAAGTGGAAAAAGAAGAAGTGGAAAGAGAGCAAAGAAATACAGATCATTAACAAGACCCACGTATGATCAGCTAGCAGGACATAGGAATTTCCATCTAGAAATCACATAAGTAGGCTACCAGCTATACACCTATGTAGTCAGATAGCCTTAACTGCACCTGACTACTCTGAATTACAGTTTATTATGACCATGAAGTCAATGCCCTCTGGTGCATCACTGCGTTCAGTCTATGTCAGAACAATTCCATGCTTCAGAAATCTTTTTTTTACAGGTCACATGATATTTACTTATACTCCTGAACCTACAGACTTCCTTAATATCAGAAATCAGTTGAAGGAGAATGATGGAGAGTATATTCTACATTTCTTATCCAAATAAAGTGCATCCTGGATTCAAATCTCAATTGCACTTCAATTATTTCTTCAATGTATCTCCTGTTTCTCTCCATGTAAGTCCTTTCCAACCTCCAGCTCTACACAGTCCATCTGATTTCTTTCCTTCTTACATAACATCCCCTGAAACCTCCTTTAGGTCAGGGAGTTTAACTGAGGATAGACAAGAAAGAAAAAACCTGGTGATTCTGTAGGGCAGAGTTACTACTCCCCCCAAAGCCAATTTCAATATTTTTTTAACTTGACACCTGAAAGTATTCAACCTAAAATAAGTAAAGCATGACCAGAAAACATGACAGGACATTTCTGCAACAGTTCTGAGAATAATCTAGATATGATAGTGCAAAATAGACAGAAAAGTTTAAATTCCAGTCCTATACTTATGAATAATTCTTTTCTTATCATGACTGTTGTCTAAACATTCCTGGTTGACCATCGATTTATATTCAGTTCACTCTCCCTGCCAATAGCTGAAGGCAACAGCACAGGCTGAGGGCCAGCTAGCTAGAGGCAAAATTGCGGAAAAAGACCTGGACAACAAATTCGAGAGGATCAGCAGCGTGCCTTTGCAGCTGTTGAAGTTTGCTGCATACTGGGCTGTACTGACAAGAGTGTAGCTAGCGGATCGATGAAAGTGATTTTTCAATTTGAGAGACTGCATTCAGAGTGTTGTGTTCAGTTTTGGACTCCCCGGTACAAGACAGACATTCACATACTGGAGCAATCTAGCAAACAGCCACCAAGATTGCTGGGGGCTGGAGAACATCATGTATGAGAAGAGGCTGAGAGACTGTGTTTGTCCGGCCTGGAGAAAATATTGCTAAGGGAAAACCTTATTGCTATCTACAAATACCCAATGGAAGCAGCCAGACTCTTCTGTATGATGATAGGACAAAAGGCAAGAGACACAAATTAAAGAAAGGGAAATTCTCATAGGTGTTAAGGGAAAAAAAACAGTTCAGTTGATGGTGGTCAAACGTGAGAACAAGCTGCCCAGAGGGATGATGGAATCTTTGTCTCTGGAGATAATAAAAACTTGGAATAGACAAGGATACAAGTAATCTGATCTAACTCTGACGTTAGATGAAACTTCAAAAGTTGGCCCTGCCCTGAGCTGGGGCTTGAGCTAGATGACCTCCTGTGGTCCCCTGAAACCTAAGTTATTCTGAGTTTATGATTTATTCAAACAAGTGAAAAAGGATTACTAAACCAGAAGAGCAGCATTTCACAGCAGAAGTAACTATCAAGGAAATGGAGACCATATAACATCATCACTTTCATACACAGGGAAATGCAAAAATCATTGCCCAACAGCTCTGTCCACAGTTGAACTGTGTGCCACAGAAAATGAATTTTATACTTACCAAACTGGCCACTGTGCTTTATAAACAGTTCAATTACACCATAAGCAATAGTAGTTGCAGGAGGAATTTCAAGGATCACACTAGAATACTTCATCATACTTCCATTTTCACTCACTGAAACCTAGAGGACATATAATTTATCTGATTCAGCTATTGCATAGCTTAAACACAGAATTAATTAAGGGGAAAAAATACAGAGAAAGAATATGCTTTATTTTCCATGATGGCTAACTAAAGCACTTTATATTTGACAACTATGAAAGGAACTAGATGAGCAGCGAGGTAGAAGCACAATGCCAAGAGCAGCCCTCAAACTCCTAGCTACCCTGTCCTAGTACAAAGTTGGGTTCCAGGTACAGCTTTTGCCACACATGAAACACTGTGTCACTAGGAAATGGGCACCCACTTCAGTATCCTGCCCTGCCCTCTTTTATCCTGACACCCCTTTTGCCCAGCTGGAGACTGGTACCAGGAAGGTGGCACTTGCACAGAGTGTTGTTGAAGTGCAACTCCCGGATTTCTGCTACTGGAGACACCCAGTACACAGAAGTGATTCATCTGCAGCTTTAAAAAAAAAAAAACTTACAATGAACGAGCATATGTTTTGACCTTGGTAAGTCCTTTCAATTCATAGACGATTTTTCAGATATCCTCATAATGCAGCTAATCTATACTCCCATGACTGAAAACAAATAGCTTCTCAATAAATATTAAAACTCAGTAGACACTGCAAACATTTTTGATGAACGATTACTTGGCTTTTCAAATAAATTTGCTTCAGCAATGCTTTTTGCTCTTCACCTTCCACTGAATTGTTATATGTTTGGTTTATGTTCTGCTGTAGGCAGGAATCTACGTAGAAACTGAATTACAATTTGACAGTATTGATGGAAACCACATTCCAGGTTCACACTAAAAGATGGCATCTTTTGCCAGTGAGGCAACAGAAAAAACATTTTACCTTTCTAAAGTTTCACAACTATGCAGTGCAGTGATTTCAACACGTTAAGGAAGAGAGTTCAACATGTTAAGGAAGCATGAAAAATACTCTGAAGTCTATTTGGAGAAATCATAATTTCTTCTCAGATAATCTGCAAATGTTTTATTCCTTGCAGATTTTTAATAACTTTTACCTTTACTATTTTTGTACTGCATCCCATCACACCGCTGATTTTTTCTTCTGTCTGGATATGTTCAGATATCGTACACTTCTGAGTTGTTATTATCTTTTCTCTCAAGATGCACAGAACTTCACGTTTTCTTTCTATTACTTGTTGCAGTAAACTATTGTTTAGATTTATTGTTCTGAAAAAGAAAATACACCGTTAACAACATAAATACTAGAATTGAGAAAAAACATTTTCTTAATTGCTTGAAGAAGCTTTTATTGTATAAATAACAACAGTTTCTGTATGAGCAGTCTCCTCAAAATTATTATGGCCTTTTTTGTTATTTGGTAGCAGTAAATATCTGTATTCCACAGTAAGTCCCAACACATGCACTGAATTCTTGATTCCTTACTCTGAGCAAAAATGGCAGTTGTCTGGCTACTTCCTAAGCTAAAAAAGTAAGGGAGAACTAAAGCCAACTTTAAGCTTTCAGTGTAATATGAAAACAACCAGCCAGGCTTGTGGACACTGGATTGAATCCTCTGCTACTCCAAATTCACACCGACATTAACTTGGCCATGGCAGGGGATGCCAGCTAACCATTGTCTTTAGAGTCTCATGTTAGCACAAACAGTGTCAGTAAGTCAATGGGTCACATCCTGCAGCCTTTACTCAAAAGAATTATTTCAACCAAAAAGGTTACGAGGGAGTACAAAAGACCTGTGCTCATGCAGCCTAGCACACTACTGCATACATTGTGCATGCACACACACAATAAAAATACCTATAATAGCATATTACACAATAAGCATGTAATATAATAGTATTACCCACATATCAAAAAGCTTTGCTTAGAAAGACTGAAGTTGCAGTCAAGCTACTGGAAGTTAGGAAATACATAGCAACCAATCTTCCAGCCTAGTTAGTTTAGCTCTTTGTAAGGAAAAGTGGGACTTGATTACAATAGTTCTCGGTTTTCTCTCTCTTACCGGAACAGATCAAGCCCCATTTCTTCCCCCCGCTTCTCATTCTTCTCAGCTTTGTCCCACAGCCAGCCAGCTCACCAGCCCCATTTCATGTGATTTCTCTGCTATCTTCTACCCTCAGATGACACCAGCTGTTCATGGCTCCCAGCCTTAGTCTCCACTCCTTCTCACAGTTCATTGTTACCACTTTCCAGCCATCTGGCCAAACTCGGTCTCATTTATCTCCTTGTCACCATTCAGTCCTGTCACCCCTGTCTTTGTATGTCCTTCTACCTGCCACAGGTGTGCCATCAGGTGCTTCTCAACAGGGGAGGTAACATGGGCTCCTTCGTGCCCAAATGCTGATGTCCAGACTCACCCTGGACTAGGACAGCTTGAGGTGACCACCACTAGGAATGCTGGTTTGGCCTCTGAAGGCCCATGTGCAGGCAAAGGAGTGCCCTGACATACTGCTGCCAAATTCTGAGTCACCCACGTTTCTCTTTGAGGGATGAACAGCTCCCTACGAGAGTGACACCTCAATGCCAATGCTCACAGCTTGCTATGGATCTGTTTCAGTGTTCACTTAAACCCTGAACTGGCTGAGTGGGATCAACACTGACCAAATACTTCAAAGGGCTGGACAAGAAAACACAGAAAAGATTTCATGGACTTTGAGACTGGAGAAGATTACTATAAAAAAACCCACCTGCTATAAACTCCTGTGTTGTCATCGGTATAACCTCACAATTTACAACTAATGACCAGGACTACCACAGTCAAAAGAAAAATTAACTGTGAGAGGGACCTCAAATCTCTAGCCCATGCCTCCAACTTAACAAGTCATCCCTTCTCCACAACATAATTCAGCGTGTGTTTAAATGCTGCTGGAGATACTTCTAAAGTTAGGTGGTTCTTAGAATGAGCATAAGAACGAAAGTGAACTCCCAGAAACAATACAGGAGGATTGTTTTCTAAGAAAAGATGACAAAATTCACTACTACTTATGGGGTGTTAACAGACTTTCTGGTAACAGTTAAAGCAACTTCTTAACTGTATTGAATTGATTAAAATGTGTCAATTATATTATACTTTTTCAAAATACTCACTGGAGGTCCTCAGATGAGATGTCATATTTTCTATGAACAGATAATTCTAGCAAGACAGTTGGAAGATTAAAAGATTGCTATCCCTGGCCCAAGTTATTTAGTCTTTTCTCCTCCCTTTTACTGTAAATGGATATTCATGGGGCTAAATGGCAATTCCCCAAAAATATGACAGAAAGACATGTCTGACTCTGCTTTATTTAAATCGAGATATCTCCACTTTTAATTAAAAAGTTTTAGATTTATTAGATTCTGGAGTTTTGGATTTATGCAGTCTGCGTAAGTCTGAAGTCAGCTTGGTTTTTTATTAAATTAAAAATATCCTGAGGCAATTTTTGATCTTTGGAGAGTTACATGCTTATATGAAAGTTCAATCAGTTGGAATGAACTGTCTGAAAACCTTAAAGTTGATTGCTTAAACAAGGGAAAGAAAATACCTCTGAAGCAATGCAGCAGCCACTAGAAAAGCATCCCCAAACATTCCTGAGATTATTAATATAACTTTTTTTCTTTTGGTGCAAAGCCATGCTTTATGCTTGGAATGCAATGAATCTTTGGATTAAGCAAAAATTGAAGCAATGTCACGCAATCACAAACACCGCTGGTCTTAGAAGTGTCTGCCAAACCAGAGCTATCAGTTATCACAATAACAGAACATCAAGCTTATCATATACTTCACAATAATGATTTATGATTCTGAAGAGGTGTGCTAAGCATCTTGAAAATACAAATTAATGCACTAAAACTTGCAATTTTAACATTTGACCTAAGAAGCCACAGGGGAAGAAATACAATGAAGAAGCACAAAAGCAATTTGTCATTTGCCTTCATATGATGTATTTTTTGCCTGCTTTAGAGGATGGCAAACTCACCGGATATCCCCAAAAGTTAGAGCAAAAGAAACAAAACCATCAAAGGTAGAAAAACACAGATTAAACAGAGATTTGCTGTTTCTGAAGGAGCATTAGCATAAGAAGCATATAGAATATGATTTAACTCTATACAAATGAATGACCAAAATAATTCAAGAGACTTTTTCTTCCATCTGCTTCTATAGTATTCTGCCCAAGGTGGGACTGGCTCAGACCCTCTCACGCTCCTGGCTTTGAGGTTCAGATGCAGAATTAACAGCAGAGTGGCAGAGTGCAAGAGTCGGAAGACATAGGTAAACTTGCAGTGAGGCACAGTGAAGAGATTTCTGAGGCAGCGCTGGATGAGCTGCCACAGCACTGGAGGCTACGCAGTGACACTAACACCATAGGGGCACAGAGCCACTTGCTTTGGTCCCTGATGCAGCACTCCTGCAGGCACCATGTCTCGGAGGTAACTTGGTGTCCTCTGCACAGAGCTGCACGGTGTGGCAGAGACATGGTCACTGCCTCAGCCCCAGGATTCAAGTGACTTCAGTGGGATGTGTTCCACTGTAAAAGGCGGCAGAAATGCTCTTCTCCTCCCACTAAGTTTAGTGAGTACCAGATTCAGAGCTTTAAAACACATACCCTTACCAACAGCTACAAATACTTTTTCTTTAAGGACAGCACAATTAAATGCTCTCCTCTTGACTACTGGCACTGAACTTTCTATCACAAAACTCCTTAGACCCTAAGGTTGTGTGTAAGCACATCACAAGTTATTACTGGGGCACAGCCTGTGGAAGGCAAAACATTCTGCTCTTCTCAGCGACTCAGACAGGAGACAACATGAGGTAAGCAAATACCCAGCTTATCTAAATTATCACTGAAAATAGTCATCAAGAGCTAAATGCAACAGCGTTAGAGTTTGACAATCAGAGCTGGGCTTAAAGTATTGCAGGGCAATGGCCACTGAATCTTGAGCGTATTTTTCCAAGAGCTGAACTCATTTGCTAGCATAACACCCTGAATATCAAGAATATATCTGAATAACAAGAGATGGTTGAGTTAAATCCCTAAGAATACATGCATGCAAGTACACGAATTGCATTGCATTTTTTTGTTTTACTGGTCATGTTTCAGAGCTTTTATTTCTGTTCTACAACCATCACTCTTACCACCTCTTTCATCATCTGTTGTACAGAAGCCCTCACTGATCTTGTGTGACCTGTACTACATCACTGTACTCCTTCCCACCTTGAGAAGCTGAGCTGCAGTACTCAAAAGTAGCACTACATAAAATAAGATGAGATGTTGGTTTGCTAAGTCCCATTATCAACACACAGATTATGAGCCTGTATAAATAAAGATCATTTAAAAGATAATTTGTTTGATTGTTTGTTCTGCTTAAATAACCTTCCTGAGGTCAATGATTTACTATGCTGGAAGCTCTACAGGTCAAACATGAACAAAAAAGAATTTCTTTAGTCTCACTCGCTCCACATTTAATTGGATTAAACACTTCCACTCTCCTATAATGCAAATGCTTCCTTCACTTTTACTCAACCATTTTCTTCTTGCATGAGGAAAGCAGCGGAGAACAGAGAGGCACAAAGGCAATTCACTGCAGACTGAAAAGAAAGACTGAAAGGCAGAAACTAATAGAAGACAAGAGAAAACAGATAATACCTGGCAATAGAGCAGGCTCTCACAGTTAAAGGAGAGAGCAGGAGCCTTCTCTAAACACCACAGCTGAGACTGAGAGTCTTCCCTTCAGGCACAGAATCTCTGACTGGACCATCCACAAAGGAGGGGGACTAGGACCATTTTTGCATCAAATCCTGTCTAGTCTTCTCAGCAACCCACCCCACAAATCCTCAAAGCAAGGTGTTTGCCAGTTTTCTATGAATACCAGAAGGAATGGTTACTGCTGTGAGTCCTCTCCATCCTCACACTGAAGTCAGCACTGTTGCCTGCCTGCACAAATTTTCACTAGTCAAAACTACCCACATGAGTGAAAAACCTTTTCAGTCCTGCACTGGGAAATGTCAGCTCAACACACCTCCTCTCCCAGCTGCAGAGACATGGGTGGCCTACTCTCACAGCCTCACCCAAATGCAACTTCTTGCATAACATCCACATAAGTAACTTCAAAACCTCTCTCACTGCTTGGCCAGAATTTCTCAGCTTGTTCGGTCTTCTCCACTTCATTTATAAGGGGCAATAGTCCGATGTCTTCCACACAAATGCTGCTTGCAGTGAGAGCCTTCATCCAGCTTTGTTCCTTCTCTAATAGTGGCCTCCAAATGAGTGCCATGAAGTAAAATCCACCAGACCTCACTCTGCCACTTTCCACCAAGCACAGACACCTAATATTTCTTTTGTTAATGTTTCAAATACAACCTCTCTGACCTACTTCTTACAGTCACACTGGAACACAGTATCTGCTATAGTCAGCTTATTGATAGCATTTCACATTTTTCCCTACAGAATAAGCTGACAATTACTTCATAGAACATCTTCTCCAAGAATGCCAAAGACTTTTGAAAGTGCAAGTGACAGATAGTTCCTCTATTTTCTATTTGGCGCCCTCCTTATTTTTTAAATCACAGACACACACAATTGATTTTATTCAATCCTGTCTCATAACATTCTGTGACTTCATACTGCCCATGTAGCACCTTTGGCAGAAAACTGAATGTTTTTTGCATCATACGCATAAATGCTCAAGGAGTTTTAAAGAACAAATAACAAAATGGGCTGAATTTCCACTGTACTCAGATTAGGAATAGGCATCTATTTTTGTCTCCGCATGGACCATAATTGAATCAATGAAAGTGCATATTAAAGTGCAACATGCAATAGTGTAAAAATATCTTTCAATCATGCCAGAGTATATTACTAATAACACTTATTCTGTTTTTCTAATATGCTAACCATAGAATTAGGAATCATTCACATGAAATCATGGAATTGTGACAGGCAAACCTTTCTGCAGCTGATGTGGACTGACTGACTGCTGCCACATGGTCCTGTTTCTTTCTCTCTGCTGTCACTATCCTCTCAGAACTTCTATTTCAATCACCCAACACAACTCAGTGAAATGGTAAAAACAAACAAGCAAATTTGTTATTCCATGAGATCTACAGAGATTATAACCTCCTCATAATCTTTTTCACTGGAGGGGAAAATACAGAATGGCTGAGGTTGGAAGGTCATCTGGTCCAACTCCCCTGCTCAAGCAGGGCCACCTAGAGCAGGCTGCCTAGGATCATGTCTGCAAGGAGGGAGACTCTACAACCTCTCTGGGCAACCTCTGCCAGTCCTTGGTCACCCTCACAGAGAAAATATGTTTCCTGATGTTCAGACAGAGCCTCCCGTGTTTCAGTTTGTGCCTCCTGTTCTGTCACCGGGTGCCGCTGAAAAGAGCCTGGCTCCGTCCTCTTTGCATCCGTCCTTCAGGTATTTATATACATTAACAAGATCCCCCCTGAGCCCTCTCTTCTGCAGGCTGAACGGCCCCATCTCTCTCAGCCTTTCCTCAAACGTGAGGTGCTCCAGTCCCTTCATCATCTTCGTGGCCCTTCACTGGACTCTCTCCAGTATGTCCATCTCTCCCTTGTACTGCGGAGCCCAGAACTGGACACGGTACTCCAGGTGTGGCCTCATCAGTGCTGAGTAGGGGGGAAGGATCACCTCTCCCAACCTGCTGGCAATACTCCTCCTCATGCAGTCCAGGATACCATTGGCCTTCTTTGCGGTGAGGGTTGTTGTCGGCTCATGTCCAGCTCGGCGTCCACCAGGATCCCCAGGTCCTTTTCTGCAAAGCTGCTTTCCAGCCAGTCAGCCCACAGCATGTACTGGTGCCTGGGGTTATTCCACGTGCAGAACTTTGCACTTCCCTTTGCTGAACTGCAGGAGGTTCCCACCAGCCCAGCCTGTTGAGGCCCCTCTGGATGGCAGCACGACCCTTTGGGTATGTCAGCTGCTCCTCCCAGTTTTGTGTCATCAGCAAATTTGCTGAGAGTACACCTACCGACCCCATCACACAGATGACTAATGAAGATGTTAAACAGGACTGGACCCAGTATTGTGCCCTGGGGTACACAATTAGTCACTGGCCTCCAACTAGACTTTGTACCACTGATCAACACCCTCTGGGCCCAGCCATTCAGCCAGTTTTCAATCCACCTCACTGGCTGCTCATCCAACTCATACTTCATCAGCTTCTCTGTGAGGATCTTATGGCAGACACTATTGAGCGCCTTAAAATAGAAGTTGGAATATACTCCTAAATACATAGCAAGCTCACTGAGTTAAAGGCATAGGACTCTGACCTAAAATCAATACGTTACAGTACTCTGTGAATTAGCAAGCACAACGTAAAACAAAAAGCAAGAATAATGTAAAATAAAATATGCTGAGTTAAGATATATCTAAAGTACCACTTAACTTTTTATATTTTATATTATGTTAAGAAAAGTCGGTTCTGCATTTAAAATATCATTGCTTCTACAAATCAGGAAGGATGTCATCCCACATCCTTCAGCTGTCGTCCCTTTGTGGAAAAGGAGAGCCAATGTGGCATCTGGAATCTAATTAAAAGATCAGTAGGATTCTCCTTCAGAAGGTTCACATAAGAAGTGTCAGGAAACCAATTTGCTGCCACTCAGCACTTTCAGCTTGCTGAACCTTGAAGACCTAGTTTAGAAGCCATATCAGCTTTGACTATTGTTTTAGAGTCTTCTGCTATTTATCTGCAACTTTGACTTAAACAGCATAATACAAGAACAACGTTTTAAAATGCAACTTGATTAGGCTATACATATAGAAATAATAAAGGAAACAACAATAGATCTAACAAGCACAAGCAACATATGTCATTAGATGAAATCAAGAACACTTAGCTGACTCTCATCTCACAAGGACTGATGGGTAAACATCCTCTTAATACCATAATGCTTTGCATCAAAAAATCACTAACTTCTAGGCACCAGCACTCCCGAATGCTGAATTCCTGAATTCCACACAATGCTCCATGAATGAGACGAAAGCTAGAAGCTTGGACACAATCCATCATAAATCATAGAATATTTATGAATGAGTAACTGGAATTTCATTTGTAAGGCATTGTCACAATTTCCAGTGAGCCTCGGAGTTATGCTGAAGAAGAAAATAAAAATTGTGCTATCCTCATAATTTTCAGTGACCTGGCAGAAGCCACACTGACTAGACATCAATTACACACTTTGCATCATAAGCCTTAATAAGCTATGAGCATCTAAGAACTAGCTCCTTGTATAAAGGGGCGCACACATTAACCTCATTTACAGTTATATTCAGATCAGTGGAGGGCTACTGATTTTCCACGCTCAAAAGAAGATAATATATTTATAAGTGTGTAGTTACATTCAAGATTATAACCTGTGCTGAAGTAAGTTTGATTTGCTATGGGAAGATTATTTGTTTGAATCGAGTAGGTAACATACTGCAGAAAACTAAGTAAAAGCTTCCTGATCTAAACAGAAGTTACTGTAGTTTGGTTCTTTATAGGACTCTAGTGTTAGAAACAAGATTCTAAATCTTGACTGACACTATTTTTCTGATACCAGATGCATACTAATTTTACAGGCCTGGTACACACATTTAGCTCAGTATTTTTTTGCTTTTAATAAGGCATTTAGTACAAAGATAGCAAGGTGCCTTACTATTAGAATAAGTTTGTTGACTTGTGAATGCTCACAATAAGAAGAACAGCAGCCATTTGCTCCTGTGAAAATGGAGAATTGATTATTTCTAGAACATCAGTATATCTGAAGAGAATTTACACTGCTTCTGACAACTTTTGCACTGATAACAAAAACCTATCATCTTTATCTTCAGAGCACCAGCAAAGACTATTAAAATGTATTACACCACCTCCTACTGATCTAGGGTACAATGCTGTCACAAACGAACCACCTTCATCTCTCACGAGTCAGGACCTGCAATGCAGAGTAGACCCCTGACTTGTAAGCTGGATGCCAATTAGGCTTAGGTCCATGACTGTCTTACTGCAAGATTAAATCAATCTCATTTCAGAGTAGGCTAGGAAGTATTGCATATCTTGTAAAATTAAGATTATAGTTCGGAACATCAGGGGGTTTCCCCCTCAGTTAGTACAGCGTATAACAGTGAGCAACAGATCTATAAACTGCATTTTGTTCAACTACTAGAACATGCATTGACCATGCTTGTTCACCTTTACTACTCCTTCAGCTTCAAATAATCCAATTTTCTAGCACAGTTGCTCACACACACAAATAAATTATAAAGCATGCTTACAAGAATATTGGTAGTTCTGAATTCAGTTTCCATAGCATTTGCCCCTGTAACACAGAGAAACCAATCCATTTTTTTCCAGACTGCTACCTCAGAACAGTCCCCCAAAGAAAGATTTGACCCTTGTTCCATATGGTAATTCATGCAAATACGTTAGATGAAATTGCAGAAAGATGTTTTTAAAATGAAAGGGAAAGGTTTGACCATCAAGCTCTTAAAATCTGGAAATTTTCATTTTGGTATATATGATTTATCACCTGAAAATGAAAGCTTACAAGAAAAATAATTCTCAAACTATGGCAACACTACAGAAGCAACTGTTCAGTGACCACAGCTGGCCCAAGTCTTTTCTGCACAGTAATCTTTCCTGGCCATTAAAATGCCCACATTAAAAACATACCTGTCCTTGACGTCTTTCATAAGCTGTTGCAAGTCAATCTCCTGCTTCCTCAGGTTTCCAAATGAGGACTGGCTTTCCACATAGCCCTTCCCTCCAGCTCCAAGGCTCATGTTTCCAAATGAAGTTTCAATACTTCCTTGAACAAAATCTTCAAACTTCCCCGTATATTTTGCAAAGTCAGACTCCACAATTACTAGGAAAGCAATAAAAGTCATTTCTACCTGTGAAGAGAAGTGCTGAAACAGTCCTGAAGTGATTGGAAAAAAAGAAACTTACAAAAAATATGACAAGTTAGTGAAGGCAAGGAACAGTATCGAGCAGGTAAATAATGAAACTTACAACTCTGCAATCTTACTTCTGCTTCCTCCATATTTTCATCATCTTTGCTCAGCTATCTTTTATATTTTGCCTTTTTAGGAAAACATAAGGGGATAGAAATGCTGAGCTCAGATACTATGGAAGATTTATAAAGAAAGATTGAAACTTATTCCAGCTACAAAGACAAACTACAAAGTTTGTACAATAGAGTTAATATTTTGCCATTATCTTGACATATCTCATTATAGGGCTGTCCCAAAGTTCACTGAAAACCAATGGAAGCATTGAATTGGCTTAAAACAACTCTGAATCTTATACACCTATAAACCGAAGAACTGACTCAGAATCAGCTAATCTTCCAAGCCAGCTACAATTAACATCTAAACTTAGGGACTTATCTATTTTCCTGTATGGAATTGTGACATGCCCAGAAATATGGGATTCCAGATCATTAATCCTAAAACCTGGTTAGGACTGCTGCAGCTGGATGAAGCAAGAAGTGCAAGGGTTAGCCATTTTTAACACTCTGTGCAAAAAGAAAGGAAGCAGTGGTAAAACTTGCTTGGCCTTGCCTGTGCAAGCATTCCCTGGGCTACTATCACCAACAAGACACTGTTTATCCAGTGCTTTTTGACCTGGAGCACAGTATAGTTTCACGCTACTATCACATACTGGAATAACCCAGAAATATTCTAGGGGAGCTCCTGTGGCTGCAGGCAGCACTGTTATTAAACAGTAGGACTGCATGGCTTGACAACCTTCAGCACTCAATTTCAGTAGTCTATCTAGGTAAAACTTTTTCTTTTTTTTTTTTTTTTAAAACAAACATTTATTATTACTGGGTTTAGTTAAATGAATAGTCAAGTGAGAAAAGATCCAGTCATCTCATTTCCATGGATGGAGAATACTTCAGAGCGTTCCTCTGAAAGGGGCCCTCTAGTAACACGACTGAGAATAGTAACAAAAAAGATTAGGCTTTGCATTCTTTTTATCTGCAATAATAGTGCTGCCCAAGTATGGCTTTACCTGGTTTTATTGGTTTGTCTTCAGTGAGCACATCACTCAGGGTGACTGTCAAGAAATGATACTTGGGCTTCTGCCAGCACCAGAATTTCTTCCTCTTCGTAACTAAGCTCAGGAGCTGCAGCTTGTCTGAGGCATTCAAGTGGGAGACAGGGATCAAGTCACCTCCACTGTCAGTTTCTCTCACAAAATTCTTTGTTGCTTTTGCAAACATCTTGGGGAATCAATTAAAGTCTGAAAGAATACATTCATTTTTCAACAGCTACAGTTGGAAAGTATAAGTATCTACATTGTTACTTTAAGAAGTTCTTCACAATATTGGTATTAACACAGGAACAGGTAGTGTTTTCATCCTACCTTCTCCACTCTGAGCTGAGAATCATGTCAGTTTAAACCACTTATCCCAAGGTAAAAAGGTTCTCACAGTAACAGACAAAATAATTTTAGTTAAAATTTTAAATAAGCAACAGTGAATAAGCAAAGGACAATGCACTGCAAACATGATATGCAAGGCTTAAACATTACAATAATAATGCAGAAAGAAAATAAATGTGTGAGAAAATAAATATTCCAATCTACAGCTGAAAAGTTCCTTCAAGGAACGCTCACAGGTAATTAATTTGTTAGGGAGGAAAAAACTTAACTCAGCTTACCTGAAGTTCTAAAAAAAAGCATCTACTTGTGAGCGCTCCAGAGAGACTGGCTGGGATGACAAGAGCACCAGTGCAATGGCAGAGGATTTCTGCCTCCCAACAGAATCCTTCTTTTATTACCTAACATAAAATTATCTTACTCCATATAAGGTAATTGGCTATTATTTACACAAATTATCTTGATTTTTTTAATAGTGAGTAAATACATACAGGGATAATAAAAATTATTCTGTAAAAAGCAACAAATATTTGTGCTGGAATATTTGTGACTAAGTTTTATTTCTGAACTATGCCCCTGGAAAGTCCCAAATAATTTTTTTTCTTTCTGAACTTTTTTACCTTCAATGTTCAATTTTCTATTTTCCATTAGCATAACTACAGCTAAACTGAACTGAACTGTTAATTGCAACTGTTATTCATATCTGCTAAACAGCTACATACATTATCTTATTCTAGCTTTTAAATGTCTTAAATTAAAAAATATTGGCATCTCTTATTGTATAAGGTTTCCTTTACCCCAAGCAATGCACTTTGCACTTTGCTGTATTTACAATGAACTTTTTCAATAAGGGAAACTAGCTAAACTCACAGGAGAAATGGTAAAAATGACCGTTCATAAGTGCTAAACACACAATTCTAATAAATTAAATTTCAATATTTTTAAAAATCTCATCTTTTTTAGTTTCCAGAATTAAATCAGTTTTTTAAAGTTGGCAGCACTCCTTTGAATCCTCCAGCTGACATTGACTGGAAAGTTCAACTAAGATGATGTCTTAGCTAGGTATCCACACATTCATGATTAATTACCTGTCTTGCTCCGCAGAGATGTTAGATTTGTCATTTACAAATACTGTCCAGAATAACTTAGAACAGACTTCAAACAAAAATTGATACTGCAGTGGGGTCTCAGGATTATTGAGAGAAAACAGAAAACTGAATAAAGATATTAGTGGTTGGACCACAGGCTCCATGTTTTAGTATAAGTTGGATAAAAGAGGAAAAAAAGCCTTTTTGCAGACGGGAACTTACCTTTCCATTTGCTTTTCCCAAATCCCATTTCAGATAATATTTCATACAGCATTTACTAATTCATGTTAAGGTATCTACCTCCTCATGAAACCCCTATGGCCTACTCTTAGTTCTCTATGTAAGCAAGTAAAGGGTGTTTCCCAACAACACCTGCATGGAAAGGATTTGAACAATGTCAAAGTCGCCTAACATTTTACTGAAGAGTCTTCTGGGACTTTGTAATTGTGGCTGCAATAAACCTGCAGCAACGCCCCTGCTATATGCACTGAGAATATTTCCGCTAACTTTCTTGTTCTTTGACATTTTCCTAAACTCTGAACTGAGATTGATTTTTTGAATTCTTAAATTTCTCCTCCTTAATTTCCCCGGTTTTAATCTCAGTGAGAACACTTTAACAGAGTAAGCAATGCAGCTCCACTGCAGCAGAAAAAAAAAACCCAAACAAACCAACCTACCCCTCAACAGCCCAAAAAAAAAAGTTTTCTTTTTCCCTGGGACTTCTTTTGCATGACTCTGTATCTCACAACCACCCACAAAACTGATTTGTAGTGGAGGGGACCATCAAGAAAATTCTTATTGCCTGCATGAGCTGCTCTTCCCCAGCATAACCTTCTTCAAACATTTCTGTACTTTATGTGACTGTTCACTCATTCTGATCCCATTCCCACACAACCAACTCACACAGGCATAGTCTCCAAAAAGAAAAAGGTTCACCAATTTCTGAGGAGTTTATGATAAGACAAATTGCAAAAAACAGTTCCTATGATTTGGCATTATTACACACTCACTAAATCTCATGAGAAGAACCATTAACACCATTCTATAAAACTTACAATTCATGGTGGTTTGTCTTCACTCCCAGTCACCACGCTTTTGACTAGCAAAAAGGACATCTGGGAAAGACCACGGAGTGCTTATGATGACTGCTGAGACTCACCAGGCAGGAAAGATGGGACTGTCTTCAGCTTCAGAATGACAACATCAGCGTCTCCCACACTTCACTGTGCTGGGAACGTCTTTGCAGGGAGCATATTTGCTGGCGCAGCTGTACCTGCAAAGCAAGAATATTCTATCCAAATTCCTGTTTACGTCTCTTTGGATATAGTGCCTTTAACACAAATTCTAAAATGCACCCAAATATCTTGTTTCACTAGTTCACAAAACAAAGACATAGAGCAATTGAATATGCCCTTAGCCAACATCAGGGAGTTAATACAGCTACCAGGATCGACGGCATCCTGACTGAACGGACATGGAGCAGTTATGGACACAGCATTAAGAAAACTCTGCCTTTGGAGTTTCTTCCTCAGGAAATTTTGTTAGAGCTGTGCTTGGTTTGGTAGAATTAAAAGGGAAGGTATCAAAGCTGGTAGGAAAAGCCTGTCAGACTGAATTCATTCTTGTAGATTGATAGCTAGGTGTGAAAGCAGAAAAGGATGGAGTACCTTCCTTGCCTACTAAGAAATTTAAAAATAGCCTGAACCTGGGCTACTAGAGGATTATTCAACGAAGGGGAAGAGATCAAGTGAAGATTATTTACAGCAACTTAATTGTTTACTTAAACAAACAAATCTTATGCTGCAACTTTCCTTTATCACAGCTCCCTAACTCAATATAGTAGGACATTAGATCCAAAGAAACATTTTATGAATAATCAGTGTTTACCTTTGTCAGCACAAAAGTAAGTTCGCAACAGTTGCCTGATATTTCTTACATTCTGTATACACATACACAGACCTTTACAAAAAATACAAAAAAGCTTTTTTTCCCCAAGATTACCCAGCACACCGGGAAGAGTACACATGGAATTTGGGAAGAGGGTGACCACTGGATCGCCAAATGTCAGCACATCCCTTGCCAATCCAAGTTATAAGGAAATACAGCCCTTGAAGGCCAAAGATGACCACGCAGGAGCTGTGGTGTCAGAAGAGCTGTTAGGCATTAACTCTGCTGTGCAGCAGCGGGAACGGCCTTTGAATCCTAATAAAGTCGGAGTTTACGCCAAAAGGCAACTAAAGCATGGAAGTGATGACAAGCAGGATGTGTGTTTTATTACAAAACCTTATAGTTATTTTCATCGCCTTTCAAGATAATTTACATTTAAAAACTGCTGTAAAAGCTCATACGCAAAGCCTAGCTGTGATGTTCACACAACAAATTTCAGTCCTCGGACACACGTGGTCCCCGAAAACACACCCAATGAATTTTAGCCCTGGATGTAGCCCTCTTTTGTGCCTCAAGGACTTCGCAGAGCATGTCGCCGAAGACTGGACGTCACGCAATCCACAGCGGCTCGAGGCACCCAAGAGGGATGCGGCAGGTGCCGTCCTGCGAGGCGGAGGTGCGAGGGCCCGTGGCCGGAGCTGCAGCCTGCGGGAACGGGCCCGAGCTGCCCTTGCCCTTGGTGAAGAAACCAGTGGCCACCTCACCAAGACCTGCACTGAGGCGGCTCAGGCAGGAGTCCGAGCGCGGGTATCCCCTCAAACGCTGCTGCGACCCCGCCGTGCCACGCTTAAACCCCTTCTCAGAACCACCCCACGTGCACTGCAGCCATTCAGCCTTGTTCTCCCCCTCGTGAAGCCGGAGGGCGCGCCCAGGCAGACAGGGAAGGAGAGCGGAGCTCCGCAGTCGGCGAAGCGGCCGCAGCGGCTCCTCCCGAGCGTGTGACAGGGTCGGACGGGGGGCACGCTGCGCGCCGGGGTCTCGCTGCGCCTGCCCCGGCCAGCCGGCGGGACGCGGGGGGCTCAGCCCGCCGGGGAGGGAGGAGCGGCGGCAGCCGGGGCCCCTCAGCGGGCCCTGGGGAGGCGGGCACGGCCAGCCCCACCGCCTCCCCGGACCCGCTCCCGTACTCACGGCTTTCCCGGCGCCGGGCCCCGAGGATGCGGCGAGCTCCGCCCGCGGGGCGTGCCAAGCCGCGCCGCGCCCCGAGACGAGGCGCCGAGGGCGAAGCTGAGGGATGAGGCGGGGTGAAGCCCCCGGTGGAGAGGGGGTTTCTTGCCGGCGCTATGGCGCGGCGAGGGGCGAGGCGGGAGGAGCGCAATCGCCGCCCGGGGGCTCAGGCCGTGCGGGGAGGGCGCGGTGGCAGCGCCGCGGGACGCTGGTCGAGGCGCCGCCGCCATGTTGCCGCGCAGGGCACCGCCCCAGCACAGACCAGCTGGGCCGGGCCGGGCCTGGCCGAGGCCGGGGCGCTGCCGCTGTCCGCCTGCGAAACCGCGGGGCAGTTTCTGCCTCCCTTGCCATCCCTCCCGCCTGCCTGCACCGGGCCTGCCTCCTCTTCCCCGGGGGCTGAAAATACTGCCATGAGGTGGCTGCACGCAGGGGACGGGCAGCCTGGGCTGCTGCCGTGCCACGGTGCTGGGGGCAGCTGTCCGGCACAGAGCCCCAGCTGGAGGTCTCTGAGAGGGGCTGCCCTGTGTGGTGGTGCGGCCCTGCGAGGGGCTGAGGCAGAGGAGGGCTTGGTTGTGTCCGTCAGCTCAGCCAGGGAGTGGGACAGCTGCTTTTGCATGGTTACTTCCCATCAAATAACACAGGCAGCTTCTTTTCCCTACGGGTAATTGCTGGATAATGATATTTTATTATATTAAATTATTTAATTAAGGGAATTTTTGTGACATCCTCTCAAATCTGGCTTGGATCACCCATGGTCAGAAATGCAGAGGGTAGTGGCCTGCGTGCAAAATCTGCTGGAAGCAGCAGCCTTGCCACATTTTTGGCTGCAGGTTTGCAACCTTAGGGTTGGCACTGTTGGCTGTGCGAAGTCACAGTGGTCCGAATGGGAGCTTCCAAGCCAAGGTCCCCAGTCCAGAGACCTGGAACAGCAGCACTGTGGAAAATGAGAAATGTGGTCAATGGAGCACAGGGGGCAGCTTCATGAACCACAGTATGAAATAGTGAGCTCTGTTACAGTATCTCAGCCCTTTGAAAACAATGCAACACCAGAACAAAACAACTTGGTTGTCTGTTATACCAAAGGACTGAGCCAGCGAGAAATAGATGAGTCTGCAGAAACCCAAGGAGTAGTTTTTCAAGATAATAAACATCAAATCTTTTTCAAGTGAACTGTGCTACAGGCCAGGTACTTCCCCTGTGGTTTTAAGAGAGCATTTGAGGCTGCGGGGTATAGTCACAAGTGTCACATCACCAGATCTTAATGGAGTAACACCTGGGCTCTGGAACAAAGGGGAATTGAAAGTTGCATGTCCTTAAATGAACAGTCCCAGGTGACAGGTAACAGTTAATGCATATTGCTAAAGTATCACCCATTTCTTCCATTTGGTTTAAGTATGTACATTATCCAAAACTTCCAATTAGTTTCAGCAGATTTTAATCCATCACCCCTTTCTGATTCCCCCAGCTGGCATCCTTAGTGAATCAATGATAAATAGATTTCCCTTCTGGGGTTGCACCTGCTTACAGAAATTTGAACAAATAGCCTGAGTAAGTATCTGCATTTGTGGCAATTTACTTTTTATGGACTAATTAATAACAAAACATAACGCTCCATTCTTAGAGCCTCATCCTGAGAAAAAGCACCCACACATCTTCAGGACATCTCTTTTTAAGATCAGCACTGAGATGCAGAATCTCTAGCTCCAGTAATAATCTCCCACAGTGGTCAGTAATGGCACATGTTTCATCAGCTGTTGTGTTTTTCCAGGGAGTGGCAATGTGTGATTAATTTCAAATGTGTCTGCTAAAGCATGTTTTGAGAAATCAAGCCAGGAAGTTTCACTGAACCACATTACCATGGAAATGTTCACTGCGGAGGGGGGACACAAATAAAACCAGTGAAACTTACTCGCTAGTCATTTTGAGAATGTTACCAGTGATTGTGTGCACACCAAATAAAGGGTGGCCACATCAGGAGTATTTCCATCTTTTCAAGAAAAATCTTCAAGCACAAATCTATCCACTTGAAGGACACAAGCCAACATAGCATAGTGTTCAGATGTTTCTCATTAGTTAGAAGAGACAGAAACATAGGTCTGGGTATTAGCAAACAGTTTTGGGACTATGCAGCAATTAACTTAGAGGCTTCAAAGACTTACCAAAACTGGCTGCAAATAGGAGACATTTAGGATTGAACACCCACCTTGAGCCTTCCATCTTTGTGGAAATGTTCATCAGGTGTACTGCACAGTCAAAACTTACAGCACGTGGTTACTTCATGACCAACTGGGATGCCAGCAAGGAAATATCAGAGAAATACACATTGTGAGTGTGGTCTGTATTGGGATCTGTCTGCCACGCACTCCATTTCCTGAGCTGAAGCATGAAGTGCATCACTTCTGCATTAGAAGAGCCTTCTGCATGAGTCCTGCATGAGAAGATCCTCTTGCAGAAAGAGCAGAAGGAGAAAACCAGAAACTTTTGCCTCTGGGACAAACTGCTTTTGGTATGGGACAAGATTTGGCTACCTTATTTAAATAAATAATAAATCGACACGAGAACTTCACAGCTACAACTAAAAAATTAGTAATGCACATAGTAAGTGAGTAATAACACAAAAGATAGTAGTCTGAAAGGAAAAAAACCCCAACACAATAGTTGTATGCTCTTTGAACACCTCTGTGTGAAATTCCTCAGGCATGATATTAAGATAAGAATCACTGAGCAGGCCACCACAAGATGTCAGCATTGCAGAATGGTTATTCCTACCAGGTACAGAAAAGGTCTTTGCATCCTACAAGTGTTTGGCATTAGATTTTTTTCTTTTTGTACGATGGCATAATCTGGCCTTTTTTTTCCAACCACTGACATTAGGATGTAAGTCCAAAATTGGCTGCAAAGGGGAATTTCTTAAATAGCTGTTTTTTTGCTCTCTTTCTATCTTAACTTTTCTAAATGCTTTCACGGGGTCTGTATTAACAGCAGTGCTAATGACATATGATGCCTTGTAGCCATCAATGAGTTGTTTCAGGCTGCATCCAGCCTAGCTGGAGAGCACTCACTGAAATTCAGCCTGTATATTCACATGTCAGGAGGTTGTCCAAAGCCCTCTGTGGCTGCATCCTCGGCTTTTTTTAAAGCCTCACACTGGCTGGAGAAGGGTCTGCTGGCTTCAGTTCTGTGGAGGAAATGGGAAGAAAGTGTGAAACTATTTTGGGCTTCTATTTAGAAAAGAAGGATACTTGGGGTAGCAAATCTTTTTAAAGGTGTCCAACAACATAAGCCAAATCACCAGCAAAAGAATGAACTTTTTCCCCCCGTTTCCTTTTGCAAGAATAAAAGATCTGAGCAGGATTTTTGTTTCTTTCTTTCTTTCAAGTTGACTAACAAGCCTTAGTTGTATTTCACATTAAAATTAATTTCCTGTTTTAGTGGGATGCTCTGTAGTTTTCGCCTATACCATTCAGTCCTCTGAAATATTTCCTGTTGCAAACAGCTGTCTTGCTCTCCTGTTGGTACGGCTGTCATCAGCCCTGCCACAGTGCCAGCAGCTACTGACGGGCTTAGCAAACAGCGAGTTACTGTGTCCTACTTTAGGGGACACCAGTGAGAGGGTGCAGTAAGCCAGGAGGGACCGTCTGAATTCAAAGCAGCCAGAAAGCTGTTCTGCTGTGTTTCTCTACCCATTTATGTGAGCTTCTGTCCATTTGGCTCTTGATGGCGGCGATGGGAAGGTGACATCTTTAACCATCTGAAGATTTTGCCTGTGAGATGAGTTTGGCCACTATTTAGAGGCTGTCTTTTATTGTCAGGTTCATCTCTGCTGCCTTTAGGGACCAATATGAGGAAAAAAAGAGTTCACTTCTGGATCTTTTAATCCCTTGGAAGGACAGCTGGAGAGTGCCCCACTGAGACGCAGAAGGAGGCAGATGTGTTCAGTATAACTCAGTCAGATCTTGGTGCCTCGAGTATTGATGTCGGCGTGGGGGGAAACAGTACTATATCTACCTTTCCATAGTACATGTGTTGTGGCACAGGGCTCCCCTCTGTCACCGTAAAAGCGTTCTTATCCCTGCAGTGACAGTGTTTTAGGGTAGCTGTAACTTTTTAAAGATCTACCTATGAAAACCTTGTGATTATGTGATGATTTTCCCATTTTCCCAGTTTTAAGAAAATTGTCAGAAAGGGTAAGCTAGGATCATGTCTAATAGATTGTAGTTACCGAAGGAATCATCTAGTGATGTCTCTAACAATAATATGGAGGACAGTTTGCATGAAGCTGCATGAACTGAGTGCTTCTAACTTTAAATTGTAGATTAGATGGCAGCCACAGAACTTTATTTCTTTTACAATAATGATAAATGAAGACTTAGGAATAGACAATGTTTCTTGCATGTCTCAAAAGTCTTTTTCCATAGTAGTTTATTATGAACCATCTGGTCTCATTAATGTTTTATCAAAAAACATCTGGCTGCTATATTGTTCAAGCTACTCAGTAGAAGGACTTCCTCATAAATTAGCCAAAAGGAATGGCTATCAAACTATTGTGTAGGAGCCCCAAACATTTATGTAGGTCCTGTATAAACAGTTATTTTAAAAGCATATTATTCCACGTTAAACTACAAAAGTCTAAAAAATGTATCAGTAATAAAATCTGAAATGAAGCTTATCCCCTATGCTTCTAATTTTTCTTCTTTTTTTGCATCTTTGGTTCTCAGCCCATTGGAACAGGACCTACAAAGTCAAATGATGAACTGTATTAAAACAACAAATACTAGGATTTTTTTTTTTCCAATAAAACATTGCAAACAGAAGATACCTGTCGCTGAGCCTCCAAAAAAATGAGGCACTTCATCTTTGTATCTCAGCACACATACACCTTTCAGATTGTAAGCACTCTGGCAGGGTTCTTTAAAATATAAATGTACAGCACATGGCACTATTTAAGTATAGTTGTGCAGTGCCTAGTACTATGGGCAGCTAGGTACAACTGATTGTAAATGATTATGTAATTTGCATTGATTTAATAAATTGTACTTCCACTCATAATTGTGCTACTGTTACATTTTCAGATCAATAAAAAATGTGATCCTAAAATTAGTGCAGTTCATATCGATTTTGTTATTTATAGACAACCTTAGTTACTGTGAATGGAAGAACTAAGGAAAACACATCTAAAGAATACATAGAAAGTTCAGGACAAAATTGGCAAAACAAGAGGAGTTAAATGATCTGTGGGGAAGAGCCTGTGACTGAAGCTGCCTGTAGAGAGGAGAGCTGATTGTAAGGAACAGCTTTCTTTGATCAGCTCCCCAGGTTTCTTCTGGTTCACACAATTCCTCTTGCATCCTCTGAATAGATGTGTAGGCACAAGCACCCTCAAAAACACTCACTATCCGACTGCAGGAGCAAACAATTCAGGCAGAATTTTCCAAAGAATCCTCAGTATGCTATTGCAGTTCCTCACGAGGCAGCCAGCTGGATGGTGTTTGTATTACACTGACACCGAACTGGAGCATGGCCGTAGTCAAACATTGCAAAATGTTCAGAAGCGAACACTAATATTTCATGGAATAACACCAGTCACATGTTTTCATCTACTACAACATTTGTAGCAATAGCTTTATTATGATTTAAAACAAATTTTGTCTCTCCCTTTTGGTTTTGGTGCCTCTTCTATTTTATTTCCCAGTTATTTTGCAACTCCTTAACCCCCATTCTCACTACCTGTTAACTGTCAGCTCAGTCTCTGTTTCAGAACTCAACAAGTGGAATGCCTGTTGCAGGGCAATCTGAAACTGGTTTCTCCAGGAGAACAAAGTAAATGCATTTTTAAGTACCCACAAAGATAGAAATTGAGAATTTTGTTTTTTTTGAAGCCGGCCATGGCCCACAGAAGTAGCAGATGCACTGAGGAGAAGACCACAAATGGCAAAGAAGCCAGTGGCTCCAGAGGGTCCTGAGGAGCTGTGAGGCTGCATTGCTACTACAAGGTGAGTCAGGGTTCCTACAGCTTCCCAGGGTCTCTGCAGCAGGAGCTGCCAGGGGCTGTCTGCATCTTCTCCTGTGTAAATGCACACTGCAGGGGAGGACTAAAGGAAACTGAAAGAGGGTAGATTTAGATTAGATATTAGGAAGAAATTCTTCACCATGATGGTGGTGAGGCACTAGAACAGGTTGCCCAGAGAAGTTGTGGATGCCCCAACCCTGGAAGTGTTCAAGACCAGGTTGGACGGGGCTTTGAGCAACCTGGCCTAGTGGAAGGTGTCCCTGCCCATGGCAGGGGGGTTAGAACTGGATGATCTTTCAGGTCCCTTCCACCCAAACTATTCTAAAAAAACCCACCCCATTTCACACAGGGCTGATAATTCAGCCCTGTTGGGTACCAAGACTAAGGCCCCGTATTTCTTCTTAAAGCCATTTCATTTTTCAGCTTGCTATTGCTGCCCCCTAGTTTCAGCACACAGAGGGTTTTCTTTTCAATGTCTTACAGACTCTGGGGTAAGAACATACCTGGATTTTCCCCACTAAAGGGAAGCAGGATGGAAAGAACACAGTTCTTTTTGAAACAAGGAGGAAGGGCTGGCAAGCAGCTGAAAACTGCGTGGTCTGCTAATTGCACGGGAGTTCTTTTATATTATGCAATGGTATTGCCCGAAAAGACAGCAAGGTGTCATAAAGGGGGTGCTGTGGGTCAAAACAGATTTGTAGGTGTAAAAGGCTGCAGGTGTCCTTCTGAACAGAGGGGGAACCTCTACACAGCAGTGGTGTCCTGCAAATTTGTGCAGGTGGTAGCCAGGCCTAGAGTCACACAACTGCAGCTTATTGACACTGTTTGTTATATTGCAGTTACACATGCAGACCAGGTCTTCGCTATGCTGGGAAAAAACTCACATATGAAACGAAGTGCTGGCCTGTTCTCTGACAATTAAAAATGTATTTTATTTGCTCTATCATAGGACTGAAACTGGTGTCCTTGCAGCTTGTTCTGCCCTTGTTTGTCTGAATGACGCATTGATTTGGGTGAGTAGCATCTGTAACGGGTGATGCAAGAAACCTTGGGTGGATGGTTTTCTTATTGCCAGTACTACTCTCTGTGCAACTGGGAGAAGGGAATGGACTTCCTCCTACAGAACTGGTCACAGGCAGCTTGAGCTGGGGCTTATTTGGTTCTTTTGCATTTGCTGTCTGGCCTCACCAATGCAAATACACTACAGTGTGAGCAATGCAATTTCTAAGAGAGAAGGAAGACCAGCTGTGTCCTGAGAGGAAGTGTTACTATGAAAGGAAACAGTGAGCAACCAGTGCTGGGAACGCATGAACTGCAGTCATTCTTTTGGCTAGGACCCCGTGAATGTACGCTTCAATACTGAGAATCTTATTTCAACAATATATACTTTTTCCTCTTACTCCTTTCCCACATCATTTCAAACAAACAATTCTTGTTGGTATGAAGACCAAAGCATTCACATGAGCATCAGCTTTAGGAAGCTTTGCAGCTAGATAAAATATAGTGGAGCTCCTAATATGGCCTTTCTTGTGAAGTGGCACATCCAGATCTCTTTTCCAGCTTCTGATCTTCACAAAAGGTGAGAATATAATATCCTTGAGTTCTTACCCTCCATCAACTTTGACTGAAGTTTACTCTCTCTCCAAAATGAAAGGGGACAGGTTAAGAATGGGCTAGGCTCACCATCTTCTGGTAACTAGAGAACTCAGAAAAAGTCAAGCTTGCTCTAACTGATCTACTTGTGGTGCTTTTTCTCAGGCAAAGTCCTCAGTAGAAGTTTTTCCCCTGAAAGGGCTTAAGAATTTGGTGCACTATTTTTGAACTTCATAAGAAAATTGATTTTCCTGTCCAAAAAACCTATATAGCTATTACATAGCTCTAGTTGTTTTCACAAGATTTGTTTCACTTACTGAAGTGCAAGTAACAAACAACAAATGCAAGTAGGATGATCTCTCATCTTCAGTCTGTCAATGGCTGAAATGATAACAAAAAAAAGAGTAAACAAAACAGTAAATCTTCCTCAGCTATTAGACAGGTTCTCATCTATTGATAAATCTACATAATCTTCCTTGCTCTAGGCAGCAATCTAGGCATTGCAGACATATCCTCATAAAACCTGAGAAGGAAAGGATTTTTCAAGGCATGTACTGCAGTAATTCAAACTCGATTTACTGCAGCCTTTATCATGGCTTCTTTTTTTTTTCAACACAAGTGAAAAAGTAAGAAATTTGTAATTTAGGAAAGCAATTTTTTATTAAAGAAATTTTAATGAAGAAAAATAATGTTAATAAAGAAAAAAATATCTTATTTTCAAATTCCAACAGCTGGTCTTATTAAAATACCAAGTGAAATATCAGCTCAAAAAATACTCAAAGAGAAATAGTGCCGTAACATTTAGAGAAAGCCAATAATTCCTGAAGTCTGTGAAGTTACAGGCAGAAACATCAGCTGATGTTCGTACACAACATCTTGTCTTCCAGGAATTTATTATTGTTCCAAGAGCCTGTAAACTTACATCAATGAACCCACAGAGTCAAATTCGCAGTTAACTTAAGCCTCACTTATACTGAGCTCAGTAGAGCAATGCTGATTTACCTCAAATGAGGGTTTACACATAGCAATTTCAAATATTTCCCTTGGCACAGAGTAAGCAAAGATACAAATTCATAAGTATACAGCAGAATTTGGTATCTGGCCAGCTTTTAACCCCATTTAAAAACTCAGAGTAACCCTACAAATTCTTATGCATCTGCTGCACTAGAGGGGGTTCAAATTAAAATCAACAAATTGAGCATGGAGAGCAATGTTTGCAAGATGAAAGAAATGTAACAGAAGCATTCAAAAAAAAAAGAAAAAGAAGCCAAGATGTGTCAGTTACTATGCAGAGCAAGCTTTGCTCAGCTGTCAGTGTTTTTCCTCACGCTACGGTGGTTTGAATCATTTTGCAGTAAGCAAAATTACTTTAAAATAGAGATTATTGTAAATGAACAGACAACTGAGCTTAAACACAAATTGGATGCAAGGTCTATAGGAGCCAAGTTTACCTTACACTTCTGTAGGGCCCAACAGCCTGTTTTGTCTGGGTAGCACTGACCACGCTGGGGGTACTTGGCATGTTATTACTTCCAGAGGCAATCACTCCATGTCCATTTCTCCGTAACAGAAGTTCCTACTGCCCTAGGTGTTCATGATTAGGCCACCAATAAAAAGCATCCCTTGCCATCTTCCTCTCCCTTTTATAATTATGAATAAAAATATTACTGCTTCTTTAAATGGCTATTTTCCCAGCAACTTGAACTAAATGCTAGTTACTTCAGGTACCAATAAAGTATATTAGATCTCTATGAAATTAATGAGCAATGAAGTGATTCCCACTGACATGATGAGCAAGTTCCAAAGTTCTTAACCCAGTACAGAACCAAAATGGCTGGATTTCAAAAAACAGGAACTGATTCTTGCCCACTATAAACACTGTTTTTCTTTCAGCCTCTATCCTTATTCTGCCATGTACAACAGCTGAGGATGTTTTGGGTGGTAACAGATTTATTGATCCAATTTTCCCAGCTCTTCCTGGAACCTCTGTGCTCCCTCCCACCACATACTTTGTACACACTGAGCCTGGGAAGTGCTGCAGAACTGCAGTCAGGAATTACAGGTTGGTCAGGAATTGCACTCACTGTACTCCCACATTTTTCAAGATCCTAATCCATCTGTATTGCATCTTATATGCATATGGTGGGACTGTGAGACATAGTTGAGATCTGATTGGCAGAGCTGTCCTGAATCACCATCTCTAAGGGAGAAAACACCGCATTGATACCGTTTCCTTCCAGTTATTTATTTTATCCAGTAAATACTATGTTTCCTTGTTTTTAAAAGTTGTTTTATGGAGAACATATGGTTTGTGTTTTCCACATTCATGCTGAAGCATAACATTTATGCTGCACATCTGTCCACTAAAAACTGCTTTTAAGAATCAACTTCCAGCTTTCAATGAATTCCATCAGCTTATCCCTTTCCCTGCCCCAGTGTCTGGCATAATAGCCATGAGACAGTGCTGTACAGCACGTGCAGGTAACTGGTAAACAACTGGAACATTGCACAACTACCGGACAGATTGTAAGAGCGATAAATAAGGCTTCTAGCAGATAGAAGCTCTTTCATACTTGCCATTTTGGAAAGTGTAAAAAGCACAGATCACTACAGCAGCTAGACTTATTTCAGCTGTCACTAACAACCTTTGAAGAAAGATGCTTACAACCCCTGGGAAAAAGTCAGGGTGCTCTATGACCTTTTGCAAGTATGATTTATTAACATCCAACTAAATTGGTTACAGAGGCAAAAATAATAAATTGAATTGCACATCAATGTGCTCCAACATTATAACAAGTTTTTGGAGTAAGTGAAGCAGAAAACAGGAATGATCCTGACTATAGAACATTTTCTCAAAAATCTAGAAGTCAGTGATAGTTCTAACACATAAGATGCCTTTCTTCGTTCTGAAATCCCTAATGCCCTACCAAAACAAACAACAAATCCACCATTTAGCAGCTTTGCATATGTAATATTTCTACATGTGGTATGTTTTTCCAGTACTGGAACTAGTAAAATACTGTTAGCATAAATACAAGACTGCCTGATTCTCAGGGATAGCAACCATCTCAAAGGTATGGAGCTGAAGGACCTCATCACCTCTTGTGGATCAACCTCCCAAATGTTTGCATAAGCTTTAATACAGTTTTGTTTTATACAACAAAAACACCAAATCCACAATTTATATAAAAAAGGAACCTCTTAAAATAAGTTTTGAACATATGGCAACTATTTATGTGGAAAATTTCTCTTATTGCTTTCAAAAGCTGCAGCAAGAACAGTACCTAAGAACGGAGCAGTACAGTAATACATTTGGTGATACATTACAGCATTTACTAAGTTTCAACAGATAAACCAGATAACGTACAGTTTCTTATGAACCCACAGCTGCTGGAGTTGCACCCACCAGTAGCTAGAAAATAGAACGGATGAGTTAGTGAATACTGTGAATTTTATTTATAGTAGGCATAATCCATGAATGAAAACACACTTAACCAAAAAAACCCTTTCATTTTAACTGCACTCCTTTCAATAGCACCATCTGACTCAAGCCCTTGCAAGATATATTCAGTTATGTGGAGAAGTTGGATTTTGTCCTTCTTTCTATTATATACGCACTGTGGACCAAGTTTTGCACTCCTCCTCAGCTTGCCCCTCTGTATGAGTTGTACACAAAAAAAAGCTGTATTGAACAAAGTAAGATATGCTGAGAATTTCATGCTCTGCAAAGCTGATCATCTAGAGAGACAACAGAAGAGATTTACACAAAATCAGATGCAAGGACATTAATTAGGAGTATGCTGAGCAGATATAGCTGCACATTTCCATACCACGCTACCCTTACCAGGTCTGACTCCAGAGTGCAAGTGGGAAGAAAGTATTGTTCACAGTCAAGGAAAAGATACAGAAGTAGGCCACAATGTTTATGGGGAAAGTTTTTAACTATAGCTTTTAGGCATGATTTGTCATTTAAAAGCTTGTTAGAATGGACGGGTTTCCTATTCTTCAGAAATTTAATAAAGAGAAGAATGGGACGCTGAATAAGGACTTTTAGATATGAGGGGCCACATAGAAAACCTAAACAGGACTGTAAAAAGCTGAGGGAAAGCGGGGGGCATGGGAAGGGGTGAGGTCTTTATTAGGTTTTGTTTGGTGTGGTTTTTTTTTTTTTTTTTAAGACCAGCACTGGACCTTTGTGCAACTCCAAAGCTGTCCATGGTTGTACGTTCTGGCCCCGTGAATTTGTGTTCCTTTCAGTACAGTGACCTGGCTTCAACAATAAACTGCCAAATAATAAGGTGACAGTGTTTGCAACCACCACCTCCTCCAAGGGCCAGGTTTTAAAAGAAAGCTGCAATCCTGCTTCCAGTCCTTCAAAGAAAACTTGCCCATGGAAGAACAGATCTCTAGGATGTTTCCTTATCAAAATTTTGCTCTTCCTTCCATGTGTCTAATTTTCTGCGCTCTGTGTAAAGAACATAAGTACTTTGCTGGATCCGTATTTCAAAAAGCATCTAAAAGTAGTAGATCAGCGCTGGCAAACTAACACATAAAGAATATCTTAGAGAGCAGAGATTCAGAAAGGAATGCAATGATTAATTATGCACTCCAGTTTCACTCAGTCTAAAGGGCACTTTAGGCTACCAAGAGTAGCCTCCTAAATAAGGTACGCTGTTTCATAATCCCAAACTTACACTGTACCAAAATCAGAAACTGTCGAGTCTGCAAATCTGGAAGTAGAGCTGTGGTTTTCTGTTTCTATGAACACTATTTCCCTGGATTTTTTTTCCTTTCTTTGCTGTGTAATTTGAAAACTGAGCCAGTGTTTTAACACACACCCAAAGGCCTGAGCTGCTCCATAATCTTGACGTAAGTTTAGAGTGAGTGTTTTACTTTGTGAAGGGATGCACAAAGAAAGGTGGTGCTAGATGAATGCTTCTCAAACTGCCCTCCAAAATAGTATTAAGTAATGTTTATAAAGTCATCAAATAAGAGAGCTGTAACAGCAGGCAGTGGTCATCAGGAAATTTTAAGACTGATCCATGGAGCTAAATGGATTACTGCTGTGTATGAAAGAAAGCAGTAAGTTGCCTGATACGTTCTTTTTACCATTCAGGGTAGAAACAGCGGAAGAAAGTCCCTCAATGTCAGTTATTAAAAACAGCAGCTGTCTTAGTGAGATTGCAGAAAGCTAATGCAAGTTTTGCACCCATTAACACATCTGAAGTTTTGGGGAAGAAAATTACCAAAATTTCATATTTTACCAACAATAACTGTATAGTGTATATTAAGGTTTGTGAATGGTGAATATATTTTTATGCAGAAATACACAGAAGTAACACCAAGACAGCTTTCTTCCACTTCTTAATATATAGTTGTCAGAAGTTTAACAACTAAACCCAATTGTTTCATACAAAAGTAAGCAGGATCAACTATACTTCAGCTGGAAACATGGGGTCAGAGGATCATTCACAACTGGTTACATCATGCTTGCAGATGTGTATCAGATATTTACAAAAGCAGCTATTGTGCAATGATTTTGCTCTATGTATTTAAGAAATGCCCTGGATTATTCTCAGGCATTATTTTTCTGGAGATGATAGTAAAATTCTGAAGTTTACCTTCTTGATATGGGAATTTTGCTGAAGAAAATTTTATATATGGCACTACTCAGCCCAATGCTTCTTGTCATTAATCAAATGTATTTTAGACATTTTAGATTGTAAGACACAAGGCAACACTGCCAGTCTGATTTCTCAAAAATCATTACTCAAACACCCAATATGATATTAGTTTCATTTAACACCTGCTGATTTTAATGCATTACAGTTCTTTAACTTTGCATTTTGGCCTCTAATCCTTTAATTTCAGATGCTATCAACTATTAGGTCATATGACAAAGTATGGGGAAATCCCCTCCATACATAGAAAATACAAACCCAGCAATCAGATCAGACAGTAATCACGGTAGCTGCCAAATATGATGATTAGCAAGTTTAATGCATTCTCCACAATTTTGCTCCCTTTCTTAAAAGCTTTTTCTTTTTTATTTCCCCTACCCTCTTTTGTTGTTAAATGAATGTTATTTTTAGTATAAATGGTAATTACCAACAGCAAGGATAATTACAAATACCAACTCATTTCTGTGCCAAGTTTTGACAGTTAATGAAAGAATAAAACATAGGAAAGGAACAAGCCATGAAGAGATCCTCACTTCCCTTGAAAAGCCAAACAGCTCCCAAAGGTTAAGATTTCCTCTGGAATCAAAGCCCAGATTTTGTCTTCATATTGATGTGAACCTTGCCTTGTTGTAAGCTGCTGGCGTGGTAGTCAAGTCTTTAGAAGACCTATTAAATAGAAAGGATTATCCTAACTTCTTTGGTAATAAATTACAGAAATGATAGTGAGGCAGAGTTCCTGGGCAAAGTGAAAAATGGTGAAAAAGCATTCATCTGCCTCTAAGACAATGGGGCTTCAAGGTAACAGAAAGTAAAATTCAAATACACATCTAATCTGACACCACAGATTTGGTTTAAAATGGAATCGTTCATAGTCTTTCCTTCATGTTACATATAATACATGGATCCATTTTTAATGGGTTTTCTTTAGAACAATGCATCACACAGTAAAGTGCAAGCTTATCTAATCTACTAGTCCCCCTAGGAGTCTCCCTTATCCATGCCCTGTCCAATTGTTCCAGTCGTAAGCCAGTTTAACATGCCAACAACATTTGGGTTTGTTTTGTGTCATTAAACTGGCATGTGAGAAAAAGAAAAGGGGGTGGTGGTGGTGACAGGATGTAGATCTAAACTTGGAAACTGCGTTGTTGGCAGAGAGTCACAGACACATAAAACAGACTTGGAGAATCATGGGTCATGCTTGAGTTGCAGATAGGTAGGAGTGCGAATTATTCTGTTAATGACTGTGGCATTGTGATTTGATGGAAAAAACAAAAATACTGCCCATCTCTATAATCTTCATTCAAAAGTGCAACTTCTGCTACATTTGTTTCCTGATAAATTTCTGACCTATGGTTTAGTAGTTTCACAAATCTAGCCTTATGTATAAAATTACAGGAAAGAGATGCAATTGATTTAGTGCAAGACACTTGAATATTTATCTGAACAAAACAAACAAACAGAGGAAGATCAAAGACTCCACACAATTCTCCATAAGGCAGATGGTCATTTTTTAAATATAAGATCTTAAATATGCTGTTTATTTCTTAAGAGGTAGAAAATATCAAAATACTAAGAAAAAATTTCTAGCTTAAAACAATCAGTTTGCTTACTTTTTAAAAAGTCTTACTGTTGCAATTTTTAGGTTAATAAAAACAAATGAAGCTATGGAAGCACAGGATTTCGTGCTCTGGATAGATTTTACTTACTGGAAAAAGAGAGAGCTTCTTCATCTAGTCAGTGCTCAGGCATTATGTAGAAAGGATGTCCTCCTCTTGCCCTGTTGGGGGCTATATAATCTGAAGATTCCCAGTGGAAAATTTTGGTGATTCCTGATTTTCTAGCACTACATTTAGCCAGGTACAGTTTATGTATAAGGCAGTAGAACCACCGAGGTAAGCTCAGAACTACCTCTAAGAAGAAAGCTAATAGAAACAAAAGCTTATTTAAATCTTTTCTACAGGCAGCAAAGGATCATACTCAGATTCCAGCACCAGCTGATAATCTGTTTTAGCAATTTATATCAGCTCAGAGACAGGTGAACTACTCATTGAACTGTGGAAGCCTACTTAGAGTTTAAGTTACTAAGGCTTGCCCTCTCATTTCTCAGCACAACTGGGAGATGCTGATGCTACTGTCTCCAATGCAATTCAATAAGGCATAAGTTAACTCAGAACTGACATTATTACACATTGGAAAAGTAGTGTAAAAGCTCCTCTTTTCCCTCTCGCTGTTAACATTCAGTACTATTTATTAAATATTTTATAAAAAGAAGTTAGGGTATTTATACATTCAAACAATCACTGCAATAGAGTAAAGAAAACAAATGAATTATCAGATTCTAAATTAAGCACAATTCTGGAGATATGCACACTTACACACATACACACACCCCACACATATATTATATATGTGTGTGTGTGTATATATAGATAATTTTATATAGACTTCTTTTAAATTAGATCCAAGAATACAGCACAGAATATCTTCACTTGGCTCCTCTTTCACCAGAGGACAGGATTGTCCAGTTTGGAAAAACCAGGTTCTTTTCTAAGGTCCATGTAGGTTCCATTGCTCACCCAGGAGTCATCGTTGGATTTCCTATCAAAGATTAATAAAATGTCTTAAACGTAAAGCTTGTATTTTCCATACATATGCTGTGTAATGCAGTGTAGCACTACGCATAGATACCCAGTCCAGCCCATGAACCAGGTGCAGTGCAACTCAGGACAGCCTTCAAACAAGGCAATATAGCTTGGGGAGTCGAACTGGTATGTCTGCACTGGGCCTTGGAGACACACCTCAGTAAGCTAGTTTTCAGCTGAGATCAACACTCTTATTTCACTGTCACATGCCAGTGGTGCTTAGCATACAGTCCAGGTTTATTTAGTGGTCTCAAAGGCAGCTTTGAGTGGAAAGTGGAAACTTCCCTTTTACCTCTCCAAAGATGGCTCACCACAATTATTGCATAAAGAGAGCCTATAGCTTTCAGTCAAGAGGCGAGACTCATTACACTAGGTGCTGTACATACCCTGAAGGAATCAGTCTGCTTTTAATGTAGCGTAAAACATTTTTGGCACAACAGCAAATTATTCTTTTAAGTAAAACAAGGCTTGTGATTTGTTGAAGAGAGAAATCACTGTTGAAAAGCCAACCGCATAATTCATATCTACTCTAACACTGGGTAACACTTTTGCTATATAGTAATTAAATTTTTTATTCTGTTATTTAAATCTACAGTATAAATCTCAATTTTCAAATCCTCATTGTGAGGATTCAAATCCTCATCTGCACTCACAGTCCTCATTATGAATATACAATTACAAAGTATTAGACTTTGTCTCTAGCCTGTCTTTTTAGACTGCTGGAAGCAACATTTGCTTCTCTTTGGCAGGTGTGATTACCGTGCGATGAGTTAGCTCACCAGCTCCTTGGACAAGTAGTGGTCTAAGGCATTTCCTTTTTGCACCTATTTTAAATGTTTCTGTGCTCGTCAGAAGTACAGTATCTATCTATCCAGAAAAAAATTAGGATCCCAGATCTGTGAACTGTGATACATAGGCCCATACAACATTCAGCTTGGCTCCAACTCTTTCATTGCAGGACAACAGAGAAGCTGGAGGGCAAAAGGCCATGTCCTCACTAGAATTCATTTTTGGTTTTCAATGGCTGAAGTCTCCTGTTAATTGATTTACAACAGGAAGAAATAAAGTGCCCTCTGAATGATAATTCTCTCCCCATGAAAAAGGGGAAATATGTTCAAAACTAGCCCTGGAAATGAAAGGCTCCAAGTCTGCACACTTTGGCACAAGGCAATCCCACTGAATTCAGCAGAGGTAATTAAGCTAAATCCAGCTACTTCACCTTGCTTGAAAGAATCAAAGATGCTACATTCACTCAGGCAAATTAAAATGTAGACTAAATATCAATCACCATTAAGGCAAAAAAATTAGAAAGAAATTCAGGGATGCACTAATGAAAAAGCAATATATAATTCCGAGTTTTAACTAAGTCTGGAGTGTTCTACATTGCCTAAGTACAAAAATCAAGAATATAGAAGAAACCTGGAAAAAAATGGAGCCTGCTCTACCGCAGTTTAGAACGAGATGCATAATAAGAACTTAAATAAATGATAGTATATGGTAATTATTATACAGTACCTGAAAAATCTAGGCTGATGCTCTAGATTGTTTTCTTCCAGCACCTTCCGCCGTTCTCTCTGTAGCTGCTCAATCCTCTGCTTTTGCATTTCAGCTCCTTCAATATTCCCTTCTTCTAGAAACCTGTAGCATCAGCAGTGGTAAGAGACATAATTGGTGCTCCTGTCCCCCATCTTTGACAGGTCCTCTAGAGCTCTGGAATCTAATTTTTACAGCAGGCAGTTCACAGTGTTTTAAAGCTAAACAGCTACATCTGTAGACAACTGCACCATGAAAAAGCACTTAAGCAAAAGTAACTCTTATAAAAAGCTCAGACTCATCGTTATATTATATTCTTTTACTTGGAAGTTAGCAACACTAGAAATTCCACTTCAGAAAGAAATTTCACATGTCAGTTTTTGGCTATTCAAACACAGTACGCTCAACATCCAGTACCTGAAGTACTGAAGATTTAACATCTTTGGAAAGGCAGTTATCTAGAAGCATCCAAGAGCCAATTTTAGGAAACACTGGTCCATAATGACTATCTCTTGGTAAGTGATTAAAATGTCTGTTTCAGATGCACATTAATGTAGAAATAGAAACAAACTGCAGGTATCTACACAAAATAGTCTGAGCTTAGGGTAAAGTGAGCATACAGAAGATTAAGAACTATTTGAGGAAGATACTTAAATGTTAAAACTTCTTACCTTTGGTCTGGCCTAAAACGTGTATCAGTGGATGGGAGTAATGACCTCGTTTGCAGGTCCAGTTCATTTAACTCCAGTGCAAATTGAGTAAATCCATACCACTGTTCATAATCTTTAGGCATCGGATCTACAGAAGAAAAGAGTACATTCAGAATTCCAGTTAAATGCTATCTTTAGAAGGAAGCTCCCCTCAGTCATTTGTTCATCTCTGAACCACGGTCTCAATTCTGGGGGAATAAGGTTTTTAATAATGTGACAAAAGACAACATCCCCCTTGATAACTGCACTGCAACAAAACAGATTTCTGTTCTTTCAGCTGAATCAGAACACAACTGTGATGAAAGCCATGCTATTATCATAGTGCTTTTTCAAACTACAAAACCCTACAAGTCTGGGAGAAATTCAGGTATGGGTGTCATTACAGAATTGAGCTTTGTGGGCTATAGTCCAATGTTTAATACATGAAATGCACAACACTTCTCTACACAAAAGGTGGAGGGTTTTGTTCCTATCTTTTTTTTTCCTTCCTTTTAGAGTCCTCAATACCCACTTCATGCCCAAATATGAAAATGAAGGAGAATGGAGACAATGCAGGAAGCCACGGGATTAAGTTCTCCATATTATTTAAGATAAATGATACATTCTTCTGGTCTAAATTTTAAATGCTTGACAAAAATCTAATATTCCACCTAGAAACAACAGGAAGTTGGGGCCTAATAAAGAGATGAAAATAGTAAGCTTATTCTCAAACAGATCTTAATTTCTGTGCATTAGCCATTCTGGTCACTAACTTGCTCTCCATATGCAGTTTGAAGATGAAGTCGTCCCACAGTACAAACTTTCATGCCACTTCCCAAAGAGTCGATGCACAACTTTCCCAGCTTTATCCACGACACTGCCTTCAATTTCATGTGCATTTGGATTCCAATACTTTGCCTAAAATCAAAAGAAACAAGGGGAAATAATGTGCATAAGAGATCAAATGTGAGTGACTTTGCCATGTCAGTAGCACCATGCTGTAGAGTGGTTTTCTGAAATGAAAACTATTCATTTAGGTGTGCATTACAATATCATATGCTGCTGTTAGTATTATTAATCGGCTTATTAAAATATTAACATTGAGAATTGTATTTATTTTGTTTGCCTTTTTTCGGGGTGGTACTAGGTGAAGCATAGCTGACCTTGAATTTTGCCCAGTGACAGGTAACCCTGACACCTGACTGAGTTATCGACATCTTCCCCAAATTTCCAGGAGAGGAAGAGAAGGAACTGATACAGTAATCTCCACTTTAGACAATTTACAATAGCAAAGGTGTACGATTTGCAGGCTCTTGATCTTTAAAATTTGAACTCTAAACATCCATTGTGACTCTGCAAATACATTACAGTACTTTTGAATATGTATTTGAAAAAAAAAATCGCCCTAATGCTTTTTAGAAAGCACAAAGTATTCAGGAAAACAAATATGAAAAGGAAACTTTGCTGCTGCTGCTGAGCATGCCATGCTCTATAGATATGCTGAAGTACTTAGCTTGTATCTGTATGGTCTGTTTCTATGTAAAGCACAGCCTTTCTCCAGCAATCAGATACAGAAAATGTAGGTTAAGGTAAGTCTCCTAGCATGCTTTGCAAAACTGTTTCTCAGGTTAGAAATTTTGGCATCATTTTAGGTTTTCATTGATTTTCCTTTACTAGGAAGAAGTCATCTATTGACAAAACCTGATTTTAATTTCAGTTATAGGGGCATTTTCTGAGGAAGTCGTATCTTGATGCCTTGTACTGAAGCAAAAGCTTTGAGTAACACCACAACTTCTCACTTAAGCTCCTCTGAGTACGTGCAAAGGGCTAGAGAAGGGCATTGGGTGAAGCACCCCACATAAGCACTGGTTCTACAGTTGCTGAATGAATGCAACCACAGCACATGCCAATGCGTTAGCAGGAGGCATGTAGTAAACCACCTTGTGCCTACCTCTCTCATCAAACACAGAGCAGGTTTTTCATCATATTTCTTCCTTTCCTTTCCCCATACTTTTCTGCATCTCAAGTGAAATCACCTGAGAAAGCTGTTGTTTCACTTTCTTGTCTGGCTCTACCTAGTGAGTAGCAGTTCCTTCAGAGTTAAAGTTTCTCAAAGAATCACAGGCAATTACAGCAGACCTATAGGAAAATACAGCTTGTAAGCAGTTGTACTGAGCTTCAGCAAAGACCATCGACCCATTGCTGTGTCTGTTAGAAAAGGCACTGCCAACATTGCTGTGGTTACTGCTGTGGTTACTGCTGTGGTTACCTTTATGAAAGTCAGTTTGCAGTGGCAAGTGTCATCATTAAGATTTTTGATGATGATCTCTCCATAGTGTTCAATCCATCTTTGCCCACTTAAGATGTTATGGATGCAAGATGTCACCTTGTTCCATGCAAAATGGTCTTTAAAACTGCAAGAAAAATACACACAGGAAAAATCTCATGCCATGTTAAAATGAGCTCATAAACTTGTGAAAAAAAATTGCAGAGAGCTTGCATTATAAAAACACCACAAAGCTTTTTTTTTTTTCTGGAATGCCTCATCTTCTTGTCCCCCACCTCAAAACCAAACCCTATGACAACAGTCCTGTCTCCCAGAAAACCCTTTTCACTTCTGCTATAAAATTTGGTCTTGAACTCAATTTACTTGCCCCTCTTTACCAGTTTTAAGTTTCCAAAAGTAATCATTCTAATATCTTCTACTGGCTCAAATGCCCATTTCACAGCTTGTAACGCAGTGACAACTGAAAACACAAGGACATGGGCCAGAGTCATCAGAAGGCTGAGCCTATGTGTGTGCTTCAGGCAAGAGCAAAAGTTCTCACTAAGTAGGTGAAGATGCAGTTGCACACTGGAAGACAGCAGACAGGGAGAGATGAAAAATACCGATAGGTAATATAGCATTTTACCCTTTATTAAAGAAGTATGTATGTTCTTATAAAGCAGATTTCTAAAACTTCAAGAAAAGGAAAGCCTCATGAAGACATATATTCTACAATTTGTTCTGGGTATTGATAGCTAAGTCACTACGGGTAAGGTAATAGGTAAACTTACAAAGCACCAGTTTCCCCATAGCAACTGCCTAGCACACATCCCATGAGGATATTAGAATCTTTCCTTACCTCCCCTTTTCCTTTTCCTGCCCCTACCTCCAGGTCACATGCTCTATTATGCATGCTAAAAATACTGTATTTGTTCTAAAAATAACCTTAATACTAATGCTTCATTTTTGCCTATAGCCTCAGTACCCTTTTTGTACCCAATTCTATATCAGATACACAGGAATACAAACCAGCACATGAAGACCACACATAAATTAGACTATTTTCCAGTTCATCAGCCCACCATGGGCCCTAATCCATTAGTTACCTTGACTCTCAACCCTCACTCACATCGTAAAGACCTTTCACTCCACAGCTGAGGCTAGCCACTATGAACACAACATGTTTTATACATCACCTTTTGGATACTATCTTACTATATCACAGTTTTACCCACTTAAAAGAAAAAGGCATGCTTAGTTGCTTAGTCTGGTAAGTCCAAGGTTCTTGGGTTATTTTTCTTTTTTCAGATGGCAGAATAATTAATTTTGTAGACTCTCTTTGGAAAACACATTTAATTGGAACACTACTGAACCTTTAGACCTCTGGTTCTGCAAACGTGATGGATATAGGCCAAATTTTAAAGGATTTTAATTGTTGATCTATAATGGGCACTCTGACAAGCCAGCATAGGAACAGTGCAGATTTTTATTTAAAAAAAAAATAAAATTAAACTACACTCAAGTACAGTGGCTGCTTACTTCCTTGGTTAATAAACACCAGATATGTAACTGGTTCTATTTATCACTTACAATAATTATTTATGCAGTCATGATAGCTACCAGCCTCACCTACAGACCAGGACCCCATGGTGTTAGCGTCCGTTCAAATGTAGGTACAAAAGACAGCAACAACAACAACACCCTCTCCCCCAAACCCACATTCAAGCAAAAGAATACATAGCTTCCTCTACCATGCAGTTTTTCCCTGTGAGTTTAAAATGCATGAAGCTTGAAATTCAACTGAAGTATGAAAATACCAACTTCGCTTTTCTCAAGATACACAGGAGTGATGTATTTTATTTAATCTTTTGGTTTTTATAACCCTTGGAAGAGTTAGTGCTTCTGTTATTTGCTTCTGGTTTTGGTTTGGGTGTGGTTTTTTTCTTTTTTCCCTCCCTCCTGTCTTTCTTTTTAAACTAAATAATAATCACCAATTATTCTAAAGGTCTAATAGAGCACAGCCCAGCCTGTTCTCATCTGGATAAATGTGGCTCCAGTGTGTGCAAGCATGTCTTTGCCTGTGTGTGAACAGCAATGCACAATTGAAGCACTTACGGTGGAAGAGTTACATGTGTTGTACCAATTGGAACAATTTCCATGGACTTTCCCCAGAATTTGTTTTTCCATCTTATATCTGAAACAGGAAGAGGGGAAAAAAAAAAAAAGAGAAGTTTAGTCATAAGCGTGGGTGAATCATTCTATTTCTGGGTTGTACTTTATTTTCAAGAAATGCAAAATAACGAAGTGCAACATAATAAAAGTGTTCAAAGAATGCTGTGGACCTTCGAACATATTATTGGTTATTTAAATAGCAAAGTAGCAGAGGTTTAAAAGTTCTCTCTCAAAAACTTTTTCAAAAAAGAGTGGAATTTGAATAAGCTACAGACAGCATATATTTATCTGCAATTCAGTTGCTAGTGAATGAACGCAGACATGAACGCAAAACAAAAGCAGAATTTCAAATACAAAAATATAGCAACTAAGAACATCCACAGTAAATAAGCAAAAGAATGTTTCAAAGCATGCAAAATTGCAGAAGGATTTAGTCCAGCTTCCTCTGTAAGTTTAACTGGCCTTTTAAAATCTGGTCTGAATCACAGAAAGATGTGTCCAAGTCTCATGTCATTTCTCCCAAAAAAGGTGAGAAATCTCAATGCAAGTTTAGCCAAATTTATTGGGCAAAAACACCCAGAAGAGAAAGAAACATGGAGGGAGAAGCACAGCAGAAGGGGTATAGAGTTAAATTAGGCTAGATAATCAGGCATTAACTTTCATAGTAACTTCAGAGCTCAGGGGAATACTATCCTTGCTGTGTTAGACACTAGGATCTCCATTCCCTGCCCAATCGGAAAAGGAGGGAAAAAAAATCATCTCTAGTCTCAAAAAGATGCTAGTACTAACACAAAGAAAACTAAAACACTGTTTCCTATGCAATTGTGGGGGGAAGCTGTTATGCTGGCTGTGAGATAGATGCTCAAACCGTAGCTAGGAGATTACTTATCTCCTGAGTATATACGTTCCAGTGACAGGACTGAGCCACACCAAGCTGCCTACCATTGCAAAGGCTGGAACGGGACATAGGGCAGAATTCCTCATGAAAAAAGTAATCCTTTTCTTATCACTTGAGAAAAGGACCCTTTTTTTTTTTTTTAATTTTTAAGTTAGATGCTGGGCCAGCATCCTTAGTGACAGCACTTCTGTTGTGATTCTTATACTGCACAATAAGAGGTACAAAACTACCTTAACTATGATGCTGTTGAGCCAAATTCTGTACTAGCTTTCTCTCTTCTGCAGTGGGATGGAAAAGAAAGGGCAAAGGCACACCCTGTTAAGTTTAACAGTTAAAATGTATATCAGACTGTGTTATGTTCTATGTTCACATAAATGGCACATTTGTCCCAGAGAGATCAGTACATGGGAAACGTCTTGGGAACCAGTGTGTAACTTGATCATGCAAAAATTTTAGGATAGCTAAGAAAAGCAAAGTGTTATTTTCAAAGCTATGCTCAGACTAATTCAGGCACAGATGCTGTAATAACTGGAACTTTCTATTCTGCATTTCCATTGTTCGTGTGTCCACACTCCTTTGCAAAAGCAGAGTCAGCTTCATAAGTCAGGGAAAACAATTTCCAAAATAACTGTCCCTGTCAGAACCCAGTCTTCTGGCTCACTAGAGATCATCAAGAGATTTCTTGATGTTGAAACAGATGAACTGTGTCTGGTGGGATGACAGCACTACTCTGGCAATGTTGCTGAGGATTGTCTCCTTGTCGGCTGAGGAGATAATATGGTAAGTGAAAAGATCTTTGCACACAGAAAGAATGTACCTCACTGGCAAGCTACCTTTATGATTAACTTGGTGTTAATCTTTCCACATAAGTTAATATAGGCCCATAACACCAGGCCACAGCATTTACAAACTGCCTTTGCATTGGAAAAAAAAAATCATTGTCTACATCTCCCATAAGCTCAGCTAGCCACATTTAAAAGCAAAACAAAACCCCAAAACCCTGCAGTACCCTGACTGAATCTTCTGTGCTCATCAAGACCAAATCTCAGACTCTTTCTCATTGGTCAGATTCTCCGCTCTCACCTTTACAGAAGAGCTTTGCTCTCTAAATGCAAATGTTAAAATATTTGAGTGATAACAGTTGTCAAGAGCTGTTAAACAAATCAGTCCCATCAATTTTTATTAAGACAGGCTGCTATCTAGTCTTATTTATACAGTATTGAGTTACTGAATAAATTTTTGATCATCTCTGCTTTTTGGCTAAGAACAAAAGGACTCTTGTCCCTGTATTTCCTTACAAAGCAAAGAATTATATTGAATAATGAGACCCAGACTAATGACAGAGTTCCAATTTCTGTTCAGTATGGCTCCACCCATAATAACTACAATCAAGTCAGCAGAATAATTCATAATAAAATTAAAGGTTACAATATGGCTACACTGTGAATTTACAAACCTCGGGGTAAAGGATTTTAACAGAGTTAAAAGACACATTTACAGTTCTGTGTACACTCCAAAAATAACTAACCACACGGGTACTGTGACTGGCTGACAACACCACCAGCATTACACAGCAACCAAAGCTCCAAAACAGTTTTTCTGAAAGACAGTGTTAGTAATCATATAGCACAAAATGTTACATACTGTAACAATACCAACAGATAAAGACATGGTAAATTTATTTATCCTTGCTGTTGTGCTCATTTTAGGAATTTTTTTTCAGAACAGGTTTACAAGATCTGCCAAGGCTCAGGATTTAACTTGCAGTTTTTCAAGCTGTGTTCTAGCTTGTTTGTTTTATAAATAGCTTGAGGTACTACTCTTCTTTACTAAAGACCCCCTCCACCCCCAAACAAACCTCATTTTAAAGAAATGCAGGTATTTGTACATGAAAAGAATAATCAATTAATGTTATAAAAAAAACTTGAACATTTTTATAATGGCAGAACATTCACATAAGAAGCATGTAAGTGAGTATAGGCTAGCATTTCCTAAAGCCATTCTAATGCAATTTAAGCAGGGAATTTCACCTTTTCCCAATTTATGGATATTTCATGTTAGACATACAATGAAAATATTATGAACACTCTAAAAGTAAACGATAGATTGAAGAGTTACCTTGCCAAAAAGCAAAATTCACAGATTCAGCATGGCATGCAGAAATAGGTGGATGGTGACTGACCTAATACCAAGACATGAAAGGAGAAAAAAAAAGATGTACATATTAACACTTGAACAGTCATTTTGGTTTGGGTTCCTTTTTTTTTTCTCCTTCATTTTCCATTCATATATGGCATTTACAAATTGAACATTTACTTTCCTTCTGCAGTTGTGTCCTGAAGGGGGAGTCAGTGAGATTAATAAAGTACTGAGACCTAAGAGGCCTTGAAAGAAATGGGAAGCACTTTTTTTAAAAGGCCTGTGAATTTTGTTCATCGAGTGAAAATCTAGCTATATATTTTGTACATTGTCTCTAATATGATAATTACATTTACCCTTAGGGCCCCCTTAATATATTAACAGAAGTCGCATTTTAGGCACACAGACAAAATAAAAAGAACAAAGGGCCAAATTCCTCTGTACAGTAAATATCCACAAAACCCTAACTATGAGGGAGGAAACAGTGATCAGCATCTCTGAGGGGGCCATGGGCGGAAAAATCAAACCATGAAATTCCATCTAGCAACCCCTACTACTGCAGTAGTGACACCTCAGGTGTTTCTAGTGTGAAATTCTGACAACGCACACTGCATTTTATTGGCTTTGGGTAATAGCACATACATGAATTAGGGCAACCACCAAAACAGCAAAGCAAGGACTGTGAGTAAACAAAGAAATACACAATGCAGACTATTAAAGGGGAAGAGTCAATAATAAAGTAATTTCACAAAGTGGAAGCAGCCACTCTTCCTCGACTGTAAATTCTCCCTTCTGCGTGAACATGACTAACAGCTGACCAGGACACTTTGATGTGTAATGCCTACTGTTCTTTTGACAGACAACTTTATTTTCATGTCCAATGGCTACTTCCCACTATGAATTTAATTTCTTAGCCACCTACATAACTCAAATGTAGTTTTACTTCCTTCTTTTTTACTCATTTTGCAAATCTATTATCAAAGATTATTTTCTGCAGGCATCCAGTTATTTACTGAACATCCTCTATCTGGTTTCAAAAAAAAAAAGAAAAGAAAGAGAAGAGTACTAATTACTCTCAGCTATGCCCTAATCCACCAAGAGCAACACTCCCTCTCTCACATACATACGAGATTAACCCCAGATGTCACTATAATTCATGGGTTAAACTTAGCTCTCACTTAAACTGTTATAATTCCAGAGTAAGGTCATGGAGCTAAGTGGAGTTATTCTAAACTCACTCTAGTAATAGAACAGAATCTGTTACTTTATACATTTTGCCTATCTATGTCATGGATTACATACTATCTGCACTAACAAGTTATCTAGAGTAACCATCAAAATGCTTGCACAAATAAGCAATAAGCAACAGCTCCTGATGCAAAGAGAAATATTTAATGCTTGCAAACTGCATGAAATTTCTTTATTCCTACACTGCCCTCCCTTCCTAATATTCCGCCACCCCATACTACTACAGTAACTTTACCGCTCTGTAAACTCATGTCACTTATTGCACGTATTAGAACAATAGTTGTTAACAGCCCAAGCCCCCTCATGTATTAAAATTCCTTTTTAGAAAAAGTAGCCTTTGTGGTGATTTAGCCAACATTCAGGGGAAAATCTCTTCCTTTAATTCAATCTAACATTAAGTTCAGTACCAACCTTTATTCACCACTGCAGTGCTCTATACACCTCATCTTAGAATGAAGAACAATGAAGAACCAGATACATTACTTGAACTTTAAATTTGATTCTTGCTTTGACTGTTCTGCTTTTTTTTTTTCCTTGATTTTACTCTTGCCTGTGACATTTCCTGAGGCTAACGAAAGATAACATAGCGCTTCTTTTTGTCAGTTCTAAAGCATAATGTACAAAATGTTGTATCTTCAGAGGTGGTCAAAACCGCTTTTCATTTCCTAAAGGAAGCCTCTTAGAAGGGTTTGTCTGATCAAATTTCTAGGTTGTACACCCTTGCCCACTGCACTTTTTGTAATTTTTTTTTGTTATGTCTAGACAGAACAAGACAGCTTTCAATCATTCTTACTCTGCTAGGCACCAGGTTATTTAAGTTTTATCTCTTTTTAACATATGTCTCAAGTTTAGCAATTTTGGTAACTTGGCAGGTTTAGATTTAATATTTTCGCCCATACTTAATAATTATTCTCTTACTGCGGAATTATTTTCATAAACACTCAGATCTTGATGTGTTGTGTACATTCTTCACCTACTAAGCTGTGGTACCAGATTTGAAAGGCTTACCCCACAAAGTATTTGGACAGGAAGCAGAAATATTCATGGTGCCATAGAAAATACTAGTGATTGATTGAGTCACACAAGGGAAATATTTGTTATAAAAGAAGACATTAAACAACTGAAGATACAGTATTTTTAATGATTACACACACAAAAAAGTGACAAGAGTGTGAATGCTTGTTACAGTCGTGATCAGATTTCAGCATGGGGAATTGCACTCTACTTAACCAAATTATCTAGTTACTGTAGTAGGCAGCCTGCCAGCCTTTGCCTCTCAAGTGTCAGCTGTTGGTTGTCATGTTCCATACCAGAGTTAGCAGACTTCCCTCAAAAAAGAATTTCCTTCATTTATAATTCTGCATCGTCTCTTGAGTTTTGCTGGGCTCAGGTTATGTAAAGTAATTTTTTTATTTTGCTTAATTCCAGAGGATTCCAGCCATGCATTTAGAATTAAGAAGTGTATCAACTAGCAAATCTAAGGGTTGCAGCATACAGTACCTGCTCCGCAAAGAACTGGAAACCCTTATCTTCACGAATACATTCATAGGTTTCTCCAAGCACAGGATTAAATGGCTTACTTCCAGCTCGGTAGTAACTGGATGCATATGCAGAGACTGCAAATGCAGCTATATACACCTGGGAATAACGTATGTGGAATTTTGATTAATTATTTTACCACAGCCATGCACAATTTTTGTTATACATTCTGATTTAATAGAAGAAAAAAAAAAAAAAAGGTCTTATCCTGAAATCAGATTCTGGATTTTTCCCATCATTTGCAGACTACAAACATGTATGCCTCCTGCAAGTTAAGCACTAGCTCACACATTAGAGAATTATTCAGTTTTCAGAGAGTCATTCAATGGTCCAGGGACAGAGTTACTAGGGTCAAACACTGCAAATTTCCATCAACTGAAAACAGCATTTCTGAAAACTGAAACAGCTTAGCATTCTGCAACATAGTTCAAAGCAGTAACCTTAAAAATCACTGTTATATTTTGTATTATAACTGGCTTTTACAGTTGTGGTCTGTGATTCTATAGATCTACCAATTATCCTTTTCCTAAACATGACACAGGAAGTATTGGATGAGTTTTCACCAAGTTTGCTATTTCTAATACAGTTTGAATTGAATTGCCTTTTATCTACTGTGTGCTATTACCTAATCATGAAACTGTTCTTGATTATGATTGAGACATAGGTAACCCTTCCAAATTTTTTGCAGTCAACTCAAGCATGATTCCTCCTAAACCTGAGGAATTAGAATTTGGGGTTGTTTGATTCTGGTCTCTTTTGTACCATTTTTCTTCATTTTCATTCCCTTTTCCTCATCTTGTGAAAGTGTAGATGCTTTCCTTTCACAATTTCAGAAACTGAATCCACTTCAGAATGGCTCTTTTATGAACTATTGCAATTACTATGCAACAGCTAGCATTTCTTTTGCCTAAGGAATTTCTCAAAGGCAAAGAATACTCCATTCTGAGGTAATTTCCAGATGCTTAGGTGTGGGAAGGAGGGAAAAGGCTTCTTTTCACTTCTATACGAACAACTACTGCTCATTTCCTTTTCCTTTTAACATGTGTTCTCAAGAGAACAAAAAAAGCTAGCATCTAAAACCCCAGTTAATAGCCACACCCTCTGTCCTGAGGGTGTCCTAAATTGTACACCCTCTGTCCTAAATTGTAACCCTTGCAGAGTGTCAGAATGGAGCAAGAGGCTTTTCCAACAGTATTTATAACACAACTATTTACATTAATACATTCATACACAACTACTTACATTCATTAATAACCTCATTTTAAGATAAGATATATTAAGTTGCAAAGACTTAATTCATTTTAAGGGATAATCTATAGCTTCCATTTAAGAGAATTTAGAGAGCTTTAGATCCTTTATTTATGGGCTTACATATTAAGTAAGTAGCTCTTGTGCACATGGAAGCAGAACAACTGAAATGCATTTTTCTCTTGTTCTTTTGCCAAATGCTGAATTCAGGGTTCTGCAGTGGCAGAAGATGACTCCATTATTGTACCCAACATACATTCATATTGCCTGGTTTTTAGATCCTAAACATTCTGGATCAACCCCAGACATTCAGATCCTAAACATTTTGGATCAACCCCAAAACTTCACAAAACCAGTTAATAAAACAAATGGAGCTCATTTGGTTTATATAAAGATATCACAGTAGTGCAGGGCTAGAAGGTCCAGCATCCTCTATGCACAAATGTGTTACCAGATTAGACACCCTTAAGAAAAGATGCACTGTAGCTTTCATACTCAAGAGGAAGCATATTAGTTAAACACCCCCTCCCTTTTTGCTGTAAATTTTTAATCTTACAGAGTAAGAGCTGCAAAACAGAACTAAACTACTTCTTTGTTTAATCTTGCAGGACAGCAAGGTACTTGAGGAGAGAGACTTCCTGACAAAGCAACAGAAATTATGCAGAAGAGTCAAAAATAGTGGGTATGTAAGTATGTACAGACACATATTTGGAGAGTCTGCCTCTCTCAGCTGGGAGAAAAAGAAAAACAGAACCAACATCTTCATTTCTTTGGCAGATTGTTTTTATATTTACTCTATTCTAATTATATTGAATGTTACCAAGTATTTGGAGTAACATATTTACCATCCGTTCAAATGGGTTAGGCGTATGCGCTGCTTTATCTAGTAGTTCACTGTACTCCAGCTCCTCGCAGAGACGCTGAAGGGTGTTAAGTGGTTCATTTAATTCAACAGGCATGGCCACTTTGGAGAGATCCTTTCCTATGTTATTTCTTAGGATATTCCATAGGCTGATGTTACTCGTATTAGGACATGGAGCTGGTAAACATGTTCTCCGTTTTGAATTGCATCCAATTCCACTTTCAGAAATACAGTCTGAAAAGGAAGGAAGTGGCAGAACAATTCATTTCACTGTTTACTTAGTTTCATCCCCTTTGCAAACATACATCAAAATGCAACCATCTTTTTTCTGTCAAAACTTCCTTCCACCCTCACAATTCATTCAAGCATTTCACTTGTGGTTTGAAGATAGCCTGTAACAAAAATGATAAAATTAAAACCAAAATTTTAATTTCTGTATGTTAACTGAGGTAAATGCCAGACACAAAAGATGCTTTAAAAAATTACCTTCCTTCCCCTTAAAGGCTATAAGAAAGGCTTAGGCTTTCCATTGAATTTGAAAGAGTAAATATTACAACTATTTTATTTGTAACAGAGATGGATTTCTATCTGTTTAAGGGACATAAAACCTCCTTCCTTGACAGAGCTTCAATTAAGTTGACACTTCTCAGAAGGCAAGGCGTAACTTACAGATCCAAGCATAATAACAACTCCTACCTGTCTTTTCCTACTTTTTTGAATACTCCTACCAGGGAAATTTACTGCACTACAGATTTACATGCAGGCTTTTCCACAATGCTCCCCATAGTGCTTAGCATTTAAAAAATTTTAGTGATGTTAGCTTTTAGATATGCCAATACATTGGTGGAAAAATGGCCTGTTTTAAATCACAGAAACACTAAGGTTGGAAAAGACCTGTAAGATCATCAAGTCCAACCATTAACAAACAAACAACAACAAAAAAAAACCAAACCAAAAAACCCACAAACAAAAAAACCACACCACACACCATCATGCCCAAATGCAGAAAAGCTGAAGCAACTGTGGAGCTATGGGTTTGCTGAAGATTAAAAAAAAAAAAAAAAAAAGGACCATGTCAAGAGTCCTTGACATGAATATCTGAGGTCTGTGTTGCTATGTCAAAGCAATCGGAACAGGATAAATAGTTCTAAGTGTGCCATGACATTATTTGTGGCAGGATCAAAATAGAGCTACAAGCTTCTGCAACAGCCACTAGTCTGAAGTGATTACATTGCTTAGCTATATATCAGTCTTGTTTCAGAGAGGAATATGGTTGCCACTACAATAACATATTTTATTCTTACACATCCTTAGAAACATCTCGGAAGCTCCTGCCCTGGAATCAGTTACCATTTGGAGACATTCAGGTCCCCAGTCTGTCAACCCCTGTCCTCATCTGGCTTTCATCACACAGCTTTGTCTTGGAGGAATTAAAACAGCACTAGGCAGCACATCTTTCCTGTGCTGCACATGCCCAAAGAATCGCTGCCCTTAAATGCACGATTTCAACCAGTATTTCCTCTGCTGGTCCACTGACATAAGCATGTTATCAACACTGCTTCCAGTAGTGAGAAAGTACAGATAACCACAAGGGCTAACTTCTCCATTACTGCCATGTATGGTAGCCCATGCCTCAGATGGAGGTTTTCAAGTGAAATCAGCAGCCTCAAAGTTTTGAGGAAGAAGTTTCCATCTTTCCTGGCACTCACAAACCAGAAGTTCTAATATCTCTCATGACCAAGTTACTGTAACAAGGACAGGTGAACTATTTGCAGCCTACGGCCTATCTCTTTCTTTTTGCATAAAAATAGCATGGGTAATATGAATCAAAAAATCTACCTGAAACAATTATATTACTAATAGTTAAGAGGTTGGCTCCCATACTTCCCTCTTGGAAGAATTTATTTAATATCAGAAGAGGCCAAAAAGAAGGATGTTCCCTTAGATACCTCAGGAACGAGGGGATATCTGGAGAGGAAGGAGGTAAATACAAAAAATTTATCCTTGTTCAAAAGACCTCTCTGAAGTGGGATTTGGCTATGTCCTTTGACAGCTTATGATTAAAAGCAGAATACTAATTGACTGAACTACATACTCTGGACTAGCCCATTAACTGGGGTAAACCGGTGACAAAACAGAGTAGAGAAACAACTAACATATTCAGATACCAAATTTTCTATACAGTGAAGTTTGTCCACCCCTCATGAAAAGAAAAGCCCATGCAGTTCTTGTTTGCAAGAGCTGTGACAAATGGCCAGCAACAATACTGAAGGAGATTAAGACATCTGACCTCTAGCTAAACTCAATGACTTTTAAGGCCAGACTGGACCATTACCATCATCTGGTCTGACCTTCTACATTACAGTGGCCAGAGGATTTTATCATAGTTCCACAATTTATGGTTTAGCTAAAGCCTTGTAGGAAAAAAGACATCCAGTTTGCTATTAATGGGAGCGTCAGGCTGCCCAAAGCACAGAAATAGCAGGTACCAGAAGCACATGGAGGTGCTGCTAATACAGAAGAGCTTCAGTGATAGTCTTTGTTACAAGAAGATAAACAGCCACGCTAATAGTTTTCTAAGATCAGATCATGAGATAAATCAATTTGTATTCTTTCCTATCTTTCAAAAAAAAAATCTTCATCTTTAAACAGTTACAGAATAGAAGAGATCTCCAGGCATATCAAACTACCCAAGTTTATAGGGATCCACTGGTCCTTGGAGATGATTGGGAAACAGCTGCTAGTAAGAAACCACTGTTCAGCATTTTTGAAGATAAAAATATATTAACAGAATGGGAAGAACACTGTGGTTAGCTGAAAGGAGTTGAAGGCACAAAGCCAATTAGTTTGTTATGACCAATTCTTCTCCCTCTTTTTTCGATTCTGTCTCTAATTAGCAAGACAGTTAAATAAGCATATGTACTAACAAGACTATTATGATTAAAAGATGCAAAAAAGAAATCTTTATGGTTGTACACCAGGCCTGTCAGTGTGTAATTATTCTCATGTTCCTTTAAACACTGAGTTCTGCTAAAAACAATAGAACTCTGAATGCGGTTGTTAAATTGCAGACTGAAAAAAATGAGTGACAAGAAGAAAATTACTTTTTGAAAAAAAGAAAGCAGCTAGGCTTTGCTACTTTGAAAAATCCTGTGGCCATGAAAGGAACTGAAAAGGAGTGGGAGTTGCACCAAGGAAGCCAAGAAAATAGGTGTTTCTCTGCTGATACAGAAGCACCACCCTGCTTAATCAACGGTGCCCAGGCCCTGTTAATCAGATTAGCCAGAATGTGCTGTTCAAAACTAATCTGAGGTTGTAAGAGAAAAAAGACAGGGTGTTTACATCTCAAAACCTGTAATATTAAATTATTTCTAGTAAGAGAAGGAAAAAATATCCCAAAAAGAAACAAAAAATACTCTCAAAACATGGTATAATAAAATACTGAACTTACCTAAAGTTTGTCTTTCATTCTCCATGTCATTGCTTAGGTTATCTTCTGAGACATTATCACTAATATCACTTACATATGAGTCATCATCTGATACCTGAGTGTTGGGGGGGGAAATAAGCAAGATACATCACTCATTAAAATAACCCCATATGCACATTAAAATTGTTAATTTCTGCTGCAATTATTGTTTTAATAGATTTGAACTGTGTTTCAGTATTACAGGAAAGTACTGAGAAGTCCTAGGATGACACAATTGAGTTTGGGAGAGATCACCATCATTGAAAATTCAACTGTTCTTTTAGTGGAGACATGCTTCATCTTCTTGGCCCAACAGCTAGGAAGGCTTTCCTCATATCAAAAGCCAAGGTTTTTATGCAGTCTGAGAGAGGTGACAAAATGAGCTATTAAGTTTCAGTATGCATGACGTCAGCCCCAAGGTACCTACAGGTACCACAAGGACAGGTATGAATATATATTTCTATGATACAGTTTCTTAAGCACCAGTATAACAACTCAAGGCAGACAGTACAATATATGCAGTATCTGCATACTAGCTACTTAATTGCCATTTGTCTCAATGTGCATGTAAGACTTCTCCATAATGATTGCTACATTTTACTGTGAAGAGATGATGACAACAAATAAATACACGCAGCATATTAATTTCTAAATGTTTTGAAAAATTTCATTTTCTGGCAGTAATCTGATGTGCAGGTAGCACTCAGAAAGATAGCATGTCAAGTAGCAGGTAAGAAACTACATCAGAATGATGTCAATCTTAATGCACAGACCTCATTTTCTGAAGAGCTAGCAGACAGTAGGACTTCCTGTGCATCAAAAAATTCTGTGAGAGAGTCAGCTATAGAGAGTCTGCTTTCATTGGAGACCTGGTGAACCAGACCTCTGCTTTCTTCTCTCGAATTTTCCTGTTCAAATGAAATAAAAAGTTTTGAGAGAAGAAGTACCACAAATAGCATTCATGCATGCAATTCCACAGTCACATAACTTAAAGGGCTGTAAAACACTGGGTGAAGATTGCACATACTTCTCTCCAATTTAGTGAAAAGTAGCATGTATTTCAAAGAGGAATTTAAAACCAAAATAAAACAGACCAAAGAGAAGAAGAAAAAACAGAAGGAAAAAAAAAAGCAATGCATATTCAGTAAAAAAAAAAAAGAAAAAAGTAAAAATGCGCTGATATTTGAGTGATTTAGCCAGATATAAAAGTGTATCATCAAAAAGCCCCCAAAAGAACAAAACTCCCATCTCTTTATGTTATTACATCCCAGCTGATCTTAGCAAATGAATTAGTCTTTTCCTCCCAAGCCTTGCTTAATGCAAATCCTGCGGTGCAGTGGCATACAAAATTCAGAAGGGCAAAGTTGCTTTCTACATAATAGCAATGCTTTCCTAGCTCTCCTTCTTCACTAGAAGAATGCTGTGCTTTGGAAAGCTTTCCTTCGTATTCATGCCTGAGATAGCTCCATGTTAACCAAAACCAACATATTATCAAAGCCACATAATTGACATTGCTTTTGCTGCTGCAGGCTCGTTCGACTGCCATGGAGATCTCGGTAACTCCTGCCATGGAAGCTCTACAGATCATTTGCGTAACTAGAGTTCCAAAAGGTAGCCTAGCAAAGGTGGGGTGACCAGTGAGACTTGGTTCATTCTGTGGATGCAGTAGGGGTTGGAGAGCATTTGCACTATTGTTTTTCCTGATAATTCCACCATCGCTAAGTAAAAGGGCTAGCTGGCCCAAAGGAGTATATTAGCTGCTCTCAGCTTTTCTGCGTGAGACACTTTACTAATTTGTAACCCTGACTGTCCTATCATAATTTTGCAGGAATTGTAGTGTTTTACTTTCAGAACAACATAATGACCAATCTGACAAGTCTATAATCAAACTGACAAATCTTCCTTCAAAGATTTTCTGCTGCTAGATTTTACTATAGTATGGAATGTTATTCAGTACATGCTGATAATGGTGACATGGTAACAAACCAAACTTATCATACAAAAGACTTTTTTTCTTTTTTTAAAAAAATGCTTCTGATACAGCAGCAAGAAAAGAGGAAATCTCAATATTGTCTCTTCTGTGGGAAGGAAATTACACTAGCCTACGAGTAAAAAGAAAAAAAAATCCTACACACATGAGCATTGCTACTGGGATTGTTTCCAATACCATTTTGAATTTGAGAAGGAAAATGAGCAGGAAAGGCTCATAAAAGAACAGCAGGTTTTTATATCTATCACATGAGAGCTTCAGTTTGTCCTTTCATGTTCCCACTCTGGCATGATAAACTACAACATAAACTGCCCAATAGACAAACTAAAATTTTACCTTATGCAAAGGCTTGAGATACTAGTTTATACTGCTTCAATTTTCACAGGTCTATGACAACACCTGATGTATCATTTAGAGCCAAGTTTTGTGCAGTGGCCCTGTCTTCCTCACAGCAGCACTACTGTATCATAGTCATCAGACAAATCTAAAATGAAACTTCTCCAGTATAAGTGATTTCATCCTTAAGTTCCATCCCAAATCACGCCAAAGGGAATTTGTGAACAAAACCTCTAAAGGACCTTTTGAAAGCTATTTCTGTCATGTGGGTGTGCATGTGTATAGTGCATAGAACAAGTTTCAGAAATAATCCATTGTCATTGCAAGGACCTCCACTGAATAAGAAAACAAATAACTCCTGAAATTAAAAACCAATGCATTAATGCTTGTCTAGATAGCAGTTAAAGTGCTGTTCAAATTCTCATGGGATTAAAAGCAAAAGGCATTAGAATGATCAACTACCTTAATAAAAAAAAACCAAACACCCAAACAGCTAAATATGAACAAAACACAGCTTTACTAAAACAGAACTAAACCAGAAGTGAACAGACAGAATGACTAAACTGTTTTTAAAAATAAAAGGAAATAATAAATTGTATAAAAGCCTCAGCGATACATCCACTCAAGTTCTAATGACAGATTTATATGACAAGATTCTGTATGAGTTAACATTTAGGAAAATCCATCAGAAATAACACAGTTCTTGCTTCCCTCACTAGCACCATTAACACCTAGATCCTATGACCTATAAATACACCACATTCACATGCATTCTGCAGCAAGCCAAAAAACTGTCTGGACATCAGTATGTCTCAAACTGGCTAACTGGATATGTAGAAGACTCCCTGGCTTCACACAAAGAAGACTAAATGGCTGGAAGGGCTCTTGTATGTCTCATTTCTTTGATCCTTTATGGAAATGTCTGATAGCTGTTCTAAACCTTGCATGATCCACACTGGTAGCCAGCATTCTGGGCTAACAATGTTTAGACAGGCAACAGAAAGAACTACAGAACTTGAAAGTTAACAAGGGAATAAGGAAGAGAAAAACAGTAGCATGAGGGTAACAAGGCAGCAGCTCTGTTCATGCTGAATGGGAAGCGGGCAGGAGGCAAGGGTGAACACCAGGAACCAGTAGCAAAAAGCAATGGAAGTGTGCCCAGGAAAATTGCTCACAAGGAAAGTCTTTCAAATCAAATATTACACAATGCGTCATCAGAAATGACTCATAACCACGAAAGCGGACTTGTTTTACTAACACAGTACATCATAGGGAAGACATGAAGAACAGGACAAGATGCAGCTATGCAGCACTGTCTAGATGTAAGGGCTTGAGGAACAGACATCACTAAAAGAGGAAATCCATACCCACCTTCACCAAATCTGGACTTGATTTTGCATTAGATGCTGAATCAAGGATCATAGATTCGGCATGTATTCTGCGTAACCGGTCTTTAAGATCTGTGTTTTGTGCTATTGCCTGGAATATTTAACAAAAATACTGGGGATATAAAGTTTTTTCAACTAACGTGAACGTGGCTTTATTGTGTAAAAAGGAGTGAGGAATATTTAAAGTGCAATATAAAACACCACCACCGCATGATTTTTTACTGGTTCAGCAAATCATTTATTACAAATGCTTCAAACCTTTTTCCTTATCTCTCAAATTAAAACTATTTTTGTTCAGTGTGAGGGAAAAGACACATAAATGGAGAAAAAAAATCCAAGATGGCAGGGATATTTCAAGTTACCAGGTTTCACAAGCTGATTTAGTAAGTCATAAATTAATTTTGTGCAACTTTTTCTTTTCAAGCTCCCTTCCTTCAACCCTATCTCCAACGTAGCCTCTCTCAACATTAATTCTTACTCTTACCACATCCAAAAACATTTGATTTTCCAATCAGCCTGGTATACTGACAGTTGTCTTTGACTTCCACTGACAGAAAAATAAGACTTAAATTCAGACAGGTACAGGTACAATTTGTGTCCTATCAGCTTATAATGGCAACGATCAAAATAAAAAGCCTCTACTGCAAACTCATGTTTGTTACATGTTATGTACTCATGCTGGGTGCATCTGATGGACAGATGTCAGTTAGAGTAGACTTGTAGGAAGAGAATGCAACCCTACCTGCAATGAAAATATCTCTAAAAAAAAAAAAAAAGCTTGCATTACTAATTTTGGAGCAATACTGAAGACTTACTGCCCATTTTAGTGATCTTAATCAATTCTAGGGTATGGAGAACCCTGCTGTTTACACATCTGCTTTGTCCCAAAAATGCTTCTGATTTCAACAGTAATTTTTGTTCGAAATATTCTTGAGGGCAGGAAAGACAGTAAGCTCAAAGTGATGATGGAGGGGAGAAAGCAATTTCTGGCTTTACATATGTGTGGTCTGAATTTGCCATACAGGCATGTATCACTTCTGTGTCAAGTGTTCAAGTGGACAGCATTGTGTTATACTCGCAACATCAAATAAGTGCAAAAAAGAATTTACACAGCTTTCCTGTAATAGCATCTTCCAATTTTCATTGTTTGCTACAAAGTGTTTTCTTCCTTCTATTGGCTTCTTCCCCAAAAATGAAAACATTGTACTTTTCCCAATTCTGTATTTGCTTTTCTTAGACTGTGTCTAGGTTAATGAGGGAGAAGCAGAGATGCTAATTTTGTGGTGTTTTATCCACTTTAAATCTGTTCACTTTTCTTCCCCTGCCAGGCTGATGAGAGCAAAACAGACTTATGTTTGATAGCTTTCAACCCGTGAGTCTGATTTTTTGTTCCTCATGTACAGAAAACAAACTGAAATGAACAACAACAAACACTAAGTCAAAGTCATCAACACAGGACTCTCTTGCAAGGAAGTCTTAGAAATATGTCAAGTTTATCACATTTGTGCTTCCATATGTCTTCAAAGGAAGCTTATTCCTTTCTCCTACAGGGTCTCTGCTGTACAGGGTGAGAAAATTTCTGTTGGCATCATGGCTTTACATATCTGCAGGCTAAGAATAGCTCTCACAGGTGTTAACCTCTGCTGAAACTGCCAAGGTTCACAGATGACTTCTGGATGGGCTACAAAAGGCTTATTAAGTACCAGATAAGACCTAAAAGCATGACTTTTAAAAGACATTTACAGGATGAAGATGGACAACAGAATTTCATTGCTCAGAAAAAAATTTCATGTTAAGCTGAGTGTTCACTGAGTTCAGAAATCTTAAAACAGATTTTTTGATATAAAATGGTAGGCAAATAACACTGGAAAAATAAAAGTCACCTATTCAAATATCAGAAGTGGAACATCTGACAGCCAAAACCAAAGAAGTGCAAGTGAGTGAGTATAGTTATTATGCAATAGGTTTCAGTTTTCTCTAAATACTATGAAGACATCACGGCCTCTAAAAGTCTAGGCAAAGAGGCATGTTATATGCTTAAAAAACTATAAGCATATGCAGCTTTTGTAAAGCAAAGGGAAGTTTTCATACTGAAATAATTCTAAGATGATCTATGTGACATTTATCAATGCCAGAGAGTCTCCCCTGCCTCTGATTAGCAATTTGCAACAAGCACTGAAATTTTAAGACCGTGGTGATGATGGCCCTCATTGCTCTGAAATCAGATCACTGTTTGGTTGACACGTTCAAACATAACCAACCAGAAAGTTCTGGTCTCAACCAATTACAAACAGCACACCAACCAAAAACCTCCACCTTTCTAAAAAGCACAATATTTTGTTGTTTAGAACTCTGTCCTAACAGCTCCATTGCTGCTTTTAGACAACTAACAGATAATTAAGGTTGAAAGTCAATATAAATTTGCTTTGCAGTGTCTTGGTGCAGCATGGTGAAGCTCTAGTGCATCAGAAAGGACAGCTGAGTGCTTTCAGCCACTCACACCTTTATTTTACGCCAGGTTATACAATGAATACTTGAGTGCTGTTTAGGAAAAGAAAAGGAAAAGAAAACCCACAACCTACCAGAACTGAGTGAATTAACAGTGTATATTTCGAGAGAAAGTAGACTTATCATCACAGAGCAGCCCTCTGATACTTAACATTAAAATGATACAGATTATACTATATACCTAAATCAATCTATCAAACTTCAGTAATTTCACAATACTTTTAACATTTAGGAGTGAGTCTTTAAAAAACACCATATATAATAACTTACTATGCTTCAATATTGCAAATTCTAGCACAGAACAGATACTAAAGAAAGAAATTAACTACTATAAAATTTAAAACTAGTATCTGATAACAATGAAGCTCGCTGAATTTCAGCATGTCACTTACGGATGTTAAGGCATTCTTCAAGCCAACTATTTGTGCAGATGGAGACGAGGTTGCATCATGCTCCAGCATCTGCTTCAGCTTTTCTCTCTCTGTAGATATGGTGCTGAAAGCTGACCTCAAGGTGAAGTAAACTAGAACCATTTTGTAAAAGGTGACAGTTAAAACCAGCTTTCAATTGTATACATACCAATTATGTAAAACTTCAATGAAACATCATTTATAGTGACAGAAACAAGAATTTAGATTGAGAGATTCAGGGTGGGTTACTAAAAACAAGTAATATTAATCAAGGTTATAGGGTAGATTTTTCAGTAGGAGAAATGTTTATGGTGAATGCTACCATGTTGACTATATTAGCCACAGTCAAAATTACTCTGATTATTTGTGACAGATGGCAACAAAGCTAACTAACCACATCTGCTCTTCACTTTCTTTTGTTCCCCAATTAGCTTGAATCTTCAGATGGTCATGACTCTGTTCCATATTCCTTTAAGTATTCCAGTGGGGGAGAACAAGAGAGGGAAGAAAAAAAATGAAATAGGAAAAAAAAAAACCAACACAAAACCAAAAAAGCAGCTATAACACATACTGTGCCACAGCTATAGGGTTAGCAGTTTCCCCAGAAGCAAGTCAACTGTGGTGTTGAGTTTTGTTATCTCTTTTTTGGGATAAAGAAATTTCAGCTTGTTAGATGATTTAATGACTCTAAGGGTCAGATCCTGAATGTTGTGCACATTACGCTGCTACTTCTACTTCTTCCTGAGCCAGTATCACCAGCCTGAAAATTCAAATCAGACAACAGACCATGCAATTTTAAAATCACTAGATTTTTAAAGGGAAAATGCACATTCCTTATTTTTTTTATTTTTAAGAAATTTCGTCTTTTCTTTAACCACAAGGAATAAAAAATTATTCAAGTAATATTCGTTTATGTAGGATTTCAACATTCATCTAACTGGAGAATTAGAGGATTTCTGAGGGCCTAATCAAGCCTTGTAATACAGTCATGAAAACTGCCAATGCAAAAATACATCCATTTACAGGGAAACAGAGATATAAAATCTGAGCATGGATGCATGGGAAGGGCAAAGAACAAGAAACCTCTGATAGTCTCTCTTCTAATCATCCACTCAGAGTTAACTTTAATCATCATCACTTCACTCAGTATTTGATGTAAACCTAATTTACTTTTCTAAGAAAAATATTCTTAAGGTATATTTCAACACTGCAAATCATTACCAAAGCTAACTCTCATACTTTAACCTATTTGAAAAAATCTTTAGCAGTATCACAGGGGGTGGGGAGGAAGTTGTATCCATTATGATCTATTTTATGTTAGCCTTTCATATGTGGATGACATAACCAGACTCTTCAGTGACCTTAAATGTCATTTAATAAGTTGTATGCTAACTTAAATTTTCAAGAATTATTACATACTAATGTTACATTTTATTTAATTTGTATCAAAAACTAAAGCAAAAGTTGTCTTCACTACCCTTTTCCAGAAGGGGTGTGGTATAAAGCAACTTCGGAGAAAAAAATCTTTCTACTCTTAATAAAATGATACTGTATTAAAGAGTACCAAGTCAATTGTCCCTTCAATGCATGGGTCAATCTAACCAAAATTTCTAGCATGGACATGTCAGGTAAGATGATCTTGAGTAGGCAATTTCTTTGCTCCACTTAATAGCAACTTTTCCAACTGCACCCCACCCCCACTTCTTTTCTTTTTTTGGAAAACATACATCAGTTTTGACCATAATTGACTTTTTATAAAGTTTACTACTTAGATATATTTCTTACGTAATGGAATTGAGATACATCAGCACTAGAGGGGAAAAACAAGCAAAGAATGCTTATTGATAATATCAACCATTATCTTGTGCAAAAGGGGGGAAAGCCAATACTCCCAAAAGTCTTTCAGCTGTAAATGCTCAAGTGCCTTCCTCACCGAGACTGCTTAAACAATAAAAATGTTTCCGGTGCGAGGGTGATGGAGCAAAGCATTGCTAATGAAAAATGATTTTGAGCAGAAACATTTCTAGTCAAGCTGCCCCTCTGGCTGCTTTATGTGATTTTACTCTTCTGTATTCACTAAAAATAGGTTACTACCATAGCAACCCTTGCATCACCAACAAATGTTGACTCTAAAATACAGTGAAGCACTCTGAATATACAAACATACATGTGCTCATATGCACACATATGCACGCAAACACAAAAGAATATAAATCTGCTGTTGTGTTTACAGCAACTGATTTTAGGATTTTTACCTTTCAGCCAAAAAAATACAATCTAGGTTTTTAGCACATAAAACAAAGGGATGTCCTTTATTAAACAAAAAATTTAAAAATGTGATGATTAAGCCACTTTTTTCAAATGACTGACGATCTCAACATTTGCAATTCCTCCAGGGAATTAAAGGAAGTGAGGGCATTTCTGCTTTTTCTAAACATTAAAAACGAAGCATCCTCAGAAGTCACATCATTATTTAAATTGTGATGATATAAAATCATATATGAAAGACAATTTCATTTACCTTTATGTGCAATGTGAAATAAGTCCTCTTGCATTTTAGTAAATTCTGATGATGCTTCAGAGCCATCAGGGTAATTTTTCTCCTCTACAAAATCTATTGTAGATAAGTTAGGATTGGAAGCATGCAGTCTCATAGGGGCAGAAAATACTGAAGGCACCTGTAAGGAGGATAGCCATTTATGATGTTTTTACGAACTGTAAAGAAAACTTTGTTTTACTGTACCCATCTGGGTTACATGTCGGAGACACCAAAACTGGAAAAACTACTGTCAGTTACCAATAGGCTTGGAATGGATGACACCTGGCAAATGAAACCATAGATATAACTTTGCCCATGATATCATAATTGGAGATTTGGCAAAACTCCAAGAAACAAGCCCATTGAGAGCTGTAGCATATGCTACACTATTTTTCCCCACTTCTAAGCATCCAATCACATGGCCTCTGGATGCAAATGTGTACAAAAGTATCTGGAGAATTTGCAAAACTCTGTACTGACAAAAAAAAAACCCAACACCACAACCGCCCAAATTGCAGGCAGACTGAAAACATGGGTAAAAAACATTGCCAGTCTCCTGAAGGTAACAGCACAGATCCTATTGCAGATATCAATGACAACATATTTGTGTTTTGTCTGATATATTACCACTTAAAATGAGCTAACACAGGACACTACTTAGAAAGGATTCATATTCCCTAAACTGGTTACACCAAGAAGTGATCAATAACAAAGATTTGGAGAAAGATGGGCACCGAAAGGACTGAAGTTACCTGTAACATTCCTTTAGCCTCTTTCCCAACAACTCTGGATCGCCACCTCCTGTGTGTTCTCTTTTCCTTCTTTGGGCTTTCAAAAGGTCCAACCTTTTAACAACACACAGGACAAAAAAAATATACAGATTGCCAGAAAACTAGCAGAGCTAAGAAGAAATACCTTGATCCTTTAGGATTTGGGGTTGTTTTTTGAAATTGCAAGGGAAAACTGGGTTTGGTTTTGTTTTTTAAACAACAAACCTGCATAGCATTTATAGCAGGCGCTGAATATGTCCTGTGAAGAACATCCATGCTCTGTAACAGCTGGTTCATTTCCAGTAAATATGTGTGACAGCTGGAGAGGTCTGTTTTGAACAAGAGAATATTTTCAGTTGCCCTAAAGTAACAGACACACTGAAAGTTTTTTCTCTGTAAGTTAGTCTTACTTTGTTTGTAGCTATCATAAGGTATTCATTGACTAAAAGCACATTATTAGACAACTGGATAAAAAGCTTGTATCCTATCTTCAACTTTAAATTCAAAATATTGAAATGCATCTATATGGTGTGTATAATGATAATGATATTTTATCCTAGTTCGTTGCAGAAACATGAGAATAATGTGATAATTACTGCAGTTTGGGACTAGTCAGGGCTCCTCACGGTGAGGGTAACAATGCCATAGGCATCAAGACTGAATTGTACATTCAGAGCTAGAGATGAGGCTCCTCTATATTAGAGCTGAAGCTCGCTGGTGGTAGCACTTTACCAAATAATTAACAGACACAGACATTACCAACATGAGAAAGATCTTCATGCTTTTTGGATAGCATGAAAGCAGAAGGTCACGTTGAAGTACAAAGATTTAGTGCTTTTTAAATAACTAGATTTTGGATGCTTCCCTTTTTTGAATACTCATCTTAAGAAAATTCAAATCTTACTACTGAAGGTGATGTTCATATATGAAAGAAAATGTACTGAAATATATAGGTTCCTTGAAGAGGTGGCCACAATTGATACCCCAACATCCAAAATCACTAGTCCTTTTGAAAATAAGTGAGTAGCCAGTTAATCAACAACCACCCCTTTCCTCCCTCCACTTTCAGGAACACTCTAACTGTAAAGACTACTTATGGTGTAGTACTCTTGTTGTCAAGAAAAACTAGGGGAAATATTAGGCTACTTTCAACTTCCTTCAAATATCATTACCTCTTGAGCATTTTTCCATGTCTTCAGAAGACTGTAGCCAAGATGAAATCCTGGACTCATTACTTGAAAAGGAAAATGACAAGTTACCTCCAGCTGACAATGAGTTCTGTTTGGTCAAGCTGCCTGCCTGTTCCAAAGAAGAACAAGCAAATAATTAACAAACAATATTTTAATGTTGTATGCACAGATTTTTACAACCAACTGTTGAGGTCCATGACAAGGACTAAAGGCATCAGTAACATGAAGGAAAAAAAGTGTATGAACTAGACTAGGTGTACAGTCATTGAGCATAATGTCAGGATATCTAACATAACTGCTGTCCATGATCAGTGGAAATACTAAAGGAATCACAAAAATTTGCTGAAAACTAAAATTTGAGGAAGGGCAAAGTTCTGCATCAATTAAGTCAACTTAATACAACTAAAGCACCATATCTGAACAGGACCAAAGTTAGACATTCTGTTCCTTCTCCATGCTCCCCAAAGAAGCCCCAAAAGTAACTTAAATATAACATGCACATATTTGTTAAAGCTATTTTTCAGTGAAGAAAGCAAGATGTACTAGAAGTTATTTAAAAAATTTACTCAAGGTTGTATGACTTTAGCATGGATTTGCCTTGACAGGCCTTAATGCTTGTGTGACCACCTCATCTGGGTAAATACTACCCTTTTACAAAGTCTTAGTAACCATTTTCAAACTTCTTTTCAGCAGTGCCAACTATCAGGTGCTTCAGGAGATGCTGGAAATTCTGAGTGAGAGCTAATTGAGCAGTACAATTAAGTGGTTTCCAATGGGAAGGAATTTCTACCCAATACTACTACCAGTTGATTGTGGCCTATAATGCTGTTTTCTTCTCTAATGTAACTACAAATAATAGCCATTCAAATGCGTAACTATTTTTAGACCTTACTAAACCTCTCATCTTTAATAATATCTATGTCAGGAAGTTGCACAAATTACATGCTTTGTCAACATCTTGTTTAAAATCAGTTTTAAAATGTTTCATCTTAAGTGCCGTTACATGACCACTTTATTGGTTATGAGAAAAGCTGACTAGATTGTTTGGCTCTTCTCTAAAGCATACATTTTACAAACTTCATTACCTCTTGCTCACCTTATATCAAAACTCAGGTAGTACTAGTTTTAAATCTACTCATAGGAAACATCAGTCAGTTGCTGTTTTCTTACTTAGTCTTTCTAAATTTACAATATAAACTCCAACTTGAGTTGCAGAATAAAATAAAATGCACTATCCATGTGATGTCATTCAGTACTATGTCAATTTATATAGGCAGTATGCAATAGTAGTAAGCATCAATAAGCACGCTTATTTTTAAATTAATCTGTGTAGTTTGGCTGTTTTATTCCTACATAAAGCGGTATAAGCTTTAGTCATCTATATATGTATACCCAAATAATAATCCCAGCACCTTTAAAAGCACAAGTAAACTGTATTTAAAAGATGAGCAATTGTATTGGCATTTTGTGAACAAGTCCCACATTTATCTCTTCAGAAATCTATTTCATATAACCAATTTTTTCCAGAATTCATATACAAGGGGCACAAGCAGGAGGGAAGAAGGAAGTAGGCATTGCCAAGAAAGAGGCAAAAGAGAGTTTCTGTAGCTCCAGTTAGCATAGTTTTGCTTTTGATCAGCACGGCTAAACTTTAGAATCCAAGCATTCCACATAAACATATGTAGATACATAAACCTACCTCCCAACAACAAAAAAACAGATGTCAAAACTGATCAGGTGTTTCTAAAAGCAAATAAAATGCAATGCAAAGTTCAGTCAATATATTTTTCTCAAAATAACCTAACCGATGGATTGATATCAACTAACATCAGGCTAGGGCTAGTGTAAATTGGCAAACTTCCATTTAGCTTCAGCAGAGCTAAGGTGATAAACTGCAGCTTAAGAACTATCCCTTTCTATTTTTCACATGAAAATAAGTAGGGCTTCTTTGCAGTGCAAATCTGGATTAATAAATTAGAAGTGAATTAAAGTCTTTCACACCAAAGAAGAAATGGTTAGTTTCCTGACAGTGGGCATAGGTTTTATATATGCTGGTCACATGGATTCTTTGTTTGGTTTTTTTTTGTTTGTTTGTTTGTTTTTGGGGGTTTTTTTGAGAGCATAGGCATAGAGGTATTATGGGCTTTGCAATGTTCCACTTTTGCCCCTCTATCTCTCCCTGCTCTATTTTGGGACAAACTAAATGGCTGCAAGAGATTTGCCATTTCCTTGCAGACACAGCCTCAGAAGAGCAGGCTGTCAGAGCCACAGAGGTGCTGGCACCACAGAAAGCATGCAGACAGCTCTTTGCAGAACAGCCCTGTTACAGCAGGGTGAGTTACTGTTCTTTCAGCTGCCTACTCACATAGATCCCCTCCCTCTCAGCCACTAGCAAAAAGCTGTTCCAGCACATATTTGTGTTTGGTAAAACTCATACTGTTACATGATAGTCCTACCAAAGTGATGACCTGCAGGTAGTGGGGAACAAGTCCATTCAGATCATACAGCAATATAGCCAGGGGAAAGAAAACCATAGACAGGAGGGTAACAAAGAGGCAATTGCTACTTAGGAGACACTCCGGAGTTGTCAGAAACAGGGAGCCGTTTCAGTTATAGTAAGTAACACACTATTGCTAAAAAAGACATTATTCTCAAAAGAGATCACTGGTTCTAAACTGGAGCAGAAGAGCTTCTTTGGGTGAACATCAGCCAGTCAATGTGCAGACTACTGAAGGCACAGAGGTTGTGTTCAGTCACGGAACACAATCACTCTTCCGTGAGACTGCATCAGAGAGGTCAGCTATGGTGTCGGACTGAGCATTTGTCAGGTCATTTGTGAAACTAACAGTCACAGACTTTACCTAAAGAGAAGCACACTGCCGACTGGACCCATCCAGACCCCATATGCACCTATAGCGTGGTCCTTGGATTGGTTTGAATAATTTACCTCAGTTAAAAATATAAATAGTGGCCACAGGTGATGGCTCTTGGATAATTCCTATATACTCCTCAGGCAAGCACAGTCAGATTCATTAATGGAAAAGGGGAAAGGATTTATTAGCTAAAGGAGAAATAAAAAAATGCTAAAGGGAAAAAAAAAATCTAGCTGAGTGCTCTTCTGTCACCCAGACTAATATTCACCAGCACATATCAGACAAATACCTATATAAGTCACAAAAATTATGAGGATTCTAACTCAATATCCAGTTTCAAAAGTCATCATGAAAATATAATTTACTGCATTAAAACAATGAGACAATATTATAAAATTTAACAGCATCATAGAGAAAACTGCTTGGGAGTAAATCAATAAATAATATAATTTTCCTCTTGACATTTTAGATCATAACTTAAACCCTACCACAAACTTCCATTATGGTCTTTACTTAACAAACACAAATCAGAGTAATTTAATCCCTGATGAAAGCTCATTATTTATAAATCAGAACTATTACCTTTCTACCTGGAGTAGAATCACAGAAACCAGGGACAGAGTCCGCAGTAGTAGACACAGGGAAGAAAAGATTATTGACGTCATGAGGAAACATGGAGATTTCATTCTGACGATACATTCTGTGATGACGAAGTTTTGCTACCCATTCATCGAACAGCTCCTGAGATTTCACCTACATAAAATTTCAGGTTTTATAACACTCACATTCAAAATCACTAACAAAGAAACTAAGGTATTTTGTGCTCATTAGACAGCTAGCTTGGCTGACCTTTATTGGTAAAATATCAGGAAAGTTTTTCTCATGATGGTCCTACTAAAATGCATACTGTATGAGCTTAAGCATGACAGAAAACTAATCACAAGATAAAGTCAAGAAAAAGAGAAACTTCAATTAGTATAGTTATGATTTCTAATGCAGAACGGAATACTTGGCAACTTCTAAATGGAAAAAAAAACCCAATATAAATAAAAAAAATATTTAATTTGTCATTTCTTAACTGCCATTTTTAAGGTTTAGTCTACATTTAACTAATTACAAATAGAAATTTGACTTGGTGATGTATTTTAAAACAATTTATTCCACAAGCATAGATAATCCACACATTTAACTGTGGGAAATACTTCCTATAGATAAGACAAAGAGCAAGATACAACTACTGAAAATAAAAGCACTTGTGAGCATACCCCTTGCTGAAAAAAGTGCTGGGTGAAAAGTGTGCTGCCAAACATGAGGCACCTTTGAAGTTTCTATTTAGAACAGGGTTGCTGACTCTGGAACAGTACAACAAGGCCTCTCAAGTTATGAAGTGTAAACTAGTCTGCTGACACTAAAAAGTAAGTTATTAGTGTAACTAAGAGACCTCCTACTATTAAAAAAAAATAAGGTCTCCACCATACACAGCTAACGTTGTTATTTTGGGAGCAAGGGTATAATAATCTTGAAGACCTACCTTTAGATGGTATATCTGCTCTTCTGTATCCAAATCTATACATTTTGTTGATTTTTTTACAGACATGACAGAAAGTCCAACATCAATACAGCCATGAAGCTTCCCTCTCTCTATCTGCAAAAAAGTAAAAATAATACAATCACTTCATAATAAAGCAAAAGGATAGATATTACCTGCCAAAACTATCATTTTCCCCCCTTCAACCTACTGTTTAGAACTGCTGAAACTCTATTTCCCATTGCCAACAATGTTATTTTTGTTAAAATAATGTTGTTGCCTTATAATGGCCTTAAAGGGTTTCAGATTACTTACATCAGCTTGGCATTTAGAATACTTCAAAATCCCTCTGTCCAAAAAGAAGTATCTCTGTGAACAGAAATACAAAGAATTAAAAACAAACAACCAAACCAACCAAAACAAAACATCCAAAAAAACCCCAAGTGAAAAAAACCACCCCCATTTCTTTGGAGAACAGGTTCTCTGCTCTTAAGTAACCTTTTTGCCACAAAACCACACCAAGCAAGTCCCACTCACATGGCATCAGGCTTTCAGATACACATGCCTTTCCTACCTTGTGCCAGCCTTTCAAAGGCCATTTCCTCTTTTTCAGCAAGCAGCCCTCTTGCTTCTGTGGCTCCTGGGTACAATTCATTGCTCCCCGGAGTCCTTCCACAATTTCCCAGCTGTCCTGCTTAAACAGAAAATCCAAATGTAGATCTTATTTCTTCCAAAGAACAGAATTGTTAAGAGAGATTCAAGAGAAAGAAGGCTATAAGTAAAAAAAACCCAAATGATGTTGAAATCTAACCTTAGATCCATCTTTACATTTTGTTACGTATCCTCCAGGAGACAAGATTCTTTTTTATTTTGATAGAAACAATACAAACTAAACAAACCACTATATTTATGACACCATCCTTCACTGAATGTATGTGCTTACCGGAATTTTATATGTATATTTTTCTGTACATACATACACACATTGTATAGCCACAGCCTAGTCACAATGTAGCCTGAAAAACCTTCTACCATCACACGCAGAACAGGCTAAAAGGATGTTTTGTAGGTTATGAAGCAGAAACAAAAAGACACTGAAAATGAAGACCTTTTCTATAAAACTCTTTTGCCCATATTCAGTAAGTCAAGGTTGTGTGTTTGGTGTCAATTGCAGCCTATTAAAAATAATAAAATAAAATAAAACAAATGGAAAAGCCAGGGAAGTAACTCAAGTACTATGAGGAACATGACATAAAGGGAGAGTACAAGAAAAATAAACCCCACTCTTCATCAGATACACCTCTAATTAAAAGAGGACCTCTCTTTTTTGCGATCAGAAAGTCTCAAACGAAAGACCCTGCAGCAACATAACAGAGAAGAGAATAAATCTCATAGTATTTTTACAGTTCTTATTCATGGAACAACTACTAATAACAATGTAACATGAGTTTCAAGATTTCTGATCAGAGATTTCATGAATTATTTATTGCCAGCTACCACAGGATTTCACAGATCTAGAATTATGAACAACTGACAGGAAATGTCATGTGCTAGTACCATCCCCATATATTTGAAAGATACAAAGAATACTTTAACATATAGAATTTAGTGACAAAAAAGGACTAGTATGAAACACTTCGGGGAAAACAGAGCTATACCAGGTAGATAAGTACTTGTGGTCCTCCTTGTAAGATATATAGGGAAGTATTCCCAAAAAGAACTTGACTGACTCAAATAAAACTTAAAACAAATATGAAACAAAAATCAGCAAGAGTGCTAGTTGTGCTCATTTATTCATCTCCAGAATCCTTAAAATTCACCCCTAGAAACCTAGAAAAAAAATTACATCAGGTAACATGCTCATTACTTGAGTAACAAGGCATAACGGCAAACCATCTTCAACAAGACATTCATTGAACAGCTTAATGTGATCTCTTATTCCACCACATTACTGGCAGCGCTCCACTATTTTGTTATTATTTTCCTTGCATTGCACTTTATGGAACAAACTGGAAAGCTGTTCTGCTTCCCTGGCTTGAGTTCACTTTGCCAGCACTCACCACACAACAGGTTGCAAGCAGCAGAAATGTGGGGCTGAGCAGCTCCCATCATTCCAGACCCTGCAGACCACCCAGTGATGTTCTACTACCTGAAGGTAAGTCAAAGGGTACACACTTTTTGCCCTTCCAGGTTTGGGTTTTATCCTTGTCGGTTTTGTAACGAATAGCTTCTTCACTCCCTCCAGTTTGAGAGATATTTTGACAGCTACTTAGATACCGTTATTTCTAACCAACGATCATGAAATCCTGTTTTTCCTATTGAAAACCAGAAGTTACACTCCATATTCTTTATTTTTAATTTTTACTACTTTGGGTATCACTTAGAATTCTCAATAATCATGAACCTTTTCCTGCTTTGGGGTAAATTACTATGACATCAGATCAGGGAAAAGAGAAGTTACTCATTGATATCTTGAGTTAGCGGGCTGAAGGGAGAACAGAAGGCCTCCTGGGCTGTCTCCGGCACATCAGCCTAACACCAGCCACAGCAGCGCACGCTCTAGAGACCAAAAGCATTGGTCTTTCACAGGGTGAAGCTGGCAGAGAATGAAGCAGAGAGCCAGCTTGTGCCCGTGCAAGGACAGTTAGCTAGAGTTTGCTAGCTGCAGTTTGACAGCTATTCAAGTACAAAGGCAGCTCTAAGCCTCCGCAATTAAGGACTTTTTTTCCCCCCTTTTTTTTTTTTGACAGAACATTCCAGTCTACAACCTTGAAAGCGAAGAATTAACCTGATAGCAGTTAAGACTAGTGAACAGCAGATCCTTTTCAATATTCTACTGTTATATCTAACGAAAAAACTTTCTTGAACTTTGGATCAAGTTCTCACAGACTTTGGTTAAGCTTAGACACAGTATACGGTTGATAGAGTGGCCTGCTTGCAGGAGACAAGCAGAAATTTGAGCATAATCAAGAAAAACACAAGAATCCAGTTTCATCTTTCTATAAGGATAAGTTTAGAAAGAAAGGGACTCCTGAAGTGAGAGAAAGGAAGCAGCTGAGAAATAGCTCAGCCAATTACACCCACCTGGAATATACACAGCATCAATAGTTTTGGTCAAACTTAAAAACAGCACATCCTGTCCTATATTACAACTCCAATTTTGTCTGGGCCTCTCCTGCAGTCCAGACACAAGGTGTCTCCCACATTCCTGCAGGAGAGCCACATTTCTCACTGTTTTTCAGGTCAGTGAGGTAGACAAGAATGTGCCTTCACAATTAAAAAGTGTGAAAATGGGAAGAAAAGCTGAAGTGGGAGCACTTTTTCCCATCAAGCAGGCCCAATAGCCTGCCAAATCTCAGGTGGTGAAGGCAAGTCTCCTGCTCACATTTCTGCCCTGGGAACCTCACACTTCAATTCAAACTTTATGTAAAGGTAGCTTAGTTGAATTAGAAATGGATCCTTTTAAAAGCACAAGAATATTTAATCAACTAAGTTACCCAAGGAAAGGCAAGGAATAGCTCAGAGAGTTAACAGTTTGGGGACCTGCTGGATACATGCAAGGTGCAACGCTGCAGTAACAGCATCTGGTCCTCTTCCACATACATCCGTCCAGAAGAGTCCAACCTTTCCTACCTGAACCACCGAACTCCCACATTTTTCAGAACACTGCTGCTGTGACTGGTTTTGGATCTGTCCACTCGTGACCCAGACCCTACGGGATCTTGTTCGGTATTTTGGTTTGCAAGAGATCTGACACCTCATTTGTTGAAGAAAAAGCGTCAGTTGGCTATTGCTGTGAGCAGCTGCAGAAGTGAAAGAAAACTGCTTACTCTCTAAAATGAAGGCAAATGAATCAGGCTGGTGGGTTATCAACTGTTCTCATCTGTCTAAAATAGCAGAGTAGCAAATTGGAGATACAGGATTTCCTGAAAGCTACTGGAAGCATTCAGATTATGCTCCATTTTCCTGATCCTTAACCCACAACAGGGAACTGAAAGATACCCCAAAACACAGCACTAAATTAAAACGCAACAGCCACCACACCCTGCCCAAAAAACAACCCGCAAAACTCCCAGCTGAATGGCATTAACAATTCTAGAATGAGCCTGATGTCCAGATTGGTAGTGTCTTAAGGTTATGACATTACAAAAGATTTTGTATCATTATGGGCCAATATATGCACAAAAAGATCAACACTGCATTTGCTGCCCAGGCAGAAATTTCACTCAAGGCTGAGGGAGGAACATACTATTTACTTTTCTCAGGTCCAGAGGTGCCCATTTCAGCACTGGAAATTCATCCTGTAGTTGCTACTTGGCTTATACCTTCTCTGCGGCTGAGAAAAAAAACCCATACACTTTGGCCTTGGGAGATAAGTCTGTCATTAGGTAACTGTAGTCATTTTCTTTATTTAATAAAATAAAAGCCTCCTCATTTTCTGCAATATTCTGTACCATACAGCTCTTCAAGGTGAATTATTTCAGGAGAAAGAATGAAGTAATGAGTTTGAATGGCTCTCAGACCGATGCTTGCACTTGCAGCTCCCTGAACAAAACAGATGACAGTGCCAGACTTTATTCCAGTGTAAAATGCAGTCAGTTGTACCGAATATTTTAAAGTGCCAAAAATAGAAACCCGCTTTGTGGAGGATAAGGTTTGGCATCAGCTGCAACTAAAGCATTTGTTATGGTTCATAAAATTGGCAGAAATGATTTAATTTTCTTTTATAGAACATGAGTTTTTTTAAGCAGCTCTTCTGACATAAAGCTTTTCCCAACTGAATCTGTTTTAAAAGTTAGTTAACATATTAGATTTAAAAATAACTACCACAATATATTTTCTTTCAATCGAAGGTCAATTTAAATATAAAGACGACCAACACCAGGGTTCCTTCCTTACAAAATACAGTTTGAGTTGTGGCTTTGTGGAAGAGATCCCTTTCCATGACTAAAGTAGAGAAAAGCAGAGGTAGGATGTGACAGTAGCCTCCAAGCTGCTATGGGTCTTCAAGGTGAAGGTGAACTTAGTGGAATGGGATTAACTGTTAGCATCTTCAGTTCACACTGCAGATGTGTTGCATCTGGCAGAAAAAGGGCACCAAGTTTAGCAAAGGAAGGAGTAGGCCTCTCCAAGTCCTGCAGTGATGCTTAAGACAACTCTTTTTTGGCATAGTGGCCCATCTTCTCCATCACAGGACTCTACTTATGCACTACATGACTGACACATGTTGCTCTGCAAGGAGCAATAACTAAATTTTAGCAGGCACAGCAGCCTTGTACTACAGGGGTTCCATATCCCAGTCCCAGGTAGCTTCTTATTATTTGGTGCTAGTGTTTACCTGCAACAGAGTCTGTGCCTAGGAAATCAGAGAGACTCAAAATACAGATCCCACTATTTTGGGGGGGGGGGGAAAATAAATGAACTGTCCAGGTCCCTTCCCCTGCATGTTTCAGAATTTCTTTCTACTTAATCAGATTAAAAGAACTGCTGTGTCAGATCAGCAGCACAGAGAAAAGTACCTTTTCTTTTCAGAAAAGATCTGTTGTTAACCTACAAGCAACGAGCCTAGCTCTGAAGGTCCCTGAGAGAGGTGCAAGTGTTTGAAGGAGGAATAAGAAGCCCTGCATAGAGCTGGAAGATGAAGGAAAGAATAACAAAATCATAGCACTTCACTCCACAATCTGCACGGCACATGGCAAAATTATTTAAACTTGCATGATACTATTAATAAAAAAGTATCAGTAACAGTGTTACATTGTATTCTTCTACCACGGCTTGGCCAAAAAAAAAAAAATCTGTGGTACTTTTTAGATTAGGGGATTTTAAACAGATTTATAGAACTTTAGATTGTTGCTGTTTTCTTAATAGAACACCTAAAGTGCTGTCATTTAAACTAACATGCAGATGAAAAGGGCAAATTAAATAACTCTCAGATGGTGGCACCACTCATCCCCAGTCTTGTCAGCCCTGAGTAGGTGGATGTTCGTAGGGATAGACTGCGAAGCCCCAATTTACCAATACAAGAGGCTGAGTGAGAAAAGAAGCAATTAATGCTATAAACAAAACTACTTGATCAGGTGTGACAAGAAATCCTCTGCGGGAAGGGGGGAGCAAAGGGACAGGACACGAGAAAGATCTCAACATCCTCACTGCCCAGACCAACAATTTAGATTTACACCACTTAAGAGAGGGTCTATCCAGCAAGGTAAAGATTTTTATAAACTACAAAATCAGAGCCTTTTGGGGAACAGGAACAGGGAGAAGATAATCCGTTCCTCACCCAAAGCACTGCTGCATCCAGGCCAGTAAGTCTTGCAGAGTACTGCCTCTGTTAGACCTAGAGGTCCGTCTTTCCACATGCAGCACAGAAGAGTATATCTAACAAAATATTCACTGAAACATGTGACCATCACAAACTGTAATTAACAAATAAATTAAAAAAATGTAAGGGAAAATGACCCACAGAAGTTATTTTCAAGTAAATATCCAGAGTGCATACTGCACAGGATATTTAAATCCTTGTTTTCCCCAGCAAAACAGTTTGTTCTGTAAACTGCAAGACAACTTCAGTGTGAAAAAACAGCCATGTGAAAAACACCAAAAACATCAGGGAATTAAGGAAGGAACAGCAATACACAGCCATGCACATAAACACTGACAATGCTGAAAGAAACTGTAATTTAGAATTAATTTTTTTTTTTCTTTCTAAATTTCTCTACTTTGAAGGAAGACATCTAGATCACTTCAGCAGATGCAAACAAAGTTAAAGGATAAGCTAGAAAGTTGTTGCACTTGGTAAAGAAGGAAATAGAGAAAGTGTTAAAGTATTCCGTACAAATATTAGAAGTCTCTATTTAAAAATAAAAATATCAGAAAGACCAGTGGAACCTTGAAAAGCACACGTAATTTCTAGAAAACATGTTTGTAAATTTTCAGACTATATAGAAAAACCAAGCAAGCAGAGCTTTTAGCCCTGCTTAGTGATCATTTCCCAGCATATAACAAGTCAGACAAACTCCCCAACTTCTGCGGGCTTACCTCTATCATTACCACTCTGTGAAAACATGGACAATCAGTCAACCCATGTAGGTTCCCCAGAAGCAAAAGTATACTGTTACTTACATGGTATTGCAACAACTGACGATGACAAGATTAATACTGAAACATTGATCAACGTGGAGATAATTATCACAGTGCGCCGTATTATCACAAAGAAGTAACTGTATCACCCTTCAGTATACATTGGGAAACAACCTACTTTAGCTGTCCATTTAGCTTGACCTGATAGGTGTATGAGGCAATTTATTATCTGCCTGACTGTAATGAATGAGCACAGATGTACCAAGAATACAAACAAAACACCAAGTTGCATCTCTCACCTTGGTCAGGTACACGTTGCATTTTTGTACAAGGATCAAAGACTAAAAAATTGGGGATTGACAAGATGACATTAAACTTTACTGAATTATTCCTTTTCTCCAAAGAGAGCAGGTAAGAACAAAATGGATAAGAAATGGGACCGACTAATAATAGTATCAAAAGCCTGAGATAGCCAACAGATTTGATCATGTTAAATGGCAGTAAGAGAGATTCTTGCAGAAATTGCTTCTGCATGAATACGGTTGCTTATATTGACTGTGTAACACACCAGTGGATTTAGTCACGCTCATGTATGCTTATTATTTAAATACTACATGGTAACGCTTGATAGACATGAACTGTTGAAACAGACAATACCAAATGTTTTAAATTACACTTTTTAAAGGTAATCTCATACTGAGGATATAAAAAATAAAGTTGCAGGAAAACAAAAAAGGCATCCTGAAAGCAAGGATTTCTTTGCTCACTATACTAGAAATGCACAGCATTTCTTACAAGCAGAGCACTTTAAAAGGCATAAATTGTTCAGAGGTTTGTCTGCCTCGCCAATTGTACATACAGGGCCAGAAGTCCCAGAAAAGCAGGTGCTATTTCAAAAAACAGCTGAGGTCTCCAAAGCTTTTGGGGGATTTGGATGCTCAAATCCAGTTGAAATTTCAACCTGAGGCAGCTTCAAGAGCTTCACTAAGCCAGCATTTGTACAAATGAAAGTTTATGTTGAGCATATGGCTCGTGATTTTGCAAGCATGGATTAAGCGTGTTTAAGCTTAATTCTAGTGTGGCCACAGGTTAATGTTTCTTGCCCACAAACAAAAGCTCTCTTCAGCAGTTTCACTTGCTAAGTGCAAACACTCATAGACATGTCTTTTAAAAATGTAAGGTTTAAAGAATAGCATCATCTCTGCAGAAAACAAAGAGTCCTTTGCATTAGGCACCCAGATGCATCACGTTACACAAATACTTATTTTCATAACTACTGTTCTACAGCCACAACCAGCACACACAGACATTCACAGGAACTTTTTCATTGTCAAAGAGGCTCTACGTCAAGCTTCAGAAAAATGCGATGACTTTCACACATGCATGCACACCTTTCCCTGGAAACTTGAAATAAGCGGAGCAGTTACACAATACTCCACCACAAGTGCTATCTTACAGGGAAGATTTGGGATTTCAGGATCACTGAGACCAAGATCCTACAGCAGCAACATTTCACCATAAAGACACCATACATACAACATGGTAGAAATTCAAATTCACTGTTAGCATTCCAGTTTTACAAGTTCCTGCTATTCAGTAATGTGTGTTTACTGCACTTGACTCACAACAAGATGCTGCTACCAACAACAACAACAAAAAAAAAGAGTAAGGAAAACAAAGAAGTAATTAAATAAACCAAGCAAGCAGCAGGAAAACAGAGTTTAAGAGATTCGCCCATATTCAAGAGCAAAAGTAACAGTCAATCTTAGTAATGCTTTCCGTTTGGTTAAAAAAGTTTGCATTACCTGTCGACTTCCCTGCTTGGAGGAGCAGCTGCTAGTACTTCTTGAAGGAGACAACATTTTCTGGGATACACCAAAGCTTTTTTCTTCACTCATGATCCAATACCATTTGTTTCACATAAGCTCACTTAGAACACCATTAAAAGGTAATTTAGAAAATGTGTTGGAAGACTCCTGAGAGAAACGCAGACCTCATCCTTTACCAAATGCAGTCCGGTGGCATGATCTGCATCCCATGGCAATTCCTAAAAGGGAAAAGAAAACCAAAAAGCCAGGTTATCAGATGCCGTCTCTTACTGCCATCCTGTAGCATGAATCATAATAAAGCCTTTGGTAATACAAGCTGACTGCATTACTGTACATTATTAGAAACTAATTCAACAATCACTTGAAGATAATTTTTCACGTCTCAAACAGGAACAACATGGATTGTGGATCCTAAACACATGCTTTAATTGTCACTATTTATTCAGAGGACAAAGTATAGTATCAAGCACCTTTTTAAATAATTAAATTAATAAAGACACAGAGAGTATAATAAATATCTATATAAAATAGACCAAAACAGCCTCAAATTGAGAAGAAAGCATCTAATAAAATATCTCACAAAAAGGATGGTGAGTAATCAAAAAAATACCTCTTTTTCCCAGTTCCTTGATAATTTAAACAAGTAAGCATGGCTTCAGGTTGTAAGGAAAAAAAAAATAAATCTCTATATAGAAGAGCAATACATAAAAGTAGTGAGCATGCAAACTCAGTTGCATAGAACTGTGCATGACCACTCTTTACCTGGAATCAAAAAGTTGTAACTATTGTCACATCAGTTGTCTCAGTCAGTGACTGGAAGAATAATTAACAGTCTGTTTAATAACAGTGCTGTTTGCAGCATATGCAAATAAAAGCCATGCCAGAAACTCCCAATAAAGGATTTCCAGTGTGGGCAAGAGTTGTCATGGTAACTGCGTATTTTTTTTAAAACCAAACAGAGGACATAACAAAAGGGTGATGCTTTCCAAAACTTGGGGTGGTGGAGGAGCTTTATAAATTGTGTACGACCTCAGATTTTATTGTCTCAGGCAAGGAACGTGCACACTAGAAAGACTGCAAGAACCACTACTGAGGAAGGTAAAGAAGTTTCCACAAAGAGAAGAAAAATTTCATTACTGAAACAGGGAGGCACTACTTCGCAATCCCCTCGTGCTGTCAGAACAGTCTTTAACTGGGATCACTGGTTATTGAAGTTTGCCATTTATCTTCTTTGAAGAGGCTTAAAAACCTATTCTGAGAGAAGCAGCATTTTCAGATCCCTAGTAAAACATTTTGTGTATTTTAAGAATTCATTTCCCTTTAAAAAAAACCCAAACCAAAAACCACACACAAACAAAAAAACCCCCAAAAAACAAATAAAACCAGGTGCTGTATTTAAGATGAAGACAACAGTATGCTGCAGAAAACCTCTCTCCCTACTGCCATAGTCCAAAGCATCCGACTTCCAAACAGAGACCTTTTCCAATCTACAGCGCCTCTTTGGCAATATAGTTTGCTGTACCATTTCAACCAACATGCCCTCTTTTCACCTGAAACAAGGTCTCTCTTCGTGGCATTTACCTGACCTAGTTAGAAATACTAAATTACCCGCAGAGCAAATCCATGCTCAGCAACAGTAATGAAACAGGCCAGTCTCCAAAAGTCAGGTGAGAAAGTGAGCTCTGCTGGGGCTCTTTCACTGGTGAGTCAGCTTGCCAGGAACCATCAGACAGGTACAAAACCAGTGAGCACAATGCAGGAGCCGAAGGAAACCGGAACAGCACAGCAATGGGATAGCAAGGTCTGAATTGGGCCGAGCACATGTGTTTTAGACTGAAATTACTACTGAGATTAGGAATAGTGCATTTTGGAGAAGGTGTAGTTGCTTCCTATCTGGAAAACAAATTTGTGTGGCATTTCATTAAGGACTGTCACTTTTAACAGTTTTAGATTTATCTCACTTCAGGCAGGTTTTTAACTGTGGAGTAAGTATAAAGTATAACTTTCTTGCTTAGTTTCAAGCTGTGTTTAGTAAAAGAGTTTAATGATAACATCTCTATTAACAAGCAAAGGTCAAATGTTCACAACAGGAACAGAAACACGCTTCCTGCAAACTTATCATTCAGATACCCCCTTGTAAGTACCATGCAGCAAGTGTTTTACCTTTTTGGCACACTGTTCGCCTGTCCTCTTCACTGCTCCATGTTCAAAATGAGCACTTTATCACTTGCCTTTCATTGATGACTATCTGGCATTTTGGCAAAGATTGGCAGAGTTCATGGCAAGAAACAGGCTCTAATTTGCAGCAGAATGCACTGAAAGTTGCTGTCATCAGTACCTTGCAAGTATATCTCAGGACACACTAGATTTAAGTCACACAATGCCCTCTGCCTGTTTGAACACACAGCACAATGGTTGTGATGTCCTGGTAGTGTTAGGTAACTGAAAAAAACAGAGGTCTCGTGGACTTAACACAAAAAGAAGCCATACAATCAGAAGAGTATTTCTATCATCATGTTTTTGGTGTGGAGCCTAAACGAAGTTAAGGTGTGGCTACATTAGCATTTTAGGACAGAGCAGAAGGGCACTTCTGCTGCAAATCTCCTCGTCCCCCCCTCTTGCCACATTTAGGTTTGCACTGAAGGGCAGTCTTGGAGCATGGAAACCAAATCCCTTTTGGATGAAATGTGCTTCAGGAGTGCATCCAGTGCTCAAAGCATTGAGTCCTTGGCACGAGACTAGAGCTAGTTCTGACTAGTCCCACGGTGGTGTAGATGTTGGGTCCTCACCTTTAACTGATTCACTACAAAGGTCCACTTTCACTGTACTGCTCTACCTGCTGACATTGACGTCATCTAGACACAGACTTATGCCACCTAAGTACTTAAGATCTCCTAGGGCAATGTCATTTGTCCTTTTGGAATCAAAAAGAGAGAGAGACAGGCACTTTTCCAGAACTCAAATGAGCTGAAGGTGACTCAGCCACCTAACCAGAGGTGCTTAAATGAGGGGGAGGAGACAGGTGGGGTAAATCTGACAGAGAGCACCTGAAGTATTTTGTCAGTTTGCTTCCAAAATTGGGGTTTTGAATTTTCCTTTATTCCTTCAAATTAATTTACTACATGGGCTGAAGAAAAGCCTTTTGTTACCAGCCCTGAAGAAGGCAGGAGTGAAATGTGCCCTCTCTCCGAAGTGTTTTATTATTATTTTATTAGTGTTTCCCACTAATTTAAGTTATTACCTTGAAACTTCCACATTTGAACATGAAAGTGTATGTGAATAATGACCATGGCTCCAACTCATCTGTGAAAACTGCTGCATGTTCCAGCAACTACTTCGTGTTCCTTTTTTAAAAATCTCTTCAAGTTCAGGAAGAAAAATCCAAAACTGTGGTTGCCCTTCAACAATAACCTACTTACTCTTCCAGGAAGGTGTGAAAACACTGATCCTGCATCCCAAACTGACTCTGACATTCTGGCTGCCAGCGGCAGTGACTGGGCTTCTCTAGGCCCAGTCATCAGACTGGGCCTCTCTAGGCCCTAGACATCAAGCGACTTGTATTTTCCATTACCTGTGGAACTTAAGGCTAGCAGGTACAAGAGCAATTACAACTTTAAAGCAGGCATAAAAATCAGTATTCTGCTAACTAAGCTAAGACTGCAACTAAAATTGATGTTTTGAGGTCATCGTGATCCAATTGCTTCAGGTTCAATACACTTTGCTCCTCTCCATGACACAGGACAACCTCAGAACTGTGTTTGTTCCCACCTTTCCTCTGGAGCACACAGTGCCACTTACTTCGGTCTACTCCTAAAAGACAAATCAAAGGTGTGATGCTGAGGCAAATCCAAATAAATTTAGGACAGGAATTTTCACAAGTACTAAGTATTGGCCTAATTCTTCACTATCAAGTCAACAGCAGCAAAAGTAGGCCAAGAGTACTTTTGCAAATGACCTTGCCAGGTGCATTTTAAAGAATTAAGAATACATGAGTATCAAATATTATTTATAGCTACTACATCCTAAACCCATACACAGCACTTATCTCTACTTATCTTCTGTTACTAAGAGCCTTATCATTCTACATCAGTTAAAGCTAATGTAAACATACAATAATATGTACAACAGGAAGACCTATTTTAAAAAAAAAGTAATGTCCCAAGTTGTTCTCAAACCTTTAAAATTGCACGGATTCAAAGCAACCTCTCAGTATCACAGTTCATCTCTTGCAACTCTGAAAGCAATAAGCTTACAGCAAACTCCAAGTTTTTCCACATCTCATAAAAGAAGAAAGTCAGAAATTCAGAAAAAAAATGGAAAACTGCAGTAAAAAAATCAACATTATGCAATTATTTTTGTTAAGGCTCTGGAAGAAAAATAAAGCCTTAACAGCTGCTTCAGAGCTGATTCGGCAGTGAAAAAACACTGAAGAGAGATTTTGAGCAGCAAAACTGGAAGCACACATCTCATTCTATAACTGTAGTCAATTCAGGTTTTGTAGATAGAAGAATAGGAACAACAGGAAGCCTGATGAGAGTCATGTGGACACAGCAAACACAGGATTGAGCAACCCAAATCAGAGTTGCAAGCAACATTGAGTGACTTTCACCGACTTAAAAAAGAATTCGTGCTGAAACCTTTGCTCTGTAGCTATTATTAAATTATTAAGTTACCTTCACTCACATCCACCTGGATAAACAAAGCAACAGTCTTTACCAAGTAATGCTTTCATGGCTTTATCTACTATAGTTCAAATTGTCAGCTTTAATCTATCCCAGTGTCTCATCTGGCTCAAAAAAGGAAAGAATTATTTATAGACCACAGATACGCCATGTACAACTACTGGAGATGTCTTTTCGAGGAGGGTATTAGCTGTTCCTGAATTACCATACGATTCATACTATTAAAGGATAAAGCACACGAATACTGTACTGTTGCTAGCTATTCTCTTTATAGAAGAAAACTTGCAGAAACAAACATAAAATAGTTTAAAACAATTAAGTTATTAAAACTACCTTTGAAAGCAAAAGTTCAAACAACTTAGGGAGACTAACAATAACAGGAAGTATTTCAGAACTGCCTTCCATCAGATAGGTGCTGTCTCTAGACATCGTTCAAATCACAACCTCTGTTGAGCAGATGCTTTCATTAGCCATGGACACATACTACTCTCTGAAGTAGTCTGTGATACAAAGAAACAGTTACTTCCATCTAGCCCACTTCCTTAAGGAGGCTATTGTAGTAATTAAATCATGCTATTTCAGTGACCCAAAAGAGGAAAATTTAGTTCAAACAAAACTCTTCTAATTGTCTAATCAAGAGAGACACAGAGTGGGAAATGGAAAAAGCTAGACAAACGACATACATAACATATTTAACACCAGATTACTTTTCATGTATAATGTTCATCACTTGATGAAAGAAAATCCTGTATGTTCCAGTATATGGAAAGCAAAAAAAAAAAAAACAAACACCCACCAAAACAAAAAACCAGAAACAATCCAATAGAATACATCCCAAGAAAGACAACAAAGAAGAACATGCTTCAATATCAAGTCTAGTCAGACTCTCCTGAAGCAAAGCAAATATCAGCTGTTTCACTAAGCCTTGGGGTGAATAATTCAATCCTTATATTAGAAAAATCTTATATAAATTTAGAAATAGGTCAATCGGCATCCTGAAATATAAGTACATATAAAAATACCACCTTTCCCTCACTTCCACCATAGAAACTGACGATAATACTGTATGGTACATGATTCATTTTAAATGAGTAATCTTGACACTGTTTCCACCCCCCCAGCAGATCTGCGATAGATTACACTTGTATAAAAAAACTTGCTGGGTATACATTCTAGATAGATACATTAAAAATCTTAGTGACTAGCAATACAGAAAATACATGCAGTAATGGCTGTATTATTACGGTAATTAGTCAGCTGTTGTACCACCTTTTCCACCCAACTTGTAATCACAGTCAAGAATCGTAACTAATAGGACTGACCTAGCTCACAGTCAGGTCCTAAATAATTAATAATTCTCCTTCTCCCCCCACCCCTTTCAGAAAGAGCCTTGCCTAGGGACAGCCTGGCAGCTCAGAGCTCTCTAGCACAAGCTACCAGACTGAGCGGGGTCCCATATGCCCCCTTCCAGCTCTTAGCGTGACTTACATACTCGACTGAGAAGCCAGAAGCTGGGGGACCACAGGAACCTGTTTGTGACCCAGTAACAGAGGGGTCCACAGTCTCCCTGTCAAGAGGGTGAAGCAGAAAATAAGTTACTGAGCTGTGATCCAGTACTATGCTGGGAGCACATATACTGCATACAGCAGTGCTAACGAGGTTGACAGCCCTCCCTGTGCTCAAATAATAAAGAAGCAATGGGTCTGTTTGCACTGGAAGTGCTATTCATCTAGAAAAGACCTTACAAGTGAAAAGACAAAGGATGATCAGGCAATAGAAAAAAGAGAAAGGCTTATTATAATTTTCAGTAAGGAAAGTAACAAGCATCTAGTATCATTTTACAGTCTATACTAAAAACCTTGCAAAGGCCCATCTGTTAGTGATAGTGTCCCAGAGTTGTGCAAGTGGAAACATTACCATCAGACCTTTAGCACGAGCTTGGTTGCCTTTCATTTTTCTGCTGTTACTATTTAAAGCTATTCTTTTTTTGTTAAAACAAAGACACTCCACTATGCCCCAAGGCTTATTCCTTTTTAAAACTGCACTCATTATTGCTAAAATGTTACTGAAATACACACACTGTTTGTTTTCCTAGATTAAGTTTTGATAGGCACAATATTAGTTCTGGAAGTCAGTGACTTCTTGTGGAAATATCTGTCAGTCTGCCAGCATGTAGTAATTCAAGATCTTAAGACAGCACTGCCTGCACATCAAGAAAAAGACATCACTTTCTTGTCAAATCATTGAAGGCATCCATGTAACTTCAAATCAGACTGTCTCTTTGTGACCTGACAAGCTACATAATGCTGTGAGATGCACAAATCTATCAAGGCTGACATCAAGCAATACATTTTATTAAACCAGCTGACACAGTTGGTTTAACGATGGAGAAAGAAACTCAAACCCAATCACCTGTAGTTTCAGGTAGAACAGCAAATAGGACTACTGGAAGAGTTTTGGTGGCCCAGGAATGATCCTCACCAAAGTCTGAAGAAAAACATCATGGCTTATGTATGAACAGCAAGCACAACACAGAGATCCTTTATCGTGCAGAAACAGCAGCAGGATCCAACAAACCTGCTTTGTCCTCTTTGATGTGGTATTTTACTTTTCACACTTTGGCATCATCTACTTTCTAAAAACAAAAACAAACAAACAAAAAAAAAGAAAACAAACCCAACCAAAAAACTAGGGTCCCCCTCCCAGATATCTGGTTTTCCACAATACACTGGAATTGTCATGTATGTCTTGTGTATGCCACTTAATTTCTAAAAGAAAAAATTACAAAGGAAACAACACTTCCCTCTGAGAATGTTTAGTGCTTCTCCTTTGTAAGCAGGCCTATTAGGTAAAAATTTAAATTTCATTAACTTTAATGACCATGGTAACAAGATTCAGTTCTTCCTAGGACACACAGAAATTAATTTATGCACTTTGTAAAGTGTAATGACCATGAGTTATGAAAATGTCACATTTCTTCTTGGTCAGCTTACCATAGGTTGACCCAACAGGTTGCCCAGATAAGTTGTGGATGCCCCAACCCTGGAAGTGTTCAAGGCCAGGTTGGATGGGGCTTTGAGCAACCTGGTCTAGTAGAAGGTGTCACTGACCATGGCAGGGAGGTTGGAACTAGATGATCTTTCAGGTCCCTTCCAACCCAAACCATTCTATGATCTTTAGAGGCTTCTATCTCTAAGTCCATTCCAATACACCTTTTTCAGCATACTTTACAACATTCGTATTTATAAATGCAAACAGAGCTACAGCATTCTTTTAAATATTATACAGATTATTTCTTTACAAAAGGTCTTTTATAGTAAGATAGCTCAAAACAGCAAAAGAGGTGTGTAGTATTCTCAACAAGGGCAGGTAGCTGTTAGCACATCAGTGTTAACCCTTTCTAACATCATCTTAGGCGAGGGGCCACTAAATTCCCAACACTGTGTTTCTGAACGTGCAACGTGTGAATAAACTTTGACACTTTAGAGAAGCATTGTAGGAAACAATTAATACATATGAAGTATTCGGAGTATATATTAGTACTACAAGTGCTAAGTATTCTTGTTATTAATGCCAAAAGGTAAGAGATTGTTAACTCCAAGCTTTCAATGAAAAAAATGCAAATATAAAGAAAAAAGCGTACACAGAAATGTGTTTCTTTTAAATAAAAATTAAAAATGTTAAGGCTTTGGCTGGAGCTCTTCAAGAACAGACAGGATGACACCTGCAACTGTCCTTTTGCTTGGAAACACATATCACATACTCATACATGTATGCAGGTGACAAGAACCGTGAGAAGCAAATGCGGATGGAGTGAACCGTGCTCTTGGAAGATTCTACATCACAGTTGGTCTTAAATCCATTCATATTTATGATTGTAATGAACACCTTGACAACAGGAACCAGGAAAGAGCTTCATGGATCAGGTTTTCTGCAACATCATCCTCATGGCATAGGATAAAGATGAACTGAGAGAGACCTAGAAGCAGGAAACCAGATAATAAATTGGAATGATTACATGCAACGTTTTCCCTAAGTAATATGAAATGGGAAAGTATCAATCACAATAGCTGGGTCGGCCAAAGAAGATGCAGGCTACAGATGAGGGCCTCCAACTAGGTTAACAGGGTAGCTCTTGAGCAGGAAAAAGACCATAAAAGGGATCCTCTCCCCACCTCAAATGGTAGAACCTCACCACCACCTCCTCAAGTTCTAAAATGCTGGAGGAGAACCCGAATCCAGCTAGGGTTACCTTAGAGGCTCTACTTGGACAGAGCTAGTAAGAGAACTTTTGATCTGGGAAAAGGAAGAAAGTGAACACAAAGCTGCAGAAGCAGCAACCATGCTCGGGAAGAACAGAAGGTCCATTTCAGAGTGAGTGCTTTCATGTCAGATCTTGTCCTGTCACTGCCTACCTACAATGGAACAAAATCTAAAAGCAAGTTAGGAGATTGGCCAAAAAGGAAAACTTCAATTAAGACTTTGTAAATAGTTTAACACTATTACAGACAGCCCAGAACAAGGAAGATGTATAGAGTTTTAATGCACTAAGTTTGTTTATATGAGTCTACTACAGCATGACATCCCAATGCAAAATATGGCCTGCCTCCAGCAACAGAGCTCAGAGTTAATACAAAGCTGCTGAGAACTTCTATGGGTCTCAGTAGCAGCCCAGTGCCTCCATTGATGGAGTCAAATTCATATTCACTTTTAGAACTGCCAAAGCAGTTAAAGAAATTCTTGCTCCCAAGCAATTTGTTACTGTCCCTTTTCTGGAGATCAGTAGTTCCCCTGCCAAAAAATAAATAAATTATATATAAAAAAAAAATCTCAGGATTCCTTCCTAATCCACTTCAGTGCAGAGTCATTTGTCACAGAGGGTAGTTCACATACTTTGCTTTGGTCAAAATGCAGGGATGATTATCACCAGCTTGTGGGTAAGAAAGTGGAAGCAGTATTATTTTCAACTGATCCAGACAGATCTGAAAAAGATACTCTGTCCCTAATCTTACATTTAGCATTCAGATTCAGGTTAGTGCAAGCTACTGGCTATCTATTTGAATTTAATCAAAACCCACAGAAATTCCACATGATTAAAAAAAGTTTCAGCTAAACTCCCATTCTCAAGCAGATTTAGAGGTTTATAAGATGGAAGTTTTTAATCAGGATGCCTCAGCAATATGAAAGAATGAATAATTTACAAAGAACTTGATTTGAGCTCAGTGAAAGGGTGCTACAACTTAACAATCCATATTTGTTATTTCTAATTAGCACACTCATTTTTTACTTCAGTTCCAGTCACTGAACAGGCTATAGAGGCAGCAGACAACAACATGAAGAGTTTTATAATGTGTGCAGTCTAGCATCTTGGTTGCTTCATAGCATTTATGAGGTTGGCTATACTTGAACGGCAACTAACAACTTGGATTTTAATTATAGGCTATAAAAGCAGCAATAAACAGAAGTGCTTACAAGTGATGTAGATTCCCCTTAAACCGCTTAACATTAGAAGAGTGCCACAATTCTTGGTCTTTGTCTTCTATCTCTCTACTCTCCTCCCAACCTCTCATAATTTTTGTGTTTGTTTCTGAAATGCTGGCATATGGTACTGGGTTTTCTAGAATATCAGGACGTACAACACAAAAGTAAATTAAACCTGTGGTTAATTATGCATAGTGCAGCATAAGGTGTATCCTGACATACTTAACAAGACATTTTCCACAATTTTTCACATAATGCACTTGATGAATTTATGAAAACAGAAAAACCAGCAATTTCTTAGGGGAAGGAGCTAAAAGGGGTGTTTATTTTCAATAAAAATATGTCTGAAATAATAATGTATGAGGTTTCAGGAAACATAATATTGAACACTAATTTCTTAACAGATGGCAGTCATGCCCCACTTCACCCATGCTGAGCTACATATTTTTCCTTAACTTTTATTAATATTCATCTTTCGCTGACTGTTTTTTCCAGAATTTTGCCAGCAAGTGATACTTTTAAGACAGAAGGTCTGAGAAACTCATTCAAGTACATCTTTTTTACATGATACAACACAGAACGCACAAAGGACGAAAACACCTTTACAAAGCTTATACCATAAAATTGCACTTTTGACATAATACTGTCTTTTCAAAGGCTGCTCAAGATTGGAACTCTATGTACAAAATTTTCATCAAGTCTTGACTGCATAACTTGGAGTTTGCAGACATTAAAGCATTTTCATAACTCACACTTTCTTCTAGAAAAATATACTTGTGCCATACAGACAGTTAAAACATAACCATTGAACTGAATTTCATTTTTTTTTCTAGGCATTTAATTGTGAAAAGGTAGAAAAATTAAATGCATGTAGAAAGTGAAGAGCTGGAGGAGAAATGTGAAAATAAATTACTGTGAATGGTAATTTAAGTCAAGAGAATTTAAAATTTCCACATAAAATGCACCCAATCTTTTCTCCCAAGCATTATGTTATACTGTTTTTGAGAGCACATAATGAAATACATCAAAAATATTAAAATCTTTTACTTTTGTTACTCAAAAATGACAAAGATTTACATGGAACATCCCATTAAAGATAAATCTTGGAATGACCGATGGCCATTAGAAGGATTACATTTGGAGAAGTTAGATCAGCATTTGCAGTTTTCCAGTCTTCTCTTCTGTACTCAAAAATAAGAAAATAAAGTCAATGGTTTGTTTGCTGCTAGGACAGACAAGGTGGCCGTGGGAGCTGGCAGTCCCCCAGCTCCTATTTCAGATTGTCATTCTCAGGCATGCTAATTCGCCTGACTGCTCATCAGCGTCTGGGGAAAAGAGGAAGTTAGTTTGAGCATATTTTCACTTCATGTGCAATGGAAAGACTGCTGTAAAAATATCCTTTTAGAAAGACTTACAGGCTTTGCTGGAGTAGAAGAGGGGGCTTCTATTAACAAATTCTTTATGGATGAAATCTATGAGCTGCATTTTGTGGTTAGCAACATAAAGATGTCAAGAAAAGTACCACACATATCTGATTGCCTAACAAAACTCTGAAAGCCTGCACATACGGACAGAGAATCAAAAGGACAAAAAAGTTCCTATTTTGACTGAAGGACCAGCCCCCTGATGTCCCTCATTATAATGATCTTCCAGAGTAGAAAACTTGCACTAATCTGGAGAATAATACAGTTGTTGTTGAAGCTACTCCTACACTGTTCCCAGAGTGACACAATTGAAAGGTTGTTCTCTAGTGTGATTTTACAATACCAGTTAGGCAGATGAACAGTGAAGGTGATCATTGCTTCAAGTCAGTAATCAAACGATAAAATAAAATACAGTGACAAAGCAAGCAAGATCTCCTGTAACAGTCCAGAATTATTTGCATCACCTAGAGAGACGATTTTAGGAATAGATCACTTATGCTGAATGGGCATCATACTTTTAAAAGGTGAAAGTCAAGAAATACAGGGTATAGCACAACACAACACATTTCTTGAGCACCTGGTGCGGTATTCTGTCTCTTCATTTTGGTAAATTGAATTAAAATGCTGTTAGAGCTGCATGCCAGTTCATTTAGGAAGCCCACACATCTAAATTCAAATAATTTATATTTGTGTCAAGTACAAAAAGTTATTGAATTACTTGGAGAAAAAGTTTCTGTTCTCTCTCCTTGTATTTCTCTCCTTTCAGCACCATTAGGTTTTTCAACAAAGATTTTGAGAGTGGAACAAATGGGGAGCCACATGTCAGGTTCTGAAGAGCATCCAGTGAAAGATGACCATATCTTCATGTTTCCCAAAACACCCACCCTAAAGCACAGTTCATTTAGACTGACCCAAAACTGCATTAAAACTTTCACACTTCACATTTGCTTTCATATAAATGATAGCATTCCCAGCCATACAAGTTCTGACCTGTCACCAATCACCAACCTATTAAAAAATTCAGTATCATTCCCCAAAATGGGATGGAAATTTGTCTTTACTCCCTACGGCATCCAGCAACTCATTTTGAAAAGTCTGTCGTTTGCTTTGGTGGGTTGTTTATACAATTGCAGCATATAGTGCTTTAAAATAATTAGAGCTTCCAGTAAATGCTGCAATGTACTGGTTTTGCTGCCTTGTGCAGAGGGATCCGACTGTATTTATTTTGCCTGGGGACTGCACAAACTGCTTGAACAGAGCTCACATCTCCTGTTGCCTGTTCGTACAATCACAGTTCCATCTCTCTCCATCTTCCTCCTTGCCCCATTCCCTGTGCCTGGAATACTTTTAGAGAGCTAGGTGAGGACATGGAAAAAGCACGAGGCATTTGAAAGTTAAAACTGGCAGCTTAACCACCTTATACAGCAAATTTAAGAGGCTTAAACTCACCAACAAGTGCAGGAATTGTCAAGTTGGATGTTATGCATCAAGCACGAGAAAGTAAATACATGTGATAAATGCATTTCTTCCCATGTGAATTTAATGATTCTCAGCTAATGTATCTAAATTAAGTCACACATTAGTTATGTCTGAACAGAGCAGAATGACAATTAACATTTTGTACATAATCAACCACTAGCTTTTTTATATTCAGAACTAATTCCAGGGATGCTGCAGGCCTAACTTTTCTTCAGCTGAGCAAGCAGCAAGATATTATTGGAACAACATCTACTTAGAGTAATCAGCCTTCATGTCTACATGCACAGAAAGAGGGTACTTCACAGGTAGCAAATTAATCATGTGAAAGCAAACAGTTCAATTTGGGTTGCTATGATTCATCCAAAACCACTAAACAGCCTTCCATTTGTTCTTCCCTGGAACATACTGAATCAGGACTTGTTCACCACTGGTAACATAAATAAATAAATAAACAAACAAACAAACAAACATCAGCAACACTGGTTTTCACAATCATTTCAGAGTACTCTGAAATACAAATACACGCAGAAATACGAGTACTTTTGTGACAGAAATGTTCTTTATAAAGGAAGGCACAACTTCCTTACCCTGCACTTTATAACATGTTACTCTGTTTCACACCAGCTAAATAAGCAAAGACCTTGCTAAGGACACTTTGTTAGACTCAAATAAAGCTATCCATAAAAAAAGAAGAATGAAGGCCTGTTCTCAGACTCCAGAATTTTACTGACTAATAATCATGGCAGTTGCAGCCTGATGCTGAAGGACAATTTAAGGTCACTGCCTATTAGATTACACTAGCCCCATGACAGAGCATATTTGGAAGCTAAGGCAGAAGCCCCCTAGCTCTGAGTCACTGCAGAGTCTGAACAGATCTGGACATTTCACTCAAGACCTGCATCCTTGGGCTTTCCGAGCTGGCAACTGTACTTGGATCTGTCAGTATGCCACCTGCCTGGGAGACTTGGGTAGACCGCAGCCTTTCTCTCTCCCAAATACACCTTCAGCTGCCGTATTCCATTTATCAGGCTAAGTACTTCTGCAGCACCTATGGCAAAACCCGCAATTCTTAGAGGTCATAGAGCTACTTATTTCCAACACATGCAAAGTATATGCATATTTTTATATATGCGTTCTATACGTACATCTACAGTGATGCTATCACCTGGTTCAAGTGTTAATGATCCTTTTTTAATCAAGTCTTAATGTGCAGATTTCTTTTTTCTATCACAATGCCTTTGTGTTTTAAATGCATACATCATATCTAGCATGTTGTGGTCAGACTTCTGGGCTATAAGTTAAATAAAATGTGATGCATAGTTATGTAAATGAAAAACATTAATTTATCTTTCCACCGATGACCATTCTAACAGCATAGCTGGAGCATCCCCCGCACAGCCAGACATCCAGGCAAAAGACAGTGTTAGTGGTTCCTTATCCCTTGCAAGCCACTATTAAAAGGGCCTCCAGCTTATAGACAAAGATCTCACTTCAGAAGGATTCCTCAAATTTTGTAATGCTAGTCATGAACTAACCAAATCTTAAGATGTTAACAAGATAAATCCCAAAATATTCAAATCTGCCTAAACAGATGCACACTAAATAACCTGTGGCTTGACCAACATAACTTTGCAGAGGTATTTGTATCTCCTCCATTAGGACTTCAAAGAAAAGAAGAAAACTGTGATAGTCATGTGTGTTGAGTTGCATTTCAGTCCTAATGGGGGTTTTCAAAACCTTTACATTTGCTTTTTCAAAAATATAAAAGAGGCAAGACAACACTGACAGGAATAAAATGAAATACATTTAGAAATAAGATTTTAGCCTGGTTATATTTTACAGAACCCTGAAATCTATTCATGATCTGAAAATGCCTTTCTACTTCTGCTTCAAAAGATACATGTATCATACAAAACCCAACACCTGATTTTAAGTGCGGAAATACAAAGTTGTAAGAAATTCTTATCACTCCTTTCTTTCTTTCATTCTTTACATTTCTCTAAAGTCTATAGTCACTGTCCTCTACATCTCACAGCTGTACTGTCCTCTGTACTTCCCACTGCCATGCAGAGATGATGACTATTGATGCGTGGTGCCACTCTCCTACCACCACATCCACTTTGATTAAAGCACAGCTCATTTCAGTGATAGTGTTTTGACATATTAACAATCTGAAAGATACTCAGTATTTAAGAATGTTACGCATTTCTTCTTTTGACAAATACTTCTGTGATATTGTTCAAAAATCTTCCATCCAAAATACAACTGCAGAGAACGCAGTCAAACCCAGTAACAGTTTGCAGGCATTTCTGGGGGTGGGAACAGCCTGAAATGAAAAATGAAGTTTCTCATTGCAAGTGTCTTGAACAAGACATCTCGATTTTGTCAAGTGAGATTTAATGATACAGTGCAAAGCTACTTCATGGTGTGTGTGTTTATTCACCCCCTCTTTCATTTCAAGGGCCAATTTAATTTCTTTGTTATTGCAGCTGTTACAGTTTGTGACAGTCATTGCTTTCTTTAGCTTGGTGTTTGGGGATTTTCTTTTGTTTAGTTTCACTTTTTTATTTAAATGAAATGAGCATTATTTTTCAAGTTGCTACATTAGGTCACAGCAATTATTGCCAGTAGAATATACACCACCCTTGAAAACAGACTTATTTTTGCCAAATACATCCAAAGTCAATCCCTATAATATAAATTTAGCTCCATGTATACCATCAAGGTATACACTTACTAGAATAGGATGTGCAATTTCTATAAACTTGAAAAGATAATTTGAAGACAGACTTTTTCACACCAGATCATAAGTCACCCTGAGGAAGACTAGAGGAAGGGTCTTACAAACTTTCTTCTATAGCATCTGGTACCGGCCAGTGCCAGAGACAGGCACAGAGAATCACAGAGTACATCCATCATGACAACCCCTGCACCCTGGTCACCAGCATTCCTTCACCAAGGAGTTTGCAGACATAGGGCAGATCGAAATCTCACAACTTGCAGGGGGAGATGCTGAATCATGCCCTCAACAGCTGTGACTTAGCTATCACCACCTCTTAATTAGTGGTTTCTTTTAGATTTCCTTGATAACTGTATGGCACAAAAAAAAAGAAAACAAAACCAAAACATAAACCATACGCAAAAATTTTAAAGGTGAAGTATAAACTACAATTTGGCCAAATTGAACAAATAGCCTTCTAGATTCAGTGGCTAAGTGAAAGCATGAATCATACCCTGAGGGAAGAATAATTTTGCACTTGAGAGACTTTAAAAAAATTTGGAATTTCTGGTCACAGGATGACTTTGAAAACAGGCAAGTGAACTCCCTCACTCTTCAGCCACCCCCCAACAGCATTTGGGCTAGTAAGGAAATAAACCTTGTCTCCAAGTTTGATACATCCAAGTATTTCTCTGGAAGACTGCCCCATCCAGCCTACTTCTGCAGAAAAACCCATGCTGCACAAAGCCAAGAAGATGATTTAACTGGAACAGTAAACCCCCCACTTTTCTTACAGCCAGACAACCACAGTCCTCCCTCACCCACTGCTGGCCTCCCTCTTCTTCTCTCCAACAACAATGGGTGAAATAAAAACGAAAATGCATGCTGTCAAGGACTGATTTATAAGAAAACCAAACCAAAAAGTTTATCAGTATTTCAGACACAGATGTGCACAGTTCTATAGTTGGTCATACAGCAACATACAGTTGGTCATACAGCAATTCTTTCCTTAAAAAAAAAAAAGAGTGAACCACTGTGTTCATTAACATCTTTTCCAAACTATAACACTACAGATCATAAACCTTGAGTTCAACCAGTGTTAATTTAAAAGTTAAAAACCAAGTTAATTTAAAATTTTAAGTAGTTACTCCTTGTAAAATGTATTATCAAAAGCAAATTACTGTCTGATTTTTGTTTATAGTGTGGCAGTTAGAGCTTTTGCATATTTTATGACCTGTTGTCTTTCCCATTAAAAGAACAGAAAGGAAAGAGACAGGAGAGCTGTGTCCTCTGTTTCTCAGAGGACAGGTGGATTCTGTCACCCCAGATGATGACAGAACATTAGAAAAACTGAAATTGTGGTCATTATGGACAGCCTGAAAGAACAGCAAAAAATAATCTTGTCAATATGTTTAATTTGGAAATTTTATTTCTGAAGTTATGATTACATTGCCTAACAATAGTCTACTAAACTTGATTTAAATTGAAAAAAGCAAATTCAAGCAGCATATGGTTAAATGGAAGGTTTTGAGGGCATGCTAACCATGGGATTACGAAGAGCTGTTAATCACCCACTTGGAATCAAGGCTGCTCTGGAAAGTTAACATGAACTTTTACATAGCAACATCTTCTTCAGGTAATGTATGCTGCCTAGTCTTAGGTTGTATATTGCTCACTCAAAAGGGGGGAGACAAATGGGAATTGAAAAAACTGCTGATTCTTCAGCTAATAAATTAACAAAATACTAACAAACTGTGCAAGGGAACAGCTTTTACACTTCTGAATTACAACCAGAAACAAATCACTGCAGTGGTACAATTGTACATTTCTGGTTCAGTAAATTAGTTCTATGTATGTTGCACATTTTAAAATTTAATTTTAAAAATTACTTTTTCAGTATTTCAACCAATTTCCGTGGAAATGCAGTTTACCACAGATCATACGCAGAATATCATCTTAGTCAAGTAAGTTAAGAATCTGAATTAAACATATGCAATGCTATATAAATTATTACTTAATTAAACAAATATGTCCAGCTGTCTGTGAAAGTACTTTGTTTCGCTAAGCTAAATTTACTCCTAAATATCCACATATAGTTCATTAGGTTTTAATGAGAATCAGTCTTTCCATATCTTCATAAAAAGCAAACATACAAAAAGATTAACGCAAAAAAAAAATTTCTTCTGAATTTAGGGACACTTTTGCAGTTTTCCAGTATCACCTTAATTTACATGACCACAGAGGTTTGTAGCGTGTTTCCTTTTTTTACAGGTAGAGAACACAGTCTGCTCTGTTTATATTTTTGCATCCCCATTTCATTACAACGCGCTAAATTTAGTCAGAAGTTTACTAGCTATGAAAGCCATCAACAAGCATAGAAAGTTTGCAAATCTATACTATCCTCATGATAAATCAAAAATCCACTGAACTTTTCAGTTCTTAACTTTGCAGCCTGTCTCCCTCCATGCAGTGGAGAATCCAGTTTCCTTCAGAGTCCCAAAGCTTGACCTAAACGATGAATGCTTTTTCCACTTCTCCTGAACCAAATGTTTTCTCTCAATAGCTGCTGGCCAGATGCTGGAAGGTATTACAGGTAAAACTATAAACTAGCTTATCTTAGGGTACCTTTTACCTTGCCAACCACTTGTTAATATCATTTTGTCCAGTGATGACAAAAATAAAATCAGTAGGTAGGGAGTGGCACGTCATTAAGTGTTAAAAACTTCATTAACAAACAGTTTCAATCTTTAGAAGCAAAGAGTTGCTGCCCAGTAAAAGTTGGCATTAAAATCACCCATATAGGGACAGGGCACTTTTGAACTCCTCCTTATCCTTCTCAGCAGCAACACCAAATGTGTCTCAACCAGAAACACACTCAGCTTTTTCACCGCCAACACCGTGAGCACTGCTGCCTCTGACTATTACTGTAGCTGACAGCATCTACCTTTTAGCTAGCATAAGAGACCCCAAGAATTAAAATTATTTCATTTTGTAGCACTTGACAGCTTGTTAGCAGTTCCAAACACTTGCTGCACTACAGAAGGACAATTTTCTAGTATCAACATTTTCATTAATCACTTAGTATTAGACTTCTAAAGTAGAATAATAATTAAAATGTCTTTGATTTTCCTGAAAGCACAATTTCTGCTGTTTAAAATAAGCTACTACTTGCAGTACATTCAAACAGACCTGTGGACAGTTGTCAAATTGTTCAGATATGTAAGTACTGGGAGTAAAAACTCCTGGGGACAAACATACATGGACAAAACTTAGTGGGGGAAAAAAAAAGGAAAGGAAAATTTTTGATACTTTTTAAGGTAAGGTATCATGTGAAATCTGGTCTTAGATCAAGAACTTTTCCTTTTCTTTAATAACTTGCCACCCTCCAAAAATACAGCAGCAGAGCCCAGGTCTCCCTCAGGAAATATGGAAACACACAAGTCGCCTGGACAGAAGGGAAGATCAGTGAGAGTTACAGTAAAATATGCTGCTGCATTGAAATCTTGTTAAAGCTTTTTAAAATAATTTTATACTGTATTGTTCTGATGCACACTATTGCGCCTGCAAGTTACCAGCCAGCACGTTTTACTCCCTACCAGATAAGAGCTTGCCTGGTTTTCTGCCAGAATCTTAATGTTCTTTCAACATGACTTCGGCTGATGGGAGAATATATTTTTCTTCTCAAAAGTTCTTGCTATGGTTTTGTAACTAAAAAGCATGTGTCTCTACAGTAGACATTTTATTCCATAAGTGTGTGGCACATGCATAAAGTCAGTAAGTTTAAAAACTCATTAATCAAATATTGCAAACTTGTTACATTTTCATAAATACATTTCTGTTTATTAATCACTACTGATAATTATCCTTGGTCAGGCTTGATCTTTCTTCATCCTTCATACATGCTTTGATAAGATATGCAACAAAAAAGTCTACAACAGACTACATGCTTGGACCAACATGTGAGGATAAAACGAGATTAAAACACATTGCTACAGAAGCACACTGATAGTGAACTTCACACAGATGGCTTTAAAAAAATTATACTGTTAAAATTTTACTCAGTCTTTAAATTAATCTTTATTTCTCCTTGAAAAGTACCTACTTTAATAATCATAATATTTTTCTGCTTAGTGTGGGAAGCTTCTTCAAACCTAAAGTTACAATGCAATTTTTGTTTCTTCTTCAAATACCTACTACTACAAGAACTTGCCTTACGAATTAAAATGAGGATATGACCTTTTCCCAAAAGCAAATGGGAGTACAATGCATTTAAACTAGGAGTCAGTGAATGAGCAAAGTAGTCACTGGAGGCCAAAACCATACCTCATTCATTATTACACATGCCAGGATTGGCGATTCAGTCCCACAGCCTCATAACCATACTACTAAAGAAGTCCACCAAAAACTGCAACCTTCTCTTCCCCTCTCATGCAATTAGCTTGCGTGCAAAACTTTTGCTATTGCATAGCTGGAAAGAAAGGGGGCCTGAAGCTATACAACAGCTGCTCTTCATAAATAAATTTCTAAGGCCACCCTTGAAACATGACAATTCTTCTGACATATCTGAAGCATTATTTTTATTCTTCACATGCTGGATAAATAAACAATTTATCAGAGTTTACATAAGCAAACACAGGAAAAAGTTACCTAGTCTTTTTAAAAAAGATAAGGCTCAGGGAAACACATGTTCAAACATATATGGAAAGACAGAGATGGTATCTTAGAGCTACACTTAAAACTAGGGGCAAGTTTTCATGGCTTCTCCAAGCACAAAACTAATTTACATCAAAGGACTGAGTTCATGACCTCTAGCTGAAAAGTGTGTGTTCTGCTCAGTGAGAGTGTGATGAAGACATTTTCAGTGGTAAGAATCTGGACTATCTGTATCACTTTCTGGAAGCAAAATGCAGAATTTCACTTTGTAAAATCTTCCTTGTAATGCCACTAAGAAGGCAATTTGCTCCTGTTGCTAAAATGAAGGGCGACCAACCTGATTGTCTCTGGAATGACGAGACAGACAGCAGTTACTACTTTTCTCTGCATATAAGCATAAGGAATCAAAAGTTTGAATAACAGGAGACAAGATTCATGATCTTCTCTTGTAAGTTAGTTTGGCTATGCGAATTGCCTATTTCAAGCACTTAAGTTCATAGCCTTCCCAAGGTAGGAAGCAGTACCTATAAAAAACATCTGAATTTTCATGTCTGAGACATACTGTGTCACTACTGCAGGGAGAACGGTCTGTGGCCTTGACACCACAAGACCAAGGAGTTCACAACTTTTTCACACCACTTCAAGACCAACATCAGCCTGACACATTTGGCATTTACAAGTGACAACTTGCCCTAAAAGATCCATTTAAGCTATGACTGGTTTACAATACTGTATTAAGGGAACTGCACCTGTACATTTGATCCACCTTCTCATAATTTTACAAGCATTTGATTTCTACTGATGCAAATTCTAAAAATGACTTTATTCTGTAATCATACTAATCAACAGTCCAGTTGTTTCAATACCTGATTAGACAGAAGAAATGTTCATCTGTTTAGGATCAAAGTACCTATGACTAAAACTAAAAACTACAAATTATGCTCCTGTGAGGTAAAGTTATCCTGCTTCTTCACCCCTGCCTTCCATAGATGCCATCCATGATGCTCAGATGTATATTTTTATTTTAGTCTTAAACAATAACACAAAATTAATTTGTTTCAATAGCAACTAGTAAGACAGTAAGTTAACAAACATTTTTTTCTCCCTTTCTCCACTATTTTTTTGCAGGAATATCTACCTATACTACTATCCATTGAACAAGTTGGTGCAAGTATTCATAACTCAATCCACAAGAAACACTTTGGAATTCATCTGAGAGAAGTAGCTTAAATTCATAGACATAAGCTTGTGCACAAAGAAGAGCTAGGGTTGTGCACATTGGTTATTTCTGCATTTACAAGTATACGCACACTAAGATTTGACCTCATTTTCATTCAAAGGAAGTACAAAATGACATAATTTAGCACAGAATTTAGTTCTGTACAAAGCGTTCCTCATATAAGACAGTTAGTAAAGAGCCAGCAGATAATGTTGAGCTGCCAATATTCTTAACATTTCTGTCAATATTCAGCTTACAAAGTAAAATTAAATACTTTTTACAAGATTTACTATGCCAGTGGTCCAAATGAGAGAAAAACAAAAATCAATGTACATAGTATTTGTTGTGAAGAACTAAGCTTGGAATTTTAGGTTGGCAAAACTGAGAGAAAATACCAACAAAAGAATACACAGGGGTTCTATGAAGTTTCTTACATAAAATTTATGAGGATTGAGGAATGAGGATCACTTCCTTCACTATATTTGCCTACGTTCAAGAGAGCAGTAAAGAATTCCACTAAAGGCTCAGTAACATATGGAAACTGCTTCTGTAACAGCTATAAATTCATTTTTACAAAGTCGAAAACTGAATCTAAGATAGCTTCACTTTAAGGTGAATTCACTTTTAGCACCAAGTATTGTTTCTTTTATTTTTCAAAGACATAGAGCTATTCAGTGAAAGTACACCATGTGTTAATGTGAGATTTAATGTCTCAAAAAAGGGTGTTACAAATTATTAATGCATTCCAAGAACATATGCCAACAGGATGGTACTACGTCAATATGAAAACAAAAATATTATTGTTAGGATAAATACTAGTTCTCATTGCAGCCTTCTGCTACAGCTATTAGAAAGGCAATGAAAAATACCCTTCTGTAACTGTTCAAACTCTGTTAGTTTTGTATCCCTGTAGACCCACCACCCTTCCTTTTAGCAACTATTAAAATTGTCTTTCAATGGAGAACATTCTTGCACTAGAAAGATTAGGATAAGCAAAGTGAGGGCTTGCCCTGACTTTTTCACAGGTTTCCTGCATGACTCCATGTGAAGTCAAGAACATACCTGTTCCACAGGAACCCCCTCTGTGAATAAAATAGCCACATAGCTGCATACTAGGGTGGGGCAGGTCTATATTCATTTCTACTAAGTACACTGAAACTTTGAAAGTCATTAGACAATCATGAAACATTGCTTTGCTACTTAAACATAAAAATTCCCAACATGATCAGATAACTATTTTGTAATAGTATTTGATAACCTCTACCACCTGCGTAAGTAAAAGGATCCCATAGCAACTGGGCACCTCCCAGAGAGAGCCCATTGTAGCAGCATGGCAGTACCTACCAACACAAATAAACTAAGTAGAAGTATTTTCCACTCCTTGCTCTCCTCCTCCGACTCTTTTTCAGCTTCTAATTTGTAGAAGCTGAAAACACACATGGATGTTAATGTGCTTTACAGCAGCCACCTCTAGCAAAGATTCAACCCTTGTGCCTGAGTTTTAATGACTCATCTCCAGCTTTCCACAGGAAAGTAAGTCCTAATGGGCAATACACAGCTAGCAATACCTTTTACATGCTCACAATAGAAACTGTGAGAGATTTAGCCTAAAAGAATTCACCAAGCTTAAAGCAGTGACTAAGCCTACAGAGACACAGATACAAGTATAATGGGAAATTAGTGCAGAACAGCAGTGCTATATTCTGCTTTACAGGTAAGAGATCCATGTAAGCCTGTTAAGACTAATTTCAAAACTTCAGTTATAAACTGAATCACAGGACTGTAAGAACCGCATAGTTCAGAACATCCAGCCTTCCACAACTGCAAACAAATAAGTAAGTTATACGTATGTAAGACCTGCAACATCCTACCTGTCCTATGTGCCCTGTAACACTAATTCAATGCGTATAGGTTAAAAAGGCCAAGAATATACTAAAAAAAAATTAAAATGCAGCACAAGCAGCTAGCCAGGAAGCTCAAGTGCATTATCAATGTCCCTACCCCAAAAGAGAAATTGTTAAGTATTCAGGATGTTCTGTGAGTACATCTACACGCTATCAGAGAAGGTAAAATGCCACAAGTTCCATGACTGGCAATTATGACTTCAGACAGAATTTCCTCCTAATGATAAATCTCACAATTAGTGAATACTCAGGCAAAACACACACCCACCAGCAACACAGAAGTTTTTCAGTATCACTGGTAATGTAATCTCAACCTTGCCAAAGTCCTATCTTTGGCTGCAGTCTATAGAGCATTTCAGAATGAGACACAAACCACAAAGAGTCCCATGGTGCAATGGGTGAGAGAGTCCCTTCCTGACGTGGTAGGTGATCAGTGGAAACCCCAAAGCCTAAGATTATAGGGAATCCAAACACAGTACAACCCAACAAATGTTTTGGTTTTTTTTTCCCAGTTCCCTCAAAAGTAACATAGCTTTGAGGTATTTTTGAACAATTACCCTCATCTCAGCAGAATACAAGGTTACATTAGCACAACTTCAGGTTTACCTATTCCATCTCCTTGTTACAGCCTTCAATTCTTCTGCTAGACATATGGTTAAGCACAGCTATACTACAGTCCACAATTAAGCACAATGTATCATCCCCAAAGCCAGCTATACTACAGTCCTCTCCCATTTTCCATTGATAGAGTGATTCTTTATAGCAAGAACCTTCTTACACAGCTTCTTTCATCATGTCCTCTCTAGGCTGAAACAGGCTCCACATCAGTTTAACTTCTGCTTTCCTATAGGGAGGGCATCACATCCATTATATAAGCAAAAACTGACTTACAGTGAGTGGGTAGTCTCTCAGTGCCAACTACGAAGAATCGAAATCTCCTCCTCTTTTACAGCAGTGAAAGTCTGAGCAATTCCATTAGGCAAGATGTGTGGTAAGCTCACATGAGTCTGGTGTTGGAGCTGAAAAACAAACAAAAAAAATCAGATGAGAAATAAAACTTCCTGCTGCATTGTCCTTCCATACCTTGAAAGCATTAAGGAGGTAAGGAGTACAATATATGACTATCTAGAAAATTTTCTACCTTGTTTTTTTGTGTGTCCCCCCCGCTCCAAAATATTTCCCTAAAATACAGCACCTACAGCTACATCTTCCTCTCCTGAAAGGTATGTATTAGAAGTTCAGGTTAGCAACATTCTCCTACATAACTAAGCAACTAAGTTTTGTTCTACTAACACACAAACAGAGCAATGCATTTTGTAAGAAGAAATCTTTCTTGCCCCAGGGATCCAGAATTGTGTGTAACTCTGAGGGCATAGGAAACCCACTCAAACATCTTGTCAGCACAAAAAAAAGGAAGAAGAATCCTGCATAGAAAGAGATGCCGGGGGTTGCTAATCTTTGACAAACTCTTACCACTATTCAACTGTTGCTTTGAAGCAACTAACGTGCAGTTTTGACATTTAGTCAAATGCACTTTTTCTGAAGACAATCCAATTTTACAGTTTTAGCAGCCTGCAGGACTTCTCTGTACAATATGAACACTACCAAACAGAAATGGCTTATGACAAAGTTTAATGTGCTCAATTTTAGCTAAAAAGGATCAATAGTTTAGCCTCTATATTCATAGACTCTATGGTGCTTCATTCCAATTATTAGATTTGAATTTCTTTTGCACTGAGTCAGTTCCCCTATCAGCTTGAGGATAATATTTCCAAAAGTCTGTAATCAACACCAGATGAACCATGGCCTGGGTACCATATAATTTACTGTTTATAAAAACTAGCACATCATTAAGCTTCCTCCAGTGCTTTGAGGCTTTCCTGATCTTTCTTCAAGATCAATATGAGAAACAGAGAATTCCTCAAGTTACTTGTACCCTAGATTCAAAACTGTTATCCACTGTGTAGTTTGTGGGGTTTTTTAAAATTATAACTGCTAAGGCTATTATTTTAACTTTTTTCTTAGTTATTATTTCTGTATGGTGCCAATAGACCACACAGCTTCATTTCAGTAATGGAACTAAGTTCTTCTGCATTTCTTGAATTATCGACATTACTGCCCTTATTTAGCATTAAGTGTTAGCATGTTTTCCAAGGAAAAAGGAAATCCTTTTCTCTGTTTTCAACTCACTGAGTTTTGAGCAACACTTTTGCATTCTCTTATCAGTTGTCTACATTTAATAACTCCTAATTTCATGTTTACACTCAATTCTATGCTTCTTCTATTTGTTACATTCCTGAAAATGCCACCACCCCCAGCTGGTTTGGAGTCTAAACATCTGTGATCTAATTTTAGGATTAGATTTTTTTAATGTATGAACTTGTACATTTTTTACAATAATCCAAATATTAAGGGTAGAAGTTTTTAAAACTAGAGCAAGAAAGAACACTTGATGTATTAACTTGGATATTTTATATTAATCTAAGGTTCTTTCATTTGTGCTGCCTTTTACATTAGAGACCTAAAATAGCTATTAATGTAAGAACCTATTGACATTTTTAGACTGCAGGAGCATGTAGTGGGCAGACGTAGCTGAAATAATAACATATTTGAGTGATGAACCAGCTTTATGATTTTATTACTCAGACTTTCCCAAATCTATGGCTGGCATTTTTCCCAGTAACTCAGAAATTAAGCTGTTCTACATTTAAAACTTCTAACTAATCATACACTAAAAATTTCTCATGGTTAAAGCAACAAAATCACCTTATGACAAACCTTTGAAAAAACAAATAAAAATACCTAGCTTTGAAAAATAGTGCCTTTAATTCTTTGTGTTATTTACATGAACAATGTAAGAGAAATAGGAAAAAAAATCTGATAGAGATTAAGACAATTACATCAGTTATCAGGAGTATATTACATATCACATTAAAATAGCAGGGACCCTAGAGGGACCCCAAAGGGAAGTGACAGATAGACGGGAACACAACCTAAGCATTCTCCCTCACTAGACACATTAGGGCATCAGCAGTTCTGTACTAACTTCCAAAACATGACGACTTAAAAAAAAAACCAACAACCTCACACAAAAAAACCCCCTCAACACTATCCCAAAATTAAGAAAAATAATTGAGCTTTTCAACACAGCCCACAAGGTCAGACCTTATGCAGCAACTCCACAGATTGCAGGACAGGAAAGGGGAGTTGCTATTTCCACCATTTCAATCTCAAAGCCTTTATTTAGCTAAGAGTTACCCAAAACATCACCCAGGATTTTCCACTTTATTGTGCAGCCTCCTGTGTAAGAGTTTGGCCTTGTCTTCACAACTGCAGAATTCATGAACTCCCCACCACCTAGGACAAGCCAAATGCAGGGGCCTTCACCCTGAATGATGTTTCTAAAGGTATCTGAGAAGTCAGTCAGGGAGCTGAGGCTTGTACCAACCACTTAGTCACCCCGTAAAGCCAACTGATTCCTTTGTTGTTCCACAATCTTTCCACATTTTTGCCCACACAGCAAGTCCTCCCTCTCCCAAAATGAAATTTTCGCCATAACTTGCTGGTCCAGAAAAGGTCCCATGTTCCCCATTGGTCCCCAAACCACCATGCTGCAGTGATCTAATCCGATCAGTGAGCATAGTGGTGCACCCATATGATACTTTGTTTCTGAGTATTTTGCAGTACGGGTGCACACTTCCTAAAATCGTCTGGGAAATTCAGACCAGCTTAACTGCACTGTTGATTGATCTATAACTGATTTTTGTGCCTATGAAATAAAAAAAGTAATCCATGCTTGTACAGACTTACTCACAGACATTAGAAAAATTCTAAAGCCCGATACATTGGAATAGAAGGATAAAGTGAACAATAACTACATCTCACAGTGGGTGACTACAGTTCATGTGAGCATCATAGAGCAATGCTCATTTAATGCAGAACAGAGAAAATTAATTACTTGGTACCCAAGGAAAAAAGAGAATGAGCATGCAATAACTGAACTTTTAACAACTCTACAACAATTCATTCATCTTTTTTGTACTGCATTAGTCCCAGAGAAGCTACGTATTTGTAAGCGTTTCTGCAAGAGCCTACCAGGAGTGCAACAAAGACTTAATCTGTCAGTAAAGCATAATTTGGTGTAAATCTGCAGCAGGCAAACCTAAACCCTTGGAGGAACCAGCCAATTCTCTCCCTTCTCAAAGTTAGACATTTATTTCTGCTGCAACTTCTACTAAAATCAGTAGCAACACGACTGCAGAGTGGAATGAGAGTGGGAAATGAATGCAGTTATAACTAACCAGGAAAAAAGCGAGATTTTTAGCCACTGTTTGCTGAACCAGTTCACTGCATGAACATGCTGCTAGCATATCGGAGATGAAAAGAGCAAATCAGGCAGCTGCAGACAGGAGGGTAGAGCAGAACTACCCCTTTTGGAAACAACACAGGATTATGTTGGTTTACGCTGAAAATGGAACTAGGAACAAAGTGACAGAGAACGATAAGAAGGCAAGTGACTTGCCCAAAACAACCTGCAACAGACATGCTTTCTAACATTCAGAGTTTGATGCATGTGAGCAAAAGCTGCCAGTAATGCCAAGTCTGACTGAAACCAAACATTAAAAATCTTACTGTTTGCATGATGGATAAACTAGTTACAAGTGTTCTTATATAGTACTAGCTTTAATTGCTCTGAGCTAAATATAGCTTTCAGGATTCAATAGCTCCTCCTCAGCTTTTCTGTCTTTCAAGGAGAGAAAAATCTTCCCATTAGAAAAAGCATGCAGGCATACACAGTTGCATGTTACCACAGAGAAGCAGGAAGTAAGCCATTAAGATGATTAAGTTAGAGTCTCCAACACTCATTCAGAACTCCTATTTTCAAGAGACCAATTGCTTTCCTATTCCACCAGTCTGGTTCCAGTTACAGCAAGTGACAGAAGCATGCATACCTGCTCCTTTTCTAACTAGGCCATTTCGTTGCTTTATTAGCAGACTGTACTGAATCTTGCTTGCCCCGTGTTTCAAGTCAAGGTGTTGCCTTTACCAGCAAGCTGCCCTGGTACCCACATGCTTCTTCCTGTGCCACCTAGCTAGGCACCACAGGAGAGGAAGAGGAGGAGTCAGCTAGAAATGTATTCTACAGAGTCAGCATTTCTGTCCACCTTCATTTTAGAGGTCATTATGTAATTGAAGGGCCTGCACTTTTTCTACAATTCTGGGAGTTCAATAATTAAAAAAAAGCCACTGCTGCAATGACAGTCTTTCCACTTTCCCTCAGGCCATGACTGCAAACCTCCTTCTCCCCACCCCCCCAACACTAGCTTGTGCCCTCTACCTATTTTCTCTGCGGTTTGATCCACCTTCTGTTTTCTTTACTGAGATGAACTCTTAATTTTATTAAGCGTTCCGGTCTTCTTCATCCCTGTCTTTGGTAAGTGGGGAAGAGAATAACACTACTTACAGAAAATAAAGTATTTGTCAGACCACAGGAATTACTGAATGCCACATTAGAGCTGAAGAGATGGGCCAGCTAACACTCCAGGCTTGCCTGTGTTAAAGCTGTGCTTGCACTGTAGGAGTGCCAGCTGAAGGTCTGCCAGGAAGTACCTACTACACTGAACAAGACCAAAGGTAGTATGCCACAGCTTTTTCTGTCCTCTTACCTACCATTTCTGAGGTGCAGACCAGGCTGGATGGACATTCCTTTAACTTGTTTTATTTGTTGCTTAAAAGAGATTTTAAACCAAGCCTCCTGACGTGCACTGTTCTGCATTGGAACATCCATGCTCTATTGCTAGCTGAGCTACTGCAGAACAGAAAGGCTCCCTACTGTTAGTGCAGGCATAGACAGACTTCATTTACCCACTATGATAAAGCACAAAATCATGACACTCATTGCCATTAAGATTTTTTTCTTCTGAAGAAACAGACCAGAATATGGATAAATAGCATCAAAAATAGGGATGAATACTGGAAGCACTCTGTATACTACATCTCTCACTCTTACAGAAGGCATTTTTACATTAAAACTTTGCTAATCACAACAGTGTATTTAGTACAAATGAATGTGTTAAAAAAAACCACACACGACATCATGCATCTGCCATGGATAAATATACTCTTAATGCTATGTGTTAACTATCACGAATCAGAGGTGAGTGACCTAGAACTCCACGGTGCTCTTCCTAGTTCAGCTGTTCTGCTCTCAGGCAGCAGCAACCACATACAGGCAAGGCAGGGCAGCCTGCCAGGTGTGGCTGCACAAGTCTCACCCTCACCCTCTCCCCACATTTGAAACCACTATGTAAGGTGCAGTGAGTAGAGAAATACCACGTGCTGCCTAACAAGAAACTTGTAGAAAAACCTACACAAGCGGAAGGATGGAAGAACAGTCGATATCAGCCAAAACAACCATGACATTAGTCTGGGAAAGTAGGCATGCAGCTACCATAGCATTACGTGACTATCCAGTAAATCTGGATCTGGGGATTAGCAGGAGAGAAAAGATACCAGAAAAAGGTGATTTGTTTTCTTGTCACCAGTAACACTAGAGAGATTTTATTCTCCTCTCCAAAATTAGAACACCTATGTAAGAATAACCCCTTCTTTTCCTCTTAGTGTCACATGTATACACAGAAACGCACCAAAAAAAAAAAAAGCATCATCAGCCTCAGGTCAGGACAGTTGAGGCCTAAACGTTCACAAAACTTTAATGGAAGCATTAATTAAAAATCAATTATGTTAAAACAACAAGATCCATCGGAGTAAATATATACCATTCTCCAGGATCCACCAGAATAAATACATACCATCCTACAGAAGCTGCAACCTCTTCACATTAAGTTTATTCAGAGAGTTTTTCCCGCGGAAATAAAGAAATAGATGTGGCCAGTTATGATGGCTAAAAATTCCAGAATCTATTTATTTACGAGATGCTTTCTTCTACATCTGGTGACCTGCAAAATTGCCTCAGGTGTAGCATTAGCTGCTGAAAAGATCTTGCAATAGCTACTACTGTATCTGTGACTTCATGGGGAAAGAAAATTATACATAAATATTTTCAGTTAAATATATACATTCACTTAAATGCAAGTTGAGATTTTTTTTAATGTTTATAGATATAAAATATTACTATATTTATATATTAAGTGAATGCTTTCACAGTCTCATCAAGTGATTCATGTATGTCAGCCCTTCCCCTTCCTCCTTGCACTTCATATATTTCCCTGCTGATCTAAAGCTATATTCTTTCTGGGTGTTCAAGGTTACATAAGTTACAGTTAGAGAACAGAATGTGGCAGGAAATCTAAAGATTATTTATATGGCAGGACTTCAAACAATTGATCCAGCTATATCTCAAGGGATTTGATGGAGAGGCATTAAAATAACGAGGAGAGAAAGATGGGTGAAACTCTAGAGTATTCAGAGTCAGCAGGACTCTCCTGCTGAAGAACTCTTATTCATGAGACAAGGACACTGACCCTCTAGGACAAGGTGACACACCCAAGAAGGGATTTCAGATGAAAGTGAGAAGTGAAAGTTGTTGAGCACCCACGCAATCTCCACATCTAACCTCACTGCACTAGCAAAGGAAAATGAGGATGTGGCCAAGAAGGACTCTTATCTCTTATCATTTGATAGAGGACTGAAAGTCCTAACACAGATGACAGCAGGGGTCAGGCAGACAAGTAGTCTGCCCTGGTAAGCACGCATGACCAGATAAAACATTTTGAAGTCTTGTGTACAAAAAAACCCCAAAACAGAACAAAAAACCCAACCCAGGCCTATACTACAAAACTGATGAATGTGAATTAAATACAAGACTAGATACCACAGGGACAACAGAGTCTTAGTGGCTAAAACATGTATTGAAATGTGCATGCTATTCAGAAAAGCCAGTAGTGGTAGGGGCGATACATATCTACCCCACTTAAAAACGTGATCGATTAAAAAAAAAACCAAACACACCACTGCAAAAGAGCAAACAGAATCTGGCTGGGTCCAAAAAAAGCACTTTAAAAAAGGGACAGTCCTGCTCAGAGTGCTGAGAGTCTGCAGTAGATTCCAAGAAACCAGCCTTATACAGATTTTATTTTATTAGAATGAAAAATTCACCCCCTGGTGAATGGGGCATTACAGGAGATTAACTTCTCTGACTCAAATGAGTGATAAGCAAAAGGAACTAGTTTTAGTCAAGTAGACTGAGGAATTCAGACTCTCTAAATTGATAATGCTGAGCTGCTGCTTCATTAAACATGCAGAAACAAATCTGGAAACGCCTCATGGGATGCAGTGTGCAGTAGACAACTTGCAAGATGAAATAGGCCTAACTAGATAAATAGCTTCCCCACACCTCCTAAAAAGGCAGGGAAGGAGTTGATTAAAGAAGTTGCACCTCATATGTTAAAGTACAGGTATAAAGTTAAAACTTTCAAAAAATTCGATTTAAAAGATATTAAAAACAAAGTTCTTCAGCAACACATCAAAACTAAGTGAAGAAGTAACCTGGCAGTGAATATTTCTTAGTAA